>NC_139023.1:143360026-144832609 GCF_964662115.1 Mustela nivalis | reverse complement strand
ACATGATGATTAACCACATTCCTGCCCTGGTGACAGGAACAGAGAAGTCACGGCTCTATAATTAGCAGTTCACCCCAGAACCCCGCGGTTGCAGTGAAGAAAGAGCAGTTCCCTCTGAAAAGCGAGGGAGTTGTTACCAGGAAGAGCAATAAGCAGGATTGGGTAGGTAGAGAGTCAACTAAACCTGTCTATGGGGTTTAGAAGTACAGCTGAGTGTTCAACAGGCCTGCGGAAAGAAAGAAACTATGTATCATTTGGTTTCAGAAACAGACATTCCCTCAAAAGAGAAGACAAAATAGTATTTATTCAACAAGTATTTATATAGTTTAAAATGAGCAAAGATTGTTTACTCCTGAGTTTTGATCACTGACTGGTGTTCTCAGGGAGGTGCTGGTGTTTTCTTCCTCTGCACTGAATATGGAGTCCCTTCTAAATTTGGCTTAGCAAGATCACTTCCAGAGGGTTTTGTACTATGTGCAGGAGAGAGAGGAAAAGCCACTGCACGATTGCTCCCAGTGTGGATTTTTTTTGTAAATTCCATTCTAGAGGGACTACTGCATGTATTACCAAAGGAAAACATACGAATCTGTAGAGCTACACCTTGAAAAGTGTTTAAAATACCAAGAAGTGTGTGTGTGTGTGTGTGTGTGTGTGTGTGTGTGTGTGTGTGTGTGTATTTGTACCCATAAATGTGCAAACTCTTCTGTACGGTGAAAGGTATGGGGGGTTTAGTAACTGAATAGCTCAACAAATTTAAAGGAAAAAAGAACACCTATTAAGTTGACTTATAACATTTATTTCTCCTGCATCATGAAAATGTTGATTTCATTAATCATAGTCGTTGGCCAATGATAGCAATTTCAAAATAATCCCTTGATAGTTGACAGCCCTGCCAACTATTTCTATAGTTATTAAAGTATTCCTCTTCTTACAGTGTAAATGTGTATTCCTGCATTTTTTTCAAAGTTCAATTTTCACGTTCTTTATAAACTAGTGAAAATAACTTTCTTTTTACTGTTTTTCCCATTTTTACTATTATTACCAATATGTATTGCTTAGGCCTATCATCGAAAATTTTGTTATTTTTCTCCACAAATTTATTTTTGTAACAAGTGACAAATAAGTATAGGTAGACAAACTTGTTTTATTTATTTTTTTAAGATTTTATTTATCTTATTTGGGAGAGATTGCAGAGAGAAAGAGAGAGAGAGCACAAGTGGGGGGTAGGGGAGGGGCAGGGGGCAGGGGGGGGGAGAAGCAGGCTCCCCGCTGAGTAGGGGGCCCAATGTGGGGCTCAATCCCAGGGCCCTGGGATCATGACCTGACCCGAAGCCAGAGGCTTAACTAACTGAGCCACCCAGGTGCCCTGATAGACGAACTTATAATGAAAACTTACCATCTTTGTTTGGGCTCCCCAATGAGCAGACTCCAAAATAAGGACTGGTCTGCATGTGATTTACTTGGTGATCTCAGGAGCTCACGGGATGGAGTGGGCTAAAAAAGAGAAGACGAAGTGAAAAGCCAAGAATGCATGTGTTAATGAGCAAGCTACCACTCTGGGCACCTGAGGCTTCCCTCCACTGTGGGTCCTCTGCAAAACTATGTAGAACATGTCTCTAAACCAATCCTACTGAAGAGGTGGGGAAGTTGGAGCTTTTGCCTTCTATTTCTGGAAACTCAATGGTTAAAAGTTGACTCTGAAGGCATTACGACCTTGCACTTCCAGGTTACCCAAAGTGTGGGCTGAGAGGAGTCTCTGGCAGAGAAGCAGGTAGGAGGCTATCCAGTGCCTGGATATGTTTACTCCAGTTTGCAGGGGAACAAAGAGGTGGACAAGTGACATGAGTGTGTCAGTAGTGATTACCATGTTCACTCCTTGCTCTGATCAGAGCCCCTACACCCACCTTAAGTTTACTCTGTTACTGACATTTCACGGTTGTACCTGGCTGTGATTTCCAAATAATACTGAAAAGAGCAGAATTAGTGGGACGCTCTACCATCTTCACTGCTGTACTCGGTCCCATGGCCATGTTCCATACTCATCATCTCTCTCTTCTTCCACCTGTTCTAGAATTCCCTGACCTTGAGCTAGCAGTCACTAGGTTAAGTTGCTTGTT
The DNA here is from genome assembly GCF_964662115.1 of Mustela nivalis. Taxonomy (NCBI): domain Eukaryota; kingdom Metazoa; phylum Chordata; class Mammalia; order Carnivora; family Mustelidae; genus Mustela; species Mustela nivalis. The sequence goes on along the minus strand of NC_139023.1, from coordinate 144,830,492 downwards.
CTGTAGGATGACCAGACCTTTATATCTGAGCCATTGAGGCCTGGTGTCCTTGCTATTGTCAGGCTCTTGTTGCCTCCATCACCATTCTACTCTTATCACCGGGCATTGAAGCCCTAAGTGGTACCACAGGGAATCCCCCAAGTTCCAGACATCTTCCTTGCCCCTTTGTATTGCATCAGTTCCAACTCTCCAAGATAATCAGAGTCAGGTATCCCCACATTAGGGTAATTCCAGGTTTGTCTGCTGATCTATCAACATGAGAATCGCTAAACCAAACAGTGGCAGTCAGTTGCTTAGATGCAGTGGGCACCTGGGTGGCTCAGTTGGTTGAGGGTCTGCCTTCAGCTCAGGTCATGGCCCCAGGGTTCTGGGATTGAGCCCCGCATTTGACTCCATGCTCAGTGGGGAGTCTGCCTCTCTCCTTCTGCTCTTCCCCGCTTGTGTTCTCTCGTTTGCTCTCTTTCTCAGATGAGTGAGTGGAATCTTTAGATAATAGTTTAGATGCAGTGAAGCCAATAATAGATCCCTATGGGAAGTTGTTCTCCTCTACACACATTTCCTGAGATCAAGGTCTCTGATCAGGAAGAGCCTGAAGTTATAAGGATTAGAACCATAAATTTTCACTAATGGTACCACATTGGGAGTATGGTGAATGGGGCCACTCCGACTTGGATCCTTTAGTTACCATTCCTGTGTATTCTAGGTACTGGGGACACAAAACATATAGTGTATGTATCTATCATCTATCTATCTACCTATGTAAACTAACTCTATATTTCTATATATATCTCTATGTATAAACCAACTAGGTTTAACATACACCACCTCCTTGAGAATGGCCCAATCATGGGAGGAGTCATCCCTAGGCTGATGGTTACGCTGAGTCTATAAGAAGCTATTTAAATCCTTTCTCAGGTCCCCTCAAAACCAACAGTGTTCTCATAAATGGGTCAGAGTAGTATTTTCTAGGGTAGTCATTTTTGCCTCAAATATCCAAAGTAGCTCTCCAAGTGCCTTGCCTCTTTCTTGGTGGTAATAAATGCCATGTATCCTTTTAGATGAGATGTCCTAGACCTTTGGACCCTTAAAGCCTTCCCTGCTGTGACAGGACTTGGAAGCTTTGTAGGGTTTCTCTCTCAACCTCTGGCATGAAGTATTTTACTAAAGCAACCAGCATACTTGCTCCTTCCTAAAAACTAAGTCCAGTTCTCATGCCGTCATTCATATATAATGGGACAGTATGATGTTGTACAGAATGTGAAGATGATCGAGGGCCCTGTAGACAATATCATAAGAGGAAGGAGGAAAGTTAGCCTATCCCTAGGACCAGGCAGCAAATGACAAATAAGATGCATCCATAAACAGCAGCCTTTGGCATTTAGCAGAAGGCTATTGCTAAAGCAGTGTGTATTCCACAAAAGAAAGACAGAGGTGCTCGTTCACTGTCAGCACTAGTCTCCCACCGAAGCAATCCATGTACTTGTTCTTCATGTGCCTTGGCTTTCTTACAGCCTGGTGGCCTCAGGGCAGTTGGTCTTCTTACCTGATGGTACCAGCTCACAAAGGCAAATGTCTCCATGAACAAGGCCAAAGCCGCATCCCCTTTTATGACTCAACCTTGGAAATCGCACAGAATGACTTCCACTGCACACTGTGGGTTAAAGCAAGTTAAGTCAGGTTCAGATTCAAGGGGTGGGGAATTAGACTCCATCTCCCGATAGGGGAAGAGAAAGTTGGCATGTTAGAAGAGCCATTGGGACAATGGATATTGTTGCAGCCCTCTTTAGAAAATAAAATCTATCACATCTCTCACAGTGTGACTCAGGCTGTGCTGAGACCTGTCCCTAGTTTTTGGCATAGAGGCAGTGAGGGGAGGGAAGAGCAGACGTTGAGGTAGACAAGCATAATCAGCGAGGCATCTGCTTCATCTGCTTCAGAGAAGGACTTTCTAGGGTCTTTTGGCAATGGGAAATTGTTTTCTTCAACCACCAAGGAAAAGGATACTAGCCTGGCTGGTTCAGGGACATTTCAGGGTTTAAGTCTCTCTAGTGCATCTACCCACATGCCTTCGTCTCAGGCCTGAGGGTTCATTTCCTTTCTCCCGGGGCTCTGACTTTTATCCGAGAGGACTGCCTGTCCTGTACCTTCAATCTCCTTTGCAGTTTGGTTGTTTTTACAATCAGACCCGGGTTTTCAGAACAGTCTGCCCTCTGTGAGAAATGGGGATCTCCAAGGAGGCTTTTTTGGGATTTCATTCCTATGTTCTGAGTTGATAGCTGGATGATGTAAACCTATCATTCTCTTTCCTCAATGCTTCTGGCCCGTGAACAAAAAGCCAGACAACATATATGATTACCACAACCCCATATCTTTCAGGCATAGGACTACTATGCAATCCCCGCTTCTCCTTTATCTCATCCTGGGACATAGCAGGTGAAAACTTTGGTAATCGTTGTTCTATGAAGCACCCGGGTTTGTCACTATCTAACTTACCACCACCAGTGGGGGCTTTGTTGTCTCCATACCATTGAGAATATGCCTTCTGGGGGCACTTCCAATACCAGTTGTCTTCATTTCAGTTCTTGCAAAATCAGACCTTGAGATAAGGCTTAGATACAAGGAATTTATTTTGGAAGGGATCCCAGGAAGCATAACTGAGAGAGTGTGGAGGAAAAGGAAAAAAAATCCAATTAGTGATTAGGTTACTCCTACGGGGAATTCAGGCTCAGTGCCTCTGGGGGCTTCTGAAGAATCAGGCAGAATGCCTCAGAAAAGTCCCACCAAGGTATGGGAAAGTTGGCTATAAACCCACTGATTTCTATTCTTTGTTGTTTGGGGTGTTAAATCCCCAGCAATCCTAGGATGTCTTAGGTGAGGGCTGAGCAAACTTTTGCGGTTCTGGAGAAAATCCTCAGTCAGACAAATGGAATGACGCAAGAGCTTGAGTGGGAAGCTGTTAGCATGCTTAGAAGATGCTGTTTCCTGCAGCTGCAGAAGTGAGTCAAGGGCAGAGGCATAGGGTGTCAAGAGTATCGGCTATACCTACTTTTCAGTAATTCAGATGAGAAAATCAGAAGGAGGTCTCTGTTAAATGCATACATTCATCACACCTCTGTCCTTAAGTCTCTCTAAAATGACTGATGATAAACAGGACAGAAGAAGCAACAGAGACAAGAACTAGCAACAAAATGTTGGAAGACAGAAGGCAGATGGATGAATGGTAACAAAGTTAACAGAGTAGCAAGAAAAATTTGCTTTGCGGTAGAAACCATCAAAAAGCAAATGCATCCCTACTATAAAATCCTTTAAAGGCTCAGAAATAGGTGTTAGCTCCGTAGGCAGGGGTATAGGGAGGAAAAAAAAAAAGACCATAGTTGGACCCTCAGAATTCCTTTCCTCTCCTGTGCAGGCAAGGGCCAACACCACAACCAGCCAAACTGGCAACAAAATGTTTAATTTCTAGAGAAACTGAGGCAGTGAGTCTTCAGACTGAATGATACCAAGTTTGGTAGAGGGTGGGAATAAGGAGGGACTGAAAAAGGAGGATTCGGTAAGGTCAACATACCATGTATTGAGTAGTGAGACCCCCCCCCCCCCCCACCAGTTCTCTTTCCTTCATAGCACTGGGCACGGGCATCGAGATTCCTGTCTCCCTTTCCTCCCTCCTCCCTTTCTTTCTTCCTCCCTCCTTTCTTTCCTTCCTTCCTTCCTTCCTTCCTTCCTTCTTTCCTTCCTCCCTTCTTTCTCTCTCTCTCTCTCTCTTTGTTTCTTTCAGATTTTTAAAAAAATTTTTATTTATTTGAGAGAAAGGGACAGAGATAGTGATAGAGATAGCAAAAGAGAGAGCAAAAGAGAGCAAGAGTGGGGAGGAGAGGGAGAAGCAGGCTCCCTGCTGATCCGAGAGCCCAATTTAGAGCTGGATTGCAAGACCCTGGGATCACAGCCTGAAGTGAAGGCAGGCACTTAACTCTCTGAGCTACCCAGGCACACCAGCAGGTAGATTTCTATTCACTAGAGAGAAGATTGGAAGATCTATCTCTGATGAAACAAGCTGGTTAGTAAAAAGACTTGATATACTTTCGGAAGTCCCCCAGTGAAATGACCAGATAGTTACCCGACTGGTAATTCTACCGTAAACAGTAGTAATTGACAAGCACTATGAATACACACAAAGTTTTCAGTCCACTAGTTTTAGTGTGTCATTCTTAAATATGAAGTCGGTCAAGTATCACCTGACCTGCGAGGAAAGTCTCTAACACTAATTCTAAAAAATAAAACCAACAAGCGAAGAAACAAATGAACAAAGGTAACCGAATAAACAAAGACAATGCAGTAAAAAGAACATTTAAAATTTTGTTCATCATGACCTTAGAAATGTAAGATAAAATAATTGTATTGATGACATAAGAACATGATAATGAAAAAAGGAACACTTAGAGAATAAGAAATAGCTCTTAGAAAACAAAAATAGAATTTCCCAAAAAAACCACTAGATTTAGTAACAGGGCTGTAAGATAAAATCTTTAGGAAACTAAACTAAAGGGCTAAGAGATGGAGAAGTAGAGGGTCAAGTAAATTAGAGGGTCAAACCCACGGATCCATCATTTACAATAGGAGTTTAAGAAAGACAAAATGTAGAAAATAGGGAAGATTATCAAAGAAATGACTCAAGAAACTTTCTCAGAACCGAAGGATATGAGTCTCCAGATTGACACACTCATGATATGAGTGCAAGGAACGAAAGATCAACTTCTGGCTTATAGTTGCTCTTTATTGTATAATATCCTCATAGAATTCTTAGCAACTCAGTGTCTACATAGACATTTCTTCTAGAACCCTGGCCTCTCAACTCCTTCACCTCCTTTCCTTCACTTATTTAATTAATTTCCACCATTCTTCAGCCATCTTCTTTTCTCTCATCAGAGCCTAGATTTATCGATACCAATTCCTGCATTGATATCAACTTAATCCTAACTACAAACTTCCGATGTTCTGACCACCACAGACTGTTTTTCCAGTTAACTCTCACTAGCATCCCACGTTCAAATATATTTTAAGTCCTTTGGGACCTAAATTCAGTGAATCTAATTCTACCATCTTTTCACCATCTCTCATCCACCTCATCTCCTCACTCAGTGTAGAATCTGGGCTCCATCATTATAAATATTCCTTTGTCTATTTTCAACACTCTTGCTCCTGTCTCCTTTCGTTGTGTTTCCTTTCTGTTTTTTTAAAAAAAGAATTTATTTTTAAGTAATCTTTATATCCAAAGTGGGGCTCAAACTTAACCCCGAGATCAAGGGTTACATGCTCTATAGACTGAGCCAGCCAGGCGCCCGCCCCATAGTGTTTTCTTGATAAAGACCCAATACTAGTTTAAAAGTTTAATCCTACCTTCTACCTCTTATGTTCTCACATATGCATGTGGCTTACTTAACATGAGTGGAGGAAAATCCACACCCGTACTATGTGGTCCCATTCATTATCATTTATCTCTAGTGAGCTTTTGTGCTTCTCAGAAATCCTACCATAGTTTCCTACTCTGTTCATTGCCCATGCTCCTCATTTATTTCTCTCTCACTCTCCTAAATGACTGTTAACATCTATCCTACCATTATGTAAAGGTAATGAGCTTACTTCCTAATTGATGAAAAAATGAAAGCTATCTTTTAGTACTTTTCAAGTATCTCTGCTCATTCCCACTGCCACATTGACTTGAGTCTGTTGGTATACTTTGTATATGGACTATCCATATAATATCCAAGAGAATCCTCTATGTGCATTCTAGATTCCATTCACTTGCTTGCATGTTCTAGAAATTGCCCCTTCTCGCTTCCATACCATCAATCCTTCCTCCACCATATTGTTCTCACCAGCCAACAAATGCACTATAATATCTTCCTTCAAAAAAATCAAAATCTCTTCTTTATATCATATCTCTGTTTTCCTTCAGGACAAAATTTAAAGAGTTGTCTATGTTCACTGTCTCTACTTCCTGTTTTTCCCTTCTTCTTGAATCCACCCCAATCATGTTTTAACTCTTGCAGGCAAATCTAATCAAAATTACTGATGACCTCTGTGTTGCTAAATCCAAAGATTAATTCTCAGTATTTATCATTCCCAGCTAGCCAATGGCCATTCTTTCTTCTTGAAAATATTTCCTGGTTTTCTTTCTACCTCCCTGGCTACTCCTTCTCAGTCTCCTTCCTGGGTTCTTCCTTTGAAACCTGGTCTTTAATATATTGACATGCCCTAAATCTCACTCCTCAAAACACTTCTCTTTTCTGAATTCCCTTGTGCCTTTGCTGATCTCACTGGTATTGTCATTATTCATATGCCAATGCCTTCAAAGCTTATATATCTAGCCTAGACCTCTTCCCTTAACTCCAGGTTCTTATTCCCAGCCATCTTGGTCTCCACTTGAGATCTCCATTTAGTTGTCTACTAGGTATCTCAAGCAGAGGTATCCAAAGCTGAGCTCTTGCTCTTCCTGGAGACTTCTCCATTTTAATAAATAGCAATTCCCTCCTTCCATTTGTTCAGGATAAAAACATTGGTGTCATATTTGACTCTAATCTTCCTTTATTCCACATATAATCATTAGCATATCTTCTTGACTATGTACTCAACATATAACCAGAAACTGAACACTTTTCAGCCGTTCACACTGCTAATGGAACACCCCAGCTGGGTACAAGCTCGTTAGTACTTGCCTGGTTTACTGCAATCACCTCCCCTCTGGTCTCTCCACTTCTGCCCTTAGCCCATTCAGTCTATTCTCAACACAGCAGCCAGGATGATCCTTTAAACGTCTAATTCAGATCATGACATTTCTCTGCTCAAAACCCTTCATTGTCTCCCTAGCTTATTCAGGATAAAAACCAAATCCTTATTAAAAACCTCCAAAGCCTGATATGATCTGACCACTGACTACCTCTCTACTTCTTACCTCTCTCCTGCTTGTAAATTCTGCCTCAGTCCAGGCTCTTGTTGTTCCTGCCACTCACTGCAAAGATTCTTTACACTGGACGTCTAGTGTCTGTCTAATACTCTTTCCTCAGTGGCCCATTCCCCTACTTCCTTGAGCTCTTTTATTATCCTTCAAGAAGAAAAAAAATAACAATGCCTTTAAAAACTTCACTGGAAAAGATTCCCAATCTACAATTCTCAACATATCGAGAATACCAATCAAGTTTGAGGGTAGAAATGATATTTGAAGGCATGCAAAGTCTCAACAAATTTCCCTTCCATTTCTTTTTCAGGAAGTTCCTAGAGGATGTGCTCCACCAACATGACATAATAACCCAAGAAAGAGGAAATGGCATCCAACACTGAGACAGGCACCGGGAATTCCCAGGGTGATGGTGATGGGAAGTTCTGTGCACTAGCTGTGCAGCCAGCCTGGGAAGAGGAGAGAGGGTTCTGGCAGGAAAGTACCAGCAGGGGACAAAACAGAACTAAATGCAAGACTGCCGGATGTATTTGATCATAGTAAGGAGGGGGGTGCAGTTCAGGCGTTCAGGGATCACACATGTGAATTATGTAGGAAAACACATAGTTTTCAACATGTCTCCACTGTTAACCATATTTTCATAGTCATGAGAATGAATTAACCAAAAATTGTGTAATAACTACATTGGGAGGACGGAAGAAGATTATGTGGGAAAGAAGTGGTGGAAAGAGCTTGAGCCTCAGCTTCCAGATTTAGAAGCTAATACATTATGTTTAAAAGTTTAAAAATTAAGATAGAGCAATGGAGTCATGTTATTTAAGAACATGGAGGTATACACTGGAAATGAGAGCTGTAAGATTTGAAAATGGTTCCCTCTGGGAGCAGAAATCAGGAGAGAGAGGGAAAGTTTTTCATTCTAAAATTAGAAGACCTATAATAATAGATTTTTAAAAACTAAGTGGTGATGGTCAATTTTATGTGTGAATTTAACGGGTTACGGGGTGCCCGGATTTAAACATTACTTTTGGATATGTCTGTATGAGAAATCAGTGGATTTAGTCAAATAGATTGCCCTCCCCAATTTGGGTGAGTGTTATCCAATCCATTTAGGGCCTGAATAGGAACAGAAGGTAGATCTTGCTTCCTTTCCTGCTTCAGCACTTCAACTGAGATATCTCATCTTCTCCTGCTCTCAGACTGGGATTTACATTCTCAGGAACTGGTTCTCAGGGACATTAGACCTGGACCAAATCACACCACTAGCTTTCCTAGGTTTCTCCCTTGCAAATAGTAGATTGTGGAACTCCTCTGACTCCACGCTACCATGAGCCAATTCCTGATGATAAATTTACACATATGTCCTCTATAGATCTCCTGTTGGTTCTGTTTCTCTGGAGAAATCTGATTCATACGTAAGCATAATAACTTTTCTGTGAAAATGAAAATAAAATAAAAACTAAGTAAAATAAATAAATAAACCCTCTCCACTCCCCACACAAATCATGAATTATATAAATTATAGTTAATAAACCTGATATGTAAGGAGTATAAATTTCTCATAGAAGAAAATAGGAAATTATCTCCACATACTATAATCCTGTGAATATCTAGTCAGCTAATACTACTTCTTTCTTCGGGGAAATGCATCCTCTTTATTTTAGAGTTTCTCCCATCTCCAACCCAAATGCCCACTTGTGGATTTACTTTTTGTTGCATCTCACATCATGTACACAGGGTCAGGCATATGACTGAGTCAAGACCATCTGAGTCCTGTCCTGGAAATTTTTGAATTGAATAGGGAAAGGGAGAAAGGGAACCCCATAAGTGCAGCCCTAGAGCTGACAGAGAGTATGTCCTCTTCTGTGTGAACAATCCTATCTAGTTTTTCTGCTTTATGGTGCTGTGTGTAAGGAGTTTGGATGTCACCACTCCATCCTAACAACAGGCAAAAAGCTGAATAGACTGAAAAATCAACAACTCTTCCCGGATCTGTAAGAGAGGGGAGGACACAGGACACAGGGCAAACCTCTGACCTCAAAACTGGAGAGTCAGAGAAGAGATTATAGGGAGTCATACCTTACCAAAGCAGAGACTCATGAGTGAAAACCAGTGTGGGAATCAGTGCTAAGATCAGAAAGCCCTCTGGGGTGTCTGGGTGGCTCAGTGGGTTAAGTCTCTGACTTCAGCTCAGGTCATGATCCTGGGTCCTGGGATCGAGTCCTGCATCCAGCTCTCTGCTCAGCTGGGAGCCTGCTTCATCCTCTCTCTGCCTGACTCTCTGCCTACTTGTGATCTCTGTCAAATAAATAAATAAAATCTTAAAAAAAAAAAAAGAAACCCCAAACTGTGATTAATGAAATTTCTGGAGGCTCAGTGTGGACAGTGCTGAGAATTAAAAAATGTCAGGTACGCAGTCATAGTGGGCCTCCCATACTTCCGTGAGTTTTCCCTCTGGGACTTCAACAAGCTTTCTATCATAAATACTGGAGAACAATGCCTTCATGGTATCAGCAAGGAGAAGAGAAAAGATACCATTTTGAAACATGCTGGATAAGTCTATTCTTTTAACAAGGTTTGACCCCAGGAGAAACTAGTTAGACAGAGCCAACACACAGGGGAATTATCAAAGCTTAATTGATCTTCAAGAATGGGAACACACAGCTCCTACCCACTGTAGTTATCCTGTTGCACCCAAGGGGGAGAAAAAAACTGAAAAAACAAAAACAAAAACAAAAACAATTGTGAAGTTCACAGTCTAGAGCATAGGCTCACTACAAGACTGAAATCTAATCATAGGAATACAAATCACTTCCCCTCCCCACATTGTTAAAGGCCTATTTACAGCAATTCTTTTCACCTACTATATCATGTTAGACTATCAAGAAAAAGTAACAAGACATACTAAGAAGCAAAAAACACAATTTGAAAAGAAAATACACACATCAGAACTGGACGTGAAAGAGATATTGGAATAATCAGATCAGGAATGTAAAACTACTATGATTAATATGCTAAGGCTCTCTCAATAGAGTAGACAGCATGCAAGAACAGATGGACAGTGTAAGCAGTGAGAATGAAATTCTAAGAAAGAAATCAAAAGTGCTAGAAATTAGAAACACCACAACAGAGTAAAGAATGCCTCTCATGAGCTTATTAGTAGACTGGACATGGCTGAGGAAAGAATTTCTGAGCTGGAGGATATCTTAATAGAGACATCAAAACTGAAAAGCAAAGAGAACAGAACAACAACAAAAAATAGAACAGAACATGCAAGGATTGTGGGACAACCACAAAAGGTGTAACATACACATAATGGGAATACCAGAAAAAGAATAAAAAGAGAAATAAACAGAAGAAATATCTGAAACAAAAGTCACTAAGAATTTCCCCAATTAATGTCAGACACTAAACTACAGATCCAGGAAGTCAGGGACTACCAAACAGGAAAACACAGAAACAAATAAACAAAAACTACAGCTAGGAATATCATTTCTATGCTACAGAAAAATAAAAAACAAAACAAAAAAGTCTTGGGGGGCACCTGGGTGGTTCAGTCATTAAGCATCTGCCTTCCCCTCAGGTCAGGATCCCAGAGTCCTAGGATTGAGTCCTGCGGTAGACTCCTTGCTCAGTGGAGAGTCTGCTTTTCCCTCTCCCAGTGGCCCTCCCCCTGCCCATGTTTGCTTTCTATCTTGCTCTCTTTCTGTAAAATAAAAAATAAATCCTAAAAAAAAGATAAGTTAGTTTGGGGGGAGGGGACCTTACTGACAGAGAAACAAAGAATTACTTTTAACTTCTCAGAAGCCATACAAGCAAGAAGAGTGTGGAATGAAATATTTAGTGTTGAAAGAAAACTGTACCAACCTAGAATTTTCTACCCTGTGAAATTATTATTTAAAAATGAAGGAGTAATAATGACTCTTTCAGACAAACAAAACTTGAGGAAATTTGTTGCCAGTAGACCTGCTTTGCAAGAAATGTTAAACATTTGATAAAGGACTGTTATCTAAAATATACAAAAAAACTCTTAAAACTTGACAATAGGAAAACAAATAACCTGACTAAACAATGGAGAAAAGATCTGAACAAACAACTGGCCAAAAAAGATAAATAGAAGGCAAATAAGCATTTGAAAAGAAGCTCTACACCATATGTCATCAGGGAAATGCAAATTAAAGCAACAGTGAAATAACACTACACATCTATTAGAAAGGCCAAAACTGACCACAGAAAACTGACAACACTAAATGCTGATGGGGATGTGGAGCAACAGGAACTCTCACTCTCTGTTGGTGGAAATGCAAATGGTAAAGTCAGTTTGGAAGACAGTTTGGTTGTTTCTTACAAAATGAAACATATCCTTATCATTTAATCTAGCAACCAGGCTCCTTCATGTTTATACAAAGGAACTGAAAATTTATGCCCACACAAAAACCTGCACGCCAATGTTAATTCATGATTGCCCAAACTTGAAAGCAACCAAGATGTCCTTCAGTAGGTGAATAAATAAACAAACTGTGGTACATTCAGACAACAGAATGCTATTCAGGGCAAGAAAGCAGAGGCCCAACAGGCCACAAAAACACGTGGAGGAACCTTACATGCATATTGTACAGTGAAAGGAGCCCATTGGAAAATGCTACATACTACATGATTCCAACTACCTGACTTCTCAAAAAGGCAAAATTATGGGAATAGCAGAAAGATCAATGTTTGCTGGGGGTTGGATACTGGAGAGGGGGATGACTACGCAGAGCACAGAAAATTTTTAGGGTAGAGAATACTTTATTTTATACTATGATGGTAGATGTATATCATTTTATACGTATCCAAACTCATAGAATGTACAACACCCAAATGTAAACTATGGACTTGGGGTGGCTACGGTGTGTTAATGAGCATCAGCACTTGAAAAAAATGTACTACTCTGCTGGGGGACACTGACAGTAGGGAATGCTATGGGTGTATAGGGACAGAGAGGATATGGGAAATGTCTGTGCCTTGCTCTTGATTTTGCTGTAAACATAAAACTATTAAAAAACATCTCATCTTGCCACAAGTAGTAGGTAACAATTGAGACATGCAGAGAAATATGGGGAAGAGATGAAGAAAGAGCCAGAGGGTGGGAGAGAAATAAAAGCTCAATAGCATTCAAGTTCCTGATACCGGTTGTCCCAGCTACTTCCCAGCATTCCTCATTCACACCCCGAAAGCCCTCCTTCAGCTCTTGGGCTATTACAGGTTGGATTTATAGCAACCTCCAAAAGCACACACAAGTAATATACATGTTACTCAGGCAGAGGTAACACCACAAACAAACATTTATAGTTTCTAGCTAACTGTGGGTCACTGTGCTTGACACTAGGTCCACTCTCAAGGAATTATTGCAGTCAGGACACAAAGACAAATAGAATCCTGCAAAGCCTCAACTGCAAGAGAATCTGTGTAGGTAACAGGTGCATGCAGAGGAAGGTATAGCAATCCAGGAGCAGAGGACCAGATCTGGAAAGGAAGTAGCTTGGGAATTCTGGGCAGGGGGCAGTGAAATCTGGGGTTGCAAACTCAAATGTTCACCAGGGCCAGGCATAAAATGAGTCAGGTTGGAGGGGATGGTGGGGCACCTCAATGTTCATCTGCAAAGGGCTTCATTTCCAATAGATGAGTGCTGTCCGAGAACACCGCCGTGTTACCTGAGCTTCCAGTTTTTCAGGAAAAGAGAGGGATCTAAATTTTGTTGTGAAATGTATTACTTTTAAATGTTGACAACAGTTTTTAAAAATTAAAACAGTATGTGAGCCCAACATAACACGTGTGTTGGCTGACGATGGACTGTGGGACTCCTATGAGAGACTGATGCTGTCAGCAAAGGCAATATGGGGGAGGCGTGATTGTGAAAAGAAGACATGGAGCAGATGGTTGTATAGAAGAATAGTAGAAGAGTTTGGGGAGTTAGATGGGGCCTTAAGTCCCATTAACAGGTTATTCAAGAGCAACATGTGCAGACCAATATTTTAGGAAGCTTCATTTGGTAGCTGGGTGAAGGATGAGTCAGACACGGAAAGACTAGAATACTATTTTATTTAAAGATTCGATGTGTGTGTGTGTGTTATTGTAAACTGAAGTCTAAGTTATTTTCATATGAAACAGTAAGGTTTTTGTCCTGTGAGTCTACAGTAGAATCGATCTCTTTGTTGCTTCCTGACAGCAATACTGAAATAACAGGTGATTTCATGAGGAGGTGGAGGGGAAGATTTACAATGTCCAAAGTATTGGAGTACAATCTAGTAAAATTGCTATCAGGTATTTCTATGTGTTCATCAAAGCCCTTCTTTGATTCCTAGTCACTGGGTCATTCTCCTTTTCTCTCAACTCCATCCCCTTCCATCCCTACCTTTCTTTCTCCTTGCAGATAGAGTTGTGCTAGCCCTGGGATTGTGCTACCCAGATCTCCCTCCCAAAGAGAATCTGCCATGAGGTGAGTGAGCCAACAGTACCTTTGGGGTCCACCCCTGGCACTTGCTGGTGTCATGCTCTCCACAGGCTGCTCTCAGCCAGTAACTGAAAGTGAGACCCTTCTAGTGGCCACTATTTACACTGGGGTTCTCCCTTGGGCTGGCTGAGATTTTCTCAGAGCTAGACTTCAGCTGACCTCTTTCTACCCGAGCTCTCTTCCTTTCACAGAGTAAGACGTGCATCTCTATCTGAGGGTTTTCTCTTGCATATTCCTGCTCCCTCCCCTTGTATCGTTTACAGTTTTTTCCCCAAAACATCTTTTGCATTTCCAATTCCCTCTTGGCACTGGCTTTCCAGAGGAGCAATCTGACACAGTTGGAATAAGAATTTGTCCAAGAAGGAGGTCAGTAAGAGGGGTTTTGGGACCAGATCTCTCACTGCCTGGCTGGCAAGGGAGACCCCATCTTGAATGGCACATGGGGCTTGAATCATCTCGGGCACAAGATGGTAGACAAGTTGAAAAAACTTTCATTGGTGGTGACCTGAGAAATCAGACCTGTGAAAGTTATGAGGGTAACAGTGAATACAAGGACAATGGTCTTGTGGGATTTTACAAAGTTGTCCTATGCCCTGCTAAGAAATTATGAAAAATAAACAGGTAGAAACTGTATGTGAAAAATAAAACAAAACTTTTCTTAAATTGGAAGGACATATAGACACTTTCCCAGAGAAGAGAAATGAATGGCAACTAGGCCAATAGAAAGATGCCCAATATCATGGGTTATTAGGGTAATGCAAATTGAAACCAGAACGAAATGTAACTATATACCTATTAGAATGGCTAAAATTGAACATAGAATTAAAGCTCTAGCAAAGATGTACAACAACTGTAACTGTTATCGGTTGCTGATATGGATGCAAAGTGGTACAGCCACATTGTTAAAGTCTGGCAGTTTCTTTTATAAACTTAAACATACAAATTATCGCATGACTCAGCGAATCTAGACCTATATGTGAATGCAGTAACTTTATTCAGAATCACCCAAAACTGGAACAACACAAATGTTCATGTACTGGGGAACAGATCAGTACATTGTGATATATCCACACAATGGAATACTGTTCAACAACAACAAAAAAGAACAAGCTACTGATACATACAACAACATGAATGAATCTCTAATGAGTTATGGCAAGTGAAAAATAAAAAGCCATATCCAAAAGACCTCTTGAATAATTCCATGTATATGACATTTTGTAAAAGTCCTGGCCATGGAAAAAACAGTGGTTTCCCGGGGCTGGTGTTGAAGAGAAGGCTGAATATAAAACGACATGGTGGGGAAACTTTTTGGGGGGTGATGATTATGGTGTGTATCTCAATTGTTTTGGCTGACACATAAATGTATCCATTTGTCAAGATCGATCAAACCATTCATCTAATTTTTACTGTATGTAAATTTTACCTTAATTAAACCAAAGTAAAAAAAAAAAAAACAAAAACTCCAAAACCTAAGTATGAAAGTCAAAGACCCTTTTTGGTAACTTACAAAGCAGCCCTTGTCTTCAGAAGTAGAAAGTGGACCCAGCTGAAAAGTAAAGTCAGCACTTAACAGGGTCGCAGAACCACAAAGATAATTGAATGGTCAGGCAAAGTAAGTCTGTTATGCTGAGATCAGGGCTCTGGTGGAGAAACTTAGAACCCTAAATCATGGAATGGGGACATTTGGTGCATGTCTCCCAAGATCATGGTTTGGCAAATTCCCCTCTCAGAATTGCCGACGTGTCCCATCCCTCCATATTGTGAACTAGCACTTTCCCCAGGCAGGAAGACACTACAGAGGCCCCTTTCCCTTAATACAGCAAATGGCCCCTCAGGAGGCAAACTTTTTCTCCTGGTGCCAGGAGGAGAAATAGGGTCAGGTCCCAGCATCCCCCCGCTGAGTGTGCTGAACCTGAGGAGAGAAGAAAGAGAGTATAATCCAAAGGGGCCGGAAGCATTAGTTAGCTTGGACTGGCGGGAGCCAGGGGGATGCTCACAACATTTGATGACAACGGCATGTAACCAAAGAGGCCAGAATGTCAGACTGGACAAGCAAGGATTCACTGTGTTGGAGACACTTGAACATCCTGGCAAGGACCATGGGAGGTACAGTGAATTCGTTACTGGGTGGTTCTTCAAAACATGGATGGGGCGCCTGGGTGGCTCAGTGGGTTAAAGCCTCTGCCTTCGGCTCAGGTCATGATCCCAGGGTCCTGGGATCGAGCCCTACATCGGGCTCTCTGCTCCGTGGGGAGCCTGCTTCCTCCTCCTCTCTCTCTCTCTGCCTGCCTCTCTGCCTACTTGTGATCTCTGTCTGTTAAATAAGTAAAAATCTTAAAAAAAAAAAATGGAGAAAGTCATGAGCCTTCCAGAGAGTGTTGACCATGGAAGAGGTAAATTTGCTCTGAATAAGGAAATAGACCCAAGGACTTGGTTAGTTGATGTGACCAGAACTGGCATGACTGGCACATGAATGGAGGGGCCATCGAAGTAGAGATGGCAGTCAGATATGGGCCCAAGGCCATGAATTTCCCATGATTTAGCTGTTGCTAATCTGAATGTCCAGTCTCCTAGCAACAGGTACCAAGGCTGCAATAAGGAGCATCTCTTAAGAAGAGCAAATTGCCACTTGGTAGCAAGTTGACTCCATGAGATCCCCTTGGCATATGTATGGATGAGAGTTTGTATTTCCTGTCCTCAGAGCCTCAGCCTGCACCACTGTATGGGAGCTTATGGAATGCTTGATTCACAGGCATACAATCTGTCACAATATAACATCCAACAGGGGACCCCCTTCATGGTTAAAGAAGGCCATGACAATGGGTCACCGGTTGTACCACTTTCACATCAACCAGAAGCAGCCACCCCGAAGAGCATCGGAACAAGCCTCTACTGATCCAACCTCAGTGCCGGGACAGATACAACAGTGTCAAGAGCGGGTGTCAGCCTCTAGGATGCAGGGTCTGCACTGACTCACAGACCGTTTTATGGAGCTGTGTCCCTAACAGGAGACATAGATGGGCCCAAGAACCAAAGGATGGAAGCAACTGGACTTACATTTCTACTGCAGTTTTTTAACATTGTTTCATCCTTTCTAATATAATAACTCATTTATACATTTTCTTTCCTGGCTACTCCACTGTGGGCTCCCCAGGGTTAGAATTTCCCGTCCCCAAAGTCTGTGCATTCTTGTCTGGGAGGGAGCCAGCACTCCACTGAACACAAAAGAAGGCTGTTTCCAAGGCACGTTGGCCTCTTGGTCTTTAGGGAAAAGCAAGTGAGAAGGGAAGTCACCTTCTTGGTGAGGGTAATGGTCTTGATCAATGAGAGGAGGTAAGACCAGGAGACATGATGGGCATGGGAAGAACACATGTGGTAGTCAGGAGATCTACTTGGGTATCTCCTAGTACTGCCTTGCTTGTTTGTACTGGGAAAGGGGATGTACAGCTTCCCTGGCCAGAGAGATGAAGGCTTCCCCAGGGCTCAGACCAGGGTAATGTGGTTCAGGTCCCATCCCCAGGCAAGTCCACAAGACTTGCAGAAGCACTAGCTGAGGTTGAAGGGAATTTACAATGGGTAATGGAGGAGGGAACAAAAGGAGTACCAGTTGCAACTTCACAGCCAGCTGCTGTGATGGAGGTTGAAGCTCATCATGCTAACTTCCCTCCTCTGAGCTTCTCCTCAGGAAGCATAGCCCACAGGAGCTTCCCCCCTCCCCCCGACCTTGAGTGGAGAAGTGGATCACATGGGTGAACTGTGGTGGTCACGGATTTGCACCGCTCCGTGCTCTTCCTCTGAGAGAGTTTGCCGCAAGAATGGTAGTTATTTGGCAGCCTCTAGCTGCAGAACTTTCTGGATCCTGTGCAAGTTTTATACACACTGAAATCATGTTCTCTTGAATGACTGAGCGTGGCAGGGATGCTAATAACCTGGCCATTTCTGCCCAATGCAAGACTCCTCTCACAGGGTGGTCTCTGCTCTGTGCTTCCCAGCTGGGAGGGTGGAGGCTTTCTGAGAGATCTATAGTGGGAGGCTCTTCTCACCCAGCACCGCTTCCCTCTCCCATTCCTCTCAGAATCGTCAGACCTCCTTCACGGTCTGAAGGCTCTCCCTGCCTTCACAGACAACCTACTCCCCCCGTCCTTGCAGTAGCATCAGCAGAACTCTCACGGAGAGGCAAGTCTCTCTTGTTGGGCAAGTGCCTGCATAGAGGCTGGACTTCTTAATGGAACAGAGCACAAGAAAGGTGGTACGCCCCCACAACCAACCTCTTGTATTTCTGTTTTGTTTTTTCTTTTAAAGATTTTATTTATTTATTTGACAGACAGAAGTCACAAGTAGGCAGAGAGAGTAAGGGAAGCAGGCTCCCCACTGAGCAGAGAAACTGATGCAGGGCTCGATCCCAGCACCCTGGAATTATGACCTGAGCCAAAGGCAGAGGCTTTAACCCAGCCACCCAGGCGCCCCAAATCTCTTTTATTTCTAATGCTGTCTTGGCATCGGTTTCTCAGATGGGGAACTGACAACTACTCTTTCTTATGCTACTAAAATGAATTAAAAAATCAGTATTTTGCCACAATTTAGCAGCCAGAACATCTAGCTATTAAAATTGAGGTAAAGACTTCATTTACAGAAAAGTAACCATTTGAGGCACCTTGGTGGCTCAATCTGATTAACCATTGGACCTTGGCTCAGGTCATTCTCAGGGTCCTGAGATTGAGACCCGCTTCTGGCTCCCTGCTCAGTGGGGAGCCTGCTTCTCTCTCTGCCACCCTCCCTCTTTCTCTCTCTGTCAAATAAATAAATAAATAAATAAATAAATAAATAAATAAAGCTTTTTAAAAAAAAGAGATATAACCATTTATATTTTAGCAAAGCACCACCCCAAAATTAGTGAATCTGCTTGAGAAATTTCCAAAAGCTTTTCAAACAGTCTTTATTCTTTTAGAACTCATCAAAGTTTTGTTAACTCCACACTCTTTACCTTAAAACAAGTCAATTCTTCTGTTCTATAACAGGTTAAGAAAAATTCAAATTTCCCTTGATTGAAAAGAAAACTGCTGGTATTAAAAAAAAAAAACCCAAAAAACCCCAAAAAACAAACTGACAGCTTTAGAGGGGCTTACTCTATTATGCCTAAATGGTTTTGAGTGTTTTTCTTTTCCAATATGCTTAAATATTTAGAATTCTTCTTTCTTGCTTTTAAAAACAAATATGCAGGGTACCTGGGTGGCTCAGTGGGTTAAGCCTCTGCCTTTGGCTCAGGTCATGATCTCAGGGTTCTGGGATGGAGCCCCACATCGGGCTCTCTGCTCAGCGGGAAGCCTGCTTCCTCCTCTCTCTCTGCCTGTCTGTCTGCCTACTTGTGATCTCTATTTGTCAAATGAATATATAAAATCTTTTTTTTTTAAAGATTTTATTTATTTATTTGACAGAGAGAAATTACAAGTACACTGAGAGGCAGGCAGAGAGAGAGAGAAGGAAGCAGGCTCCCTGCTGAGCAGAGAGCCCGATGTGGGACTCGATCCCAGGACCCTGAGATCATGACATGAGCCGAAGGCAGCGGCTTAACCCACTGAGCCACCCAGGCGCCCCAATATATAAAATCTTTTAAAAAAATAAAAAAAAAACCAAATATGCTAATTGGAAAAATGAAATATATCCAACTATATATAAAGGAAACATTAATAGAGTCTTCCAACCTTTTCCATCTCCCCCACCCCGCCTAGGGGTAAGCAGTGGTAATGGTTTGGTGTACCTCGGTGCACATCTTTTTTCATGCTTATACAGAAATGTGAAAACAGGTATAATAATGTGCAGTTTGGTTTTGTTTAACAACAACAACAACAAAAAACAATCACATCTAAGCAACTTGTTTTTCTCATTTCTCTATCACACTAAGTGAGACTGTGGCTCATTTTTTAAAAAACTATATCATTTTCCAAATTATAGGTAAAACCACAATTTATTTAGTTTGCTAATTCTGGGTTCTAATGACATTGAGCATATTTTCATAATTATTAGAAAACATACAGTTATTTCTCTTCTGTGACTGGTATGTTCACATTTTTTATTCCTTATGTTTAAATCTCTAAGCATCAGAATCGTATTTTTGTGTATGGTGTGAGATAGGGGATCTATATTGGTGTTCTTCCAGATTGATGGTCAGTCTGCAGTACCATTGAAAAAAATCTCAGATACGTATGGAAGTATAGAAAATGATATTCAAAGCAAAAATGTCCTCTCATACTTTTTAGATTTTAACATTTTGATGTATTTATTTAAGACTTCCTTGTTGAACATATAAAGAAATAGAGAATGTGGTGACATTCTTCCATCTACCCTCTTTCCGGAGATGCACTCACACTTCAGAAGTTAGTGTGCATGATTGCCATGCACGTCAACTTTTGTTACCTCTGCGTATCCCTAAATAAATACAATCTTTTTACGTGTTGCCATAAGTGAGATTTTAGAAGTCAGTTTCTATCCGTGACTAGTTACTGCTCATATTGAGAAAGGACTTTGACTTGAGACACTTTATCAAACTATAACTTTAGTAGTTTTATTGTCATCTTGGGTTTTCTTTGCTCACAATTGTATTCCAGGCAAATAAATATGCTTTTGTCTTTTACTTCTTTTTAACATGATAGGCATACCAATTGTTTTATCTTCTATTCTGTTCAGTTAGCTAAACGTTCCGAATCATATTGAGTAGTAGTATTTACATTATGTGCAGGGCACAGTCTAGGTGTTCCACAGAGTGTGGTCCCTGGACTAGCAGCATCCATCATCTCTTGGGAATTTGCTTGAAATATGACTTCATGGGTCTCACGCCAGCTTACTGAATTAGAAACTCTGGGGACAGGACCCAGCAATTTGTGTTCTCACAAGCCCTCTGACACATATAAATTTGAGAACCACTGGTCTGGAGAACAGGCAGAGCTCAAACAGGTGGTCTTATTTTTTAAATCTCATCTTTTTTTTTTTTTTTAATTCTAAAAATCTTCTTTTGATCTCAATTCTGCCACCAGCTATCACCCCATTTCCCTTTTCTTTTCAGAAAAAAACTACTTTAAAAAGTTGTCTCTGGGGGTGCCTGGGTGGCTCAGTGGGTTAAGCCTCTGCCTTCGGCTCGGGTCATAATCTTGGGGTCCTGGGATCGAGTCCCCCGTCGGGCTCTCTGCTCAGCAGGGAGCCTGCTTCCTCCCCACCCCCACCCCCCCGCCTGCCTCTCTGCCTGCTTGTGATCTCTGTCTGTCAAATAAATAAATAAAATCTTTAAAAAAAAAAAAGTTGTCTCTGTTCATGGTCTCCACATCTTCTCATCCCGCTGATTCTTCAAACCCACACCCACTAAAATTGCTTGTCAGATCTCTCTGATCTCCATGTTGCTAAATCTAATGGTCGTTTTTTGGTTTTCAACTCAATTGATCCATCAGTAGCATTTGATGTTGTTGATCATTCTTTCCTTTTTGACATACTTTCTTTTTTTAGAGCATCACATTTTCTAGGCTTTTCTCCTACTTCCTGGTTCCTCCATATCACTGTTGTTGTAAGCTTCTCTTTTATGATCTAACTGTTATTTATTTAGTAATCTCCATACGCAAGGAGGGGCTCAAACTCATGACCCTTAGATCAAGAGTCATAAGCTCTTCAGATGGAGACAACCAGGGGTCCCACTACCTCCTCTTTAATGTTGGAGTGATCAAGGGCTCTGTAGCTGATCCTTTTCTAGTCTCCTTCTTATTCACTTCCTTGGTAATTACATCTGCTCATTGCTTCAAATGCCATCTTTGTTAGAATTGCCTAGCCTAGCAAATATAAATACGGGATGGATGGGGAAATGTGAATTTCAGATAAACAACAAACTATTTTTAACATAAATATGTCCCAAATATTGCATGGGGCATGGAATTTTTATTATATTTATTATGTTAATTATATATTTTATATAATACATATTTATATATTATATTATATATAATATTATATATTGTTATATTATATATTAATATAATTATATATTATGGTAATTATATATCAATTATGTTAATTATAGTAATTATATTTTATGTTAATATTGTTAACAATAGATATAATAATTCATAATAGTTATGTTAGGGGATATCCCAAGTAATATTTAGGACATAATTGTACTAAAAAATTATTTGTTGTTTATCTGAAATTCAAATATCATTAGGTGTCTATATTTTATCTGGAAATAGTAATCTATGGGCCAAGAAACTCTAAAATTATCTCTCCAGCCCAGATTTTTCTCTAAAACTCCAGAAATGGGCAACTGTCTACTTGACATCTCCACTTGGATAGCCAATAGACATTTCCAACTCAACATGACCCAGAATGTACTCTTGATATTCCCTGTCTCCAGATCTGCTCTACCCTTATCCTTCTCTTATGCCACTTGTTGGCAATGCCTTCCTTATAGTTCATCTGGAAAAACACTTGGAACCATTATTTTCTTTTTCTCCTTCTCTTACAACCCACATCCAGTCAGTCAAGAAGCTCTGTAGGGTCTACCTACGAAAGGTATCCAGATTCCAACCATTTCTCACCATCTTCACTCCACTACCATCCTGGTTCAAGCCACCACCGTTTTTTACTTCCATCAGTCTTCTAGCCGATATCCATTCTCTTCCCTTTTCCCTACTACAGTCTGTTCTCATTACAGACTACAAGCATTCTTTAATATGTAAGTCAGATGTTTGTCTTCTGCTCAACCTCTTCTGATAGCTCACTCTTGTGAAGAATAGAAGCCAAACTCTTCTCAATGGCCTGCAAGGTCCTGCATAAGTTCACCTTTCTTATTTCTCTGACATCATCTGCTATTGTCTTCTCTTTCATTCACACTCTTTTAGCCATACTGACCTTCTCACTATTGTTTGCCTGAGGCATGTTCCCCCTGAGGACTTTGGCACTGGGTGTTCTCTCTGCCTGGAGGACTCTTCGCCCAGATATTTATGAGGATAATTCCCTTACCTCCTCCAAGTCTTTGCTCACGTGCCATCTTCTCAGTGATGTTCAAACTCATCAATTTATTTAAATTTGTGATTCACTCACTCTCTACACACCCACATATCTGACATCCTTTACTCTGCTTTATTTTTTCCATAGTCCTAATCATTTTAATGCAATTTAACTTATACATTGTGTTTATTACTTATTTCCTGTCTCTTCTTCCTTACTGCAGTCCAGAGGGGTCAAGGAAAGTTGAGGGATCTTTTTGCTTCTGTTTTTAATTCTTTGAGTGCACCTGCCTCATGTTCCCTACACCTACTTCCTTCTTAACACACTTTTCTTAATATGAATAAGACCATTTAATTTAGCTTGGCCTCCCTTTCCAGCAAGATAATGCAATTCATTCAAAGAAATAAGGTGCTGACAGGTGTTTCTCTCAGGTGAATACTCGGCATCTCCAAGGACCTCAAGATTAGGTGGTGCCCAATACATTTGGCTCTAGCCAAACTAGCATGATTTCTACAGACATTTCTTCATAGAAACTTATATAAAATAATATATGTTCCCCTGCAGGATTTGCTTCCAATTTTAAAATACCTTAAATGCCTAACTACAGGGTTTGTGTTAATAAAATATTTCAGCAAATTAAATATAATGAGGCAACGCTTCATAGAGTGCATGGCACAGGGTTGGTACTTAATAACCATGTTTAGACACTCTCTCATTCTCTCTTCCTCAAAATGTACTACTTATTTAATCTAACATCTTTCTTCTAAGAGCCTTTGGAGCAGCCTGGCTCAGGTGAGTTTATAGCTATGACTCCATTAATTCAACTCATGAAGTAGAGAGTTACCAACTGCTATTACCCTCATTTTGTGGAATGGGAAATGGAGTTACCTGAAAGTCATAGTGATTTGCCCTAACTTTTATGTGTTGTTGTCACTGGTGTTCTTTTCATCAGTTCTTGGTACCTTAAAGCCAATATTTGGTTGCAGTTTCCTGAGAGCCTTTAAGTGAAACTCGCTGTAAGAAATCAGCCTAGCAAAAATACTTTATATTTATTGCTTCCTAGGACCCTTGAGTATTCAGTGTCTCAGTACTCAAGAAACGAGCAGTAAATTCTGAGGTCCATTTCATGCTGAGTGAAGTGATTGAAGTCATCAGTCATTAAAGGTGATGAAAGTGATAAATTCTGCTCCATATTTCAACTGTTTATCCTCATTGCCTATGCTCATTAATCAGCAAATTAGAAGATAGTGCCTATATTGACATTGGTGTTCATTCAAATCATTTATTTAACCACTTTCATAGAGTTTTACTAAAACAAGAGGGAGATTTTTTAAAAATGTCACTAAATTTGTTTAAAAAAAGATAAATATAAATCCAATTCACCATGTTCGCAGTCTTACAATTTCTATTTCTAAGAACTCTAAATAGAAGCTATGAGTATCACTTCAATCAGGAGCTCCCAAGCCTGGCCACATCTGAATCATCTGGGAGACTAAACTAAAAAAAAAAAAAAAAATTAAATTAAAAAAAAAAGGCAAGTACTCAGTCCTCAAAGATTTTAGATTCAAGAGGTTTGAGTTAATGGCTCAGGAATCAGTATTTGAAAAACATCTCCCCACAAGCATGTTTGGGACTCACCGAGTTCAATAAATGCATTAGGATGAAAAGAAAGTCAGCCTGGAACTTCTCACCAACTGGCTGGTGGGCTCAAGCCGGACAAACCAATTCCACTGGAAATTCTTCATTCAGGATGTCAGACAGATAACTTAGCATATTAGATTTTCTTTACAGACTGCTGACCCTGCCATGTAAGGCCAGTGTGGCAGCTTTTGTAAATACAGAGAAGAAAGGCTATGTTAGACCTCTCTCTTTGGATGCAGCCATCTTTCAGCTCCCTCCCGGTGAGCTTACAGGTGCCCTGGGTTGTGCTTTTCCTCCCTAGTTGTCCCCCTCTCTCCCCAAACCCCCCAGGTCTCCACTCCCTAACTCCCTGCCCACCCTCTGGCCCCAGAGACTAGTCCCACTTCTCAGTGTGAACCGAGCCCAAGTCTGAACTGAAAAGGTGTGTGCAGAAGTCACAGGCCTCAAGTAAACAAAGAGCTCAGGCAGGCCCGGAGCACCCAATTTATTTTAATAGAGTCTTTTTAAATAATCACCGTGCCAAAGATCATATTTTTCTTTGTTGTATTACTCCTTAATCCTTTCCCTCTACTTAATTCGTACATTGAATCATTACTGTCTTCTGATAGCTATTCTATATTCGTCATTATTAAACTCATTTTATTGATCTCATCCTTTGCTCCAATTTGTCATGATTTTATGAATTTTAATTCAATTCCTTCTGCATTTGT
Source organism: Mustela nivalis (assembly GCF_964662115.1). Classification (NCBI taxonomy): domain Eukaryota; kingdom Metazoa; phylum Chordata; class Mammalia; order Carnivora; family Mustelidae; genus Mustela; species Mustela nivalis. The sequence continues at coordinate 144,805,711 of NC_139023.1, read as the reverse complement.
GGTCCCTCCAGCATTATACCATCTTCACATTTTTATTAATACGGTCTCCAGTCTATCTTCTAAGCTGCTAGTTATTATTATTATGTGATGTTTATGAGACTATTTAAAAATATTATGCCACCGCAGGACCTTATTGGAAAGAAAAAGTCTTACCTTGACGCAAAGCCATTAATATGAACTCTTATGTTTAATTTTTTTTTGCCAATTTGGCATTCATTTTACGGCAGGGTTGCTTGATTCACATGTCTCTGGTTTTCCTCGGAGTGCTGTGTACAGGCAAACGCTTTCGAACACAGTGAAATAACACCATGAAATGCTCACTTTGAGTCTGCATTTCCTTCAGCTACATAGCTTCTCAGTCCATCAACTAGATAAATTCCCAACCTTCCTCACCTCTATTAGTTAAGGTAAAAAACAGAATTCAAGGCAATGTTAAAATAATAGAAAGCCTTTGACATAAAACTACAAATTCTAGACATTTATGGGTAAGGCTCACAGCACCTCCTAAATTCATTCTCTGGAAGCTAACTTCTAGTCAATACAGGGTTTGCAAATTTCCCCCAAAGAGCTGCTTATCACAGATATAGAAGGCACATAAAGGAAGTGGGCTAAGATAAACTAGTGGATTAGGATATAGTTACCTCAGAACTTTCTGGCAATTTTAGTCAGAATATTATATATCTGCGTAAAGATGATAAACCTCGGGAGTGACACTGTGAACTTGTGCACACCTCATAGTCACAAATCTCAGCTCTTTCTAGAATCATGAAATTTGGCAACACTGGAGCAGCAGGTTACTCTCGATTTCCGTATTAATGAGCAGACGAGAGAGGAGTGTTTATGCATCCCAGGGGTTTTAAACCTAGGGATCCAGCCCACTCCTGTCTCTGGCACTGTGGTACACTTCTTTCTGCACTGCTGTCTCCCGGTGATCACAGGATCGGCTTCCGACTGACCTTTGACATGGTGACCGCTTTTCAGGCTGAGGGCCTCATCTCTCCTACTTGCTCAAGTTTGACCTTTTAATTCCCAGTGGCCTAAAATTCATGATTTAGAATTTCCCTCCAACTGGGCTTGTCAACTACTTCTGGTAATTGCATTTCTGGGCCCAGCCCCTAAGGCGTTTCATCTCAGCAGGACCTGGGGTCTGGCACCTGGCTGTGTTTACCCTGGATCCTTCTGGCAAATCCAGATGGCATCCATGCAATCACAGCCTAATTGGCCTGAAATGAAAAATGTGGTTATTTCAAATCAATAAGTTCTGTCTGTACAGCTGAACCATGTGGTGCTGCCTCTAATGATTGTAAGACCTTACAGACATCCTCTACACCTGTGAATCTGAGACAGTGGCATTTTATGGTATATGTTTGATTTTCTTCTTCTTTTTTTATTTAAGATTTTATTTATTTGAGAGAGGGAGAGGGAGAGGGAGAGAGAGAGCCTGAGCAGGGGGAGAGCCTGAGCTGGGAACAAAGGGAGAAGCAGAGTCCCTGCTGAACAAGGAGCCCCACGCTGGGCTCAATCTCTAGATTTCGGGACAGGCACCCAACTGACTGAGCCACCCAGGCATCCCTGTTTGATTTTCTAGGGCAGAAAATGCCTAAACTGTCACTGAACTAAAAGGAACTTTGAAAGGCAGTCTTTCGAAGGCTATCAGTTACTGGATAGTCTGTACGATGCAGACTTTGAAAATGGCCTCCTGAATCCCTTGTAGTCTTGTCAGCTATGAGGAGCAGGAGGTAGGGACCACAAAGAACATGTAATTGACGTTCTCATTTAACAGAATAAGAAATCTAAGTCACAGAGAACCTAGAACAATTTTCTAGATCTCAAACTAGAACTCCAGTCTTGGTCTAATCTCTTTCTCACTCTGCTTGACCTTACTTTGAACATGTTACTGCTTTTCCAAAGATGAGTAAAATGAGACCATGGTGCATTAGTAACAAAATATAGGCACTATAAGGGAAATAATCTAGCATATGTTAGAAAGGTCTGGAATTCTTTATGAATTGTACCCTAGTGAAGTAGGACTATGGCATTTTATGTTATTTTAAAAGATTTTATTTATTTATTTATTTATTTGAGAGAGGTGGGGAAGGGGCAGACGGAGCAAGAGAATCTGAAGCAGACCTCTGCTGAGTGAGGACCAGATGAGGGACTCAATCTCATGACCCTGATACCAGCATCTGAGCTGAAACCAAGGGTCAGACACTTAACCAATTGAGCCACAGGACCATGGCATTTCAAAACTGGGAAGAAAGCATCATCCTCTCCACTCTAACCTGCATAAGAAGGCAATGGCTATGCTTAGAGTTCACTAACCAGCTCCTTGTTCTTAATTCTATCCAGAGAAGTTGCCACATTTGAAGGTCTCACGAGTAAGTAGCTCAAACAACTGAATGCAAAAACCTGTTTTGAAAATTCTCAAGTTCACCCACTGGAATTGTGTCTTCATGGTTCCAGAAACTTTCATTCAACTCCTTAAGCCAGTGAAACCATATCTATAAGGTATAATAACCAGTCCAAATTCATTTGAGATTTTTAGGCAAAGAGGATGAATTGTCACAGTACAGATAAGAAAATGAAGGCAATAAACACATAAACGTGGCTCCTTTGCAAGTGGTCAAGACTGGAGTTTGGTTTATGATTACAGATTAAGGGACAACATGCTGACATTAGGACAGCTACTACTGTACATTTGCCATCCCTCGGACACCTGCATCCAGTCCTCCATGTTCCTTGGCAGTTTCATTGGATTGTTCCTCAACCAGCTCTACTCAGCCTTGCTTTCAGACTAATCAAATCCCAGAGAGGGACCTCTGTGATGGCATAGGAATCATTGTTTTCACCCAAGATGACCAGTTTGCAACCATTTGCCCATTTGAGCATCCTTGGGAGGAAACTGAGAAGGCCTTTGTGGAGGCCTGAAGTTGGGTAGTTTGAGAGACATGTTTGACCAGTGCTGTCCAACAGAAATAGGAGGGCCCCTTCTATAATTTAAAAATTTCTAGTAGTAATACTCTACAAAAAAGTAAAAAAAGAAATTCATGAAACTAATATTAATGATCTATTTTATTTAACACAGTATATTCAAAATATTAGCATTTCAACACGTGGCAGAGCCATGTGTGGCTAGTGACAACCATACTGGAGAAAGCCATGCTAGGATAGTTCTCTTGGCAAATCATTTTCTTCAGTTAATCCTAGTAAGTTTCAACCCTTTACAATGAGCCTACCATGTTGGAAAAATCATGGCAAGTTAGGACTTCCTAGCTGTATTAATTAGGGTTCTCCAGAGAAGCAGAACGAATAGGCTGTGCATATGCATATATATTTGTAAGGAATCGGTTCATACCATTCCAGAGGCTGGCAAGTCTGATGTGTGCAGGGTAAGCCAGCAGCTGGAGATCACAGGGGAGGATTGATGCTGTCTCTGGAGTCCAAAAGCAGTCTGGAGGCAAGAAATAGTTCTTCCTCTGAGACCTCAGTCTTTTTCTCTTAAGGTCTTCAACTAATTGGACCTATCACACTCACATTAAGGAGGGTAATCTGCTTTACTCAAAGCCTCCTGATTTAAATGTTAATCACATCTAGAAACAAAAACAAAACCAACGCATAAAACCTTCACGGCAATATCCAAACTGGTGTTTGACCAAACATCTGGGAATTATAAGCTGACCAAGTTGACATACAAAATTAACCATCACATCATATGTAAAACACATATGTAATTCTCATGACATCATGGGAGAGTACAGAAGATGTTATGAATCTGTTTTCATGCTTTCTTTTGTACAGAACTGATCAACCCAGAAACCACATACTCTAATAATTTTAATGCTTCTGCTGGCCTTTGCAAGTTAGGATTTGGATAGTGACTATTGTGGGGGTAACCCAGAGAAGGTAGAAGGCAGGGCGTCTCCTCCCGAGCAGATGTTTCCTTTGCCAGCTCCCCAGCCCCTGGAATAGACATGGAAATGAGGCTCCACCAATCATGGGTTCTGCCCCAGGTGCTGACCGATGTGCCGGAAGATGGGCGGTTAGGCAGCCAGGTGGAGTCAAGAAGCCGAAATGTGGAAGGGAATATACGGGGGCACAGCAGCATCTCAAACTCAAGCATCTCAAATACAAGGCTGTGCCTTGTATTCCTGGCTTCTGCTCACCGTCTCATCATGCTATGACCTAGCAAGTATCCTTCCAACAGTTTCTTTTTTCTTCCAAGTTAGTCAGGGTTAATTTCTTTTGCTTACTACCCAAAGCTAGAACCTAGCGTGGAGCCCTAGCTACAGGAAGTGAGACGTATGTGATGCTTCAGATCAGAAATAAACTGTAGGGATCTCTGTGGGGCTTACCAGAATGGTTCTCAAATTATGTGCTCTTAGGACCCTTTTCCACTTTCAAAAATTATTAAGGACAACAAAGAGCCTCTGTTTGTTTGCATTACGTCTATTGCTATTTATGCTATTGGAAATTAAAACTGAGTTTCAATTATTGTTAATTCAGTTAAGAATAGAATGATAAGCCTAACTGCTTGTTAACATATATAATACTTCTAATGAAAAGTCGCTTTTTTCCCCCAAAACAAAAATGAATTATTGAGAAGAATGCCTTTTTTTTTTTTTTTTTTAGATTATCGCAAATCTCTAGCGTAATAAAGGACAACAGAATTCTCAGATTGTTTCTGCATTCCCTGTCATGTGTTCCTTCGGTTAAAATATGAAGAAATCCAGCTTCACCCAGATATGTAACTGGAAGAGAGAAGAGAATTTGAAGGGCCTTTTCACATAACAATTGTGGATCGTCTTCTCCAAGAGCTCACCCAAGCTTGCCAAGTGTTAGTTTCTTAAAGATTCATTGCATTATGAAATCTTAAATCATACCAGTAAATATTACCTACTGTGTTGAAATAAATAGATTTAAAAATGATTTTGCAACAGGCTTTGGTTATTTGGAAAATACTGGTTTACTGAAGTATGAAGTTCCTCCAAGTGTTGACACAACTCACTATATGGTATCACAACCACGTTCATTAATGTCGCCACCAAACTCATTTAGAAGATAAAGTGTTAGGAAGGTGTCGGACTGACAGAGGCAAATATAGATTTTCAAAAATTCTAATTTTCACTTGAAAGCTCAAATTTTATCATTGGTAACAAAAACTCTCAGTTATTTTCCTTCAAGTGACAGGATCATTTCATTCACTTTTAAAAAAAAGAATGTCTAGGGGCGCCTGGGTGGCTCAGTCAGTTAAGGGTTTGCTTCTGGCTCAAGTCATGATCTCCAGGTCCTGGAATGGAGCCCTGAATCAGACTTCTTGCCCAGCGGGGAGCCTGCTCTCTCTCTCAGATAAAGAAAATCTTTTTTTTTTTTTTAAAGGAATGTCTTTGAAAAATAGGAATGTCTACCAAAGACATCAATAGGAAAAATTATAGTTTGAGGATAATTTTTCTTTTCTTTTTTTTTTTAAAGATTTTATTTATTTGTTAGAGAGAGAGAGGAAGCACAAACGCAGGCAGAGTGGCCAGCAGAGGCAGAGAGAGAAGCAGGCCTCCCTCTGAGCAAGGAGCCCAATGCGGGACACGATTCCAGGACTCTGGGATCATGACCTGAGCCGAAGGCACCGGCTTAACCAACTGAGCCACCCAGGCATCCCGAGGATAATTTTTTCAAGCTAAACGATGTTCTATGAAAATATTGGCCCATTCAGCTATGTTCGAACATTTTGATGGTTTTTTCGTTTTTTGTTTTTTTTTTTTGAGACCATCATGGTACTTTGGAATGCAGAAGTGCTTTAGGGAACTTGCAACTTCTTCATGAATAATATTTTCCCAAGACCTGTAAAGAAGGGTCTGGATGTACTAAAATCGATGATTTTTACTGTTTCCTCAAGGACATTCTTAAAGACAACTGGTGTGTTCCACCGGGGTGAGGGGGGGCGCCAGTGCAGAATGAATGACAGCCGGGGAGGTCTAGAGTCCCAGCTTTGACGTGTGGGGGGCCCTGGGGCAGCTCCACCTTCTGTCGCCTGAGCGCCCTCAGTGCAGGCGCCAACCCAGGGACAAAGGTAAATAGCGTCACGCTACTATAAGAGGAGTTCTGACTTCATAGGCTCCGCAGAGGTTGGGGGGTGGGGAGTGGGGGGTCAGGGGGCAGGACTCCACTGACCGCCCTGGGAGAACCGCAGGGCCAGCGCGTTAATGAGTGCCCAGGCCAACCAAATGAGAGGCTTTGTGAGCCTCTGTCATTGCAGAGACAGGTGAAAATAAGACCTGTCTTCTTAGTTTACACTCTTTTGTTGTTATTGTGTCTAAATAGAGAGCAACCTGTCCTGCTTTCCCGCGAGATCCTTTTCTATCGTCCTCTAAGTCGAGGCCAAATAGGATTTTTAAAAGCCAGGAGTATGGGTGCTTAGCACCCTGTGACCAAACTGGTTATTTCGCCACCGTGACCTCTCAGACTGTAGCAGGTTGTGCCACCAAGTATCACTAAACTCATTTTAAGGCGTGCGGCTGGAGTGGCAGGCAAGGTTAATTGACTTGAGCTCCTCTAACGATCTGCTGCATTGCTGGTTTAGCTATCACGAATTCCAGGATGTGGTATCAGGGAGACCTCTCCGGAAATCCAGCCTGGGTGGGTTTTGGCCCCGGGATTAAAGGCTTTTAATGTGCAGTTAAATAAGGGGCAACTGTAAAGGCAGAGATGAAGGTTGTGCATGCGCTCGCTTGAAACAGGAGCGCAGAAAGGACCCCGGTTGGTGTGCGTGCTGGATTGGATCAAGAACGAGGAGGACCCCCAGGAAAAGTTCTCGTCCCAGTCATGATGTGTTGGAACAGAGGGCCAGTTACAAACCTTCCCTCAGGTTTAGGGCGTTTTTCTCGTTGGTCATTTTGAGTGTTCTCATGACTGAGTATTGGAGAACCTCCTTTTTCCTCCAGAGAAAAGACGTCCAAGTTGTGTTTGCAGACCCTGTCTGAGAAAGACTGGAGTGGGGTGAAAAAAAAAAATCCTTGCTTGACAGGAAAAGTTAATTAGATAACAAACAGAGATAAGCATAGATTTAAACATCCCCAGTGACAAATGCATGATCACCTTTCTATAAAGAGAGACATCTGGTAGCCAAGTGCCTATCAAGTTATGTGGTTTGTATTTTTTATTTTAAAGAAGTTCAAATGTGAAGGACTCGTTTATCTGAAAGGCTGGACACACAAATCCTCCAAAATACCTCTCACAGGTGTGTGAGCTGAGTAATTTTATGTTGGAAAATCCATGTGTTTCTTAACTTGGGGACGTCATTCAAGGAATCAGAATCCTTGGCCTGGCACAATGTCAAGGGCATGGGCTGGCCAAATGCTGGTGAAGTTTCCAGGTCATGAGAACTCCCTTTGTTGCTGGTGAGACAGAAGTCAGTCCAATAGGGGAAACAACTTGGCAACATTAAAAATCTGATGATGCACATTTCTTAAGACCCAGAAATTTCACTTCTAGAAACATTTCCTAGAGAAACCTTCACACATGTGCACAGGGAATATGTAGAAAGAATAATCACTGCTATTATTTAAAATATTTTATATATATATAATTATATATTATTTATAATAGCAACATTTAGAAAAATCTAAATAGCCACCATTAAGAAATGGAGAAATGAAGTGTTGAATAACCAAGTAATAAAATAATAAATAGTTAAAAAGAATAAATAACAACTACATGTTGTGGGTCTATCAACACAAATAAATTTTATAAATATAACTGTGAGTATAAAGGCCAAGTGACAAGACATACACGTACATCATAATACCATTAGTGTAAGAAGGTGAAAAAGCAGCATACCATATTTTCTTATAGATATATTTAGAAGATTAACTATATATGAAAAATATAACCATGTGGACAGGAAGGATGCAGCCCAATTTTAGGCTTGTGGTTGATTTTAGAAAGGAAGAAGCAGGAGTTGAATAGGTGACTTCATTTTATCTATAGTATTTTATTCTTAAACGAATCAGAGGTAAATATGGTAAAATAATAACATCTATTACATGGATAGTGGGTATATGCTAATTTGATATATTATCTCTATTTTTATGTTTATAATTTTCAAATGGAACCACAAACAAATATTTAAAAAGGGAGAATGGGCCTGAGAGTTAGTGAGATCTAGGTTCCAATTTACTTCCCATGATACACTAACTCTAAGTCGGTCTGTGGGCAGGTCATTCAGTCTCACTAAACTGCTCCCCTCCCCTATATATACACCCACATTTTGGGAATACTGTGAAGTCTAATGGAGTTCATTTAAAGGACCTGGCACACAGTATACCAAATAAATGCTAGGTCCCTTTCTTGCAATGTACTGTTTGGTATAAATCGGTTCAAACTCTATGCTTTTGTGTAAATTAGAAAAAGGCTCTGGGTGGGGACAGGGAAGCAAAGGGACAGCATATTCTTTCTCTTTACCTTTTCCTGGCCTTCCTTTTCTCTGAACCCCCTGCCTTGTCTCCGGTGTTAAAATGTGTAGGTATATACATACACTCGTGAGCTATGTTTCATGAGTGCTTTAGAGTAGAGGCTAAGTTTTGGAAGGTGAGAAAGCTGTTTAATTTCATGTAATCATGAAGCATCTCTTGACTTATGGGCTCCAAAGACTTATATCACAGGGAAACTGGAAATCAGTTAAACTTTTCATGTTAAGAAAAGTGCTTGCTGGTTGAATTCTTATGGTGTATGCATTCATTTTTATGTGGGCTTTCACAGCAATATAATGAGGACAGTTTTGTATGGTCAGCTTTCAATTATCCTTGCTATGGAGATATATCAGAGAGCTCAGGCAAATCCAGAAACTTTATCTGAATCAATAGTTTCAATTTTTTTCAATTGCCATTTGAACTAGCAGAAAAGATAATAGATTCAAGTGCATACTCCTTTTTGTTCTTTTTTTCATGCTAGAGAATTTATTAAAGAAAAATGTGGGAGTCAAAATAGCAGCAGCAATACGAGTTATAAAGAAGTGATTGAACAATTAGCAGGTCCCTGTTACTTTGGGGGATCTTGTAAAACATCTGCTGAAAATCAAGTGATCACAATAGTGGCCTTTAGTTTTACATTGTGTATCTCCAGACAGAAGCTCAGAGCTTCTTAACTAAGCTGAGTGCATAGAGGAGGAAGGGGTGGAAACAGAGGAAGGAGGCTAGACCACCGAGGCCTGCCATGTATCATGTCACTGCACAGCCCTGGAGAGTGCCATTCACGTGAATAGCCATGTGTGTGTGCAGACCCTGAAAGCGGATGTCAAAGTAAGAGACAGAAGAGAACCCTAATGGCACAGGGGTGTCCCTAGTGCCTACACAGTCCAGCTCTGGTTTTGAAGAATCAAAGTCCATAATGTAGATCACATGCGGGACTGTTTCAGTAGGATACCTCCCAAGAACATGGGAATACAGAGAATGAAACTAATAAGAACCAACCCCCAAAAGATTAAAATTGAATAGCAAATAGTACGATAAACCGCCAAATCTAATTTTAAAAGTGGATCAATCAGTTCCCTGTATTTATAAAGATAAGGCCACAGGAGTTCGTATTGGGATGAAAGCATGTGTCTCATGAAGAACCCCATCTTTCCATTAGTAGACTCATCTGAGGAGTGCAGTTCACAGTTTTTGCCGCTCTGAGAATGAGCTTACCGAGTGGGTAGAGAAGAAATACTGGACAATTTTGAAGAGTGCCTTGAATCTCCTTGCTTTGGTTGGAAGTGTAAAGTGGGTGAACCCCCAAGCGTCCTCTTTATGCATGAAATCAAAGGTGAATTCATGAGTTTTTTTTTTTTTTTGGCTTTAAGATCCTATGATTCTTTTAGCTATGATGAGTGATATATAAGAAAGAGGAACAGAAAGAAACCATTCCTTTTCATGGATTAAGGTTCTTCTTCATTGTCACCGTATTTGTGTGTGATTAAATTCTTTAACTTGGTAGAACAAAATATTATCCCAAATGCTTTGCTTCAAATCTGTAAGCAATGCAGGGCAGTTGTTTAAAAATGTGATTAGGAGATCAAGTTCTTGACCTAATATGGTCAAGGTCTATTTTGAACTCCTTCATGTGAAAGTAGCAACAACAGATGAAGGACAAGTTTATACTACAAATTGAAAGTAGAAATGTTTATTACCAACATTTAATATTTTCCTTTTTAATATTGAAATTTGTTAAGTCTTTAGAGGTTGAGTATTAAGCTAATACTACTGCTTTGTGAAGAAAAATTATTCTAGTCTATATAAGGGAATAGTGAGCTTTCAGAGAGGTTCACTGCTTGTTTGCATGGCACATTGATGGCCACCGGCTTGTGACCCATTAGTAGGTCAAGTTCACTGTCAGTAACCACCATGTTATCCTAACCTCTACTGGTGACCAAGGACAAATGAACCAGAAAATAAGGTTCTTTCCTCCATCATTAAATTTTCCCGTTTTTGCAAATTTATATCTTTCCAGATATAGCAAAGTACCATTAAGCATTGTAATTTCAAAAGCTGAAGTAGAGGTGTTATAGGAAGAAACCAGACAGACACCAATGCAGTATCATGGTGGTATCATGGTGAAGTGTCCCAAATCTGTATTCAGATTTTCAGATCTAGAATCAGGCCTATTTACACATTACAGATTTGAATGGGCTCTGGGGCAACAGCAAATGAACAAACTCACAAGGGATTGATGTAAAAACAAACATTCCAATTTCTTAATTATAATGGTAAGTATTACTATAATGTAAAGAAGTTACTTATAGTCTAGATTAAGTGAATTTCGCCAAGATGCTTGCTCTATCAGCCAGGGTCCAATTGAGAGAGAGAAAGAGAGAGAGAGAGAAACAAACCACAGTAATTCAAACAGGGAACATTTAATGTAAAGAATTGTAACCTCTAACAGAGAATTGGAGTGATAAGGAATTAGCTCATGAAGAATATAGATAACTCGAAGGCGTATCCGAGGAATAGCAGGTATAAGGAACAGCCGCTAGCCCTGGGGCAGAGATAGAGCACCCAGGAAGAAACAGACCTTCCTGGGAAGGAGCAGCTATGGCTTACTGGATGGCTGAGAAGTCACTGAGATGTCCTGCACGTAGAACTTGCTGGAAAAACTCTCTGGGGTGTTGGGGAAGCCATCCACAGGGAGGCACCACAGCTTGAAACTGACCATGAAGTCACTCAGGGAGGTGCAGGAAGAAGCTGTTGGCCAGCTGGGTGCTTTCGGCTGCTGAAACTTGGCAGTGGAGAGGCCACACAGAGGGAAGGAACGTAGGGCCGAGAGCGGACCAGAACCTGGAAGAGAAAACCCTTCCCCTGTTCTTTCTACAACTTACATAACATCATGCCAGATGGAAAAGGAAAAATATTTATAGGGTTCCTCTCCATTCTCATGGAGTAGGTGAGTAAGGGTGGATTTAGAACTGAGAGGCAATAAATTGATAAGTGGCACACTTGCCAAGTCAGCCAGCTTGAAATGAGTTCAAAGAAAGGTAGACAGTTTTGAAAAATATATCATTCAAGCCACAAAAACTCCAATAAACTCTCCCTGTCCCAAAGCAGTGCATACCTTTCTGTCTGAGAAAAATGTCTGTGGGTTCCAGATTCAAAACTCTTAGGTAGTTCTGATTAAACAGGATCTAACCATTGTCCTGTTTTCCGGGTTCTGTGAGGGTCATCTTCTTGCTCTTCGGGCGGGGTGTAATGCAGTCAAACTGGTTTGCATTTTCTCAGGCTTCTATCACTTTCATGGATTATCTCCCTCATAGTATAATCTCGTGACTTTGGTTAATCTCAGGTGTTCCCTCATTTCTTCAGCAATTACATTAGGATCTTTGGATGACAGCTCCGGATCCATAACTCATCCAGGCCAGAATCTCTGATCAGAAATGACTTTAGTTCCAACTTATGAAATATCTCTCATGCCTATAGAAGAAACTCTCATTCTCTCCAGACTGACTCAAGATGGGTGACACAACATCATGAATCTTTCTAGGCCAATAGTGTTTAAGAAGTACTAAAAAAATTAGTAGCCTTCCTGTCAACCTCTCTTGGTCCTTGCAAAGAAGCTTTGCAAAAGAGAATGAATAAAATAAAAGGAACTCATCAGTATTTACTAGCTGTGTAACGTTAGGCACTCTTTGTCCCTTGTTTTTTTTACAATGCAAAATGTGGATACTAACACCCGTCATTTCCTATGGTCATTGTGAAAATCAGTTGACATATGTTAAAACACTTAGGCCAGTGCCTGGTACATAGTAAACACTTGTAGGTGATGTGTATGGATTTGATGTGAAAACTAAGAAATGCCTGAAATTATGCTCGTTTTGAAAGAAGATCAGTAAGAATGGAGAATTTTATTTATTTATTTTTAAAGATTTTATTTATTCATTTGCAAGAAAGAGAGCCCAAGCTGGGGGAGTGGCAGGCAGAGGGAGGAGGTTTCCTGCGGAGCAAGGAGCTGGATGTGGGACTGATCCTGGCACCCTGGGATCATGACCTGAGCCCAAGGCAGAAGTTTAACCAACTGAGCCACCCAGGCATCCCAAGAATGAAGAATTTTAATAAATTTTTGAAATAAAAAGTACTGTTGGTATGAGACTAAATTTACTTCCTTTGACCGCAGTCAGATGTGCTCTATTCATTAAGCGTAGTGGGAACTTGTGAAAATGTCTAAGGTCTGGCCATTTAGGGCCTAAAATCCCTGAGGGAAACAATGTCTAATGGGTGATCGATGAACTGCCATGGGTGGTGCAACATTCAGAGTCACTAGATGGCACTGTAGAGCAATGAAGCCCCGTTTTGTTAACCGTGATTTTAAACATTATTTTAAAATTAGATTTTTCTTACACAAACATTTCGTACAGGCAAAGGCAGTTGAGTGAACGGAAAATAGGGTGGATATGTTCTTCAGGTTTTTTTTTTCTTTTTTAATCTCCAGTAGCTGGTGTGGCAAGACAGAGACCTGGAGAGCAAGTGGACCAGCAGGACTAGCAGACACTTAGGAAGGTCACGGAACACAAACCAAGGTCAGATCAAATCACTAGCTGGGATCACTAAATGATGACAGAGCAACCATGGTCCAAGGTCAAATTGTCAAAGCTTAGGTGGGTGTCACCAAAATGAAACTGTGAACCAAGTAGACACTTGAGAAATAGAGCATTGGAAGAGTATGATTTGATATTATTATTTATACAGGAGGTCCCCACACTCTACCTGATGTTCTACTACCCAGCCCCCACAAACAATGCTAAATTAAAATTACAGGTTTTTTTTTTTTTCTAGTGTTACTTTGGATTCGTATTTCCACTCTGCAAAGGGCATATTTTAAGGGATGTAAGCCATGATAGAAAAAATTGTGTTTGGGATACAGCAGAGCATTTCTAAGGAGGTAGTAAGTGAAGTAGTGAGGCATGAAGTCAAGCAAGATAGGAGCTGGTTTTATATACAGATGTTAGGGAAGGCTATAAAGAAAGGAGACAAGGTGCAGGCCATGTTTAGACATTTGACTCACACTACAGTGCAGTAAAACTAGTCGATTCAGCTCATTGCCTTCAATCTCCTCAATCAGTACAGCCTTGCCAATTTTTAAACCAGCCAGTGGAGAGCAAGAATGACTGGATGGCTGTGCTGCGATCCATTTATTGTACTACACAGAGCTATAGCCAGATTCCAAGTATGCCATAACACCAGAAAGGAGCAGATTGCACTTAACCTGTAGATTAATGGCTTCTGGTGGGGACTCAGACGGAGATCAGGGAAGTCAGTGGCTCAGGCTCAAATATTAGCAATGGTGGGAAAAGGAAACCATCTAACAGCCTTGGAATAAAGAAGAAACGGAGACAAGAGATTTACACAGTCAAGAAATGAAGAAGAAATATAAAGGAACTTAGAGGGAAAGGCTTCCCTGGCTTGAGGAAATTCACGGCTGATTCTTTCCTCCGAAGTTAGAGCCTTAAACAATAAGAGGTGCCTGTGGTGTGTTGGGAGGACCATCCGTTCAATTGAGTCCTAACTCAGGATGCTAGCTGATACATTTCAGTAGTCTGGGCCTTAGAGTCTCACTGCTTTCAGTATTATAATCTTTTCAGTCTCTACAAAAGTTCACTGCAACTGAGTATTGGTACTTCATTATCTTCAGATTATTAGATGTTAATCTTCAGGTTATTAAATGTTAAGTTTAAGTAAAAGCCCTATTTTAGAGATCTTCTTTAAATTCACCAAGGACAGACATATAATTCTTAGGTTTTGCCTCAGCAGCCAAGAGTCAATTGTAACTCAGTTTAGAAAAAAAGTCAGTTACTGAGTATAATGATACAGAGGGATGTTATTTCTGTCTCACCGGGTAGGGGAATTCAATATTTAAGGGGCTTTCCCCAAACAGGGACTAGACCACTTACTCTGGGGGCTCCCTGTGGTGGGAGGTGAGGTGAGGTGAGGTGAAGACGAGGGAAAGAAGGAGATGCTGGTGAAGTGACAAGAAGGGACACAGTGTTCACTGTAGCTTCTCCTATAGCCCACCAAATCCACATTATTATTTAACATATCATATGCTTGGTACAAATGGGTCCAGAGTATTTAGGGAAAACCCGGAAGGGATTCGGCTTTGTGTCTGGCTGGCATGTTTGAATTTTGGGGTAAAGATAGAAGCGAGAACCATGAGAAAGTATGATGTTGAGAGCTGTGATGTTTATTTATTGCAGTCACTGAGATTTGACACTGAGTTCAGAGAGGCAGACCCATCACGCCACACTTACCTTAACAGGGTATAAAAGTCTCAGTTACACAAGGAAATGAATGAACTTGGAAGTTCCCTGTTTTTTAAGACTGAATAGTATTCCACTGTATGTATATACCACATTTTCTTTATCCTTCCTTCTGTCTTGAACATTTGGGTTGTTTCCACATCTTCACTATGGTGAATCAAGCTGCAGTGAACATGAGAGTGGTCATAACTCTACAGGATCGATCGGCAAGCAAAATGGAGGACCCTTGAGGACATTACGCTAAATTAAATAAGCCAATCACAGAAAGACAAATACTGCGTGATTCCACTTACATGAGGTCTGTAGAAGAATATAAAGATCATAGAATCAAAGAGTGGGATGGTGGTTGTCAGGGGCTAGGGAGAAGGGATGTGGGGAGTTACTAACCAATGGGCATACAGTTTCAGTTAAATAAAGTGAGTAAGTGGTGGAAATCTGTTGTACAATATTATACCTATGGTATAATTGTATATGTAATATGTATTGTATACTCAAAAAATTGTTAAGGGGATAAATATCATGTTGAGATCTATCACATGTTGCTTCCACAATAAAATAAAATAAAATAATAAAGAGAAAGTAAGGAACACGGAAGTTCATGAGGTATTCCCTGCCCCACAGTTCACGCCTCTTTAACTTGGGCCATCTTGTATGTCAGCCAGGAACTCCCTGCAGCTTGAAGAGCTGGGTAAACTGAGTCAGTGATAAATTATACCCTGTTTCCTTATCTCTGGATGGAGGATGAAATAGGACTTCCCCTCTAATCCCCAAGATGTGGTAATAATTAACATAAAGCCCTTAGACTCTTGCTTGACATATGGTTGGCTATGAAATATATATATATATATATATATATATATATATATATATATATATATACTTATTATCATTAAAAAAGGCATTGGGATTGTTATTCAAAGGGTGGAAGTTTTCAGTTATGTTGGAGGAATAGGTTCTAGAGATCCGTTGTGCAACGTAGTGTCTATAGCAAACAATATGGTATTGTGGACTTTAAAATCTCATTTTTTTTTTAAAAAAAAGATTTGATGTGTTTGAGAGAGAGAGCACAGGCAGGCAGAAGGACAGAGGCAGAGTTAGAAACAGACTACCAGGGAACCTGATGCAGGGCTCAATTCCAGGACATTGGGATCATGACCTGAGCCAAAGGCAAATGCTTAATGACTGAGCCACCCAGGCACCCCCAGTGCACTTCAGAATTTCTTAAGAGGGTAGATCTCACCTGAAGTATTCTTAGTTTCTATCCCCAAAAAGGGATATATTGAAACTCTGGGAGGTATCAGGTATGTCTGTCACTTTGATATAGTGATTGTGTCACAGGGTTTGGCATATGTCCAAATTCCATCAGATTGTAGGCACTAACTAAGTGCAATTGTTTGTGTATGACTTAATCTCAATAAAGCTATTATATAAAAAAAGACCTAGTCTAATACACCTTATAATGACAATAGATGAAGGAAGTATTATCCCCTGTGTTTAAACTTTCTTCAGCCTGCACTTAACTACCACGAATTCCGGGCCCCCAGCAAAAGAACAAAATCTGGAAAAACCTTGGTATTCCAACATGGCAAAACACCCAGTGGTCTTAATGCTACACAGTCCACCTTCCCACTATGGGGACTATAAGCCAAATATTGAATTATTCCAAGACAGATGAACAGATTGGAAAGATATCAGAAGGGGAAGAATAATCATTTTAATGACACCCAGTTACAATTAAAGAATACAGAACTAAAACTGAGCATTTTTTGTTACGCCTTCTATGAGTAATGTTTGTACTTTGAATCGTTTAAAATATTTAAGGCAAGAAGAAATGAAATGCATGGCAACCAGTTAAGGTCATACATTTAGGACAAAAATGATAAAATATTAAAATGAAGGAAATAAATGTTCTCACTGAAATACTGAGATTCTGTGGGGGATGAATTATTCAAAGTAGGAAACACATGTGACCTCCAATCTATTATATAATGGGGGGAGAGGGTAGTAAAGATCAAGTGTAGAGCAGAACAGAGAAATGAGGGAATGACAGCAGGTGCTGCTTAATAATAT
The DNA here is from genome assembly GCF_964662115.1 of Mustela nivalis. Lineage (NCBI taxonomy): Eukaryota > Metazoa > Chordata > Mammalia > Carnivora > Mustelidae > Mustela > Mustela nivalis. The sequence goes on along the minus strand of NC_139023.1, from coordinate 144,788,868 downwards.
TCCAACTTCACGCTTAGGTTGGGGGAAGGGATTTCACAGAAAGAAGAGGTATGGCTGGGTAGAGCAGAATGGAGCTGAGAGTGTAGATTCAGGGGCTTGAGAATGGTACTTGTAGTCAGGACACCTCAGTGGTTGGGACAGAACCGATTATGTGGTTGTAACAGAAAACCCCTCGTCTCAAGGGCTAAAACAACACCGCTTTCTTTCTTGCTCGCAGTAGAGGTCTACCATGAGTTGGTAAAGATCTCTGTTCACCAGTTACTTAGAGAATGATGTTTGAGGTTGCCAGTGGTACTATCACTACACTATCTTGACCTTTGCTGATTTCTGTTCTAGAGGAAGTAAGAGCCCTGGGTTTCCGATCCTATGAAACGCTAAGGTCCAGACGGGACTCATGTCACTTGTGCTCACAACTTCCTGGCTAGGACTACTTCTAGGGGATCAGATAGTACAATCTTACCCTGTTCTCAGGAGTGAAGAAGGAACAAAAAGATTTGGAGAACCATGCTGGTGATTCCCACGAGGCTGGACATGGCTCTTGTTACAAGAGAATCTTGTTTGCTTGGCTGGGCAGTTTCACACACCTTCTTCATTCATAAGAATAACAGCTCTTGACCTCAGCCCTTATCATGAGTAGAACAGTTGTGTCTAGGATGTTTATAAACCCAGGGTGACTTTAAGGAAAGAATTTTAACTTTATTTTAGTGCTAACTGTCATAGATGTAATGGAAATCCAATAGACTGTGGGAACAGGCAGGGACCTCAACAATTCTCTAGCCTCAGCGTCTCAAACTCAAATGGTTACAGGATCAAGGTGGGTAAAGCGAAGAAGAGAGAAGGTCGGAGTCATACGAGAGAGTGTGATGGGGACAGGGTAACAGAGAGGACATGTTCTGTCTCAAGGGAGCAGCTGCTTCTCAGCACTGGCTCATTTTCGTCAGGAAACACTGGGAGATGAATGTTGCCAGATTCTCTGATTTTTTTTAGGAGGAGCTTGAGACACATTTTTTAATGTGAAATTTCATGATTTATTTTTAAGATTTTATTTATTTATTTGACAGAGACATCACAAATAGGCAGAGGCAGGCAGAGAGAGAGGAGGAAGCGGCTCCCTGTGGAGCAGAGAGCCCGATTTGGGGCTCCATCCCAGGACTCTGGGATCACGACCTAAGCCAAAGGCAGAGGCTTAACCCACTGAGCCACACAGGTGCCCCAGATTTTATGATTTGGAAACATTGATTTTAAATTTCAAAATTTCACACCATCATTTGGCACCAACAGAGCATGGTGAGAGCTCTCGGCCTACTAGTTTGTGACAACTATTTAGCCAATGTTTTTTTCACCCCTTCCACATCTCCACTACAATGAAGCAGCAGTGAACCCCATTTGTAGAACAGATGTATCTGGGGAAGTAGAAAAAGAGTGAGGGTCTGGACCCTAAAATTCACAACTCTTTTCATTCTTCTCCCAGGACCCAAGAAGCCCAGTTTGAAAACCAAGAAATGAGTGGAAAGCTCTCCTTCTGCAGATGAGGCTTCAGACTAGGGCCTGGACCCATTAGGGGCCTCTCAGTCCATTCCCCTTTGAGTGAATCAGCAGCCTGTGCAGAGTACTCATCAAATGTGCTGACCAAAAGCATCTGTTGGAGCTCTCCATTTATTAAGAAATTCCCTGGGGTCTTTGTTAGACATTATTTAAGTTGGCAAGGTCATCACCACCCTTACCATCATGAAATGTGCCCTGAAAATACTCTTGTGTAGGACACTCTGTGGGCAACAGGTGAGGTGAATGGGGCCACTGTTGTCTTCTCCAAGGGACCATTTCCTTCTTGGTTCAGAGGCAAACACCCACGTGCTGTCCTCTGGAGAAATTAAATTAACAAATCAAGAGGAGGAACATCTTGGGGAGCATTAGTGCAGGTATTCTTTGTATAGTAGGAAACGGAAACTGGGAGTGCTATGACAGATTTGGTGGCAGGAGTGGGAAGGAGGTACGTGGAATCATGGGTGTAGGAGAGTTGGAATAACTTAATCATCATCATTACTTTGCAAAGAATTCTAGACTATATCCAGACTTTCAGGTCTGGAGATATATATATATATAATATTATATATATTATATTATAATATTATATATTATAATTATATATATTATATTATAATATTATATTATATATTATATTATATATATATAGAGAGAGAGAGAACATAAATGTATACACACACGCATACACACACATATATATACATACATATATATATACATAATTTTTCCAATGAGTTTTATTGTAAAATAAAAGATATACAAATTATTTTAAAAATTCAAATATGAATATGTGCATAGGAAAAAAAAAAAAGCCCACCTCACAGGGCTCCTGGGTGGCTCAGTCAGCTAGGTGATGGACTCTTGATTTCAGTTCAGGTCATAATCTCGAGGTCGTGGGGTACGACTGAGCCAGAGGCAGGCTCTGGGCTCAGCACAAATCTGCTTGGGCCTCTCCCTCTGCCCCTCTACCTCTCTTGTGTGCATGCACTCTCTCTCTCTCTCTCAAAAAAATATATAATTTTTTTTTAAATAAAAAAAAATAGAAAGAAAAACAACATCCCAATCGTCTGGTCCAGCAGTCAGCCAGTTATGGCCTGCAGGCCAAATTCAGTCTATGACCTGTTTTTGTATATGAGGTTTTGTTGGAACAGAATCACGTCCATTCACTTATGTGCAGTTAAGTGTTGCTTTCTAGGTATTACGGCAGAGCTGAGTACCAGTACCACTGACTATATGGTGCATAAAGTCCAAATATTTACTGTCCAACATTTTATGGAACAAGTTTGCCTACCTCGTATCTCATTCCACCAACTGAAGATCATCATAATTATTATTAGGCCTATTTCCTTCTAACTTTTATTATGTACACACATACATTGGAAAGAAAATAAAATCATACTCTGTATTAGCACCCTCCATTTTGTGCAGCACTTTCTGCAAATGATGGAAATGTTCTATATCTGCACTGTCCAAAATGATAGCTATTAAATACTTGAAATATGCCTCATGCAACTGAGGAACTAGATTTTGAATTTTATTTAATTATAACTAATTAAAATTTAAATGGCCATGTGTGACTAGAAGATATTACATTGAACAAAACTTTCTTGAAATACTTTTATTTGCTTAATATTTCATGATCATTACTTCAAATCATTAAATATTCTTTATAGAATTCCTTGTTATGACTGCATAATAGCATAATGTATGGATGTGTCATCATTTGCTTAACCAAGCCTCTATCACTGAACCCTAGATTAATTCCAAGTTTTCACCATTATAATCCAGTTCTCTGATGAACATTTCTGTGCATTCGAATATTTACACATGTCTATGATTATTGATTTAAGGTAAATTACTAAATGCAAAACTGTTTGTCATTGCTAGTATGTAAGTGATGAAACATAAATATTGTTCAGATTCTTGAAGCATATCTTCAAATTGCTGGTGAGATCCTTCCACTTTATATATTGCTGTGTCTATACTAAAGAACTGTCTGGAAACTGCTCTCTTCCTTCTGTGTTCCATCTGGACCAATGCATCCTTTTGGATATCAAGGGAAGAATTGAGTAGGACACATTATGAGGACCCATCGTGTGTCAAAAGAGGTAGGGGCAGTGGGCAAATAGAGCATTTTCTTGCAAACTTTTCTACACAGTCAAGGCTTCAGGCATCTTGATTAATGTGGGTAATCACTTCTGGATTTAGTGCTGTGGACAAAGTCTTTATTCGGTGGCAGATCGTGACATTGAAATATTCTTGCTTGGGGGTGATTAAGACGTAAATGAACTTCTATGGTGGGAAAGCCAGATAGGTATGCAAATGGAGAGGAGGGACCAACGCTTTCCCTTCCTCCACCCCTCATCCTTCAGGGCAGACATTTTAAGAAATAAGCAACGGACAAAAAGAGGGAGAGAGAAATAAAGAAATGAGAGGTAAATAAGGCGCTCAGAGAACAACTGCGAATGGTGTAAACGGTCAAATGTTGTGAGTAAGAGCAAGGTATTCTGGTCAGAAAACCATGGGATTGAATTTTACTCTGCTTTCTCATCATGTAATGTAAGTGATTTTAGCTCTCTGAGCCTCCATTTTCTCATGACAATAATAATAGCACTTCTTGTCTAACAATTATTAAAAATAATCTATATGAACAATTCAGTGCAGGGCTTGGCTCATATTTATAGCACCTACAAGGACAGGGGAAGCCAACAGTGGGGTAGGACTTTCTCTCATGCCTAAAGCCAGGGGCTGCCTCCTGCTGGGCTTGGTCCTCCCAGCCCTGCACTGCAAGACTTCTTACCAGGGCCTAGGCCTGCAAGGCGTCAATGGCATATGTGTTGCTCAAAGAGAAGAGCGCTTCCTGCAATGTGCTTTACCCAGGCATTTCCTGACAATCAAATAGCCTGCCTTTAGGACAGCCAGGGCTTCGCGCTGCCATCAGGATCCGGAACTCAGGTGGCTGTCCCCTTCCCCGCCTTCATAATTACCTTTTTTCTGATAACCTATTAAAACGGGTCAGGACAGATGTGCTTGGGGGCTGCCTATGTGCGTAGATGTTTTCCCACCAGGTTTGCTCTTTGTTTTTAAAAAGTGCCAGGGTTTTTGGTTTGCTTTTGCATTTGTTTTCGGTAATGCAGGGGCTCTCATCCCTACTAACAAATGCCAACAAAACCAAGCAACCTTGTCATAAAACAGAGAGAAAGAAAGCACATTCATTCCATTTGTGGGCAACTATATTTCTCTTCTGCTCTTATAGATCTTTCCTTGCCTCCTTTAAAATAATCAAAGGCCAAAAGTGACTGGGAAAATGCCCAAAGGAAAGAATAAAGCCAGTATGAAAAACAGTCAAAAGCAAGCTCACCAGAATGTTAATGGCTGGTCCCCGCCCCCCACCTGTCATCACACGCACACACTCTTTTCTTAGCCAGTCCTTTAGTTAGCACCGAGCTAATGTTTCAGGAAGGGGTTGGGGGATTTTTCTTTAGGAAATCATGGCCAATGCTATTCATAAACTAGAGAAGCTCTAGCTGTCCCTGGACTTGGTAATACACTGTATTGGCAAAGACGAGATTGCATAACCCAGACAACCTTGCCGTGGCCGCAGAAAATCTTCTACTTCTCTGTTCAAGGGTCAGAATTTGAAGAAGTAGTGTTGATATTTTCCCAGCTTCACGGTGGTTGCTAAAAGCACCAGCCAAATGCTTGATGTGAAGAGAGGATGGCCATGCAGCTCACATGAAAACAACTGTAACTCAATCTGAGTATTACAACAGCTGGTTGAATTACTAACAGAAAAGTGGACTTCTTCCCTGTGGGGGAGCCCAGAAAGTGAGTGAAAAGGTTACATTTTCATAAGGATGCACGTGGGTAGGGCATGCAAACCAGTTCTTGCTTCCTTAAGAACAGACAGAAATCCTGGCTATAGATGTACTTTCAAGTTCAAGTATGGAGACCAGTATTCGGGCTTGCCCCAAACTGCCTTCCTTCATGAAGCTACTCCCGGGTCTATGCAGGGCTACAAGGAGACTCTTCTGTTGTCCTTATCCACCATGTCCCCTTACTCTACTTACCTAATCTAGTTCCCAGAGAAACAATTAGTTAATACATTCACACATGAAACTAATTATGATAAAATTAAAGCATTGCCTCCTCCTTTCTGCAAATTGAATTACCGAGACTCAGACTGAATTCTAAAAAGTCTCTTCTCGAGTCATTCCAGGAGGAAAATGAATCACACATGTTGTGAACCTTGAGCATCGTGGTCTCCTTATGTTGCCACATGCTCCTGGCAGGGTGGGTGGACCTTCATGACAGCAATCAGAAAATTGGGAGTGGGACCCTCCCCCTGGCTCCTTAGAAGAGGCCCGAGGGGGCTTCCAAACTCAAGAATATGGCACAGTTGGTCTGGAAGCTGAGAGTCAGAGCGTCTTCAGCCCGCCATAGTGTTTAGCTATGATTCCCTTGAGAAATTATAGCATCTGTCATGTCTTGAGCATTTTTTGTGGGCTTCACATCATAAAATAAGATGTCCAGAATATTTTGAATGGCTGTTGACATCATCCTTTCTAACTGACATGTCCGCATTCATGTTGCTGAAGAAGTCGCTTTGGGAACAATTGCTTTGAATACAAATAACGATGGAATGCACCAACCCCATAGCATGGGGGCGGGGCCGAAAACCTCAGATACTTTTTTCAAAAACTATATATGAACTGTGTGTGTGTGTGTGTGTGTGTGTGTGTGTGCGCGTGCACCATGTGTTGGTAAGCATTAATAAATTGGCATTGGGCAACACAATTAAAAGTCACTTTATTAGAAGCACACATTATATTAGGATTTTTTTCCCTGTGGTATTTCATGGCAAGATGCTTTTATCCAAAACATAGTAAAACATCGACAATGAAATTCTACAGCTCTTCACTTGTTTGTAGTTTCTGGTAGGTCTGAGGCACCATGGGAGACACACAATAATCAACCCCACACCCCACCTTCAGGGCACTTAGAGCCTATTAAGGAAAACCAATTTTTCTAATAACAGAGAGAACAAAAATACAGCCAGTTCCCCTCTTTGCCGTCAAAAACAGAAAGAAAACTTACACTGTTGGACCACATTATTATTAGCTAAAAAAAGGGATATGTATATTTTTATTTAACTTTTAAATATTTAATTAAAATAATTTTAAATATTTATTATATATTTATTATCTTTTAAAAAGCATATGTACATATGTGCACACACACACACATACACAGATACTGGCATAACAAACTTAATTCAAAGTATCACAATATTGGAAGTCCCTTGTTTATACCAGCCAATAAATGGAAAGAAAAAAAAAATGAATGACTTGCCCAGGGTCACACAGCTATTTAATGGTTCAGATGACAGCAGAAACCAGCTTTTTGACTCTCTAGATGGAGACTTCCATGTATACCGAGGGTACCAAACAGGTTTTAGCAAAGCCTTTCTTGGCTCTAAGATTTTATGACCTTCGGGGGACTCTATAACCATGCCACCCCACCCCTGTTATTCCTTTTAATGGATAAAATCACTCAGTTGAATGACAATAATTATTTCATTAAGATGGAGGAAATGCCACATCTAATCACTAAAAATGACATAATAGGGCAAATCTTTCTATTTAGGGACACTTTTATATTTAAATCTTTAATATAGAGGGATTTTAGAGAATTGCCTAACAAGGAAAGGCAAATAGTCTATTATTACATAATATTTATTGCTTATTCACTTTGATCACACCACTGAACACACACAGCAAACTATATTATTGCTTCCTTGCACTAAAGCATGTGTAGAAACTGCCCTATTTTTCTCTGCCATTCAAGTTGTTTCTAGGACTTATTTCTTTTTGCTTGGAATGATGTTTTAAACTGAGCATTTGATGTCAACATTGTTGCACGCTGAGAAACTGCTAAGTTCTCTTTTAAGAATGCAAGGCAAAGTGAACTCTTTTAAATCAGTCCATGAGACTTCATTAGTATTTGCTATGGGTCCAGCCTTAAGTTAGGCTTGTGAGGTAAAAAGAAGATGAAGACGGTGGTAGAGGAGGGGGAGGAGAAGGATGGGGAGGAGGGGGAGGAGGGGGAGGAGAGAAAAGGGGAGGAGGAGGATGGGGAGGTGGGGGAGGGGCAGGAAGGAGGTGGAAAAGAAGAAGAAGAGGAAGAAGACAAAAAGAAAGTTTCAGGGGCGCCTAGGTGGCTCAGTGGGTTAATTAAGCTGCTGCTTTCGGCTCAGGTCATGATCTCAGGGTCCTGGGATCGAGTCCCACATTGGGCTCTCTGCTCAGCAGGGAGCCTGCTTCCTCTTCTCTGTCTACTGGTGATCTCTCTCTGTCAAATAAATAAATAAAATCTTTAAAAAAAAAAAAAAAGAAAGTTTCTGCCCATATTTATCACATGTAGCCAGTTTCCTTTGCCTCAGTAGGCCTCCTAGCCCTGCTTGCTAAGCCAGGGGAAGTCAGTAATTGTGTTAGAAGATAGGCGTAATAGTGATAAAATGTGACATTCATGTAGATAGCACTCTGAAACTTTGTTTCAGTGCACTTTCCTACACAGTATCTCAATAACCTTAAGGTAGACAGAAAACAAATACTATTACCAGAAAACTGAGCCTCAGAAAATCTAAGTGACCTGCCTGAATTTGACAGGGCCAGACCCAGGACAAAAATTCAGGTGAGTGGAAACCTGGTTCCTCCATGACAAGGAGGTGCGGAAAGAGACTGCTCAGTGTCAAGCTACCTCAGGCTTGGGAAATATTTGTGTGTCTATTCCTCTGATGACTCTGGGAGTGGCTCTCTGGTCTCCAGGGGGCCCCAGCTGCTGGCATCTTACCTAACATGGGTCTTGGTCACATCTTACCCTACAACACTTATGTACGTCCTTATGGTCCGGTCTCTTGTTGAAGCTTTGATTCGTCCATCATGGGACATCAGTGAGCATCAATTCTTTGGATAAATCAGAGAAAATGGTTAGAAAATTTTGGATTCCAGGATTTTGAGCCTGACCCCCACATTCTCAATCCCAAGCTATGCCTACATTTCTAAAAAGATCCCACTGGAGTACAAAAACATTGATTAACATTTATTGGGCACCTAAAATGCTAGGCATTATTCTAAGAACATTGACTATTCCCATAAGGGGATGGAGACTGCAGGCAGTCTAATTCCAGAGTTCACACTTTTAGATGTGATGGAATCGTTGTCTTTCACAGTACTATACTTGCAAGTTTTGGGTAACACTAGCATTTAGAAATTTCTTCAATATTCTGGGATTCTGCGTTTTCTTCCCCTGCTGTGGCATAAACACAAACTAAGAACATACCTAATGAACAGCTGCAATGGATATTTTCATCTTAATTGGGGATTAATATCAAAGAAATTATTCTATTTAACATGATTTACGATGTTTTAACTTTTCCAGTGGTTCATTTCAAACAGATTTTTTATTATTTTTAAAAAATATATTTTATTTATTTATTTCCCAGAGAGAGAGAGAAAGAGCGAGTGAGCATAAGCAGGGAGAACAGCAGGCAGAGGGAGAAGCAGGCTCCCCGCTGAGCAGGGAGCCAGATGTGGGACTTGATCCCAGGACCCTGGGATCATGACCTGAGCCGAGGGCAGCAGCTTAACTGACTGAGCCACCCAGGCGTCCCTCAAACAGGTTTTTTAAATAGTGGGAGAAAACAATACCATAGTAGTTTTTAAAAGCATATGTGGGAAATTAACTGCAAATATTAAAAAGATCCCTCATTCACTGTTAGCATTCATTTTTAACCCCCAAACAACAATTTGAGCAAATATGACTATTTCTCTTTTGTCTATTATCTTTGCTGTACTTTCCTTTTTGAAAATAAGCCCATTAATAAGGAGGTAGAAAAGGAGAAGCTTAGGTATCTCAAGATAAATTATACTAAAAGTTTTTTTTAAGAAACAATTTTATCAAGACAAGTTTTCATATTAAAAAAAAAAAGCCAAATGAACATATTAGGGGAGTGTAGCCATTAGGCATGTTTTTATTATACAATAATTTATCCATGGACAGTTTATATTTCACATTCATATTACAGTATTTCTTCCCTGTCACTAGGAGTACTTAAGTAGAGTTGAATGAAAACCCATCCATCTGGAAAGTTCCAGAAGGGATTTTGCAGTGGGTAGGAAATTGAGTTAGGTTGGACTACAAGGTCCCTTCTAATTTGAAGATTCTGTAATTTCCAACTTAGACAACTGAAATAAGGTCAACACTCTTACGGACTTCATTTGATAATGATCTAAAAGGCCCGGGTGGTGAGCTGCCATGGGCTCTAGAGACAGCCTGCCTGCCTGGTTTTGCCATTTGACCCCACCACTGACAAGCTCTGTGACCCCAGGGCAACTTACTTGCCCTGCTTGCACCTCAGTTTCCTCATCTGTAGAACTGGGTTAATAGTACCTACCTCACAGGACTGTTGTGGAGAATAAATGAGTGAAGGAAGTAAAAGGCTTAGAACAGTCCCTGGCACATGGTAGACATTATATAATTTGAGTTTTGCTATTATTTTCAAAGAACAATGGGGCTAGACTATTCATTTTGAATGAACAATATTGTCTGGTCCTCCTTATTGTTTCCAACATGAAACAAATGGCAGTGTATTCAGAGTTTCATTAAAGTGGGATTAGGGCTCATGTCTTGTGTGAAGTAAGGGAAATAAGGAAGAGAGAACAACAGGTCCAATGAGGGGTTTGTCTAAAGGAGACAGAGGAGTTCTGGTGTCCAAGGAGAGAAATGAAAATCCCATGGGCCTAGTGATGCTGAGATTGAAAGTATGATGGGAGGAAAGAGCACTCGAGGCACATGTGTCATCGCCCACACACACACGCGCGCTTACATACACATACACATTTGCATGCACACCCTCTCTCATACACACACACACTCTCTTTAGCAAACAACTTGGGAATTACTGGTCTACTGTACCTTCAGGTTTCCACTTTAGCACAAGTGTTCAGTTCTAATATTGACCTAAGCCTTCCATGTGGCAGCTCACATCCAAGAATTTGCCCTGAGCCCCTGCTATGGTGCTGTGTGAGGCACTAAGGAAGCCAAGATGATGATGTCCATGGCGCTCCATCTGGAAGGAGAAGTCGGAAAGCAAACACCCATAGATTTCATTCAGTGTGGTAAGAGCTATAATCAACTTCTGTGAAGGGCACTATGGGAGCTCAGACAGACAGGGAAAACTGCCAGGAGGTGAAAACTTATTAGGCTGATGAAGAAACTAAATCAAACCAAACTAAGCAAAACAAAATAAAACACCAAGAAAATTAGACTTATGAAGTGTTTTAATTCCCTCCATCAGTTCTGAAATCTGACAGACTTGGTTCTGCTACTTATTAGGTTAGTGACTTTAGGTAAGTCACTTAAACCCCCTGAACCTGAGTCATTACTGAGACAAAATCTCTACCTCATCGGGTTGTTCTAGAAACTGGGGAAACGGTGTATAAGGAGCTCATAGCTTTGTGCCTGACAACCACAAGCATGGATAGGCTCATTTTGAATATTAGGTGGCATTAAACTACTCACACTACAATGTAACAAAAGAGGAAGTAGCGACTTGTTAAATTTAGTGTTAGAAATAATGTCAAAGAAACCAAAAGCAGCACAATCAGCTCAGTGTTACGGCTTGTGTGTCCATTCTAGCCTGAGCCACTAATTCAGAGACCAGATAGAGAAGAACTAGTTGAAGTCAGCCCCATTCCATCTAATGATATGCCCACAGGGGCAGGGGGAAGGCTTTTGGCAACCCACCTCATCTATTATCCTTCCGTTGTCCTGCAAAGATCCAGCCCAAAGAAAACCTTTAGAACAATCATAGGAACCCATGTTCTCAACCAGGCACAAGAGTTAAATGCAAAATATTGATCTGTTTCATTAGTACCATCTGTAATTTCACCTAACATAAAGATGTAGCCAAACTTCCAAACCCCTGGAAGTCAGTTTACAAAAACAGCTACTGTTTATTACAGGTCTGCTATGATTTGGGTACCCTCCAGATGCTGATTCTAATGCACACTGCAACTTCTAAGAAGGTCTTCTCTCGTGTACAAATGAAGAACTCAAGGCACCATCGGTTACTTGACAAAGGTTACATTTCCTCCGTGTGGAAAACCAGCAGAAGGCAGATCTGTCTGATGACAGCGCTGCTGTCTTCATCACCTTTCGCTCTGAGATAGGGAAGAGCCACCATGTGTGCTCAAGGACTCGCCGTGTCCCTGCTGAGGAGTTCAGGAAGGCTGGGCCTCTTTGATCTTGTTGACAATGTTATACGAAATATCGTGGCCTTTGCTTGTAAGTCCAGCATTTTCCCAGAGAAGAGAAAGGATTACCCAAAATGGGAGAGGAAAGACTAATTAGGATTCTTCACGAGATGAGTGGAGTTAATTAAGAACTTGGTCCTGCACATGAAAAGATGTCCATTATCACTTACCATCAGGGAAATGCAAATGAAAACTACAATGAGATATTGACTTGCACCTGTCAGAATGGCTAACACCGACAACTGAAGAAACAACAGGTGTTGATGAGGATGTGAAGAAGGGGGGACCCTCTTGCACTGCTGGTGGGAATGTAAACTGGAGCAGCCATTGTGGAAACAGTATGAAGTTTCCTCAGAGGGTTAAAAATAGAATTACCATATAATCCAGCAATCACACTACTGGTTATTTACCCAAAGAATACAAGAATACTAACTCAAAGGGATACACGCACCCCTATGTTTATAGCAGCACTATAGCCAAATTGTGGAAATAGCCAAAGTGTCCGCAGAGTGATATATGGGTAAAGAAGATGTCAGAGAGATATATATCATAAATATCATATATACGTATATAAGTACATATGTATATATGTGTGTATATATGTGTGTAAGTGTATATATTATATGTATGTAAATATATATATGGAATATTACCCAGCCATCAAAAAGAATGAAATGTTTCCCTTTGCAATGACACTGATGGAGCTAATGAATATTATGCAAAGTGAAAAAAAAGAATATTATGCAGAGTAAAATAAGTCAGTCAGGGAAAGACAAATATCATATGATCTCATTCGTGTGTGGAATTTAAGAAACAAAGCAAATGAGCAAAAGGGAAGAAAAATAGAGAGGCAAACCAGGAAACATAATCTTAACTGTAGAGACAAACCAATGGTTGCCAGAGGGGAAGGGGTGAGGGGATGGGTTTGGTAGGTAATGAGGATTAAGGGGGGAAAAGGAAGCAAACCTAAGGCGTATTTGCTTCTCAGAAAAAAAAATAAAATAAAAAGATGGGGGAGAACGTGGTCCTGAATGGTGCAGTCCCAACCCAAAAGTGTTCTTAGCCTTATCACATCTCTCCCTTGTGAATGATCCAAGATGCACCCTCTTTTGGTAAAGGGTTCTCTGTTTGTGAGGAGGTGTATTCATTTCTTGGGGGAGATGATACTTTTTTTTTCCTAAGTGGATTTTAAAAATCAATACTTTGGCTCAAATCCTGTCTCTGCCAGTTAATAACTCTGTAATTTAACCTCTCTAAGCCTCATTTACTCACCTGCTAAGTGAAATTAATGGTATTGACTTCACTTTTCTTATCTCTAAAATGGTGACAATAATGCCTGCCCCTTAGGATAGTTGTGAGTGTTCAAGGAAAATAAAACCTGGTGTGTAGGAACTGTTCCTCAAATATCTATTTTTTGTATATTATTATTTTCATTAGAATTCTCAAATAAAGTGTCCGGGTATGGTAGATGATCAATGAATGGCAGCTATTGTAGTAACAGGCAATATTATTGTATTGGAGCTGGCCTGTTGGTAGAATAGAGTGGGACGGAATGAGCAAAAGCCCAAGGCCATATGCAAACATAAAAGCAAAACAACAATATAAAAGCAGAACTAGAAGGAAAAAAAAAATCTCAGCCCAGTCAACCAATTTGTTATCAGAATGCAGTTGTCAGAAAACTTCACATTATAAAGTTGGTCTTTAGAGATTTTTAAAAATATTTTAAAATTTATTTTGGAGAGAGAGGAGAAGAAATGATCAGGGCAGAGGGAGAGAATCTCTCTCTCAAGCAGACTACCTCCTGAACGGGGAGCCCAACGAGGGGCTCGATACCGCGACCCATGAGATCATGACACGAGCCCAAACCAAGAGTCAGACACTCAAATGACCAAGACACCTAGGGGAACTGGCCTTTAGATATTTTTAAAGTGTATATTCTTTCCTGTTTTCTTTTGTTTTTACCAAAGTCCATTGGAAGAATTCAGTGTTCCCTGGGCCAAGGAAGAAAGGAAAAGGGATTTAAGTTTCTATTTATTTAGTTAGTTTGTTTTGTGAAAGTAAAGAACAGCCCTATTCAGGTCAAGTTCTCTACTCACCTCTGAAGAATTTTAATTGGTCTTTTCTTCTGCTTTGTGGTGGGTGCTTTGTCTATGTCTGTGGTAGGGGAGATGGATCAGGGGTGATAGGGACAGAAAGCAAGGTATTCTAAATAAAGGGGGGAAGATTCAAGGGAGAGGGTCAAAGGCTCCTGTGCAGTTGCCTTCCCCCTAAACCCCTGGGAGTGGCTTGTCCCTAAAAGTTACCTGAATGTCCCCTCAGTGGTTTGTATTTGGTGGAGCTCAATTCACGATATCGTCAAACACCCAACTAGGGCTGTGTGATGGGATGATTGGAACCAAGGAGGGTCAGCTGGAGGACCAGTGTGAGGACTACGATGGAATGGGGCAGGTTGGGCAGCCAGCAGGCACTGCATCTCCCAAAGTGTGAGCTTCTGCTAGGGGTGCTGCCATATAGTGGGGCCCCTGACCTGAGAGCAGAGGCCATGGGGGAATGTGGATTTGGAGGCAGTTGTGGGAAAACTGGAGAGTTCTGGCAAGCCAATACGGTAATGGAGTGTCTTCCTGAGGAAGTGAAGATCACAATTTATATCTGTCTCTCTTTCTATAATTTATCCTATCATCTTTTCTTATCTCTCTTCTATCTGCTGTCTCTACCCATCATCTATCTATCTACATATCTATCTATCTATCATCATCATCATGTATCATCTACCCACCTACCTTTGTACATGTGTGTGTATGTTTGGGGGTGGGGCGGAGTGGGATAAGGTAAGTTTAGGGACACTGCTATTTTTAAACCTACCTAGAATTTGCCTCTATTACTCAAAGAGTGGAGGCAGAATTCATCTTCGGTGAGACCATCTTTTTGATTGGAAAAACACTGTAATAGTTTTTATTTATTTATTTATTTTGGTTAAACAAAGACAGGGCCATGCTTCCATTCTGAAAGAGAAAGATTAAGACAGAAAAGCTAAGCTGCTCTCCAGAGATATATTTGTGAATAGATTTCTTCTCTCTGATAGGTTTCCTCAGGAGAGGAGCAGGCCAGGGGAGGGTGGAGACGGGCAGAGAGCGGATGAAGGGATCTCCTAGGGAGGAGAAATGGATTTTAGTATTACAGTGGTGGGCAGTGTAGTTGTGTAGAGCACAGTATAGTTGTAAGGATCCCTTTGACAAAGCTATGTCAGTGGGCTATAGGAACATGAGAGCAGGTTTTGTATCTCTCTTTTCAGGGGTATGACCCCTCAAGTTGTTCCCAGATGCTCAGTAAAGTTTGGTCACACTCTATGGCTGGTGTCAGCTGTGTTGTTGGAATAAAGGGAGAAGCAGGCATCCACACAGGACAGACTAGTGATAGGGAGATGAGGTCAGGATATGCAAGAGTTGACTTAGTGGTAACTAAGCAAAAGCCATGAGCTTCTCTTGTAAATCCTCAGAAATTCTTGGGAAAGAAACTTAGATATCTCTTGGTACACAGAGTGGTGTTTAGATGATTGGAGGGGAGATAGTGTCATAGGTATTTGCCATTTGGAGCACTGAGCGGGACATGGACCCACTTTTCATTCTCAGGGAAGGCTCAGATGCTATATGAGTCTTGGGAGTTACAGCCCTGCCCTGTTATGGAGTCAAGGAGATCAGAGACTTTCTTCCTCAGCAACCCCACCCTGGGAGTGGGATAATGGAACTGGGGTTCATCAATCAGGCACCGGCCCTATACTGTGAATTGGAAGCTAGTGAGACAAAAAAGTGGTGAAGTAGTTACCTACTTCTACCTAATTCTGGGGAATGGGGATAGGTGGGGTGGAGTACAGCTAAAACCTCTGGTTTCCTGGAGCTGGGAGCATTCGTTGGTGCACGTTCTCCAAGAAGTAGATGTCAAGATGAGATTAAAGCTGCAAGAGATTTATCAGGGAAAACAGCACTGGAGAATAAAGAGGGAGTGGGATTTAGTGGAGAGCCCTTAGACAGAAAGGCAGGTCTGACAGCTGTGAAAGGAGGTGAGGAAGAAAAAAGTCTCAGACAGCAGCACAACTCAGAAGATCTTGGCCCAGCCAATGGAGAATAGCCAGGGAAAAGCCGTTATATTAATTTCTGATGGCTGTAACGAAGGATTGAGAAGCTCAGGGGTTAAAGAAACACAGATTTATTGTCTTACAGTTCTGGAGGTCAAAAGTCTGCAATGAATCTAACAGGCTTAAATCCACATGTCAACAGGGCCGGTTCCTCTTGAGAATTCCAGGGAAGAGCTGTTCCTTGCCTCTTCCTGCTTCTAGAGATTGCCAGCGTTCTTTGGCATGTGGCTACATCCCTCCGATCCCCTCTCTGATCTCCTGTTTCCTTCTTATGAGTATCCTTGTGATGACCTCAGGCCCATCTAAATCATCCAGGATAAACTCCCATCTCAAAATTACATCAGCGGCTCCCCCTTTGCCTATACAGTGACACCCATAGGTTCTGGTGTTAGGAAATCTTTGGGAAGCCATCTTTCCACTGACCACAGTTGGCCTTTGGAGAATCCTGCATTGGGCAGGAATGGGCCAGCACCAGTTTCTTGGAAAGCACCTCTGGGAGGCATGGCTTCAGTGATGGCAAGTCAGCAGCTGGAGGCTTGCAGTCGACTCTGCTCCTGTAAGAGCTCTCTTGAAGATCTGAGCAGTATCACTCCATGTATGTCATATGGTCTGCCTGGTTTCCTGTGCTGGTGGCAAGAGTGAAAGCTCTGGGGTCCAGTGATCAGTGGTACCAGAAGCCGTGCCCTCTACTTAGATTCCTGAAATTATGATTTTCTCTTTGGTTCTGGACCACTTTTCTTCTACTTGTTTTGAGCCTTCTTCTCAAAACTTCTTGGTGTTTCTGTGAGCGCCTTCATCTTTCTTTTCTACTTAAATCAGCCAGAGTCAGTGTGGTGGGTTGCTGTTTCCCAATACTTATTTTTTCCCCCTTTCCTTTTAGTAACAGGACTTCCTCTCCTGAGCTTCAGGGATGCAAAGGGCCACAGCCTAAAATCTCCAGCCTACTTCACAGCCAGTCATGGCCATGTGACTAAATTGCCATCGAGGAAGCATGAGCAGAAGTCATGTATCTAACTGCCATATCACTTCTTCAAAAGGAACTTGCTTTCATTTCCCTTCCTTATTTTCCCTCTTATGGGCCGAATGTATATATGGTACTGGGACACTGGCTTTGACTTAGTGAATAGGACCAACATTTGAGGAGATGATAGGACAATTCAGAGAAAGAACGAGACTCCCTGGGTGACTTCATAGAGCCAAGCCACCAATCTACCTTGGATCGCCTGTATTCTCCTCGACTGTCATGTTGTTTGAACCACTGTATTTTGAGGTCTCTTTTGAAATCCAGCAAGCCTGTTGTAAATTTCGTATAACCTGATGAAAACAGTCTGGTTTTGTCTAATAACCCCGACTCGTTCAGAAATAGAAACTGGAGTGATTCCACATCTCAAGAAAGGGGAGAGGGAAGGATTCTGGGATTCATTGTCTGGAAAGTTGGGGATAAGGGCAGAAAGTTGTAGTAATAGTACTCAAGAATGAGAATCTGTTAGCCTATAGCTTGCAGGGGTGAAACAACCAGGTTTGGGGAATCCAAGCAGCTACGGCCGTTGAATAGAAGAGATGGGAAGAAACACACAAGGACTGTGGGGTGGGGTGATTATCAGTAAGGAATCAAGCATAGCTTATAAAGAAAATAATGACCTCAAGTCACTAAATTCCCAGCTCGAGGCATGATTAGAAAAAAAGGGATCATATATAACTATCCTAAAATAATCCAATGCAGCAAGGTCAAAATCTCTGCAAGCCAAAAGCAATGGTTTGGCTGTGATCTGATGAGTTCTCAGCATGCGTGCAGAGCACTGAACATAGGAAATGTGGAACCCTGAGAAGAGAAATGGGGATATATGAAAGGGTTCAGAAGCCTCACACTATTTTGATCCCCCAGTTACCACTGAGTTTCTGGGGGAGGAGAGCACAGAAGAACGTGTGCCCATACGTAGCAGTCCATGAAGCATTATAAGGAAACTAGTTTTTGAAAAATCTCCTGAATTTTAGCTACAGAAAGAGCGAAAAGCCCCAGTCTATGTCCTGATGAGCATCAACTATCTGAAGTTGTTCTTGCCTTAGTTGAAAATCCTGTAATAAACTCTCCGAGGACTTACTCTATAAGGAAATGTCAATTCTTTATTTCCAAGCTCCAAATATCTTTCACTGTCTACAGACCTATAATTAAAATGCCAGCATGCCTTTGGGGGGGAGGGGTGAGCAATTACAAAGTCAAATATCAAAGCAAGAGGCTTTATAGAACAAAAGAGTCAATTTCTTCCCTTACTTTAAATTATCAAAAGTATTTTGGGAATATTATTAGGGAATGGATTCTGGAGTACTAAGTCAATGAAGGGGAGACCATACATTCAAATTAAAGTAGGATTTGTCCTTATCTTGGTGGGGGGTGGTACTCTAGGGTTTCCTCTAGGTGCTACCCAAAAAGAGTTAATCAAGCCAATTTAACAGTTATGAGGAGACTGCTTAGACTAATGACATAATTATATGTTGGAAGCAGATAGCGGTTTAGTGTCTCCATGTAACTTTTTGGTTTGAATGGAGTAGAACATGAATGGATCTCCGAGAGCCCAGTGGATTACTGTAAACTCAGTGAGATGATGACTCAGCTTCTGCTCCAGATGTCGTCTCCTTCCCTACGTGGGGAAATTACTAGAGCCTATGTGTGCAGTTACTAGTTAAGTTTATTCTTTTCTTTTTTCCCTATTCTAGGGATTGGCAGGCTTTTTCTGTACAGGGTCAGTTAATATATAATTAATATATTATATCATAAATAACATACTACTATATTATAAATATATATCATACATAATAAAATATATAATAATGTAATACAAGCTTTGCAGGTCATACTGCCTCTGTTGTAACTATTCAGTTCTGTAACAGAAGCATAAATGCATCCACAGACTGAGCATAAACAAATAGACATGGCTGTGTTCCAATAAAATTTTATTTACAAAAATAGGCAATAAGTTTCCTGGTAGCAACAGGCACATCTAGTGCCCAGATCTCGGTTTCTAACATATTCACCAAGAAAAAGAACGTTTCTTCCTGAAGAAATGTCTGGTTCTAAGACTGGAGCAAAAAATATACAAAATGAACCAGAAATAAGGTGTTCAAAAAAAAAATCACATTGGTGGGGGTATGTCAAAAGAGCCAACTAAAAGAGCTCCCAATGGCCAAAGTTGAAACAATTTGAATAACAAAATAAAGTACTATTGGATTATAATCCAAAGTATAAGGTAAATATCCATGAGCCCATACTGATAACAAATAAAAGACTGAATAACTTAGTAAATGGGAAAAAGAGAAAAATGTCTCATGCAGAAAAATTCCCTAAGGGAGAAGGAGCACAACTCCCCATTCTTTAATTGTGGACTGAGCATAGTTACTTCTTTCCATAGAGTACAGTATGGAATGACAGGAAAAAGTAATTTCACAATAGAGAAACCTGACAAACACTGCTTCAGTCGGGTGACTGAAGTAACATCAACACTCATAAATCAGAATGATAATATGTACCTTGTTATAATGTGATGAAAATAGCACTTTAACTCTGCAATATTCTTCCTCCAAATCCAAAACCCCAGTCTAATTACAAGAAAATGATCAAATTCCAATAGAAAGACATTCTATAACATTCCTGACCATTATTTGTTTAAACTGTCAAGGTCATCAAAAACAAGGAGTTTGAGAAACTGTCAACAGCCATGAGCAACCCAAGAACATTGGACAACTAAGCGTAATGAGGTAGCCTGGGGTTCGGGACAGAAAAAAAGAACTTTAGGTAAATATTCAGGAAGTCTGGAGGAACTATGGGCTTTATTTAGCAATTGTATGCTAATATTGGTTCATTAACTGTAACAAGTGTATCATACTAATACAGGATGTTAATGATAGAAGAAACTGTTAGGGAAGAGTTATATGGGAGCTCTCTGTACTATCTGATCAATTTTTCTGTAAATCTAAAATTATTCTAAAAACTAAATTCTGTTAATAACATAAAAAAAGACAATGAACCAGATTTTACCTTCAGACTCTACTTTATTGACCCCTGATCTATGCCACTAAGGAGAGAAAACAGTCCAGTTTGCCTTCATCTGCTGGGAGTAGAAGAGCAATTTCACTATTTTGCCTCAGGGTTATGTCAATTTTTAGGTTCCATGCCACAATACAGTACACAAGGACCTCGAACATCTCATTATCCCATGAAACATCATAGTGATCCCCTCCAGCCATGATCTCATGCTGAACGAAGTTGAAGAACTGAAATTAAGGGGACTCCTGGATACCTTGCTTGGTAAGATACATGTATGCAAGAAAGAAGGACATATGTCCCATAAAAAGAAAGGAAGGGGCCCACCACTTCAATGAAGTTTCCAGGGGTCTGAGAGTCCTAAGCATATTGGAACACCTTCTTCAAAGGGAATGGCAGGTTGGAGCATTTGTAAACCCTGCTTATTAAAACAGGTACAATCTAGGGATCTTTGAATTTTATTACATTTGAGTGTGGTTCTCTGAGCCATTTTCAAAGTGACCTGAAGAATTGCTTCAAGGTTCTTACAAGACATAAGGAATACAGGACAGTCTATTATCTCAGTTAACAGAGCTTACTGCAAGATTACAAAAGAGAAGAAGAAAACCCAGAAAAAGTAAAAATAACCCAAGCTAAGCTCTAGAGAACTAAACATAAAACATGACTGCACTCCAGGTTGCAGTGAAAGCTCTCATAGTAGGTCTATCTAATGACTTGACAGTTATCTCTAGCAGCTGGCCAGAGATTCGGGTCTTCCACTCTGTTTATCTCCACTTATTTTTTGAATATTCTAGAACTAATTCTCTACCCTTTCCTGCCTTCTGTTTCTGCTCTTGTTACTACTATTGAATAATTGAATAACTGTTTTTGAAAGACGTATTTATTTATCTGAGAGAGAAAGAGACAGCCTGTCTGTCTTGGCCTCTCCAGCCTGCTGACTCTCTCAGAATGCTTGGCATCAACGTCTCAAAGAGCTCCTGGTTGCGCTCAACTCTTAACCTAACCTCCCTTTGTGACTGAACTCTTGGACTGGACTCCTTCGTGGGCCTCTAGCCACGTTCTCATTGGCTTACAGACACCGATCCCCAGTCCAATCAGCGGTGGCTGTTGCTGTGACGTCACAGGGATGCGTCCCCCGCAGACCTCTGTACAAGGGATTTCTCAAAGGAGCTGTGGTGGTGGCGGGCGTGGGGTAGCCAGTAGGCCCCAGACAATTTACTTTGCCCTTTTGATTTTAACACTTGGAAGAACTAAGGGGGAGACTTCTAGTTATTTGAAGTTGGCAGATAAACTAGAAAGTTTCGATGGAGAGGAAGGTGCTTTGGAAGGCAGCCAGGGTTAGTGTACTTTCTGTTCCCCCTTTTTCTGATTATCGATGGAAGGCTTTCCTCCCAGTGGATGCTCTTGGTGTATGGTATGAGTAGGGTTATGGAGCGAAAGAACACAGTGGCTCCTAACCCCACCAATAAATTTGCCGGCGGTGAGCGCCATATTGTGAGAATGCCGTGGAACTCAATTTGGGGGGATACTTGGTTAGCTCCTCACTGGGCTGGCTCCTGTGTACAATGATGAACTAATTGCTTTTTTTCTCCCTCCCTTCCTCCCTCCCACCCCTTATTAAAAAATAATAATAATAATAACCTGAACTTGGGGACTGTGTTTTCTCACATGGAAGGCTCCTCACAGACATGCTTGGCACAGATGGTGTGAGTTCTGAGTCCCAGCACTCAATCTGCAGGCTCCTGAGTCTCCGCACAGACCACAGAGCTCTGCCAGGTGTGAGCGAGGAGGGCTCCTGTTTGGATTTGCGCTCCCAGTGCCTACTGTAGCCAGCCGCTATCAATCTTTGGATTCATCCCTCTTAAATTCTGTAAGACTCTCTCCTTATTTATTCAGCTCGAAAAGAAGAAATTTTTGTTCCCCTGATTTAGTTTTTCGGAAAAGACTTTACTGATTGTCTTTTCAATAACAAATGGGTTTTGCCGCTATTTCCCATTATACCCACAGACGCTCTTTATCTGTTGGGCTCTTGTTTCGTGTTAAACTTAAGAGAATGTGCAATGAAATCTTTCAGTCACCACTCACATTAGCACTTATTTTGTTTGCAATTTAGAAACTGAAGATGGATGGAATTTAAAATAAAAACTCCCCAGACAAGAGTTTCTCAAACAATCATGACTTCTTGTCTTTAGTGTTGAACTTATAATTTGGAGAGAGAGAGCCTGGGTGAAGTGAAAATACTTCAGAGACTCAGAAGTTCTATCTCCGGAAAACCATCAAATATTTTAATTTTTTTTCCCCAATAAAAATAGCATCATAACAGGCTTAACTCAAGTTAATATCTAAGAAAATATCAGCTTCACATTTTATACAACTTCAATACCTAGTTTCATTCACTGCAAGGAACTATAAATTTTATTGGACAAGCACACAAAAAGCCTGTCATATTATTCATCACCCCAAGAAGCAGGTCAGAGAACAGCAAAGTAATGTCACTAACAAGAAGCAGTTTTCTGTAGTAGACAGCAATTCTTACCCTGTTGTGGATTTATCTTATTATTGACAGCAAATTTGGCTGGCACTGACCAGAACTGGTGCTTTCCCCAGCACCACAGCAAAGCTTGAATGTGAGATAGGCTAATATTACACTCAATGTCAATCACATATTTCCTCCACTCAAAGTCACATTCCTCTCTGATCTGAATGATTCAGAAGGATGTTTAAAACACAGACATTTCTATGCTTTGTTATAGAGTGGTCAGTAAGAACTGTTTTGCAATACCAACAGATGTCTGGGGAGACAGCAGCTACCTTAATATTAAAGGAAGCAGTATTCACTATAATAAATGAAGTCTACCATTGACCACTAGGTATTTCTTTGTGGCTGGTAACTGTCCTTTTACTTTGTTCAGGAAAATGCCAGGTCATGTAGTACAAGAATTTGCTGTGCTCATAAATGACCCCAGAAGGAGTTGGCATTCTATTTTTCTAGTTCTGTTATTTATGTCATCTCTTTAAGATATGTTGTATCATAAAGCTTAATGCAACTCTTGTGTCTTAAAGTCACGTGGGGGATGAGAGACCAATGAGAACTGGGGATGTATACAGAGGTGGTAACTAGTAAAAGTTGCATGAGTATTTGGGCTCAGGGTATGCAAATCAGAGAGTGGGATGTGCCCCCTCAGTGAGCAAGTGCTTGGTTGAAGACTGCTGAGATGGGAAACCTGTTCAAGGTCAGTGAAGTGACTGGTGAAGCAGACAAAATGGTACCTGCCATTGAGGTCATTTAGATAATGGTGAGTTTGGACACTGATTCCACTTGAGAATGGCGGGGGTGGGGGCAGGTAGGGAAGAAGGGAGGGGGTCTTCTGAAAGGAAAAGCCAACCTTTCTAGCTGGCAATCAAATATGATTTGGAAAAAGGAAGAGAACCAAGAAAAGTGGGCCAACATTCTTCCGTCCACCTGAAATATACTGCTTTTCACCATCCTTTGTGCAGTTAATTCCTCTTCTTCCTCCTTCAATTCCCAGTTTCAGGATCACTTCCTATATTACTGGTAATGCTGTCCTTTTCCTTAGTACCTTTCCTTCACAGCACTTTTCACAGCTTGTATTGTATGTACATCATTCGAGTATTGATTTGATTGAGGGCTATTTCCTTAGTAGATTAAGATTTTTTTTCACTCAGTAAGTAGTGATTGAGCACTTGCTATGTATCGAGTGTACATGGTATTAGAAATATTTCATAAATGAGTAAATAAATGAATTATGTGAGAATTTTATTTCTAGGGAGTTGGAACTATTGAATTCCCCAGAAGAAAAATGAAGAAACAAATATCACATTTTTGCAAGACGGTCTGATATCCCTGGAGAGAAGTTTTGTGTATTAGATAAAGACTTTTGTCAAGTAGGCTCAAAGGTTGAACTTAGGGAAGTCTTAGAAATTAGAATGGAAGACTCTAGATTGGAATGTGCAGGCCTGGAGGTCATTTTTGGAGGGTACTTTGGAAGGTTTTCACAATGCCTCTAGGTCCAAGGTTTATTAAGACAACTTCAAGTCTTATGTGACAAGAAGCCACAATATTTTCATTTAAGAAATAGTTTTCTCTGCAAGCTGGCCTAGATAAGTCAGTCTTTATTTTCTATTATTGTCAAGAAGTATGAGTATGAGGTCTTACCTTACTTGCAAGGTAACAAGTTGGTCTGCCACAGTTGCATGAATGCTGGCAGAAGACATGAGACTCCTAGGTCAGAGACAAAGAACTTTATTACTCCCAGCACAGCAACAAGTATGAACATCAGCATATTTTTGTCAATTATCCTTGCTCCCAAGTCTTTTGAGTGTGATACAGATAGATGCCTGCCCATGCAGTGGTTGCATTACAAGATAGGAACCCCGAACTTATGGAACTTAAATCTTTTATATTAAGCAGTAAGCATGCCTGATCTTTGCTACAGAGAGAGATATCATCTTTACTGTCCAAAGCTGTAAGCAAACCTACACTTTGCTCTGAAAGGAGACATGTCTTTATGTTTGTGCTACACAAACATCTTTGAAAAGATAGTCTGGAATTAAGGGCAGTTAGTACTTGTTTTCAAGGCAGACAGGAATGTGACAGATCAATAGACAATGGCCTCTCAACAATATCCACCCCTTGTGTTATACTGTTTTGGCTTTTGGAGAATTTTTCTGTTAGCATGTCACTTTGTGGCTACTCTGAGTAACCTGAATGATGAAGGCTGGGACCAGCTCCACTGAATCTGTCTCATGTAGAACTTAGGAGTCTATCATGAGGCCACCACAATTAGGGCTATGATTAACAAGATTCCAAGCAGCAGGATGGGGGAAAACCTGTAGTACTGACCACAACCATGCCCTCTCCGAGTTCTGGACCAAGGAGCCTAACAAATCTCATAAACCGTCAGAGTCTACTTTAAAAAGCCAGGTGGCTTTTTCCTTAAGTTTCTGCTTTGATCTTTCCATTCGGCCATGGCATCACTCCAGGTATAGCAGGATATAGTATTGATTGCACCGATTCCACCATGGCCCACGAGGAGGAAGTTGAGAGCAATTCTATCATTTGTAACAAGATTGGTCAGTGAGTTGAGGCTGACCTAAATGTCTTCCAGGGCTCCAGTGGTATCATTGATCATGTTAGCTAAAGTAAAAGACTAATATTATGCTACCTTTTCTAATTAAATGATCCCCATTTCCTATCATAGTGATAATTGCTTGATAAGTGTGCATAAATAACAAGATACCTATGTGGAAAACAACCCCAAGTAACGAAGAAAAGCCTCATTTTGAAGAGGTCTCCACAGTCATCTGAAGGCTACACGATCTTCACATGGTGTTTCATTATACCCTTAAATGTCTCCTGTGACACTCCCTTCAACAAAGTTCAGGTCACCATATTTTGAGTAGAGAGGCAAGTTAATGCCTGGATTCCACACAAAAGTATAGTCTTTCCTATGACCCTGCAATTGCACTCCTGGGTATTTACCCCAAAGATACAGATGTCGTGAAAAGAAGGGCCATCTGTACCCCAATGTTTATAGCAGCAATGGCCACGGTCGCCAAACTGTGGAAAGAACCAAGATGCCCTTCAACAGATGAATGGATAAGGAAGATGTGATCCATATACACTATGGAGTATTATGCCTCCATCAGAAAGGATGAATACACAACTTTTGTAGAAACATGGACGGGACTGGAAGAGATTATGCTGAGTGAAATAAGTCAAGCAGAGAGAGTCAATTATCATATGGTTTCACTTATTTGTGGAGCATAACAAATAGCATGAAGGACATGGGGAGTTAGAGAGGAGAAGGGAGTTGGGGGAAATTGGAAGGGGAGGTGAACCATGAGAGACTACAGACTCTGAAAAACAATCTGAGAGGTTTGAAGGGGTGGGGGGTGAGAAGTTGGGGGAACCAGGTGGTGGGTATTAAAGAGGGCATGGGTTGCATGGAGCACTGGGTGTGGTGAAAAAATAATGAATACTGTTATGCTAAAAAAAAATTAAAAATAAATAAAAAGCCTTATTAAAAAAAAAAAAAAAAAGGTATAGTCAAGTATAGTCTTGAGATGCACATGGTGCCCTGGAAAGAAATTTTTGTTTACAATTTTCAGGGACTCCAGGAGAAACCTACATCTAGTGGTGGTGGTGGTGGGGGGGGGGGGCAAAGATTGATTGTGCTTCTAATGTGGCCTCCTAGCCAATTGGTAAACCTTAGCATTCCCAATTCAGTTCCAATAATTGAGTCTAGTCCTTGTTTTTGGAAAAAAGACATTTATGCTTATATCAATATCTACAGATACACAAATAAGCAATTGTGTTGAAAAATTATCCATCTAGCTTTATTTTGTCAAGAATTTGGCATATAATATATTTGAATGTATTAATATATAATAACAATATAGGGGCACCTGGGTGGCTCAGTTGGTTAAGCAACTGTCTTTGGCTCAGGTCATGATCCTGGAGTCCTGGGATTGAGTCCTACATCATGCTCCCTGCTTAGCAGGACGTCTGCTTCTCCCTCTGACCCTTTCCCCTCTCATGCTCTCTCTCACTCTCTCTCTTAAATAAATAAGTAAAAATATTTTTTTAAATAATAACAATATAATAATAAATATAATACATTTGTATCAAATGCCTTTGAGCATCTGTAGCAATAATCATATGGTTTTTCTCCTTATATGTAGTAATATGAGAAATTAAAGATTTTGAAACATTTGAATTTTCTTATGTTCTTGAAACGAATATTCCCTCTCCATTTAATCATAATGTATTATTATTTTGGTATGCTGCTGGATTCTGTTTTTACCATCTTATTTACTCTATTTTAATTGATATTGGTAAAAAAATCTGGTCTATAGATTTTCCTTTAGGTACAATCTTTGTTAACCTTTGCCTAAGTTATGTTCTCTTCATGTAAAGAATGTAGTCTGTATACAGTATTTGGAATTTATTGAAGTTTTCTTCATAGCTTGCTGCATAATAAAGTTTAAAATATATTCACTATAGACTTGGAAAGAATGTGTAATTTTGAATTTTGGAAAGCTTGGTAATTGTGGGTGATTTAAATTCTCTATAATGTTCCCCTCTCTGCCCCTGATCCCTATGCCCTCTCTCTTATGATAGCCAATGTCAACAGTTTTCTGTGCATTCTTCCAGTAAAGTTATTTATGTATTTAATATCATATATGTGAATATCCTTTTAAATGTATAAAAATTAAATTGTTTTATGACCTTTGTTATTTTAATCTAATTTAATTGGAGATGTATTTATGCCACACATGTTGATGTACCTCATTCTGAATAGTTTGGTTTTTTTTTTTTTAAAGAATGACTAAAATTGTCTTTTCCCCCAAGAATTTAGATTTATTTTGGATGTATTTTGTTCTTAATA
Source organism: Mustela nivalis (assembly GCF_964662115.1). Taxonomy (NCBI): domain Eukaryota; kingdom Metazoa; phylum Chordata; class Mammalia; order Carnivora; family Mustelidae; genus Mustela; species Mustela nivalis. The sequence continues at coordinate 144,761,424 of NC_139023.1, read as the reverse complement.
TCTAGTTTTCTTGCATAATGATTGGAGAATGTGGCTGTATATAATATTTAAACTTTATTGAGATTTTCTTCATGGCCTGCTACATAATAAAAATTTTAAATGTTCCATGGGGATTTGAAAAGAATGTGTAGTTTTTGTATCTTGGCTAGCCTATTAATTGTTTGTGATTCAAATTCTCTGTAGTGTTATAGGTTTTGACTGCTTGACCTGCCAAATTTTAAGAAGTATGAGTCTCCCATTATGATTGTGGGTTTGACAATCCTTCTATTCCTAAGCTTTGGGGTTATATAAATTTTGTTCACTATTATTTGGTATAAAATAGTTCTTGGTGATTTTATCTTTTCTATATTGTATTTTTAAATGAATATAAAATACCTCACATTATCCTAATGATTTCTGTGTTACAATCTATATATTGACAAATTTTTTTATGCCATTTGATTTAAATTCGGCTGGTATATCTTTGCCCACTTTTATGTTCAGCCAGTGACAGCTTCCTTTAAGTATATTTCGTAGAAATAACACATAGCTGGATCTAAAAGCTGTAAGAAGCCAGTAGGTTGTGGAACATTCTGGAGTCTCCCACAGACCTGTCTTCCAGATCTAGATTAAAATCTTGCCTCTACCATTTACTGGCCACATGACCTTATGCAAATTTTTTAACTTCTCCAGACTCAGTTTCCCCATCTGTAAAATGGGACAATAGGCTCCTATGAGTACTCTAGACTGTAATTAAAAGGTGATTCAAATGAGGTGACAAACAAAGGAAAACTTCTGTGGTATCTCATTCAGGAGGCAATAAAAAGACCAAACTAGGAAGAAAGGCAGGGATGGCTCCCCCTGTGCTTCATTCACTCTTCTTAGAGTCCAGCTTCCTCCATGGCTGGTCTCTTACTTCCATGTGGCTATCTCCAGAGAATACCTGCCTCATGATCTCTCTCTCAAATTCTAGAATCTCAGAGGACTTTGACCTCTTTGTGGCTCAGTAGAACCACATCATTATGGTTGGAGGAGAAGCATTTCGCAAAAGAAGGAGAGAATGGGGGAGACAAGCAGTCCACTCATGGGATGAAATGAAGACCACAGATCATATCTGTCAAGCCTCTCCCTTGGAACAGGTGTTTAACCGACGGTGGGCTTTTCCAAGAAATCTCTGCTCTTCGTAATTATTGTTTCATTTAAATGAGGAGTCTATGTCAGCAAAATGACTGCTTTTCCCAAAACTAGTCGTGAAGTGGAAAATACTTTGGCTAGAGGGTTGGATTTAATGCTGAATGGCTCTCATTTAGTTAAGAGATGATCCTTTAAGAAATAAACCTTTTGGCTTCTCTAAACTTTGAGAACTGGACCCTCTCAAATGAGCTTCGAGCCTCCTGGAAGATGAAACCTCTCCCTCACTTGCTGGGATCAGTGTCTAGATCACAGTTATGCCAGAGATGTCCTATTCCAAAACCCCTTAACCTTCTCAGTCTGTCACCCTAAATTCATGTAGGGCAGGTCTGATTCTGAGAGTCAGCTAGCCCAAGGAATGGAGACCTACTCAGTACCTCCAGACAGGGACTTTGGAAACTCTTTTCTCAGTCCAGACTAGGTCCAAGATACAAGTCTTATGTTCCTTCCTAAAAAGAAGTATCATCTGACACTGTTGAGGGTCCCATGAATCACAATGAAGTCAGGCTGTATTATATCATTTTCCATCACAATGAATAGAGCCGTAGTACTTTCTGATGAAAGTAATTCATTCAGTCTGGGGATCAGAAACACAGTTGGTTGGGGGCTCCAACCAAAAGGTGGGCCAGAGGCACCTGGGTGTCTCAGCTGGTTGAGTGTCCAACTCTTGGTTTTAGCTCAGTTGTGATCTCAGGGTCATGAGATCAAGCCCAGGGCCAAGGGCTCCATGCTCAGCAGGGAGTCTGCTTGAGATCCTCTCTCCCCTTCTGTCCCTCCCGCACATGTGTGCATGCCCCTCTCTCAAACAAATAGATTTTTTAAAAAGGAGGAGGTAGAAAAGCAGAAGAAGCTGAGGCTAAAGGTAGTGAGGGATGCAGGGGAATTAAACTTAGGCATCAAAACTATTCTGATCTCAGAGGCAGGTCATGAGTTCAGGATCCAAGCAGAAGTCCACAGGATCCTTTCTGGATTTCTGGGTGGTGGCCAGGGAATCCAGGGTGTAGCCAGATGAGTGAGCAGCAGGTATCAGAATAGCAGGTGGGCAGGGGGAAGCTTTGCCCTGGGCCAGTCCCGGCAGAGGGCTAGCAGGCTGGATGGGGTGACCTGGCGGTACCCAGCCACACAAAACTTCTCTCCCCTCTCTCCTCCATGCCCTCCTTGGTCTTCTGCACTGCTCTGTCTGTCGTGCCTCATTAGTATATGGCACATAGTAGGTACTCAAATAAACATATTTGCAGAGTGAGAACAGATTAATTTGGCCAACATGGTGAAAGGTCGAGAAGAAGTGTTGTGGGTTGAACTGTGCCCCTCCAAAAGATATGTGGAAGTCCTAATGCCCAGTACCTCAGAATATGACCTTATTTGGTCATAGGGTCTTTGCAGTTGTAGTAAAGCTAAAGTGAGGTCATTGGGGTGAGCCCTAATACAGTGTGACTTATAAAAAGGGGAAATTTGAATGTAAACACAGGCATGCACAGATGAGTATGGGAAGAGAACTAAAGAGAGTCGCATATGAAGACTGGAGTGATTCTGCCACAAGCCAAGGAATGTCTCTGGAAGAGACAAAGAAAGGTCCTTCCCCTGCAGGTTTCAGAGGGGGATGGTCCAGTTGAAACCTTGATTTTGGTCTTCTAGCCTCCAGAACTGTGAGAAAATCAATATCTGTTGTTTTAAGGCACCCAGTTTATGATACTTTGTTATAGGAGCCCCAGAAAACTAAGACAGGGAGGGGGTTGCTCATGGGTCTCAGGTACCAGAGACTCACCCCGAGTATTCTAGAAGGACTATGGCTACAGCAAGGCAAATAGCAGCCCCCACCAGCTGGTGGCCTGGGCTACCACTGGGTCAGGACAGGCTGGGTAATGCACGGATGGGACTAGGTGATGGGACTAGGTGAGTCTCCAAAAAGGTGTGCCTGCAGATGGCACAGCTGACCGCTGCGAACCAAGTTGAGCACCCTGTGGAACAACGCCTTTGGGGCAAAAGAAGTCATTTCTTGCTCTGCACAGAATTGGTTGTTGAATGTCTTCGAAGTCACAGTCATGGAGGAAAACACTCAGAACTGAATGAATAATCAATCAATCATGTCCCACCCGTTTCAGAAGCAGAAACCATAAAAGGAAAAGCTGGGCAGGCACGCTATGTCTGAGCAGCGTTTGGAATGTCAGAAGTAATTGAGGAATTAGGATTTTAAAGGTTATTAGGCAGGATAAATTAACAAATTACATGGGGAAAACCGAGGAGGAAAATGACCTGCTTTCTTCCTCTGACCTTTAATTAGCTACAAAGAGAAAATGCTTGAAAAATTCACTCCCACCAAGCTAGAACTTTTCAAAGCTCCTTGTGAAGAGTGTTATTTGTGTGGAAAGATACTCACTGACAGTTTAGAAAGTTGACTGGACTTACCAAAATTTATGTGATTTGAATCAAAGATAAGGAAATAGCCACATGAATAAGTTATTCTAATGAGTACTACGGGGAGTTATGAACACACATTTCTATGCGCGAAGCTTAGGACAAATCTAACATGAGAAGCCATTCGAAATGGAACAATTAACCTTGAATGATTTTACTTACCTTTCAATAAAAGCTGCCCAATCAACTTCCCTCTGTTCTTTCAGTCCATGTCCAAGTGTAAGACAAAGAGTTTTCTTTTGGTTTTTGTTTCTGAATTCAATGCCTTCCACTGGTTTGAAGTGAAAACTCATGGCCTTTTGGTAAAATCAAAATAACTTATTTCCAATAACTTTAATTTAGTTGAGACTAAGAAGCTTTTGATTTGGTTTCCTGCCACCTTACCGTGATTTTGTTCCTTTTAGGCTGACTTTTTAAAAAGGATACACAAAGAAAAAAAAGGTAGGGAAAAACTAAAAGTGAGCTAACCATGATCACATTTACTTTACTGCTATAATTTTTTTTATCTTGTCTTTATGAGTTAAATATTAGAGAACCATGAGGCGCTTTTACAATCAGGAGGGGAGAGAGGACATAAAATTGGTCTTGAAGCAATGGTTCTCTTGTTCCCTATTTGGCACAGGAATGCAATTGTTAATAAAATAGAGTCAGCTCAAAAGCTGAGGGAGGCTGAACTGATAGATCCATATTCTAGAAGGTTGTTAATTCATTCAAATAATGATGCAACAACTCAAAGAGTGAGCTTCTAAAATCTTCAAACAGGTACTTCTTGAAGTTCAACCAAAGCTTCTTTATATTTGCTTTTGTATATTACACTGGGACGTAGGGCTACTTTGAGGTACAAATTTCATTTCCTGTGAGGTAATCCTTTAGCAAGCAGGTCCTACATCTTAATGACCTATTCTCTCTGTTATTAAATGTTGGGGTCCCTCACCTTAATTTTCTCCTGTGCTTTTTGGTCACCAGGCTGTTTGATGCAGGTCACTGCCAGCCACAGAGGGGACCCTGAGTCCTGTGCTAACATACATTCAGAACCCTCTCCAAAGTCTTCCTCATTCTCATATTGTCACATTTCTCCCTTCTGCCCCCAAATTGGGTTGTTACCATGCTGCCCTTTTAATGGAAGGATTCTTCTGTAGCACATATGCAACTGACAAGCGGATGCCCGGCTATGACTCGGCTCTCTATCACTGGCCTGATGGATTGACTTGCTACAGAGCTGATTGATCCTATGGGGCAGCTGGATCATCAAGGGCAAGCAGAAAGACTCCTTCCCCAGGTAGGGAGGGGTTACCTGCACTGACCTTCAGCATTCCCTGCGATGATTAACCCGGGGAGAACTTGACTCTGATTTTGATGGCTGCCTGAAATACTCAGCTTGAAAAGTTACTCTACCCAAGGAACTGCTTGGATGAAAAAAACTTCTTGTACCCTAGTTGGCCGATAGTAGTGATTTCTTTTGAAAGTCAATAACCTTGCCCCTTCCTGCTCCTCCTCAGACCCATGCCTTCCTTGTTGTTTCAGCTATTTGGGGCATTTAAAAATAAATCCAACTCCGAGTTGCAGCAGCGACACTGATACCATCTTCTTTCTGTCCCTGGCTCAGGAACTCAGCACAACTGACTGTTTTGATATTTCTGGGCTGAAATCCTTCTCCTCCCCAGATCTGATGTGCATACTGGTCCTCTAGCATGTCTGCACTCATACCCATCAATTAGTATGGCGGGGTGCCCACTTAAACAAGGTGCGGAGCCAATTTCAACAAGGCAACATGCCAGTCCAATCCTGGCTCAGACAGGAACTGAAGCAAGTGACACAGCATGTCCACAAAGATCCTTCCTGGTGGACGGTGCTGCCAAGGGAAGACCTCGTGTTTCACTCCAGGGAACTGTGGCCATGGCAATCTTTAATCACCGTGTGTGTGTTCACTCTGTGCTCTCTCTTGTTAGAAAAGAAAGTAGTATTACGAGAATTGGTGAATTCAGGATTCACCACAAGCCGAAGACACAAATGTGAGTGTTAGGGAGCATGGAAGGAAGCATAATAAGGCGTATAAGGGCCATCCTCTCTCCCCAAAACTGAGGACTGCCCTGCTGGTCAGGTAAGTGTGATCATAGACAGACAACAAAGCCCTCTTTGTGGGCTGGGGTTAGGACCTAGAAAAGGCAGCTCTGATGGTTGTAGAGAAGAGAGAAACACTATAGAAAAATGCTTCAGAGTTGCCCTTTCTCAAGATGTCCCTCCTCCAACTCCCAGATAAAGACCTCAAATGAATTAAGAGATTGAAAGAGTAGAAGGAACAGGAAGCCTATCAGAGTGGGATGAGGGAGATAACCTCTCATTAGTCTAAATAAGACTGAAATAAAAAGGAGCTATGAAGCTCTCTGCTCTGACCTTCCCCCACCCCCCTCCCCAACATAAAAAAGCCAACCCATTTAAGAACTGTCCTCAATGGGTGTGGTGCATAAACAATGAATTTTGGAACACTGGAAAGAAGTAAGATAAAATAAGATGAAAAAAAAACTTAAATTATAAACAAAAACAAAAACAAAAAACTGTCCTCAAGTTGGCCTCCAGTAGTGAGGTAAATCCAGTGCCCTGGAGACACCTGGGAAAACAAGGGTGATTTCACAACAGTGTTTCGCCTTTAACAGGTAGGGGTTTTTCTGTTTTTTGTTTTTGTTTTTTAAATATTTTATTTATTTATTTGACAGAGAGAGAGAGATCACAAGTAGGCAGAAAGGCAGGGAGAGAGAGGGGGAAAGCAGGCTGGATCCTAGGACCCTGAGACCATGACCCAAGCTGAAGGCAGAGGCTTAACCCTCTGAGCAACCCAGGTGCCCCTAACAGGTAGGTTTGTTTTACGCAAATGTTTTTAAACTATATTTTCCCCAAAAGAAATGCACCATTGATTTCTTTTATATGGGAAAAAAAAAACACAATTAAAAACTTCATTCTAGAAAAATAAGATGGCAAGGTATAAAAACAGCAAACAACAGCCGGAGGAATTTGGGAGACAAGAACAAAGTTCACTGGGCATCCTGGGCAAGTAAAGGCATTCAGATAGAATTTAGATAGGCAAGGAGGAGGAATTGCCTATGAACTGCCAAGAAGACTTCTGAGAGCCTGCTCTGCCATTACTTCTGTCATTGAGTAGAGCTAAGGAAACCCAGTCACACAGATGAAGAACTGTGGACCTCTGGCAGCTGACCTTGCTTGGCAGTGTTTTGAGTTAAGTTCAATAAATATGAGTCAGTGCACAACCGGGGGTGCTACTGATACTCCGGACCGAGGTCCCTGAGTGCAGTGTCCTCCGGAGACCTAAGTCAGTGGTGTGCTGTTGCTGGGAGGACTGCTGACACAAGCTGTTTGCGACGTTCAGGAATTCTGCCTGCGGTTGTTACACACAGACACTATGGAAAACCAAATTACATGAACTTGCAATTAAATTATTGACAACAAAAGCAATAAATGCTCTAAATGTGTAAATTCTTAATTATTCCTCAATGATCTATGTTCTTTCCTTTAAATATTTCATTACTTATTTTAGAGAGAGAGACAGCAAGGGCAGGAGGGGCAGAGGGAGAGGGAGAGAGAGAGTCTCAAGCAGACTCCATGCTGAGTGCAGACCTGTCAGGGGGCTCGATCCCAGAACCTTGAGATAGTGACCTGAGCTGAAACCAAGTCAGACACTTAACCGACCGCACCACCCAAGCACCCTGATTTTGCTATGATCTATGTTCTTAAGGTTTACGTGTACCTATCGTACCTGTAAGATGAAAACATTACTTAAAGATGTGCTATATCTATTTATTCCAAGCTCTGTGCTTAATGACATCACATAGATAGCTTGAAGTTGGCATTAGTAAGGATGTTTGCACCACAAAAATCAACAAGTTCTACAAATTTGGGCTTTTGTAGATTTTTTTTTCCAGACAAAAAAATTTATCGGACTCCAATGCCTGAAATTCACAAATGCTAATCTTTCACGTTCTGTAATAAAGCAGACAGAACTTTCATGTCTCCTTTTATATTATTCTGCTGCGTTTTCCCAAAGTTGAGATCTGCTTTGGATTTTCAGAGTCTCAAAAGTGTTGTGGAAAAGACTTTTCAGTCTTTGTCTCTCCCAAGGACCCAGACACACGTATGATGTTGGAGTGGGAGGTAGGGAGAGAAGGAAACCAAACCATACTAAGAACTCCTTCCTTCTGAGCCCGAGGGGCTGTCACTGACCCACACCAAGTGCCTATCACCTCTCTTAGAATGAGTACTTCTCCAGGAGGCTTCCTAGCCCCTTGCATTCATGCACACTGCCACCAATCTTGCTTAGCCTCAAAGCTCCTAAGACTAGAGGGGAAGAGAAGGTGGGCTGCAATGATGCCAACAAGAACTAAAAAGAAAAAAAGGCACATCTGAACAAGAAGGAGGAAATGATAAGGCTTTATGTCTCACAGTTACAGGCAATGAAAGAGAATATCGAGTCCAAGATCATGCAGTTTAACATTCCTTGACCACACTGGGTTCCATATAAGCAACTATCAGCATCACAAAGAACAATAAATTCTGTCAGGGACTCATACGTGAGTGCAACATTTCAATAAGAATAAGGAGTGACAGTGATCAACGTGTGGAGGTGGTGATACTGATTTGGAATGTGTCTCAAAGATTGAAATACTCCTCAAGAAGGCAGTAGTACTGTAGGGAGAGTTGAAATATCCATTCAGTTTGATGATCTTTCTATTGTTTCTTGATACTTCTAGGGCATCAGACCATCAGACAGTGGATACTGCTGGTCATGGACTCTTTGAAATGTTCTCCTCAGCTCAACTTTTGTATCTGCAGGGAGGGAAAGAGACAGAGATGTACCTTCAAGAACTGGCTCATTGTGGGGAGCCAGTCTGAATTTTGTAGGATGGTCCAGCAGGCTGGAGACTCACGCACAATTTCTATGTTAGAGTCCTGATGTAGAATCTCTTCTTCAGGAAACCTCCATCTTTCCTCTTAATGCCTTCAGCTGACTGCATGAAGTCCACCCACGCTATCAAAGGTAATCTCCTTTACTTAGTGTCATCTGACTGTAAATGTTCATTACGTCTATTGAATACTTTCATAGCAACACCTAGACTAGTGTTTGACCAGATGTCTGGGCACCCGAGTCCAACCACATTGAAACATCAAATTAACTATGACAGCTTCTAAGCAGGGCCTCCTTCCTGGACACTGGGATTCTTTCCCATAAGTCTCTTTCCTGACTCTTCTTTTGCAGGACACCTCTGAAATGTTGGTATTCTCCAGTATATGTCTAAGTTTGGGGTACAGTTTCTAAGAGTTAAGAGAAATTTTATAATGTATGAATGGAGATGGAACTGTAGAGCATATAAGATTGCTGAGTAAATTTTGAAATTGAGGACATGATTTCCTTTGTTCCAAGGCACTATTCCAACAGCAAAGTTTTCACTGGGATAGATCAAAATAAGGAAGAATCAAAATAAGGACTGTTTGTTCTCCACAAATTCTTTGGACATGACATATCTTGATTCTCCAAACTGTCATCTTCAGCACTCTGCCCTTCCCACTCAATGCTATTTCTCCAGGGATTTCATCCATGCCCAGCCTTCAAAGACACCAGCACACCAATGTCTCCAGAATGATTTTCCAAGGAACACTAGACTCCATGTTCAAAGAAGTTTGAGAAATGCTACATACCTCTCATTCCTGGAGATTTGCAGTACACATTACCAAACTAAAGGCCCTGTGAAGTCCTGTAGTAATAGGGTAACACTGCACTAAATCTATCCTCTAAGCCCAACCCCTTTCTTCAGTTTTAGAATGGTGCTTCCAAGTAATACTATGCTCACTCTAAGTGCAGCTACTATCTGTCAGCATACAGTGCTATTAAAATACCACTGACTATATTCCCTATGCTGTGCCTTTTATTCCCAGGACTTACTCATTCCATAATTGGACATCTGTCATCTGTTTGTCTGGATCCCAGCAGAGGACTTTTTTTTCCCTCATTTGTTTCTGACCACAGAAAATTAAGAGCTGACTGTTTCGGGAATCACTAGATCAAATAGTCTGAATCAGGGTCTTAATTGACTTGGGAAAATGAAATACTTAACATCATAACTATGTTGAATGGCCTCACAGATCAGAAAAATTTTGCCTGCTCTTTGAAGAAATGATGTTTTAAAAATTTCTAATGATACAAGATGTTGCAACATGAAGAAAACAGGTTTCAACTTAAAACTTTCACCTTGATACCCTCAAGTGTTGAAATGAATACATTTTTCTATCCAAGGAAACAAAAATTCTGGAAGAATACTCTCAAACTATTAATAGAGTTTATCTATAGGGAGGGTAAATTGGTCATTTTCAATTCTTTTATGTGCTTAATTGTGTTTTCTAACATGTCTACAATGAATATAAATTATTTATTTTTAAAGATTTTATTTATTTGAAAGAGATCACAAGTAGGCAGAGAGGCAGGCAGAGAGAGAGAGGAAGGGAAGCAGGCTCCCCGCTGAGCAGAGAGCCCGATGCGGGGCTCGATCCCAGGACCCTGAGATCATGACCCAAGCTGAAGGCAGAGGCTTTAACCCACTGAGCCACCCAGGCGCCCCATGAACTATTTTTACAGTAAGGAAAAGAAGCGTAGTATTTAAAAAGTGCTTAAGAAATCTTGGCAGCTTACTATACTGACTGATCATAGTCTACTTATGTCCAAGATGACCTCAGTTTACCTCTTTGCTGTGTCCCTAGGTTTTGTTTTCTTGCCAGAAAACAGCATGTCAATTTTAAATAGTCAATAGTGCATTTTCAGTGGCCACCCATGTGGTCTGGAATGTAACATATTTTCCAGGAGAAGGTAGCACAACCCAACCATGATGACAGCCCTTCTAAGAAAACTCTAGCTCCTCTGCTTGAGTTTAAAAGTAAAAATTGCAAGCCGGTTTAATCTCAAACTCTATAAAGGATGCATACTGAGATGTATAAAAGTAATTTAAAGACTTCTCCTCTAAGCTAAGCTTACTATTTGTTTGGATTTATTCATGTACAAACCACTCTAATATCCTAGATATTTTACTAATTCTGCATGGATTTTTCCCCCTTTTTTCTTCATAAGTGGTCTTATTATGGCTGGAATGCTTAATGATTGACTTCCCAATTGTTTTCAAATAGATTTCAGGTTTAAGTACCTAAATAAAGTGTCAGTTTTCTTTATCTTGGAGTGGGTCTGTTGTACACATTTACTTATGTATTTTCATGCTTTTATTTAAAAAGTACTTTCTCTTTCAATGTGCTAAAACAAGATTAATCCTGAATATATTATACCTGATTGCAAGATTTTATCTTCACCCCAAAATTAATTTCAAAATTAATTAAGTTGCTGTAATGTTGATTCTCATATCTGAGGGGAAAAGCACACATATTTAATTCAATAATTGAATTATTTGATTTGATTGAATATCTTATTTCATTATTTTGTTTAATAAATTTGATAAATTTTATAATGCATTGTTTAAAACATCTGAAATAAGTCATAAATTTTTTTCCCCTCTAAAGGATCTCAATATAGAACTCTTTTACTTCTCCACATAACATACTCAAACTTAATATAGCTCCCTGGCAGCTGATATTTTATTGCCCCAAAATTTCAATAAACATGGTAATTTAAAAAAATACAGCATAAGGAAATGCAGGATTCATTCTTAGGAGCGGTGTTATCCAATAGAATATTCTTCAGTGATGGAAAAGTTCAGTGCATGCTGTCCAACACGGCAGCCACTAGCCCCAATGTGTCTACTGAGTGCTTACCATGTGGCTGGTGTGTCTGAGGAGCTGAACTTTAAATTTTAATGAACTCAGATTTAAACAGCCACACGTGACTAGTTGCCACCATATTGGACTGCACTGCTTTAGAGTCAGGGTCGGTTGAATTATGTTCAGATAAAAGTATTCAAGGATATTTGCCACTTAGTAATACTCCTTTTGCCCTAATAAAATCAGTGTTGAGACTTGCCTAATTTCCCCCAAACAGTAAATTGGCTGTTTTCATTACCTCTTTACTTCCAATTCATCCCTGGCAGATGGTAGGAAGTGAGAGCTCCATCTCTTCCCCCTGAGAACACGTTGGCATTTCCCTCCATCCCTTCAATTGTCTCGTGGAGCCCTAGGGCTCTCCTGATGAGCCTCAGACTGATTAAAAAATGAAGTCTTTTATTTTCTACTTATAGGAGAACAATGAACCAATAATAAAACTTTTATTTTTAAATATGACTAAAGAGTATTTACTTGAAATCGACTAATAATTATTAAGGCTCCTTTTTGAGGATCTAGAGGTGATAATTAATTATATTCCTGTCCCCACCTGTATTAGTTAGGGTCCCAACAGGAAACGGAAGGCAGGCTCAAACTTGTAATTAAGGAGGTATAAAAAGGACACTTTACAAAAGTATGAGCCATGTTAAAGAGAATCCACAAGGGGTGGTGCTGTATCCCAGGGTTAGCAACAGAGGTGAGCTGTCCCACTACTTCTAGACTTGACAGGGTAAGGGGAGAAGACAGTTTCTAGAACCATTTAAGAATTGCTGTAGGAAAAGATTGCTTGATAGAAGCTGGATATTTGTTAAAGGATCACAGCCAACCCTGGCAAACTTACTTTTGAGGGGGATGGGGAGAAAGAGAGAAAGATGGGAGGGGGTGGAGGTGAAGGGAGGGGCAGAGGGAGAGAGAGAATCTTAAGAAGGCTCCAGACCCAGCTTAAAGCCCAATGTGGGGCTTGATCTCACAAGACTGAGACAATGACTTGAGCTGAAATCAAGAGTGGATACTTAATGGGCTGGGCCACCCAGGTGTCTCCTGGCAAATTTACTTTTACCTTTCCGCTGGTCTCTTGGTGCATCCCATTGGGTAAATTGACTGGAAACTACAAAACAGAGAAACCTACAGGTACAGTCTATAAAGGTAGCCTTCTAGAGCTCAGACAGGCAGATAAACAAAGGTAAGAGATCTGGAGATCTGGAGAGGCAAGAGAAAATATCCAACTACCTCTCCCAACTTGAAACCAATTCAGAGAGGCACAGATGGTTCTAAATTAACCACGAGAGACCTTAGATGAATATAAAAACATCTGCTTTATTACTCATGAAAGCTGGATTGAATGACAAAGTTTAGATGTGGGCATTAGACCTAATTTAAGCATCTCTTCAGATTCTCTCAGCCCTACCTGCTCTCAGTGGAGAGCCCTGCCACTGCCTCATCACCTTAGGTAACCAGCACCAGTTTCTAGCACCGCCAGCTATCAGGACCTCCCTCAGGTTAAGAGCTGCTTCTAGAATGACTCAACATACCTACCACTGCCAAGAGCTACAGCAGCTTTACCAGACAGGCCTGGAGGCTCTGGGTCTTCCCGCTTACTTTGGGACTCAGAAGGGCCATGCTCTGGGTCATGGAATATGGCTTCCCCAGCAGCTTCCTAGGAGGAAGGCCGACTAAGTGACATAACTCGATGTGAAGAGGTTACCACCAGATGGGGCAAACTTTGACCAATGAAAGATAAGAGACCATATGGGGGTGAGGAGTTAGCAAATAAATTTTTCTTTCTTCTCCTCAATAGACACCCTGAGGTGGCTTCCCTAGTCTATATGGAGACTGAAATATTCAAACAATGGGCTGTATTTTCTTGTGAAACTCTAGCCATCTCAGTAATCACCATCTTATACTAGCTGTCCCTTTCCCCCTGCCTGTGGACTGCTGTAGATTAAATACGGCTGCAAATGTTTTGCTACTTTTTCCACTGAGAAGTAGAACCTAGGTTATCCTTTCCTTGAATCGACACTGGCCTTAGGTGCTTGCTTGAGCAATAGAGTGTAAAGGAAGTGACAGTGTTGGATTTCTGAGGCCAGGTGATAAGAAGTCTTGCAACTTCTTTTAGTTCTCTTGGGGTGATTTTTCTTGGGATGCACTCTCTGGATTCTGAACCATGATGCTGAGAGAAGCCCAAGCCCTGTGGAGAGTCCATATGGCAATAGCCCCAGCCGAGCTCCCAGCCAAGAGCCGGCATCAATTACTAGTGATCCCAGACTGGGTGCTACAGATGAGTGAAGAGGCCATCTTGATAGTAGATCTTCTATCCCAGCCGTCACAGCTGATGCCACATGGATCACCGACAAACCATTCAGTTGATTCCTTCCTTGATTTCTGACTCACAGAACTGGGGGTGGGGGGAAGTAATTTTAAGTCACTATGTTCTCAGGTAGTTTGTTACATAGCAGTAGAAATCTAGAATGCTCCCCTCAATGGGCTGGTCTCAGAAGATGTTTTCTAACAGTTTGTGTGGATTCGTCTCACATGGTCAAGCGATTGGCTGTGTTTTCCTGTGAAACTGTGGCAAGCTCAGTAATGGACCACCTTGTATTTGCTGCCCCTCCGGCCCCACCTTATTTTCCTTTTTCTTGACTCTGGCTGCCCTGGGGGTTATACTACCAATAAATAAAGCATAGCACACCTGCTTTGCCTCAGGTTTTGTTTACTAAGAAAGTATAGAAATGTTCTAGAAAGGAGACCATCAGAATAGGGTTTTGGACTTGATTTTGGATTTGATTATCTGAAAGCCATCAGGCAAGTAAGATGGCACAGTAGCCCTGAGAAGTAGCTTCACAGCTGCTAACTCTTTTTATCTGTGGTTTCACCTGTGTATATCCCAGTGACACACAGGTAGAGGGCAAGACTTTGGAAAATCATGGAACTACCACATTTGATCTGAGGGGCAACAAGTGTGGTGTAGATGTGGCTGCTTTTGAAGCATTTGAGGCCTTGCTAAAAGGAAATAGTAGACTTAGGGCATCTAGAAATCAACTTAAGTCATGCTCTGAAAGCCAGAAGACCTGGTGGCAGCTTTCGATGAGGTTCTCATTTCCAGCCACTATAAAGCATAGCACTTAGAATTGCACTTACACTTCATTCAGGGTAGCAGAGCTATAAGGGAAACTTGATGTACAGCTTCAACAGGTCTCCTAGGTGAAGGTCAGGGCCTCGATAGGGAAAGAGTGGGAAATGGAGACCTGGGATGAGGATATTTATATGGACAAGCTTGAATCTTCCTGGATGGCATCCTCTCCACCCCTTTCCTCCAGAGTGTCGATGATCTCACCTGAAGTAGGTGCCTCCCAAAATAAGGCTTGCTCTTGAGTTTTACTCAAGATATGGTCTGCCCTGCCCTCACCATCTCCAGGCAAGTATAAAGGAAAGTAAAAGCCATGCTGGGGAAGAAGTAGCCTACTTGCCAAAGGAAATGTTTAACCTGGCGAAATGTGTAGTCACTGAATGTGGAAACACTGTGGGTGTGGATCTTGAGGTTATTAGATTGGAGGAGGCAGAGAGAGGCTGGATGGGGGGGCGTGTGGATTGACATGGGCACTTACCTGTGCCCCAGGATTCAGGGTTCTGGCAAGGACACCTGGAGCTGGTCCTTATATGTCGCTGCAATATCTTCCTCAAGTCTCGTCATCATGAAGGTCTATAGTGAATGAATGGAGACATTGGTACTTCCTTGCTGTAGTTTTGAGCAAGAGGTCAGAAGTCTAAAGGAGAGGTTTGTGTGAGAATGGATTCACTCTGTAAAACCTGCCACTTGACTCTGTTTCCCAGAAGGACTCCTCTCATGGTGCTGTAAGGATTGTTATGGGCCAATGGTCGTGGTGGTTGTGATGGGGTCCTGGTATCTTTGGGAAGCTCAGGGGAAGCTGTCCTTGTTATGTCAGGTTCACAGTGGGAGATGCCACCATAGAACTGGGCCCCCTCTTATATATGGTGGTTGGTGGAGTCTGGATTGTCAAAGACTGGGTGGCAGCCCTGAACCACCACAGGAAAGAGAGATCTCATTCACATTAAGAGCTGTGAGGCCCCAGTATGAATGAGGGTGCCAACTTTCTGGGATTATGGCAGTGAGAAACTGACTAGGGTAATGATTGATTTGAATAATTTAAAAGATCAAGAACTGTTGAGCAGAAGGCTATTATTGTCTTTCATGATGGAAAATAGCACTCTATCATTGAGTTTCCAGATCTAAGTTCGTTAACAAACCCAGAACCCATTGATTAAAGGAGATGCTGATCCCCTTGAGGAAGGACCCTTCGATGCCACTGAAAGTATATGCAGTGCTTATTCCTCTAATCCTTCCCCAAAGGAAACTGAAACAATTCACCAGGGCAACTGTACACTAGGGAAAAAGTCAAACCTAGACTGTTCAAAGACTATTATTTACAGTGCGTGAGCTGATACTGGTATCAGGAGCTCTGAAACACCAGCACAGTCCTCTGGTTAGAGCAAAGGCTTATGGAGGCCAGGTCCATGTAATGGTGAGATCAGTGGATTTGGGTAATCACTTTGTGATTATTTCCCTGGTTCTCAAATGCATGATCAAGACAGATGTGCTTGGATTCTGGCAGCACCCTGAATTTGACTACCCATCCTGTAAAGTAAGGGTCGCTGTGGTAGGATGAGCTTAGTGCAGGGTTGTGGAACCTCAGCACACATTTTGGGCTAGACTATTCTTCACCGTGCGGGCTTTTCTGGGTTTTGTAGGATGTTTAATAACATTCCTGCCACCACCAACCTTACGAGATGCCAGGAACACCTTCTTGTTCCAATGACCAAAAATGTATTTTCAGACATTGTCAAATGTCCCTGAGAAGGGCAGAAGTCACTACTGATTGAGAACCACTGGCCACATGGAAGCTCCTGAAATTCCCATGTCTCTTGCCAATTGCAGGATTAATACCATGATCCTTGAAGAATTAGAGATTAACATCATCATCAAAAATCAAAGATGGAGGGGTTCCCATAATATCCACTTCAATTCAACTCCCTGGCTTCTGTAAAAATTAGAAGGATCATAGAGCATGATGGTGAACCACTACCAGCTTAGCCAAAGGATAGACTTGGGCACAGCTATTGTGCCAAATGTGTTGTCTTTACTATAGTCACCGAGCCTCTAACACTTGAGATATAACTCTTGATTTAGCAAAGATTTTCTCTCCATAGCTATTAGCAGGGAATAAAGGAAGCAGCTGGCCTTTATGTGGCTGTTAAGAACCATGTAGGGTCTGAGGTTTTATACTATTTGCAAGCTAAAAAATTGGCTGGCCACAGTTTTATGGATGTTAGCAGAAAACATGCGACACCTGGATCAGACACAAAGGACTTTACTACTCACTGAGAAAGCAGTAGCCAGAATTTTATATTCATTTGCATTGGCTCCCCATGTCCCCTAATTCCCCCAGTGTGGGCAGGGAAGGAGATGCCCTGAGAAATGGCTGGGTATAGACTTCTCAGGGGCTTGTGTTCTTGACACATCCAGAAACAATGTGCAGTGTATTTGGGGACCATAGCGGGTTTCCTCTCCCAACAGTGGCAAGGACATCTTTAGAGTCTTATTTAAGAGCTATGTCAGCTCTCTTCCTCTCTGTCAAAACATACGTCACAAGGACAATGACTACCTTTACATTGCATCGAACATTTATGCTGGTCCATAATATCAGTACGATCATGCTAATGAAACATAATTGGTTGGAGATTGCACAAGCCCTAGGTACCTCATAAGTCACATGCATGCCGGAAGGTGGCAAGTTAATTCTACAGAAATTCCAGATCTCCACGTTGATGAAGATTTTAGGAGTCAAGTTGCCTAAAGCATACCAGAACCATCCTCTTTAAAGGAAAAAGAAAAAGAAAAAAAAAAAGTTGTCCTCTGTAACTCCTACCACTAGGCAGTACTGCTCACTTCTGTCCTCTCTGGTTTGGGGGAGCAGCTATTTCTCTTGGAGATATGTGTCCATGAGCTCAATATCATCAGATTCATGAGTCGTAAGATTCACTACCTGATGAAAATGGTATATTTGGGACCAGGCTCTGGTTGACGTAGAAGGTCCTCCCAAATTATTATAGATAGCTGAGATCTTATGTCACCTACCTCTGTTGTACCAATGGCTCTCCCTTAACTCTCCCAGGGATATGAGCGACAATCAGCTGAGGGAAAAAGGGACTTGGGCCTGATTTGCAGTTTGGCTTCCTGTAGCCCATAGTCATTCCCTCTGTTTCCAAGCAGAGCCCCCATGTGGTCCCACATGGAGTTCAGTGTCCTTCTCTGCAGGATACCAGTCCATGTGACTGACTACCTGCTGTCAGTCTCACCTGTCCAGCCCTGGGTGTCATGTATTCAGCCATCCCATAGCCCTAGAATGAGAATTTCTTCTTCTTCAACAGGGTGAGAGGAGATGATTGATACAGGAGTGGCCCCACACTGCAAACTTAGCTTCTACTGGATTAGAGGTCCTGGTTCCAAGGAAGTGGGGTCCTGGTTCAGAGAGAACAGTGAGGGTTCCACAGAACTAGGAACTGAAACAATGCCCTGTCCCATCTGGGCTTCAGTTTTAGAAGGTTTTACTTAAATATCTTCAAGTTCACTGATTCTTTCCTTGGCTGTGTCCAGTCTATTACTAAGCATTCTTCCTATCTGTTACAATGTTTTTTTATTTGTAACATTTCCTTTCCACCCTTTCTTAGAATTTCCATCCCTCTCCTTACATTTTTCATCATTCCCCACTTTTTCCATTAGAGATCTTAGCATATTAATCATTCTTGTTCTAAATTCCTGGTCTGATAATTCCAAAGTCTGCCATATCTGAGTGTGGACCTTATGCTTATCTCTTCAAGGTGTGACTCGTGTCTTACGATTTTTTGTTCACAGGAGGACATGATGTATTGGATAAAGAGAATTAGGTAAATGTTCCTTTAGTATAAAGTTTTGTGTTTATCTGGCTAGGACTTAGAGTATGTTTATTGCTTGCTGTAGCTGGAGGTGTCAGAGGCTAACATTTCCTCTGGTGGTCTTATTTTTGTACCCCCTCTTGTTGTTGGGTTTCTCTAGAAATTTCTTCTTAAATAAAGCTGAAATCTGCCATTATTTCAGTTGTAATCCCCTGTTATTACACGGAAGACCTATTGCTGTGTTGGTAAGATGTGAGGTAAGGAAGGGGCAACAAGTGTGGTATAGGTGTGGCTGCTTTTGAGGCAGTTGAGGCCTTGCTAAAAGGAAATCGTAGACTTAGGGCACCTAGAAACCAACTGAAGTCATGCCCTGAAAGCCAGAGGACCTGATGGCAGTGTTCAATGAGATTCTCATCTCCAACCATTAGTTCTATGATTAGGTCCTAGTATTTTAGTGAGTTCACATCCCTGGGCTATGACCTATACAAATGCTTCTCAGGTTTTTTTTTTTTTTTTTTTTTTTTTTTTTTCCCTCCCTCTTAAGTGATATAGGAAGGCTAGAAAGGGCTGGAGTTGGGTATTTCTCTTCCCCCAGTCTATCAGGCTCTGGTAAATCTCATGTTGTTAGGTTCTTGTCAAATAGTCTCCTTGAGGATAGGTCTTATTAAGGAGAACAAAGAGCTCTGGACTGTTGCAAAATGGCTACATTTGCCATTCCTCTGTTTGAAGTACAAAGGGATTTTTCTCCGGCCTTCACCCTAAGAACTTAGTAGATCTCCTTGGAGATAAAATGCACAAAAGAGTGGCGGCCTCCTAAGACAGCTCCCCACCCTAGCATTTGTAACTAACTTGTAATTAATTTGTTAATTAATTACAGTTTAGGCTTCCTGACCCCAGCACTTGCTCCCACAGAGGTTTTTGCTCTGGTAAGCTGTGATTCTCTGTATCCATCTGACTGTCTCTTCAACTTTGGGGACAGAGGTATGCCCTGTGGCCTCAATTCTCTGATGGATCTGAGAATGGTTGTTGATTCCTCTTCATCTTGTTCAGCTTTTTCCTTGCATTGTGGATAGGTGTGATGACTTCAAAGCTCCTTACACACTAGATCAGATACCAGAGGTCAAGACTTTCTTTTGCTCTTCACGTATGGACAAAATTAGTATTGTAATATTATCTAATAAAAGTTTTTACTCAATATTTTACTAATAAGGTGGCCTACTATGTCTTGTAATATTGCAACATTCTTGCTGTATGTGTGTGTATCAACCATGCACAGATGACGGAATACAGAAAATGGAGCTAATAAGTCAGGAAAGGTAATGTGGTATGTGACCCAGTAGGGTGTTATGCTCTGCTGGAGTGAGCGTTGGTCTAAGCTGAAGAGCTCCCGCAGTAAGCTATGACCTTGCTGTCTATGTTCCAAGGCTATTGTTTGGTTCCCACAACTCCACTAATTCTGAAATCTCACCCACCTATTGTCATACTTAGAACCTAAGAGACAACAACAGAAGTTGCGCCAGCCATATTCACAGTCTAGAATATTGTGCCAAGATTCCAACCATATCTTTATTTCCTCTCCTACTCCAATAAATATCAAGAAATACTTCACCTCTTTCCCTCAGAATAGAGGAAGGAGATGTCCTAGGAACTCTGCCTTGTCTGCTTTCTTTTAGCTCTCACTCAGCGCAGTTCCATCCCTTAGATCTAAAGGTAAACTCCTGAGCAAGAGGCAATCTAAGTCTTACCAAAAAAGAAGAGGGAAATTGCGTATTCTTCCAAAGTTCCTTCCTCTAGTCCTTGACAAATGGGAAGTAGGGCATCATTCTCCAGTGGGCTAGGAGGGTCTTTTCTGTACCACCTGCATCAGAATCAGCAGGCTAGCCATTAAAATCACATATGCCTAGGCTTCTAGCCAAATTTACCAAACCCAAAGTTTTGCGTTAATAATCCACTCCCCTAATTTTCTTGTGCACATCACAATTTGAGAGCCACTGAGTTAGGACAGCATGGGGGTGGGAGGGTGAGAATGAGGGGGTAGTAATGACTATTCAAATTTGAATACAGCTTCATGCCTATTTTTATGTCAACTTCATTAGGCAAGAATGACCTGCCCATACTCTTACGGTCACGTGTCATCTTTTAGAGCTTAGAGTATGATCCTTTCAGCAGCCATGAAAAAAAGTACTTTCCATCAGAAACTGTATACATAAGGTCATTTTACATATTCTGAAGTATTACAAATGAGATTTTAATATAAGACATGTGACTAATATGGATTTTTATCGTTTTAAAAGATTTTATTTGTTTATTTGAGAGAGAGAGTGACAAAGAACTTGAGAGGGGAGAAAGAGAAGCAGACTACCTGTGGATTAGGGAGCCCAATGCGGGACTCGATCCTGGGACTCCAGGATTATGACCTGAGCTGAAGGCAGTTGCTTAACCAAAGGAGCCACCCAGGAGTTCTATCTGTTTTTAATAATATTAGTAATAGTGATAGGAGCTGTCATTTATTGAGGGCTTAGGCAAGCTTTCAACATGGTGTAAGTGGTTTTCACTGATTAGTTCAATTAATTTTTACAACAATCATGTAACATAAGTAAAATGATTATTCCCATTTCACATACAGTGAGACTGAAGCCTAAAGAAAGTGGAAACCTTTTCTAAATCCTTTAACTTGTAAATGACAGGGACAGAACACAACCAGGACTGGCCACTCAAGCTCCTAGCTACTGTTTCACTGCAGTAAAATTAATTAGATAATAACATATTTTAAAAAAATTACAGTCCTTTGTGATATTGGTCAATTCTGACCCTTGCCTTTGCTGTTTGGCTCCTTTATACCATAAATCTCTGATACTTAATTTTGAGTGTGTAGATGGCTGAATGTGCCTACATTTAATTAAAGAGAAGTACATTTAATTGTGCTGGCAAATTTTAAATGCTTGGCTATCCTCTGAGCTGGCAAAATCTTCTAAGTTCTTGAGTTAACCCTCACACTTCCAGAAATTCTGCTTCACGAATCAAAGTTTGTTTGAACAGCAAGAGCTTACCCAGCTTTTGAGTATTTAGGGTTTTCGTGGAGAAGCAGGAACTAGTCTCATTCCCTGATGCTGGGGATGAGGCTTTGGGCTTTGTGGGAAGGTCAGGAGGCCCTTTCCCACCTTTCTCTGGTCCACGAGATCTAGCAACGCAGCAGTTCCTTGGTTATTTGATTTAAAAAAAAAAAAAAAAAAAACAAGAACAACAAAAAAAACCTCTGTGCTCCTTCAGGGAGTGGGTGGGAACTTAAAGCTCCCCTCAAACTGAGAACCAGCATTTTCTACACAAAATGCCAAACCTTTAATAAAAGACACAAGTTTCTAACATCTGCTTACTGCCATTTGTGCAGGCACAGGAATCAGCCCCCTGCTAATGACAACGTCACTGTCAGTATCACCTTCAAGTTCTGAGACCCATTCAGGGCAGGAGAAAGAAGAGAAAGAAGATGGTCAACAGGCAATCCCATGTTCCTCTGAACACTCCCGGGAGGCTTATCAGGACCCATTCCGAAGCTTTTCTCACCTTTTCTGTTCTCAAGATCAGCCCTGTCTCGATGGGGCCTGGTTTCCACTTGCGGGGCTAATGCACACACCCTCCCTAGGCTTGTGGCCATCACCTTGCCCTGAACCGCCCCCCAAACCTGAGTCAGGAGCGTCTCTTCTTTTCTGTCTCATTTGTGACCTTTGTCTAGGTTCGAAGGTCTTTTATGCAGTAGCCAGGTCAGCCTTGTTATGGTGACTGCACTGCAGAGAGCTGCTTCTCCCTTGTTAGAAGTGACATCACTGCACATTAAAGACATCATATCTCGTTTCATATTAAAATGCCTGTCAGCTCTCCTGCTCAGAGGTTGTAAATCTGCCAGAGTAGCCTGAGCTTGGGGAGCTTTCATTATGAAAATATGAAGATAAGCACTCTGTTTTACTGTCAAAGGGAAAGAAGTAGGCTCCTGGCAATGACATTACTTTAAAAAATAAATATACATTCTATTAACTGAATGTTATATAAGCAAATTTTGAAAAGATAGCTCTTAAAAATTTTTTTTTTTAAATTCAGTTTTGAAAAGCAGACTGGCATAGCTCAGATAGGAAATATGGCTGGAGTAAGATTTATTAATGCATGCATCCACACTGGCTCTTATAGTAAATCATTAGACATTTTCAATGATTTTAGCACTTCATTTTTACTTGTCCAGTCTAAGAAGTGGCAAAAGAATACTTAACCCCCAATTCACCTTTAATTCACAAATGAAGTAGCCTTTGTGTCAGATGGAAACTTTTCCTTAACAATTTTGAAGACTATCATCACATCATCACTTGCTGGTAAAACTTGCCTGGCTGCCTGTCTCGTACACGTGTGTAAGTAAGGTCACTTTAAGGTTTCTTATTCCTATCATTTAGGGTTTCATTTCTACCTACACACACAAAAATAGAGAGGTATCATCGAGCGGCCTCTAACTCTCCCCATAACCAAATGCCTCCGTGAGTCTTCAGGCTTCCAAATGCACCCTTTCCAGGCACAGGAACAGTTAGACCTTCTGGAATGTCCTACAATGCAAGACTGAATTAAATGACCTCACACATCACTGGATCCAGGGAGCCTGAGTGATCAGCTGTGCAGGAAACAAGCTAATGATCCTCCACTCAGTTCTGAGGTTCATCTCAGAACTTTATTCTTACTTGGTGGTTTAGATACTAGTCTCTTTCCCTGCAGAAGTGACCACCAGGATTGATAGGGTATCCCATTACATGGAAATAGTGCAGCTGTGTGTCGCAGTCGGCTTAGGCTGTGGATTCACAAAGACCCTGAAGAACTCAGCTTCTCACACTGACAAATTAAGAACTTTGCATCACATGAAATTAACTCCTTTGTCATTCATAAAAGGCTCACATGTGAAATCTCCATATCCATCCCACAGACAAATGAACAGGAATGACACAATGCTTCCTCTCTTGCATTTGACACCGTGCTGCCGGCTGTGCACTCTAACACTCCAAGGTGAGCAGTGAAATCGTGGTATGGACGGTGTTTATCAGTAATTCAGGACGTCTAGACCATATGACTTGTGGGTTGCTATGGATTAATTCAAATAAGAATAGCCACACTCCACAAGCCCCCTCCCCCAGGCTTGGAGACACAACAAACTCTCCAATTACCAGGTGCAAAAAAGACACACCCCTAGGGAGGAGCTGGAGTCCAGACATCCGGTTGTGCCCTCATGTGATGCGCCCTGCACGACAAGTCACAGCTCTGGCCTTGCCTGCCAGGGCCTGCGCGATGGCTGTCTCAGGAGAGGAAGAAGTCTAGGGGAGATTAGGCAACAATGGTTGCAAATACAGAGAAATGAAAGGAAGCCAGGAACAGGTTCCCTAGGTCCTTGTGGTGCAGAATCCCCTCTGGCAATGTTGTAAGAGAAGGAATTTGGAGCGCTCAGCTGTCTAGTGAGATAGTGGGATGGTTTGAGTTATCAAAAGAGAATTCTCAAGGGGAAGGCAGGACCTTTCTCCTCTGCCTTAGAACATTCAGATGATGTCACAAAAGTTAACGACTTAAAACTAATGGCAGTGTGTGAAAGCTGAGGGTAGGTGCCCTAAAAATAAAATGCCCATTCAGACTCCACCCCCTGCCCCCGACAATTACCCAAGGGGAGTCTGGGCCAGAAGAACTGCAGTTCAAAACACAACCAAATCTTCATTCTAAGCATCAGATCCAATGAGCGTGGAAGGGAATCCCTGACTTAACGATCCTTCTGGATTTCACGGTTTGGCTTGGAGCTGAAATGCTTTTCTCTCTAGCTGTACCATGGACACTCTGTACCCACTGGGGGAGATGTCCGTTGCCAGTTCCCTTCGAAGTCATGATCACACTCAGGTAAAAGGGCCCAGTGCCTGGGCCACTCTGCGCTGCTGAGTCTAATAGATCAGGCGCTGGAACTGTTTCAGACTCCTTCAGGTCCCGTGGGACCATTTAGCATAGAGAAGCAGGGGTGACTTAGCAATCGAAGTCACTAACCTATCTGGAAAGGCAGTGTCCTTGGACTCCACTAGTTTAAAATCAATGACAAGCTTGATAAAACAAACAAACAGTAAGAAATCATACGTCCCCAAGGCCATGAAGGAGTGACTTAATCACTCCAAACTGGTTTTTCTTCCAGGGACCTTTATCTTCTTTACCTACAGTCAAGAAGTAAATAGGATTGAAACCTCCACCTGTCACTACTTGGTCCTCCAGACGTCTTCCTAAAACCACGTTGTGAACAAAATGAAAGCCAAAAAGAAGATAGGCCACTGCCATGGGAAGGACATCACTGCTTGGGGAGAAGGTCAAGGTTGCCCTTGCCCTTCTGCTCCCAGCCCTTTATTGCTGGCCTGCTGCCAAAGGCAAGCACTTGACTGGGTATCTGTGGCCCCATACAGAAACCAAGTATCATATGGTTTCACTTACTTGTGGAGCATAAGGAATAACACGGAGGACACTGGGAGATGGAGAGGAAAAGTGAGCTGGGGAAAATCAGAGGGGGAGACAAACCATGAGAGACTGTGGACTCGAGAAACAAACTGAGGATTTTGGAGGGGGTTTTAGGGGATTTGGTGAGCCTAGTGGTGGTGGGTATTAAGGAGGGCACGTATTGCATGGAGTGCTGGGTGTGGTGCATAAACAATGAATTCTGAAACACTGAAAAAAAATAAGAAAAAAAGAATGAGTCAGCACACACGTTAGCAGCTATGGATGAAGTATAGGTGTTAAAGCGTGGTTTATAGGATGAAGAAAATTTTAGGAACGTGGCAGATTGTATTTAACAAGATGTGCCAGCCCACGTGTTCTTATGATGCAACTTTGAACTCCACCCCTCGAGAAGGGGGACTGATGGCTCCCTGGAAATTATAGTGTTTTGTGAGTGTTCTGACCAGTGGAATATAGCAGAAGTGGTCCTTTGTCACTGCTGAGGCTGGGTCAGTCTTCCACCTGGTTTGCTGGAACACTCACTCAAAATGTCTTCAACTGCCCTGTAAATTGTCTGATTCCTGAAGCTCTCATGCTGTGAGGAAGCACAACTAGCCCAAGCAGAGAGGGCTCCCATGAAGAGTGGCCTCGTGAGCACAGAGAGAGAGGCGTATGCCAGTGGCATTAGCCCACTGTGGTTGTAGATCTAACCACTGATCTAGACTGCAACCTTGTAGATCTAACCACTGATCTAGAGCCAGAAACTCCCAGGTCCATCCCCAACTCTCACCCACAGACACTGTGAGAGAGAACAAAATGGACTTTATTTAAGTAACTAGGTTTTGGGGTGATTGGCTATGAAACAATAGACAAGTGGAAAGAAGTTGGCTATTTGGCCCATGACTACTACAACACACGGATTCATATCAATTTAAAAGAAATGAAAGTGGTGAAAAGAGCGTGGGCTCGGGAGGTCAGCTGCCTTGGTTCACATTCCAGACCCATACCCATGTGACCCCGGGCAAATTACTTTTCTGAGCCTCGGTCAACTCATTTATAGCTTGGGGACACCCATTACAGTAACTTCATAAGATTGTCTGAGAATTAAATAAAATCATATTCGTAAAATGCATAGTCCAGTATCTGGCATATAGAGAGTGTTAGCAGGAGAATTCCAGGTTATATAGGGCCTGAAGCATATCCGATTTGGCGCCTCTTACATGCAAATATATAAAATTATAAATTCTAGGAATGCTCAGGGTTATTCCTAGCATGTGCTAGGTGCTAGGGACGTAATAGCAACTAGGCATTCTCCCTATCTCCCAGGAGCTTACATTCCACAAATAAAGGCAGAAAAATAAACGGACATTTACAAACTAGTCAGATTATTTTTGAAAACACTTGTCTTTTGGCTTTCATTTACCATGAAAGGAGTACAAATTGGTGTTCCTGGAGAGAAATATGGCAATACCCATAGCAAAATATCCTTTAAAATGTGCAAGTCATTAGATAGGGACTCTATGTAGGAGGACTTATCTAAGGAGAAATACTCAGATAAGCATTCCAAAAAAATGCATACACACATATTTAAATTTATGTTCTTATTGTGGCAAAAAGTTAAAATACATAGTTGTTTAATAATGAGGAGATTAAATTGTGGCTGAGTATTATACTGCTATTAAAATGATTTCGTATTCACTGACATGTAAAGACCTTCACTAAGCATAATTAAATAAGAAAAAAAGATCATACAGCAACAAGTATCATACTGAGCAAGGGAGAGCGAGAAACAGAGACGGGAGTCCTGGGAAACTTTGAATTCATGTGTTGTTTTGCTTTGAGTTGTTAAATAACTGGCAAATTTTGAGGTGTGTGAGTTTTGTTAAAAATCTGTAGTCGAGGGGCGCCTGGGTGGCTCAGTGGGTTAAGCTGCTGCCTTCGGCTCAGGTCATGATCCCAGTGTCCTGGGATCGAGTCCCGCATCGGGCTCTCTGCTCAGCGGGGAGCCTGCTTTCTCCTCTCTCTCTCTGCCTGCCTCTGCCTACTTGTAATCTCTCTCTGTCAAATAAATAAATAAAAATCTTAAAAAAAAAAAAGTATTTAAAAAAAATCTGTAGTCGATCTGCACAAAACATGTCATATGTGTGTGATAAAAAAATACATTTTTTAAAAAAAGAATGATGACATCTCACTCAGGGCTCCCCTTTTTCCTCAAGAGTAATAAAACCGTCTCATTAAATGTTCATATTTGCCCTCACTTTTTGGTCCATCTTCAATAAAAACACATATTTAATAAACCATCAGTTTTTCCAGACTTGGAAAAAACTTCTGGCTCAGACTTAGATGTGTTGGACTGGTAGGTGAACTGAAAGTTAGTTAGCCAGGACAGGACATGAGCTCAGAAGACACATGCCCTTTCTGGAAGACCTTCTGCCCTTCCACGTCCAAGTCCATGGAGGGAGCATAACTACATTTTAAAGTGTGATATAAAATGGTGACAGTATTGGTAGAAAATAACACATCATCCCTCTGGTTTAATCGGATGTATTTTTCTGGAAATACTCAGGCATGTTCATCTGGAATGTCTTTGATGCCCTCACCTTCATGACAGCGGCCACTATTCTGATTATCTGGAAGGGTAGAGGACTTCCATTTTGGGGGAATGCCCATAATAAGCTTCAATCTGTTGTCTTATGAATATCAGATCATTCAAGTTAAATAAAACATATCTCATACCATCCTCATGTCCTTCTCCCTTCCCACCACTCCCCTTTTCTGACAAACAGTTGCTGTTTAATTCCTTGATTTCAATGAGATGGACACAGTCTAATGTAGTTTGCTCTTACCCTACCCAACAGCAAGGCTGGCATTGGGCTGCTCAGCACCTGTGGGCAAGTGGGTCTAAGTCCCCCTTGGCAGGGAGGACCATCACACCTCTAAACACCTATGCTACCTCCCCACACCCTGCACTCATATTCTCACTTTTTGGTAAGAGATTTATTACTTTAGGCTATTAAGAAACTCTCTTATTAAAATGCACATGGGCAGACTCGCATATTGGATTTGCTATTATCACCTTATAAAAAATAAGCTTATGAGGACTTTGCCATGATGACATTGGACTGAAAAACTGGGGAAGAAACCAATAGCACATGAATTATCTTGGGAAACATGCAGAGAGCAGAAGTGCAAAGCCCAGAGCCAGATAGATGGGGACCCTTGAGAGGAATGCCCTATTGAGAATTCCAGTGATGTCAGGGCATGGCTTAGGACATCAGGGAAGGAGATACACCATGACAAAGAATCTATGGGAAGGCGTTAAAGACAACATCTTTCTTCAGATGGCTCATGCCTACTGGCCAACACTCTCTCACCACATGGGAGGCTGATGACCCTGTTCTAGAGCCTTCTTTCTCCTACCAGGAGGCCAGACTTACTCCTTCCTTAGGCCTCTTCTCCACAACAGCTTTGCTTCTACAGCATCTCCCAGTGGCCATTCTTATTCTGGGTTGCTGTCCCTTGCCGTGTCCTCCTCAGATTGAGGGCCTGAGTGAACTCCGGTGGCCATCTTAAGGATTGTCAAACCTGCCAAACCCTGTCAGGTGGCGCCTGTTCTGCTTTAGTACTGGTGTTGTTTCTGCAAAGGGTCTGAGGAGGAAGATCATCCCTGCCCCAGTTTTTTTCAGCAGGTGCTCTCAGGCAACAAGTTTTACTCTTTCTCACACAGCCCTCTGGGCAGGTTTGTGTGAAATTCACAGCCTCACACTTTGTCAGATAATACCTCTAAGTCAGGGAAGTGCTCTTGGGCCACCTGAAAGTTGCGAGTGGTTTAGAAATGTAGGGACTTCAAAGACGGAAAGAAGCCGGGCACAGAGCTGAGCCAAGGCTTCCTCTGCTCCAGCTAGTGGTGACTAATAAAATGTTATTCTTTAAAACACATACACACACCCCAAGAACACACAGGCTGTCTTCGTTTATGTTGTAAAAGAGCAATCAGTTTTCTCTCAAACAGAATTCTTCCAGAATCTCTTTTTCTCTTGGTTTTCGAACTTTTATGAATGGACTATTGAATGTTGCTCACAATAAATTATACTAGAAAAGCTTCTTTATGTTATGGGGGGGGTGGAGGATCTAGGACTTAGAAGACTCTCGTTTTCCTTAATGTGTATTAGGGAGTAATTTATATGCTGAAGGTGGCACTAGTGTGTTCTTTGTCTGGATAGGAAAGGGAAAAGCAGGTTTCGGTGAGGGTTCTGAGATGTCTGCTGCCCCTGAAAGGGAATGGGTGCCAAAAGTCAGATCTGGACAATAATCACCAGTTTCCAGCACGTAATCATTGATAAAGAAATGTTAATTAATTAATGATAAATACATGTTAATTAGTTAATTAGTTATGTGATTGAGGGTGGGGGGACAAGGCTCAAGAAGTGCCGAGATTCTGATTCCTGTACGGTCCACATCAGGGAGCTTCATCTTCTTTCGTGATTTATTTAATATTCATTCAAGTGATGGTACTCTGAGGGTCTTCTCCTGGGACCAGCCGAGGGTTGACATATCTACGCATATATTCATCCATTTAGATTTAGAAGCACCTTTTCTTTGCCAGGTACTGGACAAATGCAAAAAGCTTAAACAAGGGAACAAGCTGTCACCTGGACATGGCCTTAGGCTGGATCCTAACCTAGCAAATGCCTCCGCCAGTTATTCAGGACCTCACCCACCCGGCTAGATCAGAGTCAGTCAGACAGAAGCTGTGACAACCGTCCGGCTTTTGGCTACACTGGAAGCTGCGTCTGTCCTCCCCATGTTTTACGTCCTCTGTAACCTGTGTGTCTCGGGTCTTCAGCTTCGATCTAAAGGCCTTGCTTATTCTTCTAATAAACGCCGCCCGGATTCTTCTCCATGCAGTTTGTAGCGAAGACCCCCAAGGTAAGAAGATACTATTTTTTCTCCTAGATACAATTTTTGGAGGTGATTGTCAATTCCCTCAGTTCTTTTTGGGATGGTTGTGGAAAGAGGAGAATGTTGTATTTTTGAGACAGTCCAGAACCCTCTAGGTGTGGTGACCTTCTAGAAATGTGTCCAGACATTGGCTCAGTTCTTGTCACAACAGAAACAACTACAGTCTTTGCTCTCAAGAGTTTTAGGTAACAACAGGTTTCTTATGGCAATGGCTTCAGTGACTGCAGAGACATCCATCTCTCCTGATACTAGAGAGAGAGAGAGAGGGAGAGTGAGAAGGAGAAAGAAAGAGAAAGCCAACTACTTAAGAAAAACAAAATTGAGATGAAGGAACTTAGGCTAATGTATTGGTCATTTTCAGATACCTTATGTTTACTAATCCCGAGTTTTGGGGTAAAGCATCCGTCTTTTAATGCTAAAAGTTATAGGGATGTAGCATTTGGTCTAAATTTTTGCATTCTCCCTAGAAGAAGGCCTGAGATTCTGGAGTTGTTCTTGAACTTGACCCTGCTAGTTTATAATATGCTGCATTTTAACTATACCACAGTGCTGGGGAAAGAAACCGTTACACCGAAACAGCATATGGATTTGATAACCCACCCTGGAAAATCAAGGACATCTGGTTTTTTTTTTTTTGCTGCAAACATTTTTTTGAAAGTCTAAACATAAAGCACTGGTCCAATTCATTAACATTTTGGAATGAATTTTGTTATGATATGTCATAGTAGAAATGGATTGTGGGGTTTTTTTGTAGTTGAAAAAAATCAAAATTTTCACATTATCAGGGAAAACCACATTAGAAAGAAACATTTTGAAAACTGAATTTATTTTAAAGAAGCTTGTTAGCAGGTATTCCGGCAGAGAAAATGCCTCAAAGATGTCAAAATGCATTTTCAGGAGTTAAAAGAACCACACGCCTTGGAAGTTGTTTGCTGATATCTAAAATATTCCTAAATTTTTATATGCTGTATTTTATTTATCTGAGCCAGCCATACAGTTTTAATTAGTTTCACTGTGGTCAAATTAGCTTCATTAAAGTAGATGCACTCCGCAGCGAGATGCACAGCAGCCTTATGTACCACAGATTTCCAATATCAACTATAATTCATAAAGGCCAACACAACTCTTTTCTTTGTAGCTGGGTAACCATTTATGTTTGAGGTGAAGATGTTAATATGGAAATTTTGTGAGCTAGGAAAGAGGACGAATGCTATCATTCTAATTTATGACCTTTCATATGAGGCCAAATGTAAAGGCAACTTCAATTGTTTTATATCTCAGAGCCAGCACCTAGCAGATGTATGAAATTTGGAATGTTAGACATAAACTTTTATTACCAAATTATAAATAATTTCTCCCACTTATAATGTTCACCTTTCAAGTTCATCTTGATTAAAATACAAGGGCAGCGTCACACCGATTTCCCTGAATTTTACAGCAGAGAGAGGTTTTCTAGAGTTCACAGTGGAGCATAAACCATCGGGCCATTTGGGAGACTCCCCTCACAGGAATTCAGACCAGGAGCCCATCTCTTTTGAAATTCAAAATTATAGTCAATGAAGTGTATTTAAACATCTCAAACATTGCATCTGAAGCCGAGTGCCCATGATGTAGAATATATCTTACCTTTAGACACAAATAAAAGGCACATGGCCTTTCCTGAGAAATCTGTCCATCAGTCAATAAGGTCATATTCCTTCTCAGAAGATATAACTGTGTAGGGCTGAATAATAGAGACATTGGCTACACTCGCATAGAACAGACAGTTCAGCAAGGGAGGAAACACACACACAACACGCACACACACACACACACACACACACACAGTTATTTAATTACAGCATTTACAAGTGGTACAAAGAGAAAGTATAGTGTACTATGATCATGAACAAGAGGAGGGACACAATCTAGTCTGAGGGATTATCAAAGGTTTTCCTTAAGGAATTTATGCATGAGCTAAGACTTAAGTGTACTTAGGAGTTGGCCTGGTGAAGAAAATGGGACTGGCCTCGAAATGATGAGGCTAAACTTAGAGATGTTACAAAAACCCAGAAGAGGATAAGGTTTGAATTATTTAAGAAGAAAGAATGGAAGTGAGTGACGGTTTTTATGGGAATGAGTGTAAGAGACAAGGCATTCGCTCCATCTGAGGTAGAGAATTGGAATAGAGACCCCTGCATAAAACTGGGATGTTTGAATGGCTACATGGTTAAAAAGAAAAAAAAAAAAATAAGGAGGAGGAGAAAGAGGAGGGGGAAGAAGAGGAGAGGGAGAAGAAGAAATTCAACAACTATAGAATGTTTTTCTTCTCATCTTCTTCAACAAATAATTTTCACATCCCATGATAAAATGTAGATAATAGTGATCCAAATACCCCCAAACTAAGATGTGACAGGTTAGGTGTTTTTATTGTCCAGTCTGAACGCCCAGGATAGGTCTAAGTTCATGCCAGCACTTCATAGGAGGAAATGCATTGCTGGAACAAGACCAGCCAGTATTCTTAGAAGCATAACACTGATTAGGTACTAAAATCTGTTTTGGAAGCTGTTGGCCAATCCAATTCCATATTTATATCTGTCATTATCAGCATCAACATAATAGAAAATAAACTAGATAGGATACCTCTCTTATGAACATGAAACAGTGAAGAATATGGTTTTTTAAAAGACATAGGACAATAGATATTTGGAATAAAGAGTGAAATGGCAAGAGTTCACCTTAGTATTTTATATCAACATTTGGCTATTTTGAGACTAAGAGCCTCAAGAGAATGAGAAAACAGGCCACAGATCGGAGGAACATATTTGCAAAAGAACATATTTGTTCTTTGTATTTGCAAAATATACAAAGAACTGTTTAAACTCAGCAATAAAAATAGGATGATTTGATTTAAAAATGGGCAAAAGATCAGAAAAGACACCTCACCAAAGTAGATATACAGATGGCAAATAAGCATATGAAAAGATGTTCCACGTCATTTGTCAATTGGGAATTGCAAATTAAAATTGCAATGAATTTCCACTAGACACCTATAAGAATGGCCAAAATCCAAAACCCTGGCAACACCAAATGCTGGTGCAGATGTGGACCAACAGGAACACTCAGACATTGCTGGTAGGAATGCAAAATGGTACAGTCACTTTGGAATACAGTTTGACAGTTTCTTACAAAACTGAACATACTCTCGTCATACAATTCAGCGAATGTGTTCCTTGGTATTTACCCAAATGAGCTAAAACTTAAAGTCACACGAGAACCTGCACATAGATGTCTATAGAAGCTTTATTCACAACTGCCAAAACTTGCAAGCAACCTAGATGTCCATCAGTAAGAGAATGAACAAACTGTGGTACTCTAGAAAATGGAATATTCTCCAACATGCAAAAATGAGCTAGCAAACCACAAAAAGACATGAAGAAAACTTAAATGCCCATTTCTAAGTGAAAGAAGCCAATCTGAAAAGTCAATCAATGTACCATATGAATCCTACTTTTTGGTATTCTGGAAAAGGTGAAATCATGGAGACATTAAAAAGACCCGTCGTTGCCAGGGGTAAGTAGAGAGAAAAGGATGAATAGGCAGAGCAGAGAGGAATTTTACAGCAGTGAAAATACTTTGCATGATACGATGATGGCAAATATATATCCTTATAGGTTTCTCAAAACGCATAGAAAGTGCAACACCAAGAGAGAACCCTAATATAAACTAGGGACAGGGAGTTGGGTGATAACGATGGGTCAGTAGAGGGTTATCAGTTGTAAAATCTAAGCTAAACTGTGTAAGCCAAACTAAATCTGGTCAAATTACATTTAGGTGTGTATTCAGGGTTTCGAAGAACTTGAAGTTAGTGTTGGTGAACTAACATTCAGAAAAAGTCTTCCATGTGTTTTCTTTGTATTAAAAAAATGCTAAAGAAAATCCTGTGAAACTTGGAAAGTTGCCTTGTGAATCAGTAAAAGCCAATTATAAGCTGCTAAGGGGATTCTGGGCACAACTCCATTTTGATAAACTTGTTGGCTCAGAAAGTAATTCATGGTCCCCACCCCATTTGCCTGGTTGGGCCCTTACAGATCCATGCCCCCTGAAAAAGGTTGCAACCACCTCTGCCGGTGAACTGTGCCCTTAAAACTCCTCGTTGCCCCCTGCCCACCACGCCAATCTTAATGACTGCATCAGCGTTCTGTGGTAATGGAAAAAAGGCTACGAATCAAAAAGTTCTTTTTTTTAAATAATTGAAACAACCAGTGAAGAATGTGGTACAATTTGAGGTCTTTTGTGAAGAAAGCTTTTAGAGACAGGGCTTTCTTCATATCCTATTATATTTGTTCTTCACAGCTAATTATTTTATTTAAATGATAGTTAATTTTTTTACATTATATTTTATACTGCAAGAACTTCAAATACAGCCTTTTCAATAAATCCGTAATGCTTGGTGTTTACCCAAAGTAAGCTTTTATGGAAGGAAAGAAGGAAATCTTTTTTCCACCAAATCACACCCAGTTGTTCTCTCTCTGCCATATCCATCAAAGGTTCATTTCTTTAGCTAAAAGAGGTTTACAAGTGGCGAAACTCATCCCTGTCTTAGGAAAAAAAATTCTGCATCTTCGATCCATAACACTTAACATGGTTAAGACTCTGTTTAAAGATATTTTTTCTTTGTTTACAGTGTTACAAATCACAAATAGAATTAAAGTATAAATTTTAAGTTGAGGGTATGTGTGTGAAGAAAAAAGGGAATCAAGTGTCGGTGTAACAGTTTTCTTCTTTTTCTTCACCCTTTACATTAATAGCAAGAATACTGAGAATTCAAAATTCCAAACCAAGTTCCCATAGCAGCACTTAAATGCCTGCACACCACTTCCAATTAGAATTAGATTGTAATGTATCGCAATTTATGCCATTATAATTCGGAGTTACTTTAGTGATTTTAATTCTTTTTGTGGCAATTAACGTTGCCATGGGAACAATCTCTTGCTAATATCGACTTCATCTTCACACACACTTAACCAAAATCCAAAGGTGGATGTGAAGATTTGAGACTGCCCGTTTTATTTATTTGCATTAACTTTTTCAAGGATTTTTCCGAGTATAGTCATCACGTTGGCAGTAAATTCCAGTTTAGTGTAACTTCAAGCTCTCTCTTGCATTTCTGCCAAAAGGAAAACCCGGCTAAACGATCACTTCCAGGTTTTTAAAATTTTATTTTAGAGGTGTTTGTTTTCTGTTAAAAGAGGAAGCACCGGCGCTTTCTCCTTCGACCTCTAAAGCACCTACTTTGCCTTCAGGCAAAACGAGCTTCTTGGCTTTTCGCGCTCCACCGAAGTCTAGCCTTTTCGGTCCTCGCAGGCTGCCGTAGCCAGGAAAGGCAATCCTCGGTTGGCGCAGAAAAGTGCCACCTGCCTCGGCAGTTTCACTTTCGATTTCTTCCGATCCTCGGCGGAGGCCCGGCTTGTAGGGCACTTGGAGCGGGGGTTTGGATCCCGGCCACCAGGTGAGCCAGGCAGCCGCGCGGGCGGTTGGAGGCCCCAGTGCTCGCTCGCTGGGGGCGGGTTTGGGGAGCGGCAGCCCGGGTCTGGGCCCGGCAGCCCCTGAAAGGCGCCGGGAGGGAGCGCGGACGCCGGGAGCCCGTGGGTGGCGGGCGCCCCCCAAATGCGCTCAGTTCCTCCTGGGCTCCTGGGAAGGGCAGGAGATCTGTGGCCCCCGGCTGTGAGGACCCCTCCGGAAGGGCGTCTAGACCGCGCGGGGACGAACGGCAGCGACCTGGCCCTATCGAGTTGCCTTCCGAGACCGGTCCTGGTTGCCCAGGGTTCCGCGGGAGCCCAGGCGGGAGCCCAGGCGGGAGCCCAGGCGGGAGCCCAGGCGGGAGCCTGCGGAACGGGCGGGAAAGCGGGCCCCGACTGCGCGGGCCGGCCCCGCCCGGTTCCTGCGGGCTCCAGGGCTGCACTGACTGCATCGGGGTGGTTCCCCGACCCCCAGGAATCAAGAGCGGGACTAGCCCACCTTACCGAGTTCTCAGGTTGCCGACGCCCACGGTTGTAGGTGGTAGGTCCTCCCACCCGGGCTTTTGGTCTGTAGGTGTGTGCGCGCTCGCTCCTTACCGGTGTTTTTGTTTACGGTGTCTAGTGTTAGGACGCTGGGAGATCAGGTTGGTAGTGGTTTAATGTGCCCCCTCCCCCCATAACACAGTGCTCTTGAAAAAGTGAAAACACAGGAGTCCAGGGAAGGAAGTAATATGCACTGAATCCCATCCATAATTTCTTTCTGTATTTTAGTCTCGTATGTGCTACTTTCCATTTGAGTTAAAACTATTTTAACAGCTGTATAAGTAGTCGTCCACTTGCATTGAAAAGTTCTTCCCCAAATACCATTTCTGATTTTGCGACTTTTGATTGGCTACCTATTCTGTCATTGCGTAGGTCCCATAAATT
Organism: Mustela nivalis; assembly: GCF_964662115.1. Lineage (NCBI taxonomy): Eukaryota > Metazoa > Chordata > Mammalia > Carnivora > Mustelidae > Mustela > Mustela nivalis. The sequence goes on along the minus strand of NC_139023.1, from coordinate 144,725,197 downwards.
ATTCAACCGTTTTCGAACTGTGAGGCATTTAGGGTGTTTGTAAACTTTCATTTGGCTTTAGCATCCCAGGTAATATTCTGATAGACTTTATTTTAAAACTGTATTTCAGATGATTTACTCGGACTAGAGTCTGAGCAAGGAAGTTATTACAATAGATGCTGTGTTCTAGTGAGGTCTTTTTTAGATCTCTACACCCATTACCTAATTGTTTTCCAGGAAAGTTTTAGCAGTTTACCTCATTCATGTAAGGTTGTGCCTGTTTTTTGCCAAAAGTGTGACAGCTCATTATGTATTTTATGTATTCCAATAAGCAACATCTCTTTGGATTTATTTTTATTTTTATTTTTTTTACAGTGATGTTTCCCATTTCCAGTTGCTTGAATTTTGTGCAGGAGTGTAGATGATTGTCTTTGTGTGTGTGTGTGTGTGTGTGTGTGTGTGTGTGTAAATGCATTATTGGAGTTACTGCATAGGCTGACTGAATGTTACAGCGAGATGATCTCTTAAGTGATCATCTAGCATAACTCCCTTATTTTGCAGATGAGGAGCCTGGGGCCTTGAGAGGTGAAACGATGAGTTCTCCAAGGCACACAGCTAAATTAAGTAGCAGAACTGGGATTAGAATTCAGGTTTCCTGTCTCCCAAGTGAGTACTCCTTATGCTGCATTGGGTGGTCTCTGAGCTGAACTGTGGCATACTTATGTGAGAACCTTAAAAAATATTGATATCACTTGGATTATTCAGTCCTGTTAGAACTGTACCAAGTAACAGGTTGTAATCATCTGAGGGACATAGAACACTGAAAAATGGGAAATTGACCATTTTCATGACGGGGACTAGAAATCCATTACTTAGAATGGTGACCCCTGCAAAATTTTTTGACAGTTGTTTTCACATTCCCTTTCTGTCAGAATAAAATACCTAGTAAGTTATAATTTGTATTCTGTCATCTGATTATTTGAGCTTTTCATTTTCATTTGTTATACCTTGAAGGTTTTAAAAAACTTGTCAATTTAAGACAAAAAGTCGTTTGTTTGTTTGTTTGTTTTATTTAGGGTTTATAACAGAGTTTTCAACCTCCCTTGACATTTTGAGCAAGAGAATTCTTTGTTGTGGAGGGCTATCTTTGCGTGGTAGAATGTTAAGTCACGCCCCTGGCCTCTGTGTACTAGCACCACATTCCTTGTTCAAGATCAGAACGTCTCCAGATATTTCCCAATGTCCAAGTTTGCTTATAGGAATCATTTGGGAAACTTTATAAAATGTAAGTTGCAGCACCTCTTGCTGAATAGGAGTCTGAATAGGAGTAGACTATAGGAATCTGCATTTTAACAAGCATCTCTTGACTCAGATGCAGCTGATTCTTGTACAACACAGAAACATTTCTGTTTTCTTCATCTTTCTTTTACTGGCTGGTCAGTAACAGAAATATTACTGTGCTCTAGCCATTTAAGTGCACAGATGATTACTGTGCTTGTCACTCTATACCCATGGTTCGTGGGTGGAGGAGAAAGAGACAGGGATTTTCCTTGACTCTGACCTTAGATGCCCCCCCAGGGTTGGCCATTGAGCTTGGGGACCAAGGATACCATTTTCCCCATCTCTGAGAAGCTGAGAAGCTTAGAATTTAAGTGGGAGACTGGTCAGCAGGAAAGCTACAGAACAGCCGGATAAGTGGAAGGCAGTAGTGCTAAGTGGAAGGGGGTGGTGCTATGAGTGCTGGGTTTGGGGCTGGAGTGAGAGAGGGGAGGAAGGTAGCCCCCTACTGTGTGGGAGGAGGGATTGGTAGGGAGTCTTCAGGAGAGGGCTAGGTACCCCAAGGGTCTGAGACGGGAGATGTGTAGAGAGCTGTTCCTCGTGTCTGATGCCCTCTTGGACGCCCAGTTATTAGTCTCAAGCTGCATTTACAAGGGTTGTGATGTTATGCTTCATTGTAATTATTTACTTTTCACATTTTCTTCACCCTAAACTGTAGATATTCTATGAGGAGGTGAAAGTTTACAGGTAAACATTGCCAAGAAGCAAGAATTTGCGTGCCTTCTCCTCAGCAACGTAATTCAAAATCACATTAGATAGATTTCTTAACCTTTGACCACTGTATTTCTTCCCAGGCTAATTGACAGCACTTTGTCCCTTTAGGCATTTTTCCTCCAGTGCTCCTGCTCTCGAGCTGGATCTCCCCTACATCTCCGTAGATATCTGTGGCCGTTCCCCACCTGTCACGGGAGGATCCAGACATATTCCAAAGGGCAGCTTTGAAAGGGCTTGGGCTTTGGGACCAAGCCTTAGTTGTGCTTGCCACCTCACAGGGTTACTGTGTGAATTGCTTGTGGATCTCACACAGCTTGGCACATCGTTGGATGAATAAAATTTGGTTCTTTCTCCCCCATTCTTTTACTAAAAAAAAATCTCTGCAGGGCAGTGTGCAGATGTTCTTACACTAGACCTCTCAGTAGCTTCTGGCAGAAAATATACTGCCTTTGACTTAATAGCCATTTCTGAAAATAGGTCATTTAAAACAAGCCTGAGTAGGAGTCAGGGGAGGAAGAGAGGCATAGAGGTGATTATGGCTTTAATTTTCAAGGGAGAAGTTTTATCAAGGTGACCCTGTAGAAAGGAGGCCTTTTTCCTCTTATGTGTTTATGGTTCAAGAGGCTTTTCTCTCGCTTCAGAAATGGTCAGAACTGTGCCTTCTGCCTTACCCAATTTAAAAGATGAACATTAAAATTACGTGAGCCAAGTGATGGGAAAAATTGTGATGTTGAGACCAATTTACTCATACAGAATGGATTTATGGGCAAATCATCAAGTAACGGGGAGTACCAAGGAAGCCTAATGAAGACGAATGTAGAAGATGTGGTCTCCTAGAGTGATGGATAAAATGCGTTTGAAGCAGCCACCCCCTTTTCAAATAACTTCTGAAAAAAAATTTTTCTTTCCAAGAGATTTAGCAGAATGCAGATGCTCTGGAGGAAAAAAAAAAAATGAAAAGCTTGGTAGTAGTCTTTCACATGTTCCTATCTTTTGAGAGCGAAAAGACTAGTACAGAAAAAAAGTAGAGAATGTGAAAGAGAGTAGTGGCGCATTGTAGCAGGTAGAACCAGATGGGGAACATGGCCTCGTCAGAACTAGGTGAGCTGGTCCAGCTCTGCTCCATGGTAGAGAGCCGAGCTCAGGCAGGTCTCAGCTCAGGACCCTGTCACGTTCCCTGTCCTGTGGCTGACATGGTGTTCCCCAGACTTGCCAGGTCAGAGGAATCTGCCGGGCGTGTGCAAACCGGTTCCCGGGTTCTGCCCCAGAACTACCGAATCAGAATCTCCAGGCGAGCCAATCCATTATGGGTTGGGGAAACCAAGCTGGCGGTTCAAGTCCAAGCTCTCTTAGCCAGACTTGCCGTGCGTGCCAGGAACGTGGCGCCTGCTCCCTCCGTCGGCTGCATTTTGTCCTGTGGGCCTGTGTAGTGTGTTCTCCTCAAATCCAAATGCACTTGGGCGCCTGGGTGGCTCAGTGGGTTAAGCCGCTGCCTTCGGCTCAGGTCATGATCTCAGGGTCCTGGGATCGAGTCCCACATCGGGCTCTCTGCTCAGCAGGGAGCCTGCTTCCCTCTATCTCTCGCTCTCTCTGCCTGCCTCTCCATCTACTTGTGATCTCTCTCTCTGTCAAATAAATAATAAATAAAATCTTAAAAAAAAAAATCCAAATGCACTGCTGTGCAGTGCCTTTGCTAGGATTTCTTTCCTTTGGGCCAGTGGGCTGCTTTTTCCTGGAGATGAGTGCTCTAGAGGTCTCTGCTCTGCCAAGCCTGTGCCAAGTGAGCTGCTTTCTCTGTGTGCCACTCTCCGCAAAAATCTATCCACATACATCCAACTTCTAAAAAGTTCTCCATTGACATGTTCTGGGGCTAGCTTGGTAGTGTAAACTCTGAGGGCCTGAGGCTACCTGTGTCTTACTAGTGTTGCACCCCCCCCCAGACCCGCCCGTGCACCCGATACTCAGGTGCTGCCGGGAAGTTGGGAGTGTTGAACACCTGCAGGAAGAGATTGATGCTAATTGGAGTGAAGATGTGGTTTTAACGGCAGAGGTGTGATCTTTGATGAGCTTAGAAGCATATTACCTGCTTTCTAAAAAGGTGAAAAAAGAAGATGAATAACATTTTTTAAAAAACTGCCAATACCAGCAATTTGTCTAGGCCTGGAGTCTTTTTGCTGTCATTAGCTTTTAACTTTGGATGAGGTAGTTAGCAATAGCCCTATCAACTAGATTTTCACATGACCATGCATCTTGGTGGTTGTTTTTTTGTTTTTGTTTTTGTTTTTTTAAAACACAAAGTAAAGAGCCAGCTTTGTCTCAGTCTTATACCTAGAAAGCACCATCCTGGGATTTCGCATCTGATAGGAAATGCACCTGACTTAGGAGCTGAGTCTCCATCAGGCCTTCAGAGTTAATAGTCTCTCTAGACCCGTTCAGCCACAAAATAGCTTGTGTTCAAGGCATAAATAAGGCAGTTTGTAGACGAATGGGAAGATTTGTTTGTTTTTACTAAACTCATCAAGAGTACTGAATCTGTTACAGGATTTACTTTGTAATATTTTTTCTCGCATTCAAAACAGCATAAAGAAAATTGTGTGGTCTGAGTCTCAAATGAATAGTGGTCATGAATAGTGGTCGTCCTGCATAGTAGTTGTAATTCCAGTTATCTACTGAGACTGGAGCTAAAAAAAATAAACTGGCAATCCAGTGGGAAAGTTAAATTAAAATTTGCTGAGTGAAATAATTAGCGGATTGCATTTTAAACAAATCTTTCAAACCTCGGGGAGATGGAGTGGGGAATGGTCCAAAGAGTGGCCCCAAATTCAAGCATGCTTCGTGAAATTTGCATTTTCTTTTATTTAACTGAGGCTGCTGACTTTTTGGGTTAAAGAAAATTGTTTTACTTAAATTATAATCACTTTTGTTTACTCACACCCTTTGAGCAAGAGTTTAAATTCTTCTGGATTCCAAGTTCTTTAAGATCAGAACCTGTGTGAATGCCATGTTTTTTAATTTCCCTGAAAATATGTGCAGACATACGCACATTTACTCAAGAAATGAAAAGCCAGTAACTGAGCATTCTAGCTTACCCGAACTACCTGAGCCGGCCGATTCACTGCGAGGAAATCTCTAAACGATATTCCTGAAGCCATACTCAGTTCATGGAGTGGATAGACTGGGAGTGAAGTAAGCAGTGCTGTTTATGGAAGAAAGTGTTGCAAAAATTTGGATTGAAAACAATTTGAGTCATTGAGGAGAGTCGTTAATACATTGTATCCATACTGATTTTAAGTGTCACTACTCTATGGCTACTAAATAACAGTGAGCTGAGTTTGACTGAAACAGAAACATTAATTTCCAAAGTTCTTTTGCTGTCAGTTTTCCCTTAAGTAACTACAGTTTTGTTACATTTGTTTATCAAAGCATTTTGACCCAGATAACTGGTCTGTAACAAGATGAATTTTGAAAGGAGTGATTGGCAACGATGTATGTTTGATTTGGGTATATAATGCTCTGTCTGTATTTCAGACTCCTATTCTTGAATTTTAAGACTTTTTCTTACTAAAAGGCAACTTACAGAATGGGAGAAAATCCTTCCAAATGACATATCTGGTAAAGGGTTAGTACCCAAACTATATAAAGAACTTAAAAGCTCAACTCCCCAAAACCAAATAATCCAGTTTAAAAAAGGGCAGAAAACATAAGCAGACATTTCTCCAAAGAAGACGTACAGATGGCCAACAGACACATGAAAAGGTGCTCAACATCACTCACCATCAGGAAGATGCAGATCAAAACTACAATGAGATGTCTCCTCACACCTGTCAGAATGGCTAAAATCAACAACACAAGAAAGAGCAGGTGTTGGTGAGGATGTGGAAGAAGAGAGGAATCTTTGTACTCTGTTGGTGGGCATCCAAACTGGTGCGGCCAGTGGAAAACAGTACGGAGGCTCCTCAAAAAATTAAAAATAGAACTACTTCTATGATCCAGCAATTGTACTACTAGATATTTACCCGAAGAACACAAAGATACTAATTCAGAGGGTTACATGCACCCTGATGTTTATAGAGCATTAGCTAGAATAGCCAAATTATGGAAGCAGCCCAAGGGTCCATCGACTGATGAATAAAGAAAAGATGGTGTGTGTGTGTGTCTATTCATGTGTGTATGAAACGGAATATTACTAAGGCATAAAAAAGAACGAAATCTTGCCATTTGCAGTGATACAGATGGAGCTAGAGAATAATATGCTGAGTGAAATAAGCCAGGCAGAGAAAAATACCATATGATTTTACTCATATGTAGAATTTAAGAAGCAGAACAAACAAGTAAAGGGGAAAAAAAGAGTGGCAAACCAAGAAAATGGACTCTTAACTATAGAGAACGAACTGATGATTACCAGAGGGGAGGTGGGGGGGGGGGTGGGTGAAATAGGTGATGGGGATTAAGGTAGGCACTTGATGTGATGAGCACCGGGCGATTAAAATAAAAACTTAAAAAAATATATAAAGACTTTTTTTTTTATCTTATAGAGTGTATATCTGCTCTAATAGAGTAAGTAAAAATCTCAGGCTGCATTAGTAACCTTCAGGAGGCTGTATAAGTTTGATGTAGAGCACAGGCTGGTCATCCACTTACTAGCTATGTGACCAGAGCAGGACCTCTGTGTGTCTGTTTTCATCTGTGAAACAAAGATTTAAAAACAGTACCTATCCCATAAAGTAGTCAGGTTTAAATGGATTAATATATAAAAAGTGCTTAGGTAAGTCCTGGCATCTAGTACACTCAGATGTTAGCTTCGATTATCGTTTTAATTAGTTTCAGAAACACTATTTTGGCATCATTTTGTAAATATGCCTATATTGTATAACATAGACTTTAAAATATGACTGTTTCGAGCTTGAATGTTGGTTCCATCCCATTTAAGGGCACATTTTTTTCAGCTTTTTGTGCTTTTATTTTCATTAGCAGAATGGAGATACTATGCTTCTCAGGGTTTGGAAGATTAAATGGGATCGTGTTTATAAAGATCTTAGCAGAGGACTCAGTGTAGAACGAGCACGCAGGAAATGATGGAGGTGGCAGTGGTTGTAATGGGTATAGTGACCGTGTGGGAGGCAGTAGTGACAAGTGATTAAGAACGGGGTCTCTGTTAACACAGGGAGCCACAATGAAGCTGTGTCTAAGGTTGCTGTGGGATAACTGAATGAGATCATGCAGCTTAGTATCTGGCTGATAGTAAGTCCTGGAAACATGCTAGCTGTCATGTTGTAATAGTAGTGAATAATGTTGAGTGTCATACGTGGCCCGGTGGTATGTGATTGCCTATGAATATGGTAAAGGCTGCAAGACTTCGTTTGGTGAATAATTAACTTTTGTCTTTGTTGCTCCTTTTCAGATTTTTGATCAGGATTGTTAAAATGAGTCTACGGAAGCAGACCCCCAGTGACTTCTTAAAGCAAATCATTGGACGACCAGTTGTGGTAAAATTGAATTCTGGAGTGGATTATCGAGGTAATATTTTCATGCTTTATCCTCACTCGTACAACTAAATGAGTAAATAAGACTTAACTGGTTTTTATTAAGCTCTTAAGTGTACCCAGTTGGCGGGGGGACGGTGGGAAGCATTGGTTACCAGTAGTTTTTATGCCCATTTCTTTTTCTGACTCTGAGATGGTTCCCTTTGGAGGTAGGGTGGATAGCGGAGTGTGTGCTCTGACTTCCGGTGTGATTTGTGTGACTGTTGTCTCGTTTGTGACTGGATGTGTGTGTCCTTGTAGTAGCCAGGATTCTCAGTCACCTCAGGCACAAATAACTGGAAGCTGAAGAATACTTGGCACAGAAGCCTTTGTTTTTTTATTTTTATTTATTTTTTTTAATTTTTTATTTTTTATAAACATATATTTTTATCCCAGGGGTACAGGTCTGTGAATCACCAGGTTTACACACTTCACAGCACTCACCAAAGCACATACCCTCCCCAATGTCCATAATCCCACCCCCTTCTCCCAAACCCCCTCCCCCCAGCAACCCTCAGTTTGTTTTGTGAGATTAAGGGTCACTTATGGTTTGTCTCCCTCCCAGTCCCATCTTGTTTCATTTATTCTTCTCCTACCCACTTAAGCCCCCATGAGAAGCCTTTGTTTTTGCCGAAAATATTTAAGGTTGATAAGCAGCTATTTAGATAGTATCATTTTACAACATGAACTTCCCACTCTTATGGAATGCGTGCTCTCCAAATACACCTTCCCGTTCTTTTCGAGAATGCTCTTTTTAAGAGGCTGTGACACTACTGAAATTAAGTTTGTGGGAGGAATGGTATCAAATCCCATTTTTTAAAGTTACTCAAATACTCACATCTTCCCAAACTCAAATACGTTAATTACCTGGACTATTCACGAGTACAGATTACGAATTCATTAGCAAAGTTAAGCCTTTTTTTGGTGTCTTTTTGGTGTCTTTTCTGAATGAGGATGGTAGTCTTAAGCCTTTTCCTCTTTCCACACATGCAAACTTAATTTTCCTGAGAACTTCCTCTGTGTCTAGTGTGTGCTAATCATTTCAGTTTCCAATTTATCTTCACATAAATCCTTTGAGAAGTCGGTTTCTCCCCACCTAGTAAAGGAGGAGCTAGGACTCCCAATTCAAGCTTGGCTAAAAGCCTGGTTAAGAAATCACTCTGCTCTTAGTTACTGCTTTAGTTTCTTGTCATCAGTGACCTATCTCCAGTTTAATTTGATTATTCTAGTGGAACTAGTAGATTATACTGAAATCTGAAGTCTCTATATACCACTTCCCACCCATGAACTTTTGATGAGCCCAAAGGAGGTAACAGACTTCTAGAGATTTGAGCACATTCAGCAGTTGGTTTGGGTGGAAACATTGTGTTCAATGTCTTCTCCCAACCTACTTCACTGAGGACATCAACCAGCCTAGCCTGACTTTTTCTCTCTATACTCATTAGGGAGATTTTTTTTTTATCTGTAAAGGTAGCATATGTCTTTTTCTTTTTCTTTTCTTTTTTTAAAGAATTTCAAAATAAATAATGAAGAAAAGTATACAGAAGAAAGCAAAGTTTCCCCAGATTCTTCCATCCAGAGACAATCAGGCTTACCAGTCTGGACCTGTGTCTGTATAAGCATAATTTTATATAAATGGGATCAGCTGTACATATACCCTGATTTCCTTTCCTCTTTTTACATGGAAAGAACGCATTCAGTTCTCTGACAGTATAGAGTTTTTCGTGCTGCAAAGGAGTGCCTTATGTGGATGAACCACAGTTTTGTTTTTGTTTTTAACCAATTTTCCTATTAATGGGCTTGTAGGTGTTTTACCAATTTTTTGCTATTTACTCAAAAATATTTTTGAGTAAACAGCTCTGCTCCTTTGACATGTCTCTTGAGCACTTGTCCAAGTATTTCTTTAGAATAGATCCCCCCCCCCTTGGATTTCTGTATTAACGAGCTTGCCCAGTGGCCCTCCCCTTGGGGCAGATGGGCTTATTCTTTGTATTCTCCCAACCCTTGTATTAGGCTTGTTTTCAACATTTCCATTCTAACTGGCAACAAGTAATAGTTTCATTTCATGTCTGTTTCTTTGTTTACTAGTGAGGTTGAACAGCCTTTCACATGGCTTGTAACCATCGTGATTAAATTAAAAAACCCTAGCAATTTCTCTTGTTTAAAGAAAACTTCTTTTTTTCCTGTTATTCATAGCAATTTATCCCCTAGAGATGGGAGGGGGTTACAATTCCAACCTCCTGGACTCTTGTTCTCAAAACAACCTTTGCTAGAAGAATAGATGTGTTTTTATTAATGAATATTTCATTTTGAAATGCTTTGGGTTAACTTTGAAAGATTTGCGTATCATCTTGCAGAAGTTTCTCGGGTGCTTAGGATTGTGGTTTAGAAGTAAAATAATATAGCAGGAAATAAACTGAAAACTTAGAGCTTAAGCTTTCTTTTGATGGGAAATAATTGTTAGTAATTGTTCATAATCTATTCTGATTCTTTGAAAGTGTACAGCTTCTAGCAGAATTCCGTTAGATTAGTGTCGTGTGTTCTCATTACACACACAATTTGGAAAAGGAACCTTTTTGTGTAGAGGGAAATTGGGGCCGACGCAGGGGAGTGAGGAGCATATTAACGAAGTAGAAACTAAATGAAGCTATCGACTTGGCTAATTGACCCAAACTTACAGTATTTGTTTTGCTTGGTTTTTGTTTTCTAGAAAATACCACATGGAGTCAGAGACCCAGAGGCTTATATATTTCCATCTCTTGAGAAAAATTATTGGGGCAAGTTTTGCACAATAACAGAGTTAAAAAGATTGACTCAGACAGTTTCCTTAAAAGCTCTTTAGAATGTTTTTGGCCGTTTTTCTCTATCAGTCTGGGTTCAAAACTCTTCTAACTGTAACAAAACAGGAAGGGACGTGTTACAATGCAGTATGGTGCTCTGTCTTCTCAAGCTGCTCTTCGCAGGAGTGACAGCTCTCAGATGTTCCTTCGGGAGCACCTGCTGTCTCCTCTCCTATTATTTTAGCAAATTGTGGCGACTTCCTCTGAGCCCTGGAGTACATTCATCTGCTGCAGTAGATGTTGGGGAAGAATACAGTAAATCTGCCAGACCCATATTTTACCACGTGGCTAAAGAAGGAAATGCCACCAGAAGCTAGAAGTCCTGGCCCATGGTCATTTGTCCCCGCACACGTTGCCCACTCCCGATTTTAGCTTTCCAAGAATGGTGTGCTGTTTGGAATATGCTCGTTAGGTGACTTCTAGGAAGGCTTTAGAACTTGCTGCTGTTATCACACATCCCATGAAGCGAGTGATAGTCTAATGTTTCTCCCGTCGGCGGTGGGTTTGTGCCTGCGTTCGCATTGGATGCTTCTTCGCTGTCACTCCTGTTGGCATCGAATGAAGCCGTGGAGTTTCACTTTCAGTGTGAATTTTTGTATTAAGTATTAAGTATGTAAGAGCTAACAAATCACGAGATTGTCAGCTCTAAGGTGTACCCTGTAATTTTCAACTCTGATGTGCCTTGGATATCTTCTTTTGGACTAAATCTGCCTGCAGGGGTCCTGGCTTGCCTGGATGGCTACATGAATATAGCCTTGGAGCAGACAGAAGAATATGTAAATGGACAGCTGAAGAATAAGTACGGCGATGCATTTATCCGTGGAAACAATGGTAAGATTCTCCCATCATACAGTTGTGCGACATCCAAAAGAGGCTTTTTTGTTGTTGTTTATAATTGGAATCCCCAGCAGATTTTCTGCATAATTCAGAAGTTTAGTTTTAGTCTTGCCTCATTTATTTTTAACTTCTTCAATCTCAGGTCTTCACTGTGAGCAGTTTTTTGTTTTTTGTTTTAAGACGCTTCATGGAATTTTGGAACAGACATTCTCACCTTCCCTCTCTTTACTGATGAGGAGCTGAGGGATATTAGGACACTGACCCAGAGCTCCAAATACAGTTTGTTATGTTCCTCCAATGCTGCCTCCCACATTGGAAGTTGGAGCTATAAGAGTGGCCACTGTTTCCCTGCTATCTTTGGTTTGCGTCATTTGGCGGGTAGCTTGTCCTGATGGTTCTTTCTTTCTTCAGCATTCAGATGCTTTTTATGGAAGTTTGCATCCCTTCATTTGGCAAAAATGACAAAATAGGAAACACGATTCTAAAGTTACTCCACTTTTTAACAGCTAGTATGTTGCTGTGATTATTAAGGTTACTCTTAAGTACCTTGCTTAAAAAAGTGATCAGTGAAGTCATATTTGAATTTCTCAGGGAGAAGGGGAAAAAACCTCCAAACTGAAGGAATTATCCCTTGACCCATCCCCCATCCCCACCTTGGGGCCCATCCCCAAATGGAGCCTGAGGGCTCTTGTGTTCCAGTTTTTTACTGATGTGAATTCTTTAGTTCTCCATAATTTCTTCATCCCCCTTAACAGTTGGATCTCAGCTCTGAGCTACATATTCTATCTCTGTTCTTACAGTACCATGTTTCTTCATATCCTGTCTTTGCATGCATCTTTTGCTGGCTTTATATTCCTTCCAACATTTAGAATTCCTTCAATTTTTTATATTATTATTTTACTCCCTCCATTTACTAGAAATGTTCTGTTGTTCCCTATCTGCAGACAGCTGAGAGCCCCAGTCACCTGTGAGTGGTGACAGGCTAGATCCTATCCCCTGCACACTGCTTCTTGGGCCTGTCCAGTTTCCCAGGCGTGTTTCTACCATCATTCTGCTGCTTCCCTTCATACAACTTTTTCTGTGATGTAATCAGTGGTAGTTACCTGTAGACTCTCAGATTCACATCCTTGTCTCTTAAAAAAGATCTTGTTTAATTTGTGCTGTGTTCTTTGGTCAAGATACTTCTTTAATGTTCACTTTGAACAGAAGTGTCAGAGTCTGAGGAGGGCTGGGAGTGGGAAGAGAGGAACACTTCTGTGAAAGCCTGACCCAGAGTCACCTAGTTACTAAGTTTTGCCTTATTCTGAAGTACCACATATCCTAAAGAGTTCAATTTGGGTGCTCACAAGCTGACTAGCCAAGCAAAACTTTGGAGAACCCCGAAGGTTGATACTTTAAAAGAGAACTCAGAATAAAGATTTTAGTACTTAAAACAACTCCCCCCAAGCCCCCAAATTCCTCAGCTCTTGTTTATCCTGTTGTAATTAAAATAGTGGACAGTTCAGAGTTTATATTGGAGAGATGGATGAAAATACATTTTTTAGTGTTAATCTGAGGTTTAACCTGGTAGATTTACTTTACTACAAGCAGAATTATTATAATTATAAAACATTCTTATATTCCAGAGATTTTCACATCCATTTTTTTTACCTTCCCGCTTGCAATTTACAGTCAAATGTGTAGCAAACACTAGTGCACAGTCCCATAAGACGTCAAACCCAGGCCTGGATTCATCAAATCTAGTTTTTTTAGTAGTCCTAGAATTTATTGTTTAGTATGGAAATTCCTTTTCACTTTGTAGAGATGTTAGGCCTAAATCTATTTGCTTTTACAGCTTGCTATTGTGATTTTTTAAGCACAGTGTTTTTCAATGTATTTATTTTTTTTTTCTTTGCCAGTATTGTATATAAGTACACAGAAGAGAAGGATGTGAAGACACCAAGACGACAATACTTTTCATACTTGGATATATTTTTTTATGAGGTGTTTTTTGTTTTTTGTTATTTTGGGTTTTTTTTTTTTTTGTGACTTATCCTGTTTTATAATAGTTGGTGATTTTCACTGACACGCAAGTGAGAGAAGTGCACAAAATCGTGGATGTCGTTGTAAAGAGCTTCCTCCATATTTAAGTTCCAGGCATTTTCTTTTCCCGCTGTGTCGGCGTGCAGAATGCAAAAGAATAAAAAAAAAAAAAGAAAGTAAATCCGTTTCTCTGTACGTGAATTTTAACTCAAGTGTCCAGCAGTGTCACTTGGTTGGATTTGCTTTACTCGCTTGTCTGATGAAAGGATGCGTATGAGGATCCTTAAACCATTTTAGACCTGGCCTCCTTTGTCCCATCTTCTTTGGCTTGCCACATGAAGTGCTCGAGGAGAGGCGTTCTGCAGAGGAATCCAGTTTCGGTCTGAGGCGGAAAAGGGTTTATGAGGTCAGAAGTTCAGCCTCTGATCCTGTTGTCACCTGGATAGAAAATAGAGCTGGGGATCTAACGGTGGCACTACCACAAAGGGAGCGGGGATGTGCATGGAGTTGGGGAGAAACTCCGAAGGTTAGCCATATTCGGGTTCGCCCAGAGCGAGGTCAGTCTGCAGTGGCCTTGCACCTCCTGCGTGGGTGGACGTGTTGGATTTTCTTGCCTTCTCTCGGGAGCCTGGGCATGGGTGTCGTTCTCTGATGTTTACGCAGCCCAGGATGGGAGGAGCCAGTCCCGCGCACACAGCTGTCTGGCCGTCGTTCAGGTTCAAGCAAAGCCCGGACTTTGTAAACTTCCTCAGGTTCCAGTGGCTTCACTGTGACTGGGGGAGAATTTCTCCTCACCCCCCTGCTCAGGGAGGTGCTCCTGGGCAGCCTTTTTCGAATCTGAGCCACATTAGAGTCTGATGTTGTCCGGGAGCACAGCACTGAGCGTTCACGTTGCTTGGCACAAGGAGGCTGCTCTGCGTTCTGTGACTCCTGCTGAGAGGGTTTTCACGGTTTGTTAATGAGCTTTCCACAGCCCTGCTTTCTTTGAGCAGTTTATGTAGTCTCTAGGAACAACAGACGTATCTGGGTACTGAGGTTGAATGAATGCTGGACCGTTGTGTGAACGTCAGACTGGCCTTTCTCCTCTCTCCCTCCCCAAGCGCGACAGCGTTCCTGGTCCAGGAGCCCGTGGCGTGATTTTTCAACAGTCACCTGGTTGAAGGTTGTGGGGGCAGGACAGGGAAGGAGGGAGGAGAGGGCTGGTGCTGGTTCTGGACAAGGATCTGTGGCATTTTGTCTGGTTTTATTTTAAAAGATCAGAATAATTGGAAACAATTATTTTTTAAGAACCCAGGAAAGGTGAACAGAAACATCTCACAAGGTTTTACTTATGGGTACACCGAAAAGAAAACGCTATGTGCTACACTTCAATAATTTATCACTTCTTGACAGGGGCTTGAAAAGGGTTCAGTTGGTAAGTACAAATCACCAGGACAACTTTTTCTCCCAGGTGGTGTATCCATCACAAACCACCCCCAGATCTCAGTGGTTTGAAACAACAAACGATTCTCATTCCTCTCGGTCTGCAAGGGCCGGGCGGCAGGGAGCTGCTGCTTGTGGTCACCCAAACACTCTGACTGGGGGAGGCAGTACCTTGTGTCGCGGCCATCTCTGTGTGACTCCAGGCTTGGGGCTGCCGGGGAAGAGCAGAAACAGTCCTGCCCAGGCTCTTAGATGCTCTCACTTGAGGGGTGACACCAGTCCCTTTCCCTCCATTTTATTAGCCAAAGCAAGTTAATGGCCATGGTTTCCTTTTAGTTTCCAGGATCCAGAAAGAGAAAAAAACCAGGCATACTGGTGAACAGTGGCAGTAATTACCACAGTATGTGTATTAGGATTCTCCAGAGAAACAGGACTAATAGGATGTGTATGCATAGAGGGAGAGATTTATTTAGAGAATTGGCTCACACGATTGTGGGGGCTGGCAAGTCCCAAATTTTCAGGGTCGGCTGGTAGGCTGGAGACCTGGGGAAGCGTTGCAGTTCAAGTCCAGAGGCAGTCTGCTGGCAAAATTTCCCTTTCTGGGAAGGTTACTCTGTTTATAGGAAGGTCTTCTAACCGATCGCATGAGGCCCACTCACATTATGGAAGATAATCGGCTTTACTCCAAGCCCCCACTGATTTAAATGTTAATCTGATCTAAAAAATACTTTCACAGAAACATCTAGAATGTTTGACCCAATAGCTGGGGAACCGTGGCCTAACCAAATTGATAATAAAATTAACCATCACAGTATATTCACCATATCCTTTGCATTATAAATTTCTTTAACAGAAACTAAGAGGTGTACCCAAATCCAAAACTGCAGTCTCCGATGTTATTCCTCGGATGTTATTCCTCCTTTCTTGGCTAAGAGTGGGGTTGAAGAGCCTCGTGCTCCTCGTGTCTTAATCACCTCTTCATTAGATTCCAAGGAAAAAGTGATGGTTTCTTTCCCTGGTTTTGGAAGCTGGGTCTGAAAAGATTGCTTTGGTTTGGTTTTGGTGCAGGATAACTTAGAAATTCCCAGTTAATATATTCCTAAATTTTAAAGAAATACCACCTTTCCATAGAGCAGATAAGCATACGCTCAGGCCACAGACTGTGGAGAGAGGGTCATGGAGTCTTTGGGGTGCAGCAGAACCACGCTCTGTAAACTGTTTCTAAGGCTTGGGTTATAGTGCATCTATCGCTGGACTTCATCGCTTCTCATAGGTGAGTTTGTACAGCGCTCCCCTCTCCGCGCATTTGGAGCCCTTTACACGTACGTATCTTTCTCCTGACAGAGTGCCCATCTTGGTCAAAGATGACCTGTCTGTGGGACCTGATCTTCTGGGGGGCAGACCTGGCCCACCCTCTTCCGAGGTCCTCTGCCGGGAGCACAGACGCAGATTCCCGAGATGCAGGGGAGGGCAGCAGATGACCCACGGGGGAGCCAAGCTCTGCCTCCGTGTCATAGCCACCTGAGCTCATCCTCACACTCTCACTCAGCCGCCACGGAACAAGGCCATCCCCTTTTCCAGATGCGGAAAGCTGAAGCAAAGAAGTCAAGTGACTTGCCCCGGGTCACCTGGGGAGTCGCTACCACGAGGGGAGCAGTTCCCACGGCTATTTGATCACGCTCTTCAGGTGCCCAGCTCCTGCCTGTTGATTCTGTCCAGCGTGCATGCGCTCGGTAAATCGATCTCTGCATCCTCCCGGTCGTCTACATAAGAAGGTCCCAAGGGGAGCACACAGACCAATGTACTGTGCATTCAGAGCTCGTGTTGCCAAGGGTGATTTGCTGAGGTCTTATAGGGAAGAATCACCGGCGGCCAGCAGTCCTCTGCACATGGGCCCAGGTAAAAACCCATCCCCGGCTGAGGTCCATGGGTGCTGTTTGCAGAGTCTCATCTCTCTTGAGATGACTGGCTCTTAGAATTTGTTTTTCCCACCCAGAGTGTCCCCATTCCTAATGACTCCACGACAGGCCGGCCTTTTGCCGTGTCTTCGTGTTGAAGCTGCATCATCAGACGCAGTACATACATGGGAGAGAAATGGAGAGAGGATCTCTTTCTCAATCTCAATCACCTTTAGCTCCCCCGCCCAGCTCCGACAGCATCCACTGTCCTCTGTCTCAGACCCATTTGCTCAGATGTCTAATAAAGGCAAATTTAATTTGGGGCGTGTCTAGAGTGAGGCTTGCCAGGCCCCTTGACCACCTTCCCCTGCACCCCCCACACTCCCTACATGTGCTTAGCGTACATACACCATCCCGGCTCCTGGAAGCACAACCTGAACCTTGAAACCTCTCTGCACCCTAACCCCGGGCTCGTGTGCTGCTTACTTAGCAGGCCGTGTTTCATGTTAAACCTTTTTAACATTTTTAATTATTTATTTGAGAGACAGAGCGGGCATAGCAGGAAGGAGCAGCAGGCAGAGGGAGAAGCCGACACCCCGCTGAGCAGGGAGCCTGATGCAAGTCTCCATCCCAGGCCTCTGGGATCATGGCCTGAGCCAAAGGCAGATGCTTAACCGACTGAGCCACCCAGGCGTCTGTGTGGCGTTAAATACGTTTTGTTTGATGTTTATTATGACTTCACTTTTGCTGTTTTTATCATTTTTCAGTTTAGTATAGAAACTTTTTAAAATAATTTTTTTAATTGAAACTGATCCCTTTGAGAACTGTGAGGACCTAGTCCAGGATGACAAGAGATACGGTGGGCTTTGATCAAAATGTCGTCTTGTGTTTACGTTTCAGAAGAAAAGAGAAATACCTATTTTAAGATATATTAAAATAGAGGTTGAAAGAGAATAGACACCCACCCTCCATCCCCAGGTTAGAACTGTTTCCCCGGATGAATCTGTTTCTCCTGTTCAAGGAAAGTATTGTTTTAACTAAAAGGAAAACCAGGTTAAATAATCAAGCTCTCACACAGAGAATTTAAAGACCATTCTTTTTATTAAAAACCACTACAGACTTTAATATGCTTACTTTTATTATGGTCATTCATTTTCCTTTAACGAATGAAATTTACCAAAAACAATACATTGTCTTCCTCCTCTGTTGTACGGGAGAGGCGAGCTTTCAGACTCCACAGTTCCAGTTCCTGACACCAGCCGTCCCAAATTATACAGGCATTATTTCTCTCAAGGGTGCCCTTATTCTCGGTTTGTGTCAATTTCTTTATTATTCTAAGAAGCTGACCCTTCCTCAAACCTTCTGTGTGCAGGTGAAGGGGGTGTGTTAAAGTTCCTGTTGAAATTCATGGAAGGACTCGTACCAAGACACTGACTCCTGGGAGGGCTGGTGGACGAACATCCCTGACCCAGGTGATTTAACAAAACATCAAGGAAGAAGTTCCCATCTGCCTTGCGTAGTGAGAGAAACATTACTCAAGTTTAAATTGGAAACTGGAGCCCAGGTCAATTGGAGAACCACTGTAGGACTAGAAGCTCCCTGAGGGTAGTAGGGCTGTGTTTGGGCTTTTTATCTCCAATGCCTGAAGGCACCTGGTACATTGTTGTCAAGTCTTGCTGCTGACAATTAACTCCAGAGAAACACAATCCTGATGCCCTTAAATAATTTACCTCTGTCTTTGGCAAGCTTTTTTGCTTCCAGATGGAAGTACTCTCATCCTCTGTGTCAGGCCCATTATTATTACTTGAAAGTTTGAAAACACTGGCAAGGAGGCAAGTTACAGGGCAAGGGGGACCTTAATTTTCTAACATCTGCTGGAAGTTCTTCCTGCTACAAGGAGACCCTCTGACACATTTTTGGCTTGCCTGACTGAGGGTTTCCTTGCTTAGAAATCAGGAGAAATACCAAGGAGGGCTGATAAGGAGGAAATGCTCGCCAACAGGGCAGTGATGAGAAATTGGGGCAGAAGTGTCTTTGTCACCTTGGTATGTGTACGAGGCAATAAAATAAACATGGACTGGAGTCAGACCTGCTCTTTATGAAAGCAGACACCAAGAAGTTCAGAGAAGGGGCGCCTGGGTGGCTCAGTTGGTTAAGCAACTGCCTTCTGCTCTGGTCATGATCTTGGGGTCCCGCGATCGAGTCCGACAGCAGGAGCCCTGCTCAACAGGGAGTTGCTTCTCCCTCTGTCTCTGCCTCTCCCCACCTCATGCTCGCTCTCTCTCTCTCTCAAATAAAATCTTAAAAAAAGAAGAAGTCATCCATAGAAAACATCACCTGTGGGAAGACACTCTGGAAGTTTAGGAACCTCTTTAAAGCTGCTTCCTGTTTACAGACTCCGAGGAGAAAAAATCGGATTGGCTTTCAGAGTGTTCCACGTAAAGATAGGGAAGAGCTAACAGGTGTTCAAGGCTTGGTTTGTGTTGACCACTGTCCTAAGTTCTTTACAACTCCTTTAATTTTCACAACCACCCCCATGAGAAAGACCGCATTCCCTCTACAAATGAGGAAACCGAAGCCTAAAAAGGAACTTGCTCAATGTCACCTGTCTAGGAGGTGGCAGGGGCGGGATTTAGGACCACCAGTCTGGCTCCGGAGACTGTAAGCCACCACCCGAATAGGTCAAGAAGCCTGAAACCCCAAATGAAGGGAGGCTTTTCAGAATACAGCCAACAACCAAGGGACGGTCCCCTTGCCAAGAGGAGACTGGCGTTAACAGGTGGCTGGAAAGTCAGGCGCTTCCGGTCTTAGTTCATTTCTTTATTCTTTAAAAGGAGTCATCGCCAAACTGAAAACATTTCTGGGAGAGAAACAGGATCCACACAAACACCGAAGACTGTAACTTCTCTTAAGTCAACTCAAGTCTCCAGTGACAATGAAAACACGCCACCGCACAAAACAGCTTGCAGGTGACACAGCAGAAATGCCAGTGGGAGCCTGTGAGATTCAAGAACAGGCGAGATGAGCAAGAGTTTGGGTTTCATAAACAGAAAAAAAAGGTTAGGGCAGTAATAGACAGTAGAAGATTTGAAAACCTAAAAAAAAATTTTTAAAGGCTTAGAAAAAAAGATTCTTTACAAGGCAGGATGGGTTCACTTGAACAAGGAGGCATGTCAAGATCACAGTATTTATTTATTCGTTTGTTTGTTTTTTAAAGATTTTATTTATTTATTTTACAGAAATTACAAGTAGGCAGAAAGGCAGGCAGAGAGAGGGGGAAGCAGGCTCCTCACTGAGCAGAGCCTGATGCAAGGCTGGATCCCAGGACCCTGGGATCATGACCTGAGCCGAAGTCAGAGGCTTTAACCCACTGAGCCACCCAGACACCCCAAGATCACAGTATTTAATCGACAAGAGTTTCTAAACTACTCAACTACAGGAAGGTAGTTGTGACATCATCACAGTCACTACCAATGTCATCTGGGCTCATGATGACTCAGCAGTTTCCATATGCCAGGTGTGATGGAAAGCAATCAGCATGTATCATCTTACCGATGCTCAGAACCTATCATGCCATGTCCTAGTAATGACCTCTCTTAATCTTAACACATTGAACACTTCTCAGCCTTGTAGACAAAAATAGAACAGTGGTTCCTGGGATCAGAGGATGTGTACCTGATTCCTCGAAATGAAAAGGATTTAGGTGTACTAAACACATGTGTGGAACAACTATACTTAAAATATGTTACAGTCTGTGCTTGCTTCTATATGGTTTAATATTTTCATCCATTACTCAGGTAAAGGAATAAAAGATTTTTTAGAGGATGTAAATATATTTTTATCAGGGATGGATAATACTAGAAATAGAATCAGGAGTGAAAAAGCCCAAGAAGCTGGAGTAAGAGTAAAAGCAATAAACTGGAAACAAAAAGCACTTCAATTTAGGGTTTGGGAGGGGTTTAAGTTTAGAGAGATCCAGAATTATTGAATCTTTTTTTTTTTTAAAGATTTTATTTACTTATTTGACAGACAGAGATCCCAAGTAGGCAGAGAGGCAGGCAGAGACAGAGGAGGAAGCAGGCTCCCTGCCGAGCGGAGAGCCCGATGCGGGGCTCGATCCCAGGACCCTGAGATCATGACCTAAGCCGAAAGCAGAGGCTTTAACCCACTGAGCCACCCAGGTGCCCCTGAATCTTTTTTTTTTTTTTTTGTTAAGATTTTATGTATTGATTTGACAGAGAGAGACAGCCAGAGAGGGAACACAAGCAGGGGAAGTGGGAGAGGGAGAAGCAGGCTTCCAGCAGAGTGGGGAGCCCGATGTGGGGCTTGATCCCAGGACTCTGGGATCATGACCTAAGCCAAAGGCAGACGCTTAATGACTGAGCCACCCAGGCACCCCCCAGAATTACTGAATCTTGTTGGAAAGAATTCTTGCTTTCCTAGCGCACCAAAGCAGCCCCACTAAATCTCCAGTTCCCTGTCTCTAGTTTATGCAATATAGCCTGGAAGATGGAATCAATTTAGTGGATAAAGGTCAGCATTTTATAAAAGTAAAATAAAAAAAAAATCAAAGTGCACCACTTGTGGTAATTATTAGCATTATTGTGTTAGTTTTTGTTTCCATTTTATTCTTGGTTGTGGGTACCCTTGGTGGCGAGATAAAATTTATTTTCTACTATAGAGTGTGGTCAAATATTGGAAAGTCACTGCTATGGCCAATTCTTAAATACCTTTCTCTCATTACCTCGTTAATATACACTATCTATGGGGAAATAGAGAGATTTGTATTTTTTACAGATATGACTGATAGGAAGATTTTTTTTTCCATGTAGTATCGAATTTAAGTGTGTCTCACTGTGGCTTGAACGCCTTGGCTGTGTCTCAGCCCTGCCACATACTGGCCACATGATCTTGCTCAAATCATTTTATATTTTTAATCCCAAATATCCTAATCTATAAAGATGGAAATATTACTAATACCAAAGCAATAATACTTTTCAAACCCAATGTGATGGCAAAATCTTTTTTTTTTTTTTTTTTAAGGGAAGGGCCTTTAAAAACTCTGAAGATTTTACAAATGCTATTCTTCCTTGTAGCCCTTAAATTGACCTTGGACAAGGCTCCTCTCCTCTTATAACCTTTCAGCTATCTGAAGACAGCTATCAGGAATGTCTCCCCTCGAGTTAAGCTCGGTATCTGCAGAGCCACTCTGCAGGGTCCAGAGTCTACAAACGCTCTGGTCACTTGCTTCCAAACGCACTCCACTTTGTGTATGTTTATTCTGTTTTATTTCATTTTCTCCTGTATACTCATGTTAGACTGAGCACGCAGCAAGAAAAAATGACATGCAAGCCATGAAAATAGCTGTGTTTGGTGCAGGAGCTCACTGATGACTACTTCGCTGTTTCAAAACTTGTTTTTAATGCTGGGGTTAGACTCATCTTCCATGAAAGTAAGACAGGGTGCCCAGGATTTAATTGCAAATGTGGAATAAAATCTCAGCATTTAACACACTGATTACATTCCTTGTTCAGGAGACCAAATAGCACTGAAATTGTTTTTGTGGTGGATTAAAATTTTTTAGTGATGTTTGCAGCTTACAGCTCTAAAGTGTTTTTTGTTTGTTTTTGTTTTGTTTTGTTTTCTAATGCCTGCTGGCGAGTCATATCTTGTTCATCTTGGGTTGATGCCATGGGTTTTTTTCTGACCTAAGAAAAGCACTTAACATTTGTCCTTGTTTAATTTCATCTTGTTAGATTCAGCTCATTGCTCTAGCCTGTCAAGATCGTTTTTCATCATTATTTTGTCATGCACTCATCTACCTGCTCCTCCCAGTGGCTGGTCAGCCGTAGGCCACAGTCACATGTCTGCTACACCTTCCTTCCATAGGCCCAGAGACAAGGAACCACGGGAGACCCCAATGCAGGTGACAGAACAGAGGGGACAATGAGTGTACTTTAGGGGAAGTCGTTCAGCCGGTTTACAATTCTTCTTTTTGTTCTTGTGTGATTTTAGGCCATTTTTTCTCCCGATGGTCTATAAAGATAAGAAGAAGCTGGCAACTGATTATAGTTCCCTTTTTCACTTAGTAGCTAGGAAGCTCAGGGACTGAGCCTATCATCCATTTTGAGTGGGTCTAAAGCATTCAAAGATCCGTAGAAGTAAAATAGTAACAATTGTGATAAAAGCTTTTTAAAGTGATGTGTTTATATTATAAAGTATATGTAATTTTTAAAGAACTGGGCTACAAAGAGTAAATCCTACACGGGACTGTTCTGTATCTTGTATATTTCAAATTGTGTTACTTCTATACGCGTGACATAGAAAAGAAAAACACATTAAGGGACTGCCATATTTGAATTTTGTTTAACTTTAAACTGTGTTCAAGGGCGCCTGGGTGGCTCAGTTGTTAAGCATCTGCTTTTGGCTTGGGTCATGATTCCAGGGTCCTGGGATTCAGCCCCGCATCAGGCTCCCTGCTCAGCGGGAAGCCTGCTTCTCCCTCTCGTGCTCCCCCTGCTCGTGTTCCCTCTCTTATTGTGTCTCTCTCTGTCAAATAAGTAAATAAAATCTTAAAAAAAAAAAAAAACCTGTGTTCAAATAATTAATATTTTCTGCTTAACTCTAGGTCCCTCAGTAATACATGTGTGAATCCGGCTTTGGGAGGGAAATACAGATGCTTTTGTGGCAGGAATACCAGCGATGTTAACAAAAATATAGCTGTTCCTCCAAATCGTGAGGTAGGCAAATACAGTGGCCTGACGTTGAGTGACACAATGGAGTTTAAGTGGTGTGAGTGGCTCAGCCTACAGTAGACCTTTCATTAATTTTTTTTTTTTTTAGTTAAAAATATTTTTTTTCAGAGATAGAGCACAAGCTTTGGGGGAGGGGCAGAGGAAAGGGGAGAGACTCAAGCAGGTTCCACACCCAGTGCAGAGCCCAACACTGGGCTTAATCTCCCAACCCTGAGGTCATGACCTAAGCTGAAATCGAGAGTTGGACGCTTCACCCACTGAGCCCCCCAGACCCCCCTCCTTAAACTTAAGGGTGCTGTTGTTGCCATGTGGATTTTGCTCACTTCACCGTAGCATTTTTCTTCTCTCTCTTTTTTAAGATTTTATTTATTTATTTGACAGAGAGAGAGATCACAAGTAGGCAGAGAGGCAGGCAGAGAGAGAGGGGGAAGCAGGCTCCCTGCTGAGCAGAGAGCCCGATGTGGGGCTCAATCCCAGGACCTTGAGATCATGACCTGAGCTGAAGGCAGAGGCTTAACCCACTGAGCCACCCAGGCACCCCAGCATTTTTTATGTGAAGGGGGAATGAAGCTCTGGTCTGGGAATTGGGAAGTCTGCTATTTCTCTCTCCTGCTTTCCTAGACTGCCCTATGGTTGGAGGCAAGAGTACATATCTCTGAAGTGCCTCAAACTCACGAAGGCGGGGGCCACCCTCACATGTTAGAGGCATGTGCAGAGGACCTCAATAACTCAGTATGACTCTGGGCAAATTGCTCTCATGAGTGCCGGCTCAGATCTCTGGTAGTAAGTTGGGGTGTAGCACTGAATGGCCTAGAGGCTGACTTATGTGGCTGTTTACCAGGAAGCCAGTGAATGAGACCTGTAGTTTTAGGTGTCTGTTTAGCAGAACAAAGAGCTGTGGTAACAGAATGTGACAGAACTACAGGTGGTATGGGGGAGTGGGTGGCGCAGACCCAGCTCTGGACTTGAGGGTTATAAAGCAAAACAAGGAATTTGTTCTGCAGACCTGGTCTATAAAAGTGAACCAGAGATTCATTTTTGGAGTTTGGTCTTTATAGCTGCCTTAAAAATTTCTAAAAAGTCAAAGAAAAAAATAAAAATTTTGATGAAGGCTTTCACATTCAAAGATTTTGGTATCTCCATCGATAAGGGGAGAGGGTAGTTGGGCTGACCAAATGGTTTGTTTCTTTTTGATGCAGAAATGATATGAGTTTTGGGTGGCTTCTATAAGGGTGAGTCAGCTCTGTTCATTGTGACTGCTTCTGCGACGGGAGAGGAAAAGGCATTGTGGGGAGTGACAAAATGGAGCACAGCATTTAGGTACTCAGAATGCTATGCTCTTCATTTTTTTTTTAATGTTCTTTATTTTTAAAAGTGAGAGGGAAAGGGGAAAAATATATCCTTAGAATTTTTAAAAAGTTTTTAAAATATTTTTTAATTTTAATTTTAATTTTTTTAATTTTAATTTTTTTAATAAACATATAATGTATTATTAGCCCCAGGGATGCAGGTCTGTGAATCGCCAAGTTTACACACTTCACAGCATACAAAGATTTTTTAAATTAATTAATTTATCTTAGAGCAAGAGTGAGTGAGAGGGCACATGCACGCACGCACACACACACACACACACACACACACAGTGAGAGCTAAACAGGGGGTCTTGTGCTGGGCTCCATCCCAGGACCCTGAGATCACAACCTGAGGTGAAACCAAGAGCTGACTGCTTAGCCGACTAAGCCACCCAGGCACCCCATCCTTAGGATTTTTAAACATTCCTTAATTGCAGAAAGTCTTCTGTAGCTGGAAGGAGGGAGGAATACCTGGCGGAATTCAATATGGTGGACCCATGAAGTCCAGATCTGTCACAGTGGATTTTTCTTGCATGCCTTGAAGATGGTTTGCCTCCTATGGTAGGTTTGCAGGGTCAGAATGAGAGGTCTTCTGGGAGGAGTTCTAACTGGGTTTCTTACTTATCCCAGCTGGCCTCCCAAACCCTGGTGCCAGAAATAGGAACCTGAAGTCTTTGCCCCCATCCTTCATTTGCTCTCCAGAACCAGCACGAGCCACTCCCTCCATATGCTTTGCGTTTCTTGAACATCTGATGGCAGGTGTAATAGCACAGGTGCTAGGAGTACAGGCTCCAGGCACCCCGTCAGTGGTGTACAACTCAACTCCTCCACTTACCAGCAGTGTCACCTCAGGCAGGTTATTTTAAAAAAAAAAAATCTATGCCTCAGTTTCCCCATTTGTAAAATGGGAAGGGTATTAGCACATATCCTATAGGGTCATTGAGAGGCATTCACACAAATGTTAGATGTGTCCCTGACACACAGTAAAAGCTCAGTAACTGGGAACTATTCCTATTTCCCTAGAAAAATCGGAAGAAAGATCATTAAAATAAAAGATACACTAAATTATTTAGCAGATGACTTACGATGAGCATGGTATTGTGCTATGTGGTGGGAGGCAAGCAATTTCACGATGATTCTGACCCTCCAGGGGTTTAGAGCTAGGCTGATATGGAAGAGAGTCCTAGTGCCCCTGAGGATAAAGAGTGCACATGGTTGGGGATGCCTGGGTGGCTCAGTCGGTTAAGCCGCTGCCTTCGGCTCAGGTCATGATCCCAGGGTCCTGGGATCGAGTCCCACATCGGGCTCCTTGTCCAGCAGGGAGCCTGCTTCCCTCTCAGCCTCTGCCTGCCACTCTGTCTGTTTGTGCTCTCTCTCTCTGACAAATAAATAAATAAAATTAAAAAAAAAAAAAAAGAGTGCACATGTGTCGGATCCTACAAAGATGCTACAAGACCATTACAGATGTAGAAATCCCCAGAATTATTTCAACACTGAGCTTTGAGATGGATTTTTGGCAGCCAATTCCAAGATGTGAATGTTTGGGTTTTTTGAAAGGGAGAAGGAAATTCTGAACCCCCGATACTCATTTTCTATACTGCCATAATAATACGCCTAATCCTCTCTCTCCTAATCATTTATCCCATTGTTTTATGATTCTCTGCTGATGCATTCATCTCCATTGTCAGCCCTGGAGAGGCAGACACTCTGTGTTACTCATCTTCATATCCCCAGCCCCGAGCACATGGCCTGCACTTGGCAGGCATTTACTTAGAGGCTGGCTGAAGGAATAAATGAGTGCTGAGGGCATTGTCGGCATATCTAAAACTGAGCACCACCGACATCCCTCTTTTGGATGTAGGTTAAATTATTCACTCAGGCTTTCTAAATAACATTTTTTTTTATACCCTCTTTGGCTACCTACCAGTCTCCAAATCCTACTGATTCTTCCTTTTACTTCCATTCCCTCCCATCAACAGCCCTGTCGCCATCACCCTTATGTCCGGTATGCCTTATTTTATTTTTGGATAATCACCCTAAACATCACGTGACCCTTCCACTTCCGTGGCTTTCTTTAAGCTTTACCTGACACTTTGAATCTTCTATTACCCTCCCCCGCAAACCCTACCTCACCCCTAATATCAACCATCTTTCCTTGCTTGTAGTTGAAATATCCCTCTGTGCTCTAAACTCTGGTAGCCTGGCCATGTCTCCTTTCTGATAATAGCTTGCATTCACTGCTGTGTGCATGCCTACGCTACACATCTAGTCTTGACGACATTCTTGCAAAGAATCTAATAAACAGCCTCCCCATTTTCCAGAGGGAAAAATGAAGCTCACCGATATTAACTAACTTCTCTAAGGTCACAAAACTAATTTGCTGTCTGAGTTCAGAGCTCTTTATTCTACATCTTACTACCTCACCCAAGTAAAACATTGGCTTCTTGAGAGGAGGGGTGTTGCTGATACTTTGTTGCATCACCAGACTCTCTTAGGTATATTATTTGGCAAATAATAAGCATCCAGATAGTGACTGGTTTTAAAGTCCTCTTTGTCTATTCTGTTGTTTAACAGGAAGAACGGAAGAGAGGATAACTAGGTTAGAAAAAGAGCACTAAATCATCCTTTTTTTTTTAATGGAAGAAAGTGCCCTGTATCTTAGAGAATGGAGCAAAAGTCACAAAAGTCACCAAGTTTACTAAATGTCCAGAGATGCCCATTCATTCACCATTTTTAAGTAAATTAGAGTTTGAAGTCAACTGAGAATTTTTCTCTTTTCTTACACACATTGTCCCAGTATTCCAGAAATCTGTAGGCATCAAAAAAAAAAATTGTCTAGGTAAATATTAAAATGCTCACTACAAGAAGGATGCTAGAATTGCCAAGGTCTGTGTAACCACACTAGTCAATTTCAACGGATATTCACGACCAAGGCATGAAAAAGGGAGTTGTTTATGAGTCACCAAAGGCACATGTGCCATTTTCAGAGACCGAACAAGAAGAAAATGCCCACATGTCTATGGGACTAAGGTCGGAGAGGCGGGACTGGCATAGTGAGGTCTGTTCTCCTGTTGGTCCTTCCTTTCTAAAGATTCAGTGGATATCTGCAAAAACGTTTCTAAGGCTGGCTCCGAAGACAGTAGTGATTCAGGGTGGTGTCAGTGCTGGCGATATTTATATGCCATTCCATAATTATGTGCTATATCCATGTCATCTCAAGATGTTTTCAGAGTCGCTCATTCTTCTACCTTTATGACTAAAGTAAGACGTTAAAAAGACGTATCATCCTCAAGCTGGAAGAAATCTAAGGGATTATTTAATTCAAACCTTTTATGTTATACCTCAAGTGACCCGGGGAATTGACGTGATTTGCGGAAGGACACAAAGCTTCTGGCTTGTCCTGAATTTCCTAATGTAACTATTCTAGTCAGGGCCATGGGATGCTAATGTAACGATTTTGTCATGTTAATGTATCAAGTCCAGCTAAACTGCGAGTATGAAGTGATTCAAGCAAAAACACAGTGTTTTCTCCCTTTCCGGTGACAGACAGCTTGGCCTTCTTCACATTGGAACGAGATCAGATGACAGAGGAGCCTGGAAGTTTCTTTCTCTTGCTCCTGTTTTGGTCCTTGCTTCCCCACCCCTGCTCCCGTGTGGTCACACTCTCATACCTGGGGGGGGGGGGGGGGCACATGGCACAGAAGCCTCTACTCTCTGTGCACAGGCTCTATTATCTCCACAGCTTGGTCAGCTTTCTCCTTCCCCAAACGAACTGTGTTTTGGGCCCTTCCCATGCTAAGGGCTAATAGCTTATTATTTATGATCTCAGTGAAACTTCAAGAACGTTGGGATACAAGTACAAGAATTACAGTTATCTGTCGTTTATAGATGAGACTACAAAGGTAGCAGGTGGCAAAGCTGTGGTGAGGAACCTTATCTGTCACAGCCTGAAAGCTGTGTGATCTTTGGCAAGTTATATAAACGCCATGACTCAGTCTTCTCATCTCCAAAATGGGATAATAGGAAGAGGGACCTCATAGTGTTGTGAGTACTAACGAGGGAGCTAACCTACTGGTTTCCTAGATCGATGCCTGCACTGCACAGTCGCCATAGAGATGTGTTAACATTTGTATTTGCTATCTTGTCCCCTCAGCCACACTGCCTCTTCTTATGTATCCTGCACAAGGCACAGTTTGGCCTGTCCCTACATCCTGACATTTTGCTCAGCCACTTTCCTTGGTTTAAGCCTGTACTGCCCAATAGGGCAGCAACTCAGCACTCCTGAGCACTTGAAATGCAGCTGGTCTGAAGCATAAAATACACCTTCTTCTTCAGTCTTCTTCGAAGACTTCCTGTGCAAAGAGAATGCAAAATACCTCCATAATGCTTTTTTTGTGTAGTTTTATTTCTATTGACCAGTCCTGGTATAGAGGCCCCTTCTCTGTTTTCTGTCAGAATCCCAGGAGAGGCTGTGGTTCAGCCCTGCCTGCAGAGACACTGCCTTGCAATCAGGGGAGGGCTCTGGGGCAGTCAGCTCTGTGGAGGGCCTGGCACAGGGCCTGCTGCTGGCTCAGTGGGGGTTGAGGGGCGGTGGGGAATGGGAGTCATGTCTAGGATAAGCCGTCCTCCTGGTCTCCTAGGATAAGCCGTCCTCCTGGTCTCCAAGGAGAAGTATCCCATGGGTGAGTGGCAGGATTATTAAGGAGCCATTTGTGTTTGGTCTAGCCCTCTACCCTCTCTAACCTGCTAGTTGGCTTTTCAGAACCCCCAGATCAGGGGAGTTTGGGCTGCAGAGCCAAAGGAAAAGTGTTGGTCCATGTCCCCTTCACCTGTGGTGGGTAGATTATGCCAGGTGACGGGAAAGGGGAGGGAGAGCAGGGAAACTTTGGCCCTGAGAATACATGAGGGGCAGGGTGGACAAGAGGTTAACCACGCCCCCCATAGCGACAGGAATCTGTGCCCCACTAGTGGCTGTACCCAGGGAGGGGATGGCACAACCTCAGAGAGGCCACGCAGTGGCTGAACACTTGACCCGTTCTTTGCTTGGAAGCCTCTGAGCAAACAGCCTTTAAGTGACGCATCAGGCTGGAAAATTCGGATAATAGCAACAGAAAGCCCTCACCCACATTTCCTAGGCCTCCCGGATTCCCTGATTACCTAACAGAAGCTCAAGATTTTCTGCTCCTGATAGGACACGGGTTTAAAGGAGCCAGATTTAATCAGTTTGATTTCTTCTGCGTGGGGCATACTGGAGTCCCAGGCCAAGGAAGCTCAATCTCTTCTGGTGGTTTTAGGGTACACTGCCTCCTGTATACTTTCCTGATAGGCCAAGCGAATTCCTAAAACAAACATTGCAGCCATAAGACTGCTGTCTCTAAATGAGTGCTTTCCTTGTTAAGTCATTCACCTCACTAAGATTTCTGGGATGGAGACTAGACCTAACAGTCAGACCTTTGCTCTCCCTGGAGACCCCAACCCCCCCCCCTCCAATTCCCCCGACACTGTCCATGCTAAAATTCTCTCTTGGGTACCCTACATTCAGTCAGTCACCAAACCCTATTGAGACTACCTTCAGATGATCTCCTGAGTCCATCCCTCTGGTCCCCCAACCATCACTGCCCACCCAATTCTTTCTCACCAGCCTGAAATACAGCAACTTCCTCTACCGCCCCTTGTCTCTGTCCCTGGCACTCGAGCTGTTTCCAGAACTGCCTTCATAGAATTCCAGCTGCAGGTTTAAACAGCCCTGAGAGCCCCCTCCTTACTCACTGGATATGCTTCAACCCCCTCACTATGACATGCAAATCCCTTCAGAGTGTGGTCACTTTCCTCCCCCCATTGCCACTTCTCTCCAAGCATATCTCAAACACATCAGACCCTGTGCAGGACTCCCGGTCAAGTTTCATAGGTGGGAAAATGAAAACAAACATGCAAACACACAAAAAGCTCCTCGAATGAAGAAAGGAGAATGCCACCAAGAATTCTCAGGAATCAAATTCGGTTTGCGCTTTTGCCCTGTCGCCTATTCCAACCCTAGCTTTTCTGAACCTTTCCATTGAAGTGGTCTGTGTTCCTTGAAAAGTCCAGATTCTCAAGGCAGCTGATTGGTTGCTGCACAATCAATGGACTGCCTCGTCTCGGGAAAAGTGGTCATCTCTAACTAATCAGTCAGGTGAGATGGGAGATTGTCATATGGCATGTGGGTGCTTTTCAAAGGGCTGAGATATGGGTAGCTTCTCCAGAGCAGTACTTCCAAGAAGCAGAAATGAACTCTGTGGATCTGCAGGGGGATGAGGGGTAGGGGCTGCGAGTCTACACGTACCTCTAATAAGCTCCTGAGTGATGTTGGTGCTGCTGGTCCATGAACCACACTTTGAACAGGGACACTCTATAGGGACAGTCATCAGGACATGGAGTAAAAAGTATTCAATACCTTCCTCTCATTCTAGAAAGTTCTCCAGTCTTTGTGGCCATGAAGAATTCTGCTCAGTGTTTAAGGTACAGTTCAAACATAACTTCTGTGAAGGTTTTTGGACTGTCATGGAATTAATCACATAGAACTCCTTTCTGACACCCACTGATCATCTGTCTGATGGCTACTTGTGTATAGCTGTCCCCTCCAGTTTTGTTTATTCTACATATTTATTTACATACAGTTTTTATTTATGTACCATTTTGATGTGCAGTCTGAGTTTTTTTTGTTTTAATTTTTACTATGTTATGTTAGTCACCATACAATACATCATTAGTTTTAGATGCAGTGTTCCAAGATTCAGTGTTTACGTATAACACCCAGTGCTCCACGAAATCCGTGCCCTCCTTAATACCCAGCACCAGGCTCACCCGTCCTCCTTCCCTGCAGTTTGAGTTTTAACAAGAATGTACAGATCCAGAGCAGTCGCATCACCCCCAAATTCCCTCATGCTGCCCTTTGAAGTTCCTCCTCCCCTCAACCCTAGCCCTTGGCAACCACTGACCTGTTTCTATTCCTATACTTTTGTCTTTTTCAGAATGTTATATTAATAGAATCATACACCATGTAGCCTTTTGACTCTCCTCCATGTTGCTGTGAGTATTTATGGATCTGGGATGGTATCAGATTCATCTGGAGTGCGCTCCAGGAATTTGTAGTTCTAACAGCTTCCAGAGGATGCTGATGGTGTGCTCTGGGAACCCCGCTTTGGGAACCATCAATCTACAGGCTCTAAGCTATTAGCAAGGATCTTGGGTGATTCTTACATGCCTGCAGTTTGAGGAATTCCAGTTTCAGTGCCACCAAAAGGGGAAGGAGCAGGCTCGGGGTACTTTTTTATACCAAACATGGCTCTCTGTCCATGGCATCAATCCCACTTCATCAGGGATGACTTCTTCAGCTCCCATTGACTCAAGAAGCAGAGAGCACTGAGATTTGTTTGACTCGGTCATTCTCCCCTTGGGAAGGAGACCGAGATGAAGGCCTCTGGCTCCCACAAAGGATGCCAGTGCCAGTCATGGGCAAGACCAGTTCCAGTTCTCTCTAGTTCTTCACACAGGCTTGAGCAGTGTTGGTGTGGAAACCCTGTGTGTGTATGCGGTCCTAGGGAAAACCAATGAGATTAAGGCTGGCTCCGGACCTTGAGGGACAGCTCCTGTGGATGCCGAGGATTAGCGGTAACAGCTGCTCTCCTGCCCATTAGAGGAGGAACAGAAGAGAGACAAAAAGGCTTGTTTAAAAGATGCATCTCTGCAACTCTGAGGGGGGAAGCCAGTCCATCAAACCTGAAGGAAAGTGTGTTTCTAGGTAAGTGTTTGTTTACCTGGTTCTGGTAGACTAGTGCTGGTGGGAAAGCAGAAACCTCAAGATTTAAGGAGGGGAGGGTGGGCTTTGTGGGGCACGGCCTTACCCCTTTCCTCCGTAGGTGTCTATGTTTGATCTGATTTGGGACTACCTTCTGCTATTAACAAAGGCTCCAAGGACATTTGCTTGTGGTCGCTGTGGATGAAAATGGAAAAGCCCTGGGTCCCCTCAACTGAGAATGTGTTTTTATAGCTCATTGTTCATGATCTCTTAATGGGCCTAGGAAACTGCAGGAATGGTCCCTGGTGGTGGAAAGGTTTTTTTACTTTTTTTTTCCTCATGGCAAGCAACCGTAGCAGAGAAAGTTATTGTCTAAAGTCCTGTTCAGACAAGTCCAAAAGACTGGAATTATAGGTCACCATCCTGTCTCTTTGTGTCTGGTCCATGTAAGAGGCAGGGTGGTGGGTGAAGACAGAATGGGGGTAGATGACATTGGGTTACTTGGTTGTTTGGATTATCTCCTTAGCCCACTGTTTTTATAGCTACTTTTGCTACATTGAAAGTATTTTATTTTTATCTTTCATAACTAGCTTATTAGAGAGGAGGGCTGTTGCCTTACATGGTTCCTTAGATCAACATACTAGCTGAACTTGAATAATTCCGGTGTATCTAAAAATATAAAAACAAACAACTCCTTTTGAAACATGCTTGACAGTCCTAAATGTTTATTCAGAGACCTTTCACTGTCATGTTTGCTATCTCTCCCATTATTCTCATCTGAGAACTTCCTTACACAGTCAACTTCAGTTCTTTCTGTCCATGGCATTAGAGCTAGCAAACAAAAGTGAAACTTATTCCCTAAATATTATTTTATCCAATCATTTAATTCTATTCCTGAACTAACAACCTACCCCCCACCCCAGTAAATTTAATAAGGTGCACAGTGGATGAGCTTAGGTGTAACTCCCTCTGCTCATCTTCTCTGTGAAAAAGTAGTGAAATAACTAAACAAGTCAGTAGGAGGAGGGACAAGAAGATACCAGAGTGTTGCAAATTTAACAGTTGCTTCTAAGTAATTAATTCATAGTTGGGAGAAATTCTGTACCATTCAACCCTCTACTTTGCAATTGTAGCAATAAGACACTAATCCAAGCCACCATATGCCTTGCTCCCTGACCATATTGAAATATTGGGTGTCTCAACTTAACCAATAATGTATTATAGCTCACACTGCCCTTGGAGATCAGACAGCTTGTAAAGAGTTCACATTAGGATACAAATTTTTTTCTGGTCTTATTTCTTTGACTTAATTAAATCCTCCTTAAGAAGAAGCTGTCTGGTCTAATGAGAAAACTATAAGAAGAGAGGTATTTAAAAGAAAAATTGTTTAGAAATTGAAACACTTCCTACAGCCTGGCACATCCTTTTGATCTTGACCTTGAGCCCTTGCAATCTGGGGAGGTGGCACTAACGGTATCTTGGGTTTAAAGGCAGTATATATTCAGATCGGTCACATTCAAAAGGACATCATATCATTTTCTGAAATAGCATCTGGATTGAAGCTGTTGTTTCTCATGACACAGGAAAAGGTCAAGATGAGGGTCTTGGCTGTCCTTGGAGGCTGGGCTTGGGCAGCCCTCTGCCTGGCTTCCTGCTCAGCTGCCTTTTCCCATGGTGCCGGCTCAGGGGCCTGTGAGGACCTGCAGCCCAAACACATTCAAGCCCAGCCTCAGGACCCACAGACCTACCACGTCACCATTCACACCGGTAGATCTTCCTACTCACCGGGTGACATGGTTCCAGGTACGTATGGGAGAGGCTTTGCAAGACCCCACGGGACCCTACTGACCGATCCCTAGCTGTGTTTGTCCCAAGCAGGAGTTTCCTCCGCCAACGTTTGACTTAATCCTAAGAAGCAGTTATTTAGTCAAAGATAAGTTATGAAATATTTGTATCATGAGAACCACATAACTAATCTCTATATTGATATTCCTTTTTACAGGAAGGCACAAATAGCATTATTATAAGAAAGGTAATCTGTCCTACTTGTAAGATAAAAATGTAATCACCCTAAACAAACTTCATATATAGTATGTGTGTGTGTGTGTGAGAGAGAGAGAGAGAAACAGGCTTTTGCTTCTCATTATTTAAAACTAAAGTTATTTGTAGAGTGAAAAGTATCTCCTGCGATTTTAGTTTGGATGCCTACAAAAGCAGAGAGAACTCCAGGTGCCAAAGGTGGTAGCTGAGTCTACACAGCTGTGAGTAAATTCAAACACATCAGCGATGTTGGCTCGACCCCCTTTGGACTGTGCTGATTCTTTTGATGGCGATTAGAGGTGATAAATCAAAATAAAATTTACTCTGGAAGTACTGTTTTGCCCAATCATTCTGTTCTGTTGGTAAGTATGGGGAAAAATTTTGTGAGCAATATATTGACCCCCATAGCAATATACTCTCCGAACTGAAATTCAGGCTATTCCAACAGAGATTCCCAAACTTTGTCATGTCACGATTCAGCGAGGAAAGGATAATATGTGTAGAGCGTGCTGGGGCGTATGTGAGGGGCTGCTCAAAACTGGAGGCAACTTTCCTGGAGGCTCCAATCGCCACAGTATGCAGCCAGGCACCCCAGCATGAAGGGATTAATATGTTGGCACTCCTGTGTTCTGTGGCTAAGAGAATGAAAATGGTAAAAATCAAAGCACTGTATTAGGGAGAAAAGGCTGTAAAAATGACCCAAAATATGACACCCAATTTTTTTTTTTTAACTTATCTGAGACAGAGAGAATGAGAGAGAGAGCATGAGAAGGGAGAGGTCAGAGGGAGAAGCAGGCTCCCCACTGAGCAGGGAGCCCGATGTGGGGCTCAATCCTGGGACTCCAGGATCATGACCTGAGCCAAAGGCCGTTGCTTAACCAACTGAGCCACCCAAGTGCCCCTGTGTGACACCCGAATTCTAATAAAAGACCTGAGGGAAGCAAATTGGACTGTGGTTGGAACTAGGACACATATATAAGAGAGCACTTCCTAGATCCAGTGAGGGTCAATTATTACTTTATTGTGCTGGGATTACACTGTTTTTTCTTTTCTTTTCTTTCTTTCTTTCTTTTTTTTTTTTTCCTGGGATCCCACTAATCTGTGAGCTCCTTGAAGGTAAGGACTATGTTATATCGTTCATGGATGTATGCTCAATGCCTAACACAATGTCCAGTTTTAAATAATAACTAAATACCTGGACAAATGTTTACTACTAAGAGTTCAAATGCACGGAAAATAAAATGATCACAGACTCTAAGCTGCACTGAGCAAGCCTATGAAGTTATGACCCTGGTTTTTGCTACTCATTTCATTACAAATGAGTTTGCTGTATTATTTATGTCTGTAAGAAAAATTTCTGCAGGGGCGTCTGGGTGGCTCAGTCATTAAGCATCTGCCTTTGGCTCAGGTCATGATCTCAGGGTCCTGGGATCGAGACCCACCTTAGTCTCTCTGATCAGTAGGGAGGCCTGCTTCTCCCTCTCCCATTACTTCTGCTTGTATTCCCCCTCTCACTGACTCTCTCTGTCAAATAAATAAATAAAATCTTTAAAAAAAGAAAGAAAAGAAAAAAAGAAAGAAATCCCTGCAAGTGAAATTGCTAGATCAAAGGGAAACTGCATTTCTGGGCTTTTTTGGTATGTGTTAAAAAAAAAATATATATATATATATATATATATGACATAAAATTTGCCATTCTAATTGAAGTATACAGTTCAGTGACATTAAGGACATTCACAATGTTGTACCCCATCACCATTATTCATTTTCAGAATTTTTTCATTATCTTAAGCAGAAGCTCTATAACCATTAAACAATAATCTCCATCCATCTCTCCCCTCAGATCCTGGTAATCTTTATAATCTTTCTGTCTTTGTGATAATTTACCTGCCCTAGGTACCTCATGTAAGTGGAATTGTGCAGTATGTCATCTTATATCCACTTACACTTAAGCTGATTTCACTTACTGAAACTTACGCGTAATGTCTTGCAGTTCGTTCCATGATGTAGCATGTATCAGAAGTAACTACATTTTAAATATGGAAAACATTATTATGTTACCTTCTCAAAAAGTTGCATGGTTTATTGTTCTAGCGCTAGTGAATGACTGTCCTGGTTTTTCCACAGTGCTATCAATACTGGTTATAATTCTACATTTTAAAATTTGTGGAAAAGATAGATATCTCAATAATGTCTCATGATTGTTCTTTAAATCATGATTTTTAAATTTCAAGTCTTTATTTAAATTCTAGTTAGTTACCATATGGTAAAATTGGTTTCAGGTATAGAATTTAGTGATTCATCACTTACATATAACACTCAGTGCTGATCACAAGTGCCATCCTTAATAAATCATGATTGACTTTATTTTATTTTATTTTCTATCTGTGCCCTTTGATAACTTGGGATTTGGTCATCTTTTTATTGATTCACCATTACTCTTTGTATATTTGCCTGTTTTGTATCTTTACAAATACTTTTCTTGGTTTATAATTTGTCTTTTGATTTCTTTGATATTCACAATTTTTTTTACATCATCTTTTTCTTTATGGCAATTGGGTTTTTCTTAGAAAGGCATTCCAAACTACAATATTTTTTAAAAACCACATTTTTCCTAGGTTTTTAGGAACTTTTTTTTTTTTTTTTGTATTTCATTTTGACATAACTTTGATCTAAATGGAATTTACTTTGGGTATGAAGTAGCACTTCAACTATTTTTCCCCCTAAAGAAGTGTTTACTTTTGGGGGGCTGGTCTTAAGCTTTTAGTTTTGAAAATACCCGTATAAAATCAGCAAATGGAACCACATCAAGAGGGCTCACCTCAGATGTTTTCTGTTGCAGTGACTGTGAGGAGCAGTCGAGATTTCATGGGATTTCTACTTCAGGCTCGAAGAGTGTCTGACCATCAAATAGCTGGCACTTTTGTTTTCATGCCTCCTCATTCCAAAGCAATGGCTTGTTCTCAAGAGGCTGACACCGTCACCCACTCTGACAAGTCCCGGAAGAGAAACCTGTCCTTCGAGTGGAAGGCCCCTGCCCAGCCTGTGGGGGACATCACATTCCTGTAAGAGTGAGGGGAGTTCTCCTTCTTGGTAATGGAGCCTTACCCTCTGAAGAGAAGGAGCTTCTGCTCTCCCTTCCTTCATGTTCAGCCCCTACCTCCAGCCACCTCATGACAAGGATAGGGTCATGAAGACTCTCGCAACTAGACAGTCAGTGCGGAGGGTAACCAAAAAGGAAGTTGCCCCCAGCTCCCCTCTCTGTCATTATCCACAGCGTGGGGGCACGTGATTTCCCCCTCCTCTCTGGGCACAGATGCATCTTGGCCAACCTCTCCAGGAAATTTGGACCAGAGTAAAAAGAAGAACGTGTGGGAGAATAGGGAAAACTGAGAAAGACAGGGACTGAGGCAGACGGATAAGTGGACACTTACTCAGGCCCAGGGAAAGCCACTGTGTTCTCTGCGCCTTGGCTTGTGGTCTATCAGATGGCCGATGACTGAACTGACTGAGCCGCCCAGGAACCCCTAAGTTAATCAGATTCTTATAACTGCCTTCTGATTATTTAAACAGGGAAAAATGATTCCAGCCGATAATCCCTACTTCAGTGAAATTTGGGGGAGGATAAATGAGATGATGTTTGTGAAAGGGATTTTTACTAAAGAAAGCCATTAAGTATTCAAAATATTAGTTAGAGTACCAACAATTTATCTCTGATTTTCAATGGAATCGACAATTACAATAGAGCTGTACCATTGTACAACAGAATTATGAAATTTTCAATTAACAGAGTAATTCAATTAACAGTATACCAGTAATGGCTAATAATAAAGTTAAAGATGGAACCTTTTGAGACTAAACAGTTCAAGAAGACACCTTTTAGTCGAAATGAGGTTTTCTTATGACTGTATTTATTCAGGAGGGGAATTTAGACATATCTTTCCCTGTTTTAATTCTTTGCCGCTATTGAGTTTTTGTTTCTGAAGAGAGTGGAGTCACACAAGGGCAATACAATCATCTCTTCAGTTTTTCTGTTCACATAGACTTTTGTTCTTCTTCAGGTGTTATTTAAGGGAAACCAAACCCTCGCATCATTTTGCTTTCTTTTTCCACAGTCTGTCAGTTGTCCAGTCATATTTCGTTTACTGGGAGAGGATCGAATCGTCTGCTGTGTCTCAACAGACACACCTTGGAGCCCACACTGACCATCACGAACAGCTCGGCTCACCCATGCCAAGCTCTGGCTGGAGTCGGGAGGCAACCGAGAGCTCCACGCCAGGTACT
Source organism: Mustela nivalis (assembly GCF_964662115.1). Taxonomy (NCBI): domain Eukaryota; kingdom Metazoa; phylum Chordata; class Mammalia; order Carnivora; family Mustelidae; genus Mustela; species Mustela nivalis. The sequence goes on along the minus strand of NC_139023.1, from coordinate 144,686,417 downwards.
GCTTGCCGCAGGACTCAAGAGCCTGTCTGGCAGCTTATGGGAAAGAGAGGGGGAGGCAGCTCCCCGCTGAGCAGGGAGCCTGATGTGGGACTCCATCCCAGGACCCTGGGATCATGACCTGAGCTGAAGGCAGATGCTTAACTGACTGAGCCTCCCACGTTAATCACATTTTTATAACTGCCTTCCGAATACTTAAACTGGGAAAAAAGTGATTTTCACTTAGAAGGTACTACAGCCAGTTCCAGTTCCTGCAACTCAGGCACTGAACACTTGCCTTGGGTGGCCACAACAGCTCATGGCCAAGGGCAGGAGGGCATGCTTGCTGCTGCTGTTTGTCCACTGCAGCCTCACAGATTATGGGGGGCCTTGGGCTGGACAGTTGAATCCTGCCACAAAGCCAAACAACAGCACCCACCTCCCTCCACTCCCACACTTACCAGTGGTCATGGCATCTCCTTGGGGTTCTTCAGACCCCTGGAGCTCCACAAGGAGTGTAAGAAAAAGATGATCTTTTCTTCTTTGTACATAAAAACTCTTCAAGCTTTCATTGTTACTTTCCATGGTAGGTAGATGGCTCTTTGCAGCCTGGGTTGGAGAAAGGAATCAGGAATGAGAGGCTGCTTGGGCAGCAATGGAATTTTTCCCTGGTTCACCACATCAAACCAAGACTCCTTTGGCCCATGAACTTCTGCAACAAAACAAAACAAGAGACCACAGTGAGAATACAGCTACAGAATACAGTGGTCACCTGAAAATTGCTGGGGATCGGGAACTCATTTCCATTACTGATTTCTAGCTAAGTGCTCCGAACGGACGCACTCATAGAGGCCACTTGCACAGACGCTCCTATCTTTAATCCTTTCAATTCCACTTTTCTTGACTCTGTCCTTTGTTTTTGGCCAACATGTTCATGCCCGACTTGGCTCAGGCTAGCAGACCCAGGCACATGCCCCAAACCATCTTCTCTCTGCTGCCCAGCACCACTCACCCAGCCTTCCCACCAAGATACTCCAAAAAGCAGAGTCAAGATCTCAGGGTCTGACAGTGTGGCCTGGAGAAGATCCTGCAAACCCATCGTGTGTTTGAAGTCTCACGTGTCTTTTTCTGTCATGCAAATGTTGCATTTTAATCCCAAACATGTTTGTTTTAATAAGAATGTGACTAAAGGTGAGGTGTCAGGAAGTGATATCATGTCTCTGCTCTCTGTCTTGGGACCCTGTTGGGAACCTTGTCCCCCATGGGGTAAGAGACTCCCATCTGAGCAGCTGCAGGGTAAACTCCTCAGTATGTAGTTGCACACATTCCTGCCCTCCTGGCCCAGGCTGTTTTCCTGCCCATTCCTCTACACAAAGCCCAGGGGTTCTCAAAGGTAAAAGGAGTGTGTGTGTATATGTGCATCGTGGCAAGGGAAGGGGAGGTCATCTAGCAAAGTGAAATAGATTTCTTGGGACACCTGTGTGGTTCAGTCAATTAAGGTACTGTCTTCAGCTCAAGTCATGACCCCAGTGTCCTGGGATCGAGTCCTACATCAGGCCCCCTGCTCAGTGGAGACCCTGCTTCTCCCTCTCCCTCTGCCTGCTGATCCCTCTGCTTGTGCTCTCTCTCTCTCTGTCAAATAAATAAAAATCTTTAAAAAAATTTCAAAAATGACTGCAGTGGGCAAATAAATGATGAATCATGAATTTTCACATTAGGAAGATAGTACATTTGTACTTTTCAAACTTATTTCCCAATAAACTCTCAGGACACTTTGGGGTCTACCCAACCCCATTGGGCATGATCTCCATGTTTTGCCTTCTTACACTTCCTCAAACTGGGCTCTTCTTCCTGCTTATCTATTTATCTTTCAAGGGGAGGTTCAAATATCTCCTTTGTGAAACTTTCTCCTGTACTTCTTGGGAGACAAATGTAATTGCTTTCTCAGTTCTAGATTTAAAGCTCTCATCACACCATCATTTCTAAGACTGGGCATCTGAGAGTCTCTCCTCCTGGATTTCAAGTTCAGGAACAACAACGGCCACTACGCAGCTCTTCTGTACCCACCCCCTCAGCAACCCCCCCACACACACACACCGATCACAGTGATGCCCATCACATGATGAGTCTGCAGAGAATGTCTGAATGAATTCTGAGTTCAGGCAGAAGTGTAAGACTGTTGAGCTTTTGCCACATTCTGTGTGCCCATTAGGCTTCTTTGTTTTTCACTTTAATCTCAGTGTTTTGGAGTGTTGAAGGCTTTGGAGAAGAGTGGGACTAAAGGGAGAAAAATGAATTTCAACCCAGTTAGAGCCCTGGCCAGAGAAACCTCTGCTAATGTGTTTTTCTGTGAATACCATCATAGTCATCCTAAGCGTTATTACAGTAAACCTTTATTGCATGTTCACCTGTGCTGTGTGCTCCATGCTTCTACATCAATGATTTTCTTTCACCCTTCAGAAGCTCTAGGCTATAGGAACCATTATTGGTCCCATTTTGAAAAAGGAGAAACTGATGTTCTGGGAGGACTTTCCCCAAAGAAGGAGTTAGTGGAATGGAGAATTGAACCCAGTCACCCGGCTCCCTGGTCCTTGCTTGCTTGCTATGCTGTTTCTAATTTCTATTTCTAAAGCTCTGGGCTGTCATGTTGGCCAGTCACGGATGGGAAATGAGATGGTGGAGGGCAGTGGAGAGCAGTGACCTTGACTCTGCCCATGGCAGAGGGTCAAGTCATTATCATCACCAGGGAGACTTTTACTATTAATAATATGGCAGGAAAGATCTAGGGCTTTCAAAAATCTTTGATTTGTGGGATTCTGATTTTGTTTTTTGTTTTTTGTTTTTTTCCTAGCTAGAAGCAGTTTTTGGCAGAGGTGAGAAAAAACAGAGTGGTCACAGTTGTTTCTATACTCCCTGAGTGGTGACTATTAAAAATGCACAAATCCAGAGAGACAAAGACTTACTCTTTAAAGAGATACTACAAAACGAGTCCTTTCCCACTTGGTCAGGGGCTTATATTACTGGGCAGATCATCTTTTTTTTTTTTTTTTAAGATCTTTATTTATTTATTTGACAGAGAGAGATCACAAGCAGGCAGAGAGGCAAGCAGGCTCCCCCCCTAGCAGAGAGCCGGATGTGGGGCTCGATCCCAGGACCCTGAGATCATGATTTGAGCCGAAGGCAGAGGCTTAACCCACTGAGCCACCCAGGTGCCCCGCAGATCATCCTTTTGTTGATACTTTTGAGTAGCCCAAACTTAATGGTTTGTTTTAAAGGTACATTAAAGTCTCTAGTATTTATCCCAGTGTCATAGTTGTTTGTGTTAATCAATACAAGGAAAATGCTCTACTCTCTCATGGTGTCTTTGGATCTCTGTTTAGCTCCCAGACCCCCCAGTGCTCTTCCTCAGCAACATGCAAACATCTTTGCTGTTGCTCCAACTGGAGCTGCAGAGGATAACAGCTTAGATCCCTTTCCTGCAAGTTTTTGGGCGACAGAGTTTCCTGGGGGTGGGGAGACTCTGTTCCAGTCATCTTCACACACAGCTACTGCTGTCAGCAATGGCCAGCAACCCAGAGGGGACATCAACAGAATCCTTGAGCCATCCCTGGATATCCATGGGCTGGAGAGACTCATAGCTCTCAGGAGATTCTTCTCAGAGGGCATTGCTTCCAGTTCTAGCACCCACCTCAGGTAATGGGTCAGGGGTGGACCATTCAGTGTGGGGGTGGGATAAGACCAAACCCTGGGGTTCTGAGGGAGTCTGAACTTCTTGGCATCTGACAGGAAAAGATCTCACCGTATTTATTCTTAAGTGCACAGGAAACCCTGATCGTAGAAGGACTACTGGCCAAAAGGGCTGGGTATGAAAATCGCCTGGGGGGAACTGTACTTTCTTGGATAGGGTGAGATATCTGATATGCTATTATATATAAAATCAGATATAAATGTGTTTTATGGAAGAGATGTATAAATTTATAATATATAAATACATATTTTATATAAAATAAATAAAAGCATTTAGTGAGGCTTTGTTGCTGTACTCACTTGTCTCTTCCCACCCCCTCCCTCTTTCCCCTTCAGCTCCTAACTCCAAACTCAGGAGTCTTTCCAATGAAATCTGATCTTGTCAGTATATACAGCAATGGTAGGGAATGTTGCTTTTTGATCTGTATACATAGTCTTCTCTTCACCCTTCTATCCTTTGCTTTAGGACTCAGGATGATCCAAGCTTTGATTCATTGGAAACTTGCATACCCTCAGATAGAGATGAACAGGTAACAACCATGTTTGTCTGTGGGTGATAGGGTTGATATTTTGATCCCAGTGTGGGAAGTTCCAGGCTGGGAAAGCAGAGCTATTAGATTAGTAACCAAAATTTGAGAGGAGGAGGCAAGGGTATGATATATATGCAGCATCATTTTACCAATCAATACCAGCCTTTCTGTTATACACAGTGTCTCCAAAGTTATCGACAATTGTAGAAATTGATAGTTTTAGTGATTTGTTTTCCCACTTAGCCTCAGTTAATAATTCCTGTCTCCCCACCTCTCTACCCCTTGCTTTATAACGTTGGCCTCGAAATGCCATGTATGGTTCCAGAGGTTAGATCAATGGGCAATATAAAATATACATGCCCACTGATTTACTATTCCTTTGAAGTCTTAAAAGGAACACAAAATAAAACATGGTATAATATTCTTACTCATATTTATTGGAACCTACAACAGATTAAATGCCATCTTATGTGGGTCCCAGCATAAAAAGACACTCAAAGCTTTCTGCTCTTGGAGATGATAATCATGCATCTTGGTCTGGAAGCCTCTTATTGGACCCTAGGTTTATTCTTGTGACTGGCCTCTATGCTCTCTTTGTGGGGTTTCCATTAGCCACCTTATCCCCATCAATCACAAGGGCATATCTATCTACTTGAGCATTTTAGGAGTTTTTTCAGGAGCAGGCACCAGCCTGGGTTTTCAGCTGCTGCCTGGGATCTTTTACGAGTTCAGGTTAGATGTCGAAAGAAACACAGATTAAGTGTGAAGTTGGGTGGCAGCTTGGAAGAAGACCAGGTCTTTTGACTTCTCTTTTTTCCCTTTCCTTTTCTAGGACAAGATGGAATCCTCTAATAGGACCATGATGAGGCCCCCTCTGTCTACTGCCCATTTTACCTATCCTCAGCACCTCTGGTTGTCTGAAGCACTTACTGGCAATGGGGCTGGAGCAGCCACCCCAACCCCTGTCTTCCCCCCCTCTGCCACTTCCAGGTCACTTGCTGCTGGAGCCCAGTCAGAAACATGGAGGCCTTCTCCCAGCTTCTTAACTCAGCCAAAGCGCAAAGAGCCCAGAGTGGGGGAGGAACATGGTGGGGACAGAATGGAATACCCCAGGAAGACCAACCCAAGGCCTGAGGTTGGGCAAGAAGGAGCCAGTGCCCTTTCGGGGATCCAGCTCAGGACTCCCCAGCTGGGAATCCTGCTTTGCCTTTCCGCCACCTTGGGCATGGCCCTGGCTGCCGGCCTCCGCTGCCTACATGACCAGTATTGCCACAAACGGACAGACGTGTCCTTCATTGAGCCTGCAGGGGATGGTGTTGCCAGGAGTGATGGTGGTGAGACAGTGCATGTCAGGAAGATGAGGAAGAACAGTTTTGTTTTGGTTGAAGCGGACTACAACTGGACCACGTCCTCTGTGGGTAGCGAGAAAACAGTGCTCTGAGCAGACCGTCATCCTAGGCCTCTGAGTGGCCCTCCTCAGACCCTGCAGTGTCTCAGCCAGAACAGAGCTAATGAGAATAGCTGATGAGGACAGGGATTCGCTGTGCCCCCCACTCAGTGAGCAGTTAGTGGAGGAAGCTGGGAAAGGACAGTTTTATCAACAGAGGGAGTTCTTCCCGAGCTTTGTTGTCTTAACATCTGTAATTTAGCTGCTTTTTTTCTATTCACAATTAGACGTTCTGTTTGAAGAGTTAAACTCAACACAATGAATATTGTATAACCTGCTCATTAACTAGACTCCTGTGGCCGCCAAGCTTCCTCTGTTGCCTTAAGGAACCTGCAGAAATAGAAATTCTGTCCCTCCTCAGTATGTCAGCCTCATCCCTTCTAACTCTTTGAACAAAAGTAACGTTGAGGTTGTGTCTCTTACAAGAAAAAGAGCTGGAACCCTCAGTTTACCTCTCCAAACCACCCCCAGAAGAAGTTTCATTTTTAAAACTCGCCTTCAACACTGACTGGGTGAATCCAAGGGTATTCAGTCTTCTTAGAAACTCAGAAGCCTGGCAAATCCGCCTTGGAAATTAATCTGAAGCAAGATAGTCTTCAAGAGCTTGATGGAACACATCTGTGGGGGAATGCATATGTGCCGCATAAACACCAGAGCGGGGTAAGCAAGCTTCTTCATCAGGTGCAAATGGATCTGGGACCTCCCATCCATTTACACTTGATGGGAGGCTTGCGTATCCTAACAGTCAGCACACATACTGCCTTTTGCCAAAGGTCAGGCTGGGAAAAATGATGATACCACACAGTCTGAAGAAGAGCCTCTACTCATCTTTTCAGGGAGAAAAGGAAGACCACATGTGGACAAAGACCAGATCTTTCTACTCTCATGATTTATGAATATCGCTTTGACTTAGCCAAGTGTTCATAGATGTTATGGGAGGCCACGACAACAGGTGTGAATATACCTTTTGAATATGTTCATCTAATATGACACATAGAAATTGGCTGTCTTTTCAGAGGTAAACCTGTTACAGAGTCACAAAACATTTTAATGTGGAAATGAAAAGCCACTATAAATATGGAAAGGGTGTTTATTTATCAAGTACCTAACTTACACAGGTACTGTGCTAAGAACTTTGTATACATTTTCACATTTAACTCTCACAATAACTTAATGCAGAATAAGTTCTGTAACTTGTTCAAGAGAGAGGGGCATTCATGACATCTCCATTTAACCACAAAAACTTTTTTTTTTTTTTAACTGGGTGTATGGGGAAAGAGATAAATCCCGCTGTTTTTTCAGCCTCTTTTAGCTCATAGGGCACTAATTCCAAGACTGTTTCCTCCTGGATCTGTCCCCTGGCTTCTGTCAAGTGCCTCATTAGGAACATGGAGACCTAGGTAATTGTGTGTTCTCACATGTAAGTGTTCTAGGATTACTGTGGAAATAAGTGAATGTACTATACTCCACCGGCGGCCAGAGCTATCTCTTGTACATATTCCTCCCTTCCTCAGTGATATTTTCCCTGAGATGCAGCTACCTGTAGAGAGTCCTCCTCTGGCCAACAATAAAAAATTACTTCACAATTGCCTGTGAAATAAACCACCCCCAACTCAGTGGTTTAAAACAGCCACTAGTACCACCATTCATCGTCTTTCACAGTTTTGGAGTTGCCTGGGCTTGGCTGGGCAGTTCTTCTGCTCTATGTTCTGTTCAGTAGGCTGGAACACTCAAGCCAGCTTGCTCACGTGACTGGCAGTTGGTGCGGGCTGCTGACTGGGGCTCAGCAAGGGCCCCATGGGTGTGGGCAGCAATTTCTTCCTTCTCTTCATGGCTTCTTATAGCACCATTCCCAGAGGGGTGTTCCAAGCAGAAAAAAAAAAACAGAAGTTGAGGGTAGGGGGAGCTTTTCAGGCCTAACCTTGGAAGTAACATGGTTTCACTTCTGCCACTTCCCAGTGGTTACAGGAAGTCCAGAGCTAGCCCTCCTTCTTCAAAGGAAGGGCAGTGGATTTGGCTTTTGGATGGGAGAAGTGGCAAAGGATTTGAAGCTATCTTTAATTCTCCACCTCTCTGGTTAGACTGCTGGCCTGTCGTGGGGCTTCTCTGAGTCTAAAAGGAGGGGCTGTTCAGCCCCAAGAGGAGCCCTGGGTCACCTTCCCCGCAAAGCATCGAAGGGGGTGAGGGAAATCTCAGGGTCAGGCATTTCCTCTTTGTCGGCTCCCCGGGGCAAAATTGTGAAGTGTGGCAGAAGAGTCAGCCAGACCTCTGAGTCTCTGCTTCCTCATCAGAGAAAAACAGAATTCTTTACCGCTTTCAGTTGTCGGGAAGAGTAAACACACGTTCAACCTTTAGCCCGTTATGACTAACTACTTAATGTGCCCTTGCAGCTGCAACACTATCTTTAAATCTAGTCCCTTTAGAGAAACTCTGTGATCACCCAAAATGTTATTCCCTTTCCATGACAGCTTCTCTCCTGTGCCCCCCTTCTCCTGCCCAGTGAATGGAGGTGGTCCCGGCACGAGTTGTCATGGTCGCCACTGGCTACAACTCCTGCTGGGGGTCAGACATTTTTGCGGAGACATTCTGAGGAAACTCTTCTTCAGCAGGGGCAGTGGAGTCCATAGACCTGCCTTCAGGAGACATAAAACCCCTCTGTTACTGTGAACTTGAAGGTCCTTTAAGCCTGGCTTCAGAGAAGCCCCAGAGGGGAGCCAGTAGGAAGTGTTAACCTCAAGGCATTTACTAAAGCACAAAGCCATTACAAGTTAAAAAAAAAAAAATGGCAAAGAACTCAAATGCAACATCTTAACATAGCTTTTTTGTTTTGTAGGAACAGCTACAGAACTGCTCGGTAAGCCATTTCTTCGAGAAGGGGGTTTAGGCTAAATACACATTTAGGGGAAAAGAACAGAAAAACAATTGCTGAAAACTATATTTTCAAAACTCTTTGTATTTCAAACAAATTAATTGTGTTAATAACCGCAGATTGACAGTAGGGGTGAGCCTCAACCTTTATACGTTGGGAGGCTATCTCTGATTTTTCTCATTGATTTCTCTCCTTGGATACAACACTTTTGCTAACTTGCAGCTTAATGCTCGACTATAGCCTGACTGAGTTATCCCACTGTTGAGGCTGTCTGGATTTTAATTTGCTGTGACAATGTTTGTTTCCTTAAAAAACAAAAAACCAAAAAAAAAAAAAAACCCTCTAATTAACAACAATGACAAAAAAAAAATGGGTCAACAAACCAGTAAGTGTCACGTTTTATTTGAAAAGTTGTCTCGAGATGGCTGGCAATTTATGAATAAATTACAAACATACCCTCTCCCTTTCTTGGACTTTGGGGATTTATCAGTGATCCCAGCTTTTCTGGAATACAGGCTCTGTGATTTGATTTCATCTCACCCCAACCAACCCCTTCTTCTCAAAATGGTGTGTGGCAAGGAATTTCTTTAATTTAAAGTGAAATGAATTTACATTCCTTATTTTATTAAACTTGAGAGCATCTTCAGAAGAACTTTGCTCCCCCTGCAGGTGGAAGGCCTTAGGGGGTTGCAAAACCAGGGACAGTCACCTCTGGTTTAGAATATCAGGAGGGACTTTATGGTAAAAGGAAGTCTGATGTTTCATTCCTAACCCATGCAAAAAGGAAATGTGAATATTTTGAGACCCTGCTCCGTTGACAACTGGGCTGGAGCTGCCTGGATGTTGTTTTCTTGGTGGCCTGTCAGATGTTTTCTTGGTGGCCTATGGCTTTGGAAACATAAATCTGTTTAGGTCAAGGGTCTCTAAAAGCCGTTGAGTGGCTTACCATGGCTCTCAGAGCGAAGTGTCAACACGTGATTGACAGACAGTGAGCCCCGCCCCCGCCCCGCCCACCTTCTTCCTGGCGCCCCACCCCCGCTGCGAGGGCCTGCGCGCTCCTTGAACGCTCTGCTGGGTTCCATTGCTCTGGCTTTTCCTGCCGTCTGGAACCCGGTCCCCTCAGCCACCCACAACCTTCAGAGCTTTCTTCCAGCGTTGCCTTATCAGAGAGGCTCTCCCGGCCATTACATCTCTTCTCACTCTCCTTGCCCCTCCCGCTGGAGAGTATTTATGGTCCTTACTTTCGGCCTCCGGCAGACTCGGATGCTTCCTAAGGGCAGAGACTTTGTTTTTCTCATTGCTATTCTCCCAGCACTTAGAATTGTTCTTCAGACACAGTAAGGAATCAATAAATGTTTGCTAAATGAGTGAATGAAAAGTTCAAGGTCCGCGTTCCTCTCCGCAGGCCTGGGTCTGGACTGAAGTTGAATGTGGGGCCCTTGGGCGCTCGGGCATCGGGAGAGGCAGGTCGCTGTCCAGAGGCGAGCTAGAGCTCTGTGGCCCACGGTCTCCAGCGGGGGAAATGTCCTGTGTCTCAGATCCCAGGCTCCGGAGGTTCTCGGCAGGGAGGGGCTGAGAACAGACTTGACCTCCCAATCCGAGGTGGGGCGGGAGGAGAGCTGAGCGGAGATTTTCCAAGAGGCTCACCTATGCGCGCCCTTGGCTCAGTTTAGATGGTCTGGCATGCAGGATTCTCAGCCTGCACATGCGCCACATTTGGGGCGGATAATCCTTTGCCCTGTGCATGGTATGATGGTTAGCAGCATCTCGGGCCTCTAGCCACTAGCTGACAGTAGCTCCCTCCTCCCCACCTTTGACAACCGGAAGTGTCCCCAGACATCGTCCAATGTCCCCTGGAGGCCTAAATCGTCCCCACTGGGGACCGCGCCGGTGTAGTAGCTAAGAGTTGCAACTGCGGGGCCCAGGATGAAGCAGCCTTTCCTGCATCATTTCCACATTCAGAGACGGAGCGGGCAGTGATGAGATAGAGAAACATAGGGTTCAAAAATTAGAAATGGTTTTAAAGGTCATCTGACGCAGTGGTCTTGAACTTTTACCTTTGCTTAATTAGCTGGAACAATAAGAGCTGGATACTCTCCTTAAGCTTGTATCTTTCCTCTTTCCTTCCCTCCCCCTTACTCCCTTTCCCTTCACCTTGACGAACTGCCCCCGGAAATTTAACCAACAAGCATGGCTAAAACTCGTTGAAAACACCTCCTTCTTAGGGGTGAGGAGAAGAACAAGACTGCCGGGAACCCACAGTGAAACAACAAATTAGTCTAGGGCCGTCCTCAGACTCCTTCCTTCCACCCTGATTTCTAATCCACTTTCCTCTCCAACACACTTGGCAGACCATTTGCTTTCTTGGAGCATGTTGGGTGCTGTAAATATTTCAGTGGATCCAGAGAAAGCCTGGAATCAAGCAGAAACATGCCTGGAATGATTAGTCTGCCTTTACCATTAGAACCAGGAGGACAGTGGGATGTGGGGAATGGCCACTCATGGTGGGCCAAGGTCTGACCTGTTGGGCTGGGACAAGGCCCCAGCACTGGGCTAGGGGGAGAAGACCAACAAAAGGAAATGGAGCCCATGGGCCCACATGGTGAAGGTGCTGGCTGTCATTGTTCCACTACCCAGCTAAGAGCCACTACTAGATGCTTCTCTGGTTTGTAGTCACCATCTTGAACTGGTCTCTGTTTGTCTTTCCTTCAAATGGCACATCAGGAGGATATTTATCCATAGCTGATGGTGGGCTGTCTCTGCCAAGTGTTTTGTTACTTTATGGAGGAAAGAGGTTGCTTGGAAATACATTCCACTGGATATTAAAGAATGCATTTTCCTGATTTATAGTCAGGCTAGGCAAGGTTGTCTGAGAGGCAAGGAACCAATGGGAATATCTATTTCGACCAATGATTAATTATTATATCTAAAGTGATGTTTTCCTATCAACTGATAGGCTGGAAAAAGAGACTACAACAGCTTGCTAGGTTAGCACCACGGGTCACAGATGTTGCCTCTGCATTTTCAGATTATATTATCCATTACAGGCTGTACCTTCTCATTTAGAAACATAATTTGTTGTTCTCTCAGACAAAAAAAAAAAAAAAAAGGAAGAAAGAAAAGGAAAAAAAAAAAAAGGCTGACATTTCACATGCAAGCCAAAGATTAGAATCACTGCACAGGACCACATATGGGAGTACATTAGGATGGGGTGTCCGTGAATCAAGGACACGAGGCAGCCTGTGCAGGGAGAGATGTAGTCAGCAGTGACTTCTGATCTTTATTATGCAAATGTACGGCCCTGAGAGCCAGGCTGTTTAACCTCATCAGGGGAAATGTCACTGATCATTTCAAGCTCTAAATGTAGCGCAAGCATTAGTACTATTATGTTATTATTATTATTATTTGCAGGGCATTATGTAAGCCCGAGCCCTCTGATTAAGCTCAGCCCCTACTTGGCCAGACCCTCTGGGGCTGCAGATCAGCTCCTCTGGGTATTAAAAAACAAACAGACAAGCAAACCTGTTTCGCTCTCTGTCTGTAGTGTTTGTGGAGGGGGAGCTTTCCAGACCGGCTGGAGATGGGGGAGGATCACAATGTCCAATTTGTGGTCCCACCTGCTTGATGACAAGCGGCCTCCTCTCTCCTGTGGTCGCGTGCCCCAGTGGCAGAGGTGTGGAGATGAAGCTTAAACAGAGTGTGGTGCCAGGACAGAAGAAGTGACAGCTCAGGGGGCGGGAATGGTGAGGAGGACTGGAGAGTGAGAGAGACACTACATAAGATTAGAGAGGGAGGGACCTAGGGGGAGAGGCCCTTGACTCCAGCTCGGGTATCCCTGTTAGCTTCTAGAGCCATAAGGAACACTGAAGGCAACTGCGTAAGAGGTGGAGATAAAAAGAGCTCTGGATCAAGCAACAAAGCAATAAGAACCAGAGCTTAAGGAGAAGAGAAACAACTGGGGGCAGTGATGAGTGGCCCAGGGTGACAGAAGGCAGAGGCAAGACACAGGCTACCCATCTCCAGCATTTAGGTTTTAGGACCTGAGCTGGTAGAGTCCTGGCTTCCAGAAGAAAAGACTTCTTCTGATGCAGGAAGCTAAGAGACATACAGCCATGAGACATACAGCCATACTGAAATTCGGGGGAAACAAAAAGCAAGTTGTGTGTCTCCCCTTCTCCTCCCACAGCCTGGAGCGAGAGGAAAGGTCCAACTTGAATACATCAATATTAATAAATAACTTTAATAAGTAATAAGGAGGGAGATTGACTCATTGCATAATTGGAAAGACTAGAAACTTCTCCATAGACCTTTAGAGTTCCTCTCATCTAGACCCAAACCTTTTAGCTACCAACACTGACATTGGGATCCCAAGCCAATTAAATCTGACTTCTTGGGAGTGGGGTCCATGTCCATAGTCATTAAAGCTTCCCAGGAGTTTCGAATATGCTGTCATGGCTGGGAACTGCGGTTTTATGTTCTAGAGAATATAAACTCCATAAAAGCAGGGATTTTTTGCATGTTTGTTTTCCACAATATCCCCTAGCATCTCGCACAATGCCTGGCACATTGCAGAACTTGAATGTAGATTCAGAGCATGAACAGGTAATGGGTGAAACAAGGCACTTCTGCAAGAGAAACAAGTCTGTATGAGGCCATTCAAGACATCTGTGGAGAAAGTTACCCCCCAGGGCCCCACGAACCATTCTCTCAGGCTCCTGTTTGTGCCTCATTGTTCTAGTGTGAGTAGACGCTTGACATGTTCCCAGGTCTTCCTGAGGGTACAGCAGAAGTAGTACCTGTGGGGCCAGCAGTTATTTTTATAGACTAGCCCTGGGGAGGCAGCATGGACCCCCTTCCATGGGCCATGCTTCCTGAAGGCTTCCCCTGGATCCCGGAGGAAAGCCTGTTGTCTTATCTCCAGCCTTTTCTGGGGATGGTCGCCACTGACGCGAAAGATGAGAGGTTTGAGCATGAAGGAGTGAAAAGGGAGGGTGCCTAAGCTGGAGACTTACTCAAAGCCCGAATCAATTCTGAGTAATTAATTCAGATCACTTAGGTAGACACTGATTGAACACGGGGCATGCGGCAGAATCTGTATTAAAGGTTCAGGATACCAAGGGAAATAAGGCACGGTCCCTGCCTCTAGGGAGTGGCCAGTGGCAGGGGGGCGAGATCACCTGATTTCCCGGCGGGGCCCTAGATCCAACACCAAGCTGAAGGTCATTACACCCAGTCCCTGACCCCAATCCACCTCTTCCCCCTCTCCCAAACTTCGGAATTCCCTTTTCAAAAGGAATCTGCTCTTTATGGAAGCCGAAAGTGTAGACGGATCAAAGCGCAGCTACTCTGGGGTGTGAAAAGTCCAGCTTGGCCACGTCTCCTTCGCTTGTCCCTCTGTCCCTCCTCAAGACCCTTGGGGCTGAGAACAACTCTAAGAAACCTGCTTCTCTAAATGGAGCAAGAGTCCTTCAGCCAGATGCTGGGAGAAAGGGATGAGGAAGCAGTGTTCTCTTAACTCACATGAGACAGTGCACCATACCCCCATGAAACCTTTGAGCTGAGAGATGCGTTGGGATCTCATGGTTCATTCCAATTTCCACAAAGCAACATGCTGTACGAAAGGAAAAAAAAAATATTTGGGAGGTAGGAGGTTTGCCTTAACCCAACCTTGGCGGTGTGACTGACGAGTTCTCCTCTGGAAGGTCCTTCCATGTCTCATAGCTCAGTCTCCACGTCTCTAAAATGGGGACAACAGGAATTGCTTGACAGGTGTATTGTGAGCAATAGAACTTAGGGCTATTTTGAAATCCTGTTGTTTGAATCCTATGAGATTGTTTTTCACCACGGGGCTCCAAACTTTTTGAAGGCACAGGAAGAACTTTCTTTATCTTTGTATCTGCTGTCTCTGACACTATAAACAGCTGGCACACATCGTTGCCTCAATGTCCACTTCTCAGAGAGGCCTGGCGCACAGTTCATCCCGGTATCCCCTTACTCGTCATCACATTCAAACCGTCAGCACACTCCCTGCCGCGTGTAGCCCGAGTGTGTTAGTAACTTTCCCCGCCGGCGGCTGAGGGGTCAGCAGTCACTTCTGGTGGCTTTTTCTTCCCTCCTGGTCCTGCTTGAGGTCTGGTCGGTGACGCATTTTGCATCAGTGGAGGGCGATCTTTTCTCTGAGGCAGGAGACCTGTCCCTTGGGCTACAGGAGGAGAGGTACTGCCGGGAGGGAGGCTCAGGAGGAACACTGGGGTGTGGGCCGAGAGCTGAGCTTGTTTGGTGCAGGAGCGTCTCCTCGGCACCTCTTTGGGGCACAGGCCAAACTGTGCGGCTGGAAAGAGCTAGCGAAACCACACATTCGGTCGCAGGTGGAATCAGTGTGTCGTCTCGCCCTTTGCTCCTCACTCTACGTCTTGTTAGTTCCCTTCAGAGCCTCAACACGATGTCTTGTATGTCATCCATCTCTACCCTGACTATAGTTCCCAGGAGATCAGGGCCTTATCTGCCTCAGTGGCCAGAGCCTAGAACAAGCCGATCCAGAGGAAGTGCTCAAAATAGATTTGCTGAATGGAGAAATAAATGACCAGCCGCTCTTTCATTACTACAAGCAGTAGCAGTGGTTGTGAGATGAGTTGGAATCCACACAAGTAGATAAAAGTGAATCATCTTTGCCAGGCTCCCCAGCAAGGATGAGAAGGGCCAGAAGCCATTTGAGTTGCCTTCTCACAGAACGTGGCCCGGGAACCTGTATTTGGGACTGAGGGTTTCCTCTGGCTTCCACGAGGAGGCCCTTCCTGCTGTTCTGTGCAGAGTGAGTGAGGTTTTGTGACTAGACGGGGGCTGCCTGGGAGCCTGACCTGGGGGCCCCCCAGGAGCGCGGTGGGGGCGCAGCCTGTCGTCCACAAACTCCTCACCATTCAGAGGCTCCAGACGGCTCGGGCCCTGCGCCAAGCTGCTCGGTTCCAGTGGGAAAGCTGACCTTGGCCAGGAAGAACCGGGAAGAGGCACAAATGGCTCATTGTCCCACATCCTCCAAGGTAAAAACCGAGCAGTGTGTGTGGCCTTTGGGGCTGGACATTATTGCCGCCTTGGCTTCCCCCACAGTCAAAATAAAAGCACTCAGCCAGCAACACATGCGCCGCCTAGGAATGCGACCAATGGGTCTGTTTTGTGGCCCCGTTCCCCATGCCTTTTCTGCAGTTAGAATTTCAAAATTCTGTCCATAGAACATGACGGTTTCCACTTCCAAAAGTAGAGCACGATTTCGTTTTAAAGACTTAAGGCAGCCTTCATTTCCAATCAAGGCCATGTGACGTTTTATGGCCTCGTGGGAGAAATGTGATATGTTTCCAGATCACGTGTGAAGGAGGTCTTGCTTGAATGTGCTTTATTTTTATTCAGGAATTCGGGATCCAAGTCCCTTATTCCTAAGATGTGCTCCTGCCTCTAGATTTCCACTAGAGGGCACTCTTGGAAAATATTTATCAATATATATTTTATTGCTCTGTCTAGGAAAATGCTGTGTTTTAAAAAGAAGGAAAAAAAAAAAACCCAGTCTGTCTAAATTTCAGACGGCCTTTGCCTTCAGTTGGAACTCTTCCTAATTCTCCTAGAAGCGCAGCCAGAGAGGGAAGCTGGGAAGCGAACAGGCAGCTGCTTCCCCCTTCCCCTGTCCTTTTGTCCACGTGGGATGCAGCTGGCCAAGCGGCTAAGCCTGCCCACCAGCCTGAGCCCAAACCCCCTCTGCTCCGTGGGGGACCGGCACCCACAGACTGGGACGCACCTTGCAAAAGGGTCTGTGAGATGCTGAATTTCGGGGCCTCTGGAGTTCAGCCTTGGCGGATCTCCCCTCCAAGGAGATTATCTGCTGCCCTCCCCTATAAGTTAGCAGTGGCCGGAAATCCTCAGAAAAGTGCCAGGAAAGGTCGGGGGCAGCTGGGTGGCCAACAATTAAAAATAGGGCTTCCGGGCAGGCAGCCATGGAGATCTCGCTCGATATGTAAATAAGTGTAAATAAGACGGAGTCTGGGTGCTAGAAGGACGCTGTGTGGATTGTGCGTAGCCAGGGTGGTCCAGGAGAGTGGTGAGCAGCCTCCCCGCCCCCCACCCTCCACAGTCCGTGTTAGAAAAATAGATATTTTTTGCACCCAAAAAGACATAACTCCACTGAGTTGTTGGTGGAGCTGGGGGAGGGGTGGAAGGAATTATTCTTACAATTTTCTTACCCAATGAACAGAAGAATGTCAATGGGTACATTAGAACAGCTTTTAGCCACTAAAACCTCAATTCTGGGGCACATCTGAGACACAGGATTTCACTCTCCCATCTTTGACATTCCTGTGACCCCGTGGAGTTAACGTCATTCCCTTATGTGAGTGATCTCATTCCATCCCGGAAACAGCCCCGGGAGGTGCCACCGTCCTCGTCCTCGTCATTTCAGAGCAGGAAACCAGACTCAGGGAGGGTGGCGTTCTGGCCACGGACACAGCACAGGGGTGGGACTGGGGTTAGAAGCGGTTCACGGTCTTCCGCGTATCATTTCGCAGAGCATCTGCCGTGTTCCTGGCTCGGGGCTAGTGACCAAGAGGACGCTGCTTCTCGCCTTTCCTCAAAGACAGGCTCTCTAAATGTCAAGGCAAGCCCTTGGCCTTCACTTGGAAGTCGTCCTCATTCTCCCAGAAGCACAGCTAGAGAAGGAAGCCGGAGAGCACAAAGGCGGCTGCTTCTTTTTGTGTACACGTGTGTCTCAGGGTGGAAAGAGCTTCGCCCGGCTGGGGGAGGCTGGGGAGGGCAGCGGGGAGGGCCCCTCCTGGAGTTGTCTCACGTACTGGAAGATCAGGGCTAGCCCAAGGGCCCAGGACCACGGCTTGCTTCAGGCCGACTGCCAGGCAGGTGTCTATCCCATTCCTTTTAGGAGCCACTCCCTGCTGCTGACCTTGGCCCCTCGGTGACCTCCCACACGTGAGCACAGAAGCAATCCTCAAAAGGCTTCTCTCTGTCCCGGGGTTTTCTGTGCTGCAGGCTTCTTCATGCTCTGTTCCTCTTTGTGGAGGGGCCGCGGGGGCATCTGAAAGTAGCCTTGCGGACTCTGGGAAGAAGCTAGGCGGCTGCCGGTGACTCTGAAGGGCTGCCCTGTGGCTGGGGGCTGCAGCGGTGCAGGGAGTCGGAGGAGCGAAGGACAGAAGGGCAGGGTGGGGGAGGGGCAGTGGTCTCCCAAACGTGCTCTGCAGACCCCGCTTTCGCTCTGCTCCATTCGGATTTTTTTTCCCCATGAGCATATATGACTTTGTAACTAAAACCACAGGTGCGCGCGCACACAGGTGCGAGCGCGCACGTGCACGCGCACACACACGCACATGCACAGAGCTTTACAACGTTGCTTCTGTCCAGTTTGTCAAGGAAAGTAACACCATATGCTGTAACAGTGAGTGCACATATGGGTACAGCCCTCGCAGAAATTCAGATGCAGCAGGGAATCTACATTAAAACTGTGGTGTATGTGAACAACAACAGATACAATTGGGGTCGTCCCTATTTGATAATGCTGCTGTGTCCCACAGAGAACGGGAACAGAATGAAAAATGCAAATTGGGCATTTCGGAGGTTCTTTCTGCTTCAGGAATCTCTGAGGAGAGGACGAGGAGACGGGGAAGTGAGAGAGGCAGGTGCCACGGCGGCCCCAGCCCTGTGCTTTCCTCTGTGCTCCCCTCTCTTCTCCCCACATCAACCAAACAAGAGGTGAGGTGAGGTCAAGCTCGGGTCCGGGGACTCCAGGCTCCTGTCCTAACAAGTGGGGTTTGAGGAACACAGGAGGGAGGGGGAAAGTGGGTTTCGCAGGGACAGAAAGCTGGCTATGGGTCCCCTGGTTCTTTGCTCTCAGAGATGACTCAGAAGTTCCTTCCACACGCCTTAGCCAGGTTCCCACAAGCCAGGTGAACTGCACAGTCGTGGGACCTGTTGCTCTCACACTCTAGACCGTTCATAGAGGAGACCATCAATGTGCCTCCTGCTGGCCCAGGGAATCCCGGACAGCAAACTTGCTGGGGATAGATGCAAACAGCTGAAGGGGCTCATCCTGCTCACAGCCAAAGTCTTGGGAGGACTGGGGGCTTCTTGGATGAGCCAGGAGGGGTGCAGCTCGGTGGCGATCCTGGAAAGAGTTAAAAAGAAGAATACCTTCGATAGTGAAGGTCTCCAGGGATGGCCCCAGAGTGGCGCAGCGCTGACAGATTTCACAGCCCCCGTGAAGGGGAGGGGGCCAAGAAAGACGCAGCCAAGAGAGACTGTGCTCTGTGTTTGTCAGAACCATTCCGGCGCTGGGTGTGAATTCCTCCTACGTAGCTGTGATGAGGAAAGCCCTGTGTGTGGGTGTCTGGTAGACACCCTTTCGAGGGGCTGGCAGTGCTTGTCTATGCACAGGAAGGGAAGGAGGATTTTTCTAAGCCTGAAGTGCCTTTAGACCAGTGGCTTTAAGGCTCTTAAGAGGGAAGAAGAGAGGAAAATCAAATGCCCCAAGGGAACTGTCTCCTACTGCCCTTTACTAGGGAGCTTCGGGGGTAAAGCCGTGGCACAGCCCACCCTGCCCAGCAGCCCCACACCTTTCACTGGACGGACTCAGCCACCCGGTCTCCCAGCCCAGCCTGGCCCAGCCAAGGAGAAAAGTGTCCATTTAGATATCGTTCTATTCCAATTTGGCTGCTCATCTTTCGATGCCGCAGAATCAGATTTTCTTAGCTGTTCCAGCACTTCAAACGACTTGTTAAACAATGTCTTCAGACCAAAAAAATAAAAAATACAAGCAGATTAATAAAGCGCTCATGAAAGGGCTGAGACAAGGAGGCTGTCAGACCCACACACAGAGAACGCTGAAATGCACGCTCGCCTGACCTCAGGGACCTGCCTGACACCAGGGTGACTGTCGCCTGACTTTTCTTCTGTCTCCACAGAGTCGAGAGCTGCTTAGTGCCAAGTGTGATGTGGACACGTGTGCCGGATGGAGACAGAAACTCATTTTCCATCTGTCAAGCAACCTGACACAGAGCCGGTAATGATTTTCTGTCAGCCGAGGCCTGGCTGGATTTGAACCAGTGACCCAGAGGTAAAAGGCCCTGATGTAGGGCTCCCTCTACAATAACTGGCTTGCCTGGCCTTGTTATGCCTGGCCCAGTGCTCTCTCTTGCATCTGCCCATGCACGCTCCTCAGCCATTTGTGTTTTGGTTGGATCCTCACTTAGCATTTGGGGCTGAGTGGTTCATGTCCTAGGAGGGCAAGCACGGATGCATGTGTCCTGGGGGAGTGAGAAGCAGAAGGGAGATGAAGGGCAGAGAGTCAGGGTCTCTTTGATGAGCTTGGGGCCAAAAGCTACATGCTTCTTCCAGGCTGGTTGTCTGGCCCTGACCTCAGGACCCTTGCACAGACAGCAGCCAGAGAGATGGCTCCCAAAGCAGATGGTGAAACAAGGGATGGGCATCGGAGAGGGATACTGAGTTCTAGATGCTCCAGCCTTGAAACTGTCATTATTATTTTTATTGATTGTTTTCATGAAGAGAAAAAAGTCCTTTCAGAAGCATTTGTAGATTGATTCATATTATGCTTTCCATTTACTGAGTGATAATTCACTTACATGCTACTCTCCAAAAATAGTGTTTCATAATCAGAAGATATCTGTCCCCTGCTCCCCCCCCACCCCCAGAATCAGGAAAGCAATCTGGAGGGCTTTACAGGTTAACTCATTATTCAATAAACATTTATTGAGGTCCCTAATATCAGGCAAGCATTCTGCTAGTCATCAGGGTTACAGAGATAAGAAAAAACAAATTCTCCATTGAAGAAATGATTAATTTAGAGGGGGAGAGATATGTGGACAAAGATAGTCTGGCACAACCTGATAAGTGATATCATAGCAAGTAAAGAAATCCAGTAGGCAATTGGTAATAACTGATGACTGTGTCTCACAGTGGTGGGGGCTGTGGTGAGACCCTGAAAATGGGGAATCATTAGCACAGGTGCTGGCTGTGTCAGCAACCCAGGAGGAAATCCAGGCTTTACCACTTATAAGCAGTGGCACCTGGAACTTAGCTTCTTGGAACCTCCACTTTCTAATCTGTAAAATGGGAATGATCACACGAATGCCAAAAATGTCATAAGGGTTAAGAGGGGTGATTCACATAAAGCATTTAGCGGGGCTCTTGGCATGTGGAAGGCGATTGATAAATGTGCCCTGGATTGGAGAAAGGTATTATTGGAGGAAAAAAGTAACATTTTTAAGGTTATTTTAAGACAGTGGCAGGGAGTGAGGAAAGTGGAGATTAAGGAGAGGACTTGTAGTAGGATCCAGAGAATTGGGTGACTAGTGAAGATGAAAAGGGAGAGGTGAAGGTCTTGGGGGAGGTCACCAGGCCTGGTGGCTGTGGCAACATCGGAGGTGGGCTTGGGGAGGACTGAGTGCAGGGAAAGGAAGAGGTGGCTGGCTTTGCTTCAGGGGCATGCGGTTGGAGGTACCTTGAGGATACCTATGTGGGAATGTCCAAAGGTAAGGCTACCTATCCCGGAGCTCTTGCTGGTTTCCCGAAGGTGGTTGATGCTAGAACTGTGGGGAAGGCACTGGGAAAGGCTGGGAGTGGGGGATGGAAGAAAAATCAGATGCCAGAATTCCTGGAAATGTTAACCTTAAAGGGATGAGTGGGATGGACAGGCAGCACTCTCGAGCGGAGAGGGGATGTTTCGGCCTGGACGCAGGGAGCTCAAGGAATGGCCCCCTGAGAGGGCAGTGACCGCAGCCCCCAAACCAGAAGTCATCCCAGGCAGGCAGTAGTCAATCGGAATCAATATGGGGGCAGCTCTGTCTGTGAAGTGCTTTATCGGATGGTTCTGAGCCAGACTCAGGGCTTTTAGGGAAGTTGGACAAAATTTCTGCTTGGAATTCTTTGGAGGAGGCAGAAAATGGCACAAGCCAGATAGCAGTGGTGGGCTGGGAGGACCTTCCTATCCCTGCTGGAAGACAGGGATTGCTGCAACCGTCTTGAAATTCAGAATCCGGTATCTTCATTAACTGATGGAGTAAGACTCATGCCCTGATCACTTCCTGACTTGACTAGTGACATTTAGTGGACTTTGTAAAAGGTCATTTGCATAATTAGAAGTCATGCAGAACTGAGCCTGACACCTGACTCTACATGTCCAGCATGGTTCACCCAGGTCCCATCCGTTGTTGGGCAGGGATAACGACTGCCACTTACTGAGTTCTTGCCATGTGGCAGGAGCTGTGACAAGCTGTTTGTGGAGATTATCACATTTGATCCTCATAACAAACCTAGGATGTTCACACCAGTCTCTTTGGCTTTGTGAGGCGAAAGAGAGGTGAGCTGTAAACGGTATTTTGCTCCATCTCCAACATCTCCAACAACGGGACTTCTCAGGCACAGCTGCGGGGTGGCGGCTAAGGCGGCAGGGGTGTGGTCAGAACACACCACACATGAGATGCTTATAGCCGTGGGGCCCAGGTAGGAAGTCATGGTGGACACATCCTGGTGGAAAAGATACAGGATGGGTTTTGAGGACGTTGGCACAACCAGCCCAGGATGCCAGCTGACAGCGGTGCTCTTTGTGAACAGCCAGTCAGAGTCTAGAACTTTCAGTAGTGGGCACAGATCAACCACGTGGCAAGGATGTCACATCTGAAACAGTGGGGAGTGAGGGAATGATCCATGTGTCCGGTGGAGGCTAGGATCGACCTCTTCAGTGTGTTGTCTTTTCCTGTCAGCGGACTCTAAGGCCTGGTTTCACAGAAACCCTGCGCTCCTTCCTTCCGACTGTCTGGAATTTCTGAGTTGTTGAAATCATCCAGGGGACCCTCGATGTCTCACAACCATGCTGGAATTTCATGGGTTGTGGTCGTGTCCACAAACACATGCGCCCCGATAGATTGTTAGTGACAGTCATTTACCGTTCGATACGGTTTTTCAGAACTGGCTCTGTAGATGAGTTTCCCGGGCTCTCTGAGAAATTTTTTCCCCCTTTAAACGAGGTTCTATTTTACTCACATTTCAGAAACCGTCCTATGGTGTAAGTAAGATTAATTGGCTTGCTAGAGAGAATAAATTCTTAGAAGACCTTTCATTTATGTCTAGTTACAAACCAATGATAGGATGATAAACATAATAATCTGTATCTACTCTTTGTAGCGTGTTAAAACTCCTATAAGGGAAACTCTTATTTTTCATGCATATAAAGTAGTCACTAATTCCGAGTGACCCAACCTGATTTAGCCTGAATTATTGAGGGTTTACTGTGCTTTCAGAGCAGAGATGATGGAAGCTGTTTGCTTATCACACCTGCAATGTCACCTTGGAGAGTTCTATATACAGAGCTATGAAGTAAGACATTTCTCTGAGTAGCAAGAGGCAGCTCCAGTTTTACTCAGATAGGAACAGCGTAAAGCAGTCGGTTTTCCTTGCAAATTAGTAATGATCTATATGTAGGGAAGCGCTCTTTCATCATTTTGAAGGTTCACGTCCTACCTATTAAGATCACAATTGAGAAAATCAATGCGTGTTTTCTGGTACTGCACGGAACCAGGCATGGTGCTAGGTAGGCACTGCAGAGAAACAGAAATGGGGGCCGTGCTGTAGGAGACAAATGCAGAGTCATGATTAGACGCTGCAAAGGTTTCAGAACTTGAAGGACAAATTCTAAGGGTGTGTCACAGGGAGCAAGTCTGGCACAGGCTGGGGGCGAGGGGGCAGAGCAGGAAAACCTCATGGAGGGGGCTGGCATCTCCAACAGCCTGTCAGGAAGAAGAGGATTGCTAAGCCAAGAAGACAGCCAAAGAAGAAGACCCGAGTATGGGGTTCTACACAAGGTGAGGCGCTTGGAAAGAAACACCGTGTTTGGAAGAGGCGTTCCAAGGCTTCGTCTTTTCTATCCCTTTAAATATGACAAGGGTGCCTAAAATTCCGAGCACTTAAATTTGGCCTCTTCTGTTGGCTGTGCTTCTCTTTTGGTTGTCAACCCTGTTGCAGAGAAAACAACTCTCACCAAAAAAGCAAGGGTGAGTTTTGGATTTTAACATGATACCGTGGTGGAGGTATTGATGACATGGATACCTGCACGATTATGAAACTTATGTGTTTTTAAACACAAATGCTACAAGAGTGCCAGAATGAATAAAGAGAAGTTGAGATAGACTTAGAAGGCATTACGACTGCATCTGAAATCAGGTTAAAAATCAGCCACAGGTTTTCTCGTGATTTGTGAAATATCTTTGTTTAATCATAGAATCATTTCCATCTTCCATTCATCATAAATAATCCACTTTATTATTTCACCAATCTTTTTGTAAAAATTTGGTATTTAGCATAAACAAACACTGAAAATTAGCCAGAGGTGTGTTAGTTTTAAACAGAATAGGGAATTTAAAAAAAATACAAAGTTTAAAACTTAGAAAAGAACACATGAAAAGATTAACATCTCCCATTAAAAAAAAAAAAAATCCAATTTCGTAACAACCATTTAAAAAAAAACCCAGGTGGCAAAATTAGTAAACATAAATATAATCTAATGTATTTCCTTCACAAATACATTTAGACAAAAAAATGCATGAACGGATAGCCTGACAGTGCATAACATAATAATAAAATATTTTGAGGTGAATAAGTAAATCCCAATAAGCATGAATTACAAATAAATTTTTATTTTATTTTTTATTCTTTATGGAAAAATATGCCACAGTATTTGTGTAAAAAAAGACATAGGCA
Source organism: Mustela nivalis (assembly GCF_964662115.1). Classification (NCBI taxonomy): domain Eukaryota; kingdom Metazoa; phylum Chordata; class Mammalia; order Carnivora; family Mustelidae; genus Mustela; species Mustela nivalis. Next base: position 144,662,092 of record NC_139023.1, on the reverse strand, counting down.
TAAATGTATCACTCAAGCCACCAAAATGCACTATGTAGAGATTATTTGAAAACAAAACACATTTTTTAAAGCACGTTATAGCATTTTCAGTTGAACCTTATCCCATAATCACACCTACTGTAGGTGTTAGACAATAGAGGTAGATAAGTTGGGGAGGAAAAAAAATCAGTATTCTAATGCTAGGGAGAAAGAATTTTATAGCTCAGACAGATAGACAGACAACCCCACTGCTTCCAAAATTCCAAGAAACTTGTAGGAACAAAACATGAAAACCTTTCTATGCCCCATTTTTGAGCATCAAAAGTATTGAGCAAAATTACTGGAGTTTTAGATATAAGTGAAATTCTGACAAACAGCCTGTCCACCACAGATTTTTGCAGAGTCCGGCGCTGGCCTTAACATTTACATTGAGCATGACTCTTGTGAAATGTATGAGTTTCAGTAATATTGAAATGGTTAGAAGAAACACAAGATGAGATCTGGTTGTGACGATAATACGAATTTATACCACTGGTAAACCTGGTAGGTTTCAAAGGAATGATCTTTTCTGTTGCTGACCACAGTCAGCGTCAGTGTGGCCCAGGATGCCAATACTGTCTGTCAAACCAAGAAAGGACATGCAGAGAGGATGTGACAGAATGCTGGGCAGGAACAGCGTCCCCTAATTCTCTATATTGCTTTCTTCTCTATTTGGATCTAGTGAAAGTTTGTCTAGCCCCAGTGGAAGCAAAGATTGAATATTCCTTTGAAAGCTGATGCCCAACTGGGGACTGTTTTATTTGATCTTTTGGTTAATGAATGGTTTTGCATTTTCTGTGCCCATTTTTCTTTCCATCTGGCTAGACAGAATGTGTATATGTAACATTTGTTTGTGTCCATGACCTTTATATTTTTATTTATTCATAAGAACAATATGATTTAATTTTAAAAAACTGCAGCAAACATTTGTCAAATCTGCCAAGGAAATTTTCATTAATAACTTGTCTCAAATGCCTTAAGTGTGCTTAATCCAAGGATGAAACAGGCTGCTTCTGGCTAAAAGGGGCAATTTGTGCTCAGACATCTGTGTAACAAGAAAAAATTTTGGTCTCAGTTGTGGAATGTGAACATAATCCATCATTAATTGTTGCTGTTCTCAAACTGGAACATTTTTAAGTCTCATGTTTGGCTGTTAGGAGTTTGCAAGTGTGCTAGAAAACAGGTAAGAAAGAAATTGTGGCAGAAAAAGGGAAACTATCTGAAATACAATTTTAAAAATCCTGACTACCAAGTCCTGGAGTTTACCTCAAAACTTCACTTACTTATAACTCAAACATCAGGCTCTTTCTTTGAAGCAGCTTATAATAAATTTAAGACATATAACACCACAATCTCTTATAATGGGACTGAGGAATTTCTCTGTGGAAACTATCTGAAGGAATGTCTAAAGAATGATGTCAAGAAATGCAGATAACTTATGCCTTTCAGCATCTATGCAATCCATGACCCCTGCTGAGTTGATAAGGAAGAGGCATGTCACAGTTGTAGAAACAAAGAATCACACAGTAAATCAAAGTATTCATGAATAAGACTTTGGAAATTCTCACTGTCATCAGAAGGGCATTTTCCTGATGGTGTGACCTCATTTCAAACAGCACAGTAACTAGCGTAGGGTTGTTCTGCACCAAAGGTGGTACGAGGAAAGCGTATTTGCTTTTTGTCATGATCATGGTTTCCCGTGTTTGGAAAGAAAAAAAAAAATAATTAAACCACTCCAAAATACGGTACCACCCTTGCCAGTAACCAACAAAGTAGGTTCTGGAAATAACGCTCCTGTCCAATACATTTTAAGGCACTTAAACTTTTTTTTTTTTATCATATTCTTGTGTAAAAAAATAAAATATGCATCGAAGCAACATTCACAAGTACAAGTCTTCAGAACTGTTTGTATGTACAATTCTGTACAAATATACATCGCTGCATAAAGAGTGCCTCCTTCGTTATACTGTTGGTCTCGTCAACTTCACTCCCTATAAGAAAGGACAACATGATGTTCAGAGCTGGACAGTATCTATGAACAAAATGAAAGCATCAATTAACACAAGATAATTTATGCTACTAGAAGGAAGACAAAGCCCGCCCACCCCGAGAACATTACATAACCAATGATCCGAACCTCTGGACACAAACAGGCCCACCTGCCCCCCTCACGGACCAGAAGACTTTGCCCCTTCTCCAGCCCCAACCGGCTGCTCATACCATCCTGCTGTGCGCTGGAGGGTGGGGGGGGGGTGTCTCAATCAGCCTTATTTGTAAAGCAGAAGAGATACTCATGGATACCCTTATGGTTGATTGTTTGCCTTTATGTTTGTGGTCAAATGGGATGGGCAAATATTCCACCCTTTCTGGATTATTCTAAGGTAGCCAACACCTCCTGGGTTTGGAGTGGTTTCTGTGCAAAAGGAGAGTGAACAGCATTGTCCAATTTAGCCTCCCTTTTGGAAATGCCTGTGTCAGTCTGCTTTTAAATACCGAGAAGACAATCTCATTCTGTTTAATTTGTTGTTCACTACAACTTCATATTACTGACAGAATATTAGGATTTTTAAATGCTTTCATTCTTTGCCAAAATGTTTGTGTATCAGTGGTGACCCACAGTGCACATACACACTGACCGATATAAATGGAAGTTTTCAAAGGGATAACTAGTGATAGAACTATAAAGGTACTAAACTGCTCCTTTACCAACTCTTGGGTGGGCGGACCAGCGCCCAGAGTGGTACCCAGTAAGGAATGGTAATCACTTCCATTCTGGTAAGTGGAAAAATAAACGAAGGTGCTGGGTGGGCTAACTTGTTCCGGTAGGATCCTGGGGATCTAGGGCACTCCTTCAGTCTCGAGTGTCCTTGTGGTATCGGGGAAGGATGTTGGGGACCAAACAGACCAGGGTTCGAGTCCCGCCTCTGGAACTGACAAACCCATCCACGTAACCTCCGGCAAGTTGCTCGACTCCCCAAGCCTCCTTCCTGAGCTGTCTGATAGCAACAGCAGAACTTGCTACAGTGCCGTAGACAGGAATGAAAACAAGGACAACGATGATAATTACAGCAGCTAGCTTTTATCAAACATATGCCAGAGAAGCCTCTGGAACTCTGAAGAGCAGAAATTATTGTTAGTCTCAGAGTGGCAGCAGCTGAGGTACAGAGAAGTGAAATAATGCAGCCAAGGGCTCCCAGAGAGGAGGTGGCTGAGCCTGCAGGTTCATGCCTGCGGGGGAAGACAGGATGTGCTCAGCACACACAGAGCTCAATAGGTGGTAGTGTGGCTATCCCACTTTTAGAACCCTAATGACACAACATAGAGCAGGCCCCCCGCCACTGGCTCTCTTTTTCCTACTCTTCTCCTGATAACAGCTGCCACCTTGTGTCCAGGCTCAGAGAAGTCCTGTAAGTTCTGAGCCACTGGGAAGCAGCCAGCCCAACGGATGCTCCGATGGTATACGCGGCATCTAAACTTTGTATGAATCACCCTGATTTTATGTTGGCTGCTAATTTAGGAAATCACATCTATGGATATCGAATAAGTTACAAGACTCTGAGCGAAGTGGTGAAATTGACACTGTGTACGTTCCTTTGCTAAGTAAAGTTTTTAAATGTGCCAATACATAGTTTTGCTGTGCAAAGAAGTTTCTAGGTGTCCGGAAAATTAAAGATAAAGTAGACATTTTAGATAAAGCCTGGTGCTATCACGTTTAGAAAGGCATGTGAAATCAGGACATGCAGGAAAGACGGGCTGGGGAAAAGAAGGGGTACACCTGAGCGGAGGGGCACGGGTATTTTGAGTATACTCACCTTTACTGCATTGCACTATGCCCTCCAATATGAGTGGATTTTTTTTAAAAAAAAGCTTTTTAAAACTGCATTTTGGGTGTAGCTGTACTTTCATAGCAATATACAATAGGGAACCCTCAGTCCTCCTTTTCAAATCGAAATGGATCAGTGCATCATTATTATGATGACTGGTTAAGAAAATATGTACTTGAGGATGAGGATATGCTAGCAAAAGGTAAAGCATATGAAGAGCTAAAATTCAGAAATAGCATTTCAGTCTGATTTGGATTCAAATGAGATCTTTCCAGTCTCACCTTCTGCCTTGACACCATCCAAGACTTTATTGTGGGCACCAACACACTTCCCAGAAGGATCTGAACTGGATGGTATATGAGCAAGGGCACAGATATTAGAGAGAGGTGCTCGTGGCCCGCAAACACGATCTTCAGCATTGGAATTCCTGAGGAGCAACAAAGACAGAAAATCTAGAGGTAAATTCAGTCTGTCATCAAACCAAAGACCCACCCCATTAAAACTGGAGCTCTGGACTAGGTCATTAGCATCTTTTCCCCCTATGTGTTCATAGGGAATGTCTCAACAGACTCATCAAATCTTTCCATTCTTCCTTTCATTGCAGAAAACTCTAAGCTCTACCCAAGACAGATGAAACGAAAAAGGTGGTCAGTATTCAAAGGCACCACTAATTCCCACTGCCAATTAGCAGGCTGTCTACAAGGAGGAGAGGCATTGCTTCTCAGAAGACCGAAGAACATGAGTAAAGCAGAGATTCAAAACGGATCTTTCCTTGCTTAGTAGGGAAACAGGCTGCTGGAGGCCTGCCTGGCATTATTTCATGTCCCAAAGTTCACTTTTGAGAATCGAAAGGATATGGTAATATATGATATATACCATTTTAATTGGGAGGGTACTTTTGCTAAATGAACAGTAATAAAGGCTTTGTGCCTTTTCTTTTGGCCAACGACCTCAAAGCACTTTATGAGCTATTATACGGCAGGTGAATTCTAAGTTTAGGGCTGAATGCTCAGACCCCACAGTGAAGGTCTTAATGGAACTCAGGTAAATGAATACTACTTTCTGAGTCTACCATTCTATTACACCAAGGGCAAGGTCTGCAGATTTTGTAAACAGCTGTCTATAGTGTGTACCTATTAAGCTTTTATAAGAGAAACCAGACACCAGCAATTTGACTGTTATTACCAATTGTTTTAATATGGCCCAGTTGTCAGAATTACCGTGTATGTATGTCAGCTTTTTCAACAGAATAGCTTAGCTTCCTTCTTGTTTCTTTGAGAACAGCCTCTGAGAAGGACCCAACCTCCTAAACATGCACACTGATGGCACATAAATAACTTTTTATTATAACCCACTGAGGAAAGCTCTGCTTTTTCAATTATTTTTACCTTCTAATAAATTTCAAACCTTTATGCAAAAATGTATTTCATAGCCGCTTTCTTTTTCATAGCCTCACAAATCATTGCCATAAACTGAAAACACTTAACTCGTCCCCAACAATCTCTCTCTCAAAGCTTGGAAAGTACATGCTTAGAGTTTTGCACTTTCTGTCTTCTCACCAATATAAAAAACAAAAGAGCCTTTTTTTTTTTTTTTTAAGAAACAGTAGACTTTATCAACTGAGAGTCAAAAAGCAGCATCTGATATTATGATCCTGGGAAGTTATCATGGTGAGGAAAGAAGAGCTGAGCACCCTCCTCTTGTTTCTGGGGAAGGTTATTTGGCCCAAAGGGACGGCGTTCAGGAACAGGGTGGAGGGAGCAGTAAAAGCAGGGCTGAAGGGAGCAAATGATAAGAATATAGAGATACTTGTCCATGTAAGTGAGAACAGTGGGGGTTTCTGACCCGAAGTTCAAGGACCATGGCTGCTAGGCCAAATCACTCAAGCTACCCTTTCTAGGCAAAGATTCGGGCTCTGTGCCATTCTTAAGCTGAAGTGGGCTCTGCTACTATGGTCAGTAAACCAAAAATTGGCTGCAAGAGAGACGAGGTATCTCAAGGTAAGCCACAACAGAGATTCACCTTAGTGTGGGGAAGTAGGTACACAGAGCTGGCAATAATGACGCCCATCCTGGTTAGCATGCAGTGAGAGCTTACTAGATGTCACATGCTGCCCAAGTGCTCTCCCATGACTGAACGAAGCCTTGAGATGACCCTGAGAGGCTGAGAAAAACTAGTGTTCGCACCATGCTACTGATGAGGAAACGGAGACACCTCAGGGTCAGGAACTGTCCCAGGTGGAGGGGTCTGAATTTCAAGCTGGGCAACCTGCATTTCCAGCCCTCTGTGCCAGGGAAGGTTCAAGGTCTCAGGGGTCTTCAGTTCAGCTTCTTTAAGCAGAAATGCAGCATTTTGGTACACAAAAACACTTTCTCATCCAGAAGCTCTTTTGGAACTCCTTCCTCTTGGAAACGAAGCAGAAACCCTTCCAGAAGCAGAAGACCTCATCCCCTGCTACCCAGACCAGGACGTTCCTGTGATTTCATAAGCTTGAGAACCTCAGTGACTGCTAGGACTCCCCCGTAGTGCCTAGGCACACAGACGGGAAGATGTAGCGAAGTCCTTACTCTCAAGAAGCTTCCCGTGTACAAGTGACCTTCTACCTTCTTGGAATCCTCGCCGCAATTTGCATGAAGTTCTCTTCTGGCCCTGCGCTGGTTCTTCGGCTCCTGGAACTCATCTTCACACGCACCCTTCTGGATGCTCAGGACTCTGCGAACATCACTGCCTGGCTGCCAGCTCCCTGGATGCTTCTGCCAGCAGGGGCGCTAGAGGAAGGCTGGAGGAGGAGGGGTCTGGGGCTGCTAGAGCGACCTCACTGTCCCTCTTCCCCCTTCGGACACTGCTTAATCTTTCCTGGGTTGAGAACGTGCTTGGTCTTTTCCTGACTGACCCTGGCGGTGGTACAGGTGTGCATTTCTCCCTTTGCCTGGCATTACAGTTATTCACCTCGCTTGACAGAGAGAAGGGGTCCATGATGACTAGCAGCAGCTGCAGACATTTGCCGAATTGAATAGGATTTCTCCTCCCCGCCTTACCTGCCTGCAATACCTCCTTGTTAATCGTTAATCAAATTTCCCATCACTAGCCATCCAAGCGACTAATGTTAAAAATAGGATTGAGCATGATATAACAAACAGCCTAGCTTCCGGGGCTTAGGACCCAAGTGGCTGTCATGTGTCCTTGCTTGTCCCTCTCCTGGGGTTGGGGGGGGGGGATGCGCAGCTCAATCACTTGGTGAGGGGAGGGGGACCCCAACAATTCAAGTGACATGTTATTTTTTTCAGGTACCTTTATTTTCCTTCAGGTCTTAAAACTCACCTGACTTTTCTATCATTTATTTCTACTTTCCTCTCCAATTATTAGCGTTTTTTTTCAATCCCCTATTATCTGCATCTTTCATCTTTCTTTTTCCCTGTGTTCCCTTCAGTAGCCCCCCAACCCCGGGAGAGGGCTTCCAGTTTGCATTTTCATTTCCTCGAAGGTCAGTGTAGAAAAGAAGTTGGGAGATGCTGAGCGAGAGCTGACTTCTCCCCCGTCGAGCGAGCCCTGCCCTGATGGCCGTCACTCAGAAGCAGTGAGTTTATTATGTCAGTTCTAGGGCATCTTTGCCACGTTGCCGTCACTATCAGTATGACAGCGCAAAATTCAACAGAGCCACGTCAGGAACCTGCAGGTACCCCTGCACTCAACGCACGGTGATTTCTGCCACTTGGTCATGAATTGGGCAAAATGGGATCTTCAAGTCACATCACAGCTCCAGCGGCAGCTCTTATGCCAGAAGCTTAGGTCATGTGCCCCCTCTCCTCCTCTTCACTCACTTGTTGAACAACTCGCTAGATCATTCATTCCTTCCGTCAGCACTCTGGAATTGCTGAATGGCTCTGTGAAAGGGCAAGGCATGCCAGGAGCGGAAGGTGACCTGACTCTGCACGAGGTGACTTCCTGGGTGAAGTGACCCAGGCCCCAGTGACCACCCCCACCCTCTCCCCATAAGCTTTCCTCCGGCCAGTCAGCTCTCAATGGCATTCCCACGCGGGCTCCATACCAGTCTCTCCGGCTTTATAGGTGTGTCCTGTCTAAGCTCTTTCCCGCTCTGTGGCCAGAGCAAGCACAAAATCTGATTCTGTCAAACCCCTCAGGAGTCAGTGACCCAGGAGAGCTTCTAAGTGCAGTGCGCGGGGACCCTCCTGACCTGGCCGCCATCCCTCTACGTCTCTATATGTCATACTCCTCCCCATGCCTGACTCTGTGCTCCAGCTTGGAGGAGGCCCTGTGCTGCTCCCCCACCCCACCCCCCCATCCATTCGGCCTTTGCAAGGGAGCACCTTTGGCCTCTAATGCTCATCACCCACATCTCGCTTCACCCAGTCCTCTAGCCCTCAGCTCTCAGGTCGCCTCCTTCGGTATGCCATCCTCAAAGTCCCACACTGGCCATCAGGTCCTTTCTACTCTATGCTTACCCAACCTGCGACACCCTCCAGCCTAGTGTTCACTGCACTTACTACCACCGGCCCTTCCTTCATCTTTGAGCATAGAGTAGGTGCTTAAAAGGAATGTGTCGAGTGAGTGGATCTGTACTTTCCCAGATCCCGTCATAAATCTACTGTGCAGACTATCACTCCGTTTTCACTACCTTCTTTAAGTAGGAGAAAAACAATGGCGGTAATTTAAAAAAAACCAACCAAACTTACTAGAAAGAGTTTTCTTTTTAAAGTAAAATTTAAATATAGGACTCTTTTCATCTTGCTATCATGGCAGTAATATAAATGAAGCAAATTAATTTTAATGCTCCCAGGTACGGATTCTGTGTCACCGTGGTTGACAGGATCCAACTAGACTTTATGCGATGGCATTTGACTTTATGGAAGTGAACACGATGCACACATTTACAATTTTACAGGGGCTTTAAGCTGTCATGCTGAAAAGTGTTTATAAAACATTAATCAAAAAATGCCTCTTTAATACAATGCATTGTCTGAAAGATGTTAGAAGGCGCATATTGTAAATGGATTCTTTTTCTGACTAAAGTAATTTCCACCAAAAGCATTTCCCCATTGCTCTACAAGTACACTGTGTGGATAGAGAGCACTTTCCCAGCACATTACTGCCTGCTCCAAACACTTGGGAAATCAGTAATGTACAGCACACCATATTTCCATGTCACACATGACACATTCGTCTAAAATTATCCAACAGAGTTTGACACCCCAGCATATTCCGTAAGCAGAGCTTTCAACTGACATCTGCCAAGTAGGAACTTCAAGTGAGAGCTTTCTTCTTCTAACAAGCAAGTAAGGGGTTTCTTTTATCCTATACCCAGGATGGAAAGGATAAAACAATACATATAAGAACAAGTTTTTTTTTTTTTCTCCCTATTTTAAATATGTTTATTTTATGTTCTCTGAATTAGAAAATTCTCTTTGTATCAACGTTCAAGTTGCATGAGTTTATACTTCCTATTGGATGGGCATTTTTTCATGTTTTCTTGAGAAACATTTTTCTTTCTGGATTAAATATGGACTTTTATTTAACCCATGCTGAAGACTGAAGCTGCTCTGTTGTTCACAATATAAAAACTGTTCAGTTCACTTACTGGTGGGCGCCCCATGTTCTCACCATCCCTCCGTCATCCGTCCATTCATTAAAAAATACCTTTTGGGTCTCTGCTCGATGTGAGGCACTGTCCTCATTACTGGGGCTATTAGATCGGTAGCACCGCCACGGTCCCTTACTCCTGGGGCTCACCTTCTGGTGGCTCTTGCCCTGACACCTCAATCTTCCTCCATCAGAGGGATGCGTGTCAGCACAGCTTGTGTAACCCTTTCTGTCACTGGCTTACCCGGTTTCTACAACTCAGAGTTTGGGGATTATCTTTGACTAATTCCATTTGTCTTCTTACTCCTCGGTCAAGCCACTGAATTCTGTGGATTCTTTCCTCCATCTGCCACTCTCCCTCCTCCTCAGTTTTCACTGCCACCTGCCTAATTCAGTGCCTCAGAAAATCGAGCCAAAATTACTCTTACAGCCTCCTGACATCACCCCGTCTTCAGACTCTTCCCTTCATCAATCCTCCAAAACCCCAGCCAGATTAATCTTCCCCCAACCCACATTAATTAAAGCCAACAGCCTGCTCAAGAATTACGATGACTTTCCAGTGCCCATTCATCACATTCTCTCCCTATTCAACTTCGGTGAAGAACGGTTCCTACTGCCGCCATTTTGTAAGGATCTACAGCATGCCAAGTGCTTTGCCTACAGTATCTCATTTAATCCTCATAACAGCCTGTGAAGTAGGGGTGATTTTCCCATTTAAGCCTGAGGAACCAGGGTTTGGGTAGTTAAGTGACTTGCCTCATATCATACATCACGCATTTCAGTAGAGGCAGAATTGGAACTCAGTCTATTTACTTCTAATCGCTGAACGTGCCAACTCCATTAAGCCCAACTTTCCCTTGCCAATTGCTGTCACTGGCTCAGGTCTAGCACTTTCTTGTCTCTGTAAAAGCTGAGCCTCTGCTGGATCTTGCCCTTTCTCCTTATGTGCCTAAATCCTGTGGGTTCATTCAGGCTCCGCTTTCTATTTCCTCCACCCCGAGGGTGGCCTCTCTACAGATTTCTTCCTCTTTTGAGGAAAGAAGTCGCTCTTCTTCCTGGCATCAGATAATGTGGCATTTGCTCATGCTGCCATTATTTTCTTCAGGGTAGGTTCTGTTTTCCCCTGAACATAGGCAAAGTATTACATTTTTCCTTTAATCTGCAGTATTTAAGCCCAGGACTGCTACTTGATAAATGGTTATTTAGGAATAGGTACTAAAGTAAGGTTTCCTATTTAAAAGTTCTGATTTAACTAGAACGAACACTAGTCGCTTTGCTGGACTGCAGAGAGAACGCCTCCACACACCCCTTGGGGACGGGACTGTATTTCCTAGCATAAAATTTGCTGCGGCAGGAAGGAAAGAAACTGGACTGACCGAGCAACACGAAATCTGAAAGTAGTGCTGAAGTGTGGAGTAGGAGAGGAAGTACGTTGAAAAACACTCTCTGTATCCCTTGAAGACTAATATTACACTTCCATGCTCACTTAGCTAAGATTGCATATATTCCAATCACCTGGATCATTTCCTGTCTTTCAGGAGTTCATTCGCCTGAATTCACATGACTTATTTTCCATTTAAAGGCTTTCTCAGACTTTTCACCGAGTTTTGGAGAGAGCTGCTGGCAAATCTGGAATCCAGTTGCTTCTCTCCTCAGTTGTCATGGTGATTTCCCGCTTTTGTTTAGTCTGTTCTTAGTTAGAAACATCCATAAGTTTACTATCTAAATGTCCCACACATTGTTACTTGGATTCTATCTCTTCCTCAGTCAATCTCTCGGAAAAGACAGTGCTTGCCTTTAGAAGTCATTGGGATAGATGGTCTCCCCAATCATAACATAATCTAGGAAGGCAGTCACTGTTTGAAGAACAGAGACACTCTTCTCCAGGATCACGAAGTGCCAATCTCTGTGTCTCCTTCATGCGCACACGTGCGCGCGCACACACACACACACACGCACACACACACGCATACACACAGAGTCCTTCTCTTTAGAGACAAATAGTCGCAGAAAGTCAAACTCACTGGCACTAATTTATGCCAATTACTAAACAAAAGAGCAATTACATGCCATTTCTAGAGCACAAAGTGATGCCACGATAACGTACAACAACAGTTTCAGAATTTGGTTAGAAAAGGCTTTCAGTTAGGATACTCCTTAAAGCAGGCTAATTTTCAGTAATATAGCTGTCACTTTCATGCAGTGATTGATAATCTATTATACCCCATAGCCTACGTGAGGCAGGTCAGTGTAGCAGTTAAGGAGCCTGACACAGGGTTGGGAGGGGGCTGGGGGTAAGAAGCCTGACACAGGAGTCAGAGAGCCCTGGGTTAGAGTACCATGTCTACCACTTAGCACCTGCATGACCTTGGTTGGGCAAGTTCTTAACCTTAGTTTTCACATCAATAAAAAGTACTTACTTTGTAGGTTTAAAAAAAATAAATTCTAAGTGAAATAATGTTCAAAGTTTGGTAAGTAGTAGGTCTTTGTGCATTATGTGTCAGACACTCTTCTAAGTACAGTGAATTAATGGGTAACCACCTCCCTCTCACCACCTTCCAGGGGTGAATGCTCTTACTCATTTAACGTGGAGAGAAGATAGTACCATGCCAAATCTAGGCAAAGAGCAAATTCCACCCAATAACAAAATCATGGCACATGGTGGTGAGGGGAATGCAGCACTGCCGCTAGGACCACAGTGGTTAGGCAAATGGATTCAGTGAACATCTGGGTTACTCTGATTTTTGTTTTTTATTAGGGGTAAAAACAAAGGCCCCCTACTTCTAGGTCAATGGGTATGGTTTGGCTTGCTGCCCATCTGAGGCCTGTTGGATCAGTTAAGAGCACCCCTAAGGTATCGTCTTTTGGAGCAGGAGGTATTTAGTCTGCACAGCCCCCCTCCCCCAACTGCATTCTGCTTTTAATCCTGGCTATTCCAGGACTCCCCCCAAACCCACTCTGGTATGTTCCAAAGGCTGGCAAGTCAGCTTCCTGCAGATTCCCTCAGGAAGGGCGAAAGGATGTCACAAATCGTCATTCACTCCCATCTAAACGACCGGTCTTTGGCTCAAATTCTCCATGGTATTTTAATACGCGGATTATGCTGCTTTACCCTTGCCAAAGATTTACATTTTACTTGCTTCCTTGTTCTTTTGGGGTCATTCCATCTTTAACCAGAATCTCCTGCCATATTATCTTTGCTATGAAACTCTATTGCTCCTGTAATGAGATACATAAGGAAACATTTTTGTCCTTTTTGTACCAAGAGTCATCCAAAATGAGGTACAACTAAGTAACATATGCAAATATGAGCTGTCCCAGTGTGGGGATTCATGGAACCCACACAGAGGTTGAGCGTTTCCCAATGGCTGATTACGAAGGCAACAGCAGCAGCTCCGGGATCTCTGACAACCCCCTTGGCTAGACCTTTGGCAGAAAAGCAGGATCACGATCATCCTGCCCCAGTTTAACAGACAGGTACGCATGGAATTTTAACTTCTAAACTCCGAGGCCTGAAAAAAGTCCTACGTTTATCTTTGGGAAAGAAAGGGGCACTTGAAAATCCAGAGGAGATGTCGGCAAACGTGCTTCACAAAACCGGCCTCAAACATCCTGTTTTCCTCTCAGGAGCTAGTGCTGCTTGCTAACCACCTTCCCCTCTACAGTTGGGAAGGCTTTAAATGTCAGATTTCTTTTCTGATGTACAACTTGGAGCGGTTTATCCTTTGTCATTCAAAACCAGAACCCCCCCTCCATTTTTTTTTTTTTTAAATCCAAAAAGGAGAATTAGCTCCAGAAAAGCAGGGCAATGAAGTATACAAGGTCACAAATGACACATGTAAGGCCATAATTAAGAGAAAAGAACCACCTTTCCAGGAGTTAAAAAGCTTTATGAAAGAGCAGCGGTCATGTTTTATTTTTTTCAGCAGTCATATCTTGTACTGAACTTAGAAGCCACATCCGGAGTTCACAGATGTTTCTGACCTTCCCTTGTGTGTTGGTGAGGCAGAAGACAGACCGTAGAAGGTAGTTACATGGGGCTTGCTCTGGGTCAGGGAGCATTCAGAGAGAGGGCAAACATCAATTTGTTCACTCCCCAGGTCTACGGTGTGCATGAAGCTTCCATTCTTCTCTCCATTTCTCAGATGAGGAACCCGAGGCAGCAGTCAGGACCAACTTCCCCAAGGCTGGGTGCAGCTTGTGACTGGAGGGGGCTGTGGTTGCATATAGAATGGCTCCAGCACCCTTGGTTTTTCAACCTGACCCTGTGCCTGCAACCCCTGAAACGCTAATTCGTCACAGCGCTGTGGGACACCAGAAAAAAGAGATGCTTGATGGTATTAACACTGAAAACAGAAGGAGAAAACTAAGAAAAATAATATTTACGCAAGAGAAGTCTGGAAGGAAAAAGGAGGTACTCCTTTCAACAGAGGTGCTTGGCTGGCCGGCCTTTTACTTGCTTCAGATAAAAGTTTTATGATCGACGGTTTTTGGACCATCAGGAAAAGAAAAGATGGTGTTTTCGTCTTCAGTTACCTGGGCTGTAAGCCCATCGCTTTCTGTAAAGTTGTATGTAAATAAAGATGCAAGAAAAGACCAAAATGAGCAGCTGGTGTTATTTCTGTTTTGAAACGGGTATGTTCTGATTGGAAAAGACGTTTAATGAATGGCCTGAGCCGGCTCACCAGATGCTGACAATGAAACATTTAACTCCACCAATTGAAGGTTTCTGCCTCAGAAGATTAGGTACACCTTCACCTGTCTGACAGTGTTGTAGGAGTAATTAGCAAGCAGGGAATTCCAGAATGAATTAAAGACCTGAGCCATGGAGCCTTCATTCAAATGCTGGCTGTGCCTTCCTGGAGGGGTCACCATATTTATGGAGACACGGTGGGTAGGAAGTAGTTTGAGCTTGCTTTTTTTTTTTTTTTTTTTTCCCTTTTCTAGGCTGTGAAGGAAGAATCTTTTGTCTTTTTAAGAGAAAATCTGGCTGCTATTCATGCTCACAGGATGTGAAAATATCCAAAATAGACTGAGGCTTTCATACGGCAAAAATAACACAAGGTCATCAGAATACATAGAGCATGATCCCCAATACAGACCTGGCCCCTGGCTCCGAACAGAACTCACTGAACCCTGGCTCTGGAAAGCCTTGTTTAATTTTATGGAGTTTTTTAGATATGTCTTCATATAAATGAAGTAAAACACTCCAATCTTTTAAGTCTGAAGCAAAGAGAAGCTGATGGACAGAACACGTGCTTTCACTGATTCTGGTATAGTTCCCACTCTCTAAACTCAATGCTCCCTAAAATTTTGCTCTGATGACCCTCTTACTAGTGAATAGTGGGACATCTGGAAGGCTTCCGAGTCTTAGGTAAGTGGCAAATGTGATTAAGCCGGGACACAAATGCACAGTATTTTCTTAATACATGTTTTTTGTTTTGTCAACACGGCCATCAGTCACCCTCTGGCAGTCATTTTCTTCTCGATGGTACCATGTTTATAATGAAAACCAACCTCAGAAGAGATGCCTCCTGACATAAAAGAATGAGGCAATTTTGATTTGGGGATTAGAAATCAGCACTATTTATCCTTAAATCCATCTGTTTTATTTTTTAAAGGTTTATCTGAGAGAGAGCAGGAGAGAGGGAGAGAGAGAGCTTGCAGAGGGGAAGGGGTTGCGGGGAGAGAGAGAATCTCAAGCACACTCCCTGCTAAGCACAGATCCTAACACGGGGCTCAACCTCATGACCCATGAGATCATAACTTGAGCTGAAATCACAAGTCGGACTTTCAACTGACCGAGCCACCAAGACCCCCCTACATCCATCTGTTTTAAAAACGTTGACCCAGGTTTCTATGGTTGAACTTGACTACGTGATGTCCTACTAACCCCCTCCTGCCTTTTATTTATTCTGAGTGATACAAAATTTGGGGAGTTAGGGCCTCATTTAGGAGGCTTTTAGGCAGAAGAAGAAATTTAAAAGCCCTGGAAGCCATTTCTAGAAATAACGATACTTTTCTCATCTCCTCTGTTTTCCTTAACCTGTGAGTACTTCATGTATCTAAGAGAACCATGGTTTTTCATAAGTCAGTACAAACAAATGGCCACTTTTATTAACAAATGAGTGGGTAAAATCCTATGTTGCAGTCTTTCTGGAACACAATAGTGCATAAATGCACATCAACACAGAGGGCAGTCCAACACAGTGGTCACCTGGGTACTGGTGGCTTTTAGAAAGTCTCTAGCCTGAGGGAATCTGAGTTAATAGCTGTGGGGAGGGGTCAGGGCATCACGGTTATTGGACAGCTTCCTGGTGATTCTAAAGTAAGCCCGGCTGAGAAGCCAGGTCGGGTAAGAAGGGGGAGCAAGAGGACTCTGGAGGATTCTGGAGGCAGACAAAGGCCCTTGAGCGCGCTCTGCTGTTTACTCACTGTGTGAACTGGGGTAGGTTATCTGACCTCACGGAAGCAGAGTTTTCTGCCAGGGGCAGTGGGATCCCTAATAGCTACTGGGCAGGGCTGTCGTGAAGCTTACCTGAGATAAGGAGTCAGCCTATGTGCCTAATACAGTGCCTGGCGGGTAGTAGGCACCCCCACCAACAAGAGAGCCTGCTCCTTTTAAGGTTTTGATGTGTCTTCGCATCTACTTTTCTAATTTAATGTTCACCTCAGCCTTGGGAGGCAGGAGAAAAATACAGGACTGCAAGTTTGGAAGTCAGTGTGTCTGGCTGATTTAGAATTTCGTATCATTTTATTATCAAAATAATTTCATCTTCTCTCTAACCTCTACAGTGCCTCAGGGCTTGGTCCTCAGAGGGTCCTTCTCCTCTGTCTCCATACTCCTTAGTGACCTCATCCTGTCTGTGAGCCTAAAATAACCCCTATACAATGAACACTCCAGATGCACAGGGCTAGCCCTCCACTGGATGTTGAGAAGACATCTCAAACTTAACATGTTCAAAATGGGACTCTTGACCTGCCCCTACACCCTTCTCTTCCACCACCAAAATCTGTTCCTTTACCATCTTCCCTAATCCAGGAAATGGCAGTCTCATCCCTCCAGCCTCTCTGTCCAAACACCTTGAATAATTCCCCTTTCTCTCTCTCTCTAAGGCTTTATTTATTTGACAGAGAGAAAGGCAGAGGGAGAAGGAGAAGCAGGCTCCCTGCTGAGCAGAGTGCATGTGGGACTCTCAGGACCCTGGGATCAGCAGCTGAGCTGAAGGCAGACCCTCAGCCAACTGAGCCACCCAGGCACGCCTTCCCCTTCCTCTTATGAGCATATCTAGTTTATCAGGAAGCCCTCTAAGCTCTGTGATCCGAATATGCCCAGAATCCAACACCACTTCCGCCACCATGACCTTTGGCCTTAAACTGTCTGGATTAAAGCTTTGTAACTGGCCTTCCTGTTTTTCACTGCTGTACCTTTCCACCCATCCAGCCCCAGGCTTTTATTTTCAACACAGCAGCCACAGGGGTCCTTTCAGAGTGGACTTGGATCTTATCAAGAGTCTACTCAACCTTTTAATGGCTTCCCCTCTTATTCTAAGTAAAAGGTTAAGTCTTCGCACCAGCCAACAAGGCCTTAGGTGATCTCACTCACCCCACTCCCATTATCTGGTACCACTTCTCTGCCAGCTCTCCCTCCCTCATCCCTCATTCCCCTGCTTGAACACCTGCCCCTTCCTCATCCTCCAACTGACCAAGCACAGTGTTGCCTCAGCTCCTTCGCCCTCACTGCCCCCTCCACTTGGCATCTCCTTGCCTTAAATACCCACACGGCTTTCTCACTGGGTCCTTCCGGTGTTTGATCCAACAGCCCCTTTAAGCCTAAAACTTTCCCACCTCCACGCTGGCACTCCTATTCTCCTTCCTGTATAACAAGTCTCTCTTTCCATATCACACTTACCATCACCAAATGGTTGTATGTTTAACTGTTCATCTATTTGATCCTGCTGGAAAGGAAGTTAGATAAGGGCAAGAACTTTTCTGTACTTTGTTCACTGCTGTAGCCCCATGGCGCCTGGAACAGGGTCTGGCATACAGTCGGCACTAAATAAACACTTGGTGAGTGAATGAATGGATCAGGGAGATTGTGTTTTAAAAGCATTTTTTTCATCAGCACCAGTGCATCCTCTTTGGTTTTGCACTCACTGTCAGTGCAAAAAGGTGGGTTTTTTTTTTTAATTAATATTTAGAAAATTTGCTCTAGCAATATGAAAGTCCTAGTGCTAGAGGAGACTAGTTGTAATACAGAGAGCAGTAGTAGTACACAGAGCAGACATGCAGCCAAGGCAGCTCTGGGAAGTGTCACAGCTACACTATCATGACCGCACTCGGCTTCAGAAGAGGTGACTTTCCAAATGAGCTGGCTTCTGGGGACCCAGGGATCTGAGTTGTGTCCAATTTTACATCTCCTCTTGCCCCCACGGTAACTTGTCAAAAACCTACCCAGTAGCCCGTGGCTTTAAAAAGTGGGCAGCTAACTTTAATTTCTGCCTGCAGTTGTGTGGACGGGGCTGTAGAGGGGGACAGGGAGGCAGTGGACTCCCCCTCGCTTAGCTGTGGGCTCGTTTATTCTTCGCTGTAAAGAGTCATGGAGCCGGCTGTCATCAAATACATGCGAACGGGTTTATAGTGTCTGGTTCAATTAAGGGAACTTCTGGGGAGAGATGGGACCAAATAAATAATTGGAGAGAGGCAGCTCTGAAATGACAACCGTTATTCACGGGTCTCTGTTTGCGAGTGGAGATGGAGAGATACGAACTTCAAGTGAATGAGATCTCCTGGGTGAGAGTCTTCACTTCAAACACAGTAAACAACTGTTGTTCTGTGATGCACATTTTAGTACTGCTACGGGCAAACTTTCTAAATATTAATAATAATAATAAAGACCGAACCCCTCTGCAACTGACAGCGAGTGCGGAGCTGGCGGGAAGCACTGGGAGACAAGCCCTTGTCAGCTCTCCGCGATGCGGCAGAGGCTTCATCAGAAAGGACCACCCCGCAAACATCACACTGTGCGCCCCTCGCTTCTTGTGGCGCTTCCCTTTCAGCAGCAAGGGCTGTATGTGACTTTGGGTGCTTTACTGATGACTAATGTGTAAAACTGATCTCTGTAGAGCCACTTCTAACTACAGTGGGATGGTTTTTATTTTGAAATAAACACGAAACTCTGGAAATACCAGTTTGCACTAGCTGAATACCACCAAGAATTGACATTTGAAGCACTCGGGATGAGGATTTCGTACATAGTTTGAGATGCCACAGCGAGCCCAGCTCAGGGGCAGGGAAGCTGGCACGGGGAAACACTGCCTCCTCTTGATCCTGCCCCATCCCTGAGGCTGAACGAGTGGCACAGCTAACACACCCCTCTCAGATATTTCTAGAAGCCTGGGTGGTATGATGGAAAGGACTTGGTCTTTGCTGTCAGTGACCTGGGTTTAAATTCTAACCATGCCAACTACCAGCTATGTGGTCAGATGATCTAGCCCTAATACTCCCAGTTTCCACACCTGCTCAAAATGAGGTTAAAATAATTGTCTCAAAAGGCAGTTGGAGGTGTGAGTGAAGCAGTGTTTGTCGATTACCTGGTACGGCACCTGGCATAGATGCTGGTGATTTGGGTTATGATTCTGGTTAAAAATAGCATTATGAGACAGTATTGTGGGGCTCAGATTTAGTGCTTTGCAGGACTGAAATCATCCAGGGTGAGGTGTGAAGCATTCCTAAAACTTTTGAGAATGGTGACTGCTGAGGACAACCATGGGAACTGAAACCTTGTCGCTAGAGTGCTGCCAGAACTCCCCACGCCTTCACCTGTCTCTAACTTCTGCTTATGGGTCTGTTTCGGTTGCTGTCCCTTTCAGAGTGCTGACTTCTGGAAAGCAATGATTTTATCTTGTGTTTCTTTTCTTTCTTTTTTAACTTTTTTAAAAAATTAAATTAATTTATTTATTTGACAGAGATCACAAGCAGGCAGAGAGGCAGTCAGAGAGAGAGAGAGGAAGGGAAGCAGGCTCTCTGCCGAGGAGAGAGCCCGATGTGGGGCTCGATCCCAGGACCCCGAGATCATGACCTGAGCCAAAGTCAGAGGCTTAACCCACTGAGCCACTCAGGTGCCCCTTATTTTGTTTTTTAAAAAGGTTTATTTCTGAGAGAGATAGAAAGAGCGAGCACATGATTGGGGGGAGGGGCAGAGGGAGAGAGACAAGCAGACTCCCCGCTGAGCAGGGAGCCTGATGCTGGGCTCCATCCCAGGACCCTGAGATCCTGACCTGAGCTGAAATCAAGAGGTGGAGGCTTCATCCACTGAGTCACCCAGTTACCCCTCTTTCCTTTCTTTTTAAAAAAATCTTTCTACAGTATCAATTACACTGTAATATTTTTTGGGAAAAACCATATCTATTTCCTTTCATGAAGGGACTTATATAAGGATAACTTTCAAATTACCAGGCATGCTGAAATTATTTTAAATACGCTTAAACTTTACTCTCAGCTTAAAAAAGAAAGCTTCACTTCTGGAGTGACTTCTAGGGATGATAGGCAGGCACTAAGTGAATGGCTTTCCTTTGATCAGGTTATGCCTTGTGAAATACTGGCATACTTCCACATCCAAATGCTGTGGTTTAACCACATTGATGCAAAGGGAACTCAAAAGACCTTTGAAGTTCAGGCACAAATATAGATATAGATTAGAAAAACAGGAGCAAGTTTTTATCCTTCCTAGACACAACCACAGAATCACATATCGAAGCCATGGAAAGAGGAGGTGAGTGATTCCGAGAAATTGGAGTCCAAGCCTACTGAGTTGTTTCAAAATTTTATTGTTTATCTTTTTATGCTACTTTGTAGTATGTCACGAGCATCTACATCCTCAGTATCTCCTTTTGGGTAATAATGAGACAAAAAGTATCCACATCATGGCCAGACTTAAGTTAGGAAAAAACAAGAAACAAAAACACCACCACCCAAAACCAACCAAGCCAAGCTGAGGCAGACTAGTTTCCACGATCATAAAAAAGCACCTACACAAGACTTGCCTGAATGCTGTGCTGGGACAAAAGCTTCCCGAAAGACCTGGGAGGGTGAGCCAGCTACTGTGGAAACCAGAGGTGATTCTGGATGCACGTATTATTGTGGCTCTAAAATTTCAGGTGCATAATCCTGTTTTTTTTGGTATGTTTCAAAAATCAGACTCCAGGGTCTTATTCTTAAAAATTCTGATTCAGGGGCGCCCGGGTGGCTCAGTGGGTTAAAGCCTCTGCCTTCAGCTCAGGTCATGATCCCAGGGTCCTGGGAGCATTGGGCTCTCTGGTAAGCGGAGAGCCTACTTCCCCCCGCTCTCTGCCTGCCTCTCTGTGATCTCTGTCAAATAAATAAATAAAGTTAAAAAAAAAAATTCTCAATCAGATGAGGTCCAGTAATCTTTTTTTTTTTTTTTTTCCTTAGAGGAAGTGATTTGCCATAAATTAGAGGGTCACCTTTGGGGAAATGTTGATCTTAAGGTACCCCTCTGAAGGGTCAAGATTCTAAAGCTGAATACCTTTTTAAAATCAGAGAATTGCTGAATGTTAGAATGAGAAGGGCCCCAGAGAGCATCTAGCCTAAATTTTCATAGCTGGTGAACCAGAGGACTGATACTAGAGCACAAGACTTCCTGAAGAACCCCCATTACAGCTCTGCACGGGGTTAAAAGCTAGCCTGGTCTAAGTTCTGGCCCTGCCCCCTGGGTCACATGACTTGGGCAGGTTGCTTATCACTTAGAAACCTCACTTTCCTTATCTGAGCTGATTGCAGGAGTGATGTGAGCTGGTGTGTGTAAAGGACTGTTGGGAGGTGACCTACACCCCGAGGTGGGGGGTGTCAGGCATAAGTTTCAGTCTTTCCAGCAGATAAGGTGTAGTGGCCAAAGAAAGAATTTAAGGTAGGTGAAGGTGAGCCACACCCACACAAGCCGGCCATCGAGTTTGAATGAAAAAGCAAGCTGCCACGCTTACTGGCTTACTGGTATTTGTAACTGAACATATATTAGTCATGTGCAAAAATAGTTTACACAACTTATCCAGTCAACTCAAAGCCCTAGCTCTGACCTTTCAAGTGCTCTCATTAACCCCTTGCATGTGGTCTCTCAAAGCACACACAGCAACATTCCAAGCAGGATTCTGTGACCCTTAGAGTCAGCCTCGGGCAACCACAGGGACTCCTCGGGGCAGCAGGGCCCCAAACCAGGTAGGGATGAGCCTCCAGCACAGCCCCAAGGATCTCAGATTCAAGTCACTGGGTTTGCTAGATTCTATGTAGCAAGTAGGAAGTGTCTCTATAATTTTCAGGCAGTCTACTGATCAGCGAGAGTCCATTTATTACATACAAAGTAACAAGTCGGCAATTTCATCAATAACAACCTATTTCAGAATTCATTAGGCTGATCAGCAAAATCTCTGGTTGACAGAGATACAGATAACACAAGCATTTGTTGGAGCTGCCTCTGGAGTATTCCCTTTCTGATAAAATAGTAGCTGAACACTTGGGTGAGTATTTTCCATTAGAGCCACTGGCCATCCCTGGTGCTGAACTTTAACTACTACATACATATATGATGCCACACTGTGAACACAAAAGTATTTTCAAGTAAATGGCTTCAAGCACAATGTTTGCCTATTAACTACCCAATTATGGTTAACTATTAGCATTATTCCTACTACTATTGAAAACATGATGACTAGAGACACAATTGAAAAATAAATTTAAAAAGTATAGAAACTCTGTAATATAAGAGGTATTAATAAAATCTAAAATCTAAATGTATTAATAAAATCTAAATATTACCTGGAATCAGGAATTTTTCTGAGTTTTAATTTAGCTCTGGTTCCTCCCTGGTATCAGGAATTTGAGCTAAAGTTCTATTTAAAAAAAAAAGACAGTAGAAGCTAAAGTCTATATGGTAACTATCCGAGGAAGAGGATAAAATCTCACCAAGCAGGTATAAGGTAATACTTCTCAGACCTTGGATTATGACCCATTAATGAGTTGCAGATCAACTTAATGGGTTTTATCCACCACTTGGATAGAATACGGAACACAACACATACAGTAAGAGTGGATGTTATTTTGTAAAGCAGCGCATACAGGCTCACAGTGTACAATGTGTTTCTGGGGGTTGCAGTTAAAAACGTTTGACAGTCTATGGCATAGAAAGTGTGAAGGAGGAGGATGGGAGTTTTGGGCACTGATCTTCCGGATGAATATCTCCTGGTGTATCTCTAAGATTTATGGTACTTGAGGGTCAGGGTAACAAAACCAAAACCCAAAGAGGTTTTATCATCCTTAATTTTAGACTTGCTGCCTGGAACCTGGGAACTTCCAACTTTTTTATTACGTAAGTCTAGATATGCTAGTCATGATTTTCAGAGACCAAATTCAGAACCAAAAACTCAAAACAAAATAGTCCCCAAACCTCTGAAGAACAGAAGTGTACCAGTTAGAGAACTCATGTTTTTTTCTTTCTTTATATGGATCGGAAAATGGTATAAAATACTGGATACTCCTGCACTTTTTTTTCAGCATAGTAGTAAAATCCATTTTGTCTATAATTTCAGTGGCATCTTTAAGAATCTGTCAAACGGCAGAGGTCCCAAACTGCCTTTCCTTACACAACTGCAATTCCAGTGGCAAACCGCAGGACAGAAATATATTTAGGGCTCTGGCCCACACACAAACTTCTATTTTTTGTCTCTACTCTGGATTTCAGTTTCCATTTTAACAGTTCATTGTCATACAGCTAAAAAAGAGTGCAGACAGTGATGCCTCATGAAAGGTAAGGGCTGACTCATCAAGATTCACTTTAAATAGAAAATAGAATATAACTTTTTTTGGGCTATTATGTCTTGAAATCTTTATTTCTTATTTATTTTTAAGTTTTTATTTAAATTCAATTTAGTTTACATATAGTCTATTATTAGTTTCAGGGGTAGAATTTACTGATTCATCAATTGCATAGAACACCCAGTCCTCATTACATCAAGTGCCCTCCTTAATGCCCATCACGTGCTACCCCATCTCCCCACCTACCTTCCCTCTGGCAATGCTCAATTTTCTCCCAAGAGTTAAGAGTCTCTTATGGTTTGCCTCTGTCTCTGTTTTACACTGTTGGTAGTAATGCAAACTGAAGCAACCACCTAGAAGAGAGTGTGGAGTTTCCTGAAAAAGTTAAAAATAGAACTGTCCTACGACCCAGCAACGGCCTACTAGGTATTCATCCAAAGGCCACAAACATAGTGATTCAAAGCAGCACATGTACCCTGATGTTTACAGCAGCAACGTCCACAATAGCCAAACCGTGGAATAAGTCCAGATGTCCACTGACAGATGAATGGATAAGGAAGATGTGGTACATGTACACACACACACACACACACACACACACACACACACACACACAGGAATATTACTCAGCCATCAAAAAGAATGAAATCTTGCCATTTGCAATGACGTGGATGGAACTACAGGGTACTATGCTAAGCAAAGTAACTGAGTCAGAGAAAGACTAATACCATATGTGGAATTTAAAAAACAAAACAGATGAATATTGGGGAAGGGCAGAATATAGCTTTTTGTTACTAAAGATAAGGTAGAAGGAATGAGTGCCAGTTTATGCCTGGGCATAAACTCGTGCTTATGGGAACAATTATAGATATTAAGTATTTTTAAACTGTTTTATAAGTAGCAATGTCATCAAAAGTGATTTTCTTTTTTAAACAATTAACAACATATTTCAAATGCACACTGAGATTGCATATTTACAATATTTGGAATCAGGATAGTACTTTTTGGTCTTCAAAGTGCTTTCATATCTTATTATCCAATACAATTCTAGAAGTTAGGAGGCAGGGACTCCAGTCTCTATTAGTTATACGATCTGGGATGTCTGTAAAATTTTTCCAGGCTTTTATTTCTTTGTAGGCAAAATAAGACCATTACTGACCTGCTGATATTCAAGGTTTTGAGGTTAGGTGATTTAATGAGCTCAATGCTTTAAAAAGTGCTTCCCATTTGTGGGGCAGTTTTATTGAGACAACAGTCACTTTATGCCAAATAGAGTCACAGATAAGCTTTAAGGGAAAAGAACTACAAAAATGCAAACTTTCCTATTTCAATCCCATTTCCCCTTGAGAAAATAACGTGTGTGTTATTAAATGATCTTTCCAGCCCAACTTAGGAACAGGTAGTCCTGTCTCATTCTCAAACAGCTTCCAAGTAAAACTGCAATAAGATCCTTTGCAGATTCTGTTTCTCTGGTGAAACTCTTCAGAATATGAAGTATTTTTAAAACTTTTTTGGGAGAGGCAAGAGCTGTATTTCCTTTCGTGTAATACTGTAACATTATTTACATAACTATTTATGAACTTTTTTCTCTTTCACACCCTGCAGGGAAACTGTTATCTTTTTTTTTTTTAAGATTTTTTTTAATTTATTTGACAGAGAGAGAGAGATCACAAGTAGGCAGAGAGGCAGGCAGAGAGAGAGGAGGAAGGAGGCTCCCTGCCGAGCAGAGAGCCCGATGCGCGAGTTGATCCCAGAACCCTGAGATCATGACCTGAGCCAAAGGCAGAGGCTTAATCCACTGAGCCATCCAGGCGCCCCAGGAAACTGTTATCTTAAAGAACAGAAATATCATTCACAGAGCACAGACTTAAGCCTGGGAGGAATGTCATGTGTCATCTAGTCCGTCTTCTCATTTCACAGATGAGGAAACTGAGGCCCATAGCAATTACGTGATTTGTTTCAGCTTTCGGTGAGAGAACTGAAAGTTGAATCCAGACTAGAATTAGGAATATGTCTTTCCACTCTTTGCAGAGTCCCACACCTTAGCAAAAAGTTATATTCCTTTTGCTTGGTGCACGGTTTCTTGTCACAGTTCAGCTATGTAGCCGCAATCATGGCCTCATAACGAAGGGTAAATAACGTGAGGGAATACCTGCCTTGATTCATCTTTGTGTGTGGCGTCTACAAATGCTAAGACATACAGTGGACTTGTAATAAGTATTAATCATGATACTCTAAAATTTCCATGGCATTCTTCCAACTCAGAAATGTTTTTGGAAAGAAGACACGACTGAGAATCTCACGACCGACTGCCAATAGTCAGCTGACACGCCATAAGAGTGTGCGCTTTCATTTTGCTATTTAAAAACATGACAAATGAACATAATCATAAACTTAAGGACTTCACACACCCTGAAACATTCTCTTTCATGGTGTTGTAAGAATGCTTTTGTACACATCCTGGAACTCCAGATAAGCAAAGTGATTTGAATACTCAAGAGAAAAAGGTAAATAAAATAAAAGTAGAATACTAATTCCATAGAGTGCCTGGGATCGAATTTCTTTCTTGATGAGATCTCTTGACTGACCGTGCACTGAGCCATTGTTAACCAGGGTGCAGGCTGTTCTTCCATCTCTGCTACGTACAAAATCTTGTCATTATGATGACACAGACTATCACTATACAAATATCGGCATCAAACTAGAGAAGACTTTGGGAGAGTTCATGGCTTTTACGGCAAGCCACAGCAAGTGATGCTGTCTTGACAAAATACAAAATTACCTCCAACCCTGAGCCGAAGCTCGAGGAGAGCAGCAAACAAGCCTTGTAGTATTGTTTTAGATGAAGCACAGCGATAGCTCTGTGCTTCCTTCAGGCCTCCTCTTTCTTCCTGAACGAACTCCAGGGAATGGCATCATGTCAGGCTTTCCAGATGGATTATGTGAAGCCATAGCTCAATGTCATTTTCAATAGGAAGCCTCATAATTAAAGGTCAAATAGTCACTTCATCTGCAATCAATCAATAGAAAAAGTACTAATACGAAGAACTAATCAATCAATGGCAAATGCACTAATAAAAGCAATGAATCAAATTTAGCATCTGTGTAGATGCAAGTATACTGGAGAGATGGAGACAGGGCAAAAGCAAGAACAATAAAATAAACTGAAGTGTGTGTATAAGAGAATATTCAGAAAGCTTCTCAAGCGAGAGTTTTCATCTTTGGTTCATTAGTTACCTGGGTACCACTTGGCCTACAATGATTGATTCTTAAATACAAATAGTGTATATAAGACTGAATGGTATTTCGTAAGGCTTACTTAATGTATTCTATCGGAGGTGTTATATCTGTTTATCGTGTGCGTACAAAATCATTAAAAGAAATATTTTGATAGTGATCTCAAGAAGGGATAGATGCTTTTTCTAAATGCCAATTAGATATATTATAATCCATATAATTCATCTTTGTGTGAGAAGTGAGAGATAGTATAACTCAGTGATATGATCTGAAATACGTTCCCTGCTTTCTGGAATCTGATGTTCTTTCATTTCCATGCAGACAAGAGCTCCCTTAGGGTAATTACTGGCCTGTAGCTCAGGTGACTATCATGGCACATCCTCTATATCAGTGATGTCAGGTCACTAGGAGAGGGGAGCACGCAATGCATTTTGTGAAAATGGATGCAGTGAAATTATAGGGCTTACCAAGTCCATTCTAGCAATGTTGAGCCAAACTCCCCTTGCTACAGGAAGGAAGTAAGGGCGCTGCTGGAACAGGACTACCCATGGCACCTCACTGAGATAAGCAGCAAAGAGGTCATACTTATAAATGCTACCTGGGAGCCTGCAGGAAGGAAGCCAGGTATGATCAAGGCATGATAGACTAGTCAGGTTGGAAGTAAAATTCTCGAAACTAAGAGCTAAGGAAACTGAAGCCTGGGGATGTCTCAGTGGAAGAGTGAGGACAAGTATTTCGGTCTTGCAATTCTAAGAGTGCTCAAGGCTATCATGTTATGGAAGTAACAAAGGATTTAGACTGCATGGTTACTTAGCTACCACGCTAGTATCTCATTGGAGGATCTAAGGACCTACTTCAGGGGAGAATGCTACAGAAATAAAGTACATAAGCAGACAAAAGTCAAGTTAACTCAGCCCTTTTTAGCAAAACAGCTACTTCTGATGGGTATTCAGTGCACCCGTTTACCTGAAAATCAGGTTTCAGAAAGCACCAAGAACAGAAGAACATCACTTTGAGATTACAAAAAATGAAAGGACAAACAAGTAAAGGATCTGATGGGTAGGTGTTTTACTTAAAGAAGAGGAAAGAACACTGATGCTGCTGCAGTGCGCTTCTTGGGTTGAGTTCTTTGCTCCCCACAGCCAGCTCCAGCACAGAAGAAGATCGCAGAAAGACAAAACATCCATTTGTGTTTTCGGAAAGCAGACCCTTCGGAGTGTGTGGGGCTTAAAGCCCACGTAGCAATGCGGGAGCATATTTGGTGCTGCCATGCTCAGCATCTCCGCTGAGGACATGGGCTTATTGGATCCCTGGCTCTGGACATCTGAGGCATCAGGCAGCTCTTGCTTCTGGACTCCCTACCTTTGTAAGAGCACCTTACATTTTAGGAGACCTGGAGCATGAGCCATCGCAGCACAGTAACAGCATGGGGCGGGGGAAATGCAAGATGACTTTTTTGAAGTCAAAAATTAAACCACACCTATTACATGAAAATCCAGAGGACAAGCGGTCAGGGGACTGGACCCCGGAAATGTAACACAGTTGTAAGTAATAGAGTTAATAATAACTGATAACAACAGCTGGGTGGGTCACAGAATTAAGTCCGTAGCAGTCTACACCCAGTGCAACGATTGCACACATTCTGCCGTGTGCTGGCTACCTATTACGTGTAAGTATTGTGCTAGGTACTTAACAAATTTTGTTTTAAATCTTAATAAACTTCATAAAGTGAGGATTATGCTGCCCCATTTTACAGATGAGAAAGCTAAGGTTCAGGGGAGGTGAAGTGATTTGTCCAGAGTCACAAAGTCAGGATTGGAATGTGGATTCCAAAGCTCTCTCAACTTCAGTTTGATGATACTATGAAGAAAGCCTAATGGAAATACTGCAAGGTATGGATATTCAGTACAGTTAACCCTTGAACAACATGGGTTTGAACTACATGAGTCCGCTTATACGTGGATCTTTTTTTTTTTATCAACCCTGTACAGGACTGTAAATGTGTTTTCTCTTCCTTATGATTTTCTTTATAACATTTTCTTTTCTCTAACTGACTTTATTATAAGAACAAGGTATATACGTGTAACATACAAAATAGGTGTTGGTTGACTGCTACCAGTGAGGTTTCTCATCAACAGTAGGCTATTGGTAGTTAAGTTTTTGGGGAGTCAAAAGTTATACATGGATTTTTGACTATGCGGGGGGTGGGGGATGGTGGTTCCCCTAAGGCCTCCCCCCACCCCCACATTATTCAAGGGTCAGCCGTTTATCATTTATTCAAATAAGATGGAGGCCTAGATAGCAAGTGCTCCTTAAAGAGTTTGTCCAATTTTGAAATCATTGTCCAAATTTGGCAGGACTGACAACAGATTCTATAAACAAATATGCTTAGGGTTAGTAAAAACATCATGAAACGTTTTCTAGCTTACAGACTGAACTTCTTTAACATGAACAGATAGAACAATGTCGTGATTTTTCATTCTCTTATGTCTCATGCCAAAATGTAAAGAAATTTTTAAAGCGAGTTTTTATCACAATGTGTCTACAACCCCAAGGAGTTTGTGAAGGATAAATATTTCCGGAAGGTTCCTGATTTCTTAATGACTTTTAATGACTAAAAACATGGATTCAGGTGCCTGGACAGGTTGTCAGGATAATGCCACTACACAGGATAAAGCTTAGTAGAAAACAGCAGTTTTCTTCTTGATCTACTTTTGTCTGTTAAATACACAGATATTTCAGTTTAGGTGCTAATCAGATTGAATCAATGATAGCCACATTGTGTTTCTTATTGAAATAACATTCTGAAATGAACTTTAATGTCAATATCACATTAGAGTAACAGTTTCTCTACCTTGCTCCAAGCTTCCAAAAAATAAGTTAACTTTTTCTAGCCTTTCAAAACCCAGTCTTTGCCCATTCCTTTTCAGAAGTTCCTCACCCTTCCACATCCCTGACCCTGCTTCCCCCCAGCTTTTAATGTTCACATACTACAATGAAACTCTTTTAAGAGAACTACAAACATAATTACAAATTAAGCTAAATCCTACATTATTAAATTTAGGTCTTCAAAAATTGGTTCAATCAAATAATGGTATTTAAAAGGAATGACCCATCCTCACCTCACAGATAAAGAACCTTTTGTTCTTTATCTAACAGAGTGATTGATACTCCACTCCATTTAATTCGAAGAGCTGCTTAAATTTCAAAATCGTAAGATGTAACTGTCTGAGGATAATATGCAGTTGGTTTTTAACTCTGTGAATCACTTACCCAGTGTGAGGGATTTGTGCGTAGAACAGAAAATGATTGCCACAGTGTCTGCTGGTGTGAAACCCGAATTATTCCTAGGGGCAAAAAGAGTGTTTTACAAATACTTGTATAAAAAGCCTACTTAACACATCCTAAATCAAATGCAATACCTACCTTCATGTTAACATCCTTTTGATCAATCCTGGTAACAGAAGTAATTCTATGCCCAAATGTAGAGAAGTGTCTGAATTTCTTTTTAGAGAATCATTCCTGAGTCATTTATCCATGAAGAAAAAGTCTTAAAAATGTGTGGTGGACACCACTTCTCCCCTCTTCTCATCCCCCATTTTTTTTTTAATTTATTTTTTATTTTCAGCATAACAGTATTCATTATTTTTCACCACACCCAGTGCTCCATGCAATTCGTGCCCTTTATAATACCCACCACCTAGTACCCCAAACTCCCACCCCCCACCCCTTCAAAATCCTCAGATTGTTTTTCAGAGTCCATAGTCTCTCATGGTTCACCTCCCCTTCCAATTTCCCCCAACTCCCTTCTCCTCTCTAACTCCCCATGTCCTCCATGCTATTTGTTATGCTCCACAAATAAGTGAAACCATATGATAATTGACTCTCTCTGCTTGACTTATTTCACTCAGCATAATAATCTCTTCCAGTCCCGTCCATGCTCATCCCCCATTTTTAACCTCTGGCAACCACCAAGCCATTCAAAAAAATTCATTTCAAAACGTTCTGTGTGTGGAAGGATATGTAACCTTTTGGGGCTAGCTTTTTCCCCTCGACATTATTCCCTGGACATTCATCCAAGTTGCTGTGTGTACCAATAGCTTATTCCTTTTATTGCTAAATAGCATTCCATGATACACATGTACTGTAATTTGTTTAACTATTCACCTATGGAAGGACAGCAGCACTGTATCTAGATATTGGTTGTTAAAAATAAAGTTACTCTAACAAATGTGTGGTGGAGGTCTCTGGAGATCACATAATCAGGCTGTGATGTAGGGCTTTGCAAAATCACGCAGTGAGGACCTGTGTTAGCAAAGTTACTAGGCTATCACTTGATATTAATTCCAGCAGCCAGAAAGAGTTAATGTATCTCCGTAATTGCTTCCCTCAAGAAGCAGTATAGAGAAGCAGCATACCTCTCTGGCAGCAAACACACCCTTTGCAGGAATACCTGGTATGAACAAAGATTTAGCATCACGTGTTTCAGTAAAAATTTTAAGTTTTCATTCCTTGAGCAGTTACTGTGTATCAGATACTCCTCTAAGGTCTGTAACATTTGAAGACCACTAACCCATAAGGTTGGTGATACAATACCCCTATGTACAGATGAGAAAACTGAGGCACAGAGAAGTTGTGTCACTTATCCAGGGCCCCAGAGCTAGAGAATGACAGAGCCAGGATTTAAATCAAGTGTAGCTTCTGTGCCTATGCTCTTAACTGCTATGTTCTACTACTGTTATGTAATATATTAAGCATTAAAAAAAAAATCTCACTTAGCCAAAATCCATTAAATGTTATGGGGGTCAGTACTGGTGAATTTCATATTCAGATTTTCTATTTTAGAACAAAAAGATTTAGAAAACCAGAAGCCAAAAGGGTTAGAAATGTTGTTGTTAGTGTACTTGATATGTTAGAAACTATTCCTTCCTGCAGAATCAGGATTTGAAGGTACAGTAAGTCTGTTCTTTCCTTGCCCTGAGTTAGCAAATGGAAAATGCTCTAGAACTTGACTCTATGTATACAATTGTGGATACAACAAGCAATCCAATTTTTTAAAAAAATTTATTTTTGGCATAATAGTATTCATTATTTTTTCACCACACCCAGTGCTCCATGCAATCCGTGCCCTCTATAATACCCACCACCTGGTACCCCAACTTCCCACCCACCCATCAATTCAAACCCCTCAGCCTGTTTTTTAGAGTCCATAGTCTCTCATGGTTCACCTCCCCTTCCAATTTCCCCCAACTCCTTTCTCCTCTCTAACTCCCCATGTCCTCCATCAAGCAATCCAATTTTTAAGGATCTCTAAAGAAAGTGATCCCACCACTTTCCTTAGTAACCTCATCCTCACATATAACTTTCATTAGAAGAAAAATCTTCCCTAAACAGATCCACGCATCCTGTTTTCTTTGTTATATATACTCACTGGAGGGGAGAAGGGCTTCTTCCTCCTCCTCCTCGTCCCCTGTGTTAAGAGAATATGAAAATTGTCCTTTGGTGTTCTTTCCTCTGAAAAGTCATGTGTGCTCATGCTTCCTAACTAGTCTGATCTGGTCTTTTTGGATTACAACTTCCCAGTTTTTGGTGTCTTACCAAAATTGAGAATTCTCATGGATATGTGTTACTTGAGTATAATAAGATTGGCTTACTGTTCCCACACTTTATTATCATATTTATATTGTGCTGTCACTCCTCCTCTTAAACATTGAACTACACAGCTGACATATTCCTTGATCCTTTTGTTCATCATGTAGGCATATATATATATATGATTGAGAAAGAGAAAAAAAGAGTGGGTGTGAGGGTTATGGCAGAGAATGGGGGATAATGAAGGAGCACACAGAGAACCTTCTTGAAAGAAATAACCATCAAGCTGGGCTTTAAAGGACAGGTTTAGACATGGGTGGGTGTGTATTTCAGGTAAGGGGACAGTGAGACTAAAATCTGGGGGCCAAGGGGACAGTTGGCAACGAAGAGACTCCAGGCTGACTTGGGTGCAGGGACACTGGCTTGTGACCAGGAGTGTGGACTTGACAAGACGGGCTACAGATGCTGGGAGGAAAAACCACCCAGTGTGGTGCAAGAAAGACTGTCGATGATGAGGCCAGGAAGTGGCCACTTACGCGGGAAGTGGAAAGCTGTAAGGGCCTGAGGAATCACAGAGAGGCAGCAATGCTGGTAACAGACATGAAGACAGAATTATAAGAACTCGTCAACTGTTGACGTTGCTCTGTGAAATATTCCTTCCCAGCAGCTTAAGAGCACAGGCTTTGGGGGAAGACCCACCTGAATTTCAATCCAGACCATTCTTTCACTTATACAGAAAATGGGGATAATACTGCTGGCCTCTTAGGGGTCATTGTGAGGATAAACGCCAGTGTTTGTTAAGAAGTTGGCACACTGCAAGTGTTTAACTCAAGCTAGCTGATCTTTTTATTGTTACTGTTACTTTGAGAGAGGAGAAAGAATTAAAGAGAAATGAGAAGCTTCCAGCACATAGACTTAAGAGGAGCACTAGGGTGTTAATGGAAATAGGGAAGGAAAGAGGCGGCCCAACGGGGTCTGGGCAGGAGGCCAAGGAGCGAACAGAATTTGTATTAGAGGGTACCGTTTTTTCAAGAAATCTGGTACAGAGAAGGAAAAGGTCCTGGGAATCTGAACATGACCATGCAGAGAGAGTGAAGACCCAGTGGGTAGAAACAACTGATGAAACCAGGTCCTTAGAGAGGTCCCAGAGGCGCAGGCTGTGGGATTAGCCTGAGAGGGCTTATTTCCTTCCAGAAGAAGACAGGGTGAGTGAAAAATATGGAAAAGTTTCAGGTAGAGAATGGGAAAGGAGAGGCAATTTATGTCAAAGATTTTACTTGCTTTTTTTTTTTTAATTTTTTTTTTTTTTAAGATTTTATTTATTTGACAGACAGAGGTCACAAGTAGGCAGAGAGGCAGGCAGAGAGAGAGGGGGAAGCAGGCTCCCTGCTGAGCAGAGAGCCTAATGTGGTGCTCGATCCCAGGACCCGAGCCAAAGGCAGAGGCTTTAACCCACTGAGCCACCCAGGAGCCCCTTTTATAAAGATTTTATTTATTTATCTGACAGAGATCACAAGTAGACAGAGAGACAGGCAGAGAGAGAGAGGGGGAAGCAGGCTCCCTGCTGAACAGAGAGCCCGATGCAGGGCTTGATCCCAGGACCCTGAGACTATGACCTGAGCCAAAGGCAGAGGCTTAATCCACTGAGCCAGTGAGGTGCCCCGAGATTTTACTTGCTTTGTATGGCATGAGGCACTTTGCTCATCCAGAGTTTGAGGCAAGACTCAAGCCGGGGACCCAAGAAATCGGGAAAACTTGCAAGAGGCAGATCGGGGAGTAGGAAACAGAGTCAGTTCACACTGACTAAACCCCTTCTCTAGGAATGAAGGCCCACCTGTGCTTGCGGTGTTGGTGACGCTACAAAGGCCCTTGTTTATAACCCACTGTTGCTGCCTCTGGATTATGCAGTTGCTTCGTTCCAAGAGAGTACAGCAATACACTTCTCCTTTAGTGAACTTGCTCAGCTTGCTACCGTGCTCGTAGTGCATTTCCAGTGTGTCAAAATCTCTCTGGGGGAGAAGGCTCTGATTTAATCCAGCATGGGCAGTCACGGATTAGAGCGGCACTTACAGTACGGCTGGGGAGGGTATCTGCAAGACCTGCTCCCTTGTCCCATTTCAGGCAAGGCGGCTGAAGCTAGGCCTGTGCGGGGAAGCTTCCGACCCAATCGGAGTTGGAACCCTGCCCTACGGGGCTACTGACACAGGGGATGTCGGTGGGGAGGGAGTATCCGCCCATAAAAATGGATTGCTTGAGGTTGAAAACAATATCCTCCCTAAACACTCCATCAGGAGAGAAAGAGCCTGCCCCCTACCCCGGGCCATGGGGAAAGCCAACAAAGCAAATGCTCTCCAAAGCCTCCATCCATGTTGAGGAGGAGCAGGAAACACTGAGCCTTCTTCTCCGCAGCCTACTCCCAGTATTTCCTTCTTCTTGGAATAGCCTTAGGTACTACCACTTCCTGCCTTTTCCGGAAAGGGAACTTGAAGCACAACAAGGGCAAACAACTTCTCTAAAGTCACACATCGCCAGTCAGGAGGCTGCCCGGAACTGGAGACTAGCCTGCTTTCTGAGAAGGAAATCAAGAAAACAGAAACACCACCGCACACTTTGGTGGATGAGCGCGGCCACCTCAATCAGTAACCTTCCTTCAGCTACGTTCTGTCACGAGGCGGCCCAAGGGCAGCAAGTCAGGACAAGCCCCAGAAAAAGGAAGCATCCTGTGTATTTTATTTAAGTGGTATCGACTATAATTATTTTCAGTGATTAACGTCTCTATTGTGTCTGCTCATGCTCTTGAAAGGAATCATATTACTATTTATCTTCTAACTCTACCTTATCTCTTTTTAATATTGATTTCCTTTTTATCCTGTTTTTATAATTCTTTTGATCACTTTGGCTTCCCTTGAGATGTTTATTTCCTTTTCTTCCCAACTGGTCTTTTTATGCTCTTTCACAAAGCTTTCAATCAGTGTTTTCCACATAATATTTATCTTGCCTTTCTCTGCAGTACTCACAAAGGAAAACATGTCAGAAGGTTTTACTAGTAGAATCACAGAATGTAGAGCAGAAAAGGTCCTCTGAGAGAGTTCTGTCTAAGCCCACGGTTTTTAGAGGAGGAAACGTCCATGTGAAATACTTTCTTTTGTTAACCTTTGTACCTGTGTTTCGTCCTTACGTAATTTTAGAAGAAGCCCTCATCTGTCATTAGCTGTATGCCACTAAACAAGTTACCCAGAGTTCTGTGGCTTAGTTACCTCATGTCTGAAATGGTAAGACTTACCATTAATACTAATACCTGCCTTCCCCCTACCCTCCTTTGCTCCCTCCGATAACTCCCTCCCTCTCAGGGCTACAGTGAGCCGCGGATTGAGGCACCTGATTAAAAATGCACTGAGATAGGTGGGGCGCCTGGGTGGCTCGGTGGGTTAAAGCCTCTGCCTTCGGTTCAGGTCATGATCTCAGGGTCCTGGGATCAAGCCCCGCATTGGGCTCTCTGCTCAGTGGGGAGCCTGCTTCCCTCTTCTCTCTGCCTGCCTCTCTGCCTACTTGTGATCTCTGTCTGTCAAATAAATAAATAAAATCTAAAAAAAAAAAAAAAAAGGACTGAGATAGGGATGAAAACACCTATACAAATATTCAAAATTTGTTTTCTTCTTTTTCCCTTTCTCAGTAGTTTCTTTTGTCACTCCAGTGATACTCTGGGTTTCTATTATTCCAGTTATCAGCTTTCCAAACTGTCTTTTATGTATTTTTTAAAGCTCACAATTACTGCTTTCTTTTTCTAACCTTTTCAACATTTTATGTTAACTCTGACAGCTTCCCCAGGTTGCAGACTATGGACAGGGTACTATGGACAGCTGACTCTTGGTTTGATGAATCAACTCTCGTCTCCTAGCATCTCTGACAGTGTAACATCAAAGAGAATGTACTACAAAGCTAGAAATGCTAATTTCTTCTCTTCCATCATTAGTTTGTGCAATAATATAGCTAAATTGTTTTGGTATAACATTTGACAGTTGCTAACATTTATTGAGCACTTAGTATATGCTAGGTGTTGTGATGAGGGCTTTATGTGCATATTATTCAGTTCACCAAATGACTCTATGAGGTAGGTCCTACTACTATGTCCATTTTAGTAATGAGGTATGACAAAAGTCACAAAGTTATTAAGTAGGATTGAAACTCATGTCTGTCTGACTCTAGAATTGGAATTTTTAACCCTGACATTATTCTGCTGACAAATAAGAATGCAGAGTAGTAACTCTCAAATATGTTTTAAATACTCAAAGTCGTAGTTCACATGTCAGACACCAGAAAGCTAACACATCCGGTCAGTAAATCTAAGAAATGTTAACTAGGTAGGAGGAGTGTCGTAGGAAAGTTGAATTTTCTTGGCTGGGTCTCTCCTGCTTTATGCTAAACTTCCATCATCAGGGGTCGGAGGTATACTGTATAAAAACAAGAGACTGAGTTCCATGTGGAGATTTTTGTATCAATATCTGGACTGGTTATAGATTTAGTGAGTTGGTAAAAAGAGAGAGAGAGAGAGAGAGAGAGAGAGAAAATACAGGCCAATTTCACTAATTTTAAATAGAAAGAAACAAAAAGTAGAAAGAGAAAATGAAACTCAACAGAGTATATAAACCAGTGGGTCCTAGTTCACACTCTTGGTGTCTTTGACTAATTTGCTTGTGTGAGTAAACTTGAAGAATCCAGTTAAACACTCTCTACAGATTCCTTAACCAAAACAAGCATTTAAGAATTTTAAAAGTAATTGAAATAGTTTAGTGCAGTGGGAAAAGTGTGGGCAAATGTCAAATGGAAATGGATTTTAATTCCACGTGTACTCTTTGCCATCTGTTATTAAACTACTAGATTCTGATTTTAGGAGAGCTATTATACCAAACTACTCTAAGTACGGGTCCTCATCAGCAAAACAGCAACAAGAATGTATTGTATCCTAGTCTTTGCTGTCCGACTTTCATGAAAGAACGTACGTATGGTCCCTCACACAGTGCCTGCCGTAGAGTAGGGCTCAGTAAACATTGGTATCTTTTATTACTCCAATAAAATCCTTAGGCACAAATGATGTCTCTCATAGTGAAAAACAAAAAACAAAAATACAACCATCTTCTGAATTTTATTCAATTCAAAAATCCCTGGTTTTTAATGGACCAATGTGGGAGGAGCACGGTGACAGCCATTCCTTAGTCTGCTGTTTATTAAAGAAGGGGCATATCTGACAGCTGAACAGGTTCCAAAGGCAATAGAACTTCACAGAATAATAGGGTCTTAAGATCTCAAGGCCTTACGGAAATCCAGTCTCCTCTGCACTGAAAACTCTCACTTTCCATCCAACCAGTGGGGACACCATCTCCGCCCCAGCCCTCCTTCAGCCGTTCCAGCAGCGGCTCTTTTGTGCTTTTCAGCATGTTTTCAGCCACAGACAGGACATCTGCATCCTACCCAGTCTGACAGAATAGGACAGGACGAGTGGCTCTACTTCCGCCACAAGGACTAGCACAGCACACAAACAGCTGGGGAAAGGCACACATCTTTTCTAGGGCGACATAACAAACCATTTACGAAGAGAACTTTAAAATAGCTCTGACTCCTACACTACCCAATTAAGTCACATTTTCTCCATGTCTTAATGGCTCCAGGCTTCACTCTTCCTTTATAAATCACAACCACAAGCTAGGGAAAATTGTTCCGATTACACCAATCAATAAATTTTTATTGACTGCTTACAATCAGTCTCATGCGATGCCAAGTGCTGTAAGAGCCAAGTGCCCAATGCAAGGGCTGAACCCAACGCTGCTCTGCCACTGTTTCAGATCTCAAAAACAACCCAGGCCCCGGGCAGTCTGGGCAGCTCAGTCAGTTAACCGTCCTTCTCTTGGTTTTAGCTCAGGTCATGATCTCACCATCCTGAGATCCAGCCCCGCATCAGGGTCTGTGCTAAACGTGAAGCCTGCTTCAGATTCTCTCTCTCCCTCTGCCCCTGCCCCCCTGCTCCCATGTGCATGTGCACACACACTCTCTCTCCAAAAACAAACAAACAACAAACCAAACCAAAAAAAGCCCCAGGCCACTTCCCTCGTGGCAACTCACTGCCATCACCCAGAAATCTGGCCCAAGTCTGCCTTTCTAGTTACTGTTATTATTTTTTAATCTTTCTCTACTCCTATTGTCCCACTGTGTGTGTGTGTGTGTGTGTGTGTGTGTCCCACATTTGCATTATTTTTCCCTCCACCAAGAACCTCCTCTCTGCATCTTGTTTTGCTGGTTTGCTGAATAATTAGCCATTCTTTATAATTCCTGTCAAATCCCATCTCTTCCATGAAGCCTGGCTCTACCACTCTTTCTGGAAGTGCTTTCTTCTTTGAATTGACTACAGGTTGGCTCCCTGTCTACTGAGAGGACACTTAGTTATCAGACATATATCTACTCTATAGACTCATGCAAGGTCAAAATCATCTCTTCTTTGTGGTACTCACTGTGGTAACTTCCTCGTACTGAAGGCTTAAGTATTATCTGTTGAATGTACGATTTGGTAGAAGAAGGTGTATTAGAGGTGAGCCTTTAAGAATAGGAAAGGTGAACTAGGGCATAGAGACCAATTTAATGAGGACAGCCTAAGCAAGTAGCAGAAATGAGAATGTATGAGGTTCCTCCAGGGAACAGCAAAGATTTTACCTCAACCTGAAGCTTAGACAGGCTGAATCTAGTAGTAGTTCACTTAGCCCCCGCAAAGTGAACTTCATTCTAGGGTCCTGGAACCACTGAAGATCTCTGATAAGAGCTATTATGATGCTATTATGATAAGAGACTATTATGAGAACTTTGAGTTATTGGAAGCAGTATGAAATACATAAGAAAAATTCATTTTAGAAATGAAGATAGATACTTACAAGTTATCTACTACAATAGTCCAGGGAGAAAAGAGGCAACAAGAGCCCAAATTAGGGAAATGGCTTTGAGAGCTCAAAAGAATTACAAAGGTATTTAAAAAATATTTTAAAATATTTAAAATATAAATATTTCATATTTATATTTTTATAAATATTTTAAAAATATTTAAAATATATTTATATTTTATTTATATTTAAATATTTAAATTTATATTTTATTTATATTTAAAATATTTAAAAATGTAAATATTTTAAAAATTTTAAAAATAATGATGCAAAGGATTCTAGTCTGAGTAACTCTGTGGATGGTGATCCCACTAACAATAAAGAAATGAGAGAGGAAGAGGCAGTACTAGGGAAAAATTTTAATTCCATCTGGAGACTGATGTCTTCTGAAGACTGGTGAAGATATCTAAATGGTTAGTGATAAATAGTGCTGGAACTCAGGAAAAACACTGGAATGCAAGGTCCCGGCATGAAAATTAACAGCAGGAAGCTGACAGCTTGAGCCAGCAGAATAGCGGAGGCCACCTAAGCACACGATGTGAGCAGGTGACACAGGGCCACAGACAAACCCTTCGGGATATCTACAACCTGACGGTGGCAGGAGGAAGACGGAATGATCAGGAGACAGAGAAACACTAGATTAGCACAGTGGCACAGACGCCAAGGAAATAGCACGATTCGTCATTTAAAAAACTAACAACCACAAGAGATACCATATCACTTACCTTGTTGAAAAGAGGAAGGTTAAAAGCATAAAACTCAGCTGGATAGAAAATACTGGAAAAAAAAAAAGAGAGATTGAATCTAAATTAGGGGTATAAAAATATCTGTAGCGTATTTACCATACGCTTAGTTTAATCAGCAACTTATGAACTCAAGTAGAAAAACAAACACACATTGCTAAACTGGTAGAATCATCAAAGTTAGTGGGACTAAATTCGTTCTTATGGAAGATATCCCCAGGCATCATCTATGATGTCTACTACTCTGCAAATCTAAAACCCTCCTTGATTTGAGACTTGGTTACTTAATTTGTTCAATTTAGAAAGAGCTGGTTTATGCTGTGGGTATTTATAGTAAATTGCATAACTGCAGTGGCATATAATATATATTTTGGAATAACTCACGTTGTTTTTTTTTTTTTTTAACTTTTTTAAAGATTTTTTATTTATTTGACAGAGAGAGAGATCACAAGCAGGCAGAGAGGCAGGCAGAGAGAGAGGGGGGAGGAAGCAGGCTTCCTGCTGAGCAGAGAGCCTGATGTGGGACTCGATCCCAGGACCTTGGGATCATGACCTGAGCCGAAGGCAGAGGCTTTAACCCACTGAGCCACCCAGGCGCCCCACTCACGTTGATTTTTAATAAGAAAAGATTCTTAGGTATCTTTATAATTACAAAGTTGTCTTTGCTATTACAGGATAAACAGAACAAAAAGTTGATTTCTGATCCTTGCAATTACTTGCATTTCATAGTTTGCCGCTTCTTAAAATGAAATTACCTTGGGTATAGTTTAGTAGAAAAGATGATGCAAATGTCCACATTTTAACTAACTCAGTCAACTCTTATACTTAGAAAATGACAGTATTAAGTAAATAAATCCTACTTTTAACTCATAATAAAGGGTAAGATTAGCTCAACGTTACAGTAAAATATATTGGCAAAAAGTATTCAATCTAACATTTGAATGTGACAGATCCCATGGTTTCTTTCATCTGGCATCAACTACTATAAATCAAACATAAAAAACAAAGGACATTAAATCATAAATATGTAACTGATGTCTTCTTAAGGAACAGACACACAGGATAAAGTCACTGAGCACATATAAGATGAAGCTCAATATTATTTTCTAATGAAATTAACATTCAAAATGAGTTTGGGGGACACAATTCACAATTTCTTCCACTTTGCTCCAGAGGAGACGGAGGGGATAGCAAAAATGTTCCATCTTCCAACTTACTTATGAACAGGATGAGAATAAGGCTGAATTTATCCAGGTCAATATTTGGGTTCGAGAACGTGTCGCAGAAGGTGGTGTAGATGATCATGAGGAGGACACTGCTGCTGATAGCACCAAAAGGCGGCTTCTTTCTTTCAAGCCAATCCTTGATGTATCTTCGGACAATCTGAAATACAGAGATCAACAGGTTGCCTTTTTTCAAAGATGTAGGGAGTTGAGTTGGGCATCGCAAAGTGATTCTGACAGCAGAAAGACATAAAGGAAAGAGAATAATTTGGATGATGGCCACAGTGGATTTCAAAGCTTCCATGCCACACCACTCTTCTTCTGGGGGATTTCGCATTTGTAGTGCAACTTCCACTGGTGTCCATAATGAGAGTAGATTTTCAACTGCATTCAAATCCATCCTTAATCATGCCAAATGCTCTTTGCTAGCTGTCACTGAGACATGCCCATTAAGCCTCCCCAAAGTTTATCTCCTCTGCTGATCCTAATGGATGTGTGTAATTATCATAGTCCCCTTTGCCTCAACAGACAATTCCAAGTGCAACTTTGGGAATCTTAAAAATCTGACATCTTCAAGAATTTCAAGACAGTAGGTAATCGAAAGTGATCCATGGAACATATTAATATTTAAAATGCAAGCAATGCACCAGAAGTTTTTAATTAAATTATAACTCATGCTTGAAAAGCAAAAGTGCATGTGTTGTGGGAGTTTAAATAATTCAAACTCTGAATATCTAGAGTTTTTGTGAATCCAAAGACAAATGCCATTTGCATGCTTTTAGAATTCCAGAATTAATACTTAAAAATGAATAAACCTGTCCTAACTCTCCTACAAAAGGACGAGTGAATAAAATTACATAGCAATCATCTCTTCTTTAAAAATCAAATCAGATATTTAAA
This sequence comes from Mustela nivalis, assembly GCF_964662115.1. Lineage (NCBI taxonomy): Eukaryota > Metazoa > Chordata > Mammalia > Carnivora > Mustelidae > Mustela > Mustela nivalis. Next base: position 144,620,207 of record NC_139023.1, on the reverse strand, counting down.
ATCAGGACAGGCTGAATATTGGTGATAACTTTTGCTTGGATATAAAAGTGAACCACTCTACTTAAAACCTTACACTTTTGAGAGAAGCTGAACAAACCCTGTAATAAGGACTATAGCTGAGACATACTAAGTTTCGAGTCACTCATTATTCTGCATAATTGAACATGAGATTTCACAACAGGCTGAATTACCATGATCCATTAGCAATAATGAGGTCAGGGAACTTCTCCTGACAAGGCTGATGGGGTTCTGTCATCTTCTGCTCTGTGGCTAAAAACGTTTAATTCACAATAGAACATACCTTCACAGATACTCAAAAACAAAGTAAGCTACTCTCAAGAGAACCGCTGAACAAATGGCTATTAGATCAACTTCATCCATTCTCAAGGACTCAGTAAGTGAAATACCAGTATTAATAAAGCAGATTCTAGCAGAAAGCTGACCAGTTGGTACGAAGTACCCCAAGAACAACACCTTGATGGCTGGGTGGGCTGGGAATGAAAGAGAAACTGTTTTGCTTTTTAATTTAATTTATCTTAATTTTTTCTTGGTGCTCCAAAATTCATTGTTTATGCACCACACCCAGTGCTCCATGCAATATGTGCCCTCCATAATACCCACCACCAGGCTCTCCCAAACCCCCACCCCTACCCCTCCAAAACCCTCAGTTCCTCAGAGTCCACAGTCTCTCATGGTTTGTTCCCCCCTCCGACTTGCTGAATGAAATAAGTTAAGCAGAGAGAGTCAATTACACATGGTTTCACTTACTTGTGAAGCATAAGGAATAACATGGAGGATATTGGGAGATGGAGAGGAGAAATGAGTTGGGGGGAATCAGAGGGGGAGAAACAGTGTTTTTTATATATGTAGACAAATAGTGGTTAAAGATTTAAAAAAAATTAAATCTAGTAACTAAAATTACACTGAATTTATAAAAAAAAAAAACTTGTGATTTTTCTTTTTGTAGATATGATCCCAAACCATAGTAATTTAGTTCCAGTGTTCATTTCTCTCCTTAAGGTTAAAATGAACTAAGGGATAGGGACACCTGGCTGGCTCAGTCGGTAGAGCATGGGACTCATGACCTCAGGGTTATGAGTTCAAACCCCACGTTGGGCATAGAGATTACTTAAGAAAACTGTAGTAAGATAGAGAGAAGTTAAGAGCAGTTCTGCCACACAATGTTAATGGGCTGATACATTAGAACACAAATTTTGGATAATAGTACTTGAGGTTCCCAGATGGCTCCATGTTCAGATATACCCCTGTGGGGGTAAGCTCTTCTCTTTTTGTTCAGAGAGACTTCATTTAAGAGGTTATTTCATATCTATTATATTTGGTAGCATGAAACTAGTAGTTGCCCAAATTTAATACAACTCAACTCCTTTAGGAAGCAAAATAAATGGAAATTACACAGAGTTATTGAAATTGATGCTGTCCTCCAATCTTGTTTCAATATACAATGATTAAAGAAACAAATGTCCTCTCTCTGCAATAGGTTATAGAATGTAAGATCCCAATTCCCAAAGCAGAAGTGTCTTCTACCACCACTGACCCCACTGACAAAATAAATAAGATAAATATGAATGAGGCATAACCTGGAAGTCAAAGCCATTTTAAAAACCAAGACAAATCTCTAATCATCAATCGACTTTATAAGCTGCAATTTGACTTAGTTAACCTAATTACCTCTTTCCTCAATACCAAGTACTCAGAGTCTCACAGTACAGTAGGACTCTTTCAGTATGGCAGGAAATATGGACTCCTAAGTCCTGCAACTTCTTACCCAAAACGCCTGTCTTCTAAACACATCAAAGTGTTAATGCTGGATACTTAATCTCAATAAAGAAAACAACTACAAAGTTGGAAATCGGACAGAGCCACAAGTTAAGCAATAACCCTAGCTGAAAACAGATCGTCTTTCACTGTTTTTAGTCTTGTAGTGATATTTGTCTGTGTTTTCTAAGCAAACCATTTTATAAGTTTGCCAGGCTCCACAGAGCTTTTCTACCTGCCTAAAATTAAATTCACAAAGAGGCTTCTTTTTGTAACCATGTACTGAGAAAAGTGTTAAAATCTCTCCTGAACTACTGGGCGAAGTAACATTGATATGTCTTAAAGATATGCTTTGGATATAAATGTCAGGAAACCCCATCTTCTCTTTGTTCAGCCACTTACACTTCTGATACAATTATCCTCCATTTATCAAGAATCGGTGTCATTTAAAAATTCTCCAAATTTCTTTGCCTTGTAGAAACACGTAATAACTTTCTAGGAAACAAGCCTTTGCTAGAGATAGCAACCCAACCTGATACAGGTGCCTCAGAATTCCCTCTTTGCAGGGAGGGGTGGGGAGAAAGTCAGGATGAGGTGGGAAAAGCCATTTTTTTTTTTTAAGATTTTTATTTATTTGACAGAGAGAGATCACAAGTAGGCAGAGAGGCAGGCAGAGAGAGAGGGGGAAGCAGGCTCCCAGTTGAGCAGAGAGCTCAATGTGGGGCTCAATCCCAGGACCCTGAGATCATGACCTGAGCCGAAGGCAGACGCTTAACCCAGTGAGCCACCCAGGGGCCCTGGGAAAAGGCATCTTGATAAGGTGGCCAGTTGTAGCTTTCTTCAGGATCCATACTAATTCATTTGCATTCAGAGATCACAGAAACTTAGGAATTCAACATTAGATGACAAATCCTCATTGACTTGCTGTTCCCCAAGGACTGAGAAGGAAAAACATCTTCCTCAGGAAACTTTATCATCTCACTTTCTTCATTTTGATTTTCTCTATTTTACATTAAACACCAGGAGAGCTTAAAGGGAAACTTAGATTTGAATGCCAGTACTTTTAATAAGCTGAGCCACATATCAATTATTATATAACCTCCTGGAAATCTGAGAAAATATGTCTTAGGTGACGAATGTTCATATACTGAGATAACTGAGATGTGTAATATCCATCATTTTAGTTTTCTCCAATTTTTTTCTGGGGCATTTTCTTGCTTTTCTCCCTTCTACTCTGTCTTTATATTTACAAATTGATTTTTGAGTGGAGATATGTGATAGATAGTTCTTCATATTAAGTCTGAGTTTTAAAGATTTATTTTTCTTCAAGGTGACTTGAGATTGTTTCTTCAAGTTTTATCCTCTATTCCACTGAATCTATACATTTACATAAAGTGGTTTGCTTTTTTCTTCAATCGTCTGTTGAAATGTATAGCCAGGGATACAAAATCAAATCCAATTATATTAACACTTTTCTTTAAAAATATTTTATTAAATATTGAGTAGATTCAAAATAATATCTAAAAAGTATAAACAGTCAAAGTACACGGGATATGGTAAACACCCATCATCTACTTAAGTATTATTTACATTGTCTCATGAGAGAAGTTGGGCAGATATTATCCTGCTCAGTTTACTTGAAAACAAAGGCAAGAGAGCTTGAAAAACTGGCATAAAATGTTAAAAAGTCATTGGGAGGAGGGTGTATGAGCAAAGAATATGACCTCAACCTCCTGAGGGAGGGAACAGGGCTTCGTGGTTAAAGGTATGTACTTTGGAGCTTCTTTCTTTGTAGTCTTGGGCAAATCTTTAACTTTCCTGTGCCTCATCTGTAAAATGGATCCAGCAGTAGTGGCAGTGAGGATTAAGTTATTCCATAAATGTAAAATGCTTTAGAACAAGGGCCTGTACCTGGAGAATAGTGGCTATTCTTATTTCCAAGTCCTGATTTGGTGCTATTTCTATCATACACTGTCTACCAGGATATCCCACTGCATAATTCAATAGCTCCTGTCCTCTCAGAGCAACTCAAGTGAAGCAATGAAAATAGTTCATACCTAGTATAATTTTAGAAATGTAAAATTTTACTAGCATTAATAACATTATCTTCAGCTTCAGCTGAAGATTACTTAATATGAAAAGTCAACCTAAAATTTTATTAGAATAAAGGTGGGGTTTAGCACACTGTTTTGAAAAATGTTTTTCAAAGGTGGTGGAAGTTCTAGTTTGTTAACATGTATTCATAAATCTCTCAATATAATGCATGAAATAAGTAATTGTCACAAGGATTTAGATGTATCGAAGGGTTTATCAGGAAAAAAGAAATATTGCAATGACACGTTTAATTTATTTCTAGAACTGACAGAAGATGCAATCTCTCAACCATCTATGGAAAGACATAGCTCATAGAGTCACAGCATCTTTGAGCTAGAAGATAACTCCTGTTCTACATATGAGGTAAGTGAGGGCCAGAAGTTGTATGCACGGTCAGGCAGTGGCAGAAATCAAACCAGACTCTGCATCACACTGCTGTCAGTCAATACTGAGTCCAACCAAAAAGAAGTACTGTATGGGGAAAACACAGAAAAACAGAATAAAATTAACTCTCAGTAACACAAGTAAAAAATTAAATAATGAAGCTTTATTATGACTAGAAGATTAAGGAAAACATTTTCACCTCTTCCTTCCTGGTCTTCTTCTCCCTCTAGTTCCCATTGTTTATTTAAAAGATAATGATTAAAAAATCTCTTTTTAAAAGATATACATACAAATCTAATAGAAATATACATCATGTGCCACCTCTCGTTACAATCAAGAGATGAGATTACCTTGCCTAGGTTCCTTTCTCTGAAGTAGTACATATGAGTCCTTCTAACAAGGTCCCCAAATACCACATCACAAAGTTTTGGTGGGTCAACTAATTGCAAACATATACAGAGATAAATGAACAGAAAAGGTCCCTGGTACCATAGAGCTTATATTCTACTTTAAGAAGATAAAAAGAAAGCAAAAACAAAAAACAAATCAACAAGAGGAAGATCATGGTCCTAAGCAGAGGTTTAAACTGGATGATACGACACTGATGATTGGGGAGCTACTGGAGCGGGGTAAGAAAAGGTCTTTCTGAGAAGGTGGACAGTGAGATGCTCCAAGCAGAAGGAACAGCTGGTACAGCTCATCATAGCTGGCAGGTTTGCAAAATACAAGCAAAGTCAGTGAGACCCAGGTGCAATGGGAAAGTGGGAGAGTATTAGGGAAGGACCTAAAATTACAAGAGAGCATGAAATAATCTTGTAAGGAAATACAGTAGGATTTCTAGGAAGTGTTTAGTGATATTTTAAATTGGGGGTCATAAATTTGAAACAAGGTGAGACCAATTATGTGTTTCTCTAGTAAAGCTGGAAATCTAGGTAAAATAGCAACAGATGTAGTGAAAAGAAAGGCCATGTGTACCCCAATGTTCACAGCAGCAATGGCCACAGTCCCCAAACTGTGGAAAGAGCCGAGATGCCCTTCAAGGGACGAATGGATAAAGAAGATATGGTCCATATATACAATGGAGTATTATGCCTCCATCAGAAAGGATCAATACTCAACTTTTGTATCAACATGGACAGGACTAGAGGAGATTATGCTCAGTGAAATAAGTCAAGCAGAGAGAGTCAATTCTCATATGGTTTCACTTACTTGTGGAGCATAAGGAATAACATGGAGGACATTAGAAGAAGGAAAGGAAACGTGAATTGGGGGAATCAGAGGGGGGAGGAAGCATGAGACTGAGGACTCTGAGAAACAAGCAGCATTTTGGAGGGGAGATGGGTGAGGACTTAGGTGAGCCTGGTGGTGGGTATTATGGAGGGCATGTATTGCATGGAGCACTGGGTATGGTGCATAAGCAATGAAGCTTGGAACACTGAAAAAATAAAATAAAATAAACTACTGGGGGCTCCATGAGGATAAATTTGAAGTTTTTTTCAGCCAGTGTTTTTATACAGTCCACATCCTACTTTAGAGTATATTTATTAAATATATTAATCATCTCTGCTTCTCAGGAGCTCCCGGATTAATTATAATCGCTCCTGATGAATATTATGAATCAAGTACCATATGAGCACTGGCATTTAGTCTAGAATGAGGCCGTCAGAGCAGGTCCACGGCACACCAAAGGACATTTTTGTACTGAGACTTTTTTTTTCTTTTAAGATTTTATTTATTTATTTGACAGAGATCACAATTAGGCAGAGAGGCAGGCAGAGAAGCAGGCTCCCTGCTGAGTAGAGAGCCTGATGTTGGGTTCAATCCCAGGGATCATGACCTGAGCCAAAGGCAGAGGCTTTAACCTATTGAGCCATCCAGGTGCCCCTTTGTGCTGAGTCTTAAGGAAGGAGTTTACTGGTAGGAAAGGCCAGTACCTAACTAAAGCTGAGTGGCAGGGGCAGTGAAGGGGCGTGGCCAGGCAAGAGAGTGGTGCAGGCCTGGTGCAGAAGGAAGGGGATGGTGGGAGGTGACAGGGAAGAAGCAGGGTGGGGCTAGACTGTGAGGGGTTTTGTGGGCCACACAAGGAATGGGCAAAAGGCAGCGGGGGCGGGGTGGGAGGGGAGGCCTTTTTAAGAAGAAGGACAACATTTGATTTTTTTAGGGCTTTCCTGGAGGCAGTGAAGACATTGACTAGGAATGAGGAGAGGCTCACAGAAGGGACAAGAGGTGCAATAATTTAGAAGAGAGGTGACGAAGTTGTGACATCCTCTCTGGCGTGTGGGTGTGGTTGCAGATGCCAGATGTGAACGACTTCTGCGGCAGAAATGGAGGCATGTAGTGATCGCCTGAATGTAAGGGAGTGAGGATGTACAGAAAAAGAGGAGGCAGGTGGTTTCTGAAGGTAGAGACTGGGGTATGATTATTAATTCCTAAAACTAGAATACAAGAGGTGGGCCAGTAGATGCAAATATGTTTTCCTCTTTGAGAAAAGCCATTAAAGGACTTTGCTAGTAGAAGGATTTTTAAAAACCACCTATATTACTTTTTGACTATTTTTACTATGTTATAATTTATTGTAATACTTTACTACTGGGCAAGCAATGATGAACACTCTAACAATATATTACTCTCTTGGGATATATATTCCTTTTTTTTTTAGATGTTTCATTTATTTATTTGTCAGGCAGAAGGAGAGAAAGAGAGAGCACACAAGCAGGCAGAGAGGTTGGCAGAGGCAGAGAGAGAAGCAGGCTCCCTGCCGAGCAAGGAGCCCATACGGGACTTGATCCCAGGACCCTGGGATCATGACCTGAGCAGAAGGCAGCAGCTTAACCCACTGAGCCACCCAGGTGTCCCGGGATATATATTCTTGATGACATAGCTTACATAACTATGTATGTAACTAAGTATACATATAACCATATATATATATATCTTTAAATATTAGACAAAGGTATTTTTTGTCTATATGTTTGAAGCCAAACATTTATTATCAACAGAGATATCTCCAAGATCCACAAAAAAAAAAAAAAAAAGAATGTGTGAGCCTCAGGTTATATAGAACTATTTTCAGAAATATATTCAGAACTATTTTCAGAAAAAAATAAGTATGGGTTTAAAGTAATAATAACCACAGCTTAAACTGTCCAGAGCTGAGAAGGGCATGCCTCTATACAACAGCATTTCCCTTACTGTTTATAAAACTCATCCATCATTCCCTCACTCACCCATTCCATACATTATTTATTGGTTACCTATCATCTGGGTATGGTGAACAAGACAAATATGAAGCTTACAGTCTAATGAGAGAGACAAACAGGCAAAGGCCAAGAAAGGAATCAAGGTGCTACGATAAAGACAATAAACAACCAGGGAAACATACTTCAGATAGGTGGTTCAAAAAAGGTATAAATTAAAGAGTCATATGAGGGGCGCTTGGGTGGCTCAGGGGGTTAAAGTCTCTGCCTTCAGCTCAGGTCATGATTTCCAGGGTCCTGGGATCGAGCCCCGCATCGGGTTCTCTGCTCAGTAGGGAGCCTGCTTCTCTCTCTCTCTCTGCCTGCCTCTCTGCCTACTTGTGATCTCTGCCTGTCAAATCAATAAATAAAATCTTTAAAAAATAAATAGAGTCACATGAACAATGAGTTGGGGTGGGGAGGTAGATGGGGAAGGATACTCTAAACAGAACAATTAAGTAGGAATTGAGAAAAGCTAGGGAAGTAAGAGTGTAGGAAAGTGGCAAAGAGGTTAGAGAGGTAAGGGACAACATTTAGCAGAAGACCTGTGATGTGAGCAGCACTGTAGAAGCATTTTTCCAAGTATTATTCTGTATTTAATTAAACGGTATTCTTTGAGTACCATTAAATCATTCTCTCTTCCCCTAAATTTAGTCCGTTTTCTAAGTATAACATTAAAATTTAAAAACAAAATGGAGACATGTAGCAGGTGCTGTGGGGTGTCACCTGGAATGAGGTGTTTGTTCCCACGTTGCAGGGCATGTTAGTTGTCCCAGAGATCCCTGATGAGTTCCTCTTTGGGAACTGCTACTCACACTGCAGACTCTGCCAAGGTCATACCTCTCAGGGCGAGTGGAGGGAAGCCAGTATCTAATGCCTCGTCAGTGCAAAAGTCTATTAAGACTCTGGTCCTCAGTGGGGTCAGTGCAGCTAGAAGCCTTTGCTGGAACTACATTGTCTTGCACCGTCTCCCTGTCCTACATTTCTTACTTTCCCAAAGGTGTTCATCCCAAGGGCTCTCCTCGAGGAAACTTCCTGTATAGAAACCTCTGTCTCACACTCTCTTTCCCAGAGAACCAAGCCTAAGACAGTGTGTAAATATTATATGTATATACATGTAACATGTGCACAGACATAATTTTTTTTCTATTTAATATATCAAAGAGTTGCTTCTCATTTAGTATTTATAGGGAATTTGACAATGATGATGATAGACACTATAGGGCACTTACCTGTGTCAGGCTCTGTGATGACAAAAACTTTACATGAATCCACATTTTAATTAATCCTCACAACAACTGCTTGAGATAGGTGGTATTATTATACAAGTTGGTAAATTATGAACTTGGAGCTAAGGAGATCAAATGACTTGTCTAAAGTCACACAGCAAATAAAAGGTAGAACTAAGAACTAGAGTCTAGTTGTTTTTTAATCAACGTTTGTGCTCATAACCATCCTGACATACTATTTTCCTAAGACTCACTCATTTTAGTGGTACAATTCTGTGCTCCATTCCTGTGTTTTTAAATTTGTATGTTATAATTCAATTACATGCTTATTAACTTGCTATAAGAGGTTAAATATAAGAATTTCTCCCATTAGTCTAATTCAATAAGAATGATAAAGGAAACTAAATTTTCTAAGATCTAATTTTAAGAGCTAATAGAATTAAGTGTTTATTTTATTAATTACATGATCACAAATATGATCACGGCTGTTGAAGGGGTCTACGAAGAAGCCAGCCAGCTAGATGCTTGTTGCCAACAACAGTTATAATGCTGAGACTATATCAGAAGGAGCAGAATAAGGAAATGATTTGCTAGGTATTTTTAAGCTAAATACATGGCTATGAAGTACAGATAATAAATTTTAAAAAATCAAGATTCTGTGCAGGCATCCCTATGTAAAGCTATCTGCAAAGCAGATTGATATTAAATAAAAAAAATAAAAAGTGGGAATATGGTGATGGATGAAACCTGGTGTTTCACAGTCTTTTATCTTTTCTTTAAATGTCTTTTTCTCTATCTTTTCTCTCAATTGTCCTGACATTGTATCAGAATTCACAATTTGACCAAAAAAACAAAAAAAAAGGCAGGTAAAATTGGAGATCTTACCTGTCCAATAATGAGAGGAACCACAACAGTCATAAAAAGCTGAGAAAAAATAGATGTAAAAGGCACAGAAGAGGAAGAGCCAAGCTGTAAAGCAAGAATATAAGAGGAGTTAGAATTACTTTGAATCAGTTACCCAATATTGCTGTTAACTAAATGATACAATAAATGAATCTCTTACAGGCACCAAAAATTTGGTAGCTATATACAAAAATCAAGTGAAGTTACTTTTTTTTCTAAATTTAGCACCCAATAGACTAAGTGCTTTACCTCTTAATTTTTATGAGAAACTACCATTGAGGAAAAATGATAACTATGGTTTTGTAATTAACTTACATTGCTTATTATTAACTACATTTCTGACTAGTAAAGTTATTCTGTGCTCGTACTGTTTATAATCATATGGCGTGATATTTCCCCATAGTTTGCGTACTCTTCTCTTTGTCCCAGCTGCAGATTCCTAAAACAAACAAGGGTATCTCTCATCATTCTCTTCTCAAGATCACATTTTCATCTGTGCAAATGAAATAGTTTCTAACTTTTCTATCCTTCAAAACAAAGGCAATGAATCTCACATACCTTTAAAAATGTACTCGTATACAAAATCTAGGAAATGGAAATTCCTGAAACACACATTATTTTTCAACCTAAAATTTCAATATATCCCTTCTAAATGTGTATGTTTTGACACTGCTCATAATTCCCATTTTTTCCTCCCTCTTCATTTTTTGGTTTGTTTTCACTAATGACTATTATCTCGGCCTCAGAAAGATTCTACTGCCAGGAGCACAGATAGTGTTTGCCTATAAACAGCCCCACACTCATGTTAGTCTCAACCACGAAGAATCGCAGGCTTCTTATTAATTTGTTAATGGCTTTCAAAACCTCCTTCTGGTTTTCAAACCTCTTTGGACAAACAATAGCCTGTCCCATAGATGTTTATCGTTTTTTATGAGTCCCTTTTGCAGTCAGGTTCTTCCAAGTCATCAATAACAATCTCCTGGGAAGTTGAAACTTACTTGCACCCTTCCTCTGTAGACCAAACCTCAATTTCCATATTTACCCCAGTTTAATTAAACTTGGAAATACCTTTTGGAAGACAAACGTTGTGAAAGACTTGGAGGTAGTGGTGACCAAGGGCACTGAATGTTAAATAAAACAAATGAAATCTCTAGATAAATGAAGTCAGTGGCTCAGAATAAAATGACGTGGGATCAGTGTTTTTGCTGGTTTCTAATTCCTGCATGAACTAGCTTACTGAAATCTTTTCCTCACCCTGGTGTATTCTATAAAAATCTGCCCCCATCCTCAGCCCCTCCGCGCATGTGCACAGGCTCAAGACGCCAAGAATGTATGTCCTTCCCATCAGGGGCTTGCCTTCACCTCATACTAGCTTCAGCACTGACCACTGGCTGTGAATTGAACTCATAAACACTGTAGCCTCTAAACTTTTCCTCCATAACCAATATAAATGAATGAAATGAAGAAAGACAAACAGAAAAAGTAAAACTGTGACAGAAACGTGAACGCACAGGATTCCAGGTGTGTTAAATGCCACATAGTTGTTAGATGTTTCCTTTTACACAAAGCCAAAGTATTAAAAGCTAATAATCACAACATATTGTAGAGCAATGATGTCTTTGAAGTGCAAGGCATTTAACAAATATATATTTCTTTCCACAAATAGTAACCCTAAGGATGCTCCTGAGGTAAGAATCAAACTTTTAAAAATGTATATTTTATGGCGAAATTGAGGGATTAGATGAATAGAAGAATAAATTTTAAAAAACAGGGTTTTCAAGTTCAAAAACATCCAGCTCAGGGTTCAATCCATAAGGTTCACAAGGTATGAAGAGAGGCAGTAGGATTCCAAGTGATAACCTTCAAGTAAAAGCTATCAATTCTTGCCTGGAATCTCACCGGTAATCTCGTGTATTTCAGTTTCCCTTTCTATCTCAACTCTACTGTTACTTAATGTGTTCTGAAAATGTTTTAATGAATAACCATATCAAGCTATATTCCCTCTGTAGGCCCAACGCTTAATCCAATACCTGAGAAAGAGTAAATTTGCAGATAATGAAGCTGTGCACAATGAACAAATGAAGTAATTTGTAAATATAAGGTGCTAAAAAGTGCCAAACTCTTATTCAAAATCATATCCCTATTTTCTTCTGAAGTTACAAAGATACGAAACTGAAAACTTCTTTTGAAGAGGATTTCTTTTTTTTTTTTTTTTTAAAGAGGTTTCTTTTGAAAACCTCTCAGGGGCGCCTGGATTGCTCAGTTGTGATTCCAGGGTCCGGGGATTGAGCCCCACATTGGGATCCCTGCTCAGTCAGGAGTCTGCTTCTCCCTCTCCCTCTGCCCCCACCCCCCGCTTGTGCTCTCTCTCTCTCACAGATAAAATATTGGGGCAAAAAAAAAAAAAAACTTATATTCAGGTGACGTTATACAGTCACTTAGCATTACTTTTTTTCACTACTTGTTTATCATAGCAACACAATTAATTCCAATATGCACCTAGAAACAAAGGGCCTTTAAATAAGACGAGAACCACGTGAAAAAGGATGCATGCATGTGTGCGTGTGCACACATGTGTGCATGTGTAAGAAGCTGAGTGAGGGTGGCTATATGTGTTCTCTGCCCTCAGTTCTCCTCCACAGCCCTCCTTACCTCCTTAAAGCTGCTCTGGAGGGGAAGACCTAAAACTGAACAGAATCCTAACTCTGCAAGAGATTTGGAGTCCCGTTCAGAAGAGTATGTTGCTTCTCAAACATATTCAAGCAACTCATCAGCCAAATTTACTCTGTGATCATAGTTCTCCTACACTGGAAGTTTTGGTGGTTTAACTAGAAAGTATTGTTGAAGAGCAGTTACCCCAGAAATCAAATAGAGAGAAGAGTTAAAACATCATTTATTAAGTTAATTTGGGGGTTATTTTTAATCCCAACTCTATCTAAAAGATTGCATTTGGGGATAAGAGAGGTAAAGGAGAATTCATGTCAACTTTGGTTTTAAAAATTTTTATCTATTTTAACTTCTCCATCCACCACACAATAGACCAACTGCATGTTCAATTTAAATTTTTTTTTAATTTAAATTTAATTTAGTTAACACATAGTGCATTATTAGTTTCAGGGGTAGAATTTCGTGATCATCAGTTGGGTATAACACCCAGTGCTCATTACATCACGTGCCCTCCTTGATGCCCATCACCCAATTACTCCACCTCCCCATCACCTCCCCTCTAACAACCCTCACTTTGTTCCCTAGAATTAAGAGTCTCTTATAGTTTGCCTCTCTTTCTATCTTATTTTATTGGGTATTCAGTGTTCAGAAGGCTTGTGTTCCTAGAAGTGATCTCCAAAGTCCCTTTGTCTTCTAAAACACCTATGATCTCTGGTCCACTCGATTATGAATGCAGGTTAGAGGAACCCTCTGCTTTGACAGATCAGAGACCAGAGCAAGCCAGCCAGGGATGTAATTAACAGAGTACATGAAGCCAGACTAGGTACACAGTGATGCTGGGGAGAAAATCCCATAGGATGACTCCCTTAGAAGTGGGTCTGAAAGGAAGGAAATCTCAGTTCTGATGTCTAACTTGGCCTAAGTCCTTTCTTTTGAATCGACAACCAGACCTGTCACTGTGGTCAGTGTGAAGATGCAGAGATACCCTTGGGGAAGTGCCTGACGCTATGAAGTATACCTTGGCATCCGGAAGAAAGAAGAACGAGCATCTGGCATAGGGTAACATATGAGAACATGACCAGGAAAGTAGCACACCGATCATTTTGTATGCAGAGTTGATTGTAACTAAAGCAGAAGGAAATATGTTGCCTGGTATATTTGGTTCCTCACATTTTAATGAAGACCCTGCCAGGGTTTCTGTTGTAAAGACCAGTGTGTTTATAAGAAGCATCCATAATTTATAACTTTGGATAGAGTTGCAGGTTTGGAGTAAGTATGTATCAGGCCAGGGCTCTGGGCTTCATGGAGCTAACCCTGGCAGATTTAAAGGGGATAGTCTCATACTGCCAACCCATATTATAAGATACACTGTGTTAAATGAACAATCTGGTCACTGGCTAATTTCCTTTAGGAATATGATGCTTTAAAGCACAGAACTCACAATCAGGTTTGTTTATTTGTTTTAATATCATGCTGAGAAGAAATGTTTTAGTGAAAAATATGTGGTTTAGGACCTTTGTATTTAATTATTCAAATAGTTACTGGTGCCTCCTGTGAGCCAGAAGCATGTTTTAGGGATTGGGAATCCAAGAGTGAACACAACACAAAACCCCTCCTCTCCAGGAGTTGCTTTTTAAAAGTTGAGGTGTACGGGCACCTGGGTGGCTCAGTAGGTTAAGCATCTGACTCATGATTTCAGCTCAGATCATGATCTCAGGCTTGAGATCGGGCTCTATGCTGAGCGTGGTGCCTGCTTGGGGTTCTCTCTCTCCTCCTCTGTCCCTCCTCCCCCTGATTGAGCTCTCTCTCTCAAAAAAAAATTCTCTTTAAATATTAAAAAAAAAAGTTGAGGCACGTATGCATGTCCACCCACCATCGAGTTCCTTTCCATAGAACACCTTCCCCCACCTGTAAATGGAAGAGTTCTAGTCTTTGTCTAAGAGTTAGTTCAATAACTACTTTAGAAATTCTTTCCAAACCCTCCTCTTGAGTTGCAGACTTGGTTTCTTTTGTGGCTCTGCATTTATACTGTTCCCCTCAGGGTCTTCGGTTGCTCCTGTGTACAAATCTGTCTCTCAGTAAACTGTATATTCCAGAAGGTCAGGGACAGGTATCTTATCCATGTTTATATTCCCAGGGCCCAGCATACTGCCTACACTTTACATCTAGGGCAGTGGTTCTCACTGTAGCACACCAGAAACACCTACAGGGCTTCTTAAAACAGATTTCTTGGCCCCACTTTGAGAGAGGGATGAGGAGGATGTCGAGAGTGTGCATTCGAATATGGCTCCATTGATGCTGATGGTGCTGGGCTTGGGGTCGCCCCTTGAGAATCACTCATTTAGTACACTGTAGGTATTCAACAACAGATGTGAGTTCAGTTGATGAATGCCTACCATACACAGGTAGAAAAAGAGGCCTGACAATGTTTTCTTTTCTTTCCATCCTTCCAACTCACAAGTAAATTACCGAGCCCTACCCTAGGAAAGGATCCGTTGCCTGGCCTCCCAACCATGTCCTGTAATTACAATAATGACAACTTTTTTTGAGTATTCTCTATGAGCCAGACACTGCTCTAAAAGCTTGATGTGGGGCACCTGGGTGGCTCAGTGGGTTGAGGCCTCTGCCTTTGGCTCAGGTCATGTTCCCAGGTCCCGGGATCGAGTCCCTGCTGAGCAGGGAGCCGCCGCCCCCCTCTCTCTCTACCTGCCTCTCTGCCTACTTGTGATCTCTGTCTGTCAAATAAATAAATAAAGTCTTTAAAAAATAAAAAAATAAATAAATAAAAATAAAAGCTTGATGTGTGTCGGAAAATTTAACCCTCACAGCAACTCCTCCAGGTAGGTCTTACTAGCACCTGTATTTTCATATCTGAGAACTGCTAGACAAGGTCATTAGCTAGAGAGTGACAGAGCCAGGATCTAAACCTGAAAGTGTCACTTCACAGCCCTCATACTTAATTCTTACAGTCTACTGCATATTAATTACAAAAGGTACAGAAGAGTGAAATGGGGGAAGGGGGCAGAGTGGAAGCCAAAGCTGGGCTCCCCCTTTCTTGCCTATGTGAGAGCAAGAGGGAGTATATGTGTGTGCACGTGTGTGTGGTGCCTGCATGAAGGTAGGGAACCGGAGGGCAGGCAGAAGCAAGAAGAGGGAGGAGGAAGCAAAAGGAGGGGTGGGGAGAAACTCGGTAAGTAGTAGTTGATGATGCAGCCTTTCTCAATTAGGTGTCCAGATTTGAGTACAAAACACACTGAATTATTTGAGTGACTATCTTCTCTACTCTGTCAAGGATGATACCTAGCTAGCACCAGAGTGAACGCATCAGAAAGATTTCATCCAATACACACAATGGATGTCATAGGGCATAGTTAGAAAATTAAAAATAATTTTCTAAGCTGGCAGACAAAGGCTGAATGGAAGCAGGATTGACTGTTATCCATTCAATTTAGAAACTGCTTGATTTGGAAAGAATCTGGGGGTCCAGTGGGTACAATATTATGGAGCCAACCAAGACTCAGAAAGACAAATAAGTAACAATTCTTGATGGAGACGCTGACTGCCTGTAAAATCATAGTTATCAACCTAGAGTTAGAAAACAGATGGTGCGTTTTAAATCACTTCTGTAAGTGAGCTGACCTGTAAATTGTCATTAATGCACCAGGTCTTCACTTGCTCTGCTGTGTAATCAGCCTTTTATCTCCTACCAGGGAAATCCATTAGCCACAGGCGTCTCTACTATTCGTGTCTCTTCTCAGCTATTAAGACATTATTGTATTAAATAATTCACCCTTGGTGATTGGTCTTTGCTTTCATTAGTACCACATTCAGGGAAAATATAATAACAGATATTTAGTTTATACTGTAGAATGATGAATGGTAAATCTCTTCTGTGAGAAAATCAGGAAGAAGCCGCTTCAGATACAGAGCAGGATTTGTTCACTTCCTGCCCAATTTCCACCCTCTGCTCTGGCCCTCAGAGCCCACCCTTGGGAGGGGGAAAAGGAGGGAGCTCGCCTCCTATGGGCTCAAACTTTGTCTCCCTACACAGACACACACATAAATACCTGTCTCCTTCCTGTCGCAAAGACAAGCATTCAGACAGAATAAGGGAGAGTGTCCCCAGGCCCCAGTCCCCCAAATCCTTCTAGAGTTTCATCCTTCCCTAGAAACTACAGTTCAGCTTTTCTTTCATTCCTGCTGCCCTTTCTCTTGCAGGGAAACATGCAAACCACACTGATTACTCACACAAAATCAATGACTTCAATGTACACCAGCTGGCAGGCTCAATGTAAAGATGACAATGATTTCTATCAAAATTAAAATATGATTGTTAAATACCCATATCGATTCAGCCACATGCATGAAGCTAAAATTGGGTTAGTGCATGGAAGGTATATATACTTAGTAGAGGAAATGAGCCTTTTTATATAGAGATACATGGTATTTTTCTTTCTTTGAGAGATAAAGAAAAAATAGGCTTTTGATAATCTTTAAAGGTAAAAAGTTATGTAAAATTTTTCCTTTTGTGATATGCAAATTTAAAACACAGGATTATCTTCCATTAACTGATGGAAACTGTGTGCAATTATAAATTCTGGTTACTCAAACCACACAGGTTATTTAGTAAAATGTGCTCGAAAGAACTGGAAAATGGTTTATCCTAACCCAAAAAGAAAACGTGTGGAGAGATGGGCTTCCGGGACATGGAGGGCTGGAGAGAGAGATATTCAGAGGCACATGGGAACAAACTTTGCTCCTGATTCCCTGACCACAGAATTTGGTCTTGTCAATCTGTTTGGTTCAGGAACCAAAGAGCCTACTGTTGCCAAAGAGTCCCTTAAGTGGAGCAAATATGCAAGTTGCCCCAGAAGAGTGCTCTAAGCCTGGGGACCAAAGGACAAGAGCGGCATAGGGATGCAGTGTCCTTTTCAGTCTGGCCATACCCCACCTGCTCAGGGAGCACCAGGAGCAGCAGCAGCTGGTGCTGAGGAGGGAAGCAAGAGCTAAAGGAAAAGCCTGGCTTTCCTCCAGTGTTACTGGTCCCTTCAGTTAAGTCTAAGAAGTCCCAGACCAGCAGAGGCATTGGCCTCTCTGGGTCAGTGATCCTGGAAAGGGAGAAGGGGTTTATCAATGTTACCTCTGGAGCACTCGAAAATGGTTTACGAGGTGCTCCCCCTCACCCATTATGGTTCAGTAAGATCTAGGAGGAGTCCTTTGCATGAGCATTTGCAAAAGACTCCACAGATTATTTTGCTTTACAAAATTCTCTCTGTGTGAGAACGATTTCTGAGCACAAAGATAAGCTACTCTCAAGTTCAAGAGGAGGTCTGTCTTCACTGGCTTTAGGGACACTCTTGGGCACAAGGTGGAGACTGGTTCAGTGTGAAGCAAATGGCTAGTTTCTCTTTAAGTGCTTTCTGTTTTATGACTTTGTACATCACACACGTATGTGACCATCAATTATGCAACCATCATTGGGAACATATTACAAAAAATAATCAGAGTATTATACATGACACTAATGGCTGTATTCATTTGTTTCTGTTTATATTGATGGGACTAAAACTGCAATAATTTTCTATCACAGATGGCCAATTACTAGGGAAACTAATGATGATTGTAGCCTTGAAAGCTGTCACTGACCTGTCTCCCCTACCCTGGCTCTCTCTCTAACATGAACTCTTGAACCATGTAGTCTGAACCGTGTAGGTTAGCAGTGAATTTTTTCCTCTAAATTTCTCCCGTGTTCTTTGTTCTTGTTTACCTAAATAAGCCTTAAGTTTCTTCAAGATGATAATTATGCCTTCTTTTTTGTCTTTCCTATGTTACCTACAATATCCATGGTCAAGAAATAATAACTGAGAGCTGGTAGTCTGTCTTAAAATAAACCTTCTCCTTAGAGCCTTGCTTTGAAAGCTTAATTTGGAAAGGAACATTCAAAGGGACACAGAGCCTGGCTGACAGTCCCTCGTGTTCTTTACTAGTTGCGTAGCCTCTGATGAGTTACAAAACCTCTTTGAGTCTAACTTTTCTCATACAAGATGAGGATAATATGTCTAAAGGGAGTCAAGGGATTACGTGTGAAGTATATTTTATAGCCACTTGATAAGAATTATTCTCTTTCCTCCCACTTCCCCCTCTCCTCCCTAAAAAAACAAGGTTTCTTAGACGGTGTGGTGGGAATTCAAGCCTACTGAATTTAAGAACCACTGAAATGGAAAGTATCAGGAGAGAGGGTCACATCAGTGGAACATAAGTTTCTGAGTTAGTTCAGAAAGATCCTGCTGTGCATGTATGTGAGTGTACATCTGGGTTTGTATGTGTGTGTGTATATGTGTAATTATCATAATGCCTCATAAATACCTGCTTGAAGAGAGGCCGGCTTCCTAAGAAATCGAGTCATATCCAATCACGTGACAGGACGTCAGAACTAGCAGTTCTCCCACTTACGTCAGAGGTGCTTACCTGCTACTGAACAGGTAAGCGTGTAGGTGAATGTTTATCAAATATCCTAAGATACTGATGTGACCATCCCCGTGAATGAAGATGGTCTGATCTATGACTTTGAGGGCATGACTTATAGCAGTGGTCTCAATTTGGACTCTGAATGTTTCCAGAGGCCTTGATGTTCAATGACCTTTACGGCTGGGGTGGAAGTGAACGAGGCCTTGATCTGTCCTCTTAATGGCACAAGCTCGAAGTGTTCCTGACCTTCCCCTGCCAAACATAAACTTATTTAAAGACATTGGTGGTCTATAGAATTATGGAAATTAAGACCATGAACATGGTCTCTAATATATGGTTTCTTTAGATCACAACTGCATTGAATTAGACGGACCTATTCTATGGTAAGAAGATGGTTATGTCCACCTTTGTCTTAACTCTCAGAGGAAGTGAAAAAGTTCACATTGTTTCCTTTCATTCCTTAGAGTAAGCAAGATGGGGTTGGTTAGATGCTGTGGGGTTGCAGCTAAGGAGGCTTCAGGGGAGCTGGAGTCCACAGAAGTGGGAGCTTCACTCTGCCCCATTGACCTTCCCAGGGCGGTTGACTCGGATTTCAAACCTGACAGGCTGACCTCACCACCTACATGCTGAACTTAGGGCTCTGGCCTCTTCACCTTAGCTACCACACTCCACTCTAATTCCAGCTCTAAAATCTCTCCTTCAGTGTTCTCTACTATTGGCTGCTGCACAAAGACTGTAATAATCGCTGGTAAACAACCATATCAAAGGAAGGGAAAGTCATGGAAAGTTTTGAAGTGATGTTAGACATAACAGAATCAGAGCCATGCATATGAAAAAATCTGAAGTAGGAGATCCTTTGAGAAACATCAGAAGTTTCCATCTAACCTTCTCTTTTTCCTCAAATTAAGTTTCCTTTCAGTACAAAATTCTCTGTAACCGCCCCCCCCACACTTCTTCTATTAAATGAAATGTTTTCTATTTTAGCAATCTCCTTTGAAATATTTTGATACTTGTGATACTTAACAATTTCTGGCTTAGATTTTAATTGCCTATGAATGTATTCTATCTTCTCTATTAAACCATAAATTCTCTGAGAGAAGGATCAATGTCAGATTGATCTCTATAATATTCACTGTGCACAGTAGGCATTAAAACACTGAATAAAAGAATGGATGTTTTACTTAATATTATTGAAAAAAAAACTGTAAATTCTTTCTCATAGCAAATATGAGGTAAAATTTTATGCACCAGGCTGAGACCCTAACCTTCTATCCACTCACTTATCATCTGAACCACTCTAACCACTCCTTACTCACTCACCCTTCTATTCCCCTCCTTCCAAGAAACATTTATTGAATATTTGGCATTGGAGATAAGGTAATGAATAAGGCATGCCTGGTTCCTGGCCTGGCAGAACTTCAAATCTAGTGGATGCTTACCACTTGGCACGTTGCTTTGTAAGGGAAATTAACATGGAATTCCAAGGAATGGGTGACAACGGCAGTTTTAAAAGCTGGTGGAGGCTTCATTTATCCTTACAACAGAACTCCATGGACCGGTGTATAGCTACTGACAACATAAAGACAATAATTTCCAGTCCTGCCAATATCAGCAGTGTATTATCAAGAAAACCAAGATAGTCTATGTAGAAGCACTTTAAATCTTAGGAGGAAATGGTCATATTTCAGGAAAAGTTTTACTGCTCTCACGATCAGCCATGGTAAACACTGGACTTATTTAGATGTAGATTATAAGATTCTACACTATAAATCATTGTAGAACCTTAAAGGTTAAGTTTTAAGGCTCAGCCCACCATTAAGGTCTGGGCTAGTTGGACTGTTGCTGCATCTCAGATAAGCATTTCTACAGAATCTTGACCTCCTTCCTGGAATTACTGTCTATTTTCCTCTCTAAAGCGTCAAATGTAAATAATTAGCAGTTGCATGGTTCTTTATAACTTACAGCACGTTTTCACATAAATTAACTCACTTCATCTTATCGTAATCCTCATTTTACAGAGGAAAAAACTGAAGCTGAAAGGGATTAAGGAAAACCCACTGTTACACAACAATCTGGCTGCAGACTGAGCCACATTTCTAAGCCTCTCACCATACCATGCTATCTCTACACACAGATTGTGAGGAAAGGGAAGCCAGGGCCTTCAAGATGGCCTTATAATAAAGGAATGAATGCCTAAAGGTAGAGTATGTAACCAGGAAATACCAGTCTTAAAAGAGACCTAACCCAACTCTTGGGACAGATGCATTCATTCATCTGTCCATCTCAGATGTGGTACAGTAAGAAATGTTATATATTCGGTCTTCATCCTAGCATAGAGCTTCCAAAACCATGTAACTTCCTGAGTCACAGGGGTGATAGGAGCATCTTTTACTATAATATTTGGATTTTGTCCCAGTTCCCAGCACAAGGGGTTTGGAGAGTTCCTGCATTGGTGAACGCATCCATATGCATGTGGTTAGTACACCCCCAAACTCCATGGGGACATAAGATCCTGCACTTGGGACCCTTCTAAACCTTGCCCTATGTACCTCTGCACCTGTCTTCTCATTTGTATTCTTTTTTTTTTTTCTTAAGATTTTTATTTATTTATCTGAGAGAGAGAGATAACGGACATGAGCCAGGGGGAGGGGAAGTGGGAGAAGCATACTCCCCACTGAGCAGGGAGCCCGATGCGGGGCTTGACTCCGGGACTCCAGGTATAATATCATGTAAAATAAACTGGCAGTAGCAGGTAAATGTTTCCCTGCATTGTGAGCCATAATAACAGCAAATTATCAAACCTGGGTTGGGGGTCATGGGATCCTCTGAAGCCAAGTCAGACAGAAGTGTGAGTATCTTGGAGACCCACTACTTGGTTCTGGAAGTGGGGGGCAGTCTTGTGGAAGTGAGCCCTTTACCTGTGGGGGTCTGTGCTAACTCTGCAGTGTAAAAACTGCAGGACATTCGCTTGGTATCCACAGATAACTGGAGAATTGCTTGGCGTGGAAACCGCACACATTTGGTGTGAGAAGTGCTGTGAGTACAGAAACATTTTCCTTGACCAGCCATCCATTCAGAAAATGTGTTTGAGTGGCTTCCATGGATCGTCACTATTTTGGGCACTGGGGTTACGGCAGTGACCAGAACAGATAAAATCCCTGTTTTTCTGTGATGCTTATGTTCTAGTTAGGAAGAGAGACAATAAACAGGTTAACAAATGATGAAGATGTCATGTGATAATAAATGCTAAAAAGAACGATGAAGGATGATAGGTGGGGAGAGACTGGTGGAGACAGGGTATATTGTTCTACATGAAGTAGTTAGGAAAGGATTCTCTCCTAAAATGGCATTTGATTGGAGACCAGAGATGAAAGTGAAGGACAGAGCCATGTGGATATCTGAGTGGAAAATCAGGTTGAGCCAATGCCAAGTGTAAAGACTCAGGATGGTTCTTAGTGCTACCAGAGCATCCAAGTATCTTTGCCGTAGAACTATTTCATATCTTTTCCTCTCTCATCAAATCTCCAAAACCTTCTTGCCTTTTTTTTTTTTTTTTTTGGTCCTCCATGCCTAACTTCACTTGCCATTTCACCGGGAAAATATAAACAATCATAAGAGACTCCTATAGTTACACAAACAAATTTACTTGTATCTTTGCCATTATCCCATGGATTCCCTCCTATTACTATGGATGAACTACCTGTGCTTAGGAGGTCATACTCTTCCTTTCTGCACTAGAACTCACCTTCTTTCTCCTACTCAAAGACATGGGTCCACAAATTTTCTGTTCTTTTTTTTTTTTTATTTCCCTGTATGAATTGTTTCTTCTCTAACTGAATTAATGTGTCAATACAAATATCCTAGTAATTTTCCCAACTTAAAAACAGATCCTACATTAACTTTGTTCTGTCCCATTTTCTGCATACTTTATAACAGAATGCCTCAAAAGAGTTAGTGATTATCACTGTCTTTAACTCTTTTTCATTCATTCTTGAACTGACTTTAGGTATTTACCTCCACAACTCTGCTGAAATAGCTCCTGCTGGGGTCCCCACTGACCTCCATCTTGTTAAAACCAGTTGATTCTCATTATATCTGAACTATTAGCACCATTTGAAGTAGTTGATCACTCTCCCTTTTTTGAAACACATTCTCTAGTAGCTTCTAGGACACCAAAACCTTTTGGTGTTCTTCCTAAGCAAAGTGGATATCCCCAGTAGTCTTTGCTGAGTTTTTAAAAAAATGTAATTTAATTTTTTTTTCAGTGTTCCAAAACTCATTGTTTATGTACCATATCCAATGCTCCATGCAATACAGGCCCTCCTTAATACCCACCACCAGGCTCACCCAACCCCCCCCAACCCTCCCCTCCAAAACCCTCAGTTTGTTTCTAAGAGTCCACAGTCTCTCGTGGTTTGTCTCCCCCTCCGATTTCCCCCAACTCACTTCTCCTCTCCAACTCCCAACATCCTCCATGTTATTCCTTATAATACACAAGTAAGTGAAACCATATGATAATTGACTCTCTCTGCTTGATTTATTTCACTCAGCATAATCTCTTCCAGTCCTGTCCATGTTGATACAAAAGTTGGATATTCATACTTTCTGATAGAGGCATAATATTCCATTGTATATAAATGACCATATCTTCTTTATCCATTCATCTGTTGAAGGGCATCTTGGTTCTTAAAACAGTTTGGCGACTGCAGACATTGCTGCTATGAACAGTGGGGGGCAGATGGCCTTTCTCTTCACTACATCTGTATCTTTGGGGTAAATACCCAGTAGTGCAATTGCAGGGTCATAGGGTAGCTCTACTTTTAATTTCTTAAGGAATCTCCACACTGTTTTCTGAAGTGGCTGCACCAACTTGCATTCCCACCAACAGTGGAAGAGGGTTCTCCTTTCTCCACATTCTCTCCAATACTTGTTGTTTACTGTCTTGTTGATTTTGGCCATTCTAATTAGTGTAAGGTGGTATCTCAATGTGGTTTTGATTTGACGCTCCCTGATTGCTAATGATAATGAACATCTAACCATGTGTCTGTTAGCCATTTGTAGGTGTTCTTTGGAGAAGTGTCTGTTCATGTCTTCTGCCCATTTTTTCACATGATTATCTGTTTTGTGTGTGTTTAGTTTGAGGAGTTCTTTATAGATCTTGGATATCAGCCCTTTGTCTGTAGTGTCATTTGCGAATATCTTCTCCCATTCTGTGGATTTGTCTCTTTGTTTTGTTGACTGTTTCCTTTTGCTGTGCAGACGCTTTTGATCTTGATGAAGT
This sequence comes from Mustela nivalis, assembly GCF_964662115.1. Lineage (NCBI taxonomy): Eukaryota > Metazoa > Chordata > Mammalia > Carnivora > Mustelidae > Mustela > Mustela nivalis. The sequence continues at coordinate 144,596,169 of NC_139023.1, read as the reverse complement.
CCCAAAAATTCATTTTTGCTTTTGTTTCCTTTGCCTTTGGAGACACGTCTAGAAAGAAGTTGGTGTGGCTAATGTCAAAGTGGTTATTGCCTATGTTCTCCTCTAGGATTTTGATAGATTCCTGCCTTATGTTGATGTCTTTTATCCATTTCGAATTTATCTTTGTCTATGGTGTAAGAGAATGGTTGAGTTTCTTTTTTTTATACATAGCTGTCCAATTTTCCCAGCACTGTTTATTGAAGAGACTGTCTTTTGTCCACTGTATTTTTTTTCCTGCTTTGTCAAAGATTATTTGACCATAGGGTTGAGGGTCCCTATCTGGGCTCTCTATTCTGTTCCACTGGTCTATGTGTCTGTTTTTGTGCCAGTATCATGCTATCTTGGTGATCACAGCCTTGTAGTAAAGCTTGAAATCAGGCAACACAATGCCCCCAGTTTTGTTTTTCTTTTCCAATATTTCCTTAGCAATTTCGAGTTTTTTATGGTTCCATAAAAATTTTAGGATTGTTTGTTCCAGCTCTTTGAAAAATGCTGGTGCAATTTTGATCAGGATGAAAGTATACATTACGTTGAAACTATAGATTGCTCTAGGCAGTATACACATTTTAACAATGTTTATTCTTCTGATCCATGAGCATGGAATGCTCATCTGTCTTTTTGTGTCTTCTTCAATTTCTTTCATGAGTGTTCGGTAGTTCCTTGAGTACCAATTCTTTTCCTATTTGGTTAGGTTTATTCCCAGGTATCTTATGGTTCTTGGTGCAATAGTAAATGGAATCGATTCTCTAATTTCCCTTTCTATTTTTTCATTGTTAGTGTATAAGAAAGCAACTGATTCCTGTACATTGATTTTGTATCCTGCCACATTACTGAATTGCTGTATGAGTTGTAGTAGTTTGGGGGTGGAATCTTTTGGGTTTTCCATATAAAGTATCATGTTATCTGTGAAGAAAGAGAGTTTGACTTCTTCTTTGCCAATCTGAATACCTTTTATTTCTTTTTGTTGTCTGATGGCTGTTGCTAGGACTTCTAGTAGGATGCCCCCAGAAGGTAGTCCACTGATACCTTTCCTTCTCTACTCTCTTGGTAATCTCATTCTTTCTAATTTCAAATCCATTTCAATGCTGACCTCTCCCAAATGTGTTTCTCTTATCCAGACCTCCCCTCTGAATTCCAGGCTCGGTCAACGGCTTACTTGACTTCTTTACTTGGATGTCTCAAAGACATCTTTATCCAAATATGTGCAATACTGAGGTCCTTATAAGTTCCTTTAACCTGTTCAACCTTGCAGTCTTTTCTATTTAGTAAGTGGTAACTCCATCCTTCCAGTTGTACTGACTTCATCATCCTTGACTCTTCTGTTCCTTCATAACCTTTATTCAACCTTTCAGTTCTTTCAAGTTCTACTTCCAAATACTTTCCACCAGATTTACTCAACCACCTTGGCCCAAGTTAAAGTGTCTCTTGCCAGGATACTGTACTAGTTTTCTAATTGCTCAGGAGCTCATTAGCTCCTGACAATCTATTCTCAACCCAGCATCCAGAATCATCTATTGGAAAGGTATGCCAGAACAAGCCATTCTCTTATCAAAACTCTTTTAATGGTTTCCTGTCTCTCTCAAATTAAAATTTAAAGTCCTTAACAAAGGACTGAAAGGTCCTACATTATTTGGCGCCTGCTATGACCCTGACTTCATCTCCATCTACTCTCCTCCTTGCTCACTGCATTCTAGCCATACTGGCTTGCTCACTATTCCTTAGGACACCATGCACACTCTCAGGTCTTTTCCACTTTCTATTCCTTCCAGCTGGAGCACTCTACCATCAGAAGGCATCAAAGGCTCCCTCATCTCCTCTAGGCCTTTCCCAAATATCATTTTCTCAGTAAGTCCCACCCTTGACTGCTCTATTGAAAACAGTAATTCACCCAACCCATTCTGGTACTTCTTATTCTCTTCCTCACTTTATTTTTCTCTTCAGTATGCATCACTCATCTTATACATTATATTTTCACTTATTTATTGGCTGTTTCTTTCTATAAGTATATAACCTCGACAAGAGCAAAGATGTATCTTTTTTCTCATTGCTATATCCTTGAAAGAAAGTGCCTAGCATGTAAGAAGAACTTGATACTTATTGAATGAGTGAAGAGAAAGTTTAAATACCTTTTTTTGAGTAATTTTGCTATAAAACAGTGGGCAAAAATAGACAGCAGGTGGGATAAGGTGAGGTTTAATTTTCAAGATGTGTAATATTACAGAATACTTATATGTTAATAGAACTGATCCAGCAGAGATAGAAAATTTGATAATATAGGAGAAAGGGGGAAATCTGTGTGAATCATATTGTTAAGAAGGCAATAAGAGATAACACAACAGGAGGGACTGGCCTTAGAGGAGGGCAAAGACAGTTTATCTATAGAAACAGGAGAAAAGACAAAGAATATAGATGCAGGGAGGTGGGATCTTATAAAATTTCTGATTGCTTCTAATTTCCTCACAGGCTAGTTCCTTTCTGCATCGGATGAGATGAAAAACGAGAAGAGGCATCAGAGATTTGAGAAACAAGGAGAAGGTATGAAATGATTCTCTGGAGAGTAGGGGTGAGGATTAATTAGGAGAAGGCAATAAAATCACCAGGCCCACAGTTAGTTGTCATGAATTTCAAATGAGACCAGTCAGCATGCGAGTGCGTGTTCCAGCCACATTCAGGTACACATGCAGGAAGATACAGCGTTGGGTTTAAGCAGGATTGGCACTTGACCATGCAAATATGAAGCAGTAAGGTTCTTGATGGCATATGTCGTATAGTAATTATAATGACAGACCATGAGATCTAGGCTAGGTAAGATGGGATGTGAGGGTAAGGGAGAGAGGGTAGAGTAGGCTAGAGGCTTTGTTAAGGTGGTAAGGTAAATAAACTGGCCAGTCTAGCAAGTTTGAAGACTTTTTAATTTGGGGAATACGTCACAAAAATAGGAGCCGTTGGTAAGAGGAGACATTTCAAAAGGGGATTACGTAAGGATGCGGTTATTGGCAGTAATAAAGTCAAAGATGTGTGTGACTACAGGGGTCATTGGCTGAGAGGAAGTGGAAGGTATTCTTACTGGAGAAGAGGTCAATAATTTAGAGGCCAGGATATAAGGAGGATCAATTATGTGAAAATTGAAAAACACCAAGAATTAATCTAAGCATACTATTAAAAAAAAGACAATGGGAAGGTGCTAACATTTTGTGGACCCAGAGAGTGACCTTGGGTTCTACTGATAATTACAGTAAGAAGCGGTAGCTGGTCATATAGGTATATTGGCATAACCTCCAAAGGAATGAAAATATTTTATGAGGAAGGCATGGGAGATGATCTGGAATTGGTAATGAGGTGCGAGAGAGACACCTTACCCCATTTCAAGGCTCAGTGATATGAAAGACACCTGTAGCAGAAACATGAATCAGAGGACAGGTTTCAGTTGGAGCAAGATGGTGAAGGGGGACATTCTGAGGAGAGGTCAAGAATACAGAGAACTGAGATTCCATCAGTAAAAATGGCCTTTACTAGCTACTGCACCTGAACACTTAGAAATTTCCATTTTCAAGATATGATTTTAAAGAGACAATTCAATTTCTTGCGGTTGTATTGGTTTCCTCAGCTTCTCTAACAAAATACCTCAAACTAGGGGGCTTAAAACAACAGAAATTTGTTGGATAGCTCTGGAAACTATAAGTCTGAAATCAAGCAAGGCCAGGCTCCCTCTGAAGTCTGTAGGGAAGAATCCCTTCTTGCCTCTTCCAGCCATGATATCTGCCATCCAGCAATCCTTCCTGCTCCTTGGCTTGTCTGCACATTCCTCCAATCTCTGACACAACCTGCCATTCTCCCTCTGGGTCTGACACCTCTTCTTGTAAGGACACCAGTATTGGATTTAGGGCCCACCCTGCACCAGTAGGACTTCATCTGAAATATTTATATCTGCAATAACCCTATTTTCAAATAAGGTCACATTTCAATGTTCTAGGGGTTAGAACTTCTACATATCTTTTGGGAGTACACAATTCAATCCAAACCAGGATGATAGGAAAACACTACAGCTTTTGCGGAATGTGTACTAATTTAAGTTGCACAGGTTTTTGTCCTGTGCAAAAGTGAAGCCTGGTAATTCAAGTTTTTAAGGAATGACCTTGCTTTGTGAAACCACGACAACCCTAACAGACAAAAAGTATTATATGCCATGCATGTGACGTAAGGTCATGTAACACAGACATATCTATTGATGCTGTGTGATGATGTCATTGAACCTATTGGGACAGTCTAATGAGTTAGCTCAGAGGGGAAGCATTAAACTTTGAAGTTGAGGGTCTTGGGGTCTCTTTCACTATTTTTGTAGATCTATTGTTTAAAATGTTGAACCAACTAAAGCTCACTAGCCTCTCTGTCTAAGAGTGGGAGAAAGTTTGCAACAGTGTGATGTCATCATGTTAAAAAGCTGGGAACATTTCTTGTTATGGCTGGAAATGGGCAGGAGAAGGAGAAAAGAACTCATCTGGTTCTGTAGTTATGAGCTGTAACAGGGTCCGAGAGATTCCAGACTCTGAGATACTCAAAGGGCTATCCTAGGTCACAGCCCCATAGTTGTAGCTGTGGCTTCTCCCCAGCTCATCTTAAAAGAGTCACAGGAAGAGATGAAGCTCTTCTGCAGTGGAGAAAACCTGCACCACATAACCGTGACGCTTTCCATTAGTCTTCTGAGGGCCCTCAGACTGGCCTGGATCCTGTGCCTGTTGAGGGCTGCCCCCTCAGAAATCATGATCCAAGGTCTCAGAAAGAACACCAAGGGGTGATCCTAGCTCCTTACATTGAGCGAGCAGTTGGGCACATACCAAGACTTCTCTTCCAAGTAAATGCAAATCAATATTCACTTCAGTATTAATGTGACTCACTGCAAATTCTGAATTGGTAGAATCCAAATGAATGAGGTTTGTTATGCTGAGCAAAGTGATCTGATGATTTGACTCGTCCTAACCTTGTCAGCATGGAGCCAGCATTTCAGAAGGAATGGGGAAGCTGAGGTTTATTACTTGAAGGTAATGTCTTTCATGAAAGATGCAGAATCTAACTGCTTAGGAGGGCATCTCTCCCTCTCCACTTCCTGCACAGCTTGTAAGAAATGAAGTCCCTCACACTATTACTCTAATTGAATTCCAACTTGGGTAATTACACTATAATTAAATAAATTTTCCCCATAGTTTTAATTCTCTGACAAATAGTGCTAGTCAAACAGCTACATTTCACACCCAGAAACGATCCCCAACTCCATTTCAGTGATGAGTGGAGTGATTTATACTTGGGAAATGTTGCGTATGAAAAATGCACAGTTCATAAAATATTTTAGGTATCATTCATGATTACATATGCTTTTCTCAGCATGAGATAACATTAATTTCTATTACAATCTTTCATCTAATTTCTCATATGCTCAGCGCCAAAAGAAATAAGACAGTTAATTAGCAGTTCTCATTCTCAGAACAATTTTTGTTTAGTTAACCAGTGGCTGGCATTTTTTATGTCTGAAGTGCATTTCATTTTCCCTGGCATACAGCCTAGGTAGATATTATTGCTTCCCATTCGACAGATGGAAGAATTGAGGCAGCATTCCCCAGAGTAAGAGAGCCAGTTACTACAAGCCTTGGGACCCAAGTGTTCTCTGGTCCTCTGGTCCTTGGCTCTTTCTATCAAACACTGGGTCACTAGCAATCACTTCGGTTCTACTAATGAGAAAAGAGAGAGCATATATCTGTGACCTATGTCGCAGGTCATTAATTTGCAATAATTAATGATTTAGCCCTGGAGTCAGAGGCCTAGTAACTGGGCTCTGATGCCATCCTTGGATCATGAGACCACAGAGATCCTTTATGTCAACATGTTATTATTCGGTACAGTTCAACTGGAAGAACAAAATGTGACGCAAAGTGGTGCAAAAGGATTCAAATTTCCATTTCATCCTAATGTCCTTTCCTAAAGGGTTGTAGATGGCTTTTAATAAAAGATATTAAAGACAACATCAAAATACTCACAAAAAGCAGCAGTAGCAGGGGTGTTATAACGATGCCCTGAAAGAAATAAAAGAGATGATGATCATTTATAAGCCTGGAAAGCAGGACAATTTTTTTGCTATTTTAAACTCTGATGCATGGAAATGTTGATCCTTCTCACCTCCGTTTAATAAAATCTAGGTGATAAAGATGAGGGAGCCCCAGTCTTGGCTCTCCCTACCATAAAGTCTTAGCATCTCTATTACGATTATTTGTATTTGGTGCCGTTAAACGTACAATCACCAATCTTCCTTAAACTTGTCTGCCCTTTTTAAAATGGAAGTTGCTTTCCATGTTGCATATGTATCAGTCGGGTGAAGCCGGCAGGCCTTCTCACTCCAAGGCTTTCAACTCTAACTTGGATAAAGTGCCCCCTTTCAAGAGAAGACAGGTGGTTCAGTCCCAGTTGGGGTCCTCTCCTGAGCAAAGACCACGTCAGTTGTGATGAATGAGATGTCGTGATTTTGTAATGTGAACCGATCTCCCCTAGGAAATGAGCTGGGATCTCAAAACTCATTTCACTTGATTAGACTCCATGTCTCCATGGTGGAAGGCAAGTCTTTCATCTAATTCAGCCACACAGGACCACCTCGGTCCCTCTGCCTCCCCTAGGCAGAAAGGAGCAAAAGATTTGTTTTCTGCAATGACAGGAAACAGTTTGAGGCTGTTGTCAATGAGGCAGGATACAAGCTTTTAGGTTTCTTGAAGGTAAATCTTTAAAACTAGGTGTTTGAGTTGGGAGTTAACATGACAGATTTCAGTTTTAGAGCTGCAAATGATTATTCGCCCCTTTTAGTTCTTCCTTTATCTCTCAACGCTTCATTATGATTTATACAAAAAAAAGCATTCCATAGTTTTATTAATGAATTCCATTTGGAACTTCAAAATTCCAAAGAGTCTGTGTATGCGTGTGTTTGTGTGTGCATGTATACACACACATGCACGTGTATTGTGTGTGAGAGAAAGAGACAGACAGAGACTATACTGTGCCCAGGATCTAAGGTCTGGGACCATTTCATTACATTTGGAAAAAAGTACTTTTGATATTTATATGAAATCTTTTCATCATTACAGTAACTAATTCTTTTGGATGTGCCCCAAGAGGGGTGGGCTACCTTTTATGAACATTGCTATGACTTTCTTAGGCAATATACCACATGTGATTTACACATGAAGATTCATAGATGAGTTTGTTTTATAGTTAAGTAATAGAATAAATGCTTCTTTATTGTGCAAACTTTTGCAGCTAGCAATAACGAATATAACATTTTAAGTGTTAATTTGTTTATTAAAATATGTATTATGGCTTTAAAACTCTATGAAACAGGTTCTCATCAGCAGCTTTAGGAGAGCTAAACGTGCAAAATGCCAAAGTAATTTTAAGAGCTACTGTCTTTTCTTCAATGACATGGAATATACTTAGACCTCAGGAAGAATTCCAAACTTTACAAGGCTATGTGGAAATGAAAATATCTGGCTATTTCAGTCTATGTGGGAGCTATCTGATTTCAAGTCAATTTGCTTAAACTTTTATTGAAAGTCCACTTATATGTGAAGTACTGTTCCATTTATTAGAAGAATTAGTGGAAATTGATCTGCCAGAAAGGAAAACAAGGATGTTCCAGGAAGAGGGATGGGAATTCACAAAGCTATACAAAGTTGAGAAGGGGGTAAGAATATATGAAGTGGAGGCATCAAAAACCAGGTCACCAAGGACCTCATGGCCAGAAGAGGGAGTGGATCGGATCTGATCAACAGTGGCAAACTACTCGAGAATATCAAGTAAAGGTACAGTAAGGCGGTAAATAATTTCATATATAGAGAAAAAATTGGACTTAAGAGTATAAGCTAACCAGTTTACCTTTGTTATCTATCAATTCTCCCATATCCAAATAAAAGAAAGTAGAAACTTGAATTAATATTAATTGTGAAATACCAACAGCACCAATTACACTCATGAGAAACAAGGTACGGTATCAGGGATTAGAATTTTCAACTAGGATGAATGTTGAGCATTGTCACCACTCAGAGGGCATTTGTCTTATATCAGAGGAGGTGAAGCCACACTGGCATCTTATAAGTATATGGGGACCCACATTCTTCCTGGTGACCACTAATTTTCCTTTGCTGCAGTGGAATCCTAAAAGTATTAGTAATAATACCAGGACTTAATGGCATTTTGCTTCAGCACTTTCATGTACCACATTCTTAAAATGTGGTCCTCCCCCACTGAAGGAGGTAGGTTATATCATAGGCCCATTTTATGGATGAGGTAATAGGGGTTCAGAAAAGCTAAGCAAACAGCCCACAGCCATACAGAAAATAAATGGCAAAGGCAAAACCTGGATTTGACCCTGCTTTGCCCACCCCCAAAGCCAGAACTTCACTTCAGTGACTATGCCACTGGTCCTGGGTGTCAAGTTTCAGCAATCAGTACAGTTTTTGACAGAGTTCTGCTTCAGACATGTATATAGTGATTAGCTGCTGTATGATCTTGCTTTCAAGGTGATAACCAATTCTTAAAGATGATGCTATTTTGGAATGCAGAGCACTATTATCTGCAGGTTTTCCTGACTGAATATTTCAAGTGTATAGTTGAACATAATAGCTTCTTTGCAATTCTTCTAAAGATTTAATAATATTTATTCCTAAAAATATTAAAAATTTCCTGGCAAATAGGATGTATTTTCTAATTCTGGATTCAAGATTCCTCATTATTTTCTTAAAAAATGTTTATTCAATTTCCTTAATTAAGATTGAATTGTTATACTGTGCTGAAATCTGTTTTTCAATTGTATTAGTTAAAAATTCAATTGTATGAGTCAGCCACAGTGCCATTTATCGTGACAAGAACACCGTTAAGTTTTAGCGCAATCATTACAATAATTGTTAAAATACTAATAGCCAACATTTATGGAGTGCTTATCTCACATCAATGATGTGCTAAGGACTTCATGAATGTTATCTTATGGAACTCTAACAACAACCCTATCGGGTAGGTACTATTATTATCCCCATCTCCTACAGAAGGAAACTACGTCTCAGAGATATAGTTTGACCTAGGAAGAGGCGATGCCGGGAATTCAATCTCTGTCTCCCTGATTCCACAGCCTGGCAGCCTGAATGGTGTAAATAAAATCTTTGTAGTCTTACCCTATTTCCTCAGGGTTGTATTTTTAGAGTAAACCTGAGAGGAGCTTCAAACTCAGTATGTCTTTTTGATGACATGAAACAAATTGAGAGATCAGCCTTTGTGTGACACGGTTGACACATTTTTTTTTAAGTCAGGTTTTTACAAAATCGATGGTAAAAAGGGTGAGCTGAAATGTAAACTGTAACAGCAACAATCACTAGGAGATGGAAAGTCAGACAAACATATTCTTTTCTCTTGGGTATAGAGAAGGCTCAATTTGATTGTCTCTTTTCTCTTCCCCAGTAAATCCTATGTAAATGGATAAAATCAAAGAAGTGGTAGATGAGCACTTCTAGCAAAAGATGTTACCCCTCTGCTTGCAGATTCAAGGTCAAGACATAGTTTTAGCATCCTTGCAATTGGGATGGAGTGCTAAGCTTTCTGATTGCAACACCTGAAGAAGTCTAGTCATAAAGTGACTGGCTTTGATTGGCTCTTAAAAAAGCCTTCAGAAAATCCATTTACACCTCTGATGTGAATAACTGGGTGAATATATTTCAATGGCTTCAGTGGGAAGGAGAAAAAAGTGTCAAATTTCAGACACTGAGATTTAGTCACAATACAAGCCTCCCCAAACCTCCAAATAACAACAAAAACAACACCAAAAATGTAAATGTACCTCTCAGCGGTAATGTTAGTTAAAAAGGCAAAACTTAAGTGAATTATCATTTTTTAAAAATAGGAAATGTTGTCAAAAGACTTTGCTGCAACAACTATTACTATCACACAGAAACCAAAATTGACTTCTTAGGTGTCTGTCTCTAGGATGTTGAATGTTAAGGCTTGGAAAAGGTGCTTTTTATTTATTTATTTATTTATGTAATTTTTATTATTATTTTTTTAAATTTTATTTATTTGACACAGAGAGAGATCACAAGTAGGCAGAGAGAGAGAAGAGGAAGCAGGCCTCCTGCTGAGCAGAGAGCCCGATGCGGGACTCGATCCCAGGACCCTGAGATCATGACCCAAGCCGAAGGCAGAGGCTCAACCCACTGAGCCACCCAGGTGCCCTTATTTTTTAATTAAAAGGCAATCACTTAATTTTTACAGAATAACAGATACTCCTCTGAAATGTGACCCCCTCTGTCTCCCTCACTTGCTCACCGGTGAGGTGAGGCTATGATGGCTATGCTTTTGCGGGAGAACCCACAGAGGCAATGTTCTTCTGAAGGCAACGCTGACCTTTCACAACAGAGAAGCTCTCTTTTCAATGATCCCAAACCGCCTCCACGGTCGCGCTGCCTTCCCCTTTGAAGCAACTTAGGGCACGTCTCACCCCTCCTGTCTTGGGATGGCCTTTTAATTGATGCTTTTGAGTGGTGTAAATAAAATCTCTGCACTCTTCAACTATTGCCTCATGCCTACAATTTAAGAATAATGCCGAGATGAGCATTTGGGGGCCCACACTAAGTCTTTTCCAGGCTAAAGGTCATTAGGCAGCCCCCTCAACATGACTTCCCTAGGGTAGGGCTCTGAGGCTCCTCTTAGACCTAATCACCTTCAGGTGAACCTAAGAGCACATAGCACTCATTTCTTTTCTTTCTTTTTTTTTTTTTTTTTAATTTCTTTTCAGTGTAACAGAATTCATTGTTTTTGCACCACACCCAGTGCTCCATGCAATAGTGCCCTCCATAATACCCACCACCTGGCTCCCGGAACCTCCCACCCCCCGCCCCGTCAAAACGCTCAGATTGTTTTTCAGAGTCCACAGTCTCTCGGTTCACCTCCCCTTCCAATTTCCCTCAACTCCCTTCATAGCACTCATTTCATGACAATTGAGCAAAACTTGGAGCTTTCATCCTAGAGCACTAACAGGCCAATCCAAGGATTATTTAATTACCTGGAGGGATATACTTCTGTTTGACTTTTATTTGCTAGTAATTCAGGCTCAGAAATTACATGCTAACTTATACAGTATTGTCCAGTAGATACAGAAATAATTTCTGTCTAGTAGGAAAAAAAAGATGACAAAGGTTATGGTCTTACTACGCTATAGGTATTAGCCAGTTTTGTCCTTAACCTAGTGAACTTATTTTGGTATTCTTTTCTGGTGGACTATATAATAATCCCTACTTCTTTTTTTTTTTTTTTTAAAGTTTTATTTATGAGGGGGGAAAGGCACACAGGACAAAGAGAATCCCAAGCAGACTCCCTGCTGAGCATCCCCCTCACTGCCCCAACACAGGGCTCGATTCCACAACCTAGAGATCATGATATGAGCCAAAACCAAGAGTCAAATGCTTAACTGAGGTACCCAGGCACCCCTCTAATCCCCACTCCTATAACCTCATAGAAATCAACCTTACCATCCTGCTGGTTCCCCTATTATTCAGTCGAATAAATGTTTGACATGAGCTCACTTTATATTTGTAAGAAAGTCATGTTTTCAGCTTTTGAAAATTCTACTTTGACAGCTACTTTACTCTGAACCTTGCACTTTTGTTAATGCTAAGATGACTTTTTTTTTTTAAAGGGTTAATGCCAACTAAAACTCCCAGTTTGTCTTCACATGTTGTCCAGTAGTCAGTATACAGTGGTATCTTAAAAAGTTCAAAAGAAGGGGAGCCTGGGTGGCTCAGTGGGTTAAGCCTCCACCTTCGGCTCAGGTCACAAGTCTAGGGTCCTGGGATCAAGCCCCGCATCAGGCTCTCTGCTCAGTGGGGAGCTTGCTTCCCCCCCTTCTCTCTCTGCCTGCCTCTCTGCCTTCTTGTGATCTCCATCTGTCAAATAAATAAATAAAATCTTTAAAAAAGAAAAAAAGTTCAAAAGAAGCTTATGCTTGTTGAACTAATATGTAATGAGTGAGATTGACCAATACATCCTAAACAATAAATTATAAAGTGGTTCAGGATATATGGTCTCCAGAGAATATGACCTGATAAACACGGATCTCAGAGCAAACATCAGAGTAAACTTCATAAAGTAAAGAAAAATGCATTAAAAGTAGTAGCTGGAAAGAAAGTTGTGGTTGATTGGTGGGAAAGGGCCTCTTTCCTCTTACCTGCCTACACTTTCCTCTTTAAAACTGGACCTTCACAGAGTGAATGGCTCAATACCCCCAAATTAAGCATTTCTCAGGATATTCCTAGCTCTGTCAGGGGAAGAAGGTTCCTAGCAGCTGGTTTGAGCATTCTGGTGTGTCTGCCAGGTACAGGGCACTATAGTAAAGACAGTGGCATCAGACTATAGGAGCTAGATAACACCAGCCACTAAAAACATCCAGTCAGTTCTCTCTAGTCTGAGTCCACGTTTGCCAAGAAAACGTTGAAAAATAGTTTTGTTTTCCAAGTAGCATTTTTGGTAGAAAGAGAGCACGCGGGGCACCTGGGTGGCTCAGTGGGTTAAAGCCTCTGCCTTCAGCTTGGGTCATGATCCCAGGGTTCTGGGATCGAGCCCCACATCAGGCTCTCTGCTCAGCAGGGAGCCTGCTTCCTCTTCTCTCTCTGCCTGCCTCTCTGCCTACTTGCGATCTCTATCTGTCAAATAAATAAATAAAACCTTAAAAGAAATTAAAAAAAAGAAAAAGAGCACGTTGACTAGCTGACCTCAGGCTCCTAAAACACAACCATATTATGGTGTGCTAAACACAGTGAGTTTCTGGACCTGCAGAGCTAAGGATCTATTTCTGGATTCTGGGACTCCTTGGGAGCAACAGTACCTTGTAAGGCCTTGCAGGAATGACAGCTGGCTCATCTCAGTGACATACATTTAATTAAAGAAACATTACTGAGTGCTAACCATGTATCACACATCACAGGAGCTGATGAGAAAAAGATTCCAAAGTTTCCTTAGCACATAAAACTGCGAGCATTTTGAAATGGACTTTTACATAAAACTCCAAAAAATAGTTTCTGTGAAGCCCCTGGCTTGTCTTTGAAGACTAACTTGGAATACCTTTGTTCTTTCTTTCCTATTTTTCTTCTCCTACAACCACTGGTGGGCATTGTTTACCTCACTAATTTACTTAGTGCATGACTATGCTATGGTTCTTGCCTATGAGGAGTTCCCATTATAGAAAGCAGTTCTACCCATCCTTCTGTAACTTCGACACTTCTGTTAAGCAATACCTCTACTGTCTTATTCCCAAAAGATTGTGGTGTTTCTTCAGGCTAAAATGAAGGGTTCTTATGTACATAGTAAGTGTTATCTTACTAGATTTGGCCTCGTATCTTCTGAGATTTTGATCTGTCACTGAAACATTCAGCAAATACCTACTTGGTGACTCCTCCATCAGGCCCCATTAGATGAGGGATAGCGGCCAATGAAACATGTACAGTAATGTCCTCAGCGCTTTACAGAAGACAGAAAAGCAACCACAGTAAAACGGTGAGTGTTTTAAATTACAGTCTCAGTATGCTATGAGAGTGCTTATCAGGGAGGTGAGAGCAGTTTGATGACAACTGAAAGCAGAGTAGCAGTGGGGTACATAAAGAAGGGGCAGCCCCGGAGAAGGCGGGTGGGGAGAGAACACACAGGGAGGGAGGAGGGGCCGTACAAAGGCTCTGGAGGCAAGAAGAACATACAGCCAACTGCAGGTGAAGGTAGAGTGTGGGGAGGGCCATGGGAGAGATGAAGCTAGAAGCCCGGTGAAGCAGGAAGGCCTAATCATCCAAGCTGAGGAGTGTGGCTTCATTTCAAGGCCAGGGGAAGCCCCTGAGAGAATTCTGGAGGCGTGGATCTAGGGGAAGGGCCTGGGGCCAGGGCTGGATGATACCCAGGTTTAGGCAGAAATCAGTCTGGGTGTAATTTAGAAAAGAGGTTAAAATGGTGGGAAATTAAAAGGAGGGAGACTAATGAGGAGGCTGTTCAGTAATCCAGGCGGAGGTGGATTTGGGCTAAGGTGACAGAAGCTTAATGATCAAGACAAAGATATCATCACATCCTCAAGAAGAATTTGACATGTGGACTGGTAGATTTACTAAATATTGAGGGAGGGATGGCGATTAAAAGGATGGACAAAGGGCTTCTTAGTCTTCTAAATTAAGTGAGTTTTGGCCAAATAGGGAGGCTGTGGAGCCAATTACTGAGCCACAGTAGACTTGGGATGTATGTAGATCAATTTTTCTTTAGGAAGATGTTGGATCTAGAAGTCTATAAGGCCTCCATTTAGAGACACTTTAAGTAGTTGGATAGATGGGACAGAAGCTCAATCTAGGGTGGACAGTGGCTACAGATGAGTGAGTCCTCACCATACAGTCGGTGGCTTACTATGACAGAGAAGGAAAGACGTTCAGGAATACAGAATGCACATTCAAGCTCAGAGGAGACTTAGCAGAAAATGGTTTCAATGGGATAACTAGTGTGGACATTAAGCTGGATTGAGAGCTAAAACGGAAGAGGAGAGAGAGAGAGAGTTTGGACACTCTTTGAAGAAATCTATCAAGAAAGAAAGAAAGAGAGAGAGAGAGGAAGGAAGGAAGGAAGGATGGATGGATAAATCTGGCTATCAAGAGGAGGAGAGAGATAGAGCCATAACTGGAGGGGAATCAATATGAGGGAAAGGAAGTATGTTGGGGTTTTTTTTGTTGTTTTTTGTTTTTGTTTTTTTTTAAAGATTTTATTTATTTATTTGACAGAGGAGAGAGATCACAGTAGGAGAGAGGAAGGGAAGAGATCACAGAGAGAGAGAAAGGGAAGCAGGACCCCTGCTGAGCAGAGAGCCCGATGTGGGACTCGATCCCAGGACCCTGAGATCATGACCTGAGTAGAAGGCAGCGGCTTAACCCACTGAGCCACCCAGGCGCCCAGTATGTTGGTTTTTGTTTTGTTGTTTGTTTGCTTTGCTTTTGAAAGATAAAACTTGGGGATTTCAAAATTGATTTAAAAAGAAGAAGAAGAAGAAGAAGAAGAAGAAGAAGAAGAAGAAGAAGAAGAAGAAGAAGAAGAAGAAGAAGAAGAAGAAGAAGAAGAAGAAGAAGAAGAAGAAGAAGGAGGAGGAGAGGAGAAGTCAATGGGGCTGGAAGGCGTGGAGGTTTAGAAAGAGAAGGGATTATACTTATTACCTTAAGGGAAGGTGGGGGAGGAGAGAAGGAGCAGCAGCAGGGAAGGAGTCCCAGTGCACAGCTGCAGGGTTTAACTTTAGGACGGGGATGGCTGACAGCTCTTCATTGTAAAAAGGGAGAAAAAGATAGATTAGGCACAGATGAAGACAAACTTGCATGTGTTTGATGTTAGAAAGTTGAAGGGACTTTCATTTAAGAGCTTTTCTTTTCTTTTCTTTTTTTTTTTTTTTTAAGATTTTATGTATTTGACAGAGAGAGATCACAATAGACAGATAGGCAGGCAGAGAGAGAGAGAGAAGGAAGCAGGCTCTCTGCCAAGCAGAGAGCCCGATGCAGGACTCAATCCCAGAACCCTGAGATCATGACCTGAGCTGAAGGCAGAGGCTTAACCCACTGAGCCACCCAGGTGCTCCGAAAGCTTCTATTTTCTATATTAAGTAGGTGAAGTTCAGGCAGGGGCAAGTCAGTGATTGGAAAACCTGTGTAGTGACTAATGGGAGCGGGTGTCTAAGACAGTGATGGGGCTCAGATTTCACCATCTTGTGAAGGTAACAAGTTAGCTGACCATGGCTTCATGGATACTGGAAGAAAACACAAGACTCCTGGGTCATAGCCACAGGGCAGTATCACTCACAGGATAGGAATGATGCCGACTAAGTGAGCATCAGCTCCCCTCGCCCCCGAGTCAAGCAGGGTGGTGTAAATGGGCTCAGATGGATGCCTGCACCTATGGTGGGTTGCATTCCAGAGAAGAAATACTGAGTTTAGGGATCCAAATCTTTTATAAGGAACAGAAAGCATGCTTATCATTTGCTCTGGAGGGAAATACTATCTTTATATTTCTGTGGCAATAAGTGTACGTGGCATTTGTTCCAGAGGGAGATACTATTTCTATCTTTCAAGGCCATTCACTATAGAAACATTCCTGAGAAGATAGCTGAGAACAAAGGGCCATCAGTGCCTCTGATGACAAGATGTACAGAGATGTGAGAGATACATGGAGAATTGTCTTCCAACAGAGGAAATGTCCAGCAGGCCATCCCAGCTGATACTGGTTATCTCAACATTTGAGTTATCAAACTCATTACTGCTTCCTTCAAATACCCTTACTTGTACAGGAGAATGATAAT
Organism: Mustela nivalis; assembly: GCF_964662115.1. Lineage (NCBI taxonomy): Eukaryota > Metazoa > Chordata > Mammalia > Carnivora > Mustelidae > Mustela > Mustela nivalis. The sequence continues at coordinate 144,579,758 of NC_139023.1, read as the reverse complement.
TAATTAATTTATTTTTTTGAGAATGATAATTAGATAGTGATTTTTAAATGACCAGAAAAATCTCTCCAAGATGACACTGATCCTCTAACATTTCTTGAACATTATGATTAAAATTAGTAAGAGTCTAACCAACTTATGCTGACTTCCAACTCATACTTAGCTCTCTCTCTTTTTTTTAATTGGGGAATTTTCTAAATGTATGCTTCAAATCTAGATCCCTGCTAGACTAAACCGTGGTCTTTGGGCCACCAGCACTGGTCTCGCGTGGAAGCTTGTCAGGAATTGCTGAATTTCAGACCCCATCCCAGGTCTATTGTATCATCATCTGGATTTTTAACAAGATTTCCAGAATACTTGTAGACACATTAAAATTCAAAAAGAACTGATTTAGTTCTAGAGCAGGGGGAGGCAAACTTTTTCTGAATAGGGCCAAATAACAATTATTTCAGGGTTTGCTGGCCAGACAGCTCTGTTACAATTGCTCAACTGTGGGCACCTGGCTGGCTCAGTGGGTTAAAGTCTCTGCCTTCAACTCAGGTCATGATCCCAGGGTCCTGGGATGGAGCCCCACATTGGGCTCTCTGCTCAGCAGGGCGCCTGCTTCCCTTTCCTCTTTCTCTCTGCCTGCCTCTCAGCCTACTTGTGATCTCTGTCAAACAAATAAATAAATAACATCTTTAAAAAACAAACAAACAATCACTCAACTGTGCTACTGTAGCTGAAAGGCAACCAAAGTCAGTAAGGAAACAAATGGGCATGGTCAAATTTGGCCCAAGGGCTGTAGTGTGGATCCCTGCTCTAAGGTGTTGTTTTGGATTAGCAGTTATAGTTTAAAAAGAAATGCATAAGTGTAACAAACTTTTACTTTTAAGAACTTGGGTTTTTGGTGAACCCACATTGGCTTCCAAATATCACAGCATGTTCCTTTGTAACTGCTTATACCACACTACTTAATTACCCTTTCTTCAATTTTTCTCCAGACTGAAAACAAAATGACCAGTTAATAGTGTGTAAAATCTACTTTCTTCCCCTTTTTGATATTTGCAGTGACATTTGCACATGCCCAGCTGCTGATTCTACTCCTTTTCTTTATGATTTGTCAAAGATAGCAATTCAGCAATCGCAAATGTTAGTGTTCTCAGGACGCTATGAAGTAATTTGTCTGGGTCAGAAGACAGAGTCTGCTAATCTTGGGCCTACTTTCCTTTTGCCAATATTTACTTTACCGTTCCTAATCTGAAGATGATTCTCTTTGCCAAAGATGATGGAAGCAAAGGGAAGGGCCAGGGAGTGGGGAGTGTGTGTGTGTGTGTGTGTGTGTGTGTATGTGTGAGTGTGTGTGTGTGAATGAACAGCAGGATGCTGGTAGTGGGCAGAATGTGTGGAGTTTCGAGTCCTGACATCCAGAGCTATAGAAGAAAAAGGATAAACACAAGAACACAAAAGGGAAATAACATGTACATTGCTAATTAGAATATGGTGATATATGTAAAGGCTGAAAAAACAGTGTTCAAACTCACGATTTTTCTTTTTACCCATGAAGTGAAAAAGTAAATCTTCTTTTCTGACCATGTAAACTCGTGGATCTGTATTAAAACTATTAACTTTGCTTTTTCTATCTAGATTAAGGACAATCTGAAGTTCAACTAAAGCCTAAAGTGAGATGGATGTGGAAATTTTCTGTATTTTTCAAGTGTCTTTCACATAAATGTCTTCTAAGTTTACAGATTTAACATGCAATAAGTAATTTTCCAAAGGAGCCTCTTCAAAATGCTTTTCTGGGGGCACCTGGGTGGATCTGTGGGTTAAGCCTCTGCCTTTGGCTCAGGTCATGATCTCAGGGTCCTGGGATCGAGTCCTACATCGGGCTCTCTGCCGAGTGGAAAGCCTGCTTCCCCCTCTCTTTCTTCTCCTCTCCGCCTACTTGTGATCTCTCTCTGTCAAATCCATAAAAAATATTTTTAAAAAATGCTTTTTGTAGAGTATATATTGGACCAAAGAGGCAGCAAAAGGAAACTAAGTCAAAATTGCTTTTTGATGACACGAGCTTTCAAGGCTGAGCAAGGATTTGTCAAGGTTCAATTTGGCCTGCAAGGCCTCCACTGTGGTCACATGGCTGCAGTCTGGTGTGTCGTGGTGGTTTTCTTTTCCTGGGGAATACACATAACATCCTATGAAAGATCATTAGCAGCAGAGCAAATATTATACAGAAGAAGCACAACTCTTAAAATGCCAAGAGGATGGTCCCACATTATGCAATGGTCAGCCAAAGTCTCTGAATCTTATACACAGGAGCTGGTAGTTTTAGTGATACCAAATACGGACTTCATAACAATAGTCAACATTTATTAATGGACACTATGTACCAGGAACTGTGCTATGTGCTTCACAAACATTATTTAATTTTAAATTCCAATAATAAATTGATTATCCCAATTTTATAGGTGAGAAAAGAGAAGCTTATAGAGACTATGGCTAGGCTGTAGGAAGTACCAGGAGGCAGAACTCCAGCCAAAGAAATAAAAATAAAGGCTGAGAGGTCAAGAGATGGTCCAAAGGGATGAAAAGTTGTTAGAAAGGAAGGAAAAAAAAAAAAAAAGAGCAAAGAAGGAAGTAGGAGATGTAAAAAGGTATTCAGGAAATGGATTGTAGGAAACCAACATAGGATCAGAGATTATAAATACAATCTGCCAGTGGTATAGGAGTATATGAAAAGAATGCACTAAGGAATTCTCTCTAGGCCATGAAAATAACACTGAATATTTACTACCCATTGGCTTAAAAGATTCAATGTGTATCTGTCATTTTGCTCATTGATGCCTCTTATAGAACGGGATACTTGCCACATACTAGACACTTGACTAGATATTTAACATTTTTTTGCTGAACAAATGAATGAATGTGTTTCCACAAATGTTTCTTTCAGGGAAGAGCACATCCTTTAGATGAGAAACACACACCTTCTCAAATGCTTTAAAACCCTATGTTTGTCATCATAATGAGACTAGCTGACATTTATTGAATTCCTACTCTGTATGTGTCAGGAACTGTTCTATACTCTTCATGTGTACTAACTATTCAACCCTCACTACAATCCTCTGAGAATGGTGCCACTATGATTCCCACTATATAGAGGAGAAAACAGAGATATACGGACAGAAGAATTATACAAAATTCCCAAGCAATAAATGGCAGAGTGGGAGGCAAGCAATGTATCTGGCTCCAGAATCCATGGTCTCTACCACCATGTGTTTATACAGTGGTTAGGAGTTCTTGGAGAAGTTAGAGATATCTGAGAATTCTAGCTAAAAGGAATCTTGAGGGGTGCCTGGGTGGCTCAGTGGATTAAGCCTCTGCCTTTGGCTCAAGTCATGATCTTGGGGTCCTGGGATCCAGCCCTACGTCGGGCTCCCTGCTCAGTGGGGAGCTTGCTTCCCCCCCTCTCTCTGCCTGCCTCTTTGCCTACTCATGATCTCTCTCTCTGTCAAATAAATAAATAAAATCTTTTTAAAAAATAAATAAATAGATAAAAATAAAAGGAATTTCGAGAATCATTTGCTGTCTCACTTTACAGATTGCAAAATTGAGGCCTAAGAGTGTCTCTCACCCACAGCCCAGAGTTAGTGGAAACAAGAAGCAGAGGACAGTAAGTGCTTCAAATTCCCTGCCCACTTCTTTATTTCTGATACCTCACTGTCTTCTATAAGCCAGCTAGGTGAGTAGAGAAAGACTTACTTACAGAAGACCTGAAAACTATTCCTCAGCACTATTTACATGTCTAAAGCAAAAAGGACATAGAGAATAAAATTAGACCAGGTGCTGCCTTCCTCCCATCCCGAAAAGGCTCATGAATTTCCAGCAAGGGTATGGGAGAACATTTGTGCAAAATTTTGTGAAAGCAAGGTAGAGACGTGGAGGATAAAAAAGAAGGGATGATAAGAGGGTCAGGGAAGAGAGAGAAGGGAGGCAATGAAAAGTGATTTGTGGAGATCTAGGGAAGGGCCTTTAATGAAGGCCTCTGGATGTTAAAGTAAATATATGGAATAATTATTAATTGATTTTCTTTTAAATAAGACATTTGAAAGAACAGTGTAATCAAAACTAGAGTTCAGAGTTATGACAGACCTTGACCATAAACAAACAACAAACAAACAAACAAGAAAAACCATACTGTGTCTAGACATGTGAAATGAATGGGTTTGGCAGAGCCCATCCATTCCTTTTGGATGCATCTAAGTGACAGCACACACTGCTGTTAGATCTGGCTGTGACGATCAATACTGAGTGCAAAAATGGACAGAATGAATGGAGACAGCTGCACTCTACTTGCCTTGTCTCATATATCAATGGCCTGATTTATTCTGGTTTTTATCATATCCTTAGCTAAAGCCATTCCTGCAGCTTAGAAAACTGGTCCTGAGCTTTGTGATTCAGAGAGGCTTCAGCTGAGAGAAGAGGGGAACTGACCAATGGTCCTCACGTGAGCATCCCTAGTCCACAAGCCCTCTCAACCTTACCAAAACAGAGGCAGTAGGATTCTGATGTTCAGGCCGACTTTAAGAAGTCGCCTTTCCTGACTCACCCCATTACCATCAACATGTACTTTGAATAGGTTTCTCCTTAATAACATGTTTATTTTTATTAGATATCAGTGCGCAGGAAAGGAAAAACATACAATGTGATATTGAGGTCTGAACTGGATGGATCTTAGACCCTGAACCTCTCTAAGCCAGTGCTCCCCAAGGCCTGGAAGAATTCCTAGAGGCAGAAGGAAAAACAGTGATGAGATGAGGAAGAACATTAATTTATCAGCTTATTACAATTGGTAAACATACTTTGTCATTTTATGATCATGTGCTTTTTCTGGTATAAAAAGTTTAATAATTGTGGAGGTTCTTCAGAAAATTAAAAATAGTGCTATCCTATAAGCCAGCAACTGCACTACTATATATTTACCACAAAGATACAGATACAGTAAAAAGAAGAGCCATATGCACTCCAATGTTCACAGCAGCAATGTCCACAATAGGCAAACTGTGGAAAGAGTCAAGATGCCCTTCAACAGATGAATGGATAAAGAAGATGTGGTCCATATATACAATGGAATATTACTCAGCCATCAGGGAAGGATGAATACTCAACTTTTGCATCAGCATGGATGGGACTGGAGGACATTTATGGTAAGTGACATAATTCAAGCAGGGAAAGTCACATTTGTGTAACATAAGGAAAGTCACAAGTTACATTTGTGTAACATAAGGCATAGCATGGAGGACATTAGAAGGAAGGGGAAAATGAGGGGGGTGGTGAATCAGAGGGGGATAAGAACCATGAGAGACTATGTACTCTAGGAAACAAGCTGAGGGTTTTAGACGAGAGGGGGTTGGGACGGGTGAGCCTGGTGATGGGTATTAAGGAGGGCACATATTGCGTGGAGCACTGGGTGTTAAGTGCAAACAGTGAATAATGGAACACTAGATCAAAAAACTAATGATGCACTGTATGGTGACTAACATAATAACAAAAACATTTAATATTTAATAAAAGTAAACCACTTCTTTTATAATCAAGTTTCACCTCTAGACTCAGAAAAACGCAAAAGAGCTAGCTTAAAATTTTTTTTAGTGCTTAGACTTTGGTCCTCCAAATTCCCAGGGTGAATTACTAAAAAGAGTCCTCATTTTTAGTTATATAATTATATACAGCTAATTCCTCGTAATGTTTCAGTGAAGACCCATTCCTATACAATTACTTCTGGATCAGCACTGTTGGGTGTTGGCACTAAAGAGTTATTAAGGAGGAGGAGCGCCTGGCTGGCTCAGTCCATAGAGCACAAAACTCTTGATCTTGAGGTAAGTTCAAGCCCCACATTTGTAGAGATTACTTAAAAAATTAAAATCTTAAAAAAAGTTTTTAAGAAGAATAGCCAATGTTTCCATTCAGAAATGACTGTAAGGATATTTGTATCAGATATTTATTTTTAAATGTTGTCTGCTAACCACTCCTATATCTTTGGAACTAAAAAGTGCCAGAGAACAAGAAATGATCATCTGGTCAATTACACCAAGGAACTTAAGAGTCTTTAAGAAAATTGAAAATCTATGTCAACATAATTTTTCTAGTTCCCCAGTAGAGGGCAACTTCTACACACTTTGACAGTTTAAAAAAAAAAAATCTATGCATACCACATCAATAAGAACCACTGTTCTGTTTAAAATAAAACAATACACTTATGTCTATGAATGGATTTTCACTAACAGGTAGCTATAAAATGTCATGAAATTTTAAATATGTAATTAGGAATTGAGTACATTTAATGTGTAATTAGCATTTTATGATTAATATGTGTTATTGCAGAAACTTTAAAGTAGCAACCATTTAGGTCACTATGGTAGAACTATCAGTATCTGAAATATACAAGGCAAATGATGAGAGTAGTGTTCTTTAGTAAACATTTTGATTGAATTTCATTATGACTGAGTTCCAAATACAGCTAATGTGAATACATAAAGTCTTTAATAAGACAAATACATACAAAAAGGCCATAACGCAAACATCTCAGGATACAACTGAATGTCATTGTTATTACAGACTTTGAAATAATACTTACTAGTGTTCATGTTTTAAATGACATCAGATATAAGAATGAAACTGCACATATTTACTTAAATATATGTAAATAGAGTAAAATTCTACTATAATATATGCCATTACTATATAATTTGGACATAATGTGATATGTTCTTATTCATTCATTCAACACTTATTTACTGAGCATTATGTGCCAGATACTATCCTAGAGATCAAGGATACAGTGTGACAAACTGACAAAATTCTCTGCCTTCTTAAAGCTTATACTTCCCATAATAAAAAGTAATCTGTCATAGGGCCTTCTGAAAAGATAAATCTAAAAGACAGATGCTGTGTCCTGCAATGTTAGTTTCTTTTTTTCCCTAAAAAAAGGCTTTGTTTTTATTACAGATAGATATTACTTGAAAAAATGAAATAGCTCATAATCTTGGTACTCAAAAGAACTCTAATTGACCTTAAGTAATGTAAAACATGAATTTGATTGGAAAAATCTTATTTGTATAGACAAATAATGAAAAGTGAAATATCCTAGTACTTCACTCTCTGCCAGAAATGTTAAGTTTCTTGTGACTCCCTCCAGAAAATAAAATAATATACCAGTATCCATCCATCCCTTTACCCACTCACACATCCATCTAAACCTTTCTAAATTATTCAAATGTGCTCTTAAGAAAATTGTACTATATGTAGTACTTTGCACATAGATTTATTTTTCTCACTTCATGGTCCTTGAATATATAACTGTACCTCATTCTTTTATTTGACTCATTTTTTAATGTGTCAGTATTTTATAACATTACATCTCTAAACACCTCAAACTTCTAATTTTAAAAGAAATTATACAGTTTTGTCTGAAATTGATTAAGAGCTATGGTATGTAGTGTTAATTAGTGTATGAAGACTGGGAATTCATGGACTTCAAAAAGAAGCCTGGAAAAATGACCTTTGATTTATTATGGAGAAGCAAATAAAAATAAATAAATAAAAGGAATCAGCAGCTGTTCTGGATTAAAAAAAAAACTTACCAATACCTCCATTAGGTCACATGTAATGGAACAATCTTTTAAAGAGTATCTCTGGTTGTGAACTAGAAATATAAATTTTTATAATACTTCTGTTTTATAATACTTCTGTTATAAAAATCAATATTTTTTATTTCCACTTAAAATCTTTAACTAAATAGCTAAGAATGACCATATCTTATTCTATTTATAATACTGCTTAATCCTGATACTTATTCCAGTATCATATTTGATGTTAAAATGTGATCAGAATTTTTAAATTTTCAAAAATATTATGCAAAATAAAATACAAAGCACTAGGTGGTGCTGTGGGACCTTCCAGATAAACCAATGCTGTAAAGTTCTCTAGATAAATTAGTTGTATGGCTGATTCTATATATTTAAATGTACATTAAATATTGTTTCTAGATAAACCAATGCCACGTAAGTAATAAGCATTAACATAATGCAAAAACCAAGTTGTGACAGATGACCTCAGGAACACATGACCCTTTTCATAATTATATACCTCAACTCCCATGTTAAAGTACTAAAAACGTCCTTATATAATAAATGTCATTTTTGAGGCATGCTTCTCAATTAATTGTTATTTTTCACCTAACTGTAAAGTTATTTTTTTGTAAGTCCAAGAATAAAAAAACCTAACAATTATTTCTTATCAAATAATTTTCTACTAGAAGATTTCTTATGTCACAGAAAAGTAATCTTATTGGTCTCTATTTTTCAATTCTCCCAGCTGTGGCTACTTGTTGTAGCAATGTTAATTCAAATGCTGAAAGCAGCCAGACTGACAAGGGAAGTGTCTGAATCAGGCGATATGTAAAATAATAAGGAGTGGGGACAACCTAGAAAAAGCAAAGAGTGTATGCATTCAAATTCAGATGAAAGACAAAACTAACACGCACACCCAGACACACACACACCACTAGACAGGTCAAAGAAAGCACATCCGTCATCTGTGTTTGCAGCACGGCCTATGGGCCACTCTGCTGTGACCTCTGACTAAGCCCCAACCTGTCCCCAGCCACTTACCTGTGAGTGCACATCTTAAAAGAAAAGTAGAGAATTTCAGTTCAAATGAAGGAATGTAAACAGTGTTTTAGTTGTTATTCTGGAATGCTTTCTTAATCACATATGTATGTTCCTCTTTAAAACAAGTTCCTAATGATTCAGGAAATAAACTATAGTAGTCAAGACCATCAATTCTCCTGTTGGGCTGTTTCAAAGAAAAGCATAGATTTCGCAGCCTTTTTAACCAGCATGGCTTTTCCTCTCCCCACTTTTATGATCGTGGGGGGACAAAAATGAAGTATTTAATATCGCATGGGTAGAAATATGTGATTAGACTAAACTAAAAAAGGGCAGAATTATTTTCACTAGTAGTGATGGTGGAGCTTACATTGTAGGTACAAGATGTGATTAAAAGGAATGACAATGAATTTTTGACACATACAACAAAACTCATCTAAAGGAATGTTGTTCTTCAAGAAGCCAAACTCATTTTTAAATGACGCATTGTTGCAAACATTTTAGTTGCCTTTAGAATAGAGCTCGTGGGCCACGTAAGAAAATAAATAGAATCATGTCACTTCTGAACTGGAAAGGACCACAGAGATGAAGAAACTTCTTGTGACTTTAGCCACACCTCACAAATCAGTTCTTCTTGAAAGATAATAAACACGGTGAACCTGCAGTCTCGAGGCGAGGCTATGTCACAGAAAGCTAAGTGATCTGATGTTTCCGGGAAGCCATGAGGGACCACAATTTACTTGGAATAGGGAATAAGCTTTTCACCAGTAACTGAGGCAAAAATATCACATTTCAGAGATTTCAAATACTGTCTAAACAACCACAAGAGTCTCCACTAAACACTAAAAATCATTTGGAATTTTTTGAGAATGTAATGGGTTCAAAAAGATACATGGAGGAAGCAGCTGAAAAGCAGAAACAGATTGGAGCCACACTGCCTGAATCCTTTCAGCTCACTTTTTCGACTCCCTGAGAGGCCGTCTCAGAAAAGAGTCTTCTGACCTATGAAGCATCTCCTTTTTCCCCCTGCAGGCCTTCTTCTAGAGCAGCAGTTCCTCCAGTGTGGTTCAGGGACCCAGGGGTCCCTAATGTGGGAGGTTGGTGAGATAAAAAACCACTTCTGTGGGGGCGCCTGAGTGGCTCAGTGGGTTAAAGCCTCTGCCTTCGGCTTGGGTCATGATCCCGGGGTCGTGGGATCGAGCCCCGCATCAGCCTCTCCACTCAGCGGGGAGCCTGCTTCCCCCTCTCTCTCTGCCTGCCTCTCTGCCTACTTGTGATCTCTGTCTGTCAAATAAATAAACAAAAATAAAAAAAAATAATAAAAAAACACTTCCGTGATCATACTAAGACATCATTTACCTTTACCTTTTTCGCCCTCATTCTCTCACAATTGTACAGAGAGGTTTTCCAGAGGCTACATGCTATACTGGAAGATTTGGTTCAGAAACGGGCAACTCCAGCTGTCTTATATTAAGCCAGACATTAAGAGATTTGCAAGATGGGAAACAATGATACTCTTCTCACTAGTTTTTATTTTTGTTTTGGAAAATACAGGGTTGTTTTCATAAAAATATGTAAGTTTTACAAATCATATTACATCAGGTTTATTGTTTTTAAATAAATGAAAATTTCCTAGCCTTAATTTCAAATATGATACATACAGATAGATATAACCAATGTAAATAAAACTTCTCTGTGATCCTCAACAAATTTTAAGAATGTAAAGAGGCCCCAAAAGTTTGAGAACAACTGTTCTTCAGGTCAGCTCTGACTTCTTCATTTCAGTCAATTCTGTCAGTATGCCCTCCTCTAAATACTTTCTTGAACCTAACACTTCTACCAGAATGAGATTTTTATTAGAAGCAGGCAAGGTAGAGTGTTTTGGAGTAGGAAGTATTTCCTTGGGCAAGGTGGTCCTGACTAGCTTGATGCAGAGGGGTAAATAGTGGCCTGAGAGTTATGGGCCAGATGACATGACCCAGGGAGGAGAGGGGATTCAGGAGTCAGGAGGGTGTAATGATAAATACTTTGATTTCAAAATTTAGCCTGAAGGACCAAGCCAGGGATATCATTTTTCCCTACCTTCTCCTACCTTTTACACTTTGGGAGACTCCAACCCAGTCTCCAAACTGAAATGCAGTCCTTCACTTCTTTCCCACTAGTCTTGAAAGACCAATTATGACCTGCAACACCCTGTATGATCTCTTCCTGCCTACCTCTCCATCTCTGTCCTTGCTCTCCAGCTGGCTCTCCAAGCTCTGGACACCAGCCCTAGGTCCATTTCCTTGCCTGGTTATTCTCCCTTCTACCTGCAGACTTTGGTAACCTTCAGTCATCAAGGAAGCTTTCCTGCCATTATCAATTTCTTCTGAACATGAACTCTCCTGGTATCGTAGGCCTCCTCCGTAGTACATAACCACAGCTGCAATTTTACACTTATTGGTATGATTTTTTATTTAATGCCTGTGTCTCCTCTACTAGGCCGTAAGTTTTATGAGGGTAGGGATCATGCTTATTTTCACCTACCTTGTATTCCCTGTACCTAGTAAAATGTCTAGGACATAGTAGGGGCTCTATTAATATTTTTGAATAAAGGAATAAATGACTTCTTGTTTCAAGGACTGATTAATAATTATAACTATAATAGGTGACATTTATTGAATACACCTGCCAGACACTGTTAACAGTATGTACTTTGCAAGTGCTTTGTAATTTTGAAAACAAGCCAATGGATAGGTGCAATCATTTTCCCCACTTATGGTTGAAGAAACCAAGTTACACAGAAGTTGGTTAATTTGCCCAAAGTCAAAAAGTAATTTTTGAGGTCAGGATTTGAACTCAAGCATGTTGATTCTAGAGCCTGTAACACTGTACTGTAGTTTGTGGGCCTAATCTCCATTAATAAGGTGGGAATTAAAAAAAAAATCATGGATCAGAGAAATCAACAACTGACTTAACAAACTTTAAGAATTGAACTTTTGCAAACTGATGAGTGATTCTAATGGGGGAACTGTAGAATACGTTCTCAAATTAAGATACTGCAAAAAACAAGAGTCATTTTCATGTTAGAGCTTTAGAATATTTCTATGTTTCACTGGTTAAAGAAAGAAAAGATTATTATGCATTCTGTTTTCTGAGAGTGTAAGGGTAGTCCAAAAATAATGACAAAACTGATGTTCTCTTCCAGCACATGTTAGAATTTGGAAAAAAATTCTTTGGTCTTTTCAGAAATTATATTTTTAAAAACAGAAGTGTATCAATATAAAGCAATGAGCCTAAACTTTCAGAATTAAATAGATAAACGTCCCTCTCCCCAATTCGATTTAATTTGACTTAAAATTTTTAGCTGTGTTTATATCTTAACTAACACAGGTTTTACTTATATTAACGTGGTCATTTGAAATTACAAATGGCTATCTCATGACTCTTTAAGCGCAAACCATAATTGCAATTCAAATCTATTTTTTTTTGTTGTTATCCCACCATCCTTAACAACATATATTACTATAGGAAAAACAAAGTGAAAATCTAGGAATCCTGCAAATTCTGAAAATTTATTGTCTAAAACACAGAACTGCTTTTACGTTTAAGTTCAATTTTATATTATTAGAATCTTTGTAGTTTCATTCAACAAATAATTATTAGATACTTACTCTGTGTCAGGCATATCCGAGGGATTGGGGAAGTCATGATGAAGGTGGCCTGACCTCCACTTTAAAAGATTTTATAGTCCAGTTGTGGCAAAGTAAAAAGGCAAAGGCCATATAATGGGGCAAGGAATGGCTGCTTACCTCATCTCACTGAACAAGGGGTTCCAAAAGAGGTGACAGCTAAACTAAGACCAGAATGATGAGGAGAAATGGCCAAGAGATGGGCGAGGTGAAAGGTACCTAGGAATGGTCTCCAAGAGGGGAAGAGTGTGTACAAAGACGTAAAGATAAGACAGTGTTCTCATGGTGTTTAGAGGAAAAGAAAGATAGCAGGTAGTGACAGAACATAACAAATGCCACTCCCACAACAAGAATGTCACAAATTCCTCATGAAAAGATAACTAGTTATCCTGCCAGCCTGGTCATTTTCTGGTAAATCAAAGAATCCTAAAGGACAATTAGATTAAGGAATACCTTGAAGAGCCTGGGGGGCTCAGCCAGTTGGGCAACTGATTCTTGGTTTCAGCTCAGGTCATGATGTTGGGATCCTGGGATTAAGCCCCACATCAGGATATCCCTTCTCACTAGGGAGTCTGCTTGAGATTCTCTCTCTCTCTCCGTCTGTCCCTCCCCCTGCTCATGTACTTTCTCTCTCTCTAAAATAAATAAATAAATCTTGAAAAAAAAAAAAAAGATTAAGGAATACCTCAAAGGGTGCCATTTGGAATTCAACTTTCCTAAGCCCTAAACTTTTTTTTGTTTTAAATTATTACCAAAATTTCAACAAAAGCAAATATGACCTGTGCTACTAAGTGGACAGATGATTGATTGGATAGGGTAATAAAGTTAGGATCTTCAGATTGTCCAAATCTTCTACTGCTGGCAAATGCTTTGTTCTCTAAAGAATGTTTATTACTAGGATAAACCCACTCCTTCTGGAGTTCTTCTTATTTAGCAAGGAGTTATTTCTATTCAGAAATAGAAAAAGCCAAAGACCTAAAACCCTTCACTGCATGGTAACCTATGTGACTAGTGCACTGGTGCCGTCTGCTGGGCCCCAAGTCATCAATTATGTATAAAAATGTACAGCTACAGCAGTAGCCAGTGTCGTGGGCCTGTCAGGGATTTCTTAAGAGAAACAAAAACATTTGATTGTGTCTTCTTTTAGAAAACACAGCTAGGTGACAAGAGGAAGATCTTTGAAAGGAAATGTGAATCATCCTCCAAACATAAATTAACTTCTTGTAATAAGTAAAAAATGAATGTTAAAAAAGTGCTTGAAATGAAACCAGAAATATAACTAGAGCAGAAGCCTCAAAAAATAGATATAAGAAAGCAAAGCCACATACTTTACAACACAAATCTATTCCTTATATATTTTAGAAAAATAACTAATGGGGGTCACTAGGCTCCAACCTCTCTGAACCAAATTCAGTGGATTCAGTGTTTACAACTAGGAGTACTCAGGTTATTTGAAATAAAATGTCTTGTAATCCCCAAACCTGGCTGGCTTCTGAGGTGTGACTTCTCATTCTAAATGAATGAAGCATGTTTATAGACTGACCAGGGAGTACTAGGACTATGAAGATTACCACGGAGAAAATGCAATCTAAGGTATCTTATGGAATTTTCCCTATTATACCAAACACAACAAAAGCTTTCACTGGGATTTCAATAAATTTAGTTCTACACACTGCTGCAGAAATTTAGTTATTCTCCCTTTCTCTAGTGAATAGCTGGGGTAGCAGCTGGTGTGTTTTGTATTTAAAATGTGAAAAGAGAACTCTCATTCTCTCTCAGTACCTACATAAATGTGCTCGAGAAAATTTGGAAAAATGATTTACTTTAAGTCAAATGACTTTATTTCCTTTACTGTAAGGTGTTTGAGATGTTTTAAACATCTAAGAGTAAGAGCCATGCTTTCAAAAAGCATATAGATTTCTTCTGGAGGGGACTACAATGCATAAAAACATATCCTTTAAATTTATGTAAATTTTAACACACATGCTTGAATGTATATCCTCATTCTTCAACATTTTCTGGGTAGAATTTTTAATGCCTAATCTCTACAGAATAATTTAGCTGACATGTAAATACTGTGAGGTAACCAAAGATACCATAATTTTGTATTACTTTAAAGAGTGCAATGGTCTCATTTTTGTCATTCCCATACAGGTTAGATCACATGTCATATTATTAAGCCAAATTCTGTAAAATTGAAAGTGTATTTAAAAATCAGCACGAAGACGTTAGGGAATGACTGAAACAGATGAGAACCAAATCAATTTTCTTATTCCTTAGATTTAAAATGGGAATAATTTGTTGATCATTCATAAAAACTCTAATTTAGCAAAACAGACTCTAATGAATGCTGAAATACTTGATTTTCTTAGCTCTTGTTTTTTATACAATTGCTTTCTGTCAGTTTGAATGTGAAAAATTTCAACACCTTTAAAGATTTGCAATTCACATGACCTGTGATACATGACACAACACATCAAATTAACTACTTGTTACCAATGCAGTCCATTAAACAAGAAAAAGCCTCAGTTGCACAACTACTATGGTTTAATGTATTGACTTCCATATTTTTAGTTCCAAATACAGTTAATTGAACATTTTGCAAATTCAGTGAGAAATTCAACTATTTAAAAATACCTTTCACTATGAATTTTTAAATATTTTACTACACACATGATATGTGAAGAAAATCTTCAGTTACCTATCTGCTATGTGACAGGTGCTTTACATAAATTATCTCATTTAATCCTCAGAAATATATTATTGACTATTGCTCTGAGAAAGTATATAACTTGTCCAGGGTTCCAAAGGCTACTTACTGAGAGCTCCTCATGTTACTCTACCACTCAGTAGCATTTGACTTCCTCTTTCTTGAAACACTTTGTTCCTTTGGCTTCTGGAATACTACAAACTCCTCTTTACCTTCTCCAAGATCTTCTTCCTTCAATTCAGGTCTCTTATAAGACCTTTCCTGACCACCCTCCACACAACACCCCCCCCCCCACACACACACACACTACACCTATCTACCCTTCCCTACCACTTTCTATTCCTTTATCTTGCTTTATTTTTGTTCATAAAACCCATCACCACTTGACATTACATTTAGTTATTTGCTTGTTGTCTATTTCCCCTGCTATTCACCCATCCCCACTGCCCAACTAAGCTCCCCAAGGTCGAGATCCATAAGATTGGGATCTTGTTTGTCTCTACCATCCCCCATCTTCTCAGTTACCACAACAGTGCCTGGTACAAAGTAAGCCCCAATAAATGTGTTGAATAAATGAATGGCTCAAAGTTGTGGAGCTACAATTTGAATCCAGGTATTTTCAACTCTAAGTTGATGCTAATTTTACCACATCTGTTATATTTTAATTTCAAATATAGCACACCTTTATTAAAAGTTTCTTAAGAGTAAATTCACATTCTTTATAAGGAATTCTAGAGCCCTGTACCTTTCTGCACCACCCAAAGCCCGTAACTGAAGAGAGCTGCTTTACTGAAAGAAAGGGAGTATAGGATCACATAATCCAAGAAGAAAGAAAAAATGAGCTAATATTTATTATGCACTCACTTTGTTCTGAATTATATATGTATAGTGCATATGTATGCACATATCTATATTTGAATGTGTTTATTTCTGTATGTATATAACTCATTTACATTTAATCCCCATGGCAATAATATAAAGCAGGTAATATTTATCTTTTATTTTTAGATGTAGACACAGAGGCTCACAGAGTTATTCACAGTCACCCATAGTCACCCAAGAGGGTCCCAATAATCTTTGTGTGTGGGGACATATGCCTATGGTAAAATCTTTATTTCTCAATCTTTTTTGCCTACCTGAAATATTTTTGAAGCAGAATACTGAGAAAACAGAAACAATTGCACAGCATTTAATATTCCAGAATGCTTCTTTTCATTCCGAAAAGCCTCAAGCAACTGGCAAAGAAGGTAAAACAGATAAAATGAGGACTTCTCTCTGGGGCAGGAACCACTCATTTACCTTCTAGCTTAAAGCAGTAACTGTGCTCTACCATAGGTTCATTGTCCACTTTCAAGCTATACACAAAAGGTAGAACTAAGATTGGTGGAAGCAACTTATTTGAGGAGAGTTATCACTGGCACACATAATTATCCCCTTGCTTCTCCAAGGTGGTTCCCACCCAAGGTAAGTGAGGAGATCTTCAGAGAACCAGCTGGAGAATGTGTCCCCCTGGACTTTGGGGAATGGGAAACGGGAATACCAGAGGGTGTTCTCTTCCTAGAGAAGCTTGAAGCTGAGAGGCTATGAGGGGAGAGAGGCTACAGTGGGAGCAAACTGTCAGTTTTCCACTGGTCAAGCAAATATGTCACTTGACCTAAAGAGGAAAACTGGTCTTGAGTCATTCTGCTCAGGATTCCACCCAGAGAAGCAGATCACTAAAACCCGAGAGCTGTGGCTGTAGTTGTAAGAGAATCGTTGCCCATACCAGGCAATGTTGAATTAGGATGTTTTTAGTGAAGTAGGATCACTCAGAAACCCACAAAAGCACCCCTGCAAGAGAAAGACCTAGACTTTGGAGATGCACCATTTTCAGAGGGCAAAGCCTGATTACAACCCAAGGCACATCAGACTTTGTCCATTCTTCTCTAGTCCTTCCTTCCCCTATGTGCTTGATCTTGGAGGGAACAAAAATGGTGGCTCAAGAATGGGACAGCAGGTAGGCCAATGAAAAGAGAAGAAACCTATTATAATTCTCCCCTCCCTACGGCAGATTATTGACTATGAATTGATGGGGGGCAGGGAGAGCTTCGAATTGAATACAAGACTAAAGTTTAGACATTAGACTGCACTAGGTTTTACATTTTTACATATATCTGATACATATACATGTGCCTGGGTAACCCCCAACAAAGATACAAATAGAAAGCATTTCTAATAATCTAGAAAGATTTCTTATGCTTCCTCCAAGGCAAAGTTATCACTACTTTCACTTGTATCACAATGATGTAATTTTTCTTACCTTAAACTTCATATATATGAAGTCATAGATATGAACTCTGTGTCTGCCTTCATTTTTGCTCAATCATGTCTGAGAGAGTTAAATTTGTTTTCAGGTGGAGTAGTAGCTCATCTTTTCCAATTAAATTTTGTGCTCTATTATATGAACACTCTATCAGAATTTATCCATTCTCTCGATGATGGACATTTGAACCTTTCCATTTTGATCTATGAAAAAAAAAAAAAGTTGCTAAAACCTTCCTGAACTTGTCTTCTGGTGGACATATGCACTCATTTCTGTTGAGTAAATATCTGAGAGTAGAAGTGCTAAGTCATAGGATAGGCATATGTCCAGCATTAGTAGCTATTCCTAAACAGCTTATTAAAGTACTTGTAGCATTTTCTACTCCCATCAGCAATGTATGTGAATTTCAGTTAAGAGATGTCTGCATTAATACTTGATACAGACAATTTTTTCCAATTTTAGCCATTCTGATACATGTACACTGGTATCTCATTGTGGCTTTAATTTGCATTTTCCTAATGACTACTGAGTTCTTTTCCATATGCTTTTTGAAGATCTGGATATCTGCTTTTATGAAATGACTATTCAAATATTTGCCTTTTTCTTATTGTTACCTATATTTTTTATTGATTTGTATGAGCTACTTACATAGTCAGGATAGAAGTTGGATATCTGACAGATAATGTGCCTATTCTAAATATCTTCTCCAACTCTCATGGTTTCCTTTTATCCTCTTAATGGTGGTTTCTGTTGAACAGTGTTTTTAATTTTAATGAAGTCCAACTGATCGATCTTTCCATATACAGTTACATTTTTGTGACTTAAGAAAACATTCTATGTTTTCTTCTAATGGTTTGGACTTTTTAGCACCCAAAAGTGGCTGGAAGAACTATGGGCTCATCCTTAATCTCTTCCCCCTCCCCTGCTACATCTATACTCATCAAGGACTCCCTAGTTTACTTCTAAAATAATCAATTCATCTTTGCTTTTCATCGTTCCCACTGCCACCACTATACTCTAGGCCAATGTTCTTTTTCCCTTTGAATCACAACACAGCCTTCTCATTAGTCTCCACACCTCCAGTTCTGCTCTGCTCCCATCCATTTTCCAACTGCAGTCAAGGTGGCCTCTCTAAGTTAGTGATAGCTATGTCGTCTGCAGCACTAACTCTGTGCTTGGTAGTTTATAACCATGATCTCACTTCATGTTTATAACAACCTTAAGAGGGAGGTATTTTATTTCTCCTTCTGTTCAAATGGAGTCACTGAATCTTAAAGAGTAAGAGTACTTCCCCAAGGACATTTAGTAAAGAAAGAGTCTACAAACCTGATCAGATCACTCCCTCCATTTGTCTTTAAGTTCACTGAATGAACCAGGTTATTTCTCTGTGCTACGTCTCTCTGCATGCTGCTCCCTCTGCCTGGAACATATTTTCTCTACTCTTTAACCCCCAAACCCCTTTTTCCTGATATCTTATCTTTCAGACATTAGCACCCCTGAGATCCCTCAGAATTAAAGTCTCTACTTACGTACTCTCTAGTTTCCTAACTTCTCCTGTCATAGCATTTATCATATTTTATTTTAATATGTATTTAACTCTCTTCTCCTCTAAATGCAAATTCTGTAAGGGAAGGAGTGGTCTATCTTGCTTATTACTCTTCCTATGACACACACATAATACCTGACCTTCATCAAATATTAGTTAGGAGGCGTGCAGCAAATATTAGTCAAAGGAAAAAAATAGTGGCAAGACATTTTTGATTCGTCAGTTGTTTGGTAAGAAATACAACGAACCCACAAAACTGCAAAATAAACCATCTGATAGGTATTATAACTCTTTTATCAAAAAGCCCTCAGCCAGATCACCAGGAAAGTTATAAACTTGCTTGAAGTTCCTTGCGTGCAGTGTCTGTATCTTACCATTTCTGTGGTGCTTTCTATACAACGTACGTTTATTATATGACTGTCAAGCAGAATTGCTCACAGAGAGGCTTCTCTTTGGATGATCTTCCCCATCTATCACTACAAGCATAGTTCATGCCTCCCCTCACATGAAAATACAGATTGGTGTGGAGCCAGACTTCCTGTGCTCAAATTCTAGTTCCACCAGGTATATGACCTTGGCAAATGAATAAACCCTTATATACCTCAGTATCTTCTTCTGTAAAATGGAGATCGTAACTGTGCCTATTTCATAGGGTTGGTGCAAGGATTCAGTGGATTAATACAAAGTATTAGAACGGTGTTAGACATAGAGAAAGTACTATGATCGTGCTGCTGCTGCTGCTACTAGTTATACAGCAACTACTAATACCACTACCCCCGCACTGCCAGTGAAATGACTCCTCTTCTCTAAACTTCTTGAAAGCAAATGCATTAGTTCTCTGTTTACCTCCTTCCACACTGTCTCACACATCGTCGGCTTGAAATAAATATTCATTTGATAAACTGAGAGATTATTGTATTTCTAAAAAGAGCCAATGCCAGGCAGAGTCAAAGATTTCCTTTCAGGTGGTCAAAGGTACGCTGTTTATTCCAAGCTAAGTCAAAGTTGTGTTCTGTAAGTAAGCTGGAAGAACAGACTTTGGAAAGCTTTAGAAGAATTATTTTGATGGAGCCAATTAAAAAGGAACTGCTAAAGCAAAAGCACAGAGAGGATTAGGTCACTGATTCTTGCTTGCTTTCCCAAAATTCTGACAAGTGCACAGTTTAAGGGAAAAAAAAAATAAGCCAGTAAACAGTGGTAGCTGCTTCCATTTCCTTTTTAAATACTACTTTCATCAGACAGTAAGTATCCACTGAGGTAATGCCCCCAAAAAGCACTGGCCAGTCCTGGGCATCAACTAAAGACACGAGATCCATAAACTGAGTAAGGTATCGGGGTATCTATATTTCTACCTCTGATTATTATTCATTAGAGCTCAATATCCAGTAAATATAGAAAATATATAGTTCTACCAAAAATTATGACTCATTAATAATATCTTTTATACTCTAAGAAAGCACAAAGCAAAACACTATTTTATATTTATACAAACACTGAGTTCAGTCAATAGTAAGAATTAAGTCAAAGTTTGCTTCTTTTGCATCAAGAATCTCTATTTGCATTATTATTTTAAATTTTGATCTGGATGTCTATGCAAGATACAGTTAATTTACAGACATGATTTTTAAAATTACAAAGTATACATCAAAAAATTACTTAGTACCTTGCAGTTGATGGTGGCTGACTTTATGACTGCATTTAACATTAAAGTTTATCTCTTAAACTTAAAGCACTGTTAAATCATTAGATTCAGGCTCAAAAGTTTAATAAATCAGAATTTTCTTATTCTTGATAAATAATGCTTCATAATTATAACACTTAGTGTTATGGGCAGGATGGTCACCAAGTTATCAATATTTGAAAGTTCTGCTCAGGCTCCTTAGGGTGGGTTGATATACAGTTTCTATTTCTCGATATATAGCATTTTTATTTAAATGAAGCAATGGCTTCAGCACTCAAATTCTAGAGTCAGAGAGGTCCATTTCATTGAGTCTTGGCTCTATTACCTACTGGCCATGAGTTCTTAAGCAAGTTATTTAATGTCCCTATGTCTTCTTCAGTAAAACTCAGATAATACAGGTTTGCATCCATTCCCCAAAAATCTTGGAGCCAAATGGGTTTCTAAATAATATATCATATATAATATATACTAATAATATATTATTGATTATATATAATACATATGAACATGTATTAGTCTTTTCTATATATTACATACAATGTATATATTACACACACAAAACACACACACACACACACAAAGTATCCATTCTGCTGGGTTCTGAGGAAGCACTCTATAATCAAACCCATTATATATTTCTGAAACAACACACATTAGTATTCATATTTAGTGAAATAAATAAAGTAAAAAAAAAAGAAAAGTCTCATGTCATTTCAGATCAGATACTTCCCTGACCCAAACTCTTTTGATTCTGCTCTTGGTTTTCAGAACTTTTCTGTTTCTAACTGTGGACAAATAATCTTTCCTTCATGGGTTGTGGTAAGTATTAAATGGTAACGTGCATGGAGAGCACAAAGCCCATATTAAAGTCATATTTAGCTCTCAGTGTTGTCTCTGTCATCAAGAGTATTATAATTTTGACAAACTACAAAATACATTAAAGTGTTAAAAGTGATGATTGCTGACTGATGGAATCCCAAATGAATTTTATCTCATTATCTATAGCTTCCTATATTTTATGAATTCTATGTAATGGACACTTACTATTTTTAGAATAAAACAGCTTTATACAATTTAAGAGAATATTTATTCTGCCTTCATCTAAACGTATTTACTTTCTCAAGTCACTGTATTTCCTTCTAGATTTTCTTCATCTTGTGTTTTCTTCTATCACACAGATAAAAATTCTTCTGAGTTTCTGTGTTGAAAATGTTTTTGGGTTATAAATTCATTAGAGACAAAGAAACTTTATTCTTTGACTCCATAATCAGATTTTTTTTCTCTTCTGACCAACCAATAAGCATGGCTATTTTTGGGTACTCACACTAAAAACATGGTTTAGCTAATGTACAAGGTATTTCTTCAGTTCCTGAGTTACTGGAATAATGTATTTATAAATCTGTGAACTGTTTGATGTCATAAAAGTAAGATATCAGGATGAATACCAAAATTCTCACATTAATTCTAACAGTTATAGTCTTCTGCCTCCATAAAGAATATTTTAAACTTACAACAAAAAACTGAAACCAAATAACACGAGGCAAACAAAACAAAACAAAACAAAAACTTCCTTATTATTGTAGAGTACAGTGTTAGCCAATAGAGCTTTCTGCAAATGATGGAAATTTTCCACAGTCTGCACTATTCAATACAATAGCCACATGTAGCTATTAAACACTTGAAATGTGGCTAGTGCAACCAAGGGCCTCCATTTTAAATTTTATTTGATTTTCTAATTAATTTAAATGTAAATGTAATTAGCCACATGTGGTTAGTTACTAATGTATTGGATAGTGCAGGCCACAAAACTCCAGTTGTTTATGCAGTCCTTTTTAATGGAGACATTCACTGTCACTTCTATTTTAAAATGATTTGTAATGTTATCCATATGATGAAATTTGGGAGGTTTCTTCCTGTAATTTTACTTGGAAAGAATCATTGAAAATCAAATTGTCAGACCCTCCATGAATGAAAGTTTCTGCTTCATTGGGCTATGCTGGTGGCAGTTGGCTAAAGAATTTATACTTCATTCAATGTTTGTGCTTGTTTGTATCTATTCTCTGGTTCTTTATCTACCCCACATTACCAATTATGTCTAACAAATAAATATCGCCAAAGTGGCTTCAGGATGACAACAATTAAAAACAAAATAAAACAAAACAAAACTAACAACAGAACAACACAGTCAATTAATAAATGAACCTTCCATCAAAGAACAAGGCAAGTAACAAAGCCAATTAAAAAAAATCTCTCATAGTCCAAAGAAAAAAGCCCCTTTAAATTCTACCTCACTACACTGACCCTATTGCTCAGTATTAAAAACTTTACGCAATTTTTGGAAACATCCAGAAAGCTTCTGTTTCCGCAGTCATTATACTGCAGCTCACAATTAACACTGCTAGACTCCTTTCTAATCAATTATTCACTAAGATGTCTAGCATTTCTTTGGAGCCCCTTACCTCAACATCACAACGGTTTAAGAGATGACACATGTCTGTGTACTTTTCAGAATAAAAGACAGACTTTAAGCAAGTTTTAACACTAAATGAGAACAAGGGTAAGAGAAGAGAAATCAACCCTTTTAGTCAAAGTTGAGCTTCCAGCGAGCTGCAGGCAGTGCACAGCATGACGGAATCTGGCTCCAGAAAGTGCCCATGTGTTGACAGCTGAGTAAGAGTTTGAAGGCTTAATGGTACAAATGTTCTGTCAATGGTACTGTGACACAGGGTTTTACTTCACCAGAACTGCCAAAATCTCCAAAGCTGTTGACAACCAGCGATGGGAAATTAATTCACTCTAGGCTTTGACATTAAATTAGCAAGTTATTATATTTACAAGTTATTTATATTATATTTACATATATTTACAAGCCCTGACTTGATTAGCTGAAGAAAACAAAGGATCCTTTGGTCCAGCCTATAACTTTAAAGGAGTAAGACCTAAAGACCATAAAATATACACTAAACACACTAAATACACTAGATACTAAATTAGGATTGTGTAACATTTTTCTAAATTTTTTATTTCTTTTCAGCGTAACAGTATTCATTGTTTTTGCACCACACACAGTGCTCCATGTAATCCATGCCCTCCTTAATACCCACTACCTGGTTCCCCCAACCTCCCACCCCCCCACCCCTTCAAAACCCTCAGATTGTTTTTCAGAGTCCATAGTCTCTCATGGTTCACCTCCCCTTCCAATTTCCCTCAACTCCATTCTCCTCTCCATTTCCCTTTGTCCTCCATGCTATTTGTTATGCTCCACAAATAAGTGAAACCATATGATAATTGACTTCCTCTGCTTGACTTATTTCACTCAGCATAATCTCTTCCAGTCCCGTCCATGTTGCTACAAAAGTTGGGTATTCATCCTTCCTGATGGAGGCATAATACTCCATAGTGTATATGGACCACATCTTCCTTATCCATTTGTCCGTTGAAGGGCATCTTGGTTCTTTCCACAGTTTGGCGACCGTGGCCATTGGTGCTATAAACATTGGGGTACAGATGGCCCTTCTTTTCACTACATCTGTATCTCTGGGGTAAATACCCAGTAGTGCAATTGCAGGGTCATAGGGAAGTTCTATTTTTAATTTCTTGAGGAATCTCCACACTGTTCTCCAAAGTGGCTGTAACACTTTGCATTCCCACCAACAGTGTAAGAGGGTTCCCCTTTCTCCACATCGTCTCCAACACATGTTGTTTCTTGTCTTGCTAATTTTGGCCATTCTAACTGGTGTAAGGTGGTATCTCAATGTGGTTTTAATTTGAATCTCCCTGATGGCTAGTGATAATGAACATTTTTTCATGTGTCTGATATTATGTAACATTTTAATCAAGTACAAATTCAACTTATGTCATGGGTGAGAGATCTCTAAAAGGAAAGTTTCCCCTAAAGTATGAATACTCAAAATAATCTGGGAGTAAATTAGAATCAGTAACACATAGCTCCTTCCAATGTCTAGAATAACATGTAAATATAAAGATACTTCAGTCTATAAAATTACTTCCATTGCCAACATTCAGTAGTTTTGGAACTCTAAAGATTTTCTTAGGCACCTCAGTTTGTTGTTTTTTGATGTTTGTTTGTTTTTAAATTTAATTTTTTTTTTCAGTGTTCAAAAATTCTTTGTTTATGCACCACACACAATGCTCCAAGCAATATGTGTCTCCTTAACTGATACCCACCATCAGGCTCAGGCAACCCACCACCACCCTCCACTCCAAAACCCTGTTTGTTTCCCAGAGTCCACAGTCTCTCATGGTTTGTCTCCCCCTCTGATTTCCTCCAACTCACTTTTCCTCTCCAGCTCCTAATGTCCTCTGTGTTATTCCTTATGCTCCACATGTAAGTGAAACCATATGATAATTGACTCTCTCTGCTTGACTTATTTCATTCAGCACAATCTCTTCCAGTCTTGTCCATGTTTATACAAAAGTTGGGTATTCATCCTTCCTAATGGAGGCATAATATTCCATTGTATATATGAACCATATCTTCTTTATCCATTCATCTGTTGAAGGGCATCTTGGTTCTTACCACAGTTTGGCGACTGTGGACATTGCTGCTAGGAACATTGGGGGCAGATGGCCCTTCTCTTCACAACATCTGTATCTTTGGGGTAAATACCCAGTACTGCAATTGCAGGGTCATAGGGTAGCTCTACTTTTAATTTCTTAAGGAATTTCCACACTGTTTTCCAAAGTGGCTATACCAGCTTGCTTTCCCACCAACAGTGGAAGAGGGTTCGCCTTTCTCCACATTCTCTCCAACACTTGTTTTTTACTGTCTTGTTGATTTTGGCCATTCTAACTGGTGTTAAGGTGGTATCTCAATGTGGTTTTGATTTGACTCTCCCTGACTGCTAATGAAGATGAACATTTAACCATGTGTCTGTTAGCCATTTGTAGGTATTCTTTGAAGAAGAGTCTGTTGATGTCTTCTGCCCATTTTTTGATGTGATTATCTGTTTTGTGTGTATTGAGTTTGATAAGTTCTTTATAAATCTTGGATATCAGCCCTTTGTCTGTAGTGTCATTTGTGAATATCTTCTCCCATTCTGTGGGTTTGCCTCTTTGTTTTGTTGACTGTTTCCTTCACTGTGCAGAAGCTTTTGATCTTGATGAAGTCCCAAAAGTTCATTTTTGCTTTTGTTTCCTTTACCTCTGGAGACAGGTCTCCAAATGAAAGAATTTGGTGTGGCCGATGTCAAAGAAGTTACTGCCTATGTTCTCCTCTAGGATTTTGATAGATTCCTGCCTTATATTGAGGTCTTTTATCCATTTTGAGTTTATCTTTGTGTATGGTATAAGAGAATGGTTGAGTTTCATTTTTTTATACATAGCTGTCCAATTTTCCCAGCACCGTGTATTGAAGAGACTTTTTTTTTGTCCACTGTATACAAAAAGACGGAAAAGCATTCCATGCTCATGGATCAGAAGAATAAACATTGTTAAAATGTCTATACTGCCTAGCGCAATCTATACTTTCAATGCCATTCCGATCAAAATTCCACTGGCATTTTTCAAAGAGCTGGAACAAACAATCCTAAAATTTGTATGGAACTAGAAGAGACCCCGAATTGCTAAGGAAATGTTGAAAAAGAAAAAGAAAACTGGAGACATCAAGTTGTCTGATTTTAAGCTTTACTACAAGGTTGTGATCACCAAGACAGCATGGTACTGGCACAAAAACAGACACATTGACCAGTGGAACAGAGTACAGAGCCCAGATATGGACCCTCATCTCTACGGGTCAAATAATCTTTGACAAAGCAGGAAAAAATATCCAGTGAAATAAAGGCACCTCAGTTTTAAGTAAATAGTGACAAGTTATTTTGAAAGCTACGTAGCCTACACTAGCCCTTGTCTTGTCTTGCATACCTGCAGAACGTATCAGGGGCACTTATTCTGTGACTTAGCAGTGTCTTCTATTAAGACTTACTATTCATGACTATTATTGCAAAAATGAAGTAGCAAGCCACTGGGGAGAAGAACCACCTCTCTCACATATTCCTCCAGCAGGTGTGCTGTATTAGTTAAGACCATGGACACTGGAATCACACGTCCTGGGTTCAAATGCTGCTCTGCCACTTAATATCTATGTGACTGTATTGAAGCTATCTAATCTCCC
Source organism: Mustela nivalis (assembly GCF_964662115.1). NCBI lineage: Eukaryota > Metazoa > Chordata > Mammalia > Carnivora > Mustelidae > Mustela > Mustela nivalis. The sequence continues at coordinate 144,553,073 of NC_139023.1, read as the reverse complement.
TGGGCCTCGGTTTCCAGAAAAGGATAACCATGGTACCTACATACTTTAGTGTTATCACAAGAATTAAATATATTTACCCATGCTAAATGCACAGTAGTTCCTGGTACTTGGTAAGCATGCAAAAAATACTGGTTAACATATTATTATTAGTTTTTGAACAGATAGTTTAAAAATAATAAAACAGCTTCATTTTTAAACATCAGATATCAAGGTAAATAGAGAGAAAAAAGGCTGATAAAGCAAACGGGGTTATCCTCTTTGGAATATACCTTTGCTGGTAATATTGACACCTAAATTCTTCCATCCTAAATGATGTTTCTATGAACCCTCACCATTTGATTCATATAACATGAGGGCTCCACAGCAGACAAATGAGGCTTATTCCTAAGGCCTGATTACCGATAGAACATAAAATGAGTAATGTTAGAGGCATTATCTTTGTTATTACAGCGAATGATTTATTCTGTAACATAGCTCAGGGATCCCAATATTAACATATCTCACAGCAATCAATCATATTCAATCTTGACTTTCAAATCTTTGGAAAACATCAAATGATACTCCTAAGCGTACAGCTTAATTGTATAGACTGCTGATGTGGACAATAATGCCATTAGTGGGGCCCAAAAAGCTAAATCAGCAGTACTGAATATGAAAATGAAAGAGGTTGGAGTTCTGAAGAAAAAGAGTTAACCCACCAATTTAAACAAGATAAAAACACTAAAAATAATTTGCAGAACAGTGGTCCTCATGCCTCTAATAAACATGCGTCAGAATAAACAAAATCACGGAAGTAGAAAGTAAAAAAAAAAAAAAAGTCAATTAAAATAAAGTCACAGGGTGCAGTAGAGAATTATTTCTGGCAGTTATTTGATATAATATGGTTAATACTTCTAGTCAGTCAAATTAACACAATTTTGCCACTGTAGATTTACAGTCACAAAATGCACACTTCCAAGAGGCTTGTTCCAAGAATCAGAGTAACAAATTCTTTTCAGACAGAACAACTTAACCATTTTGTTCAGAATGTAAGTTATGAAAGAGAAATCATCCCTCAGAACCAAATTAATTTGCTCTCCATTCACAGTTGGCCATCTTTTCCCTCCTTGACTTCCCCTTCAAAGTCCTTGAATAGAAACCAGGCCATTTATCGCTCCATTTGTATCAACAGATATGCTTTTATTTCTTATCGGTCTGCCTATTCGTATCATGTGTACTCCACCATGTTATTGATTGAAAGAAGCTCAGGCAAGGTGGTGTCAGCTTCTATTCCTAAAGGGAGTCCCCTGAGCAGATTGGTGAAGCACTTAAGGTCAAGTCAGAATTGTCTGTTTCTATATTAAAACTGCAAGGGCACAAAGAAAAATGTAGAACTCCCAAGCATGCAAAACAAATACCAGCATTCAGCCGTTTTTGTTTTTATCCTCACCCACAGAGCGCAGAGGGCTCTTTGCCACTTTTCATGGTAAAAAAGTTAGCTTTGTAGAAAGAAAAATTATTTTAAACCATTCTTCTTACTCTCTGCACTTTCTTCTTACACTTTCTTTTCTCTCACTTATTTATCTTTCCAAAAGGTTACTCCAAAATGAGAGAAATCATAATGCAAATAAAGTCACTAAGTCACATCATCGCTAGGGAGAAACGATCTAGTAACTACCCTCAAAGGTTAATTTGGCATTTTCCTGATGACTTGTGAGGTAGTCTGTACACTTGGCAAAGGAGAAAATAAAGTTAGCCACATTTGCCTGCTATGTGCTTAACACCAAAAAATTCCTTAGATCTGGTTTATAGGAAGAACCTTAAAATTCACTCATCACACACCTTCCTGAGCACATTATATGTGCAGCGCTTTTTCTGGAACTAGGTTTCAAAGATGGATCCAATGTGCTTGCCCTCAGGGAATTCACAATTCACTATTTTACAGCATAAAATGTGCTGTGATAGGACATGAATAACCTGTCAAAGGACAGAACAACATGTCATGGCATAAAGAGCTTACAAGTTAGACAGATGGGGGCTCAGATGCCTTTCACTGCATATTGGGGGACTCCTGGAAAAGGCACCCACTTTCTTGAGCTTCATTTCAGCCACATAAAATATAGACATAGTGTTATTTACCTTACAGGGTACCCTTGATAGATGGTTAAGAGTTTGTTTCCCTCCTTGCATACAAATCAACGACAATTCTTTGGTCTAAGGGCAGTGAAGATAATGGGAGAAGGGGCCAAAGAAAGGGCAGAGTTGAGGCTGGGCTTTGTAGAATAAGTTGGGTTTCAACAGAGAAGAATAGGAAGTAAGAGATTCTCAGCAAAGGGACCATTATGAGGAAAAAAATGAAGCTATAAAAAGTACATGGTTAAAAGAAAAAAAAAAAAAAAAGCACATGGTGTACCCAGAGGAAGCAGACTGTTGTGGTTAACAGTTGGAATTATGAGGTCAGCCTGACCGAGCTGGGATCATGTTGCCTACTAAGGTCACAGTAACTTGCTTATCTAGCAGGTCACCTTTCTTGTATTTTGCCCACATGACAGTACCCAAGTCATAGGGGGTATTAAGGATTGAATGGAGATGATGTGTCTTAAAACAGGGACTCATACGTAATAAATGTTTTTGCTAGTCTAGATCATTGAGGATGGCTCTAAAATAAGGAAAACAGAAGAACTGTGGGTCATCAGAGTGGTATTTCTCATCTGCCTTTTGAATCAGTATTTAGTTAGTGAGTACTCTGGATTCAGTATTTTACCGCAAATGGGTGACTTGGTTACTTTGATCACACTACACTATGTCTCTTCCCACTGCTAAATATATTCTGGTCCAGTGGTTCTTAAACCTGGGTGTGTATCAGGACCCCCAATCTGATAAGAAATAGCATCTCTTGGGTCTAAATCTAGAGATTCTTACTCAAGAATTCAGTTTTTACTCCTTAAATTTTTAAGGTGGAGCTGAGAAACCTACATTTTTTTTAAAAAAAGTTTTTATTTATTTATTTGACAGAGAGAGACACAGAGAAAGAGGAAGCACAAGCAGGGGGAGTGGGAGAGGGAGAAGAGGGCTTCCCAAAGAGCAGGAAGCCCGATGCAGGGCTCCATCCCAGGATCCATCCCAGGATCACGACCTGAGCCAAAGGCAGATGCTTAATGACTGAGCCACCCAGGTGTCCTGAGAAACCTCCATTTTTAAAAAAGCTTCTCCAGTGGTTCTCACGAACAGCCAAATTTGAAAATCTCCATTATAGTCTACTCAGAAGCCAGGTCAATATGCTTTTCTTACTTACCCACTGAAGAAAATACCATCTAGCTTATCTAATAATAACAGATTCACAAAAGCACTAGCTTCCCTTTTATTTTTAATTTTTAAAAAAAAACCACTTCATTCAAAGAAGGCATTAGTAAGATTATAACTTCTTTCTTAATTAGTTACTAGAGCATTTTGCAAGGATGATGGCATAACAGAGCAAGAAAAGACAGAGAGGCAAGTTAACTTTTCATCAAACATTAAAAAAGGATTATTACTTGCTGGGATTAAACATTACAACACTGCCAAAACAAGCTGTTTTACAATTATTTACTCTATTCTCAGTTACATTTAGCAATGCAAATGATGAATGATAAATCCAAGTAATTCATCTCAGTTTCAGTATCATTATGAGGAAGAACTAAATTTTGATTTTGCCAGACTCTGTTTGTTCGTTCAGAAGGTCTGTCTTAAAGAATATCAATCAGTCATCTCAGAGTCCTGTTTGCTTCGCAAAGTAATTGTTTATTTTATTAAAATCATTTACAGCTCCTTAGTATACCTAAGAGTTTGCTAATCACTATTTGACAGGAAGTGTGAGAGGAAAAATATCCCTGAGGTTATAATATAAAAATAATTTTACGTGATTTATAAACAAATTCAAGGGCAGGACAAAACATAAGGGCTGACAAGGTAAGACTAGGTCAAGAAGTGCCATTAGAATCTAAAAAATGAAACAAACGAAGAAACAAACAAACAGAAAGCAGAATCAGACCTACAAATACAGGGAACAAACTAATGTTTGCCAGGGAAGGGGGCAATAGGAGGATAAGCAAAATGGATGAGGGGAGAGGGAGATACATTCTTCCAGTCATGGAATGAGTGAGTCAGGGGGAATAAAAGGCACAGCATAGGGAATATAGTCAATAGTATTGTAAGAGCCTTCTATGGTAACAGATGGTAACTACACTTACGGTGATAGATAATCAGGTGATAAAATCAATAGGATGTATGGACTGGTTACCTGTGGGAAGTGAGGGCAACGGATGAAGCAAAAATTTCCACAAGGTTATCCCCTAGAAAAATGGGTAAACTGTAACGTTATTCATTGGCCTTGAATTCTAACGGACCTGGGTTTGGATGTGGCTTCTCCATTTTGTATTTTAAGGCTTTGGGCAAATTATTTAATCTCTCTGAAATTTACACAAAATGGAGACAATAGTACTTCACAGAATTAGTAAAGAGATTACTTCTTATGCCAAAGGAGGGCATAAAAATGCACTTCCTTATCAACAATTTATCAGGAGTACTATCTGCTTAGCCATAGAAAAGATTATAATAATTTATATCTGATCAAAATGTCATTAGTGTTCTCTCTCTCTTTCCCTTCCTCCCCCCCCCCCCTCCTCCTTTTGTTCTTTCTCTCTTGTTTCAGAAAACATGGGGGAATGATGATAACATTCTGGTCTTTGATAAAAACAGAATTCACAATCTAGCCTAATTTCCTAATCCACAGAAACTGTCTCACAGAGATGACCCAATCTTTCTTTTGAGTGAGTGCAGATGCCTTCCTTGAAGGGCACAATCAAGCAAGATTACTGGGGCACCAAGGATAGCCTACGCTGGAACGACTTCCTGAATTTCCAGAAAAGAAATGCAATTACATCGTAACACTATATCTACACTATAGAGTACATGAAAAAAGGAAAGGTTTTCAGTAATTCCATGCTGCAAGGGTTTCGTGATACCTTTGTTTTCTAGTCTGAAGATTGCTTGGAGATAAGAGTAAAATAAATGGGGTTTAGACAACTCTAGAGAATACAGATTAAGACAGAAAAAAATGCCAAAGCAAATAAGCCTAAAGTCATTTAACCAAAGCAATGCCTGTTGATTGATTTATATTTGGTTTTATAATAGGATTGCACACAGAGTCCACAGTGCCTAACTTCCTGCACTTCACATTTTAGCCCTATCCTTGGCAACTGAAAGCCCAATGGGAAGGTTGATGATAGAAGATCAGATAATCTGCAAAGCAGATAATCTGCTTCTCACAATTGAGTATTAGAACAGTCTAGTAGGCCACCTGAGCCCCTATAATATACCCTTTCCAGGCCCACAAACAGAGCCTTTCAGGTTATTGACCCAAGCCCAGAGGCATCATGGAGGCTCACAATTAAAAGGCTTTGACCCAACTTCTGACCTCAGTGTCCGCTTCCTGTGGAGAGTGTCTGAACTGGTCTAACAGAATTGCAGATTTAGGAACGCTGCCCACATTACTTTCAATCTACCTTCTAGCTCACAAAACCATTAAGGTCCCATTTGTTCAGATATATGTTGGTGCAACAGCTCAAAACAGTTCATATTAGTCTTTGTTACACAGACGGCTATGATGTTCTCAAAAATTACTTATCTCTTCTATCAAAAGTGACAATATTTATTTTAAAACATGAAACACATGTGTTTGCAGCTTTAGCTCTGTGCCTAATTACTGAATACCACATCTTTATTGATGCAGATTTATCAGAAGCCTCAGCAAGATCAGAGTCATAAACAGGTCTTTGAGAAACCAGACCTCCAGTAACCTTAATATTGTAATTGCTGTTGCTCACACAATAAACATATATTCGAAAGTAGGAGAGCTGGCCTAAAATGAAGCAAATATTTTATTTCATTCAATTGCCAGTGAAATGGCCTGAAGAGCTGAGAAGCTCAGAAAAATGAGACACCTGCTTCTTCAGAGATGGAAACCCCAATCCTGACAACCCCTCAGTCAGAAGAAAAAACTTTAAATGGACAACGTTGATGGACAAAGCAATTAAGGACTTTGTTCTAATCCGTTTATTCCTGTGCACATTTTTTACTCTCTCCAAAGAGCACAGCCATAAGAGACTGTACATTTTCACTGGTATCTCCAGACCATCTCTACCACTGAATATTGACTCAGATAATGCTTCTAGGTGAGAAATGTAAAAATCCTGATAGCTTGAAGACTGGCCTCAGTTCTTGTCAAATTCTGCAGTTCAGAGTTCACTCAGTGATTCACACTACACAAATACCTACTTGCCAAATAACTGTCAATGTGTGTGTGTGTGTGTGGTGTGTGTATAAACCTACAAGTAAGCAAAAGAGAGCTAACCTCTTATGTCTTACAAAGCATCTGGAGCAAACTTTGATATCCATGGGAAGAAAACCACCCAAAGGATGTAAGTTTCAGATACAAGTACATAATTGGCCAAATAAAAGTATACTCCATCAACTATCATTTCTCCAGGTCAATCTACATTCTACAATCTACAATCCTATCAGAAGCAGAAAAACAAAATCACCAGCAATAATAAAAAAAAATAAGAAAATGAGAACCCAGATCTTTCAGGCATATGTGAATTTTCAGACAAGGCACATAAGATGCCTAAGTTAACCATGTCCTCACTGATAAGTAACAAAATGGTAGCAGGTTTGTGACGGCATGTTAATTATACTTGCCAAAGGGTGATTATGTAATGTCTGGGGAAGCAGAGAGTTTGTTCTATAAAAGTTACTTGACATTAATATGAAAATCACTACATTTACGTTATGTGTTTTATTATTTTCAAATCAGACAGATTCTGCCAGCATTACTTTTTAGTTTTAAAGCAATTCAATTTACAGCCTATACTTAGCTTCAATTCAATTAATACTTTTGAGTACCTACAATGTGCACAGCATTAAATTAGTTACTGCTAAAGGGTACAGTGATGAATTGCATCACAATTCAAAATATAGAAAATCTTTTAAAAATCCATTTGATTCTTCTTTATAATTATTACAACAGTACACAGAAATATGTAAACTACTAACTTTATATCATATTATATTTGAGGTTTTTTCCCCTCTTTTCCCTTTTGTAGCAGTACTAACAACCACATTCAGGAAATAAAGTAATCAATATACTCACAAAACATACAATTACCTAATACATTGTTCATCTCAAGTCCCAAAATTTCAAAAACTAGATAATGTAAACAGATAAAGACTGAAACATTATTTAATTTAAACAGTTCCAGAATCCCTAAAAAGTGAAGGAAGTCTTGGCCTTCGTTTTGGAGAACTTTTCAATGTATACCGGACTACTCTTTCATAACTGGACTTTTATCAGCAGATCCAGATTTTGTTGGACCTGAAGGTTACACAGTTTAGGGGCTCTTCTGTAAGAAAGGAATCCAAATTAATCCCAGGGCCTCTTCAAAGCGGCCCATGTGATGATGGAGCCCTAAAGCTTCAGCTTCATTAGCTTCTGAACAAATCCATCTCTGGTTTGCAGCCATCAGTAACAAGCTTTCATTAACGACATGATGTAAAACAGAGCAACAAGTATCTGAAACTTAAGTTGGGGCGGAAATATATTTCTCTGAAACTTAATTATAGGAGCTATGTGGACTTTTGTGAAAATGAGTTCCTAAGGCACCTCCCAGAAACCTACTCTAACATTACCATGCACAGCATCAGGAGGAGACTCAAGGTTAATCACTCATTTCCCTTTTCAATCTGTCTCAATTACTGTTATGGGAGGCCTCAATTAGTCATTCTCATTTTCTCCAGGGATAGGGAGAGATTGCAGATAACTCATCCCAAATAGACTTCGAAATCTGAATCTCTCCACCCTGCTAAAGAAAAATCTTCACCAGAGAAAAGGAAGATTTGCTGTCATCCTCTCCCTACTCCGTCAATGCCACTCTTTCATCAGACAAAAAGAAGTCGTAAGTCTTCTGGGATGCAAGGCCTTCTTTTCCCTGCCCCCCAAGGAGCATGTTCTGTCAGCCCAAGATAGCCCTAGGCAACTATTCTTAAAACTACCCTTGGAAGGCCCTTTCCAGAAGCTAGCCCCTGAGACAGACAACCGTATTATCAATCATGGAGACAGCATTTATGCTTTCTTTCTATTCCTGTTGTCTACTTGTCCCAAGACTGCTTAGCTCTAGAATCTAAAAATCTGCAAAGAGAGACATTCAATTACTTTTTAAGAAGCAGGTGTGGTATCAATAGTTTACGAAAGACTACATAGAAAAATAATGATTTCTAAACCTACAAAGAGTAATGCTTCTTAACATAGACAAAGCATCAATCTCTAAACTCATGGGATAAGAAAAAAATTCTAACCCAACAAAAGGCTTTGTTACAAAGGTTGAGTTTTAATCTTTGCAAAAAAATCTAAGTCTAGGTACTGCTCTCATGATGTGGAGATTACACACATGTGCTTCTATGGCCATAGTATTAAAAAATGAATTCGTCAAGATTTCTAGTTACGTTGGCATTTCAGTAATTGTTTATTCTCCCATGGAAGGACTAAATTTGCTCAAGGACTGTATGAAGTGGTTTATTTCCCAACAGTCATTTCTTCCTCTGTCCTAACTGCACTCTCTGCTCACTGTACTTAAACCACAGAGCAGTTAACTAGTTCTCAGGACTGTTTCACCCAAAGACTATAAACTCCTGAGGGCTGGCTGGGGGAGCACTGGGGCTGTTTTCATTTTTGTATCCTTAGAGATGAGTGGAGCACTGATACATAGCAGGCACTCAGTGAGTGGACTTATTGAATAAGAGCGTGAAATGGGTAATGTTAAATGGTGAGATTTATGTATTTTAAAAATTGACTTTGAATTGTGCTCTTCAAATAAGTAGGAAAGGCAGGGGGCCTAGCAGTCTAAGAATTAACATAGCATATTGAAAATTTTTAAAAGCTACTGTATAAAGAGCTGTATAAAAGATGCTCACATTGGAACCAAGCAGTGCTAAGAATGAAGTGATTCTTAATACATAGTAGTATTTCCTTCCAGAACAACATTCCAAACTCAGAGACTAAAAATATTCCAGATGTGTTTAAAATCACATCATTTATTTCAAATTTCTTATAAGATTAGCACCTTATTTCCTGGCTTTCCTTTTCATAACATTTATATTTTTGCACTTAAGAGAAATATAAAACTCAGGCTTGACTTATGAAACTCTCCTCTATTATAAGCCCTGAATATTTGAAGATACAATTACAGGAACAACTCAGAGATATTGTGGGTTTGGTTTCAGACCACTGGAATAGAGCAAAAATCAAAATAAAGTGATTCAAATGAATTTTTTTATTTCCTAGTGCATATAAAAATTATATTTACACTGTTTTATAGTCTGTTAAGTGGGCAATAGCATTCTGTCTAAAAAAAAAAAGGTACATACTTTAGTTTAAAAATACTTTACTGTTACAGAATGGGAGAAGATATTTGCAAATGATGTATCAGACACAGGGTTAGTATTCAGAATATATAAAGAACTCATCAAAATCAACACTCCAAAAATAAATAATCTAGTTAAGAAATAGATAGAAGACATGAACAGACATTCTCCAAAGAAGACATAAAAAGGGCTAGCAGACACATGATGAAATGCTCAACATCACTCAGTCATCAGGGAAATCCAAATCAAAATCACATTGAGATACCACCTCACACCTGTCAGAATGGCTAAAATTAACAACTCAGGAAACAACATATATTGGTGAGGATGCAGAGAAACCTTTGCACCGTGGGTTGGAATGCAAATTGGTGCAGCCACTGTAGAAAACAGTGTGGAGGTTCCTCAGAAAGTTAAAAATAGAGCTGCCCTATGAGCCTGCAATTGCACTACTAGGTATTTACCCCAAAGATATAGATGTAGTGAAAAGAAGGAGCACGGGCACCCCCATGTTCACAGCAGCAATATCCACAATAGCCGAACTGTGGAAAGAGCCAAGATGCCCTTCAACAGATGAATGGATAAAGAAGATGTGGTCCATATATACAATGAAATATTACTCAGTCATCAGAAAGGATGGATACCCAACTTTTGCATCAGCGTGGATGGGACTTATGCTAAGTGAAATAAGTTAAGCAGAGAAAGTCAATTATCATATGGTTTCACTTATTTGTGGAAGATAAGGAATAGCATGGAGGACATTAGAAGAAAGGGAAAAATGAAGGGCGTGGGAATCAGAGGGGGAGAAGAAACATGAGAGACTATGGACTCCGAGAAACAAACTAAGGGTTTTAGAGGGGAAGGGGTGGGAGGGTAGGTTAGCCCAGCGATGGGTGTTAAGGAAGACACATATTGCATGGAGCACTGGGTGTCATACACAAACAATGAATCTTGGAATTCTACATCAAAAACTAAGGATGTACTGTATGGAGACTAACGTAACATAATAAAATAAAATAAAATAAAAAGTTAAAAACAAAACTATCCTACCACTCAGCAATTGTACCACTAGATTTTTATCCAAAGGATATAAAAATATTGATTCAAAGAGGCACAAGCACCCCAATATTTGTAGCAGTAACATCCACAGTAACCAAATCATCGAAAAAGCTCAAATGTCTGTTGATTGATGAATGGGTAAAGAAGATGTGGTATATATACACAATGGAATATTACTCAGTCATTAAAAAAGAAAGAAATCTCACCTTTTGCAACATTGTGGTTAGAACTAGAGTGTATTATGCTAAGTGAAATATGTCAGAGAAAGACACATATTCTACGATTTCACTCCTTTGTGGAACTCAGATGAAGACAGGGGAAGGGAAGGAAAAATAAAGTAAGATGAAAACAGAGAGGGAGGTAAACCATAAGAGACCTTTAAGTATAGAGAACAAACAGGGTTGCTGAGGGGAGGAGGGGAAGAGATGTGCTAAATGGGTGACAGGCATTAAGAAGGACACTTTTGGGGATGAGTACTGGGTGTTTTATGTAAGTTATGTGAAACTAAATTTTACTCCTGAAACATTATATGTTCACTAACTTGAATTTTAAAAAATGCTTTACTACTAAAAAATGCTAATCATCATCTGCACTTTCAGAGAACCATAATCTTTCTTCTGGTGGAGGATCTTGACTCAATGTTGATGGCTGATGACTGATTAGGTGGCTGCTGAAGATCTAGGTGGCTGCAGCAATTTCTTAAAATAAGACAACAATGAAGTCTGCTGCATTGATTAACTCGTCCTTTCATGAATGATTTCTGGGCAACACAAAATACTGTTTGACAGCATATTATCCATAGGAGAACTTCTTCCAAAATTGGAGTCTGACTTCTCAAACCCTGTCGTTGCTTTCTTTATAAACCAACTGTATGCAAGATTCTCAATCCTTGGTTGTCATTTCAACAATCTTCACAGCATCTTCACAGAATAAATGCCATTCAAGAAACCACTTTCTTTGTCCATTCATAAGAAGCAATTCTACATCCATTCCAGTTCTATTACAAGATTATAGCAATTTAGTCCTACCTTCAGGTTCCACTTCTAATTCTAGTTCTCCTGCCATTTCTACCATATCATCAGGTACTTCCCTCCACTGAAGTCTTGAACCCCTCATGAGGGTTGGCCTCAACATTTTCCCAGCTCCTGTTTATGTAATTTTGAACTCTTCTCATGAATCACAAATGTTTTTCATGGAATCTAGAATGGTGAATCATTTACAGAAAGTTTTAAACTTCCTTTCCCAAATCCATGAGAGGAATCACCACCTAGAATAGCTATAGCCTTAGGAAAGGTATTTCCTAAATAATGACTTGAGAGTCAAAATTGGTCCTGATCCATAGGCTGCAGAACTGATGCTGTGTTAACAGGCATGAAAACAACATTCATTTCTTTGTCCCTCTCCATCAGAGCTCTTGGGTCAGTAGGTGTATTAATGAGAAGTCATATTTTGAAAGAAATCCTTTTTTTTTTTTTTTTTGAGCAGTAGGTCTCAATAGTGGGCTTAAAATATTTAGTAAACCATGCCATAAAGAGATATGCTGTCATCCAGGCTTTGTTGTTTTATAAAGCAGCTTTAGCATAAATCTTAAGGGCGTGAGGACTCAGAATGATAAATAAGCACTGGTTTCAACTTAAAGTTATCTTGTGCACTAGCCTCTAATGAAAGAGTCAGCCTGTCCTTTGAAGCTTTGAAGCCAGGCACTGATTTCTCTTCTCTAGCTATGAAAGTTCTAGATGGCATCTTCTTCCAGTATAAGGCTATTTTGTCTACATTGAAAATCTGTTGTTTAGTTTAGCCACCTTCATGAATTATCTTAGCTGGATCTTCAGGAGAACTTGCTAGAATTTCTCCATCTGCACCTGCTTCTTCACCTTGCACTTTGATGTCACAGAGACGGCGCCTTTCCTCAAATTTCATGAACCCACCTCTGCTAGCTTCAGACTTTTCCTCCTCAGCTTCCTCACCTCTCCCAGCCTTCACAGAACTGAAGAGAGTTAGGGCCTTGCTCTGGATTAGGCTTTGGCTTAAGGGAATGTTGTGGCTGATTTGATTTTCTATCTAGACCACTCGGACTTTCTCCATATCAGCAATAATACTGTTTTGCTTTCTTAGTTAGTACTTGTGTGTTCACTGGAGAAGCATTTTTTATCTCCTTCAAGAACTTTTCCTTTGCACTCAGAAGTTGGCTGTTTGCACAAGACATCTAGCTTAATGGCCTATCTTGGCTTTTGACATGTCTTTCTTGCTAAGCTTCATCCTTTCTTGCTTTTGATTTATTAGCACCACACTCTAACCAACTGAGCTAACCAGCCAGAACTTGCTTTTGATTTAGAGAGATATGTGACTCTTCCTCTCACCTGAAGACTTTGAAGCACTATAGGGTTGTTACTTGGTCTAATTTCATATTGCTGTGTCTCAGGGAGAAACAAGGCCCAAGAAGAGGAGAGAGATGGGGGAAGCAGTGGAGCAGTCAAAACACACACAACATTTATCAGTTCAGTTCACCATCTTACACGGGTACAGTTCGTGGCACCCCAAAACAATTACAATAGTAATATCAAAGGTCACTGATTGTAGATCACCATAACAAATAAAATAACAATGTAAAAGTCTGAAATACTGTGAGAATTACCAAAATGTGACACAGGGACATGAAGTAAACAAATGCTGTTGGAAAAATGGCACCAACAGACTTGCTCAGTACAGGGTTGTTACAAACCTTCAATTTGTGAAAAAACACAGTTTCTCTGAAGTACAATAGGTAAAACACAATCAAATGAGTTATGCCTTTCTATCAGTATTGGGAGGAGGGAAAGAGAAGGATTGTATCTCATAAATATTAGTGAAAGCTTCCTTGGTATCTTCTAAACTCCTAAACTCCTAAACTTCTAAACTCCTCTTCTCATCCCCTCACCTCCTTATTGCACAGCTCCCACATGCTCTTTTCGCACACAGGCCTCTGAAACAATCGAACATTCGATCTGTCTCCTTCTCCGCTGTGCTCTGCTTCTTCATCACATATCATAACTGAGCATTTCTTATTGTTCCAGTGACCACCTTAGAGTGTGCTTACACAGTCATGAACTCAGAAGATAAAGGGAAGCAACTAGAAAAGATGAATTGGTTCAAGTTGATTCTAGGAGACTGGATATTTCTTTCTTTCTTTCTTTTCTTTTAAAGATTTTATTTTTTTATTTAACTATTTGACCGAGAGAGACCACAAATATGCAGAGAGTCAGGCAGAGAGGGAGAGAGGAGTAAACAGGCTCCCCGCTGAGCAGAGAGCCCGACTCGGGGGCCAGATCCCAGGACCCTGAGACCATGACCTGAGCCGAATGCAGAGGCCCAACCCGCTGAGCCATCCAGGCACCTCCAGACTGTGTATTTCTACAACAATCATAGTGAATATTTTACATAATGATTATTTTGCTCCAAGTACGGCTCCAAGCACTTTGTATATATTAAATAAACAAACAATTAAACAACTATTTCTCTCAACTCCCTATAACACAGGTTCCATTATCAACCCCTTTTATGGTCAAGAAAGCTGAGGCTCAGAAACACTGACAAGTAACTGCTGCTGTCACTGAAATTCAGTCTCAGTTTAGCTTCAGAACCTGGGCTCTTTATGAATAATGATGATGACATCAGCAAAGTAATAATACTAAAAGTTAGAAGCATTATTAGGTGCCAAGCATGCCCTAAGTATTTGATAGATATCCATTCACTTATTGAAGAAACAACATTAGACAGAAGTCAAAAAGACCAGGATTCCACTTCAAATCCTGGTACTGATTAACCATAAAATTTGAGGAAGTCACTTCAACCAGTTTGCGTCTCGGTTTCCACATACACATTGAAGTTACTGTATCAGCTGTTCTCTTGACTCTAATATTGTATTTATAGTCTGCCCACTCAGAATAAACCAATGGGAGGGGTCCTTGAGATGAATGCAGGGGTACTAGAATAAAATTATATTCTTGCTCTGAAGAAATGTGTACACTAACTCAAGCAATATCAATGACTAAGGACCAACAAAGACTTCACAAGATACTCAAAACTGATATTTGGTGGATTAATACAGAATATAAAATAAAATTTGGTAATTGCTATGTACTGAATTATGCCCCTTCACCCCAAATTCATATGTTGAAGTGCTAATCCATACTGTGACTATATGTGGTGTTAAGGCCTTTTGGAGGTAAGATTAAATGAGGTCATAAGAGTGGGGCTCTAAATTATAAGGGTAGTATCTTTAAGAAGAGGAGGAGACACCAGAGATTTTAATCTCTCTCTCTCTACCATGTGAGAACACAACTAGAAGGAATCCATACACAAGCCAAGAAAAGATCCTTTGCCAAGAACTGAATCTCTCTGCACCTTGATTTTGGAGTTCTTAGCCACTGGGAGAAATAAATTTCTGTTGTTTAAGCCACCCAGTCTATGACATTTTGTTAATGGCAGCCCAAACAAAGAATAATTAAAGAAAAAAAAAAAATCCTTGCCACTATAAAGGAAAAGACTGCTGAATTTAATTGTATATTTTAAAAAATTATAAGACAAAAACAATTATACAGTCAAAAGATACCTGAGAAAATATCTGCAGCACATGTTATGGAACTAGATTATTAGTCTATGAAAAACTTATAAAATCAATGTAAAAGATTAACAGAAAAACTGGTAAAAATATATGAACATGTTTGTATCCATGATGCCTAGTCCAGTTCCTTGAGAGAGATAACTAATGATTAATTGAACTAAATACATAAATTATATAATTTTGGGTTTTTTAGTTTTTTAAAGCACACAACCTATAAAAATAGAGGGATTTAGACAATGGCACATAAATTTTATAGGATTATTGTAGAAAATTTTATAGAAATATAAAATTAGAATATTATATTAAAAACAAAAAAGGTATATAAAAGCCAGTGAACATTTTGAAAACTACTCAACCTCACTTGTAATTGACAATAAATAATATAAGTAATACTATAATAAATTAGATATATACATATCTAAATAAGATTGTATTTTTCTTAATCAATTTATAAGTTGGTAATACCTACTGTTGGTGAGGAGAGAAAACTGGTAGAGCCTTTTAAGAGGGATGTTGTTGATCAAAATTAAAAATATAAATACTTACGGCCCAGCAATTCTATTTCTAGGAACTGATGCTACCAATATACTCCAAAACCAATCATCAAGACAAATGAACATTTATATTCATAACCAGTTGTTTATAATAGTAAAAAAACAACTTCATAGGTTCATTCATGGAGGACTAGTTCAATCCATTATGATACACCTTGTCAACAGACTCTTATGCAGATGTTAAAACAGAATGAAGACTGCATTGAGTTAAGGGGAGGGGGTAAGGTCTAGACTTTCATATATTACCACTGCTATGAATTATTAAAAGCATACACACACGCATGGGCATACATACACACACAGACACAGGCATACACACACACTATACTGATACTGTCATAAAGATTTTTCTGGTAGAAAACATGAGAAATTTAACAATGGCTTTCCGAAAGAAGATGTTGGAGAGGCATACTTTCATTTACTGTTCTATTTTGGTGTGTGTGCCAATAATATATATTTAAGACTTTAAGACTATAACTCTTAAAAATAGAGCATTTATATAAAAAGTCTTCAAATTATGGGTCTATCTTTAATTTCTAAGAATCAACTCCCCTTCCTGAAAAGACTGAATATTCAACCATCAGTATGGTGGACAATAAATAAAGCTAACATTTCTTCCTTTCCATAGCAGTATCTTTATCTTTAGCAATTTCTCTTTTACAAACAAACAACACTGATTTTGTCCTGAGCACTCCTCCCTCCTTGTTCCCGTACAGGCACTCAGCTGCCAAATCCAGCAGATGCTCCTGCATTCGCACTGTCGGACCCTGGCTCAGGTATTCATTATCATTTACTAGACAACAGTAATGGTACAAGGAGATGTTGTTACTGAGATCTATGTGACAGCCACTTCACAGATTCTGCTTTCTAATTCCTACAGCAATCACAGAAGGTTGGTATTAACATCTCGTTTTTCTGGATACCCACAATATGATCATACTTAAAAAATGATGTAATTGGGTAGATGAAAAGCAGTGTCTCATTGCTTGAAGCCAAATTTCTCTAACTCCTAAAAGAGTGAACATATTTTTATTCATTTATTGACCATTATATTGTCCTGCGGGATCACCTGTCCTGTATTTTCCCCATTTTTTGGTTGGGTGGTTTGTCCTTAGCTTATTTATTATAGTAGTTTCTCATATATTTAGGATCTTTTTCCCTCAACTTTTTTTTTCTTAAATTTCATACCTATGTTAAAATTGCCAAGAATGGTATAATGAACATCTATGTACACCTCAACTATATTCACCAATTACCAATTGTTAACATTTTGCACCTCTCTTTCAATCCTCTACTCCCAACTCTCTCTCCCACTGGGTAGACTTCCCAACATGGTGACACTTCTCATCCAAATACTTCAGCACATATTCTGTGCCTCATTATACTTTCTGTTCTCCTAGCACTTCATAGATCCTTTCTCCAGCCTAACGAACCCCCACAACTTCTTGTATCATACATTTACTGTCTCCTTTCCTTGGAATGTATTTTTGCCATTTTCCCTATATCCAAAACTTATCCACCCTTCAAGGTCCAACTCAGATGTCCCTTGATCCATGAAGCCTCCCTTCTCAATTTTCCTTCTGTTGTCTATGCAATGGCATATCACTTATTGCTTTCTTCTTGGCACCACCATTATTTATATATATGTCTCACATTCCTAACAGTCACAAGCACTTAAGGACAGGAAGTGTGTCCAACAGCAACTTGTATTTTCCACAGATCTTAGCACAGCAACTTGCAAATAGGAAACACTCAATAAGTATCTGCAAAATCACTGAATAAATATATGTTTGTGAGAAAAACAGAGGGAAATAAGATTCTATTTCCAGGGCACCTGGGTAGCTCAATCAGTTAATCGCCTGCCTTCAGTTCAGGTCATGATCCCAGAGTCCTAGGATCTAATCCCACATCAGGCTCCCTGCTCAGCAGGCAGTTGGCTTCTCTGCCTCTTGCATGGCTCCTGTGCATTCTCACTCTCTCTCTCTCTCTCTCTCTAGCTCTCTGTCTCTCTTGTTCACTCTTTTTCTCTCTAAATAAATAAATAAATAATCTTAAAAAAAAAGATTCTATTTCCAACCCCTTCAAAGATTCTTTGTGATTTTCTACAAATCATTTAACTTTAGCAGTGATAATATCAATTATAAAATAATAGCTCTTTTATTTTTGTCAAGACCAGGCCCTTTATATATGCCATTCACTGTTTCACTTAATCTCCACAACAGCCTTATGAAGTAGACATTATTACCATATTACAAGTAAACAGAAGTGTAGAGAGATCGAGTAACATGTCTATGCAGGTAGGGTATTGGTCTAGGATTTCTGTCACATTTATCTTGTTATTGTTTATATTGCTCATTTCACCTGTAGCTGTAAAATGACTTGTTTAAAACTGGATGTTTGTGCCTACTTAGAGATAGATGAGTTCAATGACTAATGTTATTTAGCCAAAAAAAACCAACCAAACAAACAACAACAACAAAAACCCAAACCAAAACAGAAAAATAACTCACACTTAATAACAGATAATTAAAGAAAAGTTGATATTTTCTGTTATATGCAAAAAGTGACATAACAATCTCTGGAACTCTATAATAGCTTGATTTAACTTTTAACTTTTTGATTTATCATGAACAGCCCAATACTTAGAGAGGCACGCTCTTCAAGCACATAAAAAATGAAGGTACTTTTCCTTTGGAGGGTCCTGGTGATGAGCTTGGTGATGTTAGCTGCTTTTCCACCAAAATCCTGCTGATGGGAATCTGTGACTTCTCTATTAAATATTTTCTATTACCTTGGAAAAAGCTCAGGCCAAGAGTCTAATGCCAGGGTCCCTCTGTTATCAAACAAGGGATCTGGTTCCTTTCTCACAGTTCTGAGGCTTACCAGGCCAAATACAACTTCTCCGGCTGAACAGGGCTGTGGGACTTGAAATAACTTGGCTATCATTTCAGTTGTCTTAGAGCTATAATTTCAGTTGTCTTAAAGTCTGACACCAAAGTAACTGATAGGCTTTGATCTTGAGACAAAATAAGAAAAAAAGTTAGTGCATAACCAACTTTTATCACATTCTGTTTCCCTGAATTATATAGACAGTCTCCCAAACCACCACTGTGTTTAGTTTTAAACATACACACTCTTTTTTTTTTTTTTTTAAGATTTTATTTTTTTAAGTAATTTCTAGACCCAACATGAGGTTCAAACTCACAACTCCAAGTTCAGGAGTTGCACGTTCCATCTACTGAGCCTGCCATGTACCCCATAAAGACATACTCTAATGAAATCTATTAGCTCATTTAAAAAGAGAAGCAGTGCCAAGACAAGTAGTAGATCCACATTCCCAGAGAGAACT
The DNA here is from genome assembly GCF_964662115.1 of Mustela nivalis. Taxonomy (NCBI): domain Eukaryota; kingdom Metazoa; phylum Chordata; class Mammalia; order Carnivora; family Mustelidae; genus Mustela; species Mustela nivalis. Next base: position 144,534,076 of record NC_139023.1, on the reverse strand, counting down.
TCAGCCTCACTGGTCTAGTCTCAGTCTCTGTGGTCAAGTCAAAGAATCAGCTTCTAATTCAACAGTGGGAGAAAGGAGTTGACTGTTTTATACACATGAACTCCAGATTTGAAATTAGGGATCCTGGAATTAGGAGCCTAGTCTCCAGGCTACAAGACTCTCAGCAAATCACTTGCCCAACCCCTAAGAGCCTCAGAGTCCTGAGCTATAAAATGTAGATGACCATTCCTCCACCGGGCAGGATTTGTGATATAATGGATGTAAAGACATTTAGCAGTTACCTAGCTTTAAAAATGCTCAATAAATGTTAATAAATACAACCTATGAGGAATCTCAAATCATATTTTTTAGAGATTATGATAATGTAAAGTGTAATATATATGACACCATTAAAGTTCGAGTGTTTGAGTTTTAATCATTTAATGGTAAGATTTGTTAAAGACATCCTGGATTCTGATATTTGAAGGACTAAATTTTACTCATATTTTATACCTTATCCAGAAAAATGAATCAACAAATGTGTGTTACTTCTCCATTGAATAAGTAAATGAATACAGGAAATAGGTTTTGAGGTTATAAGCAACCCTGCTCATAAGAAACTGTATTGAAATTCACAAAAGGCAATCATAATGCTTTGCAATTCCAATTACTGATAGCATTGCTCACCCTAATAGTTATTAAGGGCTTAAAGTTTGTTAGGAATTGGGAAATTATGGGAAAAGGATACAGAATATGTAAAAGATAGTTATTTAAATCAGAATCCTAGATCTGGGAAGGTTCTGAGCAGGAGAAGCCAAGAAAACTTGAGCCTTTCCCCTTCTACTTTATCAGTTAGGTTACTTGAAGTTATTTAAATGTACCGAGTTTAAATGCGCCTGCATGGCATGTACTTTTTGCTTTTAATTGTAACTGCAGATTTAGCAGGCATAAAGACAGAAAATTCAAATTGTGAAAAATGAAAATAAATGGTTGTAAATATAGAGACGATAAAAAAGCAAGAGGGATTTTGGGACAAACTAAGACTCAGAGCAATTTGGAAGACAAAAAGAGACTAACAAATCTTGATTCATTTTCTTCAAGGAGAGAGATATTGAAGCTCAAAAGGGGTGCTATCATCCTGCCAGTTTAATATTGATGTGCTATGTGGTTGAAATTTCTAATTGTCTACAAAGATGTAACATAATATGTCATCTTCACTTATGAAGAAAATTTCTGCTTCACTCAAAAAAGGACATATAAACCCATGCCCTCAGTACAGTAAGTAGCAATTAACTCTATTTTTTAATATGTCCCAGAGCAACTTTTTAAAAATCTTTATTACAATTCTCACATACATATTAATATAAAATATACCAGAGTTTTTAGATATTGGCCCCTCAAACATGAACCCTGAAAAATGTGTGAAGAGGAAAACAATGTCACATACCCATTTGTGATTGTACAAATCAATGTCTCCAAGAAGAGCAAGCTGGATTGTGGGTTATTCTTGTTACCAAACAAGAAAAACAGTCTGTGTCTGTGCGGCCAAGGTGGGGGCGGCAGGGGGGTGGGGGGAGCGTTAAAAACACTGCTAAAAGCAAAGAGAATTCTTGGAACTATTTGACCTATTTTGAGTTGAAAAATAAAGTATACCTTAGCCCCTCAGTTCCTGGTCCACTCAAATATTTGGGACTACGAAGCTATATTTCATTAAATTGCTGGTCAGTTGTCAGGGACTGAGCCACACAAAAGGCACATGAAGTCCTCTTCTAAGAGTTAATACATCTTCTGCAAGGTCCCCAAACATCCCTAACTCTAATCAGTAATTGTCATTAAAAGCTCTCATTATGTGAAGGAAGTGTCATTAGAGCATCTTGCCCTCACAGGGTGTACAGTACCAAGAAGGCTGGAAGGGTTCATAAATTAGTGCCAATTCACTCTCTCTCTATCTACCACGCAATCTGCGGCAAGAGAGAAAATCGTATTTATACACATTAAGGCAAAAGCCCACTGGCCCCGGCAAAATTAACCTAAACACAAACTGTGGTTATTTGAGGGACTCCCCATTTCATTATGTGTCTCAGAAATAAAAGAGATAAAGTTTGCCGCCATCAATAACAGTGAACATATCTGCTGAATCCCGCAGATTCCAAGACATTAATAATTCAAAATCTTGTGGGAATTTTGTCATGGTGGAGATACGACTTGTCTGCAAACAGAGCTCGGGGGAAGCTCAGTATGATCTATTCTTCTATATATGCACAACTGCTGCATTCATCACGACACAGAGAAGAACACAGGATTCTCCAGCATCTCTACAATGGAAATTTTGGAATATATATCATAAAGTTTGTTATGTATAACATAATTAATTCCCAATCTCACGTGAAGAGTAATAATCACGATAGGTCATCATACCTTATAGATTAAAAGGATTGGTAAATACATTTTCTCTCCCTCATCTCTTAAACATATAGGCCACTATTCAAAAACTATTGAGATGAGTGGTCAGATGGAAAAAATATGAGAGAAAAACATGTTGGGCTCTCTGCCTATCGGAAGACAGAATGTGTGTGTGTGTGTGTGTGTGTGTACACAAAAATACATGTGTACATATTTATATGTGTATACATATTTGTATACATACACATACACATAGGTAGTATGTTTATATATACTTGTGTATATATGTACATACATATATATACACACTCACACAGCCATGATCCCCAGATTTACTTAATAACTAGAAATTGACAACATCATTTACATCGCTGACTATTGTTCTGGGACCAACACCTGAGAAGAAAACACTAGAAAAAATATCCACCAATATTAGTCCCCAAAAGTCCCTTTAGAGACTACCCAGACCCTTAATTCTTGATAAAAGATTTCAAACCATTCTCAATATTAAGGCCAGAACAATCTTTCTAAAACTCAAATCTAATCATGTCATTTCTCTGTGGACATTTTCCCTATTGCCCTTAGAATAAAGCCCTAAATCCTCTTTAACAAGGCCCAGGAGACCCTGTGGGATCTAGCTACTCTAGCCTACCTCAGCCTCATTTCAAGCCATTTTCCACTTCATTTTCTGAGCTCCATGCACAATGGCCTTCTTTCAGTTCTTTGGAAACATTATGGGCAATCCTGCCTCAGGGCCTTTGAACATGGTGTTTTCTCTTAGTAATGTTCTCCATTTAGCAAATTCCTACCATTGTTCAGATCTCAGCTTAAAAGTCAATTGCTCAGAGAAGGTTTCCCCTACCCTTTTCCTTTAAAGCTTAATAGGAAATAATTACTATATAGACAATGGAACAGGCAATGTACCCAACTTTTCACATGCATTTTTTTCATTTAGTCTCACAACAACCCCATGAAGTTAGCATTATTATTATCTCTATTTACACATGTGAGAATGGATCCCAGTAAGATTAAGAAATATATGGAAGATCACACAGCTTATAAATGGGGGAAGAGGAATTCACTGAGATGGTCCCTGTGATACATTCTCTCTTCACCTGTGTACTCTTTGGTAACATCTAAGTAGTTGCTTAACGTTTGCTTTCCACATTTGAATGTAACGTCTATAAATGCAGAAAGAGCATCTACCTTGTTCACTAAGATGTTGTTGTAATGAGGCTGGGAACATAGGGATCAACAAAAATCGCTTGTTGAATAAATGAGTATATGATACACTGAGTCATTTCTAGCACAAAGTAAAGAAAGGCTAATTAAAAATGCTCATAAGTCATTACCTATCCAATTCAAGCACTAAATTTGGAAAGCTGAAATGGGCATGAGTTTTTAAGTACTATACGCAGTGCAGTGAATTCCATAGTAAATATAATCTGAATAGGAAATATATGTAGTGTGTCTTTAGGGAAAGGCAATTCTTAGTGCACATCTGACTCTATACTGGAACCTACCTGAGAAAGTAATTTACTCAGAGCACTTTCTGAAAACTCAGTTCTCTGTAGATTTCAGAGTAGGCTACATAGCTCTCAAGTCCAATTTCAAAGTATAAACACACTGAAAATCACAAAGAAATATTGCAGATAATTACAGTAAAATTGTTTCAAATACCCACAGAAGATCTATCTCAATTAATACAGCTAATCCTGAGCCACCCACACGCCCCATACTCTTCTTTTCTACCTTTCTGTAACAAAGTGGTTACTGAACATGGCCAAAGATGTAAGGCAGCTTGCCATTAAAAAATATATTTTTTTTCAAGAAGTGCAAATCATAAATTGTAAAGGCCTATTATACTAGATGAGCATTTATAAGTACAGCAAGACAAAACTCTATAACTTTATTTTTTTTTTAAAGATTTTATTTATTTATTTGACAGAGATCACAAGTAGGCAGAGAGGCAGACAGAGAGAGAGAGGAGGAAGCAGGCTCCCTTCCGAGCAGAGAGCCCGATGTGGGACTCGATCCCAGGACCCCGAGATCATGACCCGAGCCAAAGGCAGCGGCTTAACCCACTGAGCCACCCAGGCGCCCCTATAACTTTATTTTTAACAATACCTATTTAGAGAGCTTATAGAGCCCACCATGTACAAATACAATAAATATGAACAAATGAAAATATGGAGGACCTGCAGAAGATTCAAAGACATCATCCTTCTAAGTCCCTTTTCTTATCCACAGAATCACATTCCCCCATATTCTTATTCATAAGAATAAAATGAATAATCTCTATTTTTCAAAAGCCATGCCTTATTAGATATACTTGAACTTTGTTCAGCTATCAGAAATGTTTAAAAGACATCATGTTCTCTGATCAACAGTTCTACTTCTTCCATGAAGCCCTACCTGACCATTTCTATCTTCCCCCAAATCTGAGTTCTCACTCCTTGTTACCATGTCACCTGTCCCTCATGTACATACTTCCCTATTAAAGCACACAGTTTCTACTCCCTTAAATTTCATATATTTATGTGCACACGTATCTCTTTTTAAAGTAGAAGCTCGGGGCACCTGGGTGGCTCGGTAGGTTAAGCCTCTGCCTTCGGCTCAGGTCATGATCCCAGGGTCCTGGGACAGAGCCCCGCATCGGGCTCTCTGCTTGGAGGACAGCCTGCTTCCCCCTCTCTCTCTGCTTGCCTGTCTGCCTGCTTGTGATCTTTCTCTCTCTGTCAAATAAATAAATAAAATCTTTTTAAAAAATAAATAAATAAAATAAAGCAGAAGCTCAATCAGGGTAGGTTTTTCATCTGATTAAATTTTGTACCTCCTTTCCCATAATAGCACTTGTCATAATGAATGCACGTAAGAGATAGAACAATTCACTCCACAAATAAATAAACATGGCTGTCTGTGAGTGATGTGGAGTCAGGTGCTAATATATCTTTGCCCCCAACAATACTAATGGCAGACATGCTCTCTGGTGCTAACATGTAATATCAAGTGAAAAACCAAAAATAACGAGAGTATGTAAAATGCACAGCACAAATTTCTTATTACAAGAGGGTTTCTACTTTGGTTATTCAATATTTCAATGTATTTTTTAACTGCTAAGGCCCCCCCATTTGTAGATAATTATGTATGCAATTCATTTTTCTTTGCTCAATTTGGACTTTACAGAACTTAACATTCATAAAAATCAGTATGATATCCTTATAAAAGTAAGCCACATTGGCCCTTGAATTCAAGCCACTAGTCATTCTTCTCTGATTATCGGTCAAACTACAAAGTTTTTTCTCTCCACATACTTCCAATATTATTCCTTCTTCTTTCTAGCCCACCTGCTACATAATCATGTCTATCTGAGGAGAATCAATGAGCTAAATAGCTGTGATATCATTGGATATCTTCTTCCCCACCCTAAACACCCTGATTAGTTCAATTCTTTGGCCACAAAGAGGGATCATTATGTTAAATTTTAAGTGAGGAGATAACTAATTTGGCCAAAGCAACTCAAGGGGCTTAGGATATTGAAAGAAACAAAGATATTGGTGGAAAAGCCAATTTCAATGGAAGGAACATATTTAAATAAAAATTTTCCCTCCAGTGATGGACATTTTACCAAAAGCTTTAAATAAAATGCATTATTTCATGCATTATGGTATGAAAGTCAAAGCTCATGAAAGTAGAAAAGGTTGATAGTTTCAGATTACATTACTCTAAATAAAGAAGGAATTGTTGCTGACATCACCTTAAATATATTGCATATTGACATGTTTTTGACGGAATTATAGTTGTGTGGCACAAGTCAAAATCAAATTTAGTTCAATCAGCTGCAGCATATTTTTAAAAAATAAAAACATATTAGGGATACAAATATATGAAAAGGCCTTTATCAACCTTGCTCTTTATGTGCCCAATTTTTAAATCCCTACTTATTTGCAAGCAAAAAATATGTACATTGGTGAAATTGTGGGATTATATATTCATAAAAAGAGTAATTTCAAACACCCACACAAATTCCTGACCATTGCTTCCTCAAAAGTTAACTGAAAAAAGGCAGGGAGGGGCCTGCTCCTTTAGAATTCAGTACGACAAGTTTAAACCCATACAAGGAAAAGTCACCAAGATTTAAACAGAAATAACAAAGGGAAAATGAGAAAAAGAAATATGAGAATTAAGTCAAACACTCCATAAACTGAATTCAGACTCTAGGATTTTACAGGGCATTAATCTAATATATGTCAAATTAGATTTTCAAATTCCATAATATTTGATTTCTTTTCTAAAACTGGTTTACTCTTAATCCCAGAAGTTTTTCTTTCAAAGATAAAGTACAATTCTAAGTGAGATTTCTATTCAACTAGGAGCTCTACTGTTGATTTTTAAAGTATTTATGAATCATATTTATGATTTTATCCTCCCTAAACATTACTTTTGACTTTAATAAAGTTTAGACTCATGTAAGAACTCAAAGATGGTTTAATGTGGATTAAATAATACTCATTTAAAAACAGGACCACTGGTACACTATTTGTCAACTAAAATAATGTCAGAAAAGTTTTTAGACATCTGAGAATTTCTTCCAACTTCAACTACAAAGCAACAAAGAAGTCTTCCAGGAAATTCAATGTAAAATAGATCTGCTTTCGAAACACAATCCCAAAAACATATACAATTGACCACAGGTAACTCTTCTGTCTTTGCCGTGGGACTATAAGCTTTAGTTGGAAAACAGCATGACTATGCTCCAGTCTTCAGTGCCTGAAGAATCTGCACAGCACAAGAGTCCAGGATTTTCAGCAATTGGACAGCTTGACCATTCCTTTACACCCTGCTTAATAGAGCTTCTCAGTAATACCACTCATGAACTTCAAGTCAGAAAAGGACATCACTCAAAAGGAGTCCTTCAGGATGGCCGGTCCACTCATCCTAAGTGATATTGAAACCACTGAAGTCTGTAGGTTGGCTCAAAAGCAAATAAAAGACTGCAGTAAGGCATGGATGTTTGTAGTCCTTGTATAGAGAGTAGATCTGGGGTACCATCAAAGCAGGGCAGTGGAAGAAACACCTTTAAGAATTCTCTGGAGTATAATTTAACAATACAAAATAAAAGTGGAAACTAAAGATGGAAAAAAAAAAAAAACTGGATAAAGCAATAACAGAAAAAGTTGTTCATTTTGGCCAGAGACTCTGGGGACCAGAGTTTAAGCAGAGTTAGCTCTTCGGGCAGTGCAGATGCATAAATGTCACAAGTGTTCAAGTGTTATTGACAGAGCATTGTTATTGTCTGCAACATCATACTGCAGAACACAGGAGCTGTTCTCCTCATAGCACCTTGAAATTTCTGGAAACATGTGAATATGTGTGTACATGAGCAAATACCTGGGAATTATTACCTCTTCTTCTACACCCTCAATTTAAAAAAAAAAAAAAAGACTCTACTCTCTGCTGGAAAGAAGATAGATATATCTCTTTACATAATATGATATTTATTTTGGCAATGAAATAGCAATTAGGATATAAGGAAGAGCCTTGTGAAAAAAGGTTGTGTGAACCACACTAATGTCATTTTAGACAAATCTGCCATGATGACTATTCTGTGGCCTGAAACCTTCATGTCTAAGACCCTCTTCCTGCTCAATCCCTAACTACTTTTTTCCTTTTGTTTACCATATCCTTAAGCACATCCTTGGCTCATAATGTCCTTAATCTTCCCTGGAGATATAACTTGACATGTACCTACTCTTAAAGATTGTCCTCTTGAGTGGTCCCTCAGTATTCCCAGTCTCTAGAGCTATAAAAATAGGTCCTAAGGGAGGTGGGATGATGGAGATCTACTCGTCTTATAACCACCCAATACAGGCTTCTGTCCATAAATCCCCTTAATAAACCATTTCTCATCAAGTTAGAATTGCTGGCCTTTCTCTTTGGTCTTAGGGCTCCTTCAGCCTTTGGAGATCATTCAGCATACACCTTCCTTTCATGGAACAAAAGTAATAGTTACATATAATTACACACACACACACACACACACACACACACAAACACACACACACACAAACACACACAATGAATATGTGGCATCCATTAAAACTTAAATATTTTATTTCTTTCTGTTTAAAGTACAGTAAGAGAAGAAGTATCAAAAAGATTCTTTATCACAAAAGAAGTCGAAGAAGACAAATTAAGATCAAACCACAATGAGATACCACCTCACACCAGTCAGAATGGCTAAAATTAACAAGTCAGGAAATGACAGATGCTGGTGAGGATGCGGAGAAAGGAGAACCCTCCTACACTGTTGGTGGGAATGCAAGCTGGTGCAACCACTCTGGAAAACAGCATGGAGGTTCCTCAAAAAGTTGAAAATAGAGATACCCTATGACCCAGCAATTGCACTACTGGGTATTTACCCTAAAGATACAAATGTAGTGATCCGAAGGGGCACGTGCACCTGAATGTTTATAGCAGCAATGTCCACAATAGCCAAACTATGGAAAGAACCTAGATGTCCATCAACAGATGAATGGATCAAGAAGATGTGGTATATATATACAATGGAATACTATGCAGCCATCAAAAGAAATGAGATCTTGCCATTTGCGACGACATGGATGGAACTAGACGGTATTATGCTTAGTGAAATAAGTCAATCGGAGAAAGACAACTATCATATGATCTCCTTGATATGAGGAAGTGGAGATGCAACATGGGGGATTTGGGGGTAGGAAAAGAATAAATGAAACAAGATGGGATTGGGAGGGAGATAAACCATAAGTGACTCTTAATCTCACAAAACAAACTGAGGGTTGCCAGCGGAAGGGAGGTAGGGAGAGGGTGGTGGGATTATGGACATTGGGGAGGGTATGTGCTATAAGGTGAGTGCTGTGAAGTGTGTAAACCTGGTGATTCACAGACCTGTACCCCTGGGGCTAATAATACATTATATGTTAATTTAAAAAATTAAAAAAAAAAAAAAGAAAATCAGAAACTCCAAAGGAGAATCTATACAAAATTACACTGTTCATAACAGCAGTGGAACATTTGTTTTAAGAAAAGTAGACAAGCTTTGGACCAGTGATCAAGAAGCCCTTTGATTTGATATAATAAGAAACAGCTTTATGGACCACAGCATGCTAGAATTAATCTTCTTCAGAAAAGAATGTCTGGGTGATGTCAAAAGACAAGATGCGGGGGCGCCTGGATGGCTCAGTGGGTTAAGCCTCTGCCTTTGGCCCAGGTCATGATCCCAGGGTCCTGGGATTGAATGCCGCATCGGGCTCTCTGCTCAGCAGGGAGCCTACTTCCCGCCCCCACCCCCACCTGCCTCTCTGCCTACTTGTGATCTCTGTCTGTCAAATAAACAAATAAAATCTTTAAAACAAACAAACAAAAGACAAGAGGGATAAATATGACTTTGTAAAATTTGTTCAGAGAAAGTATTGGGGAGGTACTTATGGAAGGCCATTGAAGAGGGGAGCATTTCAGGAGACATCTGTGTGATAAGAAGGAGCCAATCCAGTGAAGCCCAGAATGTTCCAGACAGAAGGGAGGACTAGTACAAAGGTACTAAGGAAAAACAGCCTTGGTGTGTTTGAGGAGAGAAACTTTGTATTGCTGGAGTGTGCTGAGTATGCGGTGTGGTATTGGGTGGAGATGAGGATGATAGGGCTAGCTAAGAGGACGCTGTGGGTTGGGATAATGAAGCCATACATTTTCTTCTAAGAGCAACAGAAGACACCAGATGTTTTAAAACTAGGGAAGAGTCAGGAGAGAGTATGATAATACAACGTGAGGTTTATATTCTAAAAAGATGACTTTAGCTGATGAGTCAAGTCAGAATTTTAGGGAAATCAGAATAGAAGCAGGCAAGACTGATTAGGGAATAATTTATAGGGTGGGAGACAAGAAATGATGGCATCTGGTATTTGAGTAGTGACAGTGAAGATGAAGAGAAGTTGATGAACTCAAGATATATTTTGAAAGTAGATCCCGTGGGATTTACTGATAAGTTAGATATGGGGAGAGGGAGATGGTGAAAGAAATCCAGAAATAGTCTTATATTCAAATGAGTAGAGCCATTTACTGAAATGAGAAAAACTGAGGGAGACGCAATCTAAGGATGGGAAGAGAGATCAAGAATTCTATGTTGTGGGCACCTGGGTAGCTCAGTGGGTTAAAGCCTCTGCCTTTGGCTCGGGTCATGGGTCCTGAGATCAAGCCCCGAGTCAGGCTCTCTGTTCAGTGGGGAACCTGTTTCCCTTCCTCTCTCTCTGCCTGCCTCTCTGCCTATTTGTGATCTGTCAAATAAATAATCTGTCAAATAAATTTAACAAATAAAAAATTTTTAAAAAAAGAATTCTATTTTGCATACAATAAATTTGAGACTTTTATTAGATATCCAAGATGAGATATCAAATAGGCCTTTTGGTATATATGAGCCTGGCATTTGGGGAAGAAGTTAGATTTAAAGATATCAGTTTGGTAGTTGATGAATTTTGATGTTACATAAAACCATGGAATTGGGGGCTCCTGGATGGCTCAGTTGGTTAAGCGTCTAACTCTTGATTTTGGTCCAGGTCATGATCTCAGGGTCAAGAGATCAAACCCCATGTTGGGCTCCATATTCAACGTGGAGTCTGCTTGAGATTCTCTCTCCCTCCCTCTCTCTGCCTTATGCCCCCCCCCAACAACAACAAAAAAAACCAAAACAATACAAAACAACCATGGAATTGGATGAACTTTCCTAGGGGAGTTACTGTAAACAGAGAAAAGACCAGGACCCATGACCAAGCACTGAGACACTCTAACATTTAGAAGTTAAGCAGAGCAAAGAACCCACACAGGAAACTGCAAAGGGGTGGTTGGCAAAGTAGATGGAATCCCAGGAGAGAGACGTATCACAGAAATGAAGAAGAAAACATGTTTTAAAGAGGGTGTGATCAATTGTGTCTACTACTCCCAAGTGTTTGAGCAAGACAAGAACAAAGAAACCATCACTGGCTTTGGACAGATGGAGATGACTGGTAACCTTGACAAGAACTGAATTAAGTTCTTAGTAGTGTGAGTGTGAGGGAGATTTGATTAGAGCATATTGAGGAGGCATAGTGCTATAAGGGCTGAAGACTGAAACAGCTGTTTCAAAAACCACAGCTAATAACATCCTCAATGAGGAAAAATTGAGAACTTTTCCCATAAGGTCAGGAACACTACAGAGATTTCTGCTCTCACCACATGTACTTAACATAGTACTAGAAGTCCTAGTCATGGCAATCAGACAACAAAAAGAAATAAAAGGCATCCAGATCAGCAAGGAAGAAGTCAAACTCACTGTCTGCAGATGATATGACACTCTACATAGAAAACCTAGAAGATTCCATCAAAACACTGCTAGAACTGATAAACAAATTCAGTAAAGTCACAGGATACCAAATCAATGGACAGAAATGTGTTGCATTTCTTTACACCAATAATGAAGAAGCAGAAAGAAATAAAGGAATCAATTCCATTTATAGTTGCACCAAAAATATTAAGATATCTAGGAATAAATCTAACCAAAGAGGTGAAAGACCGAAAACCAGAAAACACTGATGAAAGAAACTGAAGATGACACAAAGAAATGGAAAAACTTCCTATGGGGGCGCCTGGGTGGCTAGTGGTTTAAGCCGCTGCCTTCAGCTCGGGTCATGATCTCAGGGTGCTGGGATCGAGTCCCGCATCGGGCTCTCTGCTCAGCAGGGAGCTTGCTTCCCTCTGTCTCTCTCTGTCTGCCTCTCCATCTACTTGTGATTTCTCTCTGTCAAATAAATAAATAAATAAATAAAATCTTAAAAAAAAAAAAAGAAAAGAAAACTTCCTATGCTCATGGATTGGAAAAGCAAATATTGTTAAATGTCTATACTTTCCAAAGCAATCTAAACATTTAATGCAATTCCTATCAAAATATCACCAGCATTTTTCACAGATTTAAAAGAAATAATCCTAAAATTCGTATGGAACCACAAAAAGATCCCAAATAGCCAAAGCAACCTTGAAAAAGAAAAGCAAAGCTGGAGGCATCATAATTCGGACTTCAAGTTATATTACAAGCTGAAATAATCAAAACATATGGAACTGGCACAAACTTAGACACACGGACCAGAAGCACCTGGATGGCTCAGTAGTTAAGTGTCCGACTCTTGATTTTGGCTCAGGTCATCATCTCAGGGTCGTGGGATCAAGCCCCACACTGGGCTCTGTGCTCAGCGTGGAGTTTGCTTATCCCTCTCCCTCTGCTCCTTCTCCTGCTCTCTCTCTCTCTCAAATGAATAAATAAAATCTTTTTAGAAAAACAGAAACACAAATCAATAGAACAGAAGAAAAAATCCTAAAATGAACCCAGAACTATATGGTCAAATAATCTTCAACAAAGCAGTAAAGCACATCCAATGGAAAAAAGACAGTCTCTTTAACAAATGATGCTGGGAAAACTGGACAGCAACATGCAAAAGAATGAAACTGGATCACTTTCTTAAACCATACACAAAAATAAATTCAAAATGTAGTGAAGACTTTAATGTGAGACCTGAAATCATAAAAATCCTAGAAGAGAACACAGGCAGTTCCTTCTTTGACATTGGCCATAGCAACTTCTTTCTAAATATGCCTCCTGAGGCAAGGAAAACAAAAGCAACAATAAACTATTGGGACTACATCAAAAGAAAAAAGCTTCTGCATAGGAAAGGAAACAATCAATGAAACCAATAGGCAATCTACAAGGGGAGAAGATATTTATAAAGGACATATCTGATGAAGTGTTGGTATCCAAAATATATAAAGAGCTTACAAAACTCAATACCAAAAAACAAATAACCTAATTTAAAAATGGGAAGAAGACAGGAATAGACATTTTCCAAAGAAGACATACAGCTGGCCAATGGACACATGTAAAGATGCTCAATATCACTTATCATCAGGGAAATGCAAATGATAACTACAATGAGATATCACCTCATACCTGTCAGAATGGCTAAAATCAATAACACAAGAAAAAACAGGTGTTAGTGAGGATGCAGAGAAAGGGGAACCCTCTTGCACTGTTGATGGGAATGCAAACTGGAGCAGCCACTCTGGAAAACAGTATGGAGGTTGCTCAAAAAATTAAAAATAGAACTACCCTACAATCTACTTATCACACTGCTGGGTATTTACCCAAAGAATACAAAAATACTAACTCAAAGGGATCCATGAAGTTTACAGCAGCATTTTATCTACAATAGCCAATGCTACCAAGAATTACCATAGAATATTACTGAGCCATAGAAAAGAATGAAATCTTTCCATTTGCAATGACGTGGATGAAGTTAGAGATTATGCTAAGGCAAATAAGTCAGTCCACTCACATGTGGAATTTAAGAAACCAAACAAATGAGCAAAGGAAAAAAAAAAAGAGAGAAGGAGGGAGAGAGGAAAAAGGCAAGAGGGAGAGGTAAACCAAGAAACTCTTAACTACGGAGAACAAACTGATGGTTACCAGAGCGTGGGTGGGGGGGGGGGTGTGAAAGAGGTAACGAGGATTAAGGAGTGCATCTGTGATGAGCACCGGGTGATGTACGGAAGTGTGGAACCACTATATTGTACACCTGAAACTAATATTACACTATACATTAACTAACTGGAATTTAAATAAAAACTTAAGAAAACTGTTTGGAAGGAGAGCAGTGAAATGGGGCACCGGCCAGAAGGGGAGTGGGAAGACTGTAACCATGCGGTCTAGCAGAGGCACACACTCAATCCTAGTCTCGTTTCGAGGCTTAGTATTAATATCTGGGATAGAAAGCAAAATTTTGAGGGGGTTATTTTGAGTCACTGATACAATCAATACTTATTGAAACATTTACTGAACACCTACTAGATGCAAAGCACAGTGGTAGGAATCAGAATAGAACTGAGGATATGGGCTCAGATTTTCAGCACTTGAACTCTTGCTAGAAAGCAGAACACTAATCGTAAAAAAAAAAAAAAAATTTGTGGAATTTGGTTCCAGGAAAACCAAAATAGTAGGCTAAGCGTCAGGTCCCACTGGACTTACTGGAGTTCACATCTGACTGATGTGATAACAGAGAGACGGAGGGACAGGTTTTCAATAAGAACTCCTACTTTCCACACACATATATGTTACCAGTCTGGCCTTGCACATACATATTTTTTTCTTTAGTTTTTTTCAACAGGAAGTTTGTACCATTTGACCACCTTTACTTATTTCACCCACAAAGAAGACAAAAGAAACAGAAATAAATTAACATGTAATAAAAGTAAAAATTAACATGCATAAAATGTATGTTGACAGGGAATATATATTTATGCATAAAGTGTAAAGAAGGTGAGCAACAAGAAAAACACCCAAAAAAGAACATAGAATATACAAAGTCATCAATGAAAGGAAAGAAATCACAAGCACTGAATGGCCCCAGGACTCAGAATAGCTAAAATTGGGTTGCTGAGTAACAAATCAGAGAGAAGCATCAGACAGTCATTCAGCCATGATCAATCAGTACTTTTCCTACAGATCACAAGCTACTCAGTAGCAGAGAGTAAAAGTCTTCAGGCTAGAAAGACCTGTTCAATATTCCTCACTTCCACTGGCTACTGGTCCCCTAGGAACCTTTAGTGTTCTGGCAATCCCCTCATCTGCCCTGTGCTCTACTCCCATCCTCCCCACCCCCTCACACTGGGATCACCATCTGGCCCGGTTCATCTTCTGGATGATGATGGATGACTTACAGAAATAAAGGCAAAAGTCAGACACACGGAGGGAAGCCAAATAAGAACAAAAGGACAGGGATGGAGTCCTTTTCCTCCAGCCCAGTATTAATAAGCTTTGTATTTCTTTATGCCCAAGGGACCTACATGGATACTTCTGTGAGAGAAGGAAGAAAGAATGGAGTGAGAGAAGGTAACACTTACTGCATGCCTCTTACATGCCAGAAATTGTGCTTAGGCTTCTCATGTTTCCATGTTTGTTCCTGACAACAATCCTGAGTTGCCTATGGATGAGGAAACCATGACAAAAAAAGAAAAAAAGATGAAGATTTTCATCCCAATGTACACAGCCAGAGAGAAACAGAACTGGAGACTGAAACCAAGTCTGTGAACTCTAAATACTAGTCTCTTCTTATTATAAATAAACACCAAGGCGTTGGTTACCTATGTTTACAATATATTAATTCAAAAAGAAATTACATAAAATTAGTAAGCAAAAAAATACATGAATGCAGTGAATTTGCGATTTGGGGTGCTCTGAATTTGCACTTTTTGTTGAGAATGCAAAGGTCAACTAAGCTAAAAACTATCTCAAAATAAACTTTCTGAAACATTTTTAGAAACTAGATTAAAGGGTATAATTAAGTGCTATGTAGACCTGTCAGGAATGGAATAAAAATTTACATCTGTACAACCACTATAAAAGAAGGATAAACACACACTTATAATCATTATCTACAGAACTGAGAGTAAGTTACAGCCATGCTAAACCATTAACATGTCAGTGCGTATTTCCTGCCTCTACACCACCACAGTAAAACCTGCTTAATTGGGAAACTATCTGCATAATGATACTACCATCTACCATCAAATCCACTGTCCCATCCAAAATTTCACCAATTTTCCCAATCTTTTTCTAATCTAAAATAATGTTTCACAGTTAATTGTCATGTCTCTTTATCTGGAACAATTCCCTATTTTTTCCTTGCCTGCCATAATCTTGGTATTTCTGAAGAGTACAGGCCACTTCTTTCACAGAGAGTCTGGGTTTGTGTGTGCTGTTCTCATGGTTAAGTTCAGGTTACGCATTTTTGATAGGAACACCACAGAAATGATGCTCTACCCTTCAGTTATCACATCAGGAGGCAACGATGGCCATCTGCCCCTTTACTGGGGATATTCACTTTGACCGCTTGGTTGAGGTGGTGTCTTCCAGGTCTCTTCTTGGTGAAATTACTATTTTCCCTTTGTAATTAAAATATTTTGAGAATACTAGTTGCCAAAGTGAAATACTTTGAGAATACTAGTTGGCCAGTGCAAGTCCCTTCAAGCTTCTGACATCTTCTGACATGTCCTCATCACTTTTGAACACTAATTATATTTAATTTACTTATTTCCTCATATGTCCTGTATATAACCAGCCCGCTGCCACTGTCAGCTCTGACTACCTCCTCGGTCTTACACACCTCCCAGGACCCAGTCCCAGTCACCTCCTCAGTCATGGACCCATAAGCCACCCAACTCCAGCTGCATCAAGGGGAGGTAAGGGAACCAAAATTATTTTTAAAGAAAAGATAAGGAATTGAAGGGGAAGAGGACAGGAAGGGGACAGGAAGAAGAACAACTCAGCTTCAATATTCCTGACTTAGAGAAGTCAGCTGTCAGGCTAATTATTGTTTTTGCAAAGTTGCCTTTTCTCTGTGGTTAGTTTGAAAATACTCTCTTTGAGCACAATGTGTAGTAGTTAAGAGTACAGACTTGGGAAGTAGATTATCTGGACTCAAATCTGAGCTTGACCATGTACTAGCTGTATAATCTTGGGAAGATTTAGTAACTTCTCTTTGTGCCTTACTTTCCTCTAAAAAAAAAAATGGAGACAATAGCAACTATCTATAATTGAGTGTGTGAGCGTGTGCATGTGTATGTGTGTATGTGTGTACATGCTTGTGTGCATATATATCACTTAGGAGATTACCTGGCACAAAGTAACCAGTATACAAGGGTTTGCCATTACTATTAGTGGTAGCTGCAACTGTAGTTGGTGAACTTCTCCAATTTAGGAATTCATGTTTTGCTAATTCTGAAAAATTCTTGGCTACTCTCTTTATTCTCTCTGAAATTCTTGTCTGGAACTGGTTGTTATATTAATTTCTATGCTCAGAGTTTCTGGCCCCATGAAAATGGTATAGATTCTTACTCTCCAACCATCCTTAGCACAGGCTTGGAGTGCCATTTTTCACAGGAGACTCATTTTCTTCCATTCAACTCTCAGCCTAAGACAACACTATCACTTATCACGGCCAACGGGAAGAGTTTTTCTCATACTCTTTTCACTGAGAGGGCATTTTTCAGATTCCCACATTTACTTGATAGTCTCGGGTCTAGCTCACCTCTTGGAATATGCCCAAACTGCATTTCATGTAAGTCTGCATGGAGATTTAGTACCTACAAAGGTATGCAGCATTCTTATGTGTACCACTCAGGCTTTTAATAATTGTCTTTTTAACACAAATTCCTAGAAGTGCAACTGATCCACCAAGAACAGGGTAAATAACATGGTGGTTTTTGTTGTGGAATCTGGAGTTAGAAAGATACAAGTTCATATCTTGACTTCATCACTTAATAGCTGTTATCATCCAACTCTTTTTAGTTCTAGTTTCCTCATTTATAATACAAGACTAATAACAGTTATTGAAAATAAAAAATACAATACAGGCTACGTGTTTGGCACAGCACCAAGTCCATGGTAGCTTTGATAGATGCTATTATTGTTGTTATTATTCTAAGTATTTCCAGTTTTGATCCACATTGTGAAACTGCCATCTACAGAGATCATATCTTATTTATAGACCTACCAAGAGTGTGTATTTCTAAGTCTTTCCATTCTTGTCCATCAGTCGATCTTGTTAAACTTTGCTGATTTCACAGATGGAAAATATCTCACTTTTATTTGCACTGATATGATCATCAGTTTATTTTATAATTTTATTGCTCATCCATGTTTATTCCTCTGTGAATGTCCAGCTTAAGATCTTTGCTCATTTTTCCTTCGGTATATGTCTTTGCTTCCTCTTCATCTATAAGAACTGTTTATATATTAAAGATAAAAATATCCTCATCTATATTTTGCTTCTTTGTTAGAGTGAACTTCAGATATGAAAGCACTTCCTTTATAAAGGATGAATTCACCGTCAGAATAAACTGAAGAGGGGTGCCTGGGTGGCTCAGATGGTTAAGCATCTGCATTTGTCTCACCCCCAGGTCCTGAGATCAAGCCCTATGTTGGACTACCAGCTAAGCAGGGAGTCAACTTCTTTCTCTCTCTCTGCCTCTCCCCCTGCTTGTGCTCTCTTTGTCCCTCTCTCTCTCTCAAATGGCTATTAAATAAAAATTTAACAACAAAAAAAAGAATAAATTACAGATGTAATCTTTACTGATATGCTGTAGTAATTTTGGTTATTACTAGTCTTGTTTGTCAACTTCACATGATAACAGCATAGGGGTTATCTTTCTGGATCAGACCCCATCTTGCTCAACTCTTGCAAAATTCTGTTTCTAAAGGATGTCCTAGAGAACATGAAAAATATAAGAGACTATGTGTAGCATAATATTTAGAATTATTTAAGATCTGTTCAGAGTTTATGGGCAGATTTGCTATGACTTAGTTTCTTATTGGTTCTGTAATAAACTCACCAAAAACCCTTTAAAATTACTTTCCTGCCTGTGTTAAGTACCTCTTACTTGTTATGTTTCGGGAGTTTTAAGAATGCCCTTTTCTCTTTCTGTTTCCAGATCCACCATCTTGGTCCATGTTCACCTTATATGCACCATTCATGATTTGATAGATTTCTACTTTACTGGCCAAAGAGTCCTCATCTTTCACTTTGTCCTCATATGTCAATTCCTTTTCTCTCCGTCCTACTCCTCTGATCATTTTGTAATGAATTGGTAACCACAAATAATGAAATTTACCGAGAAAACTGAATTTTGAGATGCTGCCATAACTAATGGAGTCAGAGAAATGATGAAAAGGGCTTTAATGAGGTTTGAAATATGGTTGGAATATTACAGATAGAAAATCAATTTGGAAAATGCTGTCAGCTTCATCCACAGGGGAAAAATTATTTAAACACACACATCTAAAGGACAGAAATAAGTTTGAAGGCAATGAAGGACTGACAATTGTTTTATAATAGAGAAAGCTCACTTTTTCTTTACCTACATCAAACTATCTACCCGTCTATCTCTCTATCACTCTATCTATCATCTATCACTACTTTGCTATGATTAAAAGTCTAACTTGGTAAATATCTAAAAACCTTGGGTACTCAAATTCTGCAAAAACTAGTAAACAATTAAGTATCTGACAAATGTAAGTATTTGCCCTTAATGCTAAACAAACTTGGAGGAAGAAGAAGGTTTTATGACTTCTTAGCAATACCACTAACAAAAACAATGTATAATTAGGGTCACTGCATACAATGGGTTTTATCTTCCTCAAGAAAAAACTAAATTTTGTGGCCTCAGGACTGGTGAATATTTGGGAGAAAAGTGTATCTTTTGTTGTTTTTTTATTTTTATTTTTTAAATTTTTATTTACTTATTTTTTTATTTCTTTTCAGTGTTCCAGAATTCATTGGTTATGCACCACACTCAGTGCTCCATGCAATATGTGCCCTCCATAATACCCACCATCAGAAAGTATATCTTTTCCATAAAGCCACTTAGGGTACATATTTCATATACTGTAAAACTTCATACATCAAAGAGAAATTACTACTTAAACAGATTATCAGGTTATAGAACAATTAGAAGCTACAGTTCTCTTAAAATAACTCTAATGAGACATGAAAAACTGCTTCAAATCTGTATTATTTAAACATTCAGCATATTCTCTGTTCTTAATCTTTGAAAATTAGATGAAAGCTATGGCTCTTCTCTCTAGAAAAATCCATATAAAATTATAGAATATATTTTAATATAAATTTTCAGAACTTACTAGGATCCCAAGCTCCAGGCTCAAAAACTATTACTCTAGAGGAAATATCATTTTTGAGACTATCACTAAATGCCCAATATATGAACTAATCTCCCTTTTCTACCTTAGGCACTCCACCCTATTTATTTTGGAGCACAGAAGTGTTAAAGTTTCCCACCTTCATCTAGAAGCTCTTCATCCACGCTTTGCAGAGTAAAGCCTTGACAACTCCTGGAACTTATTGCCAATGCAGCTCCTACCAGATCTCCACTCTCTACTATGGAGGGGAACAAGAGGAGTGTCTCAACCAACTATACTCAAGATCTAATGATGTGCCAGAGCACCCTTAGCAATATGACACATTAGAAGACAACAACCACCGATCTGCGTGGTGCCTGGCTTCTAAGGTTCTTCTTCTTTTTTTTTTTAAATATATATTTTATTCACTCATTTGACAGAGAGATCACAAGCAGGCAGAGAGGCAGGCAGAGATGGAGGAAGAGAAGCAGGCCCCCTGCTGAGCAGAGATGCAGGGCTTGACCCCAGGACCCTGGAATCATGATCCGAGATGAAGGCAGAGGCTTTAACCCACTGAGCCACCCAGGCGCCCCTCTAAGGTTCTTCTTCACAAGCTGACAATGCAACTCTGGTCTCTCACATGTAAACTGGATTCATTTTGGTGATGGACTATTTTCCACCCCCTTGCTTTCCCTCTATCAACTACCGGATAGCCTAAAATATGCAGAAGTCAGACTACCACAGTGAGGCTAACTAAGTATGCCTGAAAAAAGAAGTCAACTTTCCAGCTCCCAGCCTCTTTCACATTATATAATAATTTCACTATTAAAGGTGGGGGTGGGTGATTTCTGAGAGCAACAGATCCATATTTATTCAAATCCAAATACAGCATATTTTGAACTCAAACAATTTTTTTTAATTTTTTATTTTTTATAAACATATATTTTTATCCCCAGGGGTACAGGTCTGTGAATCACCAGGTTTACACACTTCACAGCACTCACCAAAGCACATACCCTCCCCAATGTCCATAATCCCACCCCCTTCTCCCAAACCCCCTCCCCCCAGCAACCCTCAGTTTGTTTTCTGAGATTAAGAGTCACTTATGGTTTGTCTCCCTCCCAATCCCATCTTGTTTCATTGATTCTTCTCCTACCCACTTAAGCCCCCATGTTGCATCACCACTTCCTCATATCAGGGAGATCATATGATAGTTGTCTTAAGTAAACAGCTACTGGGTCAGATTCTATGAATTGCCTATCCAATAGCCATACCCATCTTCTTACAGCTAACAAAGCCGGCTTTCTTTGGGGCAACAGTATGTCCAACCTAAGATATGACTCACAACTAATCCACTAGTCAATTCCAACTCATATGAGCCTTAAATGTACCACAGATACACAAGATATTGATCCCCCCTAACCCTCAGGGCAAATAGGCAGGGCTTGGAGCAGCAGCATTCTCTTCACTCCCATCATGTATAACAAATGTTATCTTTCCTTTGTGTGCCAAGAAGGGAAAAAGGTCAAGAAGCAAAGGAGAATTCTGTTCCCTTTGGTAGACACTCAACCTGTCTCCTTTCCTTACAGCTAGCAGTAACCCTCTGGTTCATTTCTAGTCAATGAATTATTAGAGAAATTCTGCTGAAAGCCTCTTGTGAATGCATGTCTTACTTATTAAAAGGGCAAGAATGAAAGGAAAGCTTTCTAGCAATGCCTTTCTCCTTCCATCACACCTTGAACAAGGACACAATGCCACAAGGACATAGTAGTCACCTTGCTACTAAGATGGCAAGAAAGTATGAAGGTAAAAGACCGACAGCTAAGTAGAGCAGAGCAGAGAGATGGAAAGAGTTTGGAACTTGTTTATATTGTTGAACATCAGAGGATCAGTAACTGTCTACTTCCCATCTTCTTATCAATGGGGTAAAATAAAATGTCTGTATTCCTTAAAGTTGACTGAGGCATACTCGTGGATGGGACACTTCAAGTCCTTTTTTTTCCCCCTCTGAAGCATCCTCTATTTCTCACTTGGTAGGAATATCAGCTCTTCTGCTCCTCCCAGTTATCTACTGCCTTATCATCTATTAATGCCTTCACCATTTTGAGTCACCATTTTGAGTCTGACTTGCATGATGCCAGGTTCAATGCTATTAATTTCTATTGTACACTTTATAGCTCAGAACTTCAAGTCTCCTAGAAATTTTAGTACATTATGGCAATACTGTTTGTAATTATGCAGCTATGAGGAAATTCTTAGTGCCACTACAGATTCTTACACTCAGGATGTATCAGTTTGCTTCGGATGCCATAACAAAATACCACAGACTGGGTGGCTTAAACAACAGAAACTTATTTTCTACATATCGGAGGCTGGAAGTCTGATACCAAGGTGCCAACAGACTTAGTGTCTGCAGGGACCTCTCTCTTTGGTTCACAGAAATTGGCCTTCTCATTGTAACCTCACTAGCCTTTCCTCTGAGTAAGTGAGCACCTCTGGTGTCTCCTTCTCTAATTATAAATAAACCAGGTCTATCGGATTAGGGCCCAATCCTTGGGGTCTCATTTAACCTTAATTATTTCCTTAAAGACCCTAGCTCCCAAAATAGTTACACTGGAGTTTAGGACTTCAACAAAATGAGCTTTGGGAGGGACACAATACATTCCATAATTCAGGGCTTGGGTTAAAAAATAACAAACTCTAAAACTCTGAACCAACAACCTGGGAGCAAATATCTTTTCATACATTCTGAAAGATAATTTAACTAATTCTTTTCTGATATATGGGACACAGAGAAAGGAAAGTTTAAGTGGGTACGTATAGGCAAAAGCTCAGGAATATTCAGGTACTCTCAATCTATCTATGAACCAAAAACATCAACCAGTGCTTCTCAATAAATGAAAAGCACACTCCAAAAATGCAACTCTGGAAATCTCTTTTAAAAAGTAAGTGCAATAACGCTTTTGTTCCCACATAGGAAAAATGTGTTTAAAAAGAGTATATTAACAAAAATGCCACATTTGTCAAACTCAAAGCACTACATGATGTATGATTCAATTTATGCAGTGTTCTGAAAAAGTCAAAATTACGGGGACAGAAAACAGATCAGTAGTTGCCAGGGGCTGGGAGGGTGGGTGGAGGCAATGTCTCCAAAGGAGCACAGGGAAACTTTAGGGGTGATGGAATGTTCTATATCTTGATTATGGTGCTATGTACATGACTATAAGCATTTGTCAAAACTCATAGAACTGCACACTAAAAAGAATGAATTTTACTATATGTAAAACATACCTTAATTTTTTAATGGGAGAAAATGGCCCATTTGGGGACTGATGTGAAACCAAAGGGTTATTCGTGCTCAGTTAATCTACACTGTGGTAACCAATCAAGAACTCTAGCAATAAAGCAGTCACCCACATACTATGCAAAATTTTAAGCTTTAAAAGTCTGTGGCAGAAATAATCTTGTGCTGCAGGATACCATTATATGTGTTCAAGACTTTTATGATGGTACAAACTAAATGTCTGAATTATATATCAAATTATTAGATTTAATTTACCAGTAAGGGATCACAAAAAGTGATATCCACTGCTGTGGAAATAAGCAATTAATCTTAATATTTCAGGGCATAAATGTGCCTTCCAATGGGATGAAGGGCACAAGTGATCAATTTGATAATGATAAATTACAGATAACAGCTTACTTACCTTTTTTTTTTTTTAAAGATTTTATTCATTTATTTGACAGACAGAGATCACAAGTAGGCGGAGAGGCAGGCAGAGAGAGAGGAGGAAGCAGGCTCTCTGAGCCTGATGTGGGGCTTAATCCCAGGAGCCTGGGATCATGACCTGAGCTAAAGGCAGAGGCTTTAACCCACTGAGCCACCCAGGCGCCCCGCTTACTTACCTTTTAAAAACATTTCATGTTTTACAAAGTATCTTTTACACAATGTCTCATCTGCTTCTCACCATAATTCAGGGAAGCTTAATAGGTGAGGTATTATTATTTTCTCCACTAGACAGGTGAGAAAATAGAGGTCAAATGGATTAGATGACCTGCCTGTAGTCTTAAGATTAGTACATATAGAGTCAGAAAATGAACCAAGATATTCTGACTCCAAATCTAAGACGTTTCTCCATAAAACAGGTGGCTAACACATCTCAAAACTTGTCCCCAAATCTCTAACTACAAAGTCAACTAAAACCTGAAAAAAGCTATATCAGCCCTCAAACACATGACAGCTTCTTTAATGGTTCTATAAATTAAAATGACACACACAAAACAGATAATCATATCAAAAAATGGGCAGAAGATATGAACAGACACTTCTCCAATGAAGACATACAAATGGATATCAGACACATGAAAAAATGCTCATCATCACTAGCCATCAGGGAGCTTCAAATTAAAACCACATTGAGATACCACCTTCTCAGTTAGAATGGCCAAAATTAGCCAGACAGGAAACAACATGTGTTGGAGGGGATGTGCAGAAAGGGGAACCCTCTTACACTGTTGGTGGGAATGCAAGTTGGTGCAGCCATTTTGGAGAACAGTGTGGAGATTCCTTAAGAAATTAAAAACAGAGCTTCCCTATGACCCTGCCATTGCACTACTGGGTATTTACCCCAAAGATTTAGATGTAGTGAAAAAAAGGGCCATCTGTACCCCAATGTTTATAGCAGCAATGGCCACGGTCACCAAACTGTGGTAAGAACCAAGATGCCCTTCAACAAACGAATGGATAAGGAAGATGCGGTCCATATACACTATGGAGTATTATGCCTCCATCAGAAAGTATGAATACGCAACTTTTGTATCAACATGGACAGGACTGGAAGAGATTATGCTGAGTGAAATAAGTCAAGCAGAGAGAGTCAATTATCATAGTTTCACTTATTTGTGGAGCATAACAAATAACACGGAGGACATGGGGAGATGGAGAGAAGGGAGTTGAGGGAAATTGGAGGGGGAGATGAACCATGAGAGACTATGGACTCTGAAAAACAACCTGAGGTTTTGAAGGGACGGGGGGCGGGGTGGGAAGTTGGGGAGCCAGGTGGTGGGTATTATGGAGGGCACTATTGCATGGAGCACTGGGTATGGTGCATAAACAATGAATTCTGTTATGCTGAAAATAAATAAACAAATAAATAAATAAATAAAATGAGAATAGAGCAGAGGCAGGACTATCTGTAAGGCAAGCTGCTGCTCCAAAGAAAAAGGCACCTGGGTGGCTCAGTGGGTTAAAGCCTCTGCCTTGGCTCAGGTCATGATCCCAGAGTCCTGGGATGGAGCCCCACATTGGGCTCTCTGCTCAGCAGGGGGCCTGCTCCCCACCCCCGCCTCTGCCTGCCTCTCTGCCTACTTGTGATTTCTGTCAAATAAATAAATAAAATTAAAAATTAAAAAAACTAGATACACTGTGAGTTCCTATGATGTGCCAGGCCCACCACTTCATATTTAATCTTATAACAATCTCTAGAAGTAATAGTATTATTATGACCATTTCACATTTAAAGAAACCTGGGTCCAAAGATAATTAATTTTGTTGCCAGAGTCACACAGCTCATAAGGGATAGAAACAGAATCCAAACCCAAATCTGTAGGTCACTGAAGCCCTTTGTCTTAGGAGACAAAGGAAGGTATTTTAAGCCTACAGGTTGGTACAGACAGAGTCAAAATGTCAGTAGTTGCACAACTTTGAATCTCAACCAACCAATCAATCAATCCAGGCATGCCTTGTTCACATTTTTGTCACCTTTAAAATGTGGAATAAATGTTTGTGTTTTCCTCCTACACATATATAAAACCTCTTTGACTCTCCTGAAATGATCTGAGTTCACCAAAAACAGGTGTTTTTCTATTAGTGCAACCTTTGGATACCAGCGCAGTGCCCTGTAGCAAGGTTAGCAGCCTTTGAGATCAAAAAGCAAAATAAGCCAAAAAGAGAGTAGAAATAATTTCAGGAATTCTGACATTTTCCTTAAAATGTAACTCTGCTTTAAAATTACATATTAAAGGGGCGCCTAGGGGGTGCGGTCGGTTGAGGATCCAACTCTTGGTTTCAGCTCAGGTCACAATCTCGGTTGTGAGACAGCCCTGCATTGGGCTCTGTGCTCAGCTAGGAATCTGTTTAGGATTCTCTCTCCTTCTCCCTCTGCCCTGCTGCTTTGCAATCTCTCTCTCTCTCTCAAATGAATAAATAAAGTTTTTTAAAAAATAAAATAAAATTACACATTAAATGCTTAAAAATATCTCAGTTGTGCCTTTAAACATCTGAGGTCACCCAGGCACCCTCAGTTTTGCCTTTTAAAAAAAAAAATCAAGATTCTTAGGATGCCTGGGTAGCTCAGTCATTTAAGCGTCTACCTTCAGCTCAGATCATAATCTCAGGGTCCTGGAATCAAACCCTGTGTCAGGCTCCTTATTCAGTGAGGAGTTTGCTTCTCCTTCTGCCCTGCCCCATTGCTTGTGCTCCTGGTCTCTTTCTCTCTCAAATAAATAAATGAAATCTTAAAATATATATATATATATATATATGAAATAAAATATTAAAAAATCCAAATTCTTGATTGTTAAGATTATGGAAGGAATGGCTTACATTTTTAATCTTTTTATCCAACAAAGAACAATGCCCATGCAGGCATTAGAGAAATATTTCACAATGAGGTTCATGATAATGATGATTATTAGATAGATACTTTTGCATTTATTTGTCTTTAGTCGCTTTCATTACAACAAAAGTGAGGGAAAAACTAATCTCTGTTTTCTATTGTGTTATAGTGTCACTTAAACCTGTAAGTATCTGTTCCTCTGTGTATTTTTTCTCCCATAGAGAGATGTAAGTCATTCATTTGCTGGAATAAAACTTACAAAACGAAGTTCATTTTGCTTGCCAACTGCAGATGAAAGGAAGAGAGGGAAGAAACAGTTTAAATGTGAAAGGCACCTTTTCCCTAACTCCTGAACTAGCTCACACAATAAAATGAATAATTTAACTACCTGAAACTTCATATGGGCAGAACACTGCATGCAGACCAGTGGCATTTTCACTTCAAATTTGTACAGTCTTTAGTCACTATCCTTCATCTGCATTTCTAACACCTGCTTTAGTCATCTGTGAAGTAGGTTGTTCTCTCTATGGTTTCCTTTTATCTTTACTCTGTCCATCCAATACAAAAAAATTGCATTATAGAATATAATTACTTAGCCTAAAAGAGAGAGTAATTCACATGATCTCCTGAAAGGCATTTTCCTTTATCTTATCAAAAGGTAATTTTAAAACAAGTTACAATTAATGTGGTCATTCTTTATCATGAATGTCTCTTTCAAACACTATTATTAACTTTGTACAGCGAAAATAACAGCATCTACACTCCTCTGCAATGAGGATGTTTTAGGAGCAAAGGACAGTAAAAAACTAAAGGCGATGACTGGTACCATTTGTAAAGTACACAAATAGCTCTTCTAAGTTTGTTATTATCGTGCTGTTATTAAAATGATGCTCTTCTAGCTTCATCTGCCTATCACAACCTATGCTCAAGTTTTGTTTTTTTTTTTTTTTTTGAAGATTTTATTTATTTATTTGAGAGAGAGAACAAGCAGGGGAAGGGGCAGAAGGAGAGGGAGAAGCAGACTCCCCACTGAGCAGAGAGCCCGATGCGGGACTCAATCCCAGGACCTCTGGATCATGACCCAAGCTGAAGGCAGATGCTTAACCGACTGAGCCACCCAGGTGCCCCCCTATGTTCAAGTTTTATGTATATCAATATAAAAATATTAGCCAAGTTTTGACTGTAAGCCAATCTACTGTCAATGACTCACATGATTTGTCCTATATTTAAACAACTTTGCAAGAAGGACTTAAGCCAAACACTTAAAGGCTGAGATTGTCTGATTTAAGAAATCAACCCAGGAAATGAGGAAAAATGAGTTGGGAAAAGAACTGTACTAAAATGGGAAATTTCTAATTTATCACTGTTCTGTTTATTTCCATCATAGCACTTAATTAGAATAATTATTTTATGTATTATCCATTTCTCTATTTGAATGTCAATTCCATCTGGGCAAGGATGATGCCTGGCTTGCTCACCACTCTATTTCTAATGTCTAGCTTAGTTCCAGCCACACAGTAAACACTCAGCAAATGTATTTTAAACAAATGAATTTTTAGATCATCTACCAGATTGAACTGAAAGGGATTATGAAAAGCCATTTAAACTTTTCTATTTTGTCTTTTTTTTAAAGACTGTATTTATTTATTTGACAGAGAGAGAGACACACAGTGAAAGAAAGAACATAAGTAGGGGAGAGTGGGAGAGGGAGAAGCAGGCTTCCTGCTAAGCAGGGAGCCCAATGGGGGCTCGATCCCAGGACCTGGGATCATGACCTGAGTTGAAACCAGACACAACAACTGAGCCACCCAGGTACCCAAACTTTTCTATTTTCTTAAAAAATATATATGTTCTACATATATATAAGAAAAAATCCCTCAAGTATTTAGGATAATATTTTCTATATACACTGATTTTCTCAGCCAAAGAAGATCCCTTTAAGATAACTTTAAAATAATTGTCTTTTAAATATGAGTCTTTCAAGCATAGATAGTTATTTATTTTCTACCTTGTTTTAAAAAAGCAAATTTCACAAAATTTAATAATTTCTGATGCCTTATAATCAAAATTATATATTAAAACTCCTTATATTCCACCATATAATATAGTGGTTCCTCGATATTAGTGAAGTAGGTAAGGCTATGTGTCTCTAAACATGGGAATGTATCAATAGAGTCTCATTTTTAATGATTTTGTTATTTCTTTTCTTGCTTTCAGTTTTCAATATTGTATCTCTACCTACCTCTCTTCACTACAGGTTTCTGTTTCTAATAAGTTATAAGTTATTACTTGGGATTTTCTAAAGTCTATACATTTCTCTTAGAGATTAAGGGTTAAATCCAGTAGAGTTAAACAGCAATCCTTACACAAACATAGAGCCAAAATTCATGATGGGATTCAAGGGAACTCTTCATGGTGCATAGAGCAAGTGGGCTATACTTCTAAAACTGCAGGAAGGAAAATTCAGAGAGATACAGAGGAAGAAAAGGATGGGGAGGTCAGATACCAAGCTCCTTGCTTATAAGAGATGGTGAAATAGAAATATCCAGAACCCAGAATCCAGGAGATAATCAACGGCTTGCTCAGGATTTGCTCTGTGGAAGGTACAAACTCCTGGGAAGTCCCAACATGACCGGGAAATAATAGAGCAGCTGCGGTAAAAGGAGGTGTCTAGGTAAGTGAGCATGAACTCCAGCTCCTGCACAAGGAATCTGGACACGGCCATGTGCCCCAGTAGGGAGAAACCAAGGTGCCATTTAAAATACATGGCAACCCAGAACTACTCATAAGGCTTTTTACAACCCTTCTAGCCTATTTCAAAATACTGCCAGAGGCTGACATCAAACTCATCAGTGCTCAGGACTCACTGAGAAAATGCCTGTGAAATGAGAAACTGCAGAGACATTTAGCCATGACTTACTATAGGAACCTGTGTACTACTCATGAATAAAATACCCACCAGTGGAGGCCAAGCAAAGACAGCAGCAAAAGTCAGATGTGGGAGCAGATTCCTCCATAAAGCCTTAATTTAACAGCCCCTAAATTGGTACTTTCATTCCTAATGAATACACTAAACAGTGAACTGTTGAGGAAAAAATAGTTAGAAATTAAACAATTTCTAGAGAAGGATTAATTTAACAATCTGAAGGAAATTTAAACGTCTAGGTTCCTTAAGGGAACAAAAAGCTAAGCTTTACGAATAAAAGCACCCTCTTAAGAGGATGAAGAGAGTGTAAGTCAGGATGGAGTACTGAAAAGTTCAATTTATAGACTATTTTGATAGAAATTTTACTGCTTTCTGTAACTTGAATTATCCCATGTTTTAAGATGGAACTCCTTCACCAAATGATGTAATGGAAAGGAGAGCATATGAGAAACAACAGGAACTGGATTCTAGCTGTGGTTCTTCTTATTACTAGCTAGATAAGCCTGGACAAACAACTGACCTTTTTTACTCTGAATTTCTTTACTTATTAAGTGGCAGAAGTAATGACAGCTAATATTTACTATTTATTAACGTGCCAGACACTCTACCAAACATTTAACACAGACTATTTCATCTACCCTGCCCAACACTACACAAGGTTGGCACAGCTGTCGTGCCTAGGAATTGGAGGCACAGGAGAGGGGCAGGGCTTGCCTGAGAAAAGAATGTAAAAGACCTCTGAAGCCTGGAAGACACAATACATGAAAAAGCATTCCAGGAAACAACCTATGAAAGTGCCCTGAGGTGGTAATGAGCTGGGCTCAGTAGCTACCACCCTGGCTGGATTCACTACGAGCTTCAGCTGAGTTCCTGCAATCCTTTCCTAACTGGTCTCTTTGCTCCTGCCCTTAATTCTGCTGTCCATTCTCCACACTGTGGTCATTAAGTGAGATCATGCTCCTGCTCTGCTCAGAACTCTCAAACGTCTTCCCACCTGCTATGAACTGAACTGTGCACCCCCGGCCAAATTTCCATATTGATGCCCTAACCCCCGATGTGACCATATTTGGAGGCAGGGTCTCCAGGAGGCTGCGGCTAAATGAGGTCATAAGGGTGGTGTGGGGCCCTGATCCAAAGAAGATTAGTGCACCATCCAGACCTCTCTCTGCACATCCCACCCTCCCCCACGTCAGGATGTGGTAAGAAAGCCATCCACATTCCAGAAGAGATCCCTCACCAGGACCATAGTTAGCTGATATCTTAACTTGGATTTCCCAAGCCTCCAGAAAACTGTGAGAAATAAATTTCTATTGTTTAAGCCACCTGGACCGTGGCATTTTGTTAGGGCAGCTCAAGCTGGCTAACACACTTACCTCACTCAGATTTAAAACCAAAGGACTTTTAATGGCCCTCAAAGGCCCTACCTATATAACCTAGCCCCTTGTTACATTCCTGAATTTATCTCTATTGCCCCTTGTTGTAGCCTTTCTCCTACCTATTTTGCACTGTGGTTTCTCCCTGCATGGAACATTGTTTCCCCAAATATCCTCATGGCTTGCTCCCCTACCTCCATCGAGTCTCTGCTCAAATATTCTAAGAAAGGCTGTCATTCACCACCTTAAAAAAACAAAAACAAAAACAAAAAACAAAAAACTGCAACCCCTCTAGCTTCCTCCCTTTCCTCCTTCATTTTTCCTCCATATTTAGATAGCTAGAGATATTTATTTATTTATGGGGGGAGAGAGGGAGAGAATGGGGCAAGACATATATGTGGCATTACATACATATTTGATATATATTATATACGCTGCCATTTTAAATCTATATATTTTATAGTTGTTATATCACCTTAACTAGAATGTAAGCTCCATGAGTTTTTGTCTCTTTTCTATATTTTTCTAGCCTCAATACAGAGCAGAAGCTCGATGAAGTATTTGCTGAATGAATGAACTAGAGAAACTGCAGGTTTGCCCACAAGGCAGCTGCCTTGTTGGTAAAGAAGAGGTGGCATGGCAGGAGCTGGGGAGAAGGCAAGGGTTAGATCATGCAGGACTTTATAAGCCACATAAGGGATTTTGGTATTTATTTATACAAAGAAAAACTGAAGGATTTTAAGCAGGAAAAATGGAATGATCAATTTACATCCTTTAAGATCATTCTCACTGCTAAATGGAGAATGGAATGGAATGGGTCAAAAAAGAAGAAGAAATCCAGAGCAACTGCCATTGTCATGATTAATGCACATTTTGGTGTTTCTCTATGCAAGGGTATATATACACCATTAATACATATTGATGTAAAAATAAGTCCTTGCTCACCTTAATACAATGGAGTCTGCACAGTTCCCAATAATATCTCTCAAAATTTAAATGTTTCTTTCCTAAATCTTTTTGTTCTGAGTAATCCCTGAAAGGAAAATGTACTGACACAATGACTTTTAGCAAATTCTAATTACTAAGACCCCAATTCATAATGTAATCAGTACTTTGAGCTTGTACAAAACATATCTCTGAACAAGATTCATAAAGGTCATGAGTAGCCTAATTTTCTGAGATTCTCTTAGCTATAAATTTGGCTAAGAGCTTGGATAGTACGGGAAAGAAGATAAGTGAGAAAAACACTGGTGATTTAACCTCTAGTGTTCCCTTAAGGACAAACATTTGTCACCTTGACAGCAAGGTGAAAGGTTTGCAGCGAGTGTGCTTATAACAGGACTCTCTCGTTTCTCTCCTCCCTGGGGACCTGTGATTTCTGAACAGGCATTATCTGAACAGATGATGACGATGACACTGAGTCACAGGAAGGGCTGGGGAGCAAAAGAGGCTGAGAACCACATAACTCAGAGCCTCAAACTGGACCACTGCCCCAGGGACCATCACAAAGATTTACCATTTGCTGCTCTTCTTCTTAAGGTTCCACTTGAGGCTGGAGTAATCAACCCTATAAATTATCAGAAAACATTCAAACAGTGTCTGACATTAATAGTATGGATCTCACTGTAATAATTATGTGTGCTATAAAGCTGAAGGAGGTCCTGGCCTACTATACCTCCACTTGCTATACGAACCTCTAACATTTAGGGTTTATAATTCTAATGGAAATGCCTGCTGCAGGCTTAAATTGGGTAAAATGAGCCTGATTTTTACTCTTGATGAATACACATAACCCAAATTAGCATTAATGTGAAAATACCCAGGTATCAAAAAGAATAAGATCTCTGTTTTGGCCTATAAACTAAATTGCTTACATTACTGTCAAAGCGAAATAGGAGATCTTTTGAAAGCTAAGAATTTTTTTTAAAAAAGAATTAAAGTTATTAACTTACGAGCATTTGAGTTCTAACTTAATTTCAGGAATCGGGGTATTTACCTCTGTGATCCTTTGATGGGTGGGATCTTGTCTATGATATTATTTTACACTTTTACTTGAAAAAATACCTTCAGCTGGAATTCCTATAAAATCAAAATTGAAGCTATCATCCATTCTAATGAATATTCATCATTGACTCTAAGTACGGTCAGAAAGACCAAAACTATTTTTAAGGAAAAAATAAACATTTTAACAGAATGAACTCAAAGAAACATAATTAATAGAAAGTAAGGTTCCCTAGTATTCCCCCAAAGTGAATGGGAATGGAGCAGAGTAGCAATAGAAAGTTGGAGGGTGGGACACAGAAAGGATGAGATCAGAAGCTTTAAAAAAAAAAAAAAGAAGGAAGAAGGAAGAAGAAGAAGAAGAAGAAGAAGAAGAAGGAGAAGGAGGAGCGGGGGGAGGAGGAGGAGGAAGAGAGGGAAAGAAATTAATGGTCAACATGAAAGGATCTACATTGATTTAAACCAAACATGTCCATTCCTGGGTATCCACCACTGGATGTCCCTGAACCTCTATGTAACTAATATCTATTGAGTCAAAATTAATCATCCCACTCAAAATTATTCTTTTGCTTAAGCCCCTTGGTTTGTTCATGACATCATTGTTATTAATCCTAAGACCTTTGGGTCTCCAGTCTGTTTATGTTCCTTGCATTTCCTGGGTTTTCTACATAAAGATATCCCAGACTCTTTCAAGAAAAACTTGGCCAGGAAAAGTCTCTAAGTAGGAAAACAACATTATAGTTGTATTTGAAAAACAAGAGTCCTTATCTATTAGATTCCTATGAAAATGAGAAGATGGCTAGGGTTTGCTTCAAAATAATACTGAAGTGGATGGAGTGTAGAAGAAACAAGACTGGAGTGACTTAACTGTTAAAGCGGAGAGATGGGTACACAAGGTTCTCTAATATTACTTGATCTGCTTTCTAGAAGTTTCAAAGTCTCTAATAGAAAAAACGTGTTGTTGCTTTTAAGGAACCAGAGATTTAGGAAAATATTCTATCTAGGGAGTAGGTAAAAAGTCTAGATATGGGATTATAGAGAGGGTTTTGGCCATAGGGATGGAGAGGGTCATAGAATCACTTCTTTTAAAAAAAAAAAAAAAAATCTTATTTATTTAGAGAGAGTACACACATACAAACTGGGGTGGGGGCGGGGTTTAGGGGGCAGAAGGAAAGGGAGGGAGAACCTGGAGCAGACTCTGCCCTGAGCACAGAGCCAAACTTGGGGCTTGATCCCAGGACCTTGAGATCATGACCTGAGCCGAAAGGAAGAGTCTGAAACTCAACCAAATGAGCCATCCAGGTGCCCCTCTTGCCATCATTTCTAAAATAAACTGACTCATATTAGCAGCAAACACTTATGAAGTCATGTTAATGTGCCAGACACTCTGCTAAGCATTGCCAAGACTCGATCCTACTCAATCTCGTTAACAGTACTGGTAGGCAGGTATCCTTGGTTCAAAGCTTGGTGGTGAGACTCCTTCTGTATAGGGCTTCCCCTACAGTAGGCTCAAGGTTAATATTAGCTTTCTAAATAACTGAATAAATGAATAAGAAAGCATTTCCTTTTTCTTTTGTGCTTGTGGTTCTTTCTTTGTTAAAAAAAAAAAAAAAAATTTAAAGGCAGTAGCCAGGGCATTCATCATTGTTTGTCTAGACTCAGAATAGCCTACTTCCCAGTTTTCCATGCACAATCTTACCAATGAACTCATTGCTGTCCGGACATTTCTCCTAAGACACCACTTCTGGCATGATACACTCCTTGAAAACTCCTCAATATAAATGCCTCATATGGTACCAAGCTCAAGTTTAGCCTTCCATCCAAGAATCTTCATAATACAGTCTCGCATAATTTCCACCAGTCAGCAAGAATTGGCTTACTCCAGTAAACATCCCTCCTTTCACTATCTCTTGCCTGCAACTGCCCATTCATCCATTTACTCATTATATATGACTACTATGTACCAGGCACTTTATTTGCCATTATAGCTATACAAAGAGAGAGGTAACGAAGAATATAACAGGTATGTTTCCTGCCTTTGTTGAACTATATCCACTCTCAGGTTGATCCACTACACTTGGGCTGTTCCTGATTTTCAAGATCTTACATTTAATATCCTGCAAGAATCCATTCCTGATCATTTTATCTTGTCTTGCTCTCCTATTCTTAATTGATGATAGCACACATTTAAGCACTTGACTATATTTTTTCTCCAAGTGTTCAATCAGGCATAGCTCATTTCTTTAATTATACTAAGTCCCTTACAAAGAAGTTGTGTCTTATAATCTTCATCACCCACTGAATGTGGGTCAACTCAATTCGATGATATGTATAGAGCATGTCCTTAATAAACAGCTTTTGGTATTGAAATACGTCTGGAATACTAAGTCAAACTAACAATAGGCCAAGACCAAATTTATCTTAAAAAAAAAAAAATCTCGGGGAATAAAGAGGTATACAAAAAAGTATAGTTATGCAAATGGAAACAAAAGGAACAGAAATTAAAATGTCTGCTGTATGGTTTAAGTGTCTCCCAATCATGCATAACATAGTTGGCCTTCCAACAACGTGAGGGCTAAAGGCGCCAACACCCCTTGCAGGTGCCAATTTGAGTTATAACTTTTTTTTTTTAAGATTTTATTTATTTATTTGACAGAAATCACAAGCAGGCAGAGAGACAGGCAGAGAGAGAGAGAGGAGGAAGCAGGCTCCCTGCTGAGCAGAGAGCCCAATATGAGGCTCAATTCCAGGACCCCGAGACCATAACCTGAGCCGAAGGAGGCTTATAACATCTTTTTCTTTAATTTAATTTATTTAGTTTAAGTATCAGTCTTTTTCTTTAATTCTTATATTTTATAGAGCATAATGGAGACCATACCATAGGCCAAATTTAATAGGGTTCTGCTAAGATGTCAATAATATTGATAAAAGTAAATGAAGTCTTTACTTACTTAACTTTTTTAAAAGAAAATTCATTTTCAACAGAAGCAAAGATTAACATTCTATATAGAGAGGCCATACACACAGACACATCTTTTACATTTATCTAAAAAGAACATTACTATAATTCAATCATGTATAAAGGTATTATAGAAAATCTAATAAATTAATTGGCAGGCTTTTCATGTCAAATTATACCTTCCTCAAAGAAATTCACCTATGATAAATAGTACACCAGGCTTTCTTCTACGTATTACATGTTCAATCAACATGGACTATTCCAGATTCTGTCTACAAGATACTAACATTATAACTCATGAAAGACTACCCTATTAGATAGATTTTTGAATACAAAATCAGTAATTATAAGATCCTCATAGCCCCAGTCTGCAATAAACATCAGTATTTCCCCAAATTCTATTTATTCTGCAAAGCTTCTTCTCATCCCATCCCTTGTGGAGCATTCCCTACTGCCTGCACCTTAGCTATGCAGTGAGAACTCTGAGAGGAGCAGCTATGCCTGGAGACCTTTGTACTCCTTCCAGCCCCTGCACTGAATTTACTATCCTTAAAGTACTCAATAAAAAGTGACCTTTCCTAATATAAGAAGAATTGTGTATAAGAATATGGATGAATAGGGGTGCCTGGGTGGCTCAGTGGGTTAAGCCTCTGCCTTCGGCTCAGGTCATGATCCCAAGGTCCTGGGATCGAGCCCCGCATCGGGCTCTTCACTCAGCGGGGAGCCTGCTTTCTCCTCTCTCTGCCTGCCTCTCTGCCTACTTGTGATTTCTGTCTGTCAAATAAATAGATAAAATCTTAAAAAAAAAAAATATGGATGAATAAATATATATTTGAGTATATATAAAAACATTCCAAGGAGTTCTTTCATGAGTCCACCAAACACATAAAAAGTCCATAAGTAGATATTATATATATATAATAATAGTAATAAATATATATATATATTTAATGTTAACTTAAAAATGTATTTTTCCAAACTACGTATTTTTTCTAAAATTCTAAGTTTTTAACAAGTTAGCAATATTATCCAAATATTCCCCAAAGAGGCTTTTTTTTGAAACTGAATTCTCAGGCCTCATTAAGTCATTTGCTTTTCCTTTGTTTTCATCTTCCTCCAACTCTGGAAGAGATATCTATTTCTTCTGAGCCCCTGCAGAGTACAACTTGGACAAACTTAACTCAGAATATGAATTAGACAAATGAATATTTGGTTAACAGATGGGATGGTTAAAACTGTTGAATAACTTTTTGATACATCTCTATCATGTATCCAATGCTCTAATTGGTCTAATCATATTATAGGATTTCTTTAAATAGTGACAAGCTTTGCCTAACTAAGAGCATAAAACCTAAATGAAAATTGTAATTCAAAACACCTAACAGAAGTGGTAAAAAGATCAATGGAGAAGAAGGAAACCAACAAAGAAAGGTTGATAATTTCCACAGTGAAGAGTTTAGGTTTGGGACTAGTCAAAACTTTAAGGAATAAATGGGGCAAAATAAGAAGAATATAGTAAAACTATCATCAGGTTAAATTTCTTCAAGGATAAATGAATACAATAAAACCTACCCTCTTGGGTTTCATGTTTAAAAGTCCACACTTTCATAAAATGATGACGATGAGAAGTGGTAGCAAAATGAAAAACTAAAAACATTAGGCACATCGCAAAATTTCTTTTGAAATTTTACTGATCAGTGAAATTCAAATGTTAGAAAATCACTGTCCTAGTTAAACCACCATGCAAGACAGACCTGTCTTATTGAAAATAATCTTTCAAATGTGAAAGGGGTTAAAGCAGATTAAAAAAAACTGTAATAGTCCCATGAGAATAGGTGTTAAAGGCACTAGAGGGCACACAAGTTAATAATAAAATCATATTCAGATTCTGAAAATGAATTGACTTTCAGGCACTTCTAGTATAACAGTATGCTACTTTCTGAAGGACAGTTCTTATACATAGAAGGTTGCATTTATTTTCCTGGCAATGTCAGCACTTCTGAAGGAGTATTATTAACTTATTAAAATAGTCCAGTGTTGGAAAAAGCAAGAAATCTATCATTATAAGATGTCAAAATTATGAAAATTATAACCATTAAAAAGTTTCCACTGTGCACTAGTTTTTTCTAATACATCAAAGTAAACAGTCCTCTCAGTAAGTAGAAGGAATTGCAAATGCAATTCATGAGAGCTTTGTCATAAGTAAAGTGCATAAATGCTAGATACTTAAACAACCAGTATTTTAACAACAAAATCCCTGTCAAGCTGAACACGTGTATATGATTGACTTCAAACTCACTGGAAAAGACTGGAATAGTAAGTTGGGCTATTATTTGAAATAAATATATTACAGTGAAGACATATGAAAATATTGGACTCCAAATTACATTAAAATAGATAACTGCAAAATAGTATGCCAACTAAACATCTCTCTCTCTACTACTGTTTAAAAGAACTTTCTCTAATGAAAAAAAAGTTCAATATTCTGCATTGTCCAATACAGCAACCAGTCACATGTGCTGCTGCTGATTGCGTAAAATGTGAGTTTTGTGACTGAGGAACTGAATGATTAATTACATTTAATTTTAATCAATTAAATTTTAAATTGCCACATGTGGCTTGTGGCTTCCATATTGGTCAATTCAGCTATATAGATAATACAAAATGGAGAGATTAACATATCTTCCCTATCTCTGAACTTGGCATAAAGGTAATGCCTTTGCCATGAAGACAAGTTAAATCACTTTAAAACATTAGAATAGTTTCAGTGTCAGCAAGACCTCACCTTAAGGTAGGGTGGATCAAGAAAAGGGTAAACCAGTCAGCAATGGAACCAATGAGAAAACAGCTAAAAGCAACCATTAAGAATGCATATCTAACACCATCTAGGAAAGAAGCTCCCTTGTCGGAATAGTGAACCTGTTTCCAAGGGCAACATACCCTTGTTGTGGAGCCAAATACATCTACTTTCAATTGCCTGATAGAATCAAACTGGGGAATTATTTCCCTACCTCTCCTCTTAATTCCATTCCTACCAAATTAACCTCTTATTAAAGTATCTTCTCATGTGGATTTAGTCATGAGGATAGAAGGTACCAACACAACTGTCTAATGAGTTTCTCATTTTTCCTCACTCTTAATTGATTGCCCTGCATATTATTATCTGTGATTATGATCAATGTGAGTCCATTCCTGTGAGATGGAGACACAGGATCAGTTTCTGAAAGAGGACCACAGTAAATTTACAAAGTCTATGCCACCTTCACCCCAGGCAATGAGAAGCTCAATAGCTTAAAAATGGATGATTCAAATAGTCAAAGAAAAAAACCCAATAATATTACTGATGTTGCCTAGGGGTGACATCATGCCAAGACAAGACTGAAACCAAGAAAAGAAATCTCAGATCTTAGAGGTATCAAGAGTAATTTCTAGCATAGAAAGAAAAACTTCCTTAAGAACTATGTGGCACCCAACTTCCCATCCTTTAAGAAGAAAAACTTCCCGTTCTAATTTGTTTGTATTCTTAAAAACACCTATCAAAATATATATTTTAGGTGACTCACTATTTACAGTTCCCATATAGACACAAAGGCCAACAACATCTAGAAAAACTAATAGAGATGCACAATGCTATTTGAGAGTTTCATTAGTTGATGACCATTTTGTCACTAGAAAACCCATAGTGATTGTGGTACCAGGTTGATAGAATTGGAGGGGGAAAAAAAAAAAAAGCCAGACACAATGGAAGATTAATTTCAAGATTAAGGGTTGTTTGTTGAGATTTTCTCCAGGGACATCTCAATGTTACTTTTCAAATATACTGAAAATCCATACAAAAAAGAACAACAGCATTCTATTAAAAGAGGAAGCATTCTTCCTGATGTTGGTATTTCCCACTGCTACACACTTAAACCTTTTATTTTCAACCTCGTTGAGAGAAAATGCCCATGAACTAAAGGACAAAAGGCAGGAAGCCTTTATATTTCTTTCATGTTTTTCATGATCTCTACTCATTGTCTTCTTCAGTTTAAAGAAGTAGAAGTAAACAAAGAAAAGAAAAAGGTAACATGTCAAGCTGCCCTTTTTTTTTCTTTTCTTTTTTTTTTTTTTTGGTAAACAAGAAATAACCTTTCTTTTGCTGACATTAGTTACTGAAAAGACTGAAAAGCTGTTCTGCTCCAACTCGGTATGCCTCAGCAGTTACTGATAAGGAATTCTCAATGGCTTACTACTTTGCTATAACAAATATAGATGGCATGAGTTTTTTTTAGGTTATCATAGGAAAATGGGATCAACTCTCCCATTAAAAAGAAATCACGTCTGACTAACTATATATCCCTTTTTGGAGTATCTTAAAATTCTGTCTCTTCTTTCTCCATTATATAGAAATACACCACTCTCCAAACCTCCTCCAGCCCAAGTCACGTCTCTATTTTCTATATCTCATTTAACAAATTTTAACCCCTGACAAGATTATCAGACCAAAATCGAAGCAATGATCTGAATTGTGAACCTACCAAACTCAAATGCAGAGGGCTGTAACATGATGCTTCTAAAGAAGGAATTGCATTAGCTTTCATAGCTGTCATATTATGTTGCCAAGTTCAAGTTACCTACTCCCTCATTATCATCTTGGCTTTCTTCTTCTCTTTTTCTTTTTTGATCATTTCTTTTTTCTAAGTACTTTAAACGACTTTCAGATATGTAACTGATCTAGTTTTTATACACCATTGATTTGGTTCTTCTATTTTTCAGACATATTTTTATCTTTCCTCTAGGATACTGTACAATTTTCAGCCTTGTCCAGTAATTCAGCTTTCACTTGTCAATTTAATGCTATCATAAATTTCACAAGTTGTTAAAAAATAAACTTTAATGATAAAATGCTTTTCTTAAGTGCAACAATTCTCTACAATGCCATGTAATGGCATTCATTTATTATATCCCCTTATTTATAAATCTCCAGCTCTTTATATATGTAGTAATCACACTTACAGCAATTTTTCCTAGAAGACTTTCTGACATATTTCAGTGATGACACCATATAGGTTGATAGTCTATTATATAGGGATAATCGGCCATAATCTACTCACAGAGAGCTATTGTAAGAAGATAATCTTACAAATTACACAATATCAAATTTAGAGGGACTAGTGAGTTTTCACTCCCATTCTAAATCAACACAGTAGCTATAAAGCAATACACATTTTGGTTATAGCATATGTTTTATTGAAACTAAAAATTTAAATTTAAAATCATTTAACATAAGTAAGAAAATTTGGTAGATCACCAACTAAAGTGATATCAGGATTTTTGTCAAACTTATTCAACATTTAATTGTAAAAATTAAGACACATTTAACTACATATCATATACAAAATATTTTACAATCTTAGATATAAGAAGAAGAGAGGTTAAAATAGTATTCATTGATTGACTTCTACTTATTCGTTTAACAAATATTTTTTGAGTGCTTACCATGTGCCAGATACTACAGGGGCTGTGGATAGAGCAGTGAACCAAACCAACCAGACCAACCAAAGCCAATACCTGCCTTTATGGAAGCTTTCATTTGAAAGCCAGTAAACCTGGCTTTTTTACAGACAGTAAACCTAATAAATAAATATATGATATGCTAGAAAAGACATATTATAGAAAAAAAATTTTTAAAAGAGATGATGGGAAAGAAGGTCAGAATTTTAAGCTAATTTTACTAATCAGTTACAATCTTGATGGAAATCTTCCTAAGAGCTAAATAACCATTAACCAAAAATGCTGGAGGTGGTCTTCATGG
This sequence comes from Mustela nivalis, assembly GCF_964662115.1. NCBI lineage: Eukaryota > Metazoa > Chordata > Mammalia > Carnivora > Mustelidae > Mustela > Mustela nivalis. The sequence continues at coordinate 144,492,278 of NC_139023.1, read as the reverse complement.
GGCAGACAGTCTTTCAAGAGATGGACATGACAGAGAAAGGATGAGAAGAGTGTAAGTGAAGAGGTGAGAGGGGAGGGTAGAGTCAATCAGTAGTGAACACGGAATGGGAGAAGGGTGCGACAGAGAGGGCGAACGCGGCTGCACTGGGAGGACAGCTGAATGGCCAGTAAGGTGGTGGGTGGGCAAGTAAGAGCCACTAAAAGCACTGGAGCATAGCAGTGACATAAAAACCTCGTAGAGGTGAAGATAGTTAGCCTCTCAATAATGTACAGGATGGCGGTGAAAAAGAAGCCAGAATATTTCACCTTGGCTTTTGGAAATTACCAAAAGCACAGTAATGTTAATAAACTTTAGCTCTCCTAAATGAAGGAATAAAAAGAATAACATGAGGGACATGTTAGAAAATAACTGCTTACAAAAGAAATGCCTGAAAGATAAAAAAATAAACCATAAATAATGACCTCTAGACCAAACTTTACTATAAATTAAGACTATACACACAGTGGAAATTTTTAATTATCCTGCTCACTAAAAACATCCCAGAGGGGCACCTGGGTGGCTTAGTGGGTTAAAGCCTCTGCCTTCGGCTCAGGTCATGATCCCAGGGTTCTGGGATTGAGACCTGCATCTGGCTCGCTGCTCAGCAGGGAACCTGCTTCCTCCTCTCTCTCTGCCTGCCTCTCTGCCTACTTGTGGTCTCTGTCAAATAAATTTTTAAAATCTTAAATAAATAAATAAATAAATAAAAATATCCCAGAAAAGGCTACCCAGAAGAAGTAAATAAGTATGTGGTACTGTCAAAAGGGAAAGAAAACACATATACTGTAAACTCATAGTGTAATCATCAGTGGACGTGTAAAATACAAATCAGTGTTCACCTCATGGAGGTCTGTGATACTCTGATATTAATGCCCAAGACATCATATGCACATTCTGAGATTTTCCCCCAATCAGTAGAGCCTGTTCAATTATAAAATCAAAAGTCAAATTGATCAGGTTTTTTAAATTATAAATTTATTTTTGAAAAGTCCTCTATTACTCGAAACTCTGTTACTAAGAAAGCTATTCACCTTACTCTACAATCTACCAAATAGGAACATTTTGCAGTTAAGTTGCGTAACTATCTGCAGATGAACTGATGAAGATCAAAATGAGGTTTCTACAATTTTCATTCTTCTATGTACATACCTATTTACACTTCAAACAGATAATTTTTTCTTAAGTAACTGTATTAATGTCATGTGTAATATCCTAAGATAGAGAAACAATTTTTAACAGTCATGAATACTGATCTAATTATTTTCAGGGACAAGCATATATATCACTATGCAGATATGAAAGTAACAACACAAAGCTGAACTTACATGGGGAAAAAAAAAGAAAGCCAGTAAGGACAGTAGTGACACAAACTGACTTCTTTATCTAATGATACCATAATCAGGTGAAGTGCTTTCAAACTTACTCGTATTTACTGAACTCTCACATAATAGGCTTTGCTTTTTAACACTAAGAAGATATACACTGTATCTGTGAAACTGAAAGAAAATACATGTGAAATTTTACCTGACATTGTGAGTAGAAAGGGGCTTAATAAGTTTAAAGGCTATGAAAAAATCTGTAAAGGGAAAGATGGATACCTTTGACAGACATAAAAACTTGAAACTTCTACAACTATATGCAAGGTAATGAACTCCAACTTACACGTGGCACAAACATTAACTCAAGCTGGAGGAAAGTCCTAAATGTAAAAACAAAAATTCTAAAACATCTAGAAGAAAACATAGGAGAAAAAATCTTTGTGACTTTCGGTTAAAGAAGGATTTCTTGCTAGGACACAGAAACCATGAGCCATTAAAAAATATATATAGATAGATAGATAGAGAAATTGAATTAAATAAAAATTTAAAACTTCTGCTCTTTGAGAGATACTGTTAAGAAAATGAAAAGCCACAGACTGGGAGAAAACATTTGCAAACACATATCCCTAAATGACTGCTGTCCAAAATACATTTAAAAAATTCACAATCCAATGGTAAAAACCCCATTAAAAAAGGGAGGCCAGAGATCTGAAGAGAAACTCTCCCAAGAAGATATACAGATGGTAAATAAGCACATAAAAAAAAGTCCAAAAGCATTAGCCATTAGGGAAATACAACTGAAAGCTACGATGACAAATGACTGTACCCCTTTTAGACTGACAAAAATAAAAAGTATTGCTAATGCTTGGGCTGGCCAGGATGTGAAGCACTGCATTCCTTGTATATTCCTAGGAGGAATGTAGAATGGTACAACCACTCTGGATAATGCTGTGGTGGCTTTGTTCAATAGGAAACATATACTTACCATATAACTCAGCAAGCCTACATGTAGGTATTTTCCCCAGGAGAAATAAAAATATACATCTAGACAAAAACCTGTACACAAATACTTAGAGCAGCTTTATTCATAATGGCCAAACACAGGAAACACTATGAAGCTCATCAACCAGTCAATTGATAATGTAATACTATTTAGCAATAAAAAGGAGTGAGCTACTGATATACCCAGCAACAAAGATGAATCACAAAAGCATATACTAAGTGAAAGAAGCCAGGCTTGAAAAACTGCGTATTGTGTGATCCCATTCATATGACCTCCTGAGAAAAAGCAAACTGTGAGGATAGGAAAATCCAGTGATTGCCAAAAGCTGAAGATAGGGAAGGGGACTAACTACAAAGAGGCAAGAAGGAGCTTTTGGAGGAGACAGCAATATTCTTTATCTGGAATAAGATGGTCATTATAAGACTGTATACATTTTGTCAAAACTAAGAACTAACTGTCTATCTAAAATGGGTCAATTTTCTGCGTAAAAACTGATTTATCTCAATAAATCTGACTTAAAGAAATTTTAAACTTGTGTTGATTCAAAGTCATCTCAGCCACACACACAAACTACAATATATGTCATAGAATATTCATATGCTTAATATATAAAGATCACTTTGAAGCCAAAATAAGCACTCAATAGGAAAAATGAGCAAAGGATATGAACAAATAACTGACAATAGAAGGATCTCAAATGGCCAATAAAGCGATAATAAAAGAGCAACTTCTCAAAAAATTATAATTAAGATAAAATACCAGTTTGTTAAAACTTAAAAAAAAAAAAAAACAGAGTTGGTGACGATAAAGGAAAATGAATATTTCTGAACATCCATATAGTAGGATGATAATCTTGTTCACTATTTCTGGACGGCAATTTAGCAGCATCAAGAATCTTTTAAAAGGGGGCACCTGGGTGGCTCAGTGGGTTAAAGCCTCTGCTTTCAGCTCGGGTCATGATCCCAGGGTCCCGGGATCGAGCCCCACATCGGGCTTTTTGCTCAGCGGGGAGCCTGTTTCCCCTGCTCTCTCTCTGCCTACTTGTGACCTCTGCCTATCAAATAAATAAATAAAATCTTAAAAAAAAAAAAAAGAATCTTTTAAAAGGTTGTATCATTTTACTCAGTTATTGCTCTTTAGGGATTTTTCCTAAAAAGGATAATTAACAGGGAGAACTACAAATACTTATGCACAAAAATGTTGTGGAAGCTTTTTTTTAAATAATAGTAAAAGAATATAAACAACCCATATGTCTACCAATGGAGAAACAACTAAATAAGTATCAATACCCTATCCAAAAGAATATTATAAATTATATTATTTATTACATAAAGCAAAATCAAGTTGTCAAGGGAGAAATCAGAATATGTGGAAATGCTTATATTATTGTTAAAAGGGAAAACAAAAAATAAGATCGTCTGTACACTGCAATACCACTTTTGTTAACTATATGTACAGAATACATAGGACTTGTGCTCCCTTTGACAGCACATATACTAAAATTGGAACAACATACATAGGACATACACCAAAATGCTAATAGTAGTTATATCTAGAAAATTCTATCTCTATTTCTCAAAAGTTCTAAAATAAACATATACTACTATAATAGTTTTTAAAATGTTAATTTTTTAAAGTTAATTTTTAACACAATGTTCTTACAGAATGTTACATTTAGAAGATACTTTTGTAAGTCAGCTTTTGATATATTTATAAACTAATCTGATCTCTGACAAATAGCTTTTAAAAACAAATAAGTTGGCAGACACATAAATTTAAAAACTAGTTTTCCTTAAAGTTGTAATAAAAATGGAATGGTGTTTTTGTTTGTTTGTTTCGTGATAAATGGAGATGATGATCTACTACTTTACTTGAAGTTCTACATTAAAATAATAGTCCTCAAACTTTGTAGGTCCAAATCAATCATGACTAAGGAATCAGTTTGGGGAATCACGCAGTGAAAAACACCTTTTTTTTTTTTTAAGGTTTTATTTATTTATTTGCGAGAGAGAGAGAGAGAGCGAGCGCACGCACAAGGAGGGAGGTGGCAGGCAGGGGGAGAAGCAGACTCGCTGCTGAGTTGGGCAAGAAGCTGGATGTAGGACTCTATCCCAGGACCCTGGGATTATGACCTGAGGTGAAGGCAGACACTTAACGGGCTGAGGCACCCAAGCATCCCCAAAGCACCATTTAAGTCTAGAAATTTCACACTCTTTGATGCCAAGGATCATATATTCCTTTCTTCTTCTTTTGAGTTCTAGAACTCAAAAGAAGAGACTTTGTCCAGAGCCTAGCACATAGTAGGAAGTCCATAAATGTTTCATTAAGGAAAATTGATAGAAGGTCAAACAGTGATGTGAAGTGAATTAGAGCTAAAAAAGCTGATGTTTGATTTTTTGTTTATTTCAAACTACAGCCTGCCATTTCTGATAACACAGACTATTGTTACTGAGAAGTGCCAAATGTTTACTCAAAAACCTGAATGCTAGATGAAATTTAGATTAGTCTAGCATTGCTTTATCATAAAGGCCAGTAATTTAATAAAAGATTCTTTTTGGCTGGTGGAATCCAAAAATTAATACAGTTTATGCAAGCTCAGATACCCTCCTGCTTCTCTCCATATGTCCAGATTTATTTTGGAATGGCAGTGGGGTCTGAGTCAATGAGGTATATTAATAATAATGGAAAATTATTACCTCCTCTCCCCTGCCTGTCATGGGATTTGATATTTTCACCTTGAGAATCTGTAAGGCAGATGAAGACAGAAACCTTGTTTGGCTCACCACATTATTATCCCCAGGTCCCCCAATTATTAGCTTAATAAACAGATTAATCATGGTAAACTTTCAGTGTAGAGAAATGAGAACTATCTACCACAATGGCTTGTAAGTGGGGATCTCCTACTAAAGGCCATAAACGAAGCAGTTCTATAATAGGCTGGATTCGAAGTAAGGAAATTTAGTCATTTTAACCAACTACGAGGGTCATGTTTTGTAGGAGACCCTTTACAAGTATCCTACCTCCCTCCATTTATATTTATTTTTATCTAAATGTGTATACGAGCAAGTATTTTCCAAATTATATTTTAAAAGTTAGTAAAAACAGAAATGAAAGTACATGGCATTTGTTAAAGGGTAATAAAATAACTTCAGTCAATTGGCTAGTTCTACACCACTAGATTTCTTTAAATAGTAATGAAATCATTGCTTTAAAAAAAATCCATCATTATTAAAATAAAAAAAAAAGTTGCCTCAGCCTCCACCAAAATTAGATTTGTAAGTTGCTGGTCATTCCTATAATTAAATCTATGTCACAAATTTGCAAGAAAAATGGTCACTGTGACTAATGTATTTACTTGCTACACAAGTCCTGTCAGACGACACAGACATAGCTAACATGAAGTAGGTAAGGATTCTATACATTTTTATTAAGTACAAAGACCATCTTTATTCACAATGACGGCATTTCAAACAATAGTCTGTTTTAGAAACAAACCCAAATGTAGCTATCACAGGATTTTCCCGCCTCGAGCATTACAGCATATATTTACCTCTAAAAACATGTTTGGCACTCAGGCATACTGCTTTTCTGGACAAATGTTATGAGGGGAAGTAACTCTGAGGAAAGAAACAATAACATGTTTAGGTTGCTAGAGTCCCTGATTCTGGGGGTTTCTTCATTTGACTGCCCCAGACGGCTGTAATTCACCTCTGTGATGAAATGATTGAGAAATGATTTGGGAGAACAGTGCTGCTCAAAGTGGAGTCAAAGCAAGATGGCTTAAAGGACACCTTGAGCAGATAATTAGTGCTAAAACTTGCTCTCTTTTCAGTCTTTTAGGTCGCAGCAGATTGTTCTTGGTGTGGTACCAGTGCTAATTTTACTTTTTATCAAAAAGAAGGCAGACTTCGGACTGAGAGCCTTGTTAGGCAGCAGAGTTCAGCTACAAGTTACTAATAGCTTTTTTCTATTTGATTTCATTTCAGTTGCCATCTATTCATGACAAGATTGTTTATGTGCTGGGGCACCTGGGTGGCTCAGTGGGTTAAAGCCTCTGCCTTTGGCTCAGGTCATAGTCTCAGGGTCCTGGGATCGAGCCCCGCATCAGGCTCTCTGCTCAGCGGGGAGCCTGCTTCCTCCTCTCTCTCTCTCTCTCTCTCTCTCTCTCTGCCTGCCTCTCTGACTACTTCTGTTCTGTCAAATAAAGAAAAATCTTAAAAAAAATTTAAAAAAAGATTGTTTATGTGCTGATGTCAAGTTACACTTTAAAATAAAGTTAAATTTTACAAGTTAGTTTTAGAGGTGCCTGGCTGGCTCAGTGCATGGGTGTGTGACTCTCAATCTCGAGGTTGTGGGTTTGAGACTTACTGGGTATAGAGATTACTTTAAAAAAATAAAATCTTTAACAAAAAGGGGAGTTTTAACTTAATAATACAAATAATATGTCAAGATGGCAAAAGTCATAAGGTGCCTAAAATTTGGAACACATTGTCTTGAAGGCAGTTCTTCCCTCTTTCTTAAATCTTTTATTGTTACTCTTTTCATGTATTTATGTTTTGTGTATTTGCTTCATAGAAAAGTGTCTTGAATCTAATGGACTCTGAATATATGTGTGTTAATTTATATCCTATTTTTCTATTTTGTGCCATACTGCTAACTGAACCAACTGCATTTTGTTTTTTAAAGAATAAGTAGTCTTCTCTCAGCAATCCAGCTTTTCTGATATTCATTTGCCCAAAAAGGTGATTCAATGAAATATACAGTATGATGGCAGGTTCTATTTTATAAAGGGAGAAACCAGTTTCCCATTGTCTGAACATAGTTCATGAGGTATTTTATTTTTTTGTTAAGATATTATTTATTTATTTGACAGAGAGAAAGATCACAAGTAGGCAGAGAGGCAGGCAGAGAGAGAGGAGGAAGCAGGCTCCCTGCTGAGCAGAGAGCCGAATGGATTCGAGGCTCAATCCCAGGACCCTGAGATCATGACCTGAGCTGAAGGCAGAGGCTTTAACCCACTGAACCACCCAGGCACCACGTCATGAAGTATTTTAAAGCCTAAAATAGGTTATTTTAAATCCTGGTTTTATCAAGTCTTTAGCAATAAATGGGTGAATTTAAAATAACATCCTATAAAGTTGTACTGAAAACTGCTTAAAAATTCACGTTTTTGGTCTTTGTTTTGGGGGTTTTTTGCCATGTAAGTTCAATGAAAATAAAAACTGTTTTATGAAAGAGTCATGAATTTTTGGTGGAAAACCAAGATCTCAACTGAGTAATTTGGGTTGGTTAGATTTTAAGCAAACTAAAAAAAAAAAAAAAATCAGCACAGTTTTCAGTGTTACACAAAATGACTATTCCATAAACATAAATGAAATTAAAAATTAACATCTTAGATTTAGGTGAAACGAAAACTAATACAACAATTGAGTCTTCTGGTTACAATCCTTAATCCTTTTCATTAATGTTTGAGATTCTTACTCTGATTTTAAAAAGCAACTGTTACACACATTCAATGAATAACAAAGTAAATGTGCTACCTCTCTGACCATGCTAAGCATGGCTGATTACATTTTTGTACAAGAAATGAAGAATAAAACAGGGTGGTAAACATACATCCCAAGTTATTAAAACATAGCATTTGTGTTTGAATTTATTTTCTTTCAGTGACTATAACAGTATCAGTAACTATTCAAATGTCACTACAAAGCTGGGTAGTAATGGCAGACCAGCTAAAGCAAAGAGGGAAGACAGACAACAATAGGATGAGGGAAGAAAAATACCTTCTGGCTAGTTCCTTCAGCTTAAGGCAAGGAGTTCCTTTTAATCCTTATTCATCTTAGAATAGCTTTAGCTGGTTCCTATAATGACTACTTTAAAAGAATTATGTAAGACAAACTCATTTCTTGATACTTTAAATGAAGAGATTTAGAAAGTAAACAGTAACTCTTACAGATCTTTCTTAGACTTGGTATTATGCATTCACAAAGATGATTTCACTTTGCTTGCAACTCTTTGGTAACATTTCAAAAATCCTTACACTTATGAATTGCTATAATGTTGTGTGACACAGTAATTAGAAACTCAATTCGGCAGGATCAACTTCGTCACTTACCAGGGTTTCCTCAGAATTACCCCTGATTCATTACCAAACTCCCTCAAGAGTTACCAAATATAATAAAATATGCTGAAGTGTCTAAATAGGAAAAGTTCTACCTTTTCTTTTTGAATTTTAACCTGTAATTCTTGAAGACATAGAAACACTGAATTCAGCTTCCACACAAAAATGCCAAAAGTGTAACAAAACATGTAACCAAAGCTTTTTTCAATACTTAAATTTTTTCACATTAAAGAGAGGATTTTTCGGGGCGCCTGGGTGGCTCATTGGGTTAAAGCCTCTGCCTTCAGCTCAGGTCATGATCCCGGTGTCCTGGGACTGAGCCCCGCATGGGCTCTCTGCTCGGCAGGGAGCCTGCTTCCTCCTCTCTCTCTGCCTGCCTCTCTGCCTACTTGTGATCTCTGTCTATCAAATAAATAAATAAAATCTTTAAAAAAAAAGAGAGAGAGAGTATTTTTCAATTGAAATTATTTTAAAAGTTGCCAATATCTGTTTTCTAAAAAATCTTTCTTTTGGTGAGAAAGCAAGATGGTTGAATTTGAAATGCCTGGTTTTACACAGAAAAAAAAATATATCTATCTATCTATAGATAGATATAGATATATAAATATATAACTAAACTGTTATCAGAATTTATATATAACAGTTTAGTTATTCAGAGTGGTGACTATCAAATTCTATTAAAATCTCATCAAGTGGGAAATCTTAAAACACTTATTATACTCCACAATTATTGTAAACAGAACAATTTAAATGAGAGGAGGAGATAATGGCATTAACTTCTTAACTTAAAGCAATCCTCTGTGGCATGATTTTAAAATATTCTCTTGGTCTCAAATTTATGTAAATTGAATTCATCTATCATTGGTTATTACCAGCCTTGCTACATTTAAAAACAACAACAACAACACAGTTCCCTGTAACAATTAGCTCTTAAAAACACTGTGTTTTAATTAGACCTGGGACATTATTAAACTAGCTATAAATACGTACAGTATTTTATTTGGTATACCCAGATGTCTGATAATCAACAAAAATGCCTTCAGAGTTCTTTCTTCAAAAATTCCTCTAATAAAGGCTTTCATTCAAAGTTTTAATGTAATCTGAAGTAAATATCCCTTTCAAATTCCATTATATAAATACAAAAGAAATGGTCTCTTATAACCAGAGAATAATCATTAGTCAGAGGGAACCAATTCTTCATTTTATGGATATTCATGGGCACAGAAAAAAGTTCATGGCAGAGCTTGGATCAAACTTAGATCACGAGTATCTTATATAGATTACCCCATTTAATTTTCACCACAACAATGTATAGTTTAGGTACTATCTACTCCATTTTATATACAGGGAAAGTCATATGATTAGATTAGTAATTCAGTCAAGTAAGGATTTAAATCAAGCCAGTTTGATTCCCGAAACCATACTACTACCCCTAATCCTAAATTTTAAGAATTTAAATTGGCGAAAATTTAAGTTGGTGAAAATGTAAACTGGTGAAGCCACCCTGGAAAACAGTGTGGAGGTTCCTCAAAAAGTTAAAAATAGAACTACCCTAAAATGCAGTAATCACACTACTGGGTATTTACCCAAAGAATACAAAAACATTAGTTCAGAGGGATACATGCACCCCTATGTTTATAGAAGCATTATTTATAATAGCCAAATTATGGAAGCAGCCCAAGTGCCCACTGACAGATGAATGGATAAAGAAGAGGTGGTATATATGTACAAAGGAATATTATTCAGCCATAAAAAAGAATGAAAGCTTGCCATTTGTGGTGACATGGCTGGAGCTAGAGAACATTATGCTAAGTGAAATAAGTCAGAGAAAGGCAAATACCATATGATTTTGAATTGAAGAACTGAAGAAACAAAACAAACAAGCAAAGGGAAAAAGAGAGAGAGAAAGAGACAAACCAAGAAACAGACTCTGAACTATAGAGAACAAACCAATGGTTCCCACAGGGGAGGTGGGTGGGGGCTGGGTGAAAGAGGTGATGGAGATTAAGGAGGGCACTTGTTGTGATGAATACTGGGTGATATATGGAAGTGCTAAATCACTATATTGTACACCTGAAAATAATATAACAACTCTATGCTAACTACACTGGAATTAAAATTAAAACAGTAAGTTTTCTTTTTAAGTAAATTAAGTGAGAAAAAATTTTTAAAAAGAATAACAAAATAAAACATGAAGGTCATACTTTGGAATTTCCTTCCTCTAAAATAAGTCCTTTTCCCCCAGCACAACTCAAACACCAACTTCTCCCTAAAGCCTTCTCATATCATTAACTGAGATGAATCTCTTCTTTTGAATTCTTGGCAATTGCTGTACACTGCCCATAGGCAGAAAATGCTAGCTGTCTTTTAATATCCACTCTCTTCTTTCTTAGTAACAGAAACCCAATCTTCAGCTTTTAGCAAATTGCCACGTGTCCCAACCTCTCCATTGGCTAAGTATGATCGTATGAGTAAGCTCTGCAATAAGATATTATTACAAGTATACTGTTGGAATTTCGGGAGTGCTGTTTAAAGAAAGCAAACTTGGATTTTAGGAGAGCTTCTCCGTGCTTTCCCAAAGTAAAGACTTTACTATCCAGGTATCTTTCCAGCTGGAGTTCCAGCAGCTATCTCGACACTGAGGCAAGCCTGAGGAAGGAAAGTGCATGCTGTGGAGGATGGAAGAGAAACACAAGCTTATCTGTCCACAATGAGACCATGAAGCCACCATATGTGAGAGCCTCCCAGGTTTTAGATAACAGAAGAATATCCTGTATATGCCACAATTATTATTTTTTATCTTCAATAATCTGAACCTAATTCTAACTGGTTTAGCCCAGACTCAAATATAGTCCATAATCTAAGGTTTGTTGTAACTATGATGAAGGGTGGGGGAGGGGGAGGAGAAAGAGAATTACTATTTCTTATAACCCTGGAACAAAAACATCTCCAATGATCATTTTCATTCTCAAACCCTTTCCAGTCATTTCCAACTTTGGAACAGAAAAAGGAGGGAACAGAAGAGGAAGGAAAAATGGAAAATGACAATTCTGTCTTTCTGCCAGTTCCTCTCCTTGCTTATCTACTAGCTAAGTCCTACCACACTTCAAAGTCCAGCTAAGCGAAATTGCTTCTGTCTAACTTTTGAATTGAGTGCCTGTTACCTGTGCCATCTGACAATCATACATCATCTGGTAACACCTTCTGTGTGACTTCTTAACTTTTACCTTGTATTTCTTATTCTGTGTGTCATCTCCACAACACAGTAGGACCCAAAAAACCACCTCTGTGTGGTAGGAGATCAATACTTTTGATCAACTGGAAGTAAGGTGAGAAAAAGATGAAAAGAGGAAAAAAAGCAGGAGCCTAAGAAGTGAGAATGCACAACTTCTTAGAAGCGAAAGAGCATTTAAAAAAAACAAAACAAAACAAAACCCTAAGGAGTCCCAAGAACGAGTTTTACTTCCCTGAACCTTACAAAGAGTTGGGCCTGGGAGAACCAATATTCAGATGTGTTCATTGTTCATACAATCAGTGCAAAACTCAAACTATACTTAGCGAGTTTACCCTCCAACTAAGGGACAGTGCACTTTGCTTCAGTCATTCAGACAATAACTTCAACTTATTTTCTCAATAACCACAGACATTTTAAAGAGTAAGAGATCTAGCTTAGAAACCATGTTTTGATAGTAGACATATAGGATTCCAAACCACATTAAAAAAAAAAAACCTGGCTTCCAGTAAGATCATATTTTAAAGATATTATTTTGTCAGTCGTGACAACATATGGAAAATAATACTTAGATGAAAGAACGATTTCACAAAATGTTGCTGAGTCTGAAGTAAGTCGCTCCAGAGTTCATTTTCATTAAATAGATTCTATTAGCTCTCTTCAAAAACCCAATAATAATACAGCATTGGGAATAACATTACTACTTCTTTAAAATTAAGATATACTCTAAGCATATACTTTGCAGAAGCTACATCATTTAAAAGGTCTATAACATTGGGACCTGAAAAGCTGTGTAGCACTATACAGAATTAACCTTGTATAACAATACCTTTAAAAGCTTCAGGTACATTCAAATACATACAATCATAAGTGAGATAAACAGTATTTTAAACAGAAGTAATTAATATTTTGCCTAAATTCATGAACTATTTTATACCCCACTGATTTTATTCTCAATTGTCACTGTACTTCATACCTGCCAATGAATTATGTACCTAAAAATAAAATATTCTAATTTCTTTTCATGAATTTGGCAAAGTTTTAGGGAGGATAATAAAATAATTTATTATTTTATAATAATTTATAAAATATTTATAAATACTTTATATTTAAATAAATATAATTTATAAATTGAATGTTTATAAATAAAAATATTCAATTAACAGAAAACTCACTTCCCTTCTCATTCTTTGATAACATAAACCAAGTCTTTGTTATATTATTACTTAAAAAACAACTGAAAATGTTAAAATAGTATTATAATTATAGTGGTTCTACTTATGAACACTGAGCTATTTTTTAACCCTTATACAATTTATAGTTCACATGTCAAAAAAATATTGCATTCTCTTGTAAATTACTCAATCATTTCCTCATTTCAAATTTTTTTCACATACATTTCTCAGAAGTATCCATGCCAGTAGCTTCTTTGACAGTAAAATGTACAAAATAAATGACATGTCAACAAGTAAATTAGCATTCCCTTTCTGACCAGCTGGGTCATGTTTCCTTTTCAAAATCCTCAGTCCCATGATACAAAATAATAATAATCTAAAAGACCTCATTAAATGATCAATATATTGACATAACTTCTATAAGGAGACACACAGTGTTTTAATTGATTCCTTGAATCCATTAAATGGAATATTAAACGTCAAGCCTACAAATTATATTGTAAGAGAACACTCCCTTTATTTATCAACTAATTTTTCACATATGGCTAATGGCACATAAAAAGATTCAAGAACTTTTGTACTTAACTAAATGGTAAAAGAAGTCCAACTTTCACTAAATCTTTCATACAAACAACATCACAACAAAAGTTAAAATAGATGAGTTAAATCATGTTTACTTACCAAAAAACTTCCAAAGGCTGAATTAAATATTGCAGCTGCCTATAAAGAAAATAAATGGTGGGAAAAACTCACTGAAAGTAAATAGAAAAAGGAAAAGTAGAGATTATCATTCTCCCAACCCCCACTATTCAAAACCTTTAAAACATTGACTCTATAAAGCAAAGTTAGTCACTGCTTACAAAAATCGCCAGTGGCCTGTACTTTTACTAAGATAGATGAGCTGCAGCTTAGGAATTCATAAATAATGGGTCTCAAAGCAAACAGAAAAGACTTGCCATGAGATGTTTTGAACCTATATGACAGTACCAAAGAATCATCACCAATAGTAAATTGAAACCTTGTCGTTATTGATTTGGTTATTGGACTTAAAAAAAAGAAGTTGATTTATTCATCAAAAAAAAAAATTTTTTTTTTTTTTTTTAACCAGGAAAAGGAATACCAGAATTGTAAAGCAAACATTAAGTACTCTGCTTCAGGGAGCTTTATAAGCTACACCCACAAAGTGAGATCTGTTGTTCCCACATAACACACATTAGACTATGAACAATTCTGCTAAGACCATGGAAGTTACTCCCATACCATTAATTCTAAAGTAGAAACAAGAAAGAAAAGTTACACTTGGTGTTCAAAATTCAAAGAAGAAATATTTGACTTTGTGCTTACCTAAGTATCCAGGGAATACATAGTAGATGGAATATATAGTTCTTAAATTTAAATCAATCACTATACTCCATGAAGCTATACCTGAATCCTGAAAGCGTCTCACATTACCCAAAAAGGATAAAAACTTGTATAACATCCAATTTGATAAAGGAAAAAAGGAGAGAGAAAGAGAAAATAACAAAAGGCAAAAGGAGGGGTAGAGAAAGCCTATTGACATCTCCTGTAGATCCAGAGCAGAATTAAATTAATCAGCATGGACATTAGCAGCCACGTCGTAGTAAGAAAAGGATGTCAGTTTAGCAAGTTTGAATAAAGTCCAAAGCCAGGCTAAGAGCCGTAGCTGAAAATGCCTTCTGCTCCAGAAGAGGATGCAATGAGAGTGCATGGGTAATGAGATCCCTGGCTCCAGAGAGCTTAGCTCTCCTATTCAAGTTCATAATTAATTCAAAGCTTTGATAATTTCATTAGATTTCTCCTTTGCTGGCCCTATCAATAAAAGATGGCACTGGACCACAGCTCCTCTGTGGCATAAACACAGGCACAGGCACAGACCAGGGAAACCTTTGCTTCCTGACAGGGACAATGGCATATGGTGTTCTGTGTTGTACAGGGAGTAGTGAAAAAAAAAAAGAAAAAAAAAGATTTGGCTAAATAAAACATTACAGATGACAACTGTAAACTATAGCAGCATATTTAACCCATCTTCCTGGAATTCCATTATGGATGATTCAGGGAAAAGTTTATGTTTGGAGAAATATAAGTAAAACTGTATAAATACATGAGTTATAAAGATCAATTGAAAATACTGCCTTCCTTCCTTAAAAAAAAAAATGCACTTTCCCCACAAACACTTTATTTCTAAACTCTATTTTGTGCTTAAAATGGACTGATCATCTCTTAATAAAGGAATGAGGTATTCCTCTTCAAGCTCCTCTCTTCCAAAAGTGTTTCTTCCCAGTGCCTTTCACCAACTTTTTTCAAGGTAACTCAAAGTTTGGAATAGCATTGAAAAACAAACAAACAAACAAACAAAAACCATGGATTGTTAAAAGTAAAAAGACTCAGAAATCAAAGCAAAATAAGTCAACTACTACTCATCAGATCAGATCACCATTCTCCCACACCACCCCGCCCCGTTCTCTTTAACCCAAACACAAGCAACGTATTTTATGTGGACTGGCATTTTATAAATCAATGGTGATGACAGGGACAGGCTATCTGAAGGTCCCCGAAGATGCTGCAGCCAACTTCTTAGTTGTTCTGCCAGTGCTAATAAATGTGAACCCAGGCACCTACACTCCTAAGCCGTGAGCTCTAGCAATCATTTGTGAAATGGCTGATTAAGGTTCTGGGTACCCTGAAGAACCATGTGAAATCAGACACAGAACCAAGGATCTTGGGCTCGACAGTAACAAATAATTAAGCTAACAGTTGACTTAATTCTGCTTGGAAGCGTATAAGGGGATTATGTTTTCAAGAGTTCCAAAGAATGATGATAACTATTTAGAGAGCATTTAATGGATACATAAAATGCATGCAAGTCTTCAGACTTAAGGAGGAATTTCCGGCTTCCGAACACCACGTACAAGGCCCTCCATGAACAGGTCTCTGTCCATCTTATTTCTTGCCTCCAATTTTATATCCTGACAACACTACACTACTTGTGATTCTTCAGACTCATTGTGCTGTTGAGGACCTTTGTGTTCCCTGGCCTGGAACACCTTCCTCTATCTCAGTAATTCCTACTTATCTTAGCAACTCCTTCCAAGAAGTTTTCCATCACCTCCTCCCACACATATGTATCTACACTTCTCAGGGGACTGAGTGTCCCTACAGCTGCTGCTCAGAATCTTGAGCATACCTCTGCCATGGCACTTGTTGCACTCTGAAATGACCTATCGATATGCCTCCTTGCCCTACTAGAAATTAAAGTCTTCTGAGGAAAGAATCTAATGAAGCCCATCCTAAGCATCTACATGTTTATTTAACTGAATTGTTGAAATAAGTAAGATTCCCAGAAATGTCCCAAGTCTTCCTCTCCTACTGTTTTTCTATGTGTTTGGTAGAATGCAAAGGTTGGCCAAAGACTGGATCTGAGCCCTGGTTCCACAGGCAAGCAACAGCAATGGCAGATGGAGACTTCAGTCGCAACCCAGTATGAGCATCCCTTTCACATCTTGTTTTACTTCTGGTAACCTCCCTACTATGATACAGTTACATTACGGTTACATAAATATGCTTAAATCATGCTTTAAAATTTACTACTGCTATGTAGCAATAACGTCGGCTAAATATAATCTAGAATTATGTAACAAGGAATACTCTGAGCCCAGTAAAAAGAAGATGATCTTCATCTACCAACATGAAAGCTGGCTAAGATATTTAAAGTGAAAAAGCAAATTTTGAAAGTATGTGTAACTCCTTTACCATGTTTCTTCCCACATCCTCAAGCAGCTGGGTGTCCTATAATTCAACTCAGTTCTGACCCTATCTACCTGAAACTGGTGTCAGATCCCACAGCTTAAAGGCTCAGTCCCAAAAGTCTCTTCCCATTACAGAAGTCAATCACAAAGGCCAGGTTGTCATCAACGGTGCTTCCAACAGACTGGCTATAAATCAGAGGTTCCCACAACCATGTCCTCAAGTTTGGTTAACTTGCTAGAGCAGTTCACAGAGTTGAGGAAACCAGTTTATTGATTAGCACTTTATTAGGAAAAGTCTCTATAGGAACAGATGGAAGATATGGCCAGGGTAAGGTATGGGAGACGGGGCTTCCCAGGCTCTCTCCAGGTATGAGACACGCTCAGCAGCTTCACACATTTGGCTACCCAGAAGCTCTCCCAAATAGTCCTTCTGGGGTATGAGAGAGGCTCCATTATACAGGTATGACTGATGAAGTCACTGGCTATTGGTGACTGAGCTCTATCTCCAGCCCTTTCTCCTCCCCAGAGGTATGGAAGTTGGACCAAAAATTCTAGCCCTTTAATCTCAGGTTGGTTTCCCCATAACCAGCCCCATCCTTAAGAGAGCAAGGGGGCTTTCCGAAAGTTGCCCAATTAACTAATTAACAAAAAAAAAAAAATTTTATAGCTTTCCTCACTTAGGAAATCCCAAGGGTGTTAGTTAGGAGCTCTGTGCTAGAAACTGGGACAAAGACCAAACACAAATTTCTTCTTATAAATCATATCACATTCCTATTGTGTAAACAGGTACATAGTGTGTATATATACACAGGTAAGTATAAAAAAAAATACTACCTTTTCTAAAAGGGATTACAAAAAAAAAAACACAAAACCTAATATGGTTACATTTGTTGAAAGGGATTGTGTGGGGTCATTTTTATATTTCATTTTGTTCCATCCTGTTTGGTTTTTAACATGTTACTTTTTTTTTTTTTTTTTTTTTAAAGATTTATTTATTTATTTGACAGAGAGAGATTACAAGTAGGCAGAGAGGCAGGAGGAAGCAGGCTCCCTGCTGAGCAGAGAGCCCGATGCGGGACTCGATCCCAGGACCCTGAGATCATGACCTGAGCCGAAGGCAGCGGCTTAACCCACTGAGCCACCCAGGCGCCCCAACATGTTACTTTTTTGTATTTCAACAAAAGGTCATCTGGGCAGGGAGATGTTGAGCCATTTACTGTTTGCATTTTGAATCCCTTTGTGTTACAAATGTAAGAAACATGTTACCTTAAAATAAAATTAACATTTCAATCTCTACTCTGCAGGTTCATGACCTCTCTTGGTGGTTGGCAAGGTGGAGGATGAACATCCACTGGAGCACACATCATGGTGCTAGGGGCATAGGAAGCTACTGGATGAACAGAGGGCATCTCTCCAGAGTTTCTGTAGCATGTGAATATTTGGTTTTAAAAATAAACCCAAAGCCCACCATTAATTTTGTGTAAAGCAAAGATGGCTATAAAGAATGAACTGGGATCAAACATGAGCCACGCAGGACAATTTGCTCTGAAGATGGGACCCTTCCGATTATACAACCAGACTTTCTCAGGATATGTTTCCTCTCTCTTGCCTTCCAGAAGTCATACCTGAGAGAGTCCACTGATTTTTAAATGTGGCTTTTTGTTATTATCATTTTTGCTAGAAATAATGTAATTACTCATTCTCTGTCCATTATGCTCCAATACATCAGGAAATTTGCCTAACTTGTACAAGATCATGTCCCCAGTGACTAGAATAGTACCTGGTTTGTAGTAGAACCTCAATAAGTATTATTGAGTCAAACAACAAACAAATAAATACTTATGCTAACCGAATGCCCTGCACAGTAATGTTTTTATTATTAACTCAAGAATCCCATCCGTAAAGCATATACCTTGGTGTAATCACATTTGATATATAATCACATTTGATGTATAATGTATAATTAGATCAGGGCTAACTGAAAAAAGTCAATTATTGAGGTGTTCTTTTAATACTAGGTAGATTGACTTTCTTTATATTACACATTTTTAGATAATATATTGCTTTTAGTATCTGCCCAATTTTACCCAATATATGGTATTTTGTTAATATTTTGTTATATGTTGTATAGCATGTCATCAGTAAATTATTTTGGAAAACTGAGCAAGCTCAAAAACGGTTTTTTTATAGCCTACTTTAAGTTATTTGAAACATTAAAAAAAAAAAAAACTGAAAACAAGGGGGATGGAGAGTTCTCTAACTCATAAAAGCAAGCTCTGCCATTGCAGAATGCCTTTAAGTGTTACGAAGTTCTGACAGTAAACTTGAAACCTTTATCTTTTGTTACAGCCATGCCTGGACTGTGTTCCATGCTCTGGAGTTACACAAAAACGTAGCCCTTTTTTAAAATGACTGCGCTATAAATATATGAATACTGCTGGGTCCTACCTAAGTCTCTTCTTATACTGTATCTAAAAAAAAATTTTTAAGATTTTATTTCTATTTATTTGTCAGAGAGAGAGCACACAGGCAGGCAGAGTGGCAGGCAGAGGCAGAGGGAGAAGTGGGCTCCCCGCTGTGCAGGGAGCCTGTTGTGGGACTCAATCCCAGGATCATGACCCGAGCTGAAGGCAGCCGCTTAACCGACTGAGCCACCCAGGTGTACTGAGTATCTAAAATTTTCATAATGCTGGTCCATCCCCTTCTTTTTCCTTCCATCATCATCAGCCCACTAAAGAAAGAAATGAAATCCATTGTCCACTTTCGGTGTTAATGATCTACTGCAAGATAACTGAAGAAATTTCCAGTTTCCACTGTTGCATACCCCACTTCCCCAGTCAACAAAATCAGAAATGTTTACCCAAATGTTAAAGTGGGACATTTATAGCTATCTCAGAATTTCTAGTAATAGTCCAAACTGAGAAGAGTATGTGGCAAATACCCCACTATTCCCAAAGTAAGATACCAGACATAGCCATATAGTACTTATAGGGGAAAAAAAAGATAAAAGAATCAAAGAAACAAACGAAAACCCCAAAAAATGAAAATTAGGTCAGGGACCATTTCATGTGCAGACTATATAAGAAAAGACTAGGAATTCCAGAAAGGATTGATAAAAGGAAATTTCCAGGAGTAGAAGGTCTTTGGACTTTTCCTCCTCCTTTAGATGAGAAAGCTGACTCCTCTCCAGTTGAGAATGGGGCGACAGATACAAAAGAACCAACAGTGTGCATAGGAGAAATTGCAAGGAAGCCAGATGGCACTGAGGCCCCGTGCTGGTTGTTTACCGAGGGGAGAAAGCCCTCACTAGGCTGCCAGAGGTTCTGTGTGAGGTTCCTCAGAAACATCACGGTAAATTCCCTAGAACTGGGGTGAGGGAATAAGAAGGCTATGTAACCAAGCAGAAATAGGCACTTGCTTCAGGACTACAATCAGCAAAGGTGGGGAGGCTGCCTGGAACAGACCACAGGGACAGGACAGAGAGACTAAACAATTGGATAAAGTATACTTCAGTTCTGTGATGGGGTGAGATTTGTCAATTCCATCATACTTAATCATTTTTGAAGAAACCAAAACAATAGCCTTCCAGGGCAAAGAGTCCCCAGCAATAAGAGGCTGAGGGGAATATGCTTGTGGCAGGGCTGGAAGTATACTCTGAAGAACTTGCTCCCCTATCCTGTCTGGCAAAAAGATATAGCTTGTGGGTGTCTGCCATGACACAGGGCACTGAGGGCTGAATTACATCAGCACCAGTAAGGTAAAACTGTCCCCCACCCTGTAATGCATTTGTTCTATTCACTCGGAGGCTGGAAGTAGGGAGGGTGAAAAAGTTAAAAAAAAAATAGTGAACCATGCCCTCTTGCCCACTGGTCCTGCCTATCCTATGTTTATATTTTCATCACATATATGTTCATTCATTAAGAAAAAAAAAGTGTAACATACTGTGTTTTAAATACACAGGTTAGGGGTGCCTGGGTGGCACAGTCAGTTGAGCATCCGACTCTTGGTTTCAGCTCAAGTCGTGACTTCAGGGTTGTGGGATCAAGCCCTGCATCAGGTTCATGGCATGAAGCCTGCATAAGATTCTCTCTCCCTCTCCCCCTGCTCTACCCCATGCCCCCCCTCAAAAATAAATAAACATTTAAAAAAAATTTAAAAACACAGTTTAGGCCTGAGTTGGGAAAGAAGGGAATTTAAGGTTTTAAGCTAGACTGCCCCGAATTAAATACCAAAAAGTTACGCCTAGTTATTAAATATATGACTATTTTTATGATTAAAAGTGACCCGAGAACCATGAGATCTGTCAGGGATGCTGTCAAAGGACACAGGAAGAGATGGCATTCCATGTACATCATCTTTAAATTCAGACCACTCGATAAAGAGATGAAAATAACAGTGCAACATTTTAAATGTAAAGTTGAGCTGAAAGAAAACTAGAAAAGCCAGGTCAGACACATAGAAGCTAGGCAATGCCAGGGTGGGAAAAGAGGGGAGACAGTGCTGCACACTCCCAGACAACACTGGGGCCCTGTGCCCCAGAAGCAGCAAGCCCAGCTTCGACCCGCCCAGGGGACACCTGGGGCTGAGCCACCTGCGGCAAGCAGAACAGCACCCCGGAAGGACTGCCCCCCCCCCACATAGGGCACCTAGAAAACCTGACTGACAGAATCAAGACAGTAACCTAAAGCCAGCTGCATCAAGGGTGGGCGTAGAACTGAACTGGCACTACAGATGTGATTCGAGAATCCCAACCTAATGACTCAACCAAGAAAACAAAAGACAAAACCAGTCAAAGACCAACAGAACCCATGAGCCCCGGGAAGAGGCAAATGCAAAGCTTCTCTTTGGGGTCACTTCAACAATCCAGAACACAGTGGATTCCCAGATAAAACAATCCCTACTGAACAGAAGCTTACAATAAAAAGTGTCAAATGTGAGGAAGCTGTATGTGAGCACACCATCATAAAGCAGTTAGGAAAGGAGGAGAAACAGAGTATTTCATAATATAGTAAGAAAATTCTAGGGGGCAACTGTATGGCTCAGTCATCGGTTAAGTATCTGACTCTTGATTTTGGCTCAGGTCATGCTCTCGGGCTCCATCTGCCGGGAGCTGACAGCACAGTGGGGAGTCTGCTTGAGATTCTCTCCTCTCTCCCTTTGCTGCTTCCTCTAAACCAACCCTTCTCTCTCTCTAAAAGAAAAATATATGTCTTTTAAAAAGGGGGGAATAAAGAAAATACTAGTTGAATTAAACACCTAGAGTTGGGAGGTAAAACTTAAAAACTTCTGGAAAAAAAAAAATGAGACTAGCTTTATGCCTTCCAAAAAGGAAACAATTTTTTTCAAAAAGACACAAAAAGTACACGTGAAAAGGGAAAAGCTAGAGTTGCCATTCAACAAACTTCTGGCCAATGAGATAAAAATTGATACACACTTGGTGGTGGGGGTTAGGGAGGTTGGTTTCTTCTGTTCCTTCCTGCCCGGAGCAGTGAAAGCTCTCTGGCATCCAGAAGAGAAAGGCCAAGAGCCAAGCGCAGGACAGAGACAGCCAAGCGCAGGACAGAGACGGCCACTCTAATACTGAACCACAGAACAAAGGCCAGCAACCCCCACCTCCAGGCATCTTGGTATTTGAGAAAGTCTTTGCTTGTTTAAGCTACTTTCAGTCTGATTTTTTATTTCTTGAAGCCCAACAGAAACAATCTCTTCCTAAATAAGGCAGAAAATAATAAAGGGTTAATCAGGCAGATTAGATAAATTAAAAAAAAAAAAAAGGAAAAGAAAATTGACTATTAGTGATGAATCAAAGTTGCATTGTCTTACCCTGGAAAAGTTCCTCAACTATATGAATTTATTATCACTCCAGCCTCTGATTCATAAGGAGAATATAATATTTTTAGTATTTTAATTTTTTATTTAATATTTATTTATTTCCTTTCCAAGCACAGGTTCAGTTTGAGAAAACATAAAGACATCAAAGGTCGAATTCTAATCCTTGGTCTTCCATTAAATACAGAAACACAAAATACCTTCTTTTTACATGTATGGTATTTTGCAAAGTGCTATAGAAATGTTAAAAAAAAAGAATTAGGGAAAATTTATCCCATTTGGTTTAAAGGCCAGTTATAATTGGCTTTCTGAGAAGCACCTTAGTTGCTAGGGCATTTTAATACTAACTACTTAATTACCACTGTTTTCACGGTATAAATCTAGTAACAAGTAAAATTTGAATTATACATTTTGATATTAAATATTTAAATATTATTGAAGCATACCACAGAAAAGTAAATATATGGAACATCAGGTAAAATGTGAGCTTATACACCATGCTCAACGTGAAAGGTGCTCTTCGTTTTATTCCGTTACTTGTGTTTCTGCACTTTTTAAGCAGCAGTGACTAAAAAGAAGACTCTTATTTTACAATCAGCACTGAATATTTTTTGTCAACAAATAGGTACAAATGAAGAATATAGAACTATTACCAGGCATTCCCCAATTTAAAGAAAGATTACTTTTAGAATATGAACGATTAAAATTCACCATCTTAACGACCACTTAAATTCTTTGTCTTAAAAACATTACAGGAATGAACAGAAGTTCATCTAGATACCAGTCGCCAGCCAATACGTTCAGCTGCTTTTCTCAGAGTCCACTTCATTTCTTGCCTGCTTCTACAGGTTCATTTCTTGCTACCAGTGGAAAAAATTATTTAATATCCCTAATCTTGAGGTGAATGGGGGGTGGCTATTTTTGTTTGTAACTATTCATCTCAATTCAGGCCAGGAAAAAATATATTCAAGTTACCGTTTCTGGGTGCTAAATTGAATCAGGTGTCCTCTCCTCTTAAGAAAATTAAGTTGCTTTTGTGCAAGAGTGTTTTAATGAGAACAGAGCCTGCCGACAGTGATAAATGGGAATGACACCAGAGAGAGCATGTAAGCAGGACAATATGTGCGTGTTACAGTCTTACAGCCTATTTTTCACTGACTATTCTGAATGACTTCGCTGTTTCTTAAGGGGCCTATTAATCTCAAATTTAGTTATTACACAACGTTTATTTGAACATATATTCTGCGGATGATGACAGTTAATAAAGGAAATCTTTCACAAGCTGTATTTTTACATATTGTTCCAACTACAGCTCCCAGTCATTTGATGGTATTGATGGAAGAACCCACATTGTGCTGAGGCTTTGAAAAAAAAGGCACATATATTCAGATTCCTTTCTAAGCACATGGGGACTCTTAAATAACCGTTAAAATGCATACCAAAAAAGCCCTTCTACAAAACGGTAAAAGGAAAAGGACACCTTAACTGTCCAGTGAAAATTGTTTAATATGAAAACTGACCCTTCTAAGACAAAACAGACACCTTTTAACACTTTTAAAGCTTTGCTATGTAATATGCAATAGTTCTCACACAGCAACCCACCATTTTCTCCACATGCGTGGCATAGAGGAGGGAAGACAAAATCAATTTTCTCGAGGTGCAAAAAGAATTAAGTAACAGAGCTACTTTGAGTTCCTTCTTGGTGTGCTTTTTTGATAAAATAGCAAGTACTTAAAATAGGGAGATTCTGCACTTCTTAGTTCTGGTAGCACACTTAAAGGCTAATGAGGATTACTTTAACGCTTTCCTAAAAACATATTAATTAGCTCAAGTACCTTTAGCAATTGAGACTGTGATTCTTGCTCCAAGAGAAATGTGTTACTTTAAGTATAACTGCCTCATACTAACAAAACCAAATGATATTAGCAGGAAATATTTCTACAAATTCAAGATTTTTAGGCCTGCCTCATAATTGAGATGAATATAGACTATGAATCAAACACCTGCAATTTCATCCTCCTGAAATCTGTCTTCACAGGTGTTCAATTTCAATGAAATCAGAATTTTCAACCAGTTAAGGGCCCTTAGATACTATGACAATCCCTTTATAAGTGAAGAAATAGAACTCTAGAGAGATAAAAGGATCTTTTGCAAGGTCATATTGGCTAGTGGCAAAGCCTATTATAGAACTCATCCCCAGACAGTTCCTGTGCCCTCTCTATCATACCCATGCTATCTATTTTATATATTATTTTTAACAGATATTTATAAATATACAATCTAAAGGGGCATAAACCAAAACACTAATAGTGGTTATGCTGGGGTAATACGATTATAGATTTTTTTTCTTTGTGATTTTCCTTGATTTTCAAGGTTTTTGTATTGATTATATATTAGAAAAAAAGCATACAAGAATGCTAATATTAAGCACAACAAACATTTTCAGAGGCTCTCGCTTTAATCTTTAGGCAAACAATGCTGTGTACATACTAGGGGCTCAATGTCTCACTAAAAATTGAAAGAAATTGAGGATAATACCAAGAAAATCTACCTAGACTTACTTGTTAAATTAATACTGAATACTGAGGAACAAACTGTGATTATAATTCAGATTATCAACGATGAAATTGAAGTGCATATTATTTATTACTAGCTTATTAAGTACTTATGAATTTCTATGAAGCTGAATAAAACCATACTCCTTGACATTATACCTTTTTTAAAATGCCAATTTCTCAATATCCCTGAAATTTAATTGTTCCTATCTTTTGGATTTCCTATGTACTTCCAAGAGGGAATAAAATAAATGCTCCCTTAATTATCCACTTCAACATAAATTTATTAATTTATTACACTAAGCACTGAAAATACAAAACTAAAATCCAGAGTGTCTGCTCACAGTATTAGGCTAGACATCATAATGGCTATACCACAACAAGATCAATGGGATCGGAGTTATGGCAGCACAGAAATTAACCTCTAAAATTTCCTTTAAAGTGGGCTTTTTCAATACCTCTGAGTGATGGACAACAAGCACTTTTCTGATCAATTAATGGAAGCTCTACTTAATGCCAACCCATGAACTAAGCTCTCCACCAACAGAGAAATTGGCCAAGAATTCCCTTAACACTTTGTTTAGAAGGGCATCCACAAAACCTAAGTGACAACCTACGTCAAACCATCTAGTGTTTCTTACAAATTTTAGACTCTAGCTACCTACCTCTGTTACTTCTGCTCTTTTCCATCCATTAGGTCTGGGAATCGCAAAGCTTCTTAAGAGGGCAATGGATCTATCCCTCAGCAATAACTCTCTCATCAGCTTTTCATTAGAAATAAAACAGCTTTCCTACCATCTTCTGGGAAATAACTTACCAAAGATTTACAGAACTGAAATGGACTTTTGCAGATCATGTAATCAAGGCACTTTTCCTCAAAGAAGACTACACTGAAATCACTTACAGAAGGAACCTACCTGTCCTGTTATTCATATCTTCAGGATCAGAGATTGTATAATCTCTTTCAAAATTCGAGATTTCAAATCTATATTTTTCACTACTAATCTACACTTCTCACTATCAAGTCCTTTCTTTTTCTGAATTAACTATTCATTTGAGATCATCTTTTTATGTTAGGTTTCCTAAGAAGATTAAAAAAGAGCTGTATTATATACTGTTACAAGTAGTATGCTAGTAAAAATGTTTAACAATTGGCTCTCAGGATGGGGGGAGGAACATCAGTTAGTAATATTAGCTGATTTTTGAGCTGTAAATACTCCCATCATGGCCAATTTCAAGCTGCAAACATGATGTCACTGAACACCAAGAGACAAAGGATGGCATAATCCCCAAAGTATAAGAAATGAGAAGGGCACCTAGGTGGCTCAATAGGTTGAACATCTGACTCTTGATCTCAGTTCAAATCTTGATCTCAGGGTCATGAGTTCAAGCCCCGCTTTGGGCTCCCATGCTGTGGAGCCTACTTAAAAAAAAATAAAATTAAAAAGATGGGGGAAAAAAGGCAAATTAAACACAAAATAAGTACAGGAAGAAAATTAAGTAAGATGTGAGCAGACATGAATGAAATCAAAACCATAAAAGCAATAGAGATCAATGAAATCAAAAGCTGGTTCTTTGGGGGAAAAAAATCAGTAAAATTGATAAAGCCTTAAAACAGGAATTGTAAAACTATTCTGTAAAGGGTTACTGTTCCATTTCAACCCAGCTGGTCTAACAACAACTGAATATACTGCAAAACAATTCTGACACTAACCCCCTGAAGTTAGCCCAGACACCACAAGCTCAAACCTCAGTCCTCCACAAGACTGACCTCACTTCAGAATGCACTTCTGGAGTTCCCAGGCCACCAGCACTTTTGATCAGCTGGCTATAAATTCAGGAGTTCCCATGACCCTGTCTACTTCAATAATTCAGTAAAACAGCTCTCTGACCCCACTGAAAGTGCTAGTTAAGATTACACTTTGATTATAAGCGATACACAGAGGGAGGTCTGGTCATTCTCCCAGCACATCAGTATGTTTACCAACCAGGAAGCATCAGTGAACTTCAGTAACCATAGTTTTTAATTGGGGTTTCATTATATAGGCGTAATTGATTAAATCATTGACCATGTGATTGAACTCAATCTCCAGCCCCCTCTCCTTCTGAAGGTGGAGTGGCTAAAAGTTCCAATCCTCTGGTCACAGGCTTGGTCTTCTCAGTGACCAGCCCACATCCTAAGATTACCTAAGAGCCCATCAAGAGTTGGCTAATTAGCGTAATTAACATAACAAAAACCTAATCACTCAGGAAATTCTAGCAGTTTTTGAAGTTCTGTGCCAAGAACCTGGGACAAAGATTAGGTATGTATTTTCATTATATGACAGCAACATAATAAACATTTCAGGCTTTGCAGCCCACATGGTCACAAATTCTTAACTTTACTGTTATAGCACAAAAGCAGCCATAGAAAACGTATAAAGGAATAAGTGTGGTTGTGTCCCAATAAAATTTTATGTATGGATACTAAAATTTTATTTTCAATTAATTTTCATGTGCAATGAAATTTTATTCTTTTTTTTTTTCTACCTGTTAAAAAAGTGTACAAAGGCACCTGGGTGGCTCAGTCTGTTAGTCGTCTGACTTCATTTTGGCGCAGGTCATGATCTCACGGTCCTGAGATCAGGCCTGGCAATGGTCATGGAGTCTGCTTAAGATTCTCTCTCTCCCTCTGCCCCTCCCTGCTTGTGCATTCTCTCTCTAAAAAAAAAAAAATAAAAAAAAGTACCAACCATTCTTAATTCACTTACTATACAAAAACATGCAGCAAGACTGATTAGCCTACAAGCCGTAGTTTGCCATTTCTGCTTTAGGAGAAAAAGAGAATATAGAAATGACCAATAACAGGAAAGAGGTAACATCTTGAGATCCTTCAGATATTTAAAGGATAAGAATTTGCAAACAGGGGCCCCTGGGTGGCTCAGTGGGTTAAGCCGCTGCCTTCGGCTCAGGTCATGATCTCAGGGTCCTGGGATCGAGTCCCGCATCAGGCTCTCTGCTCAGCAGGGAGCCTGCTTCCTCCTCTCTCTCTGCCTGCCTTTCTGCCTACTTGTGACCTCTCTCTGTCAAATAAATAAATAAAATCTTTAAAAAAAAAAAGAATTTGTGAACATATTATTTGATTTCAGCACGTAGTATAAAGCTGCACTAATCAACAATATGGTACTGGCTTAAGGACAGATGTATTGATCAACGAAACAGAACAGAAAGTCCAGAAACAGATTTATATAGTTACAACAAAATTGATTTTTGACAAGGATACACAGTAATTTAATGGGGAGAAAATAAGCTTTTTAGCAAGTGGTAACTGACATCTTTAAGCAACAAACAAAACAGAACTTTAATCCTTATCTCATAAAATGTAGGTTGGAATGGATCAGGGAGATACACCTAAGAGCTAAATCTATAAAACAATTAGAAGAGAACATAAATAAAATCTTCATGACTTTGGTTGAGGACAGCATTTCTCAGATAGGATACAAAAGTCATAACTTTAAAATTAAAAAATGATAAATTGGACCTCATCACAATTTAAAACATCTTTCCTTCAAAGATATTGTTAAGAAAATGAAAAAGCAAGCCACAAATTGAGAGAATATATTTTCAAAACATATATCTGATAAAGAACTTGTATGTAGGATAGATTTTTAAAAAATTCTCACACTAAAACAATCCAACAAAAAAGGAGACTAAAGATTTGAACAGACACTTCACGAAAGGAGATGACAAGTCAACCCATGAAAAGATGCTCAACATCATTAGTTATTAGAGATATGTATATTAAAATCATAAGATACCACCATATACCTACTAGAATTGCTAAAACTTTTAAAAAAATGGATTGTGCAGTGCTGGTGAAGATGTAGACCGAATAGAACTCTCATGTATTGCTGGATGCATCCGAAATAATACAGCTACTGGGGGGAAAGGTTTAGCCATTTTTTTTTAAAGTTACACCTACAGTTACATATGATCCAGCCATCCCACTCCTGGGTATTCACCCAAGAGACCGACACAGATATGTTCATACAATGACTTGGACTCAAATGTTCAGACCAGCTTTATTTGTGATAGCCCAATAGTGGAAACGACCCAAATATGCATCAAATGGTGAATGAATAAACAATTATGATACATCCATGCAGTACTACTCACAATAAAAAATAAATGAACTATTGGTGTATGCAACAATGTGGGTGCATGACAAAAGCATTATGCTAAATAAATGCAGCCAGATACAAAAAACTACATACTGTATGATCCCATGCATGTAACATTCTCAAAAAGATGAAACTATGCAGACAGAATTCAGATCACTGGCTATCGGGGCCTGCAAGTAGGAAAAGGAAAAAAAGAGGCACAAAAGATGATTGTGCCTCTTGCCAGCATAATGCCTATGTTCTACATGACTTTATATATACCAAAAATGAATCATACTATATACTTTTAAAAGGTGAATTTTACAGTTAATTATATATCCATCAACCTGAATTTTCAAATCTATAAAAATTTTTAAAGTAAACAAAAAAGTAGAAAAATACAACTATGACATTATTAACTTTTTCATATTTACTTGGTTTTGAGGTTTAACAGAAAATTTCAATAAAAAACCATCAATATGTTTTTACTTAATAAAAACATAAATTAATTCAAACCACCGTTATTCCTTACTATGAAAGCAAAGGCATCAGAGCTCTTTTAAGTCATCAACGTTGGTGATACTCAAAGACTCTGTGGGTTGATCTGATATTCAAAAAAGACACTCTTGTTTTATACTTATTTAAAGATGACAAAGATTTCATGTTAAGTAAAATGTTTTAATCGAAAATCATCACAGAGACATCTGGGAAATACTAGAAAAAGCTGTAATAATAAAGTCAGGAGACTTGGTTTCAAAACAACCTGGTCACATACTCTGCTACAAAAATTCTTTTAGAAAGATCTCAGTGTCTTCATTTTACTAAATGGGAATAACAACATCCACTTCACAAAATTTTTGTGAGGATTAAAGGAGATGGTAGATATAAAACCCCTAGGCCTCTAGCAACCATTCAAGGGACCATTCAAGAGCCCAGCAAGCCTTTGTTACACAAGTATTCATCGTCCAAGTCCCTGAAGAATGTAGATTGTACACGGAAAGGAGGACATGATAGCAGGCAAAGGCTCATTAATGAACCTACCATTTCTAACAGACTCTCAAGAAGATATTATCCCTTCACACTCACACCCTAACTACTTCACAATAGTATCCATCTCTGTACTTCAGCTTCAGTTGGTTTACTCTCACTGATCGCACAGTATTTTAAACGCCTGACAACACACCACAAATAAAACACAAATACGTTGCTAAGTCCTACGAAGATGTGGGATTTCTTTTTTTTTTTTTTTTAAGATTTTATTTATTTGACAGAGAGAGAGCACAAGCAGGGGGAGCAGCAGACAGAGGGAGAGGGAGAAGCAGGCTCCCCGCTAAGCAGAGAACAGATGTGGGGCTCAATCCCTGGACCCTGAGATCATGACCCAAGCTGAAGGCAGACACTTAACCGACTGAGCCACGCAGGCATCCTGAAGATACAGGAATTCATGAAGTCAATGAAATTAGCACAATGTTAATGGTAAGTAAGAAAAAAATAAATGACAGGAGGGAGTAAAAGGAGAGTAACTGGACTAGTTTTTGAAATGAGAGCATCTGTGAAAACTTAAGAAACCTCAACTTTTTGCAAGTTTGTACCTTTTTTATTGTGTTGCAAAATAAATAGAAGCAAAAGATGTAAAATCATGTCATCCTAACAATTTTCTTGGGAAAATTACACTGATCCCCACATTTCAAAACAATACTTGATTCTTTCTTCCTTCCTCCAAGAATCAGTGCATAGTTATAAAATAACCCAAATTTTGTTAAATGAATAAAGTTTGAATAAAGTAAAACAGGTTTACTTTCATAATTTAGTTTCATTTTTTTAAAAAAGGGTAAACATTTTTCAGTAATTAGTGCTAACCAGTAATTCATTTTTTCAAAGTTAATTGACTTTAAGCGAGTTTTCTCCTGTATCATTTACCATTGAATAACATGGATCTTCTCTTTTATTATTCTAGTTACTCTTTTATGAGGGACAGAATAGAGCAATTCTTTTTTCCTAAAAAGACGTAGTTGAAGTTAAAAAAAGAAAAGCAAGTTTCAAGGTATTAGATTCTTCAGAATGTAATTTAAATCTTCTACATATAACAAAGTAACACAGCTAGAAATTTTAAGAGAATATCTTCCCAATTTCCTAATTTTACATACAAGGGTTGGACTCCAGTCCAGTGTAGGAAGTGACTTGCTCAAGATCACACAGTTTCTGGCCATGGCAAGACAGGATCACAAGAACTTCCAAACACTCTGCCTTCTCTAGGCCATTAATCTTTATTTGATTCCAATATATTACATAGATAAGATATTTGTGAATATTAAAAAAAAAAAAACCCACGTAACGGAAATTGTAGAGACATACTAAAATGTAAAACACTAGTCAGCAAGCAGTGAAGCACTAAATCGACTTCAAATTTTTATTAAGGTTATCCTTCTGTTAGTGATTGAAGGTATATTAGCTTAGTGGGCCATGCAATAGCTGTAGCACCACAACTAATGGACTGCCAAGAGATGATTTAATAAAGAGGCCCAGCTGAACAATGGTGTATAAGTAACTGTGACAACCTGAGGCTTTCTTCTGGTCAAACGTTTTATATCTGTAAGTGACTTTCTCTAAAAAAATTACCTGAGAAGATACTCTCAGAAGGTTTAACTGTAATAACAGCAGCCCAAACATTCTTATATAAGTTCAGATTCTCCAAGATCTTAAGATGTGATTAAAAAAAAAAAAAAAGTTTAAAGGTCTGGTCCCCAGATCTTTCCACGGGCACCATTTATAACATGGTTAGGGGTCTAGTTAAACAACACTTCCAGCAACCACAATGTGTCTTTCTTTTGGTTGAAATAAAATAAAGAAACAGAGCAACGTTTTAAATATTGCCATCAATATTTTTACTCTAAAATATGAGCAAAGAAATCAGGTGGCTAGGAGGAGGATAAAATAAAAATATTTTTTAAATACACATTTCTATAAAATATTATATGGACTCCCCATCTTTACAACATGAACTAACTTGCCCTGGGAAGAGAAAATAAACGTAGTATAGGGAGAAAACTATTGAATGAGCAAAGATTTTTAAAAATAATATTCATATGATTGGTAAGAGTTCAGGGAAAAGCTGGCTCTGCATTCTTTATTACCTTGATGGTAATGTTGCAGTACACAGCAAAACCTTACAGATGCCCATTCACAACCCTTGGCCTAGAGATTCCATTAAAAAAAATTATCTAAGAAAATAATACAGGGGCGCCTGGGTGGCTCAGTGGGTTGGGCTGCTGCCTTCGGCTCAGGTCATGATCTCAGGGTCCTGGGATTGAGCCCCGCGTTGGGCTCTCTGCTCCGCGGGGAGCCTGCTTCCCTCTCTCTCTCTCTCTCTCTGTCTGCCTGCCTCTCTGCCTACTTGTGATCTCTGTCTGTCAAATAAATAAATAAAATCTTTAAAAAAAAAAATTAAAAAAAAAAAAAGAAAATAATACAGATCCAGGAAAAGATTTAACTAAAAGGATCTTCATCATAAAGTTATTTTTTAATAGCCAAAATTATCCAGGACTGAAATAAAACACTGCAAATCCACACATGAGAAGAGTAAACAGTCTTTAGAAACAGTGTTGTGGAACACTGTGGCGACATGATCACGATGTATTGCTAAGTGGGCAAACAGGATTACAAAACAGGATGCATGATATGATCTCATTTTATTCAACACATATGCAAATGAAAATGTCTAGAAAACACACATAAAAATACAGTATGATTATGTGACCAGTGGGATTATGGTATTTTTTGTTTCATTTACCTATATTTTCTAGATTACTAGGAATATATAACTGCTTTTATAATAAAAAAATTAAGATATTAAAAAAATGCCAAACAATACAAGAACATAAGGTTTCCTAGTCATTCTGTAATATTGTGTTACTAGTAGATGCCACACACAATGTGCTTTAGGACAGTGAATGGATGGTAAGCCTTTTCCTTGATAAGCCATTGGTCAAAAATTATTATGTGAACCTAACCCAAAAGAAAAAAAGTCACTTCATTGAAAATAACAGTAATTTTATTGGAATTAGAAAAAGCACCCATGACAGCCATTATCAAAGTAGTCATTTTAGGGAAATTAAATTACAAATAAATGAAGACATTTATGTGGAATGATTTTAGGTTGCAAGCAAAAATGGATAAGGATTCACATACTTAAAGCTGTAGTGTCTTAGGTAAAAACAGAGCTTTTGTTTCCTTTAAAAAAGGGTTTGCTATACTCACTTAAAAAATGTATTCCCTTAACTGACTCCTTACCATAGCAGAAAGCCTGAAGAACTCTGTTCTAGATAAAAAGCCAGATTCACAATTCTTTTCTTTAGGATGCTTGCTTCTTAGGAAACAAAGACAGAGCTTTCCATCTGAATTTTCATTTCAAATATTTCTTACTAAGAGAACATTTTGAAAGACTTTGAAAGTTGTTTCTTAAAAAATTATGCTTATAGAGTCCAATAAAATATCAGGTAGTCAGTATGTGTAACTAATGCACACTGTTTTGTGTAATACATTCATGGTATGACTCATTCAAAACAGGTTTATGAAGTAATTTTTCCTCTTCTAGACACATGTAAAAATAAAGACATTACTTAAAAGTAGAAATAATATCCTTGCACTTAAAACTGTGTTTAGAGCACCTTAAAAGGAATTCTTTTTTTTTTTTTAAGATTTTATTTATTTATTTGACAGAGACCACAAGTATGCAGAGAGGCAGGCAGAAAGAAAGAGGGGGAAGCAGGCTCCCTGCTGAGCAGAGAGCCCGATGCAGGGCTCGATCCCAGGACCCCGAGATCATGACCTGAGCTGAAGGCAGAGGCTTTAACCCACTGAGCCACCCAGGTGCCCCAAGGGATTCTTGATTTAAAATGCATTCCTAGAAAATTTTCAAAATAAAATGAAGCACTGGCAAACCTGGGTGCCCAGCTGGTTGAGCATCTGACTCTTGATTTCCTCTCAGGTCATGATCTCGGACACTGAGTCAGCCTCCCTGCTTATTCCTCTCCCTCTGCCCCTCCCCCTGCTCTTTGGGCATGTGCGCACATGATCACTCTCTCTCTCAAATAAATAAAATCTTTCAAAATAAACATAGTAAAAAATGAAGCACAATGTTATTCCAGTAGCCTTTTGAAAAACTGTTTTCAGATTCAACATCAAATAACTAAACACTGCATGCTCCCAATCACTGAGAGATTGACCACTCATACACTTTTTTAAGACTATAAATCTCAAGTTTGGTATTCTTCATAAATTAGGAAAAAATAAGGCATTTGTTTTTCTTCTAATGCTACACTTTATTTCCATTAATACAGCGAAGTTATCATAGAAAGGCACTACTTAAATCTGAATTGTCTATGCACAAAGTGCCTATTACATAATTATACATAAACTGCCCCCTGACCAGCACACTGTAAGGAAGATTGATGTACAACAAAACAGCTGGATTGAAAGACCTCTGTTGCTACTTCCTTCCCAATCATTGTCTGCAGTTGTTAAAAATTTCTGTTCAACTGAAGTCTTTATCAGACACCAAGTGAGTTAACGTCAACTGGAAAACTCTTTAAGAATATAAATGAGAAAGATACTCAAAACAGCCCTCCTTCTTTAACCACATTAGCTTAAATTCTAGATCCCAATTGTGAGCATAGCTTTAAGATTTTTCTAATCTGTCCTTTAACCTGCTTTCTCCTCTTCTCAATATTTCTCTTATTTTTCTAATCTTAAAGTTGAAAGAGGTTTATATTTTTTAGGAAAAATATGGATGCTTTTTAAAAATGTATTCCCTTAACTACTCCTTACATCTATTTTCTAATCCCCAGCTCACTTAATTAAATTCAGCGTGAATTTAAATTGCAATTAACATCTTTTGAGGGATTACATGTTCTAATCACAATTATGCAGTGAATATTTGAAACACATACATTTTGTTATACTATCTGAAATGCAAATTGGAGTCCAAAAAGATGTTTAATAAAAATGTATAGTACTGAAGACTTTATTATGGAACCTAAGGGACTAGAAATGAGATTAAAAGGAGTAAAAGCAGTGATACAAGTACAAAAACAAATTGCTTTACCTCCAAAACCCTTGGAAATGGCCCCACTTGGCTCCCATTTAACCTAGCTTCATTACAGTTTAAAAACTGTCTTCCAAGAGGTGCTATTAACCAACTGAATTTCTTTTTTGCCCCAAGATTAGTGGCTCACACAGTGAGGTGATGCATAAAATTCTACAAAAGCAAGAGATAAAAACAGTTTTTCTGACCCAGAAATTAATAATAAAATTATTTAACTTCTTTTACTTTACTTTTCTGTCAAAATAGCACTACACAAGCAGGAGGAGAAAAAAAGAGACATTAAGCATCCTCTATGCCAGACAGCAGTTGTTATTTCACTTAATTCTTAAAATAACCCCATGAGATAAGTGTTACTCCATTTTACAGATGTGAAAAATAAGCTTCAGAGAAGGTAAGTGGTTGAGAGAAGTAAGTGAAATGAATCAGCGGTAAAATCAGGACTCTAAACCCAGGCTCTTGTAAAAGGACTATCATATAAATGTGAACCTCAGGAGGAAAGCCTAGGACAAAGCACTTATCTTCCCTTGTCCATTTAGCTATAATTGTCTCAAACAAGCTGCTGAGATTTTAGTGGGCTGAGAAGACACCTTCATCTCTGGTGTAACCCTGATTAGAAGAATGCTTCAGGAAGTTTCATTCTTGGGGCTCTCAGAGTTCTTTCCACAAATCTAGGGGTTTGCTGAAAAGCCAGGATAACTTCACTATCTTTTCAGTGTCTGGTAGTCAGGACTGGCTTTATCATGAAGTAAAGACCTGGTTTATTAATCTATGCCCTGTTTCCTTCTGGTAACCTTCCTCTTTTTTTTTTTTTTAATTGAAACATAACTGACATATAACATCATATTGGTTTCAGGTGTACAACATATTGATTCACTATTTGTATACATGGCAAAATAACCACCACATTAAGTCTAATTGCTATCTGTCACCGTACAAAGTTACAAAAATGTTTTTTCTTGTGAGAGCTTTTAAGATCTACTCTCCTAGGCAATACAGTTATTATTGACCACAGTCACCATGCTGGCTGTTACACCCCCATGACTTATTTTCAGTTGACCCTTGAACAACGTGGGTTTGAACTAAATGGGTCCACTTACAGGCAGATTTTTTTTCAATGAATATATGGGAAATTTTTTTTGAGATTTGCAACAATTTGAAAAACTCACAGATGAACTGCATAGCCAAGAAATACTAAAAAAATTAAGAAGAAGTTGGATTTGTTGTAAGAATATAGTATATAATATATGTAATATACAAAATATGTGTGAATCAACTATTTGTGTTATTGGTAAGACTTCCATTCAACAGCAGGCTATTAGTAAAGTTTTTAGGGAGACAGAAGTTATACACAGATTTTTGACTGCCCAGGGGTCAGTGCCACTAACATCCATGTTGTATAAGGGTCAACTATATTTTATAACTGCAAGTGACTTTACCAATTGATCTTCAGGGTCCGTCTTTACACTTAATAGACTGTTAGCTCCAAGAGTAGGTTTATTTTTAAAGAAACTAATGTAAATTTCTGTTCTGGCTTTCATGCCCTTACACTATCAGCTTCCTGATAACTTTTCACCATCCACACCACTTTCACTACCAAACTTTACCAGTAAAAGGACTAGTGATGCTGACTCTTGCTTTTTCCTTTGAGATTGTCATGAAATAATACCAAGTTACAAAGCTGCCTACCCATTCAGCCTTGAAAAACAGGGTTAAAAAAAAAAAAAAGGTTTCTCTCTTATTTATCCAAGATCCATCCTCCTAGATCTATGTGATATGATTATGCCTAATGAGACACAACCTCCTACACAAGAACAGATTTGGACACAATCCAAAGATAGGAGGGAGGTGGTTGGGAAAGAAAGGCTAAGATTCAGTATGCAGTTTACCACCTAAAACGGACGTAAGATATATAGGCACCAGAGGGCGCTACATTTAGCTTATACAGGTCTGAATCCAGGTCCATAGACAGGACTTTGAACAACTTTAACATAGGAAGCCTCTGTTTCCTTGTCTCAGAAATGGGTGTAAAATTAGTATCTACTTGTAAGCATTTGCAAAAATTAAGTGAGACTATATAACCTATTAGCATAGTAAGTACTTAATAAATATTATCTATTATTAACTGTATCATCTTTATCAATATTATAATTACTAAGTGGTGAGAATGATTAATCAACGACTTGCTAAATTAGGGACCCAGAAATAGAGAAAAAATTTCTGGTAAATTTGGAAAAATAGAGACAAATAATCATTTTAAGAGGGAAAGAAGAGGAAGGATGGAGATGGGGAGGTAAGGCAAGCCTTTAAAACAAATGTAGTGTTTATTTTTTACAATACAACTCACCGTGATTTTAGAATATAACCTGTTCTGCAGAATTCTTTGTTGATATTTAGAGATTTGTAAGGCCCCAGGAAAAAAGTCAACAAAAATATTTTACCATCTTTGGGGGAAACATCTGAAAAAAGCTGAAAGAAGTCTTGTGGGGAGGGGAAACATTTATAGAGGAGTGGCTCTTAACAATTCTAGTTAGGATTGGGGTTTGGAATAAAAGAGTCATTCAGGGTGTTTCTACAGTTTTTGAAAAGCAAAGGGTGAATGGGGAACACAACCAGAAGGGCAACACAGTCACCAGAGAGGCTAATAGTTTCTAGCAGGACAGAAACCAACAACCCCTCTGGGGCTTTTTCTTTTGTTCTTTCCTATAAAAC
Source organism: Mustela nivalis (assembly GCF_964662115.1). NCBI lineage: Eukaryota > Metazoa > Chordata > Mammalia > Carnivora > Mustelidae > Mustela > Mustela nivalis. The sequence goes on along the minus strand of NC_139023.1, from coordinate 144,454,287 downwards.
ACCTCACCTAGTCTTCATTTCTCCAGTGCTGGCCTTTCTGAATAACAATGTGGGGAGGGTATAAAGAGGTGTGATGGGTTGGTAGAGGAAGGAAGATGGTCAGCAGAGGCAGAAGTTACCACTGGGGTCAGAGATGTTGGAAAGGTAAACAAACGCAACAGCTTCACAAAGCTGCAAGGAGCACATGGATAATGTTTTCTTGAGATAGTACTAAGTAAAGGTAAGAAAAATCAATGTACACTGGGATCCACAGACTAAAATCCGAGTACTATAATACTACTATGGTACATTATTATATGGACCCAATTATTCAGTAAATGAGCATTTGATGAATTCCTACTGTGTTTAAGGAACTGCATTGTTATTTTTTCCTTTTTCTTTCTTTCTTTTTTTTGTTTTAGTTTTTGTTTTGTTGCTATAAAATAAGACTTCTGTCCTTAATACCATTCAACCTATCAGGGGATACCAGATGTGTCAAATCTACAGCTACATTAAAGAAAACCAAGCTATGGACAAACATTTATATAAACCTAATAGGTTCTATGGATTTTCTTCAAAGTAGACCTCGTTTAAAGATTTTATTTATTTGACAGACAGAGATCACAAGTAGGCAGAGAGGCAGTCAGAAAGAGGAGGAAGCAGGCTCCCTGCTGAGGAGAGAGCCCGATGGGGGGCTCCATCCCAGGACCCTGGGACCATGACCTGAGCCCAAGGCAGAGGCTTTAACCCACTGAGCCACCCAGGCGCCCCCAAAGTAGACCTCGTTTAAAACAGAGTTTATTTACTCTGGATTGGCTTCTTTTAATGTACAAGGGTTGTATTGGAGGCAGATGTAGAACTGGATTCTGACAACAGGTAGTGAAGCAGCCTGCACTGTTGGTTGATAAAAAAGGAAAAAAAAAAAAAAAAGGCACACTCCTTTGACTCTTCTTTACCTATTTCATGGTCTTATTGCTTCCTCTAATGCCTTTTGTTCAAAATATTAACAAGTTAACAACTATTGCTCAAACTTAATGCATTATTTAAAATCCTATTATTAAGGAATGTACTTAACTAGAGCTCCTCTTGAAATATTTTAGGTATAAGTCAGATTCTGATATTTTATATAATGAACATATTATATATAGCCACATACATAAATATGTATATATTCATGTGTTCACATATATATTCACACACACACACACACACACACACACATACATAATCATATATATATACACACACATATATCTTCATATGCCCCAAACACACCATATATGTAACCAACTAAATGGGTAATATGAAGACGTATTATAAAAGAATTTTGCTATTACTACAAAGAATTGCTTAGATAGAACTGGTTCCTTCTCCCTATATTCTGTATATATATGGTTAAATGCACAATCGTCTTTCAGAAAAGAGTTTCTTTTCCATTATAGCACAAAGTATCTACCTCAATCTTTAACACAAAGTATCTACCTCAAACTTTAACACAAAGTTTTCAATGGAGTATTAAAATGATTAGTGGATCATTTTTAAATCATGAGAATTCTTTTCACCAGATGTATGGTAACATAGCCTATGGATCCTATAGTACACCCAACTTTCTATATTTGCTGACCTTGAGAATCTCCCTAAAGTTCCTCCTTTTAAATCGGCAAAACATTACTTAATGCAGGCTGGTCTGTGGATATGAAACATGCACTGACACTAATTAACAATGACCATCATTTCTCAATTTCTCAATGAACCAGGTACTGTGGATACATCATCTTTACATACATCTTCTAAGTAAAAAAAAACAAAAGAGATATAGTAAAAATAATTCCCAGGTATATACTGCCATTTCTAATTTGTTTAAATAAACAAATGTGTTAGACACAGTTAAACATACAGAAAATATTTGTAAACTTTCCAAATTTAGGCATCCACTAAAAGTATTTCCAGAAGCTGTTTAGACTATTGGCCAAATAGATTTTCTTTTCCATTCAATTTGCTTTTAGCATTTGAAATATGGCTTATTATAAAACTATTTGTTTAGGAACATATGCTAACATTAACCCTTTAAGTTAAATAATGTCTATCTGAATATTTTCATCTCAAACTCTGGTTGAAGCTAAAGTCATTCCCATTTGTTGAGGGTTGGTTAAAAGAAAAAGTCTACAGGAAAAGACAGAAAATCTTCAAACCATTGAAAGTATACAACTATAATTTTTTTTTAAGATTTTATTTATTTATTTGACAGAGAGAGATCACAAGTAGTAGGCAGAGAGAGAGAGAGGAGGAAACAGGCTCCCTGCTGAGCAGAGAGCCCGATGCGGGACTCGATCCCAGAACCCTGAGATCATGACCTGAGCCGAAGGCAGCGGCTTAACCCACTGAGCCACCCAGGCGCCCCTAAAACTATAATATTAAAATAATGCTCTAATAGTTGAAAATTGTAATTGTTATAACAGCAATTAAGTATCCAACTACTCACTCTGTCAGACTTAATGATTTTTATCATTATCCTCTCATTTAAAAATCATATTATACCCATTTTAGAGTTGAGGTAGATGAGGGGTAAAGCAATTTATCCAAAATTGGATTAACTATTAGTTAGAAGAACCAGAATCTGTACAGATCTAGGGACAAAAAAGCCCACACTCTTTTCACTAGGATATGGTGTCAACATTAAACACCTCAGCTGAAAACAACATGCTACTGCAGTTTGAACCACCAACCTCATCAACCCAAGAAAATACAATCCATCCCACCCAACCATTTCCTCACTTCCATCTCCACTCACTCCCAAAAGGTTTGTGCAGTTTTCCAAAGCCACACCAAAAATAAAGGAAAGTAAAAGTGACATCAACACAAAATATAAATCCTTCAGCGCCTTAAAAAAAAAAAAAAAAACCCTTTCCCATAAAATACAGTGGGATAGGTGTAGGAACGAGTATGAAAGAGTAATGAAGGTACAAAAAAACGTACTACTGTCAGCACTCCAGCTGAGTACCAATGTGTTAGAGCATCTCCGTTGAAAAATCAGCCTAAGTGCCTGTTTTGGAAAACACTGCCATGTACTATACAGCAGTGTTGGGAAGGAGAGCAAGCCCGGAAATTAATTAAGAAATGAGTGGTTTTACAGAGTGCTATGAGAGAAAAAGAACTTTCTAATAAACTTTCTCTCTATAGAGTGAAATCTTCCTACAGATTTTCTTCCCTCATTTACATATCTGTACAGGCCTATTCTTTTTTTTTTTTTCCTTCCTCCAAGCCCCTTTGCCCTTTCAATCATGAAGCATATTACTCCACTGTCAGTGCAAAGCAGTTCCTAACAACAGGGAACCCAGCTGGGATAGGAAGAGGGCAGCAGGCTCATGCATTAACATAATAATCCAACTGTGTTCCCATAGGCCCTTAGGGCAGACAGCATATTAGGTAGGCCTCCTGTGCAGACCCTGGCGGAAGCTGCCTGATCACCTGCCTATCAACCTGTGGCAGCTACAGCCAGCTCAATAGCACCAGCTCCTGCCAAGCAGTGGTGCCCAATTACCTTACTACAAAAGACAGAAATCCATTTTTCTATGTCTGTTTAATGTACTCAATGCATTTCCTTATTTACGATGTGAATCTACGTTTCTGCTCCATTTCCGGGGGATTGACTTACTGCCTTTTAACTTTTGAAAGTCTAGTTGTCTAAAGGCCATCTCGCTGCAGTAGGCAGGAAATGAGACTGAAAACCAAATTTCAAATACCAAAGCGCAGGTTGGTAAAGCTAACTGCTTGGTCATCAGTTGTCCAGTGTGTTTTTTCCATCGATACAGAGGACCAGAGGTGTGGGGAAGATCTGAACGGCTGTCATCACTATTTCCTTAAGGGGACAAAGGTGGGGGAAAATCCTATACCAATATCTTCTTGAAATGTAGATTTTTTTTTATATTCTAATCCGAGCATATATTCTAAGGTTCTCACAAAGCATAAGTTTTTGTGTACACTGATCCCCTCATGAGGAAAGTACATGGATCACTACAATTGGCTTAAAGAGTAGAGAATCACAAAAGATACAGCAAAACTATTTTTTAATCTTAATTTATCATTGAAAACCAAAAAAAAAAGCTCGCCCATTTGTATGCTTTTTACTGTTTGCATATATGAACTGCATGTTTTATTTTAATGCAGCTCTGTTCCTAGAGTCTTTGATTTACTCTATGTATGTGTGGTTTTCTTTCCAAGCCACAACACCTATCAAATAAGGAAAAGCCAAAGGGTATATTCCACTAAATAGATATGTATACATCATCTTTAAAACATCATAAACAGATGTTTGAAATTATAATTCACTTCACTGAATTAAATACGGTGCTCTCGTTCCTTAATAAAATTTCCCCTTACAAAGGTTACAAAGAAAAGGCATAATTGGACATTTATGGGGAAAAGGTACTTTTTAAAGTATTCCAAATGATGCTATTTAAAAAGAGCATGAGGCTACCAATTTGGCTAGGGAAATATTTTCTACTGATCAAGCGTTTCTTTAAAAAAATGAGTTTCTAAGCATGTTGTATTTTTGATTTTTAATGGCTATTTTAATAAAAAATGAATCCTCCAGTCAAACAAAAGTGCATTTATCTACCATTTCTATGAATTTTAAATGTTAGGAAACTAATACTATTACTAAAGCCTACTAAACTGATGTGCTTTATGTGCACTCTAATAATTAAGTAGAAATTAAGTATCAAGGGCCATATCTGCACATGGCACTGATTTTCACTGTCAAAGTTACCTCTGTTACCTAACATTAACAGTCTGTGCATTATGTTAACAGATGATGGTGACCATTCAGCAACTTATCAGTTCTTTGGATTACTTCCATTTACCAGACAGGGTTTTATTCAAGGTAAATGCCCTCATCGTAAACAAATTTGTTTGCTCTTTACCAAACAACCCGGGGAAAATTCAAATAAAAGAAGAAAAAAAATCCTAAAATTTTCTTTTCTGTGAGTAAATCCTGAGCTGTTTAATGGTCTCTAAATAATATACTATATTATTTGTTGATGGGAAGTGAAAATACAAAATACTAACCTCAATAATAAATATTAATGCTTATATATGTGTTAAACAGCAAAATTATACATATCCCCTTCTTGATCTTTTGGGGATTCCAGAGGCTTTTTATTCTTCATAAATTCTTACATTTTGACAAAATGTAATGCATCTTCCAAGTCATTAAATACAGAAACTTGATATTTGATTAAAAAACAATCAACAATAGCCATGTAATGACAGGATAAATTGTAGTCTAGACTTTACCAAGGGATAGGCTTCCACTCCAGGGTAAACAAAAGAAAAGCATTTATATAAAATAGAAATCTAGCTAGTCCATTAGTAAGAACTTGATTTTCACTTAAATAGTTTGTACAGGTTTGTACAGCTAGAATAATTTAGCCTCTGAGGGACAGCAGAGAAGGAAATAAGGCACAGGGAACTGTAGAATCATTTCCAGCGTGAACGATTCAATTTGAGATCCAGTTAGAATTTTTAAAAAAAACCTAAACATAAATGGAGGAAGGTTATTTAAATTTGAGTGGGAATATACAGAGGTAGAAAATGATGTGAAAGAATCTGTAGCTATATTTAAGTATGATAAACCAACTTTTAAGTCTGCCCCCTGCCCTCTCCATAGCAGCTTTTCTTCGGCTGTATGATCCTGTTTGAAATATACCACATCTTCATTTTGATACCACTAGAGCATTCCCTACTCTCCAGAGAATTACCTAGAAAGGACCCTCTTCTATTTGATTCTTAAGGATTTTAGCTACCCAGTTCAATTTGGTCGTGTGGATATGGCATCAGAGCTGGTTTGCAGCTAGTATATTTTGACATTTCTGCCAAGGATAAGATTAAGTATGAAATAGCAAAATTACACGTTAAAATAGATGCCATTTTACTTTGTTTCCTCCTGAATAGCCCTTCAGCTGTTGAGGCACATACATTTTTCCCCAGGCAAAATCCCCAGGCTAAAAAAACTAAGCCTCATATCTTCCGGAAGCCCAGCTTCCCAAACATATTCTGAGGTATCTGATTATCTATCGGTTGTCGTTTCAGTCGATATTTAACCATGTAAATTTTACCCGAAAAAGGAAAAACATGCCACTTAAAACATGTCTTTCTTGTCAAATGCTCATACTGGATACAATCAATGACAATACTTAATTTCCTATTTCTTCTTTTTAAAATGTTGTTCTTTGTTTTAGCAAGAGTGAAAAGTCACAAGGATTCAAGAACTAATCATTTTTGCACTCCAAACATAACTTTCCCTCCAAAAGTGCCCTCCCAAGCAGTGAGCTACCCCTCATTTGCCACCAGGGTGAAGACCCTCCCATCCTCTAAGATCTAATCCTATCACGTTGCAGCCTCAGACTCTTGGGCAACTATGTGTCAAAGACCACCATTTTAAATTGTGACAGATGTTCTGAGGGCTGTTCCTCCAAACCTCAAATGAGGAAAAATGTTCCTTTAGAAATAAAGAAATTTAGGAAACAAGTAAAAAAGGTAAATAAGTAAATAGCTCTTAAGATCTTTCACGCCATCAGAGATTAGGAAAAAATATTTAAAACTGCACACTTAACCTCAAAACTTTTAAAATTAAGAGAAATTAAAATGCATATTGAATCATCACATTCTAACAAAGCCAACTTGATTTATATCGCAAGCATTTTTATTTAGCACATAATTCTATCACAAAAAGTTTATAGATTATTACCTCAATACCCACTCAAGTACTAAATCATTACACATTAAGTTATTAAAAGAATTTTAAAAAGAGAGCTTAATTGCCTGTTCTTACAACTTAGCTCTAATTTCGAATCAGAACCCATCCTGGAAAGCTTTAAAGAGACTGCTGAAACAGAATTAAGAAATAAAAGATGAAAAATAGAGAAACAAAATATGACTGGGTAGAGGAATACATAGTCTACAAAGAAATCTATGAATAAGGAAGATAGTGGGAATAAATAAAAAGCAGAACTAGAAAACTAACACTCTTCACCTCCTATATTTGATAATGCTTATTATTTGAAAGTACTGTCCACAGTGTGATGGGAGATGCTGCAAGAGATGATACTCACAGTAATGGTCCGTAAGGTAAATGGGAGGAGGGAGAAAGGTGGAGGTGGAGGAGAGCACCAAGAGTCAATGAAGCAGCTTAAGACAACTACATTAACAGGTGAGCCACCAGCAACATTGACAACTTCGGAAAGATAGGGAAAAGGGATGTTCCTTTTGGTCTTCTCCTTAGCAAATCCCTATTTTAAATGTGGGTATATACACAAGCATGTGTGTCTTGGGGGTTAGGGGGAAAGCAGAGGAAGAGAGGAATTCCTTGAAAAGAGGAAATAAAAACAGCCCCCTGAACCACAACAGAACGGAAAGCTCCTTCTACCACTGGACTTTAGTCCTAGAACTAGGACTCTCATTCCTTTGGATCAAATCCTGCTACATAACCAACTCCAAGGAACTGACAAAAACATTGTGATGCTGGGAAGTGTTTTGTAACTCTGAATACTACTTGTTTAAAGTAAGCCATTAACTGGAGCTTAGAAATGTTTAGGGCACAATGGTCCTAACTGACTCAACTTGCATTCAAAATAGGAAAACACATAACCAGACTCTTGTGTGATGGTATATGGTATGGTTGACAATGGGGTAGCCTGTAAGAGAAAGACAGGTGTAAAGAACAAAAACACCGATCATCACACAAATTCAGCTCTTAAAAAAAAAATACAGTTGCCTCTCTATTCTTTGTACAAAAAGACAATTTTATTCTTGCTTCAATACTTAAATCTAGAAGCAAAGAGATAAATCAATTAATCCTTACAAACTGCTCCTAGGAGCTTCATTTTCCTCAAGGAGTTAAAAGAAGCCTTGACCACCACACAAAGAATATGAAATCTCTGCACTGTATTGCTAACACATATCTCCAATTAGGTTTAAAGACATTTTTACAGCTTTTATGCCAAGTTTATATTACTAGATGTTAAAGAATGTGTTGTAGCACTTAAAAGCGCTAAAGCTGGCTCTTGATAATAATGGTTTATGATTATATCTCATGGAAAGCAGGAATAAGGCTTTTACACAATTTTGTTGTTACACGATGACGCTGAACAGAAACAAAAATAAGTGGCAATGCCAACCAAAATCTTTTGTTCTCTCTTTTGATACTCTCATCTAGAGGCTAACATATCAAAAGTTATAATTAGATTTTTACCTATGCCTTGGAATAAATTCAGCTAAAAGCCTTTAGAAGCTTTAGGATTAAAACAAACTCAAAACAGCAAATGTATTCACATTTTCCAAATCCATCTATGTCTCTGCAATGTAAAACTGTATCTATAAAGCAAACAGGTAAAGGATAGCAAGAATTTTCAATTAGCATTTCATTATAATACCAATGCAAAAAGAAAGAGGTCAACTATTAATAAGGTACAGATTTCCCACCACTGGGATTTATTCTGAATTCATTTTAAGACCAGGAAGCTGTGATCTAAAAATCTCCACTCTAAAGCAGCTAAAAGTTGAAATAATTGTACTTTTAAAGTAAGGATTGGGGCTTTAAGAACAGCTCTTCATCCATTAAACCATGTAGTTCCTGACTATTAATTTGTAATTTTGACTTAGAACCCTTATGCCCACTTATTTCATGATAAATGGTTATATACTGGATAACACATTTATTGTGGATAAGAAGAACAGTGCTTAGAGATTTCAATCAAGCACATGGGTTCCTTTTCATTTCTCTTTTTTGGTATGTACACTGCTCAAAACCACACAAAAGAAAACATATCAAAAAAGAAATATACTCACTAAAATTTAAGGTTACTCCAACAAAAGGGTTAATTAGGGAAACAAATTTTCTCAGACTGCTAATAATGGGAATGACACATACTATGTGCCCATAAGTAATTCTCAGGTATCTTTGATCTTCAGCCCCACGCGGTTTCTGTTGCCTACCGTAGCCTGGCCTCTGGGACTCTCTCAGAACCAGACATCTGGCTACTTTGTTGTTTTAGACTAATCTCCTCCCAGGAGAGCTCAAGAAATGACACCAGGCAAGGAGGGTCCTGGCAAGGGAAAAAACATTATGGTATTAGCAGATTTTTTTTCCAAGTGGACGGGAGTATCAAAATTGTCTTCAAATTTCTACAGGGGTCTTAGTAGCTCTTCTGTTCTGTGGTTTTACTCTGGCATAATTTTAATAGGGTATAAATATTATATCTATAAGCCCATCAACTATCTTCAAGAACTCACTGAAAGTAAATCATAGAATCTTACAACGTGTAGGAGAAAGTTGTAGGGAAAAATACAAATCAAATTAATTCTTCACCCATCTGTTAGGGTTGGGTGATGACTGATAAAACAAAGATTTTAATTGTCAGCTGAAGGGTTACACCGAAATTGTGGGATAATGTCTAAGATTTGCAAATACAGTTGCATACCTCCTATTAGGCCAACTCCCTATCACATTTCTTCTTTTAATTGGTATTTTTTTTAAAGAATCTTGGCCACCAATCTACCAGAAGGGTTTTATTGAAGTGTACCTCTGTAAAGTGTCTCTGAGGAAACCAAGAAGGAGCAAGAAGTGATACAAATTGAAACAAACAAACAAACAAAAACACAGTTAAATCAAGGACAAATGTGGTTTTTTTTTTTGAAGCAATGGAAGATCATCAATATTTTCCCCAAGGCAACAAATAATCATCAATATCTTAATTCCTTTTCAGGGATTTTTGTTCAATCCTAAAAATCTATACATTCTGAGAAAGAAAAATTAATTTACCATTTGTTACACAAATAGAATATAAGCCAAGTGAGGAAAGTGCTTCATCTGTGAACTTTAATATTTTATCCTAAAATCACATTTTATATATTTCTAATATATTCAGATAATGCATGATATCAAATGTATACTACAATATGACATCTATGTTCTTATACAGAATGACCAGAAATTCACCAGATTAGCTAAAATACCTAATACATTTATCTCTTATGTAGTATCTGTTAATATAAAGTCCTTGTTTTAAGTTTCAACTGCCTTTATAATATTAAAAACACCAAACTATACAGTGACTTTTACCTTGGGCTGTATTTCATAAATTAACGATTCCAATATCCTATTTTATCATAACACCATCCACTCTGTTAACATCCATAGAATTACCACTACAGATGAAAGCTTTCAGAAGATAAATGTAAAAAAGACAATCTTAAGCAATAATAATTATTTTGTGATTAAATAATTCCCCAAGTAAAACAAAGGACTTATTATATTAGTGTGGACTAAGCACGTCACAAAAAGACAAATAATATATGATTCCACTTAGGTGAGGTTTCTCGAGTAGTCCCATTCATGGACACAGAAAATGAGAAAGTTGGTAGCCACGGCTGGGAAGAGAGGAATGGAGAGTTATTATTTAATGAGTATGTATTTTTATTTTGGGAAGATGACAAAGTTCTGGAGATGGATAGTGGGGATGATTATACAACAATGTAAGTTAAGTGTACTTAATGCCAATAAACTGTATCCTTAAAAACAGTTAAAATAGTAAATTTTATGTTAGGTATATTCACCATGATTTTTTAAAATTACATCAGATACAAATAATATAAAAAGTCAAAGATAATGAAAAATCAGAGCTCTTTTATTTTACATATCTGTCTTTGACCAAAGATGCATAAATTTTATGAGATTACCAGTCACACTTTAATACACATATTCTTATCATTATCACTCAAGAAACACCACCACCAAAAAAGCACAAAGTCAGTCTTGGAACTAGAACCTATACAGCTATAAATAAGAAATACACATTCCTTTCTGTCAAATGGAAGAAGCTTCCATGAGATGCAGAGGCGTTGGCTGAGCTACATGTGGGGTGAATACCACAGGGCCCCGGCAGAGAGATGGCAAACCTTCTCAAAGGGAGACTTGCAGTCAGGTAGAAAAATCAATGCCTACTCAAATTCAGAGGGATCATTTTTTATCCAACTACTGGTTTTTTGGTCTACTCATTGGTCAGCCCTTATTTTTCTGACCTAGGTAGCTGAGGCACTGAGCCGTCTATAGATGGAGAGCTTTCAGTGCACCTGTCCTAGCTCCAGTGTTAACTGCAGGACTGGCCAAAAAGGGAAGGATAGGAACAAAGGCACTGGCAGCAGAGTGCCCAGTTTACAATCACTCCCAGATCTGCTTCTTTTTGTGTCTGTTTTTTCACCTACAAAATAGGGATAATAGTACCTTACTCAAAAGGTTGTTAAAAGGATTAAAGGAATTGATACATACAAAGCCCTGAGAACAAGGACTGACACATATCGTGCCCTATAAGAGCCCTGGCTCTTACTATTTTGATGACAGGCGCTTACTATCGTTGCAGTTGTCTCTTACTGTGCGGGTTAGCAGCTAGCTAAATCCACTTAGGGCACAGGGATTGCCCACAATAACAGTGTATTCCAGATTGTGCATTGCTATAGTTCTGAATCATTCCACCATCCTGCTGTGCCCTTTTTTTATCCCTCCAGGTCAGAAATTAGAGAAGTGCAGAAAAAATGCTAGCATTCTTTCACATTCCTAAAGAACTTTGTAAAAATCTGCAGTTAGGCTCCTTCCAACCAGTGAAGGTCTCCTTTATTTAGCAAACAAGCTTCTAACTCAGTTAACTTCTTTCCTCTTTCTCAACTGATAGTCAACTTATAATGAATTGGGCCTTCAGTCCTAAAACTTCATCAACCATAGGCCAACTGTTTCTTAAAGTAGGCTCCTTTTTAACCCTCAGAAGTATTTCAAACACAATTTGAAAATGAAAATTTTTTAAAGAGTACATAATTCCTCCCACAAAAATTCTATCTTTGCTTATCTACAAAAAGATGATGCTATCCCAACAGAATTCACATCTCTTTATAGACTACTTGAACACAGTAGATCCTTGTTTAATTTTAATGCCAGCTCTCATTTTTCATATGAAAATGTGACTATGTACCCCACCTTTTTTAAAAGATTTATTTACTTTTTTTTTTTTTTTACTTATTTATTCATGAGAGACAGAAACAGAGAGAGGCAGAGGCAGAGAGAGAAGGCTCCCCGCTGAGCAGAGAGCCCAATGCAAGACTCAATTCCAGGATTCCAGGATTGTGACCTGAGCCAAAGGCAGACGCTTAACTGACTGAGCCACCCAGTCACCCCTGCACCCCACCTTTTTGAAGGCAAGTGTGCAAACATATAGCAGAATAGCTGGTGAGTAAAACTACTCAGGAACAGTAAGTATCACACCTTGGAAGAACAAAAAGAATAAATGCATGCCAACAAAGGCAAAGCACAAGTGCAATGAGTATTTACAGTGGCTTATTTTGATAAGGACTTAATGTAAACTCAAATGAGAATTAAGGCATATTATTCCCTCTTGTCCCTGATAAGGAGAGCCACAAAAATTCAAAAGTGTTTTTCACAGGCTAACTCAATATGCATTTTAAAAATATGAGTATGTATAAATATATAAATATGCTTTACCTCCTACAGTTAATTTCTCAGACTGTTTTCCAGAATTAAACTATCATGGTACTATTTGAGAACATGTACCATTTTCAAAACAGTGTGAACTTAATGTAATTGTAATTAGACTGGAACTTTGTAATAACACTGTCTTAGAGTCAATGTCTGAGCATCATTAAATAAGCAACACTACAGAGCATCAATTGAAAACTTTCCACAGTAAGTCTCTTAACTACAGCCACTCTGGAAAACAGCATGGAGGATCCTCAAGATGTTAAGAATAGAGCTACCCCATGACCCAGCAATTGCACTACCCAAAGATACAGACATAGTGAAAAAAAGGGGCACGTACACCCCAATGTTCCTAGCAGCAATGTTCACAATAACCAAACTGTGGAAGGAGAAGAGACGCCCTTTAATAGACAAATGGATAAGGTAGGTAGGTACAAATATACAATGGAGTATTATTCAGCCATCAGAAATGCTGACTACCTACCATTCGCATTGACATGGATGGAACTGGAGAGGATATATTAAGTGAAGTAAGTCAAACAGAGAAAGACAATTATCATTTGGTTTCACTCTTACACGGAACATAAACAATAGAGTGGACAACCATAAGGGAAGCGGGTGAAATCCAAAGAGGGAGAAATCAGAGAGGGAGATGAATCATGAGAGACTGAGGACACCGAGAAACAATCTGGGGGTTTCACTGGTGAGTAGGGTAGGGGTAAGGGGTAACAGGGTGATGGGTATTGAGGAGGGCCTATGCTGTGATAAGCAGCGGGTGTTATACTTAACTAATGAATAACCAAACACTGCATCATGGACTATTATACAGTGGCTTACTGAACTAAATAAATAAATATTTAAAAAATAAATAGACAGTCCCCACCCCCCCCAAAAGGAACTTAGACTTTGACACAGAGATAATGGCCAATAAATATTACATGTATTGTTAAATAGGTAAATATACAAATAAAAAAAATATATTTGCATGAATGAGAAAATGTGTCTAATCCGACAGAATATTGTTCCAGTCTATCCCACTTTATTCTAGCACAGTAAGTATATAAAAATATCCTTGAAGGAGAGATTGAGAACACAAACTTATGGAAATTACTGTCAGGTAAGTGATTTCATCATTGTTCTGAACAACTCTGTTGGGACCATTATATGACTAGGATGAAACTGGCTCCAAATCCCCCTTTGTCATTTTTATTATGGATACCCTTGTACAGTATTAAAAGGATCAGAGAAAAGGAGTTCCTGAAAAGAAATTTCAAAAATGTATTAGCCAAATACAAGCAAAAACATCTAATAAACAGTACGTGTCATGACGGAAGCACAAAAGATGTACAACGGAAGGCAGGAAATATTAGTTCTGACTGAGCATCTGTAAAGGCTTCTAGAAAAGAAGTAGTATTTGACTTAGACCTTGACAGATAAGCAGAACTTCATATGGCAGACATGGAGGATGAAGAGATCTGTACAGCAGGAGCAGACTGCTTGAATGAGCTGACCACAAACAGCAGGAGAATTGATCAGGAACACAAAGTTCCCAAAGTGGTCTGAGGGCCAACAGCAAAGGAGACATCTACAAATGACAGATGGCCAGGAACCCCCCTGCGAATAGATCAAAGGCCAATAAGTTTGTCTAGAGGATCAGAAGAGCTGACTCAAGAGGAAATATGGATGGTAGATTTCCGCTACAGTTTAGGAAAACATTTTTCAAACTGTAGTTCAAAAAATCAATTTAGTGAATACTGCTTGGCCTTTTCTTTCTAGAATGGAAGAGAGAAAAGGAAAAGGAAGGGAAGGAATGGAGAAAGGTGGAGGGGAGGGGGAAAGGAAGAGGATGAGAGAGAGTGAATTACACAACAGAGTTACTATACTTAGGGAACTTTTCAATTTCTATCTGTGGGCTGTGAAAAAAAAAATGAAAATCACTCATTTAGAGAGCTCTGCAAATCCAGTATCTCTTCATTTGATTAGAATGCAGCTCAGTCCCACTCAATATATTCAGACCATTAGTTTGGATCCAAGTGTTCTTGGTCATGAATAACCTGCTTGAAAAATCATTAGGTACCTGGGAGACACAATCTGATGTCTTCATAATGTAAGTTTAAAGGGATCATTTTCAAAGTTTGTAGCAATGCAGTAAAAATTAAGCTTGATTCCTTTAGTCTGATAGATGCTAAATACCTCCAAATGAAAGATACATGTATACAATATAATCCTTTTTTATGAAGCATATAATCTCATAGGGGAAGTTGAGAAAACATAAAGATCTACAATTAATGCAATAAAGTTGATCATATTTCACCAAGAAGCAAACAGCTTCCCATATCCTCTTAACATAAACACAGAGAGCAAACTGATGGCTGCCAGAAAGGAGGGTGACAGGATGGGCAAAATGGGTGAAGGGGAGTGGGAGGTATAGGCTTGGCTTCTGGTCAAGGAATGAATAAGCAACTGGGATGAAAAGGCACGGAACAGGAATACAAGCAATGGTCTCGTAATAGTGGTGTGTGATGACAGATGGTAGCTGCACTTGGGGTGAGCATAAGCATAACATATAGATTTGTCAAATCACTATGCTGTGTACCTGAAACTAATGTAACATTGTATGCCAACTGTACTTCAATTTAAAAATAGGTAAGTAAATCAAATATACATGTCGTTTTCTTTTCCCCCAAAGTATTTTCATCTAAAACAACCCTGTTGGGGCACCTGGCTGGCTCAGTCGGTCAGTGGAGTGTGTGACTCTTGACCTCACTATTGTAGGTTCCAGCTGCATGTTGGGTATAGATATTACTTAAAAATAAAATCCTGGGATGCCTGGGTGGCTCATTTGGTTGAGCGGCTGCCTCCAGCTCAGGTCATGATCCCAGCATCCTGGGATCGAGTCCCACATCGGGCTCCTTGCTCCGCAGGGAGCCTGCTTCTCCCTCTGACTCTGCCTGCCACTCTGTCTGCCTGTGCTCGCTCTCGCTCTCTCTCTCTGACAAATAAATAAATAAAATCTTTAAAATAAAATAAAATCCTTAAAAAATAAATAAATAAAAATTTAAAAAGAAAATAAACCAACCCTGCTCCTGAAACTAATATTATACTGCATGCTAACTAACTGGAATTTAAATTAAAACTTGGAGAAAGATAAATAAATAAATAACTAAATAAAGCAGCCCTATCTACACACAATTAAAAAGCTAAAGAAGAAAATACCCAAGACCACAGAGCTAGTTAGGGAAGAAACTAAGTCTTCTCACATCCAATTTATTCGTATTTCTGTAACTCTTTGGTTCAACAAATTACTGAGAGTATAGTAACAACTTTATAAAGATATACAAATACATGAGGAAATGGTATACAGTCAATGCACAGTTAAGCCACAGAACCTAAAAAAGGTACATGCCCAGAATTTGAAAATAAAGGTAAAAATAATCAAATTCTCTATAATAAGATACAGAAATACGATATTAATCAAATTAGGTTAGCGAAGAAAAACACTGTAAGTGTGTTATTTAAACTAGTGTCTCCTCAAGATCACTAATGAACCCAGAGTACCTCCCTAAAAAGGAAGTTTGACATATAAAATGTAATTAATTGAAATAAGCCAAATTACTAGAAATGTTTTATGTGGGTCCTAATATATGCAGACATTCTGATATTGAAAAAGAATTAGATAACAAATTTTCAGTGTTTATGAAGGAATGTTCAAAGGGGGACATGGTAACCTGATTGTCCTTGTGGTTGGTTGGTTTCTTGGCTAGAATGGAACCAGGTGGTCTTCCAAGCTTTATAGTTTAGAGGAAACATCCTACAAATCTGTTCAATGCCCTTTATCTGATTCAAAATTCCCAAAGCAACTTTTCTACTGCTAATATGTTTCCCCAGGACCTTTCATTCCCAGAAGGTAAGCTTGAATATCTGAGTCACATTTCAGGTTATGGTAAGAAATATTTATACAAAAATATTGAAGACCTATACTATAAACTAATACAAACAAGTAAACTGGGATTATCCAGCTTATTAAATTTATTTAAACACTAGCTATCTTATATTGTAATTTACTATTTATGCTTTATATCACTTGCTAAACTGACAATTCTATGAATGTACTATATATAGCAAGCTATAGCAAGCACTCAACACATAGTTTCAAATGAATGAAGTGAGTGAATGAGTAAACTCAGAAGATCAAATTCCTGAGAAAGCAATGATAACAAGGTGATTTCATCAATGCAGATCTCTACAAAGATGATGCTGATGCTTACTTGATATGTTCTTGAGCATTTATAGGTACTTCTGCATTCAATTTCATAAGATCCTTGAAAGCAATCCAATGAACTAGGGATGCAAATACTACTGTTACTCAGGTGAGGAAATCAAAGGCTCAGAGAGGTCTAGGGCTTACCTGGTGACCAATCAGACCACTAGGTAAGTAATGGTAAAACCAGGAATCAAACATCTGCTTTGATTGCTCAGCAAATACGTCCTTTGCTAAAGGTCAGATGGCCTAGCAGCACAGGTGTGATGTTAGCCACAGCGTGTTTGTTAGGCTGGCGTTGTTTAAATACTTCTCACCCACAATCAGGACTGGTCCTGATGGCTGAGGCAGATAGACTGAAAGGTGGGGATCAAAAGACTTCAGCTACAGAGAGAAGGGCCCAGAAACGGGAATCTGGCAATGCCAAACAAGGAGTCTGAAGACCAGGTCCCTGGAAGACATTTCCATTGGGATGGAAAAGGAGACCGACAGGAAAAAAAGGAATGAAGAGAGACAGGAGGAAGAGAATTAGGAGAGAAGAGTGTCAGGGAAGCAAAAAGATACAAGAGGCAATCGGGCGTGGTGTCAAAGTCTACAGCTAAGTCAAGGAGGATGAAAACTGAGAATGAGCCACTAAATTCGGTGAACACAGACCACTGCCAACCATGAAGGGGGTCCTTTTGGTTAGGGTGGTATGAATGGAAGACAACTGGAGAGGAATTAGGGAGTTAAATGAGAGTATTCTAAGTTACACACAGAATTCTTGAGAAATCGAGGTATGTTTCAAACAAGTTTTACTGCAGCTTAATACAAATACAGGCAACTCTTTGTAGGGCTTCTGAAGAACACTAAGCCCATCCAGAAGATGAGAATCATGTTAAAAGGTAGATACAGAAGAAGGGTAGGGACATGCAATTTCTCTGCTGCTATTGTAGCCACTGCTATTCTGTTCTTCTAGCTGGCAGAGAGGAAGACAAGACACCATTTCCCAGAGAGCCCAGGAGGGAAATATGTGCCCATATGCCAGCTAGCAAGAGGGCTCAACACAGACAGCCTTTTTCAGATACGAGATTTCTCCAAGAGGCCACTAAACTTCCACTGTAAGCAAAAGTAGTAATGGACCCCATTTAACAGAAGAGAAAGGCAAGGCACAGAAAAGCCAAGTGATTTGGGAAGCTGAGACAGTGACTGACAGGTCAAATTTCCTTCTCACTTCAAGTCTGCTCTCTGCTGATCAGATCTACTCAAAATGCCTTTATAAATGTTTCAATGAATCTTATCTTCATGCATTGGATTAGCAAGATCAACTCCCCACTGATAATGCAAAATAACCCTGAAATGTTTCATGCCTGCCTGATAAGCCAAAAACTGAACTTTCTGTCTCCATTTGGACTGTGATGATCTTGATCTTTCACCTCTAGCAAAGATCTTCTCATAGCTATAATTTTAAAGTTAGTAATGAGTGCTTCATTTGCTTTCCAAGCAGATAGAAAACCTTTTTTAAATACACTCAGACTGTCATGACCTTCGTCTATGACTTAAAGAGTTCACCACATGTAAGAATTTTCTTTGCTCAGGAGACATTCTTAAATTTTCTTTGAAGAGATTTGGGCAATAGTCCCATTGATGAAATTAAACACACACACACACACACACACACACACACACTTCTTAACTTAATTACCTTTCTGCTATACCTGAAAGCAGAACTTTTCTTTGAAATGTATTTGGAATTCTACCTGACTAGCAAAGGGTTCTTCTGCTAATTAAAATATAACAAAAATGCCAACTAAATATGTTTACATTGAAAGGAGCACGCCCTCTGAACCCGAGACTTGGCAAGGGAACAGCCTTTTGCCTACGAGAAGCAAACATGGTCCAGATTCCTTTTTTTTTTTTTTTTTTTAAGATTTTATTTCTTTTTTGACAGAGGGAGAGAGAGAACACAAGCACGGAGAGAGGCAGGCAGAGAGGGAGAAGCAGTCTCCCTGCAGAGCAGGGAAAGCCCAATATGCAGCTAGATCCCAGGACCCCAGGATCATGACCTGAGCCAAAGTCAGTCGCTTAACCAACTGAGCGCCCCACAGTCCAGATTCCTAAGCTGAAGTTCTAGCTGTCTGACATGGGGAAGTGGGGCTCAACTCACTTGGGGTGCATTTTAGGGTTTTTTCCATACTAAAAAAGGAAAACAATAATTTGATAAAAATGGGCCAATATGAAGCCACAATAAAACAGAGGTTCTGAATAGTGTAATATCACACTCAATGTAGCTTTTGAACGCAGGTCTCATTCTCTTTTTTATTCCCTGTGGTAGAAGACAGTGTCTACATAAGGTGGGAGCTTAACTTCTGGTTGAGTATTACATTCTATTTCTAAAACTAGATGGTGAACGAACACAAGAGAGTTTATTACGCTTTAAGCTATATACATGTTTTACACACCTTTTGTAGACATAATTCATAATTTTTAAAAGGAGAATCCTGAGGATGATCTACCACACATTCTAATTCAATAGATCTAAGGTCCCCTGGACCCCCGACCCTGATCACCCAACCATAATGCTGGTATGGGTGACCTATGGGATTTACCTTGAGAAACAAAAAATAAACAAACCAACATAAATTACATGCATGTAATCAGGACAATGCTTTTAGTGGTAGGGGTGCCTTATTTTCATAGATCAAACTACCAGGTTTGGACTTAAAAACAGATGAAATAGAGTTTAGCATAAAACACTCTGAGACCTGACTGGAAACTCCTTCCTACCCTGCCCTGACTTTTATTTATTATGATTCTTAATGTTTTTCTTTTTATTTTTTCTTTCAGATATTTGAAGGCAGAAATCATTAATTATATTTCTCTCCTACATGGTTTAAGGTTCAGACTTACAAAATTTTACAAAGTCATACAGCTTTGTAACTTTACTCAGAAACCAAGACCTCGGTATTTACTTCATATTTTTAGGCACTGGCTATTAGCTGCATCCTTCCTCAGCTTGCAAAAGAAGAAACACTGAAGCGAAGGGATATAGTGTCAATTTTTCCCAAACCCTGCATTTCTAGCTTTTTTCATGAAACAGCAGTGTAAGTGATAGAGAAATGAAATACCTCTGTAACAACAGCATGGAAACCACATAAGTCTCTCGAAACTTGGAAAAATAAGATACCGATTTCTTAAAGGAAAACTTCTTTCATAATCCCTCTGGTATTTACTACAAGGCAGAAATTCCTTGAATTTAAAAATACAATGGTTCCTTTAACAAGTCCCATAAGGTTTTTAACATTTGTGAAGCTTTTGATGGGGGAGGGGGGTAAATTGCATCTTTTACTACAGAACTTTACTTTTGGAACATAAATTTAAACCAAACAAATGTATACAGAGTTAAACAAAGCATAAGTGTTTATCTCATGTCTCCCATGTTAGAATAAAATAGAAAACATGTTGACCTATTGATGAGGGAGCAGGAGGCTGGCTGAGGACAAAGCAAAAGCTGGCGCCTTGCACACCCTCTTCACCCGCTCCCCTCCATATGTGTAGCATCCCTCAGGCACCCCTGACTGCCATAAAACGATAAATAGTTAACTTGCAGGGATCACAATCCTGCAGAACAGGAATCTCCCTTGCCCTACAAGATGTCCTAGAGACCTAAACAGGGAGGTTACCTTATCAACAGCACAAATTTCCAGAGGCAAATAACTCTTGGTTCCTGAGGCCCTAATGTCCCCCTCCCACCATAAACTGGAGGAGACTGGGGTAGAAGGGAATGTAAATGATAGCCAGATCATAATGCCCCACCAAGAATCCCCCAATTATCTTGATGTTAGTGCCTGACCTAAAGACGACATTGATCAAGCCATAAGGGCAAAGACTCCCCCCCCCCCCCCGCCGGCACCTTGTAGGCCCTCCCTAACATGTGAGAACTCTGTTGAAACCTCCCATCCCTTCACCACCTCCCCCCCAACCGTGGGGTATATAACATGCCTACCCTCACAACCCGGGGCAGCAGCTCTTTCTGCCCACGGGTCCTGTCCCCGTGCTTTAATAAACCACCATTTTGCACCAATGACGTCTTAAGAATTCTTTCTTTAGTCGTCGGCTCCGAACCTCCTCACCCCACCGAACCTGACTTAGGTTCTGGGACTTCATCACTATCACTTCCCTATATTTGGCAATGTATTAGGGTTTACCAAGTCTTACTATTTTTTCTATTATTTAAAAAAGGAACTAAAATCACATGTGCACACACACACAGAGGCGTGCCCACATGCACACATGCATACACAAACACACACACTACCACATAACCACCAGTGGAACCATGTCAACAGCACACCCTATAATCTTCCAGTTTTGAAAAGTTGCATTTAAAACGCTGGAATGAATAAATAATGATCACAAAAAAAGAACCAAGCTGTGTTTCTAATATTTAAATGAAAGTAGTTTAAAATTTAAAAGCCACAAAATAAGACTGTCAGTCAGCTATGCCCTTAAACAGTCTCATTTTAATACCTAAAGGATATGCTAGCATTCTAGCATATATGCACTGCTATGCACATACATTTACTTCCTTTCGTGCTAAAAATAATTATAAACTCTAGTTGGCTCAACGCCACAAAAGCAATCTAACTTATAAAAACAAATTTTTTTTTTTTTTTTACTTTAACAAGTAATAAGGCTATTTCTTGCCAAAGTGCAAGCTGTGAGCTTAAGGAATGCAGTAACTTTGAATTCATGACAAAACCTTTCGGTAACCAACAGTTTTATGGAAAAAGCATTTCAAATAAAAGGTGTGTAAGTAACAAAAAAAAACCTTCTTCTATGTTATAGAACAACTTTGCAAAGTAAAAAGAAATCATTTCAAATAACACTCTTAGATCTGCATACATTCCCCAAATCATTAATATAAATATGCTACATAATCTCACATTTCCTTTAATTCAGGAGAACATATCCTAAACATGTGTATTTATACTAAATATGTATATAGAAATATTTAAGAGCACAAGCTAAACGGAACAAGTTTAATGACACAAAATCTAGAAGGACAAGAGTTTTTTTACATGTTACAACCACTGCGGAGAATAGTCAGTTTCAAAGGACAGTGTGACACGTAAGGGTGCCCAGCCATTTTCCTAGCATGTTGAAATCCATGAGGGTGTAAGTCAGCTACGTGCAAGGCAGAGCAGAGAATCACAGAGAAGTAGAATCAAAACCTTTTCCTAATGGTACCTGTCAGAGGACTCTGCTTGTGGACCTTTTTTCATTTACATGCAGCTATGTACAAAGCAGCCTTCGATTAGATTATTTCCAATACATTGTACAAAAGATTAATCTCCCTTTACATTTACTTTAGCAAAAGCTTATGTTCAGTTACCTTATAACATTACTTCAAAAAAAATTCAACTTAAAATCATCTAATATCCTTATTTGCAGACACTCTCTTCCACAATCTGATGTAAATATTTAAAAAGTTTATTCATTTCATATCAGAAGATATGACCCAACTGGACTTTGCAAGCTCAATTTTCAATATCTATGAAAAACTGTAACTTAATCCCCAAGACTACAAAAATGCTTGATAATGATTAAGTTGCACAATATAATCATTTAACAAACTAGACCAATGATATCAGAAAACAAATGAAATATTCATAAATTCAACATTATTAACATGTAACATTAATGTAAATTATTTAAATATCTACAGGGGAATAAACATGTAAATATAATTTCCAATGCTATATGTTAATGTCAAGAAAATGAGTGAACTTTGAACTTCTGCCAAAAAGTCATCTGAGAACAAAAAGGTTGTTTAGTTGTAAAGCTCTTAAGGGAATCACATCAGAGAGAAAGAGATAAATGACACCTTTAAGTCAATTACCACTGGTCTCAGATACACCAAAACAGACCCTTCTCTCAAATTCTTTCAAGGGGGAAGAAAGATAATCATGGCAAGGACTAGTCTAAGACTCCTGTTAACTCCTCTAGCTCACTAATTATGTGGCAACTAAAAAGAACTACCCATCAAAATGAAACAACGGTTAAATTCAACTCTCTGCCAATTCCATTTCTACACCAAGAAACTGAAGAGAAAACACACAACCATGATGCCTGGCTTCATTTGCAATGCAGGACCAAGAGTCTCGTCTGGATCCTTCGTGCTTCCAGCAAAGCTCCCATACTCTCCAGTTAATTCACTCTCCTAGATGGCAATCGTACATTTTATCCTCTCATCTCAAACATTAATACCATCTACTCCATCATCCCTCTAAGCTGCTGAGAAGAAAGTGAAAATCAGAAGACAACAAAGAAAATGAGAAGAGAGCTAAGAAATAAAAAGTCATTAGAAACTCCAAAGGGCACCCTTTGGGATGCCCATCTTCATGGATCTCTATCCACACATTCTATTTTCTCTCTTTATCCTCAATAAACCATCCAAGCTCCTACTGAAGCTCATGCAACCCAAAACCCTTCTCTTCCACTTGACCAAATAAATTACTTCAGCACTCTCTTAATTAACAACTTCCTCTCAACTATATAATCCCCATCATAATAGAAAGATACTATCATTTCTGGGGCACCTGAATGGCTCACGTCTGTTAAGCTTCCTACTCTAGGTTTCAGATTGGGTTGTGATCTCAGGGTCAGGAGACTGAGTCCCACTAAGCACTCAGTGGGGAGTCGGCTTGAGATTCTATCTCCCTCTCCCTCTGCCCCTCCAGCTCATGCTCTCTCTCTCTAAAATAAATAAATCTTAAAAAAACAAAACCAAAATACATTGTCACTTCTGCAATTTAAGAATTCTTGACCTCATATCCCTCCTAAAATATAGCCTCATTTCTCTCTTGCCTTTTGTAACAAAGAACCTCAAAACAGTTATGTATAATTTCTGTCTCTAACTCCTCTCTTCTTATTCTTCCTTGAGCCCATTCCAAACAAGCTTTTGCCCCTACACTCCACAAAACCACTCTGATTGAAGTTACCAATAACTTCCACATTAACTCAATGTTCAATTCTCAGAATTCATCTTACACAAGTTATATCAGCAGATCTGACATGGCTGATCAGACTCTCCTCCTTCCAACACTTTTCTTCACCTGGTTCCAGGATACCACACTCTTGTTTTTCCTTCTGTCTAATCTTCTCTGGTGCCTTTGCTGGTTACTACTCATTCTGACCTCTTAATGTTGAAGGGTCCCAGAGCTCAGTCCTTGAACTTCATCTCTTTTCTAACTATGCTTACTCTGCAAGTTATCTCATCCAATTTTTGCTTTAAACACCCTTTGATTTAAAAAAAAAAAAATCAATGAAACCAAGAAATGGCTCTTTGAAAAGAGTAACTAAATTGATAAACCTGTAGCAAGACTCATTTAAAAAAAAGAGTATTCAAATAAACAAAATTACTAATGGAAGAAGAGAAATAACAACCAACACCACAGAAATACCCATATTTGTAACAGAATATATTAAGAAAACCTATATGTCAACAAATTGGACAACTTAGAAGAAATGGATAAATTCTTACAAACATAAAACCTACCAATACTGAAGCATAGAGAAACAGAAAATTTGAACAGACCAATTACCAGCAATGAAATTAAATCAGTAATCAAAAACTCTCAAAAAACAAATTCTAGGACCAGGCAGTTTCACAGGCAAATTCTACCAAATATTTAAAGAAGAGTTAGTACCCATTCCTCTCAAACTATTCCAAAAAATACAAGAGGAAGGAAAACTTTCAAATTCATTCTATGAAGCCAGCATTACCCTATACCCAAACCACAAAAAGACACTATAAAAAAAGGAGAAATACAAGCCAATATCCCTCATGAATATAGATGCAAAAATCCTCAACAAAATATTGGCAAACTGAATCCAACAATATATTTTTTTTTTAAAAAATCATACACCATGATCAAGTGGTATTTATTCCTGTGACAGAAGGGTGGCTCAATATTTGCCAAAAAAGCATTTTACAAGAAAGATGCAGAAAAAGCATTTTACAAAGTACATCCATTCCTGATAAAAACCCTCTGCAATCTCATTCTTCACCTACTCAGTCAAAAGGCCTAGAGTCATTCATGACCTCTCTCTTTCTCTCATATCCCACATTCAATTCATCAGCATATCCTCTGCCTTCAAAATACATCCAAAATCCAACCACATTTACTGCCTTCACTAGAAGCATCCCACTCTTCAAAAGATACAAGTAAGAAAATGAAGACAAGCTACAGACTGGTAAAAAATATTTATAAAGCATATCTCTAGGAAGGACTTGTATCAGAATATATAAAACTCAAAAAGTTAATCAATAAGAAAACAAACCACTTAGTTTAAAAAAAGGGGGCCAAAGGATTTGATATTTTACCAAAGAAGACATGTATAGAAGACATGAAAAGATAATAATGCTCACCATTATTAGTAGCTGGGAAACATAAATTAAAACCACAATGAGATACCTCTAGATATACATTAGAATGGCTACATTAAAAAGACTGACAATATATGGAGCACTGTTTGAAACATAAAATGGTACAACCACGTGGGAAAGTGGCATGGCAATTTTTTAAAAAGTTAAATATACACCTGTGGTCAAAGAATAGTGTTTATTGATAGAAATGGTCTACTTCAGAAGCTACTGAGATATGACTTAGAACTATGTATTGGTGATTCTTCCCTTGTTTGAAAGATACTAAACCATACACCTCCAGATGATGTAAACATTCCACTCCTAAGTATTCTCAGGAGAAATGAAAATACACATTCACTTAAAAGTTTCACAGACAAATGTTCACAGCCCCAAAGTGGAAAATGCCCAAATGTCCATCAACAGGTGAAAGGATAAACAAATTATGGTATACCCATAAAAAAAAAAAAAAATACTCGGTAATAAAAAGGACTGAAACATAGATGAATCTCAAAATAATCATGGTGAATAAGAGAAGCCAGAAAAGTGCACACACACACACACACACACACACACACAGTTAATTCCAGTATATAAAACTCGAAAATACAAACTAATCTACAATGACAGAAAGCAGATCAGTGGTTGCCTGAGGAAGAGGGACACTCAGAAAGGCAGGAAGGAGAGATTACCAAGGAACACGAGAGGTCTTGAGGGTGATGAATATGTTATCTTGACTGTGATCACTGTATCACAGGTATACATATGTCAAAACATTAAATCGTTTATGCGGTTTATTGTATGTCCACAATACTTCAATAAAGCTATTTCTAAAAAGAATATGGCAGGTACTTGATAAATATTTTCTGAATAAATAAAGTGGATGAAAGTAAAAACAAATGCTAAGAAAGCAAAATCCTAGAATGAATAGAAGTAAAAATATCCTTTTTTTTTTTTTGAAGTAGGAACCCCTTATATCCTCTCTTCTTGAATAGTATTCTTTTCTGAATGAGAAACTGTAAGTGGAATAAGCTATCACAAAGCAGAGTCCCTCAGTATGAAGTTGCCGTGCCTTTCAGCCAGTCCTGAAATGGACAACTGTTGTCCCAATATGCAAGCACTCTGCCACAGTCCCCCAAGCTGCTGAATATCTCAGAAACGTCTCAGGGCGCCTCGGTGGTACAGCCACCAACTCTTGGTTTTGTTCAGGTCATGATTTCAGGGTCATGAGATGGAGCCCCATGTCAGGCTCCTGGCTCAGCATGGAGGACTCTGCTTGAATTCTCTCTCCATCTGCCTGCCCCCACCCTGACCTCCCACGTACTCTCTCCCCCTAACATAAATAGATAAATAAATTAAAAAGAAAGAAAGAAAGAAAGAAAGAAAGAAAGAAAGAAAGAAAGAAAGAAACCTTGCCTCATTTTTCCTTCTTATATAATCCTTACTTGTCATTAAATGTATTTTGACCCTTTCTCCAAAATTTAGTTTGCTGTAATTTTTTTGATAACTAAGGAATGGCAATGGAAGTATTCTCAGCTCATCACCCTTGGATGAAAAGAACCTTTCCTTGGATTCCTTGTCTTCTGTCTCCCAATTTCCCACTGAGGTAGAAAAATCACCATCTCTATTTTATTTAACTCTCTTCCTCCCTCTCTTTGAAATACTAACTTCCACTCTTCAGCATTAATTTAAGCATCATCTGAATTAATGAATATACCTACACTTCTTTCATAAGCTGCTACGGTTATGCATTTTCTGTGACATGACTTCTTCATCATAAATTTAATGAAATTTAAAAATAAAATAAAATATAAAATAAAAGTAAAGCATCTACTTATGTTTAAATAAAGTTAGCCCTATAACTCACCTCATTTCCACCAACTGCCTTGGTTAAAATCACTGCAGAAGACACAGGGGGAGGCATGCAACCTACTGTCTGCAAACTGGAAAATAAAAGAAAATGCAGTTATAAGGTTTTTTTCTATCATAAATAGCAATTCTCAAACTTTCAGCTCATAAAAAAAAGTTCATGTTGCTGTAACATCATTGAAGAACAAGCATGACATGATCATATACTTTTTGGATTTAAATTGTGGTAAATTCTAGTACCTACTCTAAATTTGGATTTATTAACTTATGCGTATACTCCCCAGATCATAATTCTCTTAGTTTAGGATAGAAAACACATTGCATAACAAGCAAATGAAACTATGAGTAGTAAATCTAAATATTAAAGTTACAAAACATTACTTATCACCCAAAGCATGGACACACTTTCCACATAGACTGAATATACATTCTAGACATAGCGAGTAGCTGGCCTGAGTAAAAGTAGAAAGATCATATAGGGAACAGAGGACACAGAATGCCTGACTTTAACAAATGTTAAGTGCAGGATTACAGATGACCTCTACTTGCTGGTGTAAGAATGTATCGTTTAAAATTTATGCAATGAATTTAAAAAAAGAAAAAGAAAAGCTTTAATTCATTTTGACTAAAAACATGAGAAAACACCTTTAAAGAATTTCCAGTCCAATCTAAGTCTTGTTTTAAAGTCTGTCTTCCCAAGTGATGCTTAAATTGTCTGTCTTATTATCACTTCCCAATCTCTGAGCCTTTCTCATGATCATCACTATAATCATCACTGATACTTACTAAGCATTTACCATTTATAGTAAATACTATTCTAGATACTTTACTCACTTCTTCCTCACAAGTGTTTAAGATACATTCTATTTTTATTCTCATTTTCCTGAAAACTGAAGTTAAAAGAGAAGTTAAATAACTTGTCCAAATTCACAAAGCTACCTACCAAGTATTAAATTTTTATTCTGGAATCCGGGACAAAGACTTATCTAGCCCAACTATTCTAGCCTCTCTGCCTTTCCTGTCTTATAAATAAATAAATAAAATAAACCCTTAACTATTTATCGAATACATGTTACATATGTGTTCTATAGTTAGGATACTACACAAGGGATATTCCTACCTCCAATGATATTCAATACACAAATGTAAATAAGTAACAGCAAAATGAATACTGTTGCCATTACATTTTTAGCCCCAACCAACATTCCCAAATTTGTAGCTGCCCGTGATTGCCCCCTCAAACTAAACATGTCTAATATTTTCTAAAAAATCCATTTCACCTCTGAATTTACTTATTTCTATCAACGGGATACCTCTGGTGTTGTTGTTGTTTTTTTTTTCCTAATATCCAATTTGAAACTTTGGAGTTATATGTGGCTCCACTTGCTCCTCATAAATCAATTTATTACCACAATAAACTTTGCATTCTTCTCCATGACTGTTGCCAGCATTCCCCCTCAGATGCTTTTTGCCACGTCTGGACTTATGTAAATGAATGGTCTCTCTACCTTCACTCTCTCCCTTCACGTAGCAAAGTAAGAAGGATATGTTCAGAATCTTTATTTATTTCAATGAGTTAAACGGGTAGGAGTCTGTAACTCCCTGAAGTTAACATATTGTGTGCTCTCAAACTGGGGAGGGGAACAGAGAAAAAGTGGGCTAGAAAGAGCTTTCCCTAAGTTAATGAGGCCAAGTGTGTACTTCTTTAAGCTTCATATCCTGAGGTGAGAATTGTATCTTAGCTTCCTGAGATTGTAAACCCTACTCTACTAATAACATACCCAGTACAATGGTATCAGAAATCTTTCTTAATGACCACTTTTTAGCATATTGTTCTCATTCAACAAGAGTTTAAGAACTCCCCATCATCTACAGATGCAAGCCCTATCTTCTCAGTCCAGTATTTCAGGCCTTCTGCAATGTGGCTGTGAGGAAATTTCTTATCCTTGCCTCCCCCTAAGGCCTTATTTTTTAACTATCTATTTTAGGAATACACAACCTTTTGCTGAACCTCTTATCCTTTAAATCATTATACTACTTTTCTAACAAATCACATGCTATCCCACTGGCACAGCATGGTGGTTGGTTACTATTTTATATATTTATATCTCCCACACATCCATCTACCCTGGACATTCCCTGAATACAAGAAAAATGAGTTAATATCTTCCTATACTTTGAGTGCCTTTTACATGGGAAACACTCAGTAATGATTGGTTCTCAAAATCCATCATACATTGCTGCTCTAAAATGATGTCATCATAGTCCTTTGGAATTTTATGCTTTTTAGTGAAAGTTTTAAGCTCATTCTTTCAAACTCAATCTGACCAAACCAGTGATCTTAATTTTCCCTTCTTGTCCTGCTCTGTTTCTCTTCAGCTAAGAAAAGGATGTCCCCATTACCCAGTGGCTCAGACCTATAACCCAGAAATCTTCTTTGATTCCTCCCTGTCCTCCTCTCTCCACATCCTATCCCCCTCCAGGTCCCGAGAACGCTCATTTACAGTACATCCTCCAACACCCATCTCTGTCTACTACACAGTGACCCTACCACAGGAGCCTTCCAAGCTGCTCTCCTAGCCTTCTCTCAGCCCCTCTACTATCTATTCTCCATGCAGGAGCCAGGACAATAATTTGAACATAGAAATCAGACCATGACAGTGCCTCATTTAAATCCCTCCAGTAGCCTTCTGTCACACGCAAGTAAAATCTGAATGCTTTTATCATGGACCTACAAGATTCTGTGTGGCCTGACCCGTGCCTATCTTTCCAACTCCAAGTCATATTACTCTTCCTCTGTTTCGCCAGGCTCTGGCCATCATCATCACTTTCCTGACCCTAGAACACACCAGGCTTGTTCCTGCCCTACGGCCTTTGTGCAGTCTCTCTCTTCCTTTGCCTAGAACATTCTATCCCTAGAACTCTGTCATCTAAATCAATCACTGGCCCACCCACCCAACCACTTTCAACCTTATCACAGTTTTACTTCCCATCACTTATCTCTATCTTAATTATCCACTTACTTGGTTATTGCCAATAACACTCAAGTCTTCTCAACCTGCAAAACTACCTGGCATTTTGCCATTTTTCTTCACTATTGTTTCCCCAACACCCATAATTCCTGGTGCACAGTGGCAAAAAACAAGTGACTTAAACAGATGAATAAATGATCTCAGTTGAGATCCTCCACACTATTACCAAAGTAGGCAGTAAAAATGTGACTATCCTCATTATTTATAGGCAGGGAAATTGAGGTTTAAATCTATTACATGACTTCTTCAAAATCACATAGCAAGTCAGGGATAGGGTCAGAAAGCGATCTCAGGGCTCTAAGTTCAGCGCTTTAACTATTAGACTGTTATACCATGCTTCTAATATGTGGTTAGTTTTAAACCACTTCAAATAACTTTTTAAATTCATTAAATCTTTTTAATAAAATGGCATTTTTAATGGAAGAAAAGAGTCTAATAAAAAAATCTATTGTTAATTCAACTATCATATCAAACACAGAACAAGTAAAAAAGTGTTTATTCCCTATACATAATTTTTCTTTCCTATACATTTAAAAGACATGCATTAGATTCACCTATTATCTGTATACATTCGGTAAGATACAGAATGTACAAACTAAAGCACCCAACTGACAGCATATCTACATCTTTCTATTCCCTCCCATCTCTCTCCCAACACTGCTTTTTAAAATTCCCAGAACAGCGTCCATCCCAGAATCTTAGGATTAAACATGAGGGTGTATTTTAAGACTGTGTTATCATTAAGAGCACACTTACGTTGATGAGTACTGAGTAATATATAGAATTTTCAATCACTATATTGTACGCTTGAAACTAATATCACACTGAATGTTAACAATACCAAAATTACAATTTAAAAAAATTTACAAATAAAATCCTTTGAAATAAGAAAAAAATATATATTGCTATAAAATTCTTTGATGCATCTCCTTGAGGAACACTATCATTTAAAGGATAATAGTTTTTCAAGTGTTTTATTTCCTCATAAAAGACCACACAGAGGCCCTTTTGTATATAGTTGCCGCGAAACAATAAAGTCACCACAGATGCCTCATTAAAAGTGGACCCTTCAAAATATTTAAACGTACCCTTTTAAAAGCCATTCATTGATGGGTGTGATTGATAAAAGCTGGAGAAAAAGCCATATTGTTGCTGGAAAGAATGCAAGTGTAAAGATCTGAATGAAAAGGTGCAGTTTTATATGCACCAAAGCACTGGTCAGCTCCTGCAAAAACGAAAGACACAAAACAGCAAAGGTAAGAAAACTATTTTTCTGAGGAGAGACGGATACTACAATAACAGCAAATAAATTAGTTTTTAATTTGGAGTTACTTCAGAGCTAAAATCTTTACCTCTAAGTATATGCATAACAGACTATAAGGGGGGGGGGGAATAGGTATTTTTATACAAAATTTCTGAACAATTCTAATTTTTTCTGAATATATAATATACCCCAACAATTCAGATTTGTAAAATTCTGGATCAAGACTGAGCCAAGTACCTTTACATTAATATAGACCTGAGTTGACACTATGAACAAACATGTATATAACTACTTAAGGACCTATCACATTTTAATTAAATGTGATTAATCTCTAAGAAGGCCTCACCTTGGCAAGATATTACCAAATTCACACACAAATCGTAATTTTTAATAATGTTTTCCCCAACAATATTCTATAATTCAAAACAGCTTTTCCCCCCAAAACCAACTTCCTGGATTTCCTTGCTAATGCTTACTGAACAGTGGCTATGTGCCATGCTCTGAGTGTGTCACTTCATGTATGTTATCTCATGTAATCACCATGACAGCCTCACTAGATACTATTAACCGATTTGACTGAGGAAGAAATTGAGGTGAAGAGCCACCATACAGAGCAGCTTAGAATCAAACTCATTTCTGGTATGCTAGCAGACTCAGGTCTGCTTTTTCCATCATGCCACTCTACTGCCCCAGATGGAAGAAATTCACAATAAACATGACAAAACAGGCACATGCTCTATGTCTCACAACTAGAAAAGGATAAGGAGTTAAATTTGGGGGTTCAAATATGTACAAACTAACAAGCACTTGTATTTAAATTTCTTTGAGTTACAGTATTATTCAGTTGAAATAAAACAAATTCAGAAAGAAGTAGAAAAATACTATAAAAATAAGTACTCTTTTTAAAAAAAAAGTCCTATAAAATATGCAAGAAGTCATTAAAGCACAAAGATGCCAGAGATTCACCGGTTATAAGCAAAGCACTGGAATGTCTCCCCTAGTTCAAGTAAGAAATTCAAGAAATCCTGAGCCTCAGAGATGTTAGCAGAAGCCCATCAGTTTAACAGATACTAGGTTAATGCTGACTCTGATCACCACATTCAGGGATCGGTCTCATCGGCTCCCACTACATATCTCCCTGTATGAAGACATACAGCAGGGCCAGTGTGGTCACAAACATCTCTAATGACATCTAAGGAATTTCTAGCAACCTGGGTCTAACTTCAGACAAATGCAAAGCACTGGGCAGACCAGAAGCCACACCAGGTGCACGGATCAGATCTAAGACTAAAGGAGCCATCCTTACACTGTATTAGAATTCTTAAAGTTTCACCCAGGGAAAAGATGAGCACCAGCAGTTTCAAGAATGCTCAGCAGTTTCAAAACCAAATCCCATTCAAATATACTCAGATGTATTTGATAAATACCAAGTAAATATTAATATTTTAATTTTTTAACTATAACAAATGATTAGCCAGAATGTAGTTACTAAGGAATTTGCATATACTTGAGCTAGGAATATAAAACAGCATAACTTTTCTGAAAAGTAACTTGGGAATATGTATCAAGGACTATAATACAACTCACAGTCTTGGACCCCAAAGTGCTATGTCTGGGTACTTATTCTAAGGGTAAAAAATGTGGTCGGGGCGCCTGGGTGGCTCAGTTGTTTGGGCTGCTGCCTTTGGCTCGGGTCATGATCTCAGGGTCCTGGGATCGAGCCCCGCATCGGGCTCCCTGCTCCGCAGGAAGCCTGCTTCCCTGTCTCTCTCTCTCTGCCTGCCTCTCTGCCTACTTGTGATCTCTGTCTTTCAAATAAATAAATAAAATCTTTAAAAAAAAAATGTGGTCATAAGTATTTTGTACAAAACTGATCACAACAGCAAAAATTAGGAAACAAGTTAAAAGTCCAAAGCTGAATGAATAATTAAATAACTTAAGGTATAACAAGACTGTTACAAGTTAGTGAAAACCACCTTAAAACTGTGTTGACAAACATGTGGTAACACAAGGTCCCTTCCCTACTTAACCAGTAGGAGTATAAATTGGCACAACCTGGGAACAGCAATCTGGCAATTCATTCCTTCAGTCAAGAAACACGTACCAAGAACCCAACACTCCTCTAGGTACTTCAAATATCTGTCATAACTTACACTGCACATAACATTTGACTTAGCAGTTCTCCTTCTAGGAATTAATCCTTCACATTTTCTCCCAAATGTGGAGAAAAGACAATTTTTAGGTTATCCTTTGCAGCATTTTTGTGATAGCGAGACCTTGAAAATTATCTAAATATCTGTCAATGAGGACTAATAAAATACATCATGACACATTCATAAAATGGAATGTTTTCCAGCATACAAAAAGAAACAAGGAGTTCTTTATGTGTTGATATGAAACAATCTCCAAGACAGGTTTTTTGAGTAAAACAAGACAGGGTAGCAAGCAGTACAAACAATACAGCTTGAAAGGGGGCACATATGTTTTACACAGAGTATCTCTGGAAAGATACAAACTATCTGTCTGGTTATCTCCAGATATCTGACAGAGAGGAGAAAAAAAAACTTTTCATCATATATACCTTTGTATCTTTTGATTTATGTTCATAAAAGCAAACAAAATGTAAATTTTATATACATGAAGAAAAATTAAATATATTAAATTACATGGAAAATCATAATTACACAATGTTACAAGGGAAAAAAGATTATATATGCGTGGACATATGTGATATATATGCAAGTGTACATATGTGTATACTTGCATATATACATAATTTTTTAAAATATTTCTTTTTTAAATATTCTATATGTAAAACATGTTTAGGAAAAAAGGGACTAAAAATCACAGAGGTGTTACTACTAGTTGTTTTCAATCTTTCTAATCTTTCTACAATGGGGAAATACCACTTTTATAATCAGATAAAGTTATAAAAAACAAAACGTAGTTTAAAAATACTCGCTGATCCAATAAATGACAATTAAGCAATTGCCACTGCATCATAACAAAGGAACAATAAAGAATCCAGCAAAATGAATCACAAAGGCCAACCATATTGGTCATAAGGGGCCTCTTGACAACAGGGAAGTAACAGGCTATCCCAAAGTCCAGCCATATCTTCTTCACACAACCACAAAGATAAGTTACCAGTGGAAAGTATTTGTATACAGAGGTAACAATGGAAATAAGATAACAATGGAAAAGAAAAAGCAAGTGGCCATTATAACATTCAAAACAGTATTATTCCATACATACCCATGCAGAATTTAGGGCCACACACTCAGATAAATGCCACCACGAATAATGAAAAGTTGATTCTGCATGACATTTTATTTATTCACATGTAATACAGGTCAAATTGCATTAAAATAAACTTAAGGATACTCCCAACACTGATTACCAGAGTTATCATTGACAGTATAAAGAATTGCTTAAAATCAGGGCTTCTGACTGAGATGTAGAAATACTTCCATTACATACCAATTTCCCTTCTAACCCCTCTTTGACCTTTATTTGATTCACTTCCTGAGAATCAGTCTCATAGCTCTGGGCTGGAAATAAGCAGAAGAACCTAAAGTTTAAAATTTGCTATATTTGCTTCTAGGGTAATAGGACTTCCAAAATAATTTTTTTTTGGAAAATAAGGAAAGACTTGTATATTCTGCCCTACTCAGGACCCTTTCCAGGCCCTGAGCATTTTGCTCATCTTTGTTTCCAACCCAGTACCAAACACAGTGCCTTGTAGCCACAGGCATTTCATAGGTATTATGAGATTTCATAGGTTTATATGAGATTGTTCCTGCCATGGTATGCTGAGTGACCAATCCTCTGACACTGTAGTTCCTAATTAGTTAAACATAAAATATATTTCAAATGTGACTTATCTGACTTTAATACAACGAATTTTCAGAAAACATTTCAACAGATATTTTAAAATATAGAAATCAATAGTCATAAAATTAAAGAGAGCATTAAATCTTTTTAGTATTAAGTATTAAACACAGAGTTCCTTATATTTTAATAAATTAGCAAAATAATTTTAGAATATACACCATTATGTCAATGTATGGGTAATACTATATGAAATGTTCAGTACAAATCAAACTTGAATGGGACCAATTTAAATGCTCTCAAAGAAACTCAAGTCAGTAATAATTTACTATCTCCTGTGTGTGAAAATACACTATTCTAATAGGGCTCAAAATAGTAGTCCAGCTGAAATAAATATAAGATTATTAACTAGAAAACAAATAACAGGATTGCTACCTCCTAGCTTAAAACTGTTCAGTTGTCCAGAAAATTAGCGGGGCTTAAAGATGGTTTAACATTATACAGTGATGCAATCTAGAACATCTTAAGTTAAATGGATCCTGAAAATGACTTAATGTAGTATAGTTTGAAAAGGGCCATAGATGGAAGAAATGGCTTTGATGGCTACTTAGATACCGTGATAAAGCACACGATTAAGGCATTTCATCATTAGATCCAAATTAGCTGGATGACTCTGATGGTTTCCTAGGTGTTTACAGAAGAATTTGGTCCTTAGAGAAATGCTGATAAGCTACGACATTCTTCCTTCTTAAACTCCTGCATCCCAAAGTTGGCTGCTTTACAGAATCACATTAAGCAAGAAGCTAGGAGTGAGAGAATCAAGTCTCTTGCCAGATTTCTCATGGCATGAGTAACAGCTGTAGCCGTTAAGCAACCACCAGGGGACACAGTTAGACCAATGTCCCAAGAGGAGGACTTGGATAAGGCACCTGCTCCACAAAGGACATTAGCCACGACCAGCAGGAAAACCTTCAAGGAAGAACAGACCAGCACCATGGGAGTAGCAAATACTTTTCTGTATCACTAGGTCCCATATTTGAGAACCAATAGAACGAAGATGTTGACAGAAAAAAATCTGTGTCCTCTAAGAACTGATCAAAGTCCTTTCGTGTCAATACACTTTGCAAAAACTAGATTTAACACATTTAGGAAATTACGTTCCATGTCAGTTATTTCCAGAAGAACAGGTAGTAAGGATATTCAGAATTTTTGAGACAAATTTATCAGTTAGCACCCAGGGACCCCATCTATATAAAATAACTCCAATAGAAAGATTTATACCAACCAGATAACAACAGAATGGTCAAAGAAGGAGGTAACTAAATTTGGTCCTCATTCAAATCACACTTAAAAGAAAATAGCTCCAATAGAAAGATTTATACCAACCAGATAACAACAGAATGGTCAAAGAAGGAGGTAACTAAATTTGGTCCTCATTCAAATCACACTTAAAAGAAAATAAGTAAAGCACAACATGATGCTGAAAAAAATTTCAACTTTTAAAGCTATTCCACAAAAAAAATTCTTGCATAGTTAAGATTTCCTTATCTACATAAGAATAAGCATCTTAGAATAAGAACTTTAAAACCCTAAGAATTTTCTTCAAAAATAAATGGGCATTTTTTTCCTTTCTATTATAAGTTGGAGAATCATAAATTCTATGAATTCTTCTCTTGGATATTAAAAATGTCTGATTTCTTTAATTCTAGGAAAATCCCATGTTCAGCGACACCTGGATCAATAAATAATATTACCTACATGTCTCCGTGATGAACTGTGACATAGTATGAAAAATCCCTTGGGACGCCTGGGTGGCTCAGTTGGTTAAGCAGCTGCCTTTGGCTCAGGTCATGATCCCATCGTCCTGGGATCGAGTCCCACATCGGGCTCTTTGCTCCGCAGGGAGCCTGCTTCTCCCTCTGACTCTGCCTTCCACTCTGTCTGCCTATGCTCGCTCTCGCTCACTCTCTCTCTGACAAATAAATAAATAAAATCTAAAAAAAAAAAAAAAAAAAAAAAAAAATCCCAATTTCTCTCTTAAATCACTTATTAAGATTTAATAGATAAGCCATCAAAGGATATACTTTAAAACATATAAATTAGTTAAAAGTCACAGCATAACATGCATCACTTGAGCAGCATGAGTCCTGACAACAAAAGTTCACCCACAAAAGTTATGGAAACCCAACTAAAAAACAACTGAAATGTGCCATAGCATTCACCACCATAGTCACCACCACCATAATCTGAGGAAGACCTAAAGTAGATGCTTCATTCAGTTCAGTTGCTGTATTAAAAACATACCCATTATAACCACACCCTCAGGGTCCATGTTGTTCAACTACAAAATTTCTATAATATACAAGTTCAAAACACAGTCCTTTGCTGAAGTTCAAGTTATTTTTTGTTACAGTGAAGCCTTTAAGCCATAGTTACATACACCTTTACAAAAGGATTCTGAAATTTCACAATAATAAGCAGAAATTAAACTTTTCTCCCTGCTTATCACATGCCCGATAGGTGACAGTACCTCTGTTTTTAATGACAGTCCGCTGTTAAAGAATATTGTTGCAACAGCAATGTAGGAGACAGTTATTTCTGGTTTCAGTGGTCCTAAAGAGAGAGAAATGAGTTACTGTTAGATAAGAATTTCCAGCAGATAACTTGGTATGAAAGAAGAATCCATTGGGGGAAGGCAATTAGTACTTCAAGTCTTAGTGTTGCCCTAATACACTACTGTTCTGACAGGGTTAAGCATTTGCTGTGATGCAGTCTAACTCCGAAGGGGATTTTCCAGAAGGAAGGACCATGGCTATCCAGTTCAGCACAGAAGAACACTCTCCTGGGTGAGAGCAGATAGGCAACATCCTTTAGTATTAGGACCTAAATGCATCTGCCACAGCATCAGAGTTTATGTAACAATCAAAATTCCCCAAACCAAAAAAAGAAAAAAGAAAAAAGGAGAGAGCGAGAGAATCTGTGGAAGAAGTTCCCTTCTCTTTACCAAATATTACTTTGCTCTTTCTAGGCTACCAAAAATAAAAACTGGTATTCACGCACACATTCAGTTCCACCCAAGGGTGTCCATTTCTACAAATATTTATTCAGCACTTACTTTGTGAAGGAGCACTTGCTATGCGAGGAAGATAAGGGATACAGAGTAATAGAGTACTAACAATAGGTTAGGTTTCCAGTTACTATTATACTGTGCAGGCCCTGGCTACCCTGTAGTGAACCAGACAATCCTGATCTTTGCCCTCTGGAAAATCCTCTCTGGAATCAGGTTGGTCATCTCCCCAAATGTGTTAATGCTATGAGGACAACAGCAGCAACCCTGATACTTCTTTTTATAATCTATATACAATTGTCTTAAAGACCCAATGTGTTAAGCAAAGAACAACATTCTTTTAAAAGAAGTCATCTGAGAAAACGCCATTTTGTACTTATATACTAGTGGTCCTCCAAAAGCTGCTATTTTGCCTCCCACAGACATTTGGCAGTGTTTGGAAACTCTTTTTGGTTGTTGTAACTCAGCAAGTGGGGTGTGTTACTGGCATCTAGTAGACTGAAATCAGGAGTTCTGCTAAACAACCTAGAAAGCACAGGCCAGCCCTCCCAACAACAAAGAATTATCATGTCCAAAATGTCAATAGTGCTGAGATTGAGAAACACTGGTATATGTCAACATTTTAAAATGTGATCACCTCATATCTGGCATTCTATTCAATCCTCTCATGCTGAGTTGAATGGTGTCCTGCAAAACTCACGTCCACCCAGAACCTATGAACATGACCTTATTTGAAAACTGGTTCTTTGCAGATGTAACCAAGTCAAAATGAGGTCTTGTTGGATTATGGTGGACCCTTATCCAATGACTTGTATTCTTACAAGTAGAGGTAAATTTGGACAGAGTCACACACAGAGGGAAGATGGAGCTATATTGTCATAAGCCGAGAAACACCAAGGACAGCAGGCAACCACCACAAGCCAGAAGCCAGAAAGGATTCATCCCTAGTCTTCAGTAGGAGCATGGCCCTTGACTTCAGAATTCCAGTCTCCAGAATCATTTCTGGAAAATAAATCTCTGCTGTTCTATGCCACCCAGTTTGTGTGAATCTGGCACGGCAGCACTAGGAAACTAAGAACCCTCCCTTATGCCAAAAGACCACAACCATAGCTCCTCTGTTCCCTGCAGCCCACCATCATACCCACAGGTATTGCTCAATAAATAAGACCAAGCTCAGGAAAAATCAGCATTTAGTCAGCAAATACTTACTAAACAACTCTGATATTTTAGTCATTTGTACTATACCAATGAACAAAAAGAAACAATCTTCTCAAACATAGCAATAAATAAATAGTTGGCATTTAAACAAATTCTTTTGCTGAAATCTGAGAAAAGGGAGCAAAAGGAAGAAGGCAAGTGCAAAAGACATCACGTTTCAAGGCAGAAAAAGTGTTCCAAAACTTGAAAATATGTGCGTTTTTTTATACTTGTGAGTGAATCTGTCTCTGCATCTCACATTTAGAAATATTTTCTCGGTGAGCCTAGGTGGCTCAGTGGATTAAGCTGCTGCCTTTGGCTCAGGTCATGACAGACAAAGATCACAAGTAGGCAGAGAGGCAGGCAGAGAGAGAGAGAGGAGGAAGCAGGCTCCCTGCTGAGCAGAGAGCCCGATGTGGGACTCGATCCCAGGACCCTGAGATCATGACCTGAGCCGAAGGCAGCGGCTTAACCCACTGAGCCACCCAGGCACCCTGTTTATGTTTTTTAAAGGAAAAACAAAGCAGTTTGCTTTTAGGATTTATGTCTCATTAATGTCAGTAATCTAAATTAAGATGCAGGTAGAAATAAGAAACTTATTCGGTACTTCCAAAGAAGGAAACCTTTCTCTTCCAGATAATGATTAGCACAGTGTTAAGACTTTGGTAAACTCTAAGGCATGCATAGCTCAGGGCTTCCCTGGGTTGCACTGGAACTGGTACAGATTATCAACACTTTAGAATCTACACATTTACATTTACCCTGGCTCTCTATTTTCAATGTCTTCTACATATTTAAAAATGAAAGGTACCTGAGTAAAAAGGACAGTGAACTAAGAATTAAATTATCTAGGCTAGTACATGTTATGCTTTTTCCCTTTTGGAAAGTCATTCAACTTCTCTAACTTTTAGGTTTCCGTTACCTATAAATTTCCTGTGATATATAACTTACCTACTGGCTGACAGACTGTTTTTAAAGGGAGGTCAGATCATAGGTATGATACTTCTAAGTGCAGCAGTCTTGCAATTAAATCACTTTAGTATGAAGAGTGTAGTCATTGAGGTATTGATCCAGGTAAAGATGAAGTGAACATATTAACAAATTTAAGACTACCAAAACTTTTCCTATTTAAAAGAGTCTAGGAAACTGTTCTATTGAAAATTGTTGAGTCAATGTAAATGCACTAAAAATCACAGTTGCCAAGTACAGAGCTCATAAATGGAACCCATGACTAAAAATTACAAGGAAAAAAATTAAAATAAAAAAATAAAAATTACAAGTACAAAGAGGTGCTTTGGGGATACCTGGGTAGCTCAGTCAGTTAGGCGTCTGCCTTTAGCTCAGGTCATGTCCTGGGATTAAGTCCCGAATCAAATGGGGCCCCCTGCTCATCAGACTCCCTACTCATCAGGGAGTCTGACTTTCTCTCTCTACCTGCCTCTCCCCTAGCTCACGCTCTCTCTTATTCTCTCGCTCTCTCAAATAAATAAAATCTTAAAAAAAAAAAAAAAAAGAGGTGCTTTTGACCATTCTAAAGAGCAAGATGTAACACATTTTCAGCAACCATTCCTCTCATTATTCCTAGATTTTTGTTGTTTTAACTTGTGAAATCAAAGTGTTATTTGGTACTATTTGGAGGTTTATTTTTACTTAAGAGTTTTCACAGGTAGGAAGGTCAATTAAAAAGCTCAACAGAATTATCAAGAATTTAGCCCAACAGCCTATATAAGAAATTCCAAGCAATTATTTGTTCTAATTTTTTGGAAAAAGTAACTTTTACACATGGATAGTTATCAAATCACATGAGCACATTGTTATTTAATATTAGCTGATTCTGTTCTGCTCTTTTGGGCTAAAATTGAGGCACTGAAAATGTCTTTATTGCATAGAGCCCTTCTTTTGAATATTCATTGCAAATTATTTTTTGCCAAGAATATTTGTATGGGTTTTGCAACTAGTATGAAAAAAAGGGAGAGCCCTGGTGTCCAGTGCCTCTTCCTTGATCTAGTCAACTAACCAAGGATGAGTCACCTGACTTTAGGTCTCAGTATTTTCAACTGTAAAAGCAGCTTGTTGGCTTAAAATACTTAAAGGTCCCTTTCAGCTCTTAACATTCTACTCTTATAATTAAACAAAGAAGCGAATTATCCTGTATTAATGGCATAAGTACGAGTAAAAATCAGAAGCAATATTTCTAAGATAGGATAATGTAGCAAAACTTCAAGAAGCAGAGTCAGAAGGTACAAATAAGATTACAGAATCCATCTTACACATTTCATTTTGAAGAAGCCCTAGGAAAATGATTCAGCCTTCAAGAACCCTTCTTCCCACAGCATCTTGGGAATGTTAAGATAAAAAGTATTTTGCCAAAGCTAGCCCCTGCAGATTTAAACATAAAGATAATACATCACCTGTATTTACACCTTATGAGCAAATAAGAGACCTAAGACCATAAGCTAGAAAGTGTGCCACTGAAGCTAGTTAAGTATACATTCCTGATCACTACAAAGACACTCTAACTTTAATTCTGCCTATCCAGCTAGCTCCAGGGACAGAGGGTACTCATTTGGCAGAACCTGAAATACCAGCATTCACAGAGAAGTCAGGTCAAATGTTTTCAGAAGGAGAAACCATGATGAATATCAGCCTCATTCTCAGTTACATATTCTACACATCTTGTACTAAGTTGAACACAGGAAGAAAAAACATAAAATAAATAAAAAGTTTTAATCCTCATAATCTTTGTTCAAGTAATTCTTTTTAAAATATTCCCTGAAGCTATTTCTAAATGGAGGAATTGAGGGTAGAGGGTAGAAGAAACCACTGTTCTAAAGAGAGATCATTTCATTCACTTCCAACATGTTTCAACAAAGAGGTACATGTAACTTCAAACAGCCTCCTGAACACTTCCTAAAAGATTAGGAAGTATGTTGTACGACTGACCTATTAAAACTGTCAATAAAGGTGGAAACTGACAAGGTCAAAAAGAAAATGAACTGAGGAAATTCAATTAATATTTATGAAAAGTAGGGCATGATTGTCTAAGGGTGGAAAGAGGGAGGAGAATCAAAGACTAATGATATTTCCAGCCGTTTCCACCAATGCCCACCCCCCACATTACAAGGCTCCCACTATTCAGAAATCTGGGTAGCCTGCCTACATTTCCCTGCCAAAATACACACTACACATGGCCTAACACAGGCTGTATCTGTTGAGCACTAACAACGGAGTCCGGGCAGCACACGGAAGTACTGTCCTGTAATGAAAAAGTGCAACGTGTCAGTAGGCTCGGGAGTTTCTGAAGCGGCGGCAATTGCAGCAAATCATCACTCTGCAACATGTGGGCCACAAAATCTGAGTTGGAGGATGAAGGGGTATCCCTTTCTCTTTTCCTTCCCCCACTCCTTTTTTTAAACGTGGGGGCGGGGAAGGGGTGGGATCCGGAAACAGACAAGGTAATGGTGGCCACTCCAAGATAGATAAGAACTCCTGGCAACCTAGCGTCCCTCCGGACAGGATGCTACTTGGAAGGCAGGAGGAGTAAGTTTCATTCTCAGTAAGCTCACTCCTTAACACTAAGGATACTCACTGATTGCTCGTAGAAAAGGCAACCTGCGTTCAAATTCTCTTGCCCCGTTCCTAATTACAGTCTCTGGGGTGGGTAAATTAAAACATCAGTTAAAGGGCCAAAGGACACCCAGAGCTGGTCGGTGCTCTTGAGAGAAGCAGCCACTTCCCGACTACGGTCTCCCCTCCTTCCCGAGACTCGAAAATGAGTTTTGAAGTGGGAATCCCGATGGAGCGTTCGGAGGTGCAGCACTTACCCCCATTCACCCCTATGGATGGCTCCAGTTTAGCTCCGGCGATCGCCAACACTATTCCCATCATGAACCATTCTTTCCTCATTCTCTCCAGCAGCCTCATGTTTGTTAGGGTGGGTGGGTTTTGTTTATTTGTTTGGCTTTTTTTCTTTTTACGCTGAGATCGCTGAATCCCCGGGGCGTCTCCACACTTTCCTCGGTCCCTCCAGACATGCAGCAGAGCAAGTCAAATTGCCACTTGTAAACTAAAGACCAGGGGGTTGCTCCGGCGGCTTTGAGGAGGGCTGGGAGTAGTAGTATCCAGTGACAGGAAAGTCTCACAGAGCGCCGCCATCACTACCGCGCGCCTCACAATAGACGCGCACCTCACCACGGCAGCTCTGGCCTCGGCTCCCAAGCACAAACGCTTTAAAGCGGACACTTGGGTCAGGTTGGCCAACACAGGCTAGGACTGACAGACTCGCCACCGCCAGGACCTGAGGAACTTTAGGAATGACTGCTTCTCGGAGCGACATTAGGCTTCACAGCCACCCAGGCTTATCAAGGGTCCCGCTCCGACTAAACCTTTAGGCACAGATGGCCGCGTCCCTGAAGCACATCTATGGAGAAACTTTCTTTTGCTTCACCCTGAACTTGCGGGAAAGGCTCGCA
Source organism: Mustela nivalis (assembly GCF_964662115.1). Lineage (NCBI taxonomy): Eukaryota > Metazoa > Chordata > Mammalia > Carnivora > Mustelidae > Mustela > Mustela nivalis. The sequence goes on along the minus strand of NC_139023.1, from coordinate 144,410,367 downwards.
TCCAATCTGCGCCGGGATTTCTCGGCTGACAGCAGCGGCGGCAAGGGTGCAGGGGAACTTTTCTGTGGCGTGCTTCTTCGGGGCATTACGACGCTTCCCCGACGCCGGCGTTGACGTGTGCGCCGGGGGAAGGAGAGGCCACTCTCCGTCTCCAGGTTCTCCGCGGGAGCCCGGGGAGTTAGAGTCGCTCCGAGGTCCGCGCGGGAAAGCGGTTGCTTCTCTCGGAGCGTTTTAGCCCCGAGGGTGGGTTGAAAATTGCGCGTTGAGCCAACGCCCAAGTCCACAAGACCCCTGCCTTCCAGCATCCTCTCCATCCCGGGAGGGCGGGCGGGACCAGCCAGGTCCGTTGCGTGTTGGACGCTCGGCTCCGAGTCCCCCGAGACCACGCAGGCCCTGGGGATTGGGGGGGGTCTGCAAGCGTTCAGTCCCCTCCCAGGAGCTGGGGACCAGGTCTTCCTTTGGGGGCAATCGTGAAAGCTCAAACTCCTTCCACAGCGAAGCTAAGGATGGGCAGGGTGATGTGGGAGCAAAGGAGTCTGGAGGGTGCCCGAGTGCACTCTCTTGATTGACCCTCAAGCCTTGCCCATCCAAGCAGCCGGACAACTGTGGGAAGGGGGCCTGGGACCTCAAAGCCAAAAAAAAAAAAAAAAAAAAAAATGAGGAACCGAATAGAGGGGAGCTCCCACCTTCCTTTGGCCCTCCAAGTTTCTCCCTTGAGGTGTTTTCTGGCACCTCAATGACATTGATCATTTCATGGATGGACTTCAGCTTCTCCCCAATATGCACCGAAATAAATGAACAAATAAAATACTATCCGACATTTTGAAGCAGTGTGGCATCTAACTGTGGAACCTCAGGTTTGTAAGCCTTCTGGGATGGTTCAATGATTCCAGCCTTTAAATCTGATTTATTCGAATATTGAAAGAGACTCATTTGGAAATGTCCTCTACTTATTTAGCTTTAACTTGATGACATGACTTGTTTTCCCAAAGCTTAAGCCAGTTTGTGCAATTACGCTACCAGTTGTAGGTTACACAGTATGGAGTGTCATCAAATTATACATCAGGCAGAATAGCAAAAAGTGAAACTCAAGATAAAAAGAACTTAAGAGGAAGACACAGATGACATTAAACAACTTAACCTGAAAACAGAAAAGAAAGCACATGAGCAGTGATGAAATCTGATGTTAATTATCAGGCAGTCACCAGATAAGTGGAGATGAAAGATAGTTTAGAACACAGTTATTTTCAGTCATTGAAGGTATGTTCTTGTGTTTTTAAAAAAATCATTAAATGTTATGCTTACAGAGAATTGCACTGGTTTAATTTTATGGCTACTTGCAAATTCCTATTTACTAAGAGCTCTTTGATCTGTTTATCGCAAAATAGTTAACACCTGCAAATATCCTCTTTCCAAATTAGGTGACTGTACTCCATTGAATATGTCCCCCAAATATTTATGTGCACCTGGAACCTCCGAATGTAATCTTATTTGGAAATTGAGTCTTGGAGATGTTATTAGTTGAGGTAATACTGGGTTAAGATGGGTCCCAAATCCAGTGACTGGTGTCCTTATAAGGAGGACATGTGGTAATACACAGACACGAGGAGGAGAAAGTTATATGAAGACGGAAGCAGAAGACTGGAGTGATGTGTCCATAAGCTGAGGAATGTCAAGGATTATGCCTTGGAAACAACCACCAGAATTTGGGAGAAAGAACAGATTTTTCCATCAGAGCCCCTAGAAAGAACCAACCCTGCTGACATCTTGATTCCTGAATTCTTCCCTGAACTCTGGGAGAATATATTTCTGTTGTTTCAAGCCACCCAGTTTGTGGTACTTTGTTCTGGCAACTCTAGAAAACTAGAACTGGAGTCATTCACAGGTTCCAGAGATTAGATGTGGACCTGTTTTTGGGGGTGCCCACTGTTCAACCCACTGTAAGCTCCTTCCTGCCCTGTCTTTCTTCCGTTACTATTTCTTCAATATTTCTATCACTCTTCTCTTTCATTTTTTCCCTGTCATTTTTTTCTTTCTTCTCTCTCTTCACCTTAGTCTTTTCTCTTTATTACCACTACCACTTCACCTGACATCATCCCAGTGAAAATGTACATGTGAAAACACACATCTGTAAAAGACAAATGAGAAATGCTCCTTGTTCAGTAAATATTATATTTGTATATTGAACAGTTATTTAATGGTCTCCACTATGTGCCAGCATGTGTAAATGCTGTGCATTCAGTTATGAACAAAGAAAGACAAAACCTGCCCTCAGGAGTTTATACTCTAGTAGAGGAGACAGATGTAAACAAACATGTAATTACAAATTGCCATCGGAAAGGAACAGTATGTTGTGAATAATCTAGAGTGGGGAAGGTCTCCTGAGATCAAAAGGATGAGCAGGCAGGTGGGAGAAAGCTATTGCTCAGCAAGGAAGAACGTGACACCATGGAATTCAAAGACCAGAGTAGCTAGATGAATCAGTGAAGGAGAGTGATGTGGAAAGGGCAGAGAGAACTGGGCAGGGTACAAATCACGTGTGACCTCTCATGTCCTGGTCAAAGATTCAGATTTTATTAAATATTCTAGGAAGCCACTAAAGGATTTTAGACTAGCTAGTGGTGACCTGTCCAGTTTGCTGGAAAGTTCCCTTAAGAAGCAAACTCTGCACAAGTAGTTCAGGAAGAAGTGTCTAATTGAATGGAACTGGGAAAGGCAATTAGTATAAAACCTGTTAAGCAAAGAATCAAAAACAAATGATAGTCATCTCTAGGGGAATGGGGAAACAAGCTAAAACAACTCCCAGAATGCCTTTCAAATAGATGCCAGTTCCATTCACTCAGCCAGGGAATCTTTACAAAGCAGATTTGGGGAGGAGATTTTAAATCTAGTTTGTATCTTGTGTGCAAGACCACTGAGGCATATAAGGAGAGATGTCTAGAAGGTAGCTAAAATGAAGATTTGAGCTCATGAAAAAAAAAAATTGCTATAGCTCCTGGATTCTTCAACAATAGCTTATGGAAATCATACTTATTAATGTAGCAAATATTTAACTTTAAACTTTATTACTCACATTGATTACTCGGTCTCTTTAACGATGGTTTGCTTACTTATAATATTAATGGATGTTTACTATTGCCAAGAACAGAGGTACATCTTTTTTTTTTTAAATTTCATTTCATTTTATTTCTTTTCAATATTCCAGAATTCACTGTTTATGCACCACACCCAGTGCTCCATGCAATACATGCCCTCCATAATACCCACCACCAGGTTCACCCAACCCCCCACCCTCTTCCCCTCCAAAACCCCCAGTTTGTTTCTCAGAGTCCACAGTCTCTTGTGGTTTGTCTCCCCCTCCGATTTCCCCCAACTCACTTCAAACAGCGGTACATCTTTTGATTACTCTCGTGGACTTTATATTTAATAAAATGTTGATAGGAATTCGAGCTCATCAGGCTGTTGAAAAGATTCAGTGGGATAGTGTATATACATTGCCTTGCATGGAACAGATGCTTAGTTACTCACTCAACAAATATTTATTGAGCTCCTTTTTGTGAGGCATTATTCTGGATACTGGGGTTACAAGGAAAAGTGAGAGATAAGGTTTCAGCTTTGCTTTGGTATTCCAATAATTGCATAAAAAAGAAAATGAATAAGTAGTGATAAATGTCAATATGAAAAGAAAATGAATCACATGATAGAGTAACAAAGAGGCTTAAATTCCTTTCTGAAGGTGTGCAATTTAAGCAGAGAGCCAAATGATGAGGAAAATGTCCACAATGCTAATATTTGGAAAGTGAGCACTTTAAGGTACAGGGGGCAATTGGTGAACAACCTATATTAATGCCCTAAGATAGGATGATCTTGGCATATGTATTAGTTTCTTATTGCAGCTGTAACAAGCTACCTCAACTTCGTGGTTTGAAACAACACAAATGAGCTATCTCACAGTTCTCAGGCTCAGAAGTCAAAAATGGATCTCGCTGAGCTAAAATCAGCATATCAACAGTTCTGCACTCTTTTCTGGCTTTCCAGAGAAGAATCTATTTCCTTTTCCTGCTTCTAGGGGCTACTTGCATTGCTTGACTTTTGGGTTCCTTCAGCATCAAAGTCAGCAACTGCCCACCCAGTCTTTCTCAGGACGAGTCATTCTGATACAGACTCTCCGCTCCTTCTTTCACTTATAAAGACCCTTCTAATTATGACGGGTTCTCTAAGCTTACAATGTCTCCATCTTGAGATCCTTACTTTAATCACAACTGCAAAGTCTCTCTTGCCATGTAAAGTAACATATTCACAGGTTCTGGGGATCAGAATGTAGCCATCTTTGGGGGCACTTATTCTGCTGATGTGACATGTTAAAGGTATAGAAAGAAGGCCAATATGACCAGAGTGTAGTGTGTTGCAGGGGAAGGGGACAGAGTGGGAAGAGGCCGATCACGTATGTGTTTGTAGACCCCAGGTTATGAAGTACAGATTTTATATAACTGTGGTGGGAAGCTACAGGAAAATTTTAAGCAAGGATAGAACATATTGGCTGTTGTGGGATGCAGGAGCTTTAAAGAAGAAGGAAAACAAGTTAGGAGGCTTTGGGAGTAGTTGAAGGGAGAGCTCTTATTGGCCTACACAGGAGAGAGAGGTAGTGGGGGAAGAAAAGCAGATCGGTTCTGTTTTGTTACAGAGGCAGAGACAGCATTTGCTGCTGGATTAGGGTTAGATGATTCAGGATGACTCCTAGGTTTAGCTAAATCCACTGGCTGAGTAAATGTTGGTATCATTCACAAAGGTGAAAAAGATAGAAAAGAGCAAATTTAGTAAGGAAAATCAAGATTTATTTTGAGACAGCCTTGAGATACCTGTTAAAGAAATTCACGGGGCGCCTGGGTGGCTCAGTGGGTTAAAACCTCTGCCTTCGGCTCAGGCCATGATCCCAGGGTCCTAGGATCGAGCCCCGCATCGGGCTCTCTGCTCAGCAGGGAGCCTGCTTTCTCCTCTCTCTCTCTTTCTGCCTGCCTCTCTGCCCACTTGTGATTTCTGTCTGTCAAATAAACAAATTAAAATCTTTAAAAAAAAAAAAAAAAGAAAGAAAGAAAGAAAGAAATTCACCTGGCAATTAGCCAGTTGGCTAAACAGTTCAGAGTCGGGACAGGCCTAGTTAAAAATTTAGGAGTCATTGGCATGAGTGGTCTTTAAAGCCATGGGATTGGATAAAATTACCCAGAGAGTCAGTGTGTACAGAAAAGAATCGCAATAAAAGAAGACAGGTAAACTACCACCCTCCGGAGATCTCACCCTCTTTTCAGACATACAGCCCTGCTCTACTCAAACATCTTCAATGGCCCTATATATACTGTGGAACAAAATCTACATTGCTTAGTCTAACGTACCATGATCTACATATTCTGTAGGTCAGAGTGAGTGACTTAAAAAAAATTTATTTTCTCACTGTTCTGGAAGAACTGGAAATTCAAGACTGTGCTGGCACAGCTAGCTAGTTTCATTCTCTTCGGCTTGCAGAAGGCTGCCCTCTTGCTGCCTCTTCCCACTGTCTTTTCTCTGTGTGCCCACATATCCCTGGTGTCTCCTTCTTCTCATAAGGGCAATAGTCTTGTAGGATGGGAGCCCCACCCTAATGGTCTTACTTTATCGTAGGTCCCCTTTAAAGACCTTGTCTCCAAAAGGTTACATTTCCAGGAACTGGAGGTTGGGAATTCAAGATATGAATTTTGGGAGGAAAAAATTCAGCCTATAATAGTGGACTTAGAGAATGTGACTGAAGTGATTACATACCACTTCCAAGAGTAGATTTCAAAAAGAAACTATAGCTTCTGTCTGGGATCTTCTCTTCAGCTTGTGTTTTGGCTGAGAGAGGCCAACTGCCATGAGGTAAGCTACTGTCAAGAGGCCCAGTGGCAAGGAGGTAATTTCTCCCTCCTATAACCAGCCAGAACCTAAGGCTTAGAAGTGGATCCTTCAGTAGAGTGTCAAGGCTGCAGGCCTGGCCTCCACCTTGACTGTGGCACCCAGCTAAGCGATGCCCAGATTGATGACCCCTAAAAGCTATGAGACAAATCATGTTTGTTGTTTTAAGGTGGGAAATTTGGGGAGTAGCTTATTACATAGTAATAGGGACATAAGAAAAATCATGAGGAAATAAGAAAAATAAGAAAAATCATGTCTGTTCTCCAGGTTCTTCCAGTGTTTTGAGACACTGGTTTACACTTTATGCCGATGTGCTTTTCTCTAATATCAGTGCTCAAGACACAGTGAAACAAATTTAAAAAAAAAAAAAATCCCTGAAGGCTGATTAGAGACATCATCACAAAAAAAAACTACATTTATAAGCTAAGATTTGTTATATGCAAATATTTTCTGCCTCTTCTTTTGTTCTGTTTAAAACAATAAAGTGCATTTGTATAAATAAAAAATAATAATAATAATAATTAACTTTTTCCCAAATGGGAAAAAGTTGCAAAAAGGCTACAGTAAGCATAGACCACTCAGTCAGAAAGTTTTATTATGCTGTTGAACACAGGAATTATCTTGGAACTGTGGAGAGATGTTAATCAAAGAGGAGTTTCTTCTTTTGAAGATGAGTGATATTAGAGCATTTCCATATGTTGATAAAATGATCCATTAGAAAGAGAAACCTTATCAGCAAAGGAGAAATAGGGATTGTGGTAGGCAGAATAATGACCTCTGCCAAAGATGTCTACTTCTCAATCCCTGGAACCTGTGACTATGTTACTTTGCATGGCAGAAAGGGACTCTGTAGTTGTATGTAGGTTAAGGACCTCAAGATAGGAAGAATATGCTGGATTATCCAGTAGGCCCAATGTAATCACAAGGGACTTTAAAAGAGGTAAGAGGGCTGCAGGAGTCAGAGAATGTGAAATGGAAGTAGAAGATTTAAAGTGATGAGATGACGAGAAGGGGTCCGTGAGCCAAGAAATGTAGGCAGCCTCCAGCAGCTGGAGAAGGCAGGGCAATACCCCACCCACCCCCCATCAGTCTCCAGAAGTAGGCAGCCCTGCTAACACGTTAGTTTCAGCCCAATAAGACCTGTTTCCGATTTCTGACCTCTAAAACTGTAGGATAAGAAATTTATGGCGTTTTGGTCTACTAAATTTGTGATAATTTGTTACAGCAACTCTAGAAAATTCATACAATGGCTAACTTAAGTACTTGAGAGGCAAATATTGACCCTTCTATAAAGAGGGGAAGAAGGATAAAATATTTTGGCCCTCATATAGCTGAGGTTTGGAGGAATTTAGAGCACAGGCAAAGCCTCTGTATCGCCAGACCATATTAACCTGGCAAATGACCATTTGTCCTGTCAAAAGATATTTTCTATATGATAGTTTAGGATTTCTTTAAGAGATATGTAACTACATAGAGACAGATCCAAAAGAAGAAATACTGAATTGACCAGTTGTATATTCTGATTATCACTGTGTAACAAACCACCCCAAAACAGAGGCTTAAAACACGAACCAGCTACTTCTCTTAAGAATACAGCTCTCAAAGACAAGAAACAACGTGTGTTGGAGAGGATGTGGAGAAAGGAAAACCCTCTTCCACTGTTGGTGGGAATGCAAGTTGGTGCAGCCATTTTGGAGAACAGTGTGGAGATTCCTTAAGAAATTAAAAACAGAGCTTCCCTATGACCCTGCAATTGCACTACTGGGTATTTACCCCAAAGATACAGATGTAGTGAAAAGAAGGGCCGTCCATACCCCAATGTTTATAGCAGCAATGGCCACGGTCACCAAACTGTGGAAAGAACCAAGATGCCCTTCAATGGACGAATGGATAAGGAAGATGTGATCCATATACACTATGGAGTATTATGCCTCCATCAGAAAGGATGAATACGCAACTTTTGTATCAACATGGATGGGACTGGAAGAGATTATGCTGAGTGAAATAAGTCAAGCAGAGAGAGTCAATTATCATATGGTTTCACTTATTTCGGAGCATAACAAATAACACGGAGGACAGGGAGAGATGGAGAGGAGAAGGGAGTTGAGGGAAATTGGAGGGGAAGATGAACCATGAGAGACTATGGACTCTGAAAAACAACCTGAGGGTTTTGAAGGGGCGGGGGGTGGGCGGTTGGAAGAGCCAGGTGGTGGGTATTACTGGAGGGTACGCATTGCATAGAGCACTGGGTGTGGTGCCAAAACAATGAATTCTGTTACGCTGAAAAGAAAAAAAAAAGAATACAGCTCTCAGGGTGTCTTGGAGGCTCAGTTGGTTAAGCATCTGCCTTTGGCTTAGGTCATATTCCCAGTATTTGGAGACTGAACCCCATGGGTCCTGAGATTGAGCCCTGAGTCTCATTTTCCAGTATCTACATTCCAACCACAGCATTCCCCTTGATTTCTTTCTTTCCTAGTCTATAATCAATCGTTCACCATTTTAGTTTTTCCTTCTTCAAAATTGTACTTATTTGTGTATAACCTGTTTGTTTTATTACTACCCTTGTTCAATTATTCATTTCCTTTTACCTGGACCATTGCAATTGGCTCTACGTAACTGATCTCTCCATCTCTTTAACTGTAATAATATGATACCACTTCTCTGCTCAGGTAAATTTCATATCTTCCTACAAGGTGCCTGGGACACAATAGGTTTTGTGTTTATGAAAGCCTCCCAGAAATCGGTAAGCTGTGTGATGCTGACAGGGTCAAACTTCTGAGCCTACAAAACTGGGAAACAGCCCCTGAATGGTAATAAAACCACCACAGTAAGTAACTTCTTAGTGGCCAGCCAGGTTGTCTTTTCCTGGTAACTCCCCACTGGTAGTTTGCCATTTAAACTATTACAAGAATTATTTTCCTCATATTACAAATGTGAAAATGAAGAAAGATAAGCTAAAATTTCCCATGACCAACCAGTGGTATATTCAGGATTCAAACTTGAGTAAGCTTGACCTCAGAACCTCAGGCAGTAGACCTTCGTGACTAAGAATGTATCTTCAAGCATCCAACTGTCCAGGTTAAAATCCTGACTCTATTTCTTGCTGCTATTCCCACGTGACTCTGGGAAAGTCCCTTGACATTACTTAACCTTAGTTTCCACATCTGAAAATGGGTGGTAATTGTCATATCTACTTTTATGGGTTGTTATGATGATAAGTAAATATGTCAGAAACATAACCAATGTCAAAAAATATTATCATACTTTCTCCCTTATATCTTGACCCACATCAAATTGTGCAACTTCTATGAAAGCTTCCCTGCTCTCTTGAGCCAGAAATAATGTTTCCCTGTTGTGCATTTCCTCCCTTGTTGCAGTTACATTAAAGTTATTTTTGTACCTGCTTTCCTCTACTATATTGAAAGCTTCTTAAGAATAAGGATTGTGGGGACGCCTGGGTGGCTCGGTTGGTTAAGCAGCTGCCTTCGGCTCAGGTCATGATCCCAGCGTCCTGGGATCAAGTCCCACATTGGGCTCCTTGCTCAGCAGGGAGCCTGCTTCTTCCTCTGCTTCTGCCTGCCATTCTGTCTGCCTGTGCTCGCTCCCCACCCCCCGATAAATAAATAAAATCTTAAAAAAAAAAAAAAATAAGGATTGTGTTTTGTTTATTTGTTTTTTGTTTTACTGTCATCCACACCAACTAACATGGCACCATGAGATATAATAAACATTTGATATGTTTATTGACTGGAATAATTGATGCAGAATCAGAGGATAGAATGTAGAGAGAGAAAAAAAGCAGGATTTACCTTTATGTTATTATTATGCCATGTATCAGAAGTTAAAATTTTCCTAGATTAATTTATTTGTTTCAGCTCCATATCACCTTGTCAATTCACTTGTTGGTAGCATATATTCTGAGTGTTTACTATGTTGACAGAGCAAACCAGGTGTTTCAGGTCCTATGCTGATGAGCATGTAATGTAGACATGGCATAAATGTCTCCCATGATACATATAAGCTTGAGTAACAAAGTATATACTAGGGAAATGAGTCTTTAAAACTAACAACAACAACAACGACAATAACAACAAACAAATGAAAAGGTTAAAATTTGGCCTCTATTAGTTCTTGGGTTCATGATCAAACTAGTTCCTTCCCAATGCTCCAAGTTGGCTACCTATATTGTCATACTTCACCCAAACCTTACCAACACTTTACTGTCTTAATGATGCTCTTAACCCAAACAACTGCCACACTCTCCATCAAGAACTTCTCATGTCTTGGGACACTTCGCTGGATCAGTCGGTGGAGCATTCAACTCTTGATATCAGGGTTGTGAGTTCAAGCCCCACGTTGGGTGTAGAGATTACTTAAAAATAAAATCTTTTTAAAAAAAGAAAGAGAGAGAACTCAAGACTCAGCATGGACTTATAAGGAAATTGGAAGTACAGAACTCCATTCAGGCAAGTTAAATAAAAAGCCCCCCAGTGATATACAGAAACATAACTTAGATGGAAGTGTATGGTTCAGTAGTCAACCCATGTAATTCACTTATCACTGGTGGATGATTTGTGAAAATGACCATGGCATGATGATATGATTTTATATTTTTCTTTTGAGAAATTGAATAAGTCTCATGTATGCTTTTTTAATTATTTGACATAATTACAGTTTAAATGAAAAGATCCATGAGGACATAATTCTTGACCTGTCATGTAACCTTCAGACACATGTGTATTTAAGAGCAATAGTTTTGATTGAGAATACTTTGATGCTAGTGAGTATTTTTAGCCCCAAAATGTTATCATGAAAGAAAATGTTGAGTTATTTTCCTGTATTCTAAATACAGCAAAGATAAAGATACATAGTGGCCTCGCCAATTACAGCAGAATACTATCAACACATGCTTAATTTGAAAACAGATTGTAGCTAGCTATCTACTTTCCAAAATAAATATCTGGCAATCAGCTTCTCTGAGTGTTGCTTAAATGTTTTACAGAGATAAAGTACTATTTTATTCTTTGATAAAGAACAATGCACAGACTAATATTAAACAGTTATGAAAATTCCAACTCGAATATAGGAGGTCATGTTTTACATTAGACTAAGAGTATAACCACTTCTCCTTTTTCTGCACAGAAATTTAGGCACTTAGCTTCTATTGTATTTGTGTTAATGAGAGTTATGCATGTATATTCCCTCGATTCAAATGCCATTATGCCCTCTTCACACTGATAGCAACTGGGTTTGTCCGTGTAAGATATAATGCTACTTTCTTTCCTTAACCCATAGTGTGTGAATGTGTGTCTTTGCAGAAGACCTTATGCTCCCGTGGTTTGTGGGAAGTCTCCATCTAATAGTTTCTCGGTCTCTTAAGTGGAAATCTGTCTCAGGAAATTAAGGACAAAGAGGAGAGTAGACAGCAGTGGATGATAAGCTATTGGGAAGCACAGTAAATAATGGAGGGAAATGCAGCCCGAAACACAGGGATCGTTTAAGGCTATTAGATGACAAATCCACTTCAATGCAGTTATTATACCTGTAAATATAGAAAAATGATAATGTTGACAACTCTTCATCACACAATCTATGTCATTAATAAATGATGAAGGATAGAAAGAGTAAAAGAAATAAAGCCAACACTGTGCATAACAATATCACAGAAGCACTTGGAAAAACTAGCTAAGCTAAAAACAAAAGACATAACTTGGCACCATTAATGAAGAATGGCTGAGATAAGAAGGAAAAATTCAAAAGCATGTGTGTGTAGAAAATAGCATGAATACTATAGGTTTTGTTGCTTAAAATAAATGTATGATTTACCTTACAATTATCCGAAAAAATTAATATATGATAATTACCTGAGTAATTGTTCTTAAAATGTTGGTTTCTGGGGAAAAGATAGCTGCCTCTAGGGCAGGTCCAAGACCATTCATAGAGTAGCTGTCCACTTCATATCCCTGAGAGAACTGCCAAACACATTGAAATTCTCCAGAGGGCATTTTTTTCTCCTATTAGAAAGTTATGTATAGCTATATTTCTGATTGTCCTGTAAGATTGGGCATCAACTAGAGTAGTAAGTCCAGTTTAAGAACAAACAAAGATCTGAAAGAAACTTAGAAAACTTATGTCTCTGTAATTTGCAGACTTATGTACAATCTACTATGTTCTTGATGCTCCTGAAGGCTGCATGTTTCAAAGAACAAACGGGGTTGGCTGATTCAAGGGCTGTGTAATTGGAATGGGTGGTAGAGATTGCTGGCAGTCTCCCTTTGTTCATTTTCTCCTTTTTTTCTTAGTGATAGAACTCCTGATTGTAGCAGGGCACATGCTGCCAAAGAAAGATTCCAGTTTCCTTAGTAGCTGGTAAATTGACATAGGACCAGGTTCTACCAATGCAATGTAATTGGAAGGACCTGATTTCTAGGAAGAACCTCAGAGAAAAGGGGTGTGCACCTCTTTGTACCATTCTCTTCTTGCTAGCTGGAATACGGATGGAAAGGCTTAAATCCCAGCATCTGTCTTTCCACCAAAACTGGCAAAGCACAAAAGGCATCGTGTGGAGCTGCCCTACCTGTTCTAGACTGCCTACTCTCAGATTGGATGTATATGAGAGAGAAAAAAACTTCTCATATAAAAAATATTTATCACTATTATTTTGAGTTTTCTTTTACTTATAGCCAAGACTAATCTTAATTAATGTTTTATGCATTTTTGAAAACTAGGAAAGTAAGCAGTAATCTCTCGATCCGAAGGGTGATCAAAAAGTGAATTGCTAATGCTGAATAATGCCTAATTATTACTTTCAACTCATAAAATGTTTTGTACTTTCACATAGTAGAAACTGAATCTTTGGTGATAGATTATGTTGTGGGTTTTGTTTTGGTTTTCTACATCATTTATTGTGAGATTATCAATGTCAAGTAAAATATTGAACTTGACCATTTGCTTTTATTGATGTCTTCCTTTTTTAAAGATTTTATTTGTACATTTGTGAGAGAAAGAGAGCACCAGCAGGGGGAGAGGAAGAGACAGAGGGATAAGCAGACTCCCCATTAAGCTGAATAGTTCCAAGGTGATTTTATCACCCACAGAAGCCAGAAAGATTTATTATCTGATCCATTCAGAGGTTTGCCTCTTACAAGAAGTTTGCCACCTCATCCCTATACTATAAACCTTAAATAAGAAAAAGTTAAGATTCCTAAGTTTCACCTTTGAGTTTTAAGGTCTTCCTACCCTAAAATAAAACCCTAGATATGTCTACTCCTGGGTGCAGCTTACAAACTTTGCTAGGGTATAAGCAGAAATTTATTATTAAATCCCACTGGCAAATTTGCCTGCATCAATCCCAAACAAAGAGCACTTTCCTGGAAATACAATGTAAAGACCTGAACCCAAAAAGTATATGGAGGGAAATTAGTACCTTCATCTAGAAACTTATGTCCTTGGGTAGCCAGAGGTTGTTCTGAGATAATTTTTGTTCCTTTCTGGAATGTAGGAAAAATGCAGAGGAAATAAAACCAAGAACAGAAACACAGAAAAAAGATCCAGAAGACAGATATATGGCTGAATGAAATAAGTAAAGTTAAAGAGAATTAAGAAAATTGAGCATAGGGAAAAAGTGGTGTGACTGTGTATCGAGATAGAAGTAATTCAGATATGACAAACAGTTTGACTTTCCTGGTTGAGTCATTCATTTCTGGGCGAAAGTTATTCACATGTTTCTGCCACAATGGCTTAATCAAAAAAGATTGCTAGGGAATTGATTCTACTTGCATTTGTGTATTAGGAATTTTAGAAATTTAAAACCAAAGTGAACTTTAAAATAACACTCGTCCAGGGCACCTGGGTGGCTCAGTGGGTTAAGCCTCTGCCTTCGGCTCAGGTCATGATCTCAGGGTCCTGGGATCGAGTCCCACATTGGACTCTCTGCTCGCCAGGGAGCCTGCTTCCTCCTCTCTCTCTCTCTCTCTCTGCTTGCCTCTCTGTCTATTTGTGATCTCTCTCTGTCAAATAGATAAAATATTAAAAAAAAAAAAAACACCCGTCCAATACGTCCATTATATCAACAAGAACCAATTGTGCTCCTCCTAAAAATCACTCACTACAGAGTGACAGAGCTGGGCAGGCAGTCACAGTTCCTCTTCACAGCATTCTCTCTTCCATGTACATAACACTGGGACATTCTCTTCCAGAAGAGCTGTTTCAGTGGCAAGATTATTAGATACAGAACTCAATTTTGGGAAAGTATAAAACCTTTAGAGATTTAGAGTCACCTTAAACAATTGGCAGATAAGCCTTTAGGAGTTCACTTGAAAGATTAAGTGAATTCCTAAGTACGCAGGTGCTAGCTGCAAAGTGGAAATAATGTAGCAGGACATCGATAACCCAAGTATACGGTATCCCTCCCTTATCTGCAGAGGATCCTTTCCAAAACCCCTAATGGATGTCTGAAACTGCAGGAATATAGTACCGAACCCAAATGTACTGTCTTTTCCTACACATACATTCCCATGATAACGTTTCATTTATGAATTAGGCAGAGTAAGAGATTAACAACAATAATGATAAAAAAGAACAATCATAACACTATACTGTAATAAAGTTATGTGAATGTCGTCTCTCTCTTAAATACCTTATTGTACTGTACTAATGCTTCTTCTCGTGATGATGTGAGATGACAGAGTGTCTGTGTGACAAGAGGGCGTGAGGCAGGTGTCACAGGCATTGTGAGACTGAGGGTCAAGCTATCATTGACCTTCTGAGGCTATCAGGAGGATGATCTGTTTCCAGACTGGAGCTGACCTCAGTAACTCAAACTGCAGAGTGCAAAACCAAAGGAAAAGGGGAACTACTGTATCTTTAAGTTAACATTAGAGAAGGAAAACTCTACTAAACATTTTCCTCTTTCCTTATGTGGTATAGAATTAAAAAAAATTTTGAGTATTTTAGTTATTGTGTCTTTTTAATATATTTTTCTATGAATTGTGTGTTATCTTCTCTTAACCACTTGCTTCAGTAATTAAATTTTTCTGTCATTCCTTTATTTCCACATACTGAAGTGCCTGAGCATTTATTTTCCTTAAAGGGATCTCAACCACTGTATTCTATAGTCTCTCATGGAACTCTCAGTTTTGGAGAATGTGGAGACTATTAGAGATAGAAGCTAGAATAAAATGTGAGCCATACTACTAGATACTACTCGTCATAATAGTACTTATATAAGTGCTTCTTTGTGATTGCTATAGCATATCTTCCCAACAAGTTTAATTCTTTGTCTTTACTTGAGTGGCAGATGCTTTTTGCATGTCCTTGTCAGCCGGGGACCAGCTGCATTATCTCAAAGGCTTTCAAAAGGAGACAAATGTGCCTAATCCATAAATACGGACTAGAAGCCAGAGTAAAGGCAAGAGGCTATGTTTATTGGCCATTAGTCATCAATAAATGATAGCAGTGTTAAACAATAAACACAGAGCTCTGAGGAAATCATTAACATGACTTACAAAATAAATGTTGCTGCGATGTATCAGTGTTTGGTAACCAAGTCCTCAGAGGGCTCCCGGCCTGGATTTGTCATCTGTTGTGTTTTAAACTAAAATATCTTTTCAAAAAGCTATTTCTGGTTCTCTGCTCTGAGACTTGTAAAAAGACTGGGATTTTCTCAAAGAGTAAGATCATCATTTCCTCTGGTTATGGGTCTGTCTTCACTGGGTTAACTTTGTAAAGATCTGGGAATATCTGACAAATACTTTGATCTCTTCACAACTTGAGTCTACATTTGAGGCATATGTTGTAGGAAGCATGCCTATATACCCACTAACCACCTAATCGAAGAAAGCAAAGTATAAACCTTGAGACTTTAAGAAATGACCAACGACAAAACAAGATAAATCTGTTTTTATGCTGCTTTCTAGAACAAAGCAAAAATTTTCTTTAAAAAGTGCTTTGCAAACAGTCTGTTTGCCCTGCCCACCCCTACCTCCCATTCCCCACTTTTTTTCCCCTGAAATCATATACTTCCTCTTGTGGTACCACATTGCAAACAGCTGGTGATTATCACACATGATAGTATTGTTCCTACTTGTTGAATTTCTTAAAAACAAACACTCTATAAACAATAAAGAAGGAAAGAATAAACATGTTTTAAATGACCCCATTTTCATGCTTTATCACTTTCTCCTGATCATTTTAGTCATCTACCTAAAGATTTATTTTGAAGGCTAAGTGGTGATTACAGATGAATACACTTCTAAAACCCATTTGAAATGCCTTACTTTAAAACACTTAAGAATGCAAGAGAGCTGAAAACCTGGAGGCTTCAAACTCCACACCCACCATTGGAGTCAATTACCTAACCACAGTTCAGGTCTGTTTCTTCATTGATGAATGTCATGGAGCAGAGTTAAGGTCCGACAGACTTAAGTTCCCCAAAATCACAAAAAAAACTTTCTTACTTTTAAGAATTGTGTAAAAATCTCATACTACCTCATTTAGAGACAAGTGATCTCTCCACTTTCTGGTGGCACATGCTATGTTCATAATTCCTACATCATAAGATGGTCATGAGTGTTAAATATAGAGAAAACACCCCACTATAGAGTTAATGGTCAATAAATTACATTCTTTCCCCTTTCTGTTTCACTCTTCTTCCTGTTCTTAAAGAGGGGGAAAGTCAATAGTGTTCCTAAATATTAATATTTGTGAAATGGATTTAGGGACAGAAGAGGATGACAGTCTCAGGCTTTTAAAGAAAAACCTAAAATGATGACGAGACATGTAATACCTTTCTAGAATCCTTGCTCAGAGGAAATACCCTACAATTTTCCTCTTTCTAAAATTTTTTTTTATTTTTATATAGTTAATGTACAATTTTACATTGGTTTCAGGTGTAAAACACAATGATTCTTCAAGTGTATGTGTTATGTTCACCATAAATGTAGCTATCATCTGTCCTCATGCATCACTATTACAGTATCACTGACTATATTCCTTATGCTATAACTCTTATTGCCATGACTTATCCATTCCATAACTGAAAGCATTTACCTCCCACTCCCCTTCATCCATTTAGTTTGTCTCATTTTAAAAATACATTATCACCGGGGCGCCTGGGTGGCTCAGTGGGTTAAAGCCTCTGCCTTCGGCTCAGGTCTTGATCCCAGAGTCTTGGGATCGAGCCCCGCATCGGGCTCTCTGCTCAGCAGGGAGCCTGCTTCCTCCTCTCTGTCTGCCTCTCTGCCGACTTGTGATCTCTGTCTGTCAAATAAATAAATAAAATCTTTAAAAAAAATAAAATAAAATAAAAAAATAAAAATAAATAAAAATACAGAATCACCAAAATGTTAATGCCTTCCCTAAAGTTACTTAAAGAACTGATCCAAAAAGAACATCAGAATTTCCACAGTTGAAGTTCAAAATTCTAAGAACAAGCACGTTATTTTGAGATATTATTGGTGTATATTTCTGTGTATCAACAGCCAGTGGTGAAGTCACGAGTTATTTTTAACTTGTATATTTCTTCTGTGAGTTACACATTGAGATCAGGAAGGCATACATAGCTGAAGGAGACCTTCACAGTGGAAAGTAAAGAGTATTTGCAGGTGCACAGGCAGCTGCCATGGCTGTGCTTCTTTGACAAGTTATTTTTTTTTTCCAGTGGTTGATGTCCTTGTTCTCTAAATCTTACTGAAATTCCTATGCTTGCACTGCTGAATCTGTGAAACTTTATTCTATGCTATACCAGGGGCAGGTCCTATGCCATAGTAGCCTGGGATAGCTACCAGGGTTGCACACCCCAAGACCCACTTGCTTTCTATTTCTCCCCTTTGCATTTGTTGGTTTGGCTGTCAATTCACACAGGTTTCACCATTGCTAGATCATTGCCTTCTGCTCTCAGGTAGCTAATTTAGAGAGTGATCTCTAGGCCATCTCTTGCTTGATAGAGTATAAAACTCACCAGTACTCTGTGACAACGTTGGAACACCATCCAGTATATTGTGAGTGGGTAACTTACAGCGTTTGCATACACACAGCAGCAAACATATTCCAGATCATGGCCACCTGAGAGATGACCGTTTTGCTCTCGTCTCCAGGTTGAAGGTTTTTCAGAGTCATTCTGACCTGGTTTCAGAGTAACTTCGATGGATGGCTTTAGTGTGCTCCAAGGGACTGCAGTGAATCACGAGAGCAGGCTTAGATCCTGCTGCAATTCAACATCCTCGAGATGTCCCTGATCTGAGATTTCTTGAGATAGACAGGTTCAAAGACCAAGCCACACTTCCAGATGTCCCTGGATCACAAAGAAAATAGGACAAGGTCATTCCCTTTGGAAGCTTCAAAATAGCAGAGCAGGATAAACTGTACACAGTGATCCATGCTAACATTTAGCCTTATTTTCAATAAGGACCCAATATGAGAACAGTCTTCTGCTACCTGGCAAAGTGCACTTCAATTTCAAGCTGATGTGTTTCCTTTCCAGGGTTGAAATCGTTGTCAGCAATTTTTATTTTAAATAGAAGGTGCAGTCACTGGCCTTTTAGAATACTTCATATTTACAAAGGTGCCTTTTATAAGAACATCCTAAAGTGCCATAGGAGTATCATTTCATTTATCCTTATAACATCTCTGTGAGGAGAGAGAGCCCATATTACCCTCCCCCACCATCATCAGACCCAACGTGTAAATGAAAGCACACAAAAGGCCCAACACAGAGGGTTTCTAGAAGACCAGAATAGAACTCACGATGGAACAACAATAGGCCTGTTATGGTGGTACATGAATATTCAAACTGGCAAAGGGTTGGAAAACATAATTCTATCACCCCAACAAAATAGCACATTATTGAGGACAGAAGAAGGGGGCGGGGGATGGAAGAGAGGTGTTCTGAAATGAACCTGTTGTGTGGAGGACCCCCTCTACCTTCTGTTTTTTTTTTTTTTTTTCTTCGCTTCTCCATTACCAGTTGTTATTACTATAGAAAGGTTGGGAGAGGAGACATGGAGCAAAGTGGTATATGAGCCCATGAAATGTTCATCCTGCTACTTGTTTTTGAAATACTTACCTAATTTTTATTCTGTAGCACTTTCAAGGGCTTAGGATAACTCATTAAGGGTATCCTAAGAATCTTTGATTTCCTACATTAAATCAATATGATTCAACCATGTAAATTCTTCAGTGGAACTTTTGATAACTACACATAATATCAAAAAAAGAGGTAGAAGAGGTGATGATGATAGAAAATTTTCCTTTTCACAAAAAGGACATGAAATGGGTATTTATCTAGTATGCACACTGTCCCAGGAACTCTTAGATGAGTTCATCCATGCAATTCACATAACACTGAATCTTGAGAATTGTGATTGTCATGCTAACTTCTAAGAAACCAGGACTCAGAAAGAATAGACAGCCAAATCAATAAAGAACTTACACAGCTAGTAAAGTGCAGAGAACAGATTCCACCCAGACATTTCTAATTCCTATAGTCTACTAAAGAGCTGCTTGGGAGCTATTCTCATATGTGAAGTTACTCAGGAATATAGCAGAAACTCTCTTACCAAGAGTAGGTTTCACTTGTTCCCAAGCCAGTTTTCATCTTTTGTACCTTTTGTTTGGATTGTATTATTTAATTAAATCTTACTTGACTAATGAAATATGAACACAAAAGAAATAGGTTTAGTCTTTTTTTATTAACATATAATGTATTATTTGTTTTGGGGGTACAGGTCTGTGATTCATCAGTCATACACAATTCACAGCATGCACCTTAGCACAAACCCTCCCCAATGTCCATCACCCGGCCTCCCAATCCCTCTCACCACCCCCTTCCACTTCAGCAACCCTGAGTTTGTTTCCTGAGATTAAGAGTCTCATGGTTTGTCTCCCTCTCTGGTTTCATCTTGTTTCATTTGTTTCCCTCCCTTCCCCTATGATCCTCTGCCTTGTTTCTCAAATTCCTCATATCAGTGAGATTGTATGATATTTGTCTTTCTCTGATTGACTTATTTTGCTCAGCATAATACCCTCTAGTTCCATAAAACATCATTGCAAATGGCAATGTTTCATTTTTGATGACTGCATAGTATTCATATATATATGAATATATATATATATATATATATATATATATATATATATATATATACCACATCTTCTTTATCCATTCATCTGTTGATGGACATCTAGATTCTTTCCATCGTTTGGCTGTTGTGGACATTGCTGCTAGAAACATTGGGATGTGCATGCCCCTTTGGATCACTACATTTGTATCTTTAGGATAAATACCCAGTAGTGCAATTGCTGGGTATTAGGGTAGTTCTATTTTCAACTTTTTGAGGAACCTCCATACTGTTTTCCAGAGGGACTGCACCAGTTTACATTTCCAGCTACAAGGTAGGAGGATTCCCCTTTCTCCACATCCTTGTCAACATCTATCGTTTCCTGACTTGTTAATTTTAACCAAATGTGACTGGTGTGAGGTGGTACCTCACTGGTTTTGATTTGTATTTCCCTGATGCCCAAGTGATGTGGAGCACTTTTTCATGTGTCTGTTGGCTATCTGGATGTCTTCTTTTCAGAAATGTCTGTTCATGTCTTCTGCCCATTTCTTGATTGGATTACTTGTTCTTTGGGTGCTGAGTTTAGTAAGTTCTTTATAGATTTTGGATACTAGCCCTTTATCTGATATGTCATTTGCAAATATCTTCTCCCATTCTGCCAGTTGTCTTTTGGTTTTATTGACTGTTTCCTTTGCTGTACAAAAGCTTTTTATCTTGTTAAATTCCCAATAGTTCACTTTTGCCCTTGCTTCCTTTGCCTTTGGTGATATTTCTAGGAAGAAGTTGCTGTGACTGAGATTGAAGAGGTTGCTGCCTGCATTCTCCTCAAGGATTTTTATGGATTCCTGACTCACATTGAGGTCTTTCATCCATTTTGAGTCTATTTTTGAATGTGGTACAAGGAAATGGTCCAATTTCATTCTTCTGCATGTGGCTGTCGAATTTCCCAACACCATTTTTTAAGACTGTCTTTTTTCCACAGAACATTCTTTCTTGCTTTGTCAAAGATTAGTTGACTGTAGAGTTGAGGCTCCATTTCTGGACTCTATTCTGTTCCATTGATCCATGTGTCTATTTTTTTTGTACCAGTACCATACTGTCTTATTGATGGCAGTTTTTTTTTTATTTATTTATTTGACAAAGAGAAATTACAAGTACATTGAGAGGCAGGCAGAGAGAGAGAGAGAGAAGGAAGCAGGCTCCCTGCTGAGCAGAGAGCCCGATGCGGGACTCGATCCCAGGACCCTGAGATCATGACCTGAGCCGAAGGCAGCGGCCTAACCCACTGAGCCACCCAGGAGCCCCTGATGGCAGTTTTTTAATAGAGCTTGAAGTCTGGGATTGTGATGCCATCAACTTTGGTTTTCTTTTTCAACATTCCTCTGGCTATTAGGGGTCTTTTCTGGTTCCATGTAAATTTTAGGATTATTTGTTCCATTTCCTTGAAAAACCTTGATGTATTTTGATAGGGACTGCATTAAATATGTAGATTGCTTTAGGTAGCATAGACATTTTCACATTATTTGTTATTTCAATCCATGAGCATGGAATGTTTTTCCATTTCTTTGTGTCTTCCTCAATTTCTTTTGTGAGTATTCTATAATTTTCTGAGTACAGATTCTTTGCCTCTTTGGTTAGATTTATTTCTAGGTATCTCATTGTTTTGGATGCACTTGTAAACGGGATCAACTCCTTAATTTCTCTTTCCTCTGTCTTGCTGTTGTATAGAAATGCAAATGATTTCAGTGCATTGATTTTATATCCTTACACTTTACTGAATTTCTGTATGAGATCTAGAAGTTTTGGGGGGGAGTCTTTTGGGTTTTCTACATAAAGTATCATATCATTTGCAAAGAGTGAGAGTGTGACTTCTTCTTTGCCAATTCAGTTGCATTTTATTTCTTTCTGTTGTCTGATTGCTGAGGCTAAGACTTCAAGTACTATGTTGAATAGCAGGGTGAGAGTAGACATCCCTGCTCTGCTCCTAACCTTAAGGGAAATAATATTCACCATTGGTAATGTTCTTTAGTGTAGATTTTCATAGATGGCTTTAATGATATTGAGGTATGTACCTTCTATCCCTACATTGTGAAGAGTTTTGTCAAGAAAGAATGCTGTACTTGGTCAAATGCTTTTCCTGCATCTATTGAGAGTATCATATGGTTTTTGTTCTTTCTTTTATTAATGTATTGTATCACATTGATTGATTTGTGGATGTTGAACCAACCTTGCAGCCCAGGAATAAATCCCACATACAGCTGTGGTGAATAATTCTTTTAATGTACTGTTAGATCCTATTGGCTATTATTTTGGTGGGAATTTTGTATCCATGTTCATCAGGGATATGGTCTGTAATTCTCCTTTTTGATGGGACCTTTGTCTGGTTTTGGGATCAAGGTAATGCTGGCTTCATAAAATGAGTTTGGAAGTTTTCCTTCCATTTCTATTTTTTGGAACAGTTTCAGGAAAATAGGTATTAATTCTTCCTTAGATGTTTAGTAGAATTCCCCTGGGAAGCTCTCTGGCCCTGGGCTCTTGTTTGTTGGGAGGTTTTTTTATTACTTCCTCAATTTCCTTATTGGTCATAGATCTGTTCAGGTTTTCTATTTCTTTCTGGTTCAGTTTTGATAGTTGATACATCTCTAGGAATGCATCCATTTCTTCCAGAGTGTCAAATTTGCTGGTGTATAGTTGCTCATAATATGTTCTTACAATTGTTTGTATTTCTTTGGTATTGGTTGTGTAACTCTCCTCTTTCATTCATGATTTTATTAATTTGGGCCCTCTCTATTTTCTTTAAAATAATTTATTTATTTGACATGGAAAGAGAGAGAAGGAACACGGGCAGAGGGAGTAGGAGAGGGAAAGCAGCTTCCCACCAAGCAAGGAGCTCAATGCAGGGCTCTATCCCAGGACCCTGAGATCATGACCTGAGCTGAAGGCAGATGCCCAATGACTGAGTCACCCAGGCACCCTCTCTTTTCTTTTTGATAAGTCTGGCCAGGGGTATATCAATCTTATTAATTCTTTCAAAGAACCAGCTCCTACTTTCGTTGATCTGTTCTACTGGGGTTTTTTGTTTCTATTTCATTGATTTCTGTTCTGATCTTTATTATTTCTCTTCTCCTGCTGGATTTAGGTTTTCTTTGCTGTTCTGGTATAGGGTTAGGTTGTGTATTTGAGCCCTTTCTTGTTTCTTGAGAAAGACTTGTCTTGCTATATACTTTCCTCTCAGGACTGTCTCTGCTGCATCCCAAAGATTTTGAACAGTTGTGTTCTCATTTTCATTTGTTTACATGATTTTTAAAAATTCTTTAATTTTCTGGTTGACCCATTCATTCTTTAATAGGATGATCATTAACTTCCAACTTTCCTCTTGTGATTGAGTTCTAATTTCAAAGCATTGTGGTCTGAAAATATGCAGGGAATGATCCTAATCTTTTGATACTGGTTGAGACTTGAGATCCTGGTTGAGGCTCAAGATATGATCTATTCTGGAGAATGTTCCATGTGCACTAGAAAAGAGTGTATTCTGTTGTTTTGGGAAAGAATGTTCTGAATATATCTGTGAGGTCCATCTTATCCAGTGTGTCATTTAAAACCTTTATTTCCTTGTTGATCTTCTCTGCTCAGATGATCTGTCCATTTCAGTGAAGAGCATATTAAAGTCCCCTACTATTACTGTATTATTGTTGATGTGTTTCTTTGTTTCTTTGATTTTGTTATTAATTGGTTTATATAATTGGCTTCTCTCATGTTAGGGGCATATGTATTTAAAATTGTTAGATCTTCTTGTTGGATAGACCCTTTGAGTATGATATAGTGTCCTTCCTCATCTCTTATTATAATCTTTGGTTTAAAATCTGATTTTTCTGACATAAGGATTTCCATCCGACCTTTCTTTTGATATCCATTAGCATGGTAAATTATTTCCCACCCCCTCACTTTAAATCTGGAGGTTTCATTGAGTCTAAAATGAATCTCTTGCAGACAGAATATCTGGGTCTTGTTTTTTTCTCCAATCTGATATCTCATAACTTTTGATTTTGGCATTTAGCCCATTTACATCTAGGGTAACTTTGAAAGATAAGAATTTAGTGCCATTGTATTGCCTGTAAGGTGATTATTACTGTATATTGTCTCTGTTCCTTTCAGATTTATGTTACCTTTAGGTTCTCTCTTTGCTTAGAGGACCCCTTTCAATATTTCCTATAGGGCAGGTTTGGTGTTTGCAAATTTTTTTAGTTTTTGTTTGTCCTGGAATTTTTTTATCTCTCCTATTTTCAATGTTAGCCTAGATGGATATAGCTTCTTGGCAGCATATTTTTCTCATTTAGTGCTCAAGTCAGTCCTTTTTGACTTGCCAGGTCTCTGTGGATAGGTCTGCTGCCAATCTAATGTTTCTATCATTGTAGGTTACAAAGTTCTTGTCCTGAGCTGCTTTCAGAATTTTCTCTTTGTCTCTGAGACTTGTAAGTTTTACTATTAGCTGACAGAGTATTGACCTATTTTTATTGATTTTTGAAGGGGATTCTCTGTGCCTCCTGGATTTGGTGACTGTTTCCTTCCCCAGATTAGGGAAGTTCTCTGCTATAATCTTCTCCAATATAACTTCTGCCCCCTCTCTCTTTCTACTTATTCTGGGATCCCAACTATTCTAAAATTGTTTCATTTTATGATTGTCACTTATCTCTCAAATTCTCCCCTCATGATCCAGTAGTTGTCTCTCTTTTTTCTCAGCTTCTTTATTCTCTATCATTTGGTTTTCTATATCACTAATTCTTTCTTCTGCCTCATTTATCTTAGCAGTAAAAGCCTCCATTTTTTACTGCACATCATTAAGAGCCTTTTTATTTCAACTTGGCTAGATGTTAGTCCTTTTATTTCTCCAGAAAGGGATTCTCTAGTATCTTCTATACTTTTTTCAAGCCCAACCAGTATCCTTATACTCATCATTCTGAGCTCTAGTTCTGACATCTTACTAATGTCCGTAGGACCCTGGCAGCTGGTACTGCCTCTTGGTCTTCTTTTTGAGGTGGGCTTTTCCATTTTGTCATTTGTCCAAAGAATAGATGAGTGAGAGAACAAAATGCTAAAAGGGGAACACAACCCCAGAAAATTATACACTAAACAAATCAGAAGATACCTGAAACTGTAAAAAAAAGAAAGGGGGGGAAAAAAAAGAAAATGATCATGATGGTGAATAGAACAGAGTCACATGCTAGATTTTGAGTGTATTTTGGTCTATTAGAAGAAACTGCCTCTTGCAATTTTAAAGAAAGAGAAACCCATTTATACACAAAAATATGGGTAAATACAATGACTATGACTATAAAATGAAAATTAAAAAGAATTTTTAAAAAGGCATTGATAAGATAAGAGGTTGGTTGAAAAAATAGAGAAAAAAAAACTTAAAAAAAAAGAGAGAATGAGATGAGAGAGGAGACTAGAACAAAGCCATACACTAGATTTAGGGTGTATATTGGTCTATTAGAAGAAACTATATCCCAAAATTTTAAAGAAAGAAAGAAAAAATATATATATATGCACATATATGTATACACACACACACACACACACACACACACACAATGAAGGGATAGAATATGACGAATTGATAAGTTGTTGGTTGAAAAAGGAAAGAAGAAAAATTTAAAAATAGAAAAAGAAAAAATACAGAAAATAAAAAAATAGTTAACTTTGAGGTACTAGAGAATCATGGGGAAAAAAGCCATGAGTTCTATGTCCTGTATTCCCTTAGTGCTGGAGTTTTGCAGTTCTCATGGATCAGAAAACTTGGCCTTGGCTGGATGTTCTTGCTGATCTTATGGTGGAGGGGCCTGTTGCAGTGATTCTCAAACATCTTTGCCCGAGGCAGAATTGCACCACCCTTGCCGGGGGCCATGCTAAGTAATCTGGTCGCTTTTGCTCTCGGGAGTTTTTGTTCCCTGAAAGCTTTCTGCACAGCTTTGAAGGAGGAGAATGAAAATAGTCGCCTCCCAATCTCTGGCCACAAAGGAGCCGAGAGCTCAGGGCCCCTCTCCTCAGTACACCCTCAGAGAAAACCAGTCAATCCCTCCCATCTCTGTGGTCTCTGGCTGCACTCTGAGCTCACCCAGCCTGTGACTGAGTGTTTCTATCTCTGGCATACAGCCCCATTTGGAGTCTCCAAACCTAGAAGATTCCTGCAGTATGCTTCCATGCCACTCTTCCCAGGGAAGGAAGGGGAGTCTCCTGGATATGCGGCTCATGGGGTCCCTGCTCCAAAAGTAGCGGTCCACCTGTGCTGCAGATCATGGTTTATGGCAACTCCGAGCTGAGAGTCCACTTGTTGGCTCTGTCTTTGCAGCCGGCTTCCCACTCTGATACCTGGAAGCTCTGCCACACTCAGGCACCTCTATTCTTTCTGTGACCCTGAGGGTCCTGAGACCCCACTGTCCCAGGGAGGGTTCTACCCCACACTTAGCCACTGGAGCAACATCCTTCAGTGGAGCAGACTTCTACAAGGTCTGGTTTTGTGCTCTGCTGCTCTATCACTTGCCAGGAGCCAGCTGACAGAGAGTCCCTTTCCCCATAGTCTATCTTCCCAAATACCACCTTGGATTCACTTCTCTGCACGTCCTACCTTCCAGAAAGTGGTCACTTTTCCATTCATAGAGTTGCTGCTTTTCTTTTCTTAGATCTCCTGTTGTGTTTGTAGGTGTTCAGAATGGTTTGATAACTATCTAGCTGAATTCCCGTGACCCAACAACATATAAGTCTCCTACTCCTCTGTCATCTTGCTCCTCCCCCAAAGGTTTATTGTTTCTACAAAGACTAACTAGAATGCTCTAGAACACTGTTTAACATTGCTATCATATATATGTGGGTGAGACACCAGAAAATTCTGGGGGAAATCCACAAATAAGCTAAGATTCTACATTGACATTACCTTATAATTCCTTTTTTTTTTTTTTTAAGATTTATTTATTGGGACACCTGGGTGACTCAGTTGGTTAAGGGTCCAACTTTTGATTTTAGCTCAGGTCATGATCTCAGGTCGGCTCCGTGCTGGGCATGGAGTCTGCTTAAGATTCTCTCTCTCCCTCTCCCTCTGTCCCTTCCCCCTGCTCAAGTGCACATACATCTTCTTTCTCTCTCTTTAAAAAAAAAAAACAAAAAAAAGTATTTTTTATTTGTTTGAGAGAAAGGAGGTAGTGTGAGGGGAGAGGCAGAGGGAGAGAATCTCAAGGAGACTTCTCTCTTAGCACACACTTCCACGGTGGGGGTAAGGGGATCCTATCTCACAACGCTGAAATCATGACCTGAACTGAGCTACCAAGGCACCGTTACCTCACAGTTCTTATTACAACTTCAAATGGAAATTGAAGATTGTACATGATGCATATGGCTGTGGTTATTCAAGAAAGGTGGTGCAAAAGTGAAAGAAAAAGCCTTGGCCTAACACCTAAAGACTGAAAAATTGAATAGACATGTATATATATGTATATATATACACACGCATATACAACACATGAAGTATGTAGATACCTAGACTTTGAAAAAAATAGTTCATAGATATCCTTACTTTAACAGCCATTTTCAATGAACTAACCCACTGCAGGTCCTGAAATCTCTGGAGAAGAAGTTGGCATCTCCTATAAATTCATCATTCTCTAATCTGGGAATCTTACTGGCTGACTCATTATATATATTCCTACAAGTTTGCAGGAAACTTACACGTGAACCTGACTCTCCCTTTGAGTGAATAAGGGAACTGAAGCTGATAGGAGGAAGAAACATCCAAGGACGTTTCCCGAACTGTGATAACCAACCAACTATTCAATTAATATCTGGATCTTAATTAATGTTCAATTAGGAGCTCCTATTGTGTAAAATTATGTGTTGCTGTGCTTTTATTTGTTTTCATTTCTAATGAAACTTTTATTTTGAGAAATGCCAGCCTAAGCATTCTCAACAATCCTGCTTTCCCAGTCACCCCAAACGGCAAACTGGGGAGCTATTCAAGGTCTTCTCTTGCTCACCCCTGCAGCCTATCCTTGAGTCCCTTGGATTTCATCTCTACATAGTTTTCATGTCTGTCCCTTTATCTTGGTGGGGTGGGAGAGATTAGACACAGACACAGGTTGTTACCAAGTCCACGTACTAAGGCCAAAGCAGCACTCTGCCCTGGGCACCATCATGTCATTTTGTGGGATCTGGGCAGAGTCAAAAAGGGAACTGGTAACATTCTCTCACTTCCTGTCATATTTGCTATAAAGGGATATTCTCAGAATTAAAGGCATCCATGATGCATGTTGCTGAAATTAATGTTGCTGTTTGTGTACAGCTACTCTGGTCACTAGTGAAACATGGAACTATTACATGGCCTCCCAGCCAGGCTTCTGCATCTAACTGTTTGTCATCCCTTTTACTCCTTCTCATGTCAAATCTGTAGCTGAGTTACCTTATTTATGTGGAACCCAAATCTTAGTTATTGACTACTCTACTTAAAACCCATCAAGGTGCTCTTGGCCTATCAGACTCAATCCAACCTCCTGGCATAAAGTACCAGGCCTTCTGTTATCTAGAACCTTTCCTGTTTCATTGATTCAGTTTGTCTTCTCTTGCCTTAGTGGTTTTTCTCTCTGGCACAATTTCTACTCACTCTTCAGGACACCAATTTAAGCGTCTCTTTCTCTAGAAGGCACCACTCACACTCCCAGGACAGCAGATGATGTGTACCTCTTGTGTTTCTCATTATATTTTAAAGACTAAAACCCCAGCAAACACCTACGGTGTGATGTGTGGAAAACCCTATGCAAAGGAACTAAGGAGAATTGGGCAACAATTGATAGAAAAGATAAAAGGTCACAATGCCCCTGGGGGGTCAGGTGTGCTGGACATTGTCTAAGACAGCTGTGGGTTATAAGAGAGCCCCCATATATAAAATGGAGAAAAGCCCAGTTATGGAACCAATGCTCCCTGCTGACACTATCCTCTGTAGGGGATTATCCCATAAATGCCAAGCATCAGTTTTCATCCTGTGCTTTGAATCAAAATCTTCTCTTACCTACACGGAAGAACATCTCACTTTCTGTGTTTATATTAATCCACCCATTTCAATAATCAAGGAAAAATACCAAAAGATACCATTTCCTAGCAGTTTGAGCTTGCCTTTTGGCATTCTACAAGAGCTATAAATTTGACCTGGCAGTGAAGTGAATTCTTGGTTTATTCTTGTCCTTGTCCTTATTCATTCTTATTCTTACACTATCTTCAATGACCAATGCAGACTTGACATTGGTTATTCTTAGAGTCTGGCATTCATTTCATTAAGGTGGAGCATAGTGGAAAAGTATCACTTAATATTATTTTTCTCAATTCAAACCTGTTTACATATGTATAGATGTTGTTAAAGTCTCCATTTTTGTGTTCTTAAAGTTTTACCAAAAAATTACATTTTATATAAAATTGTATTTAGTACATTACAATCATGAAAATCCAATGAATTCATTTGCTTTTCCCCATCCTATAGCATATACAGGACAGATATTATTACCCCTGTTTTACTGACAAGAAAACTCAGGGTAGTTTCTGACTCCAAGCACATTTACTGAGGATTAATGTTGGGTTCACACCAAATAAATAAATCAGGTTATTTGGTTCCTGAAAAGAGCTTTTGCATGGCAATTACAGACCATTCTTCTTTTCCTAAGAAGAGAATATGTGGGATGTAATATTTTAAGCTTGGTAAAACCATTTTTTCAGGTGTTAAAATCTAATGATACAACCAAGGAATAGAAAAAATGGATTCAAAATTAATTCTTCTTTGACCTCTTTATCATGACCTTGGATATTAGGACAATGGCTTTATTAAATAGACATTTCTATTATTAGCTTATAATAAGTTCATTTTTACGTCCTCAGCCACCTAAGACCACCCAAGTACTCAAGTATAGAATTACATATTTACAAAAAATGAAATGTAAAGGTTTTGCTAATTTCTATAATTCTGAAAAGAGCATATCTACATTTTTAAAATGCCACAGAAGGCAACTGGGACAGTGTCTATATTTGTCACTACTGTTATGGCAATCAGTGAAACTATGTGGAAAAAAAATTAATATTTTAATGACTAAAAAGTAAGCTCCAATGAAGCAGAAACTTTGTTTCTTTGTTCAGTGGACATTCCAAAGTCCTAGAATAGGCCTGGAATATAGTCAGTGCTTAATAAATGTTTGTTGAATGAATAAGTGAAAGAATAAAGGAACCAGAGAGGTTGAGGCTATGACCTCACATGATTGGGAAAATAAAAATCATTCATTCATTCAACACATACTGACTGAGTGCCTAAGAAGTTCTAGAAGATTCAGAGCCTCTCAACTAGTACAACCACAACCCTACTTAGATGTTCTACCTTAGGCAGAGTGACAAGAGAATGCATCTTGGAGGAGATGCTGTTTGAGATCTGACTAAAGTGAGAGCAAGTCATGTGAAAATAACATGGCTTATCTGTTGTTGAAGCATTCATTTAGATGATGCATAGAAACCACTAATCTCAGTGCCTGGTCCATCCTTGATGATCAGCACTGGTGGTGACAGCGCTCAGAACCCCACACTTCATACCCCAACATAAGACAGCTTGGCATGTTGAATACTTCAAGCTGAAGGATTTAAGAAATGGCAGAGGGCTGACAGGACTTTCTCACCTTCTCCTGAAGTAGGTCATAAAATCCCCATATGAGGGGTGCATTCCTCGGAAACAACATCCTCACCTGTGAAGACCAAGGGACACCCAGAGGAATCTGAATGAGTGGACCTTTTCCCACAACTCCCCCTTCCTTCATCGAGCCTCACAGAAAACACAGGTTTTTTCACTTCTTCAGGTTTTACTTCCTTATGAACTTCTCTGTGTCACATAAGATTTCTCTTGTTAATCTGTTGTGTTGTATATAATCAATTAATCGTGTTGTAGATTCCAGGCAAGAAATTAGAAGGTAGAGGAGGAGGAGAAAGACCTTTTCCCTCTAAGGAGATGTGACTGTTATTTCTAGAGGTGGCAACCAAGATCTTCATTTCACTATATTCAAAACCAAGAAAAATCCATGGTCTTGTCACACATACATATCTCTAGATGGCTTTTTTTGGCTTGTTGGAAGCCTTGGGCTTGTGTGCTTCAAGTCCTTGGAGGAAATTGGGACCTAACTCCTCCCCAGAAGGAACAGACTCCGCTATACATTCTGGCTCTCTGTATCAAACCCAACATTTCCAATCTGAGTATCTAATTTGACAGATCATTTAGTTGGTATTAAGGGCTTGTAAACAGAAGCAGAGATTGCAAATGGTCTACTTTATGAACTTTGGCTATAACATATCAGCATAATATAAGTCCTTTATGCAAATTTTTAAAAACCTGCCAAATTACAAAAAAAAATTTACCAGTTGTCTGGAGTATATACGAAGCCTCATATTTGAAAACATATTATTTTTAACCTTTTGAAAACCTGTTTATATACTCTGTATTTTTAAAGCTTTTTCTTTAAATGTTATTTATAACATTGAAATTGCTATTTTACTGATAACTCTTTAAGCTTCTTTTCAACTTACTATACAAATAAAATATGTTAAATTCTAGTCTACCAGAATGACAGCAACAAAAACGTTAAGAAAGAAACTAAAATTCACCCAAGACAAGATAACCACTATTAACACTTTGGTAACTCTTACATCAGACTCATACACCCAGACCTAAATACAAATTTCTGAGTGACTGGGATCATATTCTATCCATATTTTACTGAGGTTAGTTTTAAAACATTTTGTTCAATTTATCTCCTTCCCTTATTTCTCTTCTCCATCGCCCCTCACCACTACCATAAAAAAAAAAAAGTTTAAAAACTTTTCTCACTTGAACACATAGTGTAAAAAATCCCTCCAAATCAACTAATACAGATCTAACCCATTCTCCTTCGTAATGTGGATGAACCACAGTTTGCTTATGTGGACCCTTAGAGATGAGCACTCCTTTGTATTTTGATTTTTGCCACTATGAACAAAGCTCTGGTAAACATCCTTGCACACAGACCCTCATGTGCTGATAGTTTTATTTTTATGGAATCGCTCAGGGAAAAGGTGTGTTTACTTGCAACTTTAATAGATATGTCCAGAATTGCATTCTCAAAAGATGTTAACAGTTTACATTTCCTCTTTGCGTTTTTTTTTTTTTTTAAGATTTCATGTATTTATTTGACAGAGAGAGATCAGAAGCAGGCAGAGAGGCAGGCAGAGAGAGGAGGAAGCAGTCTCTTGGCTGAGCAGAGAGCCCGATGTAGGGTCGATCCCAGGACCCTGCGATCATGACCCGACCCGAAGGCAGAGGCTTAACCCACTGAGCCACCCAGGCGCCCCTCCTCTTTGCGTTTTGTCCAATATTTATTACTAGTATTTATCCCCATATGACATACATACAATTATACATAACTGGGGGTAGTTACTATAGGCTCATTACATTATTTGTGATGCTAGAAAAATTGATTAATTATTCAAGTTTTGGGCCTGGCTTGTGGATCATTGACATTTTCGAAATAAGGAAAACAGCCTTTCGAGAGAGCTTTGCTGGGCAGTCAAACAGAATGATAGCCGACAGTTCTGAGAGCCATAGTGGGAAGTCATATGCTTAGTCCCACCCGTTCTTACAGTTAAGAATGCTCTCTGACTTCCATTTAGCAGAAGAAAACAACTCCATTTTGCCAGCATGACTTTCTGATTTTTATCCTGCTACTGTAATAGTTGCTTCTAGCACCTGAAAGCAATATAAAAATGCATTTTAAAACATTGAATAGATTTTCTATACTCAGATTGCATTGTAAACTTAAAAAAAAAAAAAGAAGAGAGCCATGAGTCTCAGTTTCTTGGTAGCATTCTTTTTTGTTTTTTTCTTAAGATTTTATTTTTAGGTAATCTCCACACCCAATGTGGAGCTCAAACTCACAATCCCAAGATCAGGAGTCATTCACTCCACCAACTGAGCCAGTTAGGTGCCCAGCAGTCTTATTTTTTAGGTTCTAGGGGTAAAAATCAAGATTACCCATCAAAAGAAATGTAATGCCATTAACCCATTGCACTGATACATGATGAATTATTTATAATCTAAATATTATAATTAGAGGTAATGTACCAAACACATTTAGGCTCGGATTTCATGGCAATGTTCTGATTGATTTTCCGAACTACATAAGTGGCGAATATTTGTACAAGTGAAAGTCGACTTCTCAGTTTTCCTCCAAGTACACCCAGTGTCCTACCCTTTGACTCTCAGGCCAAGTTTGGCCCTGTAGGCTGGGAACCAGTGAGGCATCGTACTGTTCCACACCAACCACTGTATTTTCAGTCAGTTCTTCAAATGAAAAAGAAATTAAATTGTCTTTCACTGTAATCACAGGAAAAATGACTAGAGATGTCTTAAATATTTTTTCAAACCTGCTATCGTGGTCATTTGATCCCCATCATAAATCACTATTCATCTCCAAGGCTGATAGAGAAACAATAGGGATATAGATAAAGCACAAACCATGTTTCCAATCTTGTGTCCAGCAGCTGCGTGTAAACAGAGCCGTGAATGAGCCTCGAGTGAAACACCCAGCAATATTCACTCAGCGACGCTGGTCTCCAGGGAGCTGTATATTCACGTCTGCCTGGTAATTTAATGGCACCTCTAGGCATAAACAAAGGTTTATTAAAATAGTAAGTAAAATATGCCTGAACACCGGTTTGCTTTTTAAATTTTCCTACTCTGCTTTTGGAAATTAAGAAAAAGCCTATATTGTGACATTAAGAGACACGATTGAACCAACACTTGCATCATTTTATTTAGGTTCTGTGGAACATAGCCCACAGCAAGGTATCCACCTATATTTATATTCAAAAACTTTTGTTTCTAAAAGAAAAACTGTATTGTTGATGAACAGAGTCCCCTTCTCCAGATTCTTCTCTATTTAGCCCTATAGTTTCAACACCACCCCACTCACTTCATGTTGCCAAAATCCCTGGAAGGTTTTTTTTTTTTTTTTTTTCATGAAAAACAATAACAAAAACAAATTAACCTTACAGAGACTGCCTCATGAAACCATCTTACACAAGGCACTTTGAAGTTCTTGTGGTCTCCTTGTAACAGTTGCATCCAACATGGCATCTGGTGGTCCATAAGTCAGAATCATTTTTATTTTTTCAAAGAAAACAGTCTGAAGCTATTGCCAACCCCACTCAGCATTTCTTTATAGAATCCCAGCAGGTAGACTACATTGATATCTTGGGAAATACTGACTTCAAAGAATGTAGTATGTTTTATCACTACACTCAGTTTAGGGTCTTTTATCTAAAAGCAACAACAGAACTATATCTAATGGTCTTGTGTGTTTCATCCCCTTCTACAAATGACAATATGACTCTTTTTGAATGGACTAGAGCTCATTAGTCTAAACATTCTCCTAATTGTCTCTCCATCTAGTCTAAAGTTAATCCGATATAATAAAGCAAGTGATTTGTAAAACTTTGTCACTAAGATCTTTTTAGGTGGATTCTGCCTTAAATTATCAAAGTCAATTTGGTATTGGTACTTTCCCAATGGATGGTGCTCGGTATACAACTGGTTAGCTTTTCAAGAACTGATAAAGATAGTTAATCATGAAACTTCAAACAATTTTTTTTCTTGGTAAAAGTTTCTAAATACTTCTGTCACAAGTTTATGTTCCCTGTGGATATAATCCCAGGTAGCAATGTTGGCTGTGGGGGGCTAACAAGTCACTTGGAGTTGCTTTCATGCAAGGCTTCTGGCAGTCACGATAGGTTTACATATGATTTTCTGACCAAAGAGAATATATTTAAAAACCTCTGGGGGACTTCTTCCTTCAATCCTATGAGTTAATATTTTAATCTGAAATCTATTTCATATAATATGTCCAAAAGCAAACGTTGTTTTCCTATATGAAAAGGGATATTTTTCTAATCTTCATCCAGAAAACCTAGTTTAAAATTATAATCATGGGCACAATCTCCCAAGAGGAGTAATACTTGGGTGGTTTATTTCCCCTCCAAAAGTGTATACTTATTCCTTATATCTTTCAACAATGCAGAGTATGGGCAAAACAATGTCACTTTATGAGCTCTGTCCACTGGTTTTAGTAAAAACAATTGCTTTACCAATAAAAGAATGACAGGAAGTTAAGAAATAAAGGGTAGGCTGGCCTCAAAAAGAAAGAAAATTGCCCTAACGTGAGGATAAAGTTTAATTAGGGAAGCTCTGCCATGCCCCAACTCATAAAACTCATTTTATTAAATTTATGTTCCATATTTTTGCCACACTATATTGCTTTCTGCACTTAAAATCTAGGCATGAGGATATGAAATTATTTTCCCACTCAGTCATTGGCTTC
Source organism: Mustela nivalis (assembly GCF_964662115.1). Taxonomy (NCBI): domain Eukaryota; kingdom Metazoa; phylum Chordata; class Mammalia; order Carnivora; family Mustelidae; genus Mustela; species Mustela nivalis. Next base: position 144,374,972 of record NC_139023.1, on the reverse strand, counting down.
AGGGGACAGGATCCTGATTTTGCCAGGGTCTTTGGTCTGCTTGCCCTTTCGTTCCTTATTCAAAAGTTTCAGCAAATTTGACCTCTGAGAATATACTGTTTCCTGTTAGCCTCAGAGTTTGACTTTTCTGTTTGCACATTAGGACTCAGCTCCACAGCGGAAATCTTACGGCTAAGCTCGGGAGCCAGAGCCAATGTGACCTTTTACTGCCAATGCAGTTCAAAGCTTGGACAGTTTCCTTATTCGGGATGGAACATCTGAATTCTACTTCTTTCAGGGTCCATTTTGGATGGACATGCTTGTCTAGCTCTCTTCATCACCCACTCTTGAGTGTTGCCTGATTCATTCTGCAAAATGTTTTTGCCTGCGACATCAAATCACGCTCTTAAAGAGAATAACCCATGTGTTTAAGAAGTCTTGCTTTCCTACAGGTCTGCCTACGCTCATAATATCTAGATCAGGGCTGGGCTTCCTACACCTTCATCTGCAGCCACCCAGTCTGACCGGAGCATTCCTCTCTCAAATTTGGTCCTGTCCGAGAGGAAGCAATATTCCCAATTTATACTTGGACGGGGTTCCAAAGATTAATCCATTAGCCAGCTGCTTAGAACTCGTTTTCTAAACTGTTAACAATCAGGGCCTGAAACACATACAGGCATTTTGGGGGATCATTCAAGTACTCCCAAGAATGAAGAGGGCAGGGCAGAATATGCATGATTTTTAAAACTTTCAGTGAAACAGAGTTACAGGACAACAAAAGCCCTGCCCTTTATTCCCTGCTCCTGGCTGGTCAGAGGCAGTGCTGAGGAATAAACAGATGATACACACACTGACCCACCCCGGCCTGCTGTTCGATTCCTCCCCTGTGCAGGGTCCAGACAAGACTCAGTCTTTGAAGGGAACAGCAGAGGGTGACTCATTACTTGTTTGCGTCTCTGGGTGATGACTCGGAGAGGAGCATGGAAAGGTAGCATCAGGGGTTGGGTTATGATTCATTCTAGTTGAGTAGGGCATAGATTACAGCCATACGTGAACATCCAACACAGCTCTTACCTTGTCTGGGGACCCTGAGGGGCCATTGTTTTCCTGTTCTTTTATACAAGCAAGCAAGATTTTAAAATAAAGTATCTGTAAGCTGAGGATTTTCAAACATGATGTATTTTCTTTCTTTGGTCTATCTTCTAGAAAGCGGCACACTGATTTTGGTCTACCTTGCTTAGGAAAAATAGACACTGATCACAGTTCATCAATCCCATCTGCTTCCTGTAAGAAGAGTCACCATATTGGTTGTGTTTGGGGGTTGGAGGCCACATAAAGTGTCTATAAAACACTATATACTAAATACCAACATTCTCATAGGAGTAGACATCACATTTTTATAAAACAGGTCAAAATGCCAATAGTGAAAACCTAAAGACAACACTTCAAATGCTAGAACGTGAGGAAAAGTGGGTTTCATTTAAGGTAAATGAAGTGTTGGAGAGACACATGAAATTCTGAAAGTGACTACTGTGTGTTTGTATTTTGTCAAATTTAATCTCAAAATTTACAGCATTTTCTTGGCTTCAAGAGCTATAGGGCCCTGCCAGGATGAGGGTGGCAAATGCAGGCCTGCTGCCCAAAGTGGTCTTAGAGAGGAATTGTTTTACTTCTTTAAATTTGAATTTGGAGAGTTTGGGGTGGGGCAGATGCACTCTACCTGACCTGTATCTCTACACCCCGCTGCTTTACACATTAATTTACCTGGGTCCTAAAGGCATTGTTACTGCTGCTGTTTGTTGTTGCTTTGTCCTAGATCACGTTACTTTGGGAGACGTTAGGAAAATACATGTTAAGAAAAGCAATGAAAGACAGAAGACGTCGAAGATGAGAGATGAAGAAGCAAGAGTTAGAGAAAATAAAAAAAGATTTGTATGGCAATGTTATTTAGTTCCTGTCATGCACTGAGCAAGGTCGAAAACACTCAGTAAAAACCAGTAAATAAAACAAAGTCCCTACTCTCATGGGATTTCTATTCTAGCAGGAAGAAATATGAAACAAACAAGGACTGCCAGTGGAGATGAGAAACATGGAGAAAAATAAAGCAAAATAAGGGATCTCAGGGATGAGCGTGGAGGGAGGAAGATGATCATATGTAGGGTGGTCAGGGAAGGACTTTTTGTAAAGGGATGACATTCTAGGCAGAGTAAGAGGAAGTGCAAAGGTTCTGAGGCCAGAGAATGGGCAGTGAGTTATAGGAGAAAGAAGACCAGATGAGAGAAGTAAGACAGGAGTAGGGAAGTAATAAGACATGGCAGTGGGTCAGATGATGTAGGACACAGATATACTAAGAACTTTAAAATTTCCTCTAAGGGAGATGAGAAGGGAGTTTGGAGCAGAATAATGATATAATCTTGCATGAATTTCAGAAAAATGACTCCCACTGTTGTTTTGAAAATACGGTAGAAAAGGCAGAAGTCAAACAGAAGGCTCCTCCAGTACTAATTGTAGATGGGTGAGAGTGAAAAGTGTGGGATGCTGAGAAGTGATTTGTAGATTATTTGAAGGTAGAGCAAATAGGATTTGTTGACGGATATAAAGCATGAAAGAAAAAAGTAAAATCAAAATTCAATCTACTTTTTGTATTTTTCAGTGTTGTAACAAAAGTAACAGAAGAGTCAAGAATGGCTCAAGATGTTGGGCTCAAGAAACGAGGAGAATGAGGTTGCCATTACAGCAATAAACAAAAGCAGGGAAAGGAACATGCTTGAGAGGTGTGACCATGGGTTGAGTTTAGGATATGCTACGTTTGAGATGCTTGTTAGAATTCCATATAATAGTATCAATTAGGGGTTGATCCTATGAATACAGAGTTCAAAGGAGAGGTCTGAACTATCAATAGAAATTTGGAATAATCTATAGATAGTCACCATTTAATGTTAGAGGAGTGAGTGAGATCATGTGAAGATTGAGTGATAAGGAGATCTGAGGATGGAATCCTTTGGCATTGTTGAGTTTAGAGGTCTGGAATATGAGAAGGATGTGATAGGGAGAATGATCTGAGAAACAGGAAGACAAAAAAGAGCCAGACAAAGAAAGCATTTTAAGAAAGGTGGAGAAACCAATTGATCCAAATGTTGCTGATAATAGAGGACAATGAGAACTGAGAGATAACCATTAGCTTGGCAAAGTGGACATTATTGCTGATCATTGAGTGGCCTAATTAGAGGTGGTTCAGGAAACATTAGGAGAAGAAATGCAGATAGCAAATGTCGCTCACCACTTTGAAGATTTTTGCTGAAAAGGGAAGCAGAGAAATGGGATAGTTTTTGGAGGGGCATGTGTGGTCAAGGTTGGGTTTTATTTTTAAAGATGAAAATGATCCAACTAAAGAGGAAAATATCCTTGATACAGAGAAGACACGCAACTCCAGGAAGGATGCTGTTGGTTGGAAGAAGAGATCCATTTTGTGCATGGAGGGGTTGTCCTCAGGTGGGAGCAGGGACAGTGTATTCAATGTAATAGAAGAGAAGGCAAGAAGAGGGGCATAGAGGGAGGAAAGTTTGTAGATTTAATACTAGGAGCATGTGGAAGCTTCTTCTAATTGCCCCTGTTTTCTAGTAAAAAGAAGAGTAAGATCATTAAAAGTAAGAGTGAGAATAAAGGATGGAGTTTGCAAATTTAAGGAGAGGAAAAAGGTGCAAAATAGTTGTCTAGAAGAACAAGAGGAGAAAAGGATGATTCAAAGGTGGTAGACTATCCTGGCAACAAATTAAGAGTCCACTTGACATTACCAGTCAGTAGTTGAAGTAAGATCTGTTTGCATAAGTGTGTTTTCTTTCAGTCGCCTTCTACAGTTCAGGGGCAGAAGGGAGTGGAGTGGGTATTTGTACAGGAGTAAGAACAAGTACATTTGATAATGGGAGAGAAGAGCAGGGGAATTGGGACATGTGTAAGGTAATGATTACCATGTTGAGCCACTAAGTCTTAATTGATTAAAGAGGTAAATTAACACATGAGGAGGTAAGGGAAAATGCTAAGGTCAACAGGTAGGTGTTCCTCTTAGGGCTCGACAAATAGTTACAATGAGATGGAGAGATGAGATGTTGTGGAAGAAGTGTATGGTACCTGAAATTGATACCCTGGAGGGAACACAGTTACCAGTATTGATAAGATCTGCAGCGTGACCATAAGAGCAAGTGGCTGAATTGATGTACAGAATAAGACCATTGGAGGAGAGGACATCAAGAGTCTGAGCGAGGAGGCTATTGCAAGCATCTTCTCAATGATTTTGAAATCACCAAGAAATGGTGAGAAAAGTGCTCTGGGAGAAAGTGATAGTGGGTTAGGCGTGAGAATCTTCAGGAATGATGAGAAGTGACTGTGATGTCTATTGACTGACCCACGGAGAAGTAGATGACTTCCGGGCTTCTAGCTGAGCTTCAGAGGAAGCAAAAATGTTTAGGGAGAAAGAAGAATTGGCAGTGAATAGTCATAAATGAACATGTTTCACTTAGAATAAAGAGGTGGGAGTAATGCAGAGAAGACCTTGAAGATATAGGGAATTTTGCTGATGCCCTTGAGTCCCAGAGGGTACAGTGGAAGAGCTTGTGTTGTGAGAAAGAAGGACATTGGATCATATGAAGGGATGGATAGAGCGGGTTGGGGATGTGGTTTAAAATGATGAGTGTGGTGTTGGGGCTACTTTTGGTGACTGAGATAGCATGGGTGTATGTACTGTGCAACTGAAGAGAAATTTCCAACACAATTTACAAGTCTCAAGTGCAGAAAATGATGGGAGAATGTGGTTTGTGCATAGACTAGAGCAATCTTACTAGACAATTTACTACCATGACCAGTAGGTGGTACTGTTGTCCCAAGATAGTTTGGTTGCTCGTTGGTGGGGAGCAGGGAATGGAACGAGGTCGCAGAGGGCAGTGGCTCTAGGTAAAGCTAGGGAAAAGGTAAAGTATGCTGATAGATTTAAGACATCTTTCTTTATGGGTTAATCATTCTTATACAAACCTAACGTTTCTTAGGATGGACAAACAATCACTAATTCTCAGAAAGTTTTTTTGTTTTATGAGCAAAAATATAATTACAGAAATATATTAAGTACACAGTATATCTGCTTGTCTAAAAAACCCTTTTTTGGATGAAAATAATCAGAAACAGAGAACTGAGAGACTCTGCAGATTATTCAGGTTAATTCAAGATGTGAAGCCATTGAGATTTCTTTTTTTTTTTTTTTTTCCCATTGGGACAGCCATGTGCACTCATCTCCATAGGCAGATAGGTAAATGCATGAGACCTCACTGGCTATATTCTGATATTCATCTGAAAACATGCTCTGTAAAAGGCAAATTCAGTTTTTGCTATAAAAACAAACAAACAAACAAATCCACCCCGTCTCCTCTCTTCTCCTGCTTGCTTTGGGATTCAGCACAGAGAGCTTGGAAAGCCAGAGGCACAGTGACTTCCTTTTCAGAAGAGGCTGAAAGAGGCAGATGCTGATCAGAGTCTATGAACTTTGCATATTCATATTCCTTAGTTGCTCAGCATTAGAAAATTCCGGTAATGAGCATGTGAAAACTCCAGCAGCCTTTGTACAGCTTGGGGGTTTGCTATTCTCATGTTCTCTGTGTAGAACTAACTCTTATCCAATGAGGAGCACCCCCTCCCCATTGAGTCAGCACTTGTACGTTGAAGTTCTCAACATCACCCACAAGATTTTTAAGGGCTTGTCAAAAGAACCTTCGTAGTCTCTAACCATGAATAAAAATGATTTCAGATATCATCTCTATTGCACATTTTATTTCATGGGATTAATTTAATTGATTGAGCTGACTAGTTAAGAGTTTTTAAATGGTTGCTAGTAATAAAAAGAAGTTTTTAAAGTTTTAGGAAAATATACTAAGTACGCGCTGCCATAGTGATTTTATTTAAATGGTTAAAACTCTTCTTTAATGTTAACACAGTTACACCTGGATTAAAAAATCATCTAAGGCAAAAATGAAAAACTTGGAACATTATATCAGAAACTAATGATGTACTATATGTTGGCTAATTAAACTTAGAGAAAAAAAGAAAAACATAAAAAAAAAACAACCTTCTTTATAATGAAATCAGCCTTTTTAAGAGAAAAATCTACAGCTACCCCATGGAGCTGATCTGCCTGGTATTTATTTGCACATTTAAAATGCTGTATGATTCTCTCTGCCTTCATCTCATACTTTGCCAAATAGAGCCAAAAGTTAAGACTAGCTGTAGGAAAAACTAATATTTTCTAAGTTTCTCTTGCATACATCATCTTGCCCAGGTATTCGATGGCCAGGTTACTGCTTAAAAATTTGTATAAGATTCAAAGACCAGAGTTGTTGAACTAAACCCCAGGAAATGTTCTGGAGAGAATTGCTCTTTCTGCTCTTCACTAAGAATTACAACACAAGATCAGAAATCTAGCCAGTGGGCCTTGAGCTACATTCTAGAATAAATAAAGGATATTCTAAAATAAAGGAGATCTTTGATATTTTGTTACAATACAACTTTTTCTCTCTGATACCGGAGCAAGTGCGGTAGCTTCTAGCACCAATCGAGGGCACTCTTAACTCTCAGTAGCTGTTTCTATCAACAGTTGCAGTGCTGTGTGCAAGCAACTCAGACATGTTTATCAGTGTGCAAATTCACTTATGATATTTGTTAAAAATTCCTGGACCTGGGTCGACTGGGTGGCTCAGTGGGTTAAGCCTCTGCCTTTGGCTCAGGTCATGATCTCAGGGTCCTGGGATCGAGCCCCACATAGGGGCTCTCTGCTCAGCGGGGAGCCTACTCTCCCCTACCCCTCTGCCTGCCTCTCTGCCTACTGGTGATCTCTGTCAAATAAATAAATACAATCTTAAAACAAAACAAAAAAAAACTCCTGGACCTCATCCTAGACCTAATGAGTCAGGATCACTGGGATGGGCTGAAAATCTGCATTTTTTTACAAACCCAGAGTTGAATTTCTGCTTGACCTCCTATTGACAACTAGGATGCAACTGTGCTTCTGAGAGATCTTTTAAACAGAACTACTTAAATATCTATAGAGCTGCAGCAGGAAAGGAAAACTAAACTGAAATCCCATGCATTTGTTTAACAAATCCTGAGCAGGCTCAGAGGAAATATTTTAGTGACCAATCCAACTTTTCGTGCTCCCCCAAACTTTTTCTCAACCTTCATTCCCCCTCCCATTCTCAGCATTTTTCTTGAGTCTTCATCAAGAAAATGGAGGTGCTTCTCCATGAGTACTGTATTTCTGGATCTCCTGAAAAATCTTCCTGACTTCACACTTCTCTCTTCCAGTGATTATGTGAGCTTCTAACTCCCTGGAATAATTTAGTCCTGCTCCAAATCTGTAGATAATCAAGACAAATAGAGACTACTTCCACCCTTTTATTTCTATTACAAGTAATGATTTACAAATTTTTTATAGTAATCTGGACTTAATGTTCCAAACTCTTTCATCCAGAATCACCCATGTAGTTGTTACTTGATATTTTAATTGGATCCATGCGTAATAGGCATCTTCATCTAAATGTATTCAAAACTGAATTCCTGCTATTCTCCTCAAAGTCACCTTCTCCTACAATCTTCACCACCTTATTTCTGGCCATCTCCTTCCCCTGGTGTCTCACTTTGATGTCATCGTTGATTGCTTTATTTTCCTAGCTCCTCACCCAAGTTCATTTGCAATACTCAGCAGCTCTACTTTGGAAATATATCTAGGATAAGGCAATCGTCTGCTTTATCATTTCTCTAGTTCAAACCACTCATCTCTTACTGGGATTATGAAAACCTCTGCTCTCCTCCACTCTTACCTCTGCCGTGTATTCTTAGCAGAGTGGCCAGAATTACCTTGAAAAACTTAAGTCAAATCATGTCATTTATCTGCTCCAAACCTTCCCATGGCTTCCCACCACTTACAGTAAACAACAATTTGTTCACTGTTACCTGTGAGGCCCCACTCCTCTGGCTCCTTGTCCTCTCGATCACCTCCTCCTCCCTCCCCTGTTCTTTCTGCAACAGCCACACTACCTCCTCACCAGTCTCAGAACACACAGTCTATGCCCTCTTGGCCTTTGCATATGATTTCTCACTTTGCTGGCTCCCTCCCATCCTGCAAAAATCACCTTCTTTTTCAGGCATTCCACAGCCGCCCTACTTAAAGTTTTGATTTGGTCAACCCCAATATTTTGTTTCTTCCTTCCTGAATTTATTTTTTCCTTTTAGCACTTAACATGACCTCACATTCTATAAATGTACTTATTTGCCTTGTTATTTAGTCTACTCTTCTAGAAGACACAAGAGGGTAGAGTATATATTTTGTTTGTTTTGCTCAATGTTATATCCCCAGCACCCAGAACAATGTCTGGCACACAGTAGGTGCTCAATATGTGTTTGCTGAGTTTTGGTTAAATAATTCTTTGAAATGCAAGCACTGATGATTCCTGTCATAGCTGGTAATATTTCTGGGAAATGTCTCATTAAAGTAAGGAATACAAGCAAGCATAAAATTAGGGGACGAAGGATGTGGAAAGTCAAGGGTAGCAACAGAGAGGCCAGTTAGGAAGTCAGCAGGAAACCACTGGCCATCATCAAGCAGAAGTTGATGGTATTAGTGGAGATAGTAAAAAGTGGTAAGGTTTTGGAAATACTGAGAAGGTAGAGTCAACAGAATTGGAGATAGTAGATGTGGAATGTGATAGAAAGTCAGTATTGAAGATGACTCAAAAAAAAAAAAAAAGGATGACTCCAACATAATTGGCTGAATGGCTAGAAGTCAGATAATGTCACTTTGTAAGAAGGAACAGATTTGGGGGGATGAGATGAGTGGATAGCTGAAATCAAGACCTTTTTTTCATGTTCAATATGAAATTCTGCTAGACATCGATGAGGAGTTTCAGTATGCAGTCGGTTATATGGACCTGGAATCTAGAGGAGAGAAAGGCGCTGAAGATACATATTTGGGAGGCTCAATAGGGAGTATTTAAAGCTATGGAGCTGCGCCTCTCCACATCTTTCCTCCATCCTGCTGGAAACTGTAGAGCTGGGGGATCAGTGCTGGCACCACAGGCCAGCTGCACCAGGGTCCCGCTCACTGCTGTCCTCTGCAAGGTTTACCACGGAGGCCAGTTAACAGTCCGCCTTGCCCGGAGTGGCTGTGTCAACCAGCTTCTCCACCACAATGTGGCTGCTTGCAGTAAGTGTTCCAGGGATGGCTGTTCCGTGGAGCAGTTGGGTTCCTGTGATGCATTGGCCTGCAGTCACGGAGAAAAAAATACAGAGCAACCTGGACCAGATCCAGCATTGAATCAACTTTGGAGCCCACGTCTCTAAGCCTGTAGAGTAGCTTTCGGGTATTTCTGGCTTTTCCCCTCTGCATCCCATCATGATCACAAATGCTGAGAGGCTGCAAAGGAAATGGGCACAGGAAGTCCTCTTAGTGACTCAGAGAACATCCAGAGGCTCCAGAAACAAAAATGAGCTGACTTCAGGGAGCAGAGTGTTGGGGAAAAGCTCAAAGTCTTCTTAAACACTTGTGCTGATCTCTTAGTTTTATTAGAATTGGAGGTTAATAAATAGAGTTTTCTAAGTAAAAAAAAAAAAAGTTTTTTTAAAATAAATAGATAAGGCTATGGGGTTAGACAAAATTTCCAGTAAGTGAATATACTAGAGAAGAGATCTGAAGAGATCTCTAAGAGGAGTAAGAATCAGCCAAGGAGCCTGAAAGCTGGAAAGAGAATTTTTTTTTTTAAGATTTTATTTATTTATTTGACTGAGAGAGGGAACACAAGCTAGGGGAGAGAGAGGGGGAAGCAGGTTTCCTGCTGGGCAGGGAGCCCAATGCAGGGCTCGATCCCAGGACCAAGCCAAAGGCAGACACTTAATGGCTGAGCCATGCAGACACCTCTAGAAAGAGAACCTAGAAAGGGTGAAGTCTCATAGACCAAGTGAGGAAAATGTTTCAAAAAGGAGAGAGTGATTTTCTGTGTCTGACAGGTAAGACAAGTAAGAAGAGGACAGAGCTCGTTAGTGATCTTGACAAGAGAAGCTTAACAAAACGGTGTAGACAAAAAGTCTGATGAAAGTGGGCTCAGGGCATCTAGGTGGCTCAGTCAGTTAAGCGTCCATCTGACTCTTGATTTTGGCACAGGTCATGATCTCGGGGTCTTGAAATTAGGCTCCAAGTTCAGTGGAGAGTCAGTTTGAGCTCCTCTCTCTCCTTTTCCCTCTGCCCTCCCCCCACAAAATAAATAAAAAATAAAGTGGACTCAGGATAGAATAGGGAAAGAGGAAGTAGACAGTGACAATAGACAACTTTGTCTAAGAATTTTGTTATAAAGAGGAGAAAAGAATAAGCTTATGGGGCACCTGGGTGGCTCAGTTGTTAAGCAGCTGCCTTCAGCTCAGGTCATGGTCCCAGGGTCCTATGATCAAGGCTCACATAGGACTTCCCGCTCCATGGGAAGCCCGCTTCTCCCTCTCCTACTTCTCCTGCTTGTGTTCCCTCCGTCGCTGTCTCTCTCTCTCTGTCAAATAAATAAAATCTTAAAAAAAAAAAAAAAGGAGGGGGGTGCCTGGGTGGCTCAGTGGGTTAAGCCTCTGCCTTCGGCTCAGGTCATGATCTCAGAGATAAGAGTGCAGCGACGGGCTCTCTGCTCAGTGGAGAGCCTGTTCCCCCCCACACCACCCCCCGCTGCCTCTCTGCCTGCTTGTGATCTCTCTCTGCCAAATAAATAATATAAAAATCCAAAAGATTTTATTTATTTATTTGGCAGAGAGAGATCACAAGCAGGCAGAGAGGGGGAAGCAGGCTCCCCGCTGAGCAGAGAGCCCGACACGGGGCTTGATCCCAGAACCCTGAGACCGTGACCTGAGCCGAAGGTAGAGGCTTAACCCACTGAGCCACCAAGGTGCCCAATAAGTAAAATATTTTTTTAAAAATAGAATGAGCTTATAACTATTAGAGATTTGAATGGAGCTGAATCAAAAGAAGTTTCTATGTTTTTAATTTGGACAGTATTACTACACATAATTTTAATGAAGGAGAATTGAGTCTAAGCTGTGTTAGGAGAGAAGTAAAAACACAAGGGGAGTAAGGTTAAGTGAAATGTGGCCAAAACCATGGATTTTAGGGTTCTGGTGGGGTTGAAGAATCATTTGTGTCAAGACATTAGAGGGAGTGAAGTGGGGTTAGAAAGAAAAGTTCTTGAAAATGAGGATGATGAGGTCTAGATGACCTTGGGAGTAGGTAGTGAGAGAAGTCAGGGGCTTGAGAACGCGCATGAATGGAAGGACTGTCCCAGTGATAATGAGATGACTGGAGAGATTGACAGTGAGCCAAGAGCTATGATCTTTAAGGACCAATGGAGAGTGACCTGGAGGGCTGTAGCTGGCTGCAACCTGGAGGGATATTTGGTAGAATTGACAAAAGGCATGAGCTTCAAAGGATTTGATAGGTTTAGGGAAGATGAGAACGCATGGTCTGGAAGTGACAATGAAGGACACAGAGGACAGTTATCAATTCTGGGCACAGTTGTGGGAGACAAAAAGAGTCACTACCTGATGGACCATAGGGGAAGTATATCCTCAGGGGAGGGGCAAGTCAGAGTTTAGCAGGATGTGAGGATATAGGAGATTTTCTTGAATATAGATGTGAGTTCTAGAGGGAACACCAGACAGGACTGTGGTTGCAGAGGAAAGAAAGATTGAATCAGATTATTATGGGATCCCTAGGATAGCCCTAGGGGAGGAATATGGAGGGAAGAGACAAGATCTAAAGAGCGGTGGTCCTCTTGAGGTTGCTGAAATAAGCAGGGATGGGGAATGTGATGGGATTATCCCTGATGGGTTCTTGGGCAGGCAAAGGTAAAGAGGCTGTAAGTACATTCAAGAGAGAAGTCAGGGCTCTTACTCATAACCAACAGAGCTCTAAGAGTTCATGGGTGAGTCATTCTGATGATGGCTTTTGAGGCTGTAATAGCACCAAGAGCTGTCAGGCACTTTGACACAGTTTGTTTAGGCAACAGGTCCTTAGTGATGAGCTAACTAAGACATTCTTGATGGCCTTCCATCAGTAGGGACAAATTGGTTTTCTCCACCTAAAAGGACAATATAGCACGTGTTTTCCCTGGTGTTTTCTACACATCGCTCTCAAGAACACATGAATCCCTGTGCATAACTGGAAGGGAGGACAAGATTGATTTCTTTTTAGTGAAAAAAATGAGTGCACCACAGAGTAGGTAATTGAGGCAAACTTAGACAAAAATTACTTAAGATTCTTAGTTTTTGTTGGTTTGGAGTTTGAGAGATGAATGCATTCTGAAGTGGCTTATTATGAGTTTCATTGAGAAGGAGATGACTTTTGGTAGGAAACATTCATTGGCTTATTAAAACGATGCCCATTTTAAGGGCCAGTCTTGAAGTATATCTCCCAACACGAGATTATTTACGTTGCCCACGACCTTCCCACAGGGCATTGACACTGATTGGATCATATGGTGGTTTCCTACCCATTGCTTCTCCAAAGAAAATGCTAGTAATAAACTGAGGAATTTAAGACTGTGAATATCTTTTTTTTTTTTTTTTTTTTTTCCCAGACAGTGTGACATTTAGGAGGGAGAAAAAGGAAAGCACTGGAGGGTAAGGGAAAATGGGTAGTACTTCTTTCCTTCTTTCCAAGTCAGAAACTGCTTCAATTTGCCTTCATTCTCATGAGTCAGAAAAATAAAGTGATACAAAATCCAGTCTATTCTTATGCCTTGAGGCACTACTATATAACTAAACCATTAGGGGATGCAAATTGAATCCTCTATGACTAAAATTCAGTGTATAATATACTGTTTGGACCACATGCAGAAGCTGCCCATTCAGAAATGGGCTTTTCCTCTGAACATGTCTGGGCAGGCTCTTGCTCAAGCATGGAGAAAAGTTTGATTCACAAGATTATTAAAAGTAAAGAAATCCTTGAAAAAATTTCCTGAAGTTATCAGACAATAAACAGAATGGTATTTGTTTTAGTCACTGAATTTTTTACAATAAGGCATTTCACTAATTTGACAGTTTATAAAAAGCAGTGCTCTTGGTGGGAAATATGTTGCTAAGTTGCTTGTTTCTAACATCTTTGTTTGAAAGTCTGGAATTTAACTACTGTCCAGCAGGTTTGTCCTGCCTCCATATAAAAAATAGAGAAGATGAAATCATTCAGTTACTGTAAGCTCCTATGACTGCTTACAAAAGCTGATGATAATAGTACTGTGGTTCCTCAAATAAACTAAAAAATAGAATTATCATATGACCCAGCAACTCCAATTCCACTTCAGGATATATACCCAAAATGATTGAAGTTGGGACCAGAGATACTTGAGATATTTGCATACTCTTTTTCATAGCAACAGTATTCACAATAGCCAAAAGGTGAAAGCAACCAAGTGCCCATGGATGAATGAATGGATAAACAAAAGGTGATCTATATGTATAATGGAATATTATTCAGCCTTTAAAAGGAGGGAAATCCTGACATATGCTACAACATGAACGATCCTTGGAGACATTATGCTAAGTGAAGTAAGCCAAACACAAAAGGACAAATATTGGATGATTCCACTTATATGAGGTATCTCATACCTTATATGAGACAGAAAGTAGAAGGGTGGTTACCAGGAGTTTCAGGGAAGGGAAAATGGGAAGTTATGGTGTAATGGGAATGGAGTTTTAGTTTGGGTTGTTGAAAAAGTTCTGGAGATGGATAGTGGTAATGGTTAAACAACAATGTGAATGTACTTAATAACGTGCTTTTTATTATTACTAACCATCTTAAAAATGGTTAAGATTGTAAATTTTATGTTATGAGTATTTTATTATAATGTTTTTGAAAAGCTAATAGATTTGCCTATTCTGGGCAATCTATGTAAATGAAATCATACAATATGTGATCTTTTCCAGATGCCTGGATGGCTCAGTTGGTTAAGTGGCTGCCTTCGGCTCAGGTCATGATCCCAGGTCCCCAGATCGGGCTCCTTTCTCAGCAGGGAGCCTGCTTCTCTCTTTGACTCTGCCTGCCACTCTGCCTGTGTTCTCTCTCTCTCTCTCTCTCTGACAAATAAATAAATAAAATCTTAAAAAAAAAATCATATAATATGTGATCTTTTGTAACTGACTTCTTTCACTTCCTACAATGTTTTCAAGGTTCATTTGTGTTGTAGTAGGTGTTGACACTTTATCTACATTTATTGCTGAGTGATTTTCCATTGCATAAATATACTACATTTTCCCCAAAACTAGAAGGAAGCAGTAACCGAGAGTGACTGTTAGTGGATATGGGGTTTCTTTACGGAATGATAACAGTGTTCTAAAATTAGATTGATGCTATAGCTGCACAACTCTGAGAATATACTAAAACCACTGAATTGTACACATTAAAAAGGAGACTTTCATATATATGAATGATATCTCAATAAAGCTGCTATAAAAAGCTAAAAGAAAACAAGGGGCTCCTGGGTGGCTCAGTTGGTTGAGTGTCTGACTCTTGGTTTTGGATCAGGTCATGATCTCAAAGTCGTGGGATGGAGTCCTAACTAAGTTGGGTTCCATGCTCAGTGGGGGGTCTGCTTGAGATTCCCTCCCTCTCCCTCTGCTCTTTCTGCAAAATGCTCTCTCTCTCTCTCACTGTCTCTCAAATAAATAAGTAAATAAATATTTACCCTTGATCTTATCCAAAAGGCTGAGAAGCGATAAAATATTTAAAAAAGAAATGAAAACACTGAGCAACATCTTGGTTGCGTTAGCAAAAGTACAGAGTCCATACAAATATGGTGAAAAGAACACCCCTTTAGAGTCAGAAGGCCTGATTTAAGTTATGATTCTGGCATTTACTGGTACAATTTTGGCTAAGTATTAAATTCTCTAAATCATAATCATAAATCACTGGGATAGTTATGATCTGTAAAGTAATGCCTACTTTACAGGGACTTGGTAGGGACCAAACAACATAATGAATATGAAAAGTTCTTTATAACTGTGAACTGTTAATATTAATTAATATTAGTATTAACTGAAATGCGGTGGGTATGTGGATGTGGGTGGAATATATCTTATGCTCAAAGTGCTGTGAGTAGAAGATGATTGGATTTATTCTGAATTGTTTTAAAAGAATAAAACTGTAAACATGATTTTAATATGTCCTAGCTTTACTTTTATTATTTTTTTTTAAGATTTTATTTATTTATTTGACAGAGAGAGACACAGAGAGAGAGGAAACACAAGCGGGGGAAGCAGGAGAGGGAGAAGCTGGCTTCCTGCCAAACAGGGAGCCCTATGTGTGCCTCCATCCCAGTAGCCTGGGATCACGACCTGAGCCAAAGGCACCCGTTTAACAACTGAAACACCCAGGCTCCCTTTATTATGACTTAACACCAGTATTCTTCCAAAAATATGTCCTCCAAAGATAATCAGTCTTTGAGAAATGTAACACTTCTTTTTTCCCTTGTCCCCAACATGTCTTTCCCCAGATGCTTCTATTCTTTATATCTTTGCTTGCCATCATCTCTAATTCCCACCAGCAATGAAGCAAAATTCCTAAGGTTCTGGGCAATGGTTCTCAGTCTTAACTGCACATTGTACTTACCTTAGCTTTACAAACTGTTAATGCCTAGATCTTATTCTTAAGGATTCTTAGAGATCTAGGGCATAGATTGAATGTCAGGATTTTTTAAGCTGCTGGGTGGTTCTAATGTACAGGCAAAATTGAGGACACTGGTGTAGAGGGAATGATTGTGTGACCCCAGTGGAACTCAGTAGGTGGGGCGAGGGAGGGGGGCAGGGAGGCGGAGGAAGGGAGAGCGGGGTGGGGGAGGGGTGGGGGTAGCATAGAGAGATTCAGTTCTCCTAGCTCTTCTCTCACACATCTTGTGTTTTGCCATGTCACCAGCTGCCTCTAAGTAGGTAAGTAACAGCTGCTGGTGAATCTGGAACAGATGTCAAGCCAGAATTTCATTCTGGAAATTACTATCCCCACAAAGTCTCTTCTTTCTGTTAGAAGTACACTCTCCTTTACATTGATATAACTCAAGTCAAGCAGGACTTAATTGTGCTCTGGTCAACCATCCTGGGAACATAAATGTCCAAGACAGCACAGGAAGGGAAGGACAGGATTTTTGTATATAGGTGTCTAAGGAGAAAGCAAAATTGTATGTAAAATATGTGTTTCTATTTTGCATGTATTGGCTTTTGTAGAAATTTTCCCTCTTTGTCACCGCTGTCCTCTATGCTCTAAAATATTTTTCTGATGTTTCCCTACCAGCTCTCCCTGACTTTTGGGGGTTTTTCAGTTCTATTTCTTATGTCACAATAGGTCTGGAGGAATACTTTAATCTTTCTTTCTGGTCATCTCTTTTCAATCATTCTTTTGATCCCTAGGCCCAGGGAGAGATTTAGTCTTTAAGATGATACAATCATTTTCTTTGTTCCAACCTGAAGGTGCTCTCCAAAGACAATAGGGAAATGCCACTCAACTAATTCTCCAATTTTCTAATTAATAGTTTCTCACCAGCGTTTTATGTTTTATTGCAAGCTATTATTAGGAAAAATTGGTCAATATTCCCCTCTCTGAACTTCTTGGGGATAGTGTAGATGCACTTCTGTTTGCTGTATGCTCAGAGAATAGGCCTCTATTATGTGTCTTGATTTAAGAGATGACTAACCACAGTAGAGTGTGAGACTGTTGATCTTGGGTTTGTGCTCGAAATTAGGTGTAGAGATTACTTTAAAAAGGGAGAGAGAGAGAGAACTAACCAAATAACCAGTCTTGAGGTAAGATTGAGCTATCCGTCCATTCCACAGAGTCAGTGATTCTGTAACTAATTAAACTGTAAATTGAAGATGGGAGATATTATTATTCTTATATTTGAACATACTGAATTAATAAGAAATATGGTGTTCCTGTGATAGTACTTGACTTTCATTCTATGTGCATGTATCAGACATACTATAAAGAATAGAAATGTTCAGTGAGAAGGCTAATTCTTTAGGTTTGATGACAAAAAAAGAGCATTTTAAGGAAAAGCTTGGTTTTAGATCTTTTAATGTGAGAAACTTCAAGCATGTTGAATTGCTGACACAAACTTTTTCAAAATATTTATCTTTTTGAAAACTTCTCCAAATACAGTTTTGAAAAATCTTATCAATTCAGCTATATTTGCAGAGGTGAATAATATTTCAATATGTTTGTAAGAGCCAAATGCTTGGCCTATGGCCTCAGTGGGGCTGGCTGTTATCATGCTCCAACCAAAGAAAAATATCCATTTTACTTAAGAGAGGAATCTTTCATTTTAGGCTCTCTGGAAAAGTTTAAATAGAGAAATATTATTTTCTTTAGAAGACCTGATAAATAATTCAGACCAGCTATAAATCTTAATGAAAAAAAAAAATCTCTTCTTTTTCAGTGACTCTTAGACCTGTGTCTATAATGGAACATAGTTGTTCTTTGGCTGTTCCACATCTAATCACAATACTTTCTGGAAATGGTCTCTGATTTTCTTTTCTTTATCATTTTTAATCTTTGTGATTCTGGTAAAGTTTATTCTACCCCTGATGCCAAGAGTGGACATGTGACCCAAGTCTAGTCAGTCAGACCAGGAACAGTGATTGGTTCAGGATGAACATATATTCTAAGTGGGGCCACTTAGAGACAACAAGGTTAGTTTCAGGGTACTGGTGTCAGCTAGTACATTTTCCAAAATTTGCCATTATAGATGACTGAGTCTTAATCTTGCTTTAAAATCCTTGGAGCAAATGTAGGATACATGCCTCTGAGTTATCCCACCCTAGGGGCAAAAGAACTGGATATTTACACCCTACTTCCCATCAGTCATTGGTTGAGGACCAATGTAAGTGAATCAGTAAATCATTAACTGTTAGTAAACTAACAGCAAAACTGTTAGTTACTGTATAGTAAGTTTACTATATTTATTTATAATTATACTTATTCATTCAACAAATATCTATTATACCATGTGCTAAGGTACATAGACTGTGCTAGATGCCAGCAATAAAACAAGACAGAGAATATCCCATCACTCAAGAAGCTGATCATTTATAACATATACAAACAAGTAAGCAAAATAATGTGCTACTGAGAGGAAAAGTAAGGGGTGCTGGGAGCACGTAAATGAGAAGAACATAACCCAGAACGTGATTTCCAAGCACCCTCCTTGGGTTTCAGCAGAGGGGGGAAAAAAAAGTTGGAGAGAGATTAAAAAAAAAAAAAATTAACAGATGACAGAGGTTGAAGGGAAGCTGAGATTTTTGCCTCACATCCTTTTGTATTGTTGACTTGCATACTATGTACATGTGTTACATCCATGAAAAAGTTAACTTCTTAAAAGAGTGATCATTCCTTTTTAAGGGGGTGAATCTACTAAGCGTCAGCATAATGAATAGAAGTACCAACTATAGTAGTTACCTAAGTGACTGTCAAGTGTGACTAAAGAGATTTGGGGATAAAAGTTCAATGTGGATGCTCTGCAGGTCCCATAAAGGCAGAGCTGGAATGCAGTAGCATCTACAAAGTTTTAGCTTCACAGATGGGACCCCGACTGGTCCCAACGAAAGAACCATCAGGGTGTGGCAGCAGGAAGCTCAGAAAGCAAGCCACTGTCATTATGTCTCAGGGTTGTCTAGGTACGAGACTGCACAAACTGGGCATCACAGCTGCTGGGACCTCCTGGCAGGGCTTGGGAGAATGCTCAACAGACAATTGCTGAATTAAATTAATTCTATTTGAAATGGATACATTAACTTATCACAACTCAGTAACACTAACCATTAAGAACATCCCTGGCTCTGATTTCACACTCACTAAATAGTCCTTTGATTATAATCTTGTTTCCTATGTGAATAATCCTACAGAAGCAGAGTAGGCTGTCTGAGTGAACTTTGTGTCCCAATGGATAGTTACATATTTCTTAAACAAATGAATTGCTGCAGGGCACCTGGGTGGGTCAGGTCATGATCCCAGGGTCCTGGGCTTGAGCCCCACATCAGGATCCCTACTGAGGGATGCCTGCTTCTCCCTCTCCCACTCCCCCTGCTTGTGTTCCCTCTCTCGCTGTATCTCTCTCTGTCAAATAAATAAATAAAATGTTTTAAAAAAATGAATCGCCTCTTCTCTGCTTCATTAGTGTGACTCAGGGACCCTAAATCTGATGATTTCCTTGGGTTAAGCTGATGAAAATCATATTTCTTGACCCACAAAGCCACGTGCAAGACTTAAAGTATACTGGCCCCACCAAGACAAGCATTCTGTGAGGTTTTCCACCTCCCAGCCCCTTCGTCATACTCTGGTCAGACTGGCCTCCTTGCTCTCCTTCAAGGATCAGGCTCTGTTTTGCCTCAAGACTGTGCAACTCTTCCATCTTTCTAGAATCCTCTTCTTCTAAAGAAGTTTTCCCAAGCCAATTTGATCTAAAATGGCGCAGCCTGATATTCTCTATTTCCTTGCCCTCTTTTATATCTCTTCGCTATGTTTAAAGATCTCATTTGATACAACTACTAGGCAGTTTGTTAATTACAAGGCCATCCCACTAGATTGGGAGTTACAGAGTTTATCCTCCTCATCGTTGATTCCATAACATCTAAAAACGATATCTCACCCATAGGAAGCATTTGATAAATTTCTATCAAGTGAATGACTGAATTTCTTTTTTTTTTTTTTTTTTGTCTTATGTATAAAAGTTTGTAGAGTTGTATGACTGGCAGGAAGAACCTATAATACTTTAAACCTCCATTTTTCATCTTCCCTCCAGTGCAGGCCACACTGAGAATGTTTTAAAATATAAATCTGTTCTCGGTATTTTAAAACACATCTACACTTCAAAAATCTCTTTATTGTACATCTAAAGTTAAACTTTCTAAAGATGCATTCTACTTCTGAAATAAAAGACTTCAAACATAATTCATTTTTTTCATAAAAGACTTGGATTGTGTTACTAATTATCCTTTCTGTACATATAGCCACCAAATTCTCTACACCATGGAAAATGCTTCCTACACAACAGGAACCTTTAATATGAACAAGAGGGAACTAAAATTTTGAATAATGGGAAAAGCCTTCCACACAACTCTAGGTTGAGAGATTTCTTTTTGGTCTTACCTGCCGCCATGGTGAACTATTAAACCCCCTCCATGTTTTAGGAGGTACACAAGGGGAGGAAAAGATCATGTAGAATGAGTGTGACCCAGGAAAGACTTCCTCTTGAATCTCTTGCGTTGTCTGCACTTGAACAGTGGAAATCAGGGACAAGATTAGAAGCAGATAAGGCAAAAATTAATGAGCTCTGCTAAGAAACAGAAAGCCAATAATCTAAGGAAAGAACTTTGAATGGTTGTAGACAAAGTGACTCAAGTTTTCTACCATTACTGAATAAGTATTAGTGTTTGAAAGTGGCCAGATGAAGGTGGGTCAAAATAAAATGAGGAGCAAAATGGGGGATCAGAGACACAGAAGTAGGACAATGAGCCATGACGGAGAACCTGACAGGCACTGGTTCATAACCTCAGGATAGCGACTTCATTGAAGGTAAACTACAAACTGACACTAAACATTATTCCTTATTTAAATTAGCTGAGGGGCACTTGGGTGGATCAGTGGGTTAAGCCTCTGCCTTCAGCCCAGGTCATGATCTCAGGGGTCCTGGGATGGAGCCCTGCATTGGGCTTTCTGCTCAGCAGGGAGCCTGCTTCCCCCACCCCCACCCCCACTGGCTGCCTCTCTACCTACTTGTATCTCTGTCAAATAAATAAACAAAACCTTTAACAAAAATTAGCTGAAAATAAACTGCTCATCATAAGGTTGTGGTCAATATATTCATTTGCTGTCTTAGTCAAGGACTGAGCAAACATAATTTTTTTAGATGTTAAGGAGGTGAGCTGAGGGGTCTGGTCTGACATTTGCATTATTAGACACGGAAAGGAAGCCAGGCCCTATGTAAAATGGTATCATTTCTGTTTGGGGGTTGGTCCCTTCAATGACTCATGCAGAGTAGCATGGATCTGAGATATTTCCACTACCTCTCCCAAGAGAGGAAACAGACTGAGAGCAGATGTGGAATTTTTTGAACAACTACCCACACTTGCCATGTTATTCTGTATAGCTGTATATTCAGGCAAAGTTTCCTCAAATTTAAAGTCCAAAAAAGTGACTCTATCAAATTTCAGTGTTACAATTCTCAGAAAAATGTTTAGCAAAAATACACTCTATTTTTCTTTTACTAAGAAACTAAGGTAATAGTATGGCTTTATATCACTGGAGAATAAAAATTACTTGATCAAGATTAATTCTGTATGTAAGAAGTTCAGGGGAAAAAAAAGGCTGCATAATTTCAGTGGTAATTTTGGCATTAAACCACTATTATCTAAAACTGAATATATCCGTATTTACTCTTTGAGTATATAATTAGTTTTCATTTTAGGAAAAAAGGAATCAAATTTCAGAGGCAGAGTGGGAGGTTTGGGGGGTAGGGAAGGAAAAAATGAAACAAGATGGGATAGGGAGGGAGACAAATCATAAGAGACTCTTAATCTCACAAAACAAACTGAGGACTGCTGTGGGGAGAGGGAATGGAGAGGGTGGCTGGGTGATGGACACTGGGGAGGGTATGTGCTATGGTGAGTGCTGTGAAGTGTATAAACCTGGCGATTCACAGACCTTTACCCCTGGGGCTAATAATACATTATATCTTAATAAAAATAATTAAAAATAAAAAAGCCTTTTAAAACAGAAAAAAGAAAGAAAGAAAGAAGAAAGGAACGAGAAACAAGGTATCTCAGAATCTCCAATGTTACTGCATTCTATCCATAACTAACACCATGATTTTTCCTATGACTCTGACAACAGGAATCTGCATTTAAGCAAGGCACTTAGAATTCTGTATTAGTATGAGGTAAGTGAGGTCCAAGGGCCCTTTAGTTTGCCCTCCTCCACACAGTTAAATTTTATAAAATACCCTGCAGATATAGAGCATGAGAGAGAAAAAAGGAGAAACACCATGTGGTATAAGCTAATAATTATTTATATTCCTAATCAAAGGCTCAGCATTTTACATGCATGGTTCACTACTCTGGCCCACCCAGGCCCTGAAGCTATTTTTCTTTCTTCAAATTAGGAATCTGCTGATCAAATCAAATGCTGATTCTGTATCTGAAGTGATATGTTTTCTCTTTGTGCAAGTGATTAGGTCCTGCTAAGAAACTAATTGCTGCCATCTCGAATTGCACAAATAGCAGGACCGCTTTCCTTGAGGAAGAATTCTAGCTATATCCCTCATATTTTTTCACCATTTTAAAGCCATGTTTTTCTTCAGCTCTGTTATTTGATCCATAAAAATGGTAAAAAGTAATTGAAGGGAGCAATAAGGCCCAAATAGGTAAAATTTAAATATATATTTCCTTTATATGTTATATATGTTTTTTATATGTTATATGTGTTATGTTTATGTTTATATTCATATATGTATTTATATATTTATGTTTATATGTTATCGCTCACCAGTCTTATACCCACAGGGATACATATAGGCATGTTGAATTATTGAACACACTACCTCAACATAATCTTCAGTTTTCCATGTTGTCTGTTCACATGTTTGAGTTCACTTGGCAAGAGGTTGATTCTCTGCCTGTTTTACCAAGTGAACCTAAATAGTTTAGCCTCTTTTTTTGTCATGTCCACCCTAAAAATTAAGTAGAATAAACAGCAATTTGTCACTTCCCCTTCTCCGCCATCGTCTTCCTTGTTAACGTCGGACACTCTGGAACTAGAGAGTCATTTTGAGGAACTCTGTTAGAATGCATGTTTCTCCAGAAAAGGTGATGCTTGATGCTTGCCTGATAGAGCGGTGATGTGAAGAAGGTATCCGAGCCTTTCCTGAGAGCTGGTTTTGAGAATGGGAGCAGAAAGGCCCTGGAGGGAAAAAGAGGGAATTGAGTAATCAGGAGAAGGAAGGAGAAAAGACAGAAGAGGCAAACAGTCCTTTGTAAGAGGTGTTCAGGCCATCTTCCTACTGAAAATGCCTTCCTAGGGAAATCTTCAGTGAACAAGACGAGCTGTCCCTGAAATCTCTTTGTGGACTCTTGTCAGTGGAGAATAATCGAAAGCTGCCAACTGCAGCAACCTCACATGTTTGGTCTCAGAAAGAACATCTCCAATGATTTTCCTCTCTTTTTCTGTTGCCAGAAAACAACTGGGCCAAATGGTAGGGACAGTTTTTTGGCAACAGACTGAGGTTGCCAGGGGAATGAACAATGTAAACAAGCAAAACTGAAATGAGTTTACCACCGGGGACTTTAAACATCTCATCTGTAAAGGGAAGGAAATTTTAGACTTGCACTTAAACATCGAGTGCCAACCGGAATTGGACACTTGCGTGTGTGTGTGTATGTGTGTGTGTGTTCACTGCCCTAGAGCTTCACTCATTCATGGCCTCACATATCCAAGTGATTTCCTTACAGCTTTTAGGCTTTTACAAAATGAACTGAGATTTTAGAGAAAATGCTTATCTTTATATTGCTGTTCTAATGTTATAGTACTTTTCAGAATTATTTCTATTCAAAATAATATTTTCAAATATAGCAGGAGTACCTATGTAAGAACTAAAATAACTTTAGGGAGAAATAAGTAAGAACATAATGATATGGTTGAATATATATTTTCGTATATCGGGACACCTGCCCTGAAAATAGTCTCTATCCCATGCTGCATGGTGATACTTTTACAAGGGCACATTTTTTAACCTAAATTATCAATCTCTGACAATATATTTCAGTATCCAAATGATACTGTAGTACATAAAATGCTTAATCCAGCATTTGAACCTCAAATAAAAATTCACTGCATTATGCCATGCATAATGAATGGTTATTTATACTACATTAAACACCAGTGATATACTGTATGGTTACTAACATAACAAAATAAAAAACCATAAGAATAAAAGTTTCCTTCCAGCCATTTTTTTTTCTGAAAAAAATTGAAAGAGTAAAACTGGTATTTACACCTATAATTATTTATAAACTATAGAGCTCAATGATAGCCACTTTTCTTCTATAAAACTTTTGAAAATACAAAACATTAAAAGTTTTTGCAAATGATCATTATGTACTGATCTTTGATAAATATCTAAATATTACATCCTAGTTAATAAAAATATTGGCCCTGTAATTTGAGCAAGAAACAACTGAACTGTATAGTTGTTTGTCTGTTTGTTTGTTTTTTTTAAACACACAGTAAGGGTTACTAGTAGAGCTAGGAATAGTTTTTACACGTTAAAGGTTTATAAACAAAAAACAAAGAGTATTGAGCTAAGACACATGTGCTCTCAAAGCTTAAAACACTAGCTGGCCAATTACATAAAAGTTTGCTAACCCCTTGTTTACAGGGTGCTTGTTTAATTGCAATATCTAGTTCATTCATATTTAATGTACTTACTAATAAACTGAGTTTAAATTAACCATATTACTATTTGTTTCCTGCTTACCAGCTCTGGTTTTTGGCTCCTATTACTTACTTTCACACTTCTTTTGGTTTAATCAGATATTTAAAAATTATATTTCCCCTTTGTATTAGCATTTATTATTCCTTTCATAGTACCTAAAGATTATAACATGCATCCTTAGAAGTGTTTACTATACATTAGTGTTTTATCACCTCCTTGATAATGATAATGCAAGGATTTTAGAACATTTTAACTCTATTTAACCCCTTCCAACTCTTCTGTGCTGTTGTGTTCATATATTATAATTCTGTGCACATTCTTGTTTACCCTGTATTAATCCTTTACAACGCTCTTCATTTCTTCATGAAGTTTAATGCTGCTTTCTTGGAGTATATTACTTTTTCCTAATGAATTTCTTTGAGTATAAGTCTGTTGGTAAAAAAACATTCAGTGTTTTCTGGAGTCTTCATTTTACCTTCATTTTCAAGTATATTTTCTCAGTTAAATTGGGTTACAGATTAGCAACTACTGTCTTTCCATGCTTTAAAGAGCTCATTTTCACATTTTTCTTGAAAAGTGTGCTTTTTAAAAAAAATATTTTTATTAACATATAACGCTGTAAGTTTATTGCCATTCCTTTGAAGTTCATGTATGTTTTTTCTCTGGCTATGTTAAGACTTTCTTTTTCTCCGTGCTTTCAGGAGTTTTATTATGAAATGCTTAAGTATTATTTTCTTTGTATTTATCCTGCTGGAAGTTTGCAAAGTTTTTTGAAGCTATAGTTCTTTTCTGCATACTTCATCCTTTTCCTTCCCTTGATTCAGTCCTGATCCATATTCCAGGCCAATAATCCTCTCTTCTGCTATATCTAACTTGATATTAAACACATTTGCTGAGCTTTTAATATGTTATTTTATACACATCTAGATTTACATTTTATTGTTTTCAAGATTTATTTATTTGAGAGAGAGAGAGCGCGCACACACGTGTGCAAGCATGTTGGGGGGGGCAAGGTAGAGGGACAGGGAGAAGCAGACTCCCTGCTGAGCTGGGAGCCCAGGGCCTTGTTCCCAGGACCTGGGATCATGACCTGAGCTGAAAGCAGGTGCTTAAGTGACTGAGCCACATAGATGCCCCACCATTTGATTTTTTAAATGGATTACAACTGTTATCTTTCTTTTTTTCTTTTTAATTTAATTTTTTCAGTGTTCCAAGATTCATTGTTTATGCACCACACCCATGTAATACATACTCTCTTTAATACCCACCACCACAGTCACTTATCCCTCCACACCCCTCCCCTCCAAAACCCTCAATTTGTTTCTCAGAGTCCACAGTCTCTCATGATTCATCTCCCACTCTGATTTCCCCCAATTCACTTTTCCTTTCTTTCTCCTAATGTCCTCCATGTTATTCCTTATGCTCCACAAGTAAGTGAAACCATATAATAATTGACTCTCTGCTTGACTTATTTCACTTAGCATAATCTCCTCCAGTCCCATACATGTTGATACAAAAGTTGGGTATTCATCCTTTCTGATGGAGGCATAATATTCCATGGTATATATGGACCCTATCTTCTTTATCCATTTGTCTGTTTGATGGTCACCCTTGCTCTTTCCACAGTTTGGCGATTGTGGTTATTACTGCTATGAACATTGGGGTACATATGGCCTTCTTGTCACTACATCAGTATCTTTGGGGTAAATACCCAGTCATGCAATTGCAGGGTTATACGGTAGCTCTATTTTAAATTTCTTAAGGAATCTCCACACTGTTTCCAAAGTGTCTGCACCAACTTTCATTCCCACCAACAGTGTGAAAGGGTTCCCCTTTCTCCACATCCTCTCCAACAATTGTTGTTTACTGTTTTGTTAATTTTGGCCATTCTAACTGGTGTAAGGTGGTTTCTCAATGTTGTCTACTTTCCTAAAGCATATTATTTACAGTTATTTAAAAGTTTCTGTCTGGGGTGCCTGGGTGGCTCAGTGGGTTAAAGCCTCTGCCTTTGGCTCAGGTCATGATCCAGGGTCCTAGAATCGAGCCCCACATCATACTCTCTGCTCAGTGGGGAGCCTGCTTCCTCTTCTCTCTCTCTCTCTGCCTACTTGTGATCTGTGTCAAAACAAACAAACAAATAAATAAATAATTAAAAATAATCATCATTACTTTATTTTTTTAATCATTACTTTAAATAAATAAATAAATAAAAGTCCCTGTTTAATAATTCAAATGTCTGTATCATCTATGGGATCCATTCTATCATCTATTTTTTTCTCTTATTTTTAGTCATTTGTCCTGTTTTTGATATGATTAGTAATGTTTTCACAAATGTCATACATTGTTTAAAAAAATTCTCCATTCTCAGGCATGGCTCATCCAAGCAGTACTTTTTATTTTATTTTACAAGACTGATGCTTCATTTTTAACTTCCCCTCTGCCCTCTCAATCCCATCATTGGTGATGGCTGTACCCATTTGAACATTTCCAAGCTAAGGTCATAAGTAATTCTTAAAACAGAGGAACAGAACTTTTGTCTAAACTATAATGAAAGAGGATTAACAGTGGCAAGAATAGCATAAGTGTTGCGCAGCAAAAAAAAAAAAAGCTGCCCAGATCTTCTTGGTGGATAAAACGTAGAAGACTATGAATCTATAGAATACTTAGAATCTGTCCCCCTGACCATCCTTTCCCACCTCTGTCCCCCAAACTCCCACTCCCACTCCACCTTCCATTTAAAGTATTAACAAAAGTTTAATATTCCTGTTCTAAAGTGCAAATGATTTGTGTATAACTGATGTTGCAACAGGTCCAGACAGAAAGACAATGCAGTCCTCTCTATCTGTGTGATGTTTCCCAGAACATAAAGACAAGTTCCATGATGACTGGCAATTCCCTCCATGGATCATGACATGCAAGCACTGTCTGATTGTTCATGTATTGTGAAGGAAGGTTGGCTATTGCTCCCTGCCTGATAGTTAACATGATCTGAGTGAAATGTCACATGTAGTCCTAGTTAGTTATTCCATCTTCCTTCAGAAGCTTTAGATGGGGACAGAGCAAGGCAAAAAGCCTTAGCAATGTGTTCAGTCCATCAGTTACGATCTGGATCACTCAGGCAACTGTGTGGGTCATCATTTTCTAGGAAAAACACCTCTATTCATCTGATGAATTTTCCATTTGCCTTATACTCTGATCCGTAGAATATCTTCACCCTTGTTATAGATTCCATGCATCTTCCCATCGACGGGATTATAACATCCTTGTTAAGTTTCTTATTATCCTCTCAATTCTCCCAAAGTTCATTATTGCCATAATCCTCCAATATCTTGAAAATTTTCATTTTTTTATAATTATCTTTGTTTCAGTTCCTGCAGTGGTAGCAAAAAACTGCTCAACAGAGTATTTCATAGAATCAGAAGATACTAGATTCAGAAATATTATCAATATTCTTACACATTGTACTCCTGGGGTCTCCTCCAGTAAGCTTCCCACCTTCAGAAATCACCAGATAAGGAGCAGTCACTGGTCTTTATGGTTTTTTTTTTTAAGATTTTATTTATTTATTTGAGAGAGAGAGAGTGAGAGAGAATGAGGAGGGGAGAAGGAGAACGAGAGGCATACTCCCCACTGAGCAAGGAGCCTAATGTGGGACTCTATTCCAGGTCTGCAGGATCATGACATGAGCTGAAGGGAGACACTTAACTGACTGAGCCATCCAGCCACCCAGTCCTTATGTTAAAAGGACTACCCTCAGAAATTTTTTCAAAAAATTCCCTCACCATACCTTTCAAATGGGGCTTGGTCTAAAAATCCATGTTTAGTAAGTATCCAGCCAATGGGTGAAGTAATAGTCTTCCTTTCTTGTGGGATCCCTAAGTAACCATCAGTGATCTGTAGTAGCCTACTTCTCCTATCCCCAGCATAGCTACCTATTTCACACTGTCATAGGCATATTCTCATTCTCTCTCAAGCTATACTAGCATACTGCTTTGTAGAGTAGGCACTCAATAAACACTTGTCTAATAAGCAGTTGGGATGGAGGAAGAAATTCAGTTTACCCACATGTAAACAGTACAGTAATAAAATTACAAACTTGAACTATGGCTGAAATATCACTTTAGATTTTATCTGGACTTAGCATATTGGTTTCATATTAAATCGTTGTCTTTCTAGAATCAATATAAAATATTGGTGGAGAAACTATGTGGAATAAGTAATTTAGACAATTAAGTTGATAATTTGAAAAAATCATTTGTGTTAATTTAGCAAATTCAGTTGCAAATTAATTTTATGAGAGAACTATTTAGCTCTACATTTTCTTCTCACTATAGATTTCCTGTGACCATTCATTCTAAGTAGCATCAAGAAAAAGAATTTTCTAGTCTTTTGGGTTTTTCCATTATGAGTTTCAATTGAAGAAATATTTGAATGTCAATTATCAACTTGTAGTGAGTTACTAAATAAAGAATATTAAGAGTGTAAAGAGAAAAATACGGATCACATTATTCCTGCCATATATTAAAAGCATGCAACCAAACAATCTTACGTGTGTGGCTCAATGTCAAGACATTCATTGGTTGTTGGGAAAATATAAGTTGGGAGAATATAAGAATACATAGTAACACCAGTTTGTACTTGAACCCTTATCATGAAATGTGATGTGATGTGATATGTGTGCAGTTGAATCCAATGTTCTTATCAAAGAGCCAGAAACTACCTTCCTGGACAGCTGTGAGTAATTGTTTTGTTCCTTCCCATGGCTGGTCCTTCCTCATCATGCCCTTATGGGTTTTTCTTTTTTCTTTTTTTTTTTTTTTTTACATTTTCTAACTTTGCCATGTGTTTGCAGCTAATAGAGTGGTTAAAGAAAGAAGTTACCACATCACCTTGAGCGAAAATGCAATCATCGTCATATGTTATTGTTTTTCAATTAAAAACAACAATAACAACTAACTTAAGAAAGGTCTCTAAGTATGTATGATCTAGGAAATCCAAGATAGAGAATGTAATGGATCCTGCCTCTGAGATTAGATATACGATTTTAATTCTTAATAAAGTGTCTTTTTTCCTTTAAACTAAAATAGTGTGCATTCTTTTCCCTAATAAAGAATTGGGAAGGATGAAAATAAGGGGTCTTATAATAAACCTCTTCTTGTCCAGTCTCTTAGCTGCCTAGGAAGCATCTTGGTTCAGCTATAGGCAAAGAAAGCCTTATGCATTGCAGTTGAAATGATTTAGGCCATATTTAGAGGATCATTGTGTGGGATCCCCAGCTAAGTGTTTGATAAGCAAGGCTGGCTTCTCTGTATAAGCCTGTGAGCTTTTCCACATTTCAGAGATGTACTATAAAACTCAGATGGCTGAATATATCCTTCTCAAGTCAATTAAATACCATTTCTGATCTATAAATATTCACTGCAGCTGGTGATATTGAATGAGTTCAGTTGATGGTTCAGCTGATGGATCACTTAGTTACAGCACTTTAAATAAGAGATGCAATGAATCTTATATGAAAAAGTATGCAACCTGGGAAAGTTATATCTATAACTATATCTAAATCTATACACACACATATAATTCTGGTAATAAGAGGAATAAAAGCTTATTGTAGACAATTTGGAAAATTTAAATCTCTCACAATGTAACACTTAAAATGAAACACTTTTTCACTGTTTTTGTGTATCTATATACTTCTTCTGAACACAAAGAATCATTGTTTTGTATCAGTTTTTTTTTCAAATAATGTACTTTCACATGCCATTAAATATTCTCTGAAAATATTGTAGTGATTGAACACTATTTAATAATATAGTTGTACTTCAGTGTATTAAATGATTTCTCCAATGTCAGACATTTACTCTTATAAACAAGACTGCCTTTCATTTTTTGTGCATTTTTTATTGTTTTATTAAGAGATATTCTTAGAAGTAAGTTTCATAGAAGGAAATGAATTCTTTTAAGGTCCTTGATATGTCTTAATGAATGAATTTATATCCCAGTTACATTCACGTCATTCAATGGCATTTAGTCTGGTGAGTTGGATAGGTCCTTGGATATAGATATCTCCTTGAAAAATACACAGGGGGTGTGTGTGTGTGTGTGTGTGTGTGTAATACTCAGCTTTTTTGGTGTATATTATATCAAAGGACCAGTTCCATTTTCACTCAACTTCTTAAGGCCTTTCTATATTGTCATAAGAGTCACTGCTTCTATCTGCTGCCTCTACTTCTCTGCCATTATAAACAACACCAACAAGAACATCTTCAAACATATTCCCTTTTGGATCTATAGAAAATTATTTTGAAGTATAACCCAGTGGTGTAATTGGTAGACCAGAGGGTTTTTGCATGGTCTTTTTTCCTAAGGTGTGCCAGTTTTTTTTTTCTCAGTAGCCATCCAATAATCACACTTCTGCCGACATGATGATATCCTTAATAACTTTTGGCATTATCTAACTTTCCAATTTTATGACAACGATAGTCATAAAGTATTACTTCACTGTTTTATTTAACATTTGTCCTGTTACTTAGTGAGATTTGGCATCTCTCCAATCCTTGTTGGCACTAGATTTTGCCAACTTATATATTGCCTATTGATATCCTTTGTCTACTTTTCTCTTAGATTTCTTTTCATGTTAGTTTGCAGGGGTGACTGGTATATCTTTTTCCTTTGTAGCTTTTAGCCAATGCAAATGTTTTCTCTCAGTCTACCATCTACCTTCACTTTCGGTTGGGTACTGAAAAGATTTAGAAAACAACAAGCATTAGTAATGTAATTACTAATCAGTAATTTCTAATTAGTAATTAGAAATTGTAATGCACAACATTCATGTTACTTGCTATCATAATGATCATCCATTCAGTCAGTCAGTGAATACGTATCAAACACCTGCTCTAGAAAAGATGCAATGATAAGCATTTTGAGGCTACCGGAGAGGTTAAACATAGACCTTGCCTTCAGAAATCTCACAGTCTCACATAAGAGATCAGACAAGAAAAAAAAAGTATAGAAATGGAAAGTAATAAATACCTAAGTGAAATATTGATAAAGTAGTATGAGTCTGCAGGAGGTGGGTTGGCAGATAGAGCAGGTATCCAGATGGAGAAATTTAATAAATTGTTGGAATATGAAGCTGACTTCAGAAGAGATCAGAGTAATATAGTTTGGGGTAAGAGTAGAAGCTGTGAAATTGATGGAATTAACAGGGAGAAGCAAAAACAGAGTTAATAGATCCTTAAATAATCACTACCTTTCAGGAAATGGGAGAATAGCCAGGGGAAGGAAAGAGAAACAGTGTCTCAGAAGGTAGATATGCAGAATACTCTTGACTTGAGGAAAGAAACAATATTGGACATACCCAGGTGTCGATATTGAGTATGTCTTTCTTTCAGAACTCATTAATTTTTTTGAAGAAATAAGTTAGAAAGGCTGTTAAACTAGTAAGGAAAGCCTGGTCGCAAAAATTTGGGTTTCCCTGTACAAGATAAGGGATTTATATATATTATATATATAATATTATATAATAATTATATATAATAAATATATAAATATAATAGTTAATAATATTATATAATAATTAAGCCCTTACTTCTCTGAAATTGTCTTTGAGATAATGAACAAATGATATATAAGCCCACTCTCTCTCTCTCTATATATATAAAGATGAGTCATTGGGAAGCTTGTTTTATGGACAGGAAAGGGTAGGCAAAGAATACCAAGAAAGGACAGAGTCTTTTGAACGATGATTCTGCTAAGGTTGGCACATTCTGCCTTTTCAAATCATATCCTTAGATCCAAGCCAGTCCTTTTCAAGAAAGAGAGAATTGCCAGTCCTCACATTTTGCAGAGATTATTATTGATATTATTGTATTATTAGGTGATTATTGCATACAAGGAAATATGCTAAACCTTTCACATACAATATGCCATTTAATTCACTAAATAATCTGGGAGAAGAATATATTATTATTATACACATTTTTCAGAGAAGCAAAATGAAAAGTGAAATCAGTAACTGATAGAGCTAGCACAAAACTCAAAGTCTGAAGCCCATGCTTTTAGAAGTACCACAGGATGCATAAACTACATGACCATCAGTGCCAGAAGGGACAGAACCATTAGTAGAGATTGAAGGACACTATACTTTCCAGAAGTGATGAAGTGATTGGATGGTGAGAAGGAGACAGTGAGTGCAACTATCATTTCCAAAATTTGGTGACAAGACTTTTGAGAGATACAGGAGAAAAGAGATTCAAAGGCAGTTTTGAATTTTATTTACATTTTATGGCCAAAGCTACTTGAATACAATTGTGGTATAGAAAAGATAGACTGGAGAAGTAGAATTGAAGATTAAATAAAAAGATTAAATTGATAGTGCAAGGTTCTGAAGGAGGGGAGAGGATGAAAAATCCTGAACACATGGAGGGTTAACTTGAGGAAGGATGCTAACACTTATGGCAGAATCACAGGAGATGTTGGGTGAAAACATAGGAACAAATGATTGGATGGCAGTTGAAAACTTGAGGGAATGTATGGTAGCAAAGTATTTTCTTAGTAAACTGTGGGGCAAAGTTGTATGTTCAAAGTTGTGACAGAAGTAGAAATGTTGGCAATAAATTCTGTAGAGAATGAGATGGAGAGTCAATTAAAGGTGAGCAAAAAGAATACCGAGTGATAGAGAAAATAATGCTAAGGCTGGCCTATCAGTCAGGGTTTAGTTTCGAGTTGCAACAGAAAGTACTTCACCTATTTTAAGCAGAGAGAGATTTAATACAGGTAGATGCTTCTAAATCTTTGGAAAGGCTGAAGTAGGCAACTCTGGGCTGAACTTCTGGGAATAACTCCCAGAACCATAGTCAGTGCTAGCTTGCCAGGAAAGCTGTGAGATCTACCACAATCAGGAAGGAGGGGAATTAAAAGAGCATTGGTGAAGCACAGACCTCAGGAATATACCACTTTTTTGCAGCACACAACTGTTGGCTATAAAGTACCACTCCTCTTAGAGTCACACCAATAGAGAAGAAATGATCTGTTCCTCTACCTTTCAATCACAGACAGTCCCAGAGCTGTAAGGGAGTCTGGGAAATATAGTTTTCAGCTTTACAGACCGCAGCAGAGGAAGGAACACCAGAAGAAGTTTGGAGATGATAGTGAGTGCCAAGTTATTACAGAAATAAATAATATGTATTTATGTAATAGTGTGTATTTACCAGTAGTCTGTACACAATCGTGGACAAATAGGTAGTTTGACAATGGAAAGATAAAGGAACAAAGAGATCAAGGTAACTAACAGAATTACTATAAAAATGGCTGATCATGTGGTCCAGACCAGTGACTGGAGGCCAGGAGAAACCAATGAAATATGAGGATAAGAATATACCAGAGAAGCACTATGTTGATAATGCCTATTTTGGTTTTACCTTTGGAAGGCAAAGAAGGGGTGTAATGAGCACATAGCACATCAAGTAAAAAGCATTTGTGTTTTGAAGAGAGCTTAGTACTCTCAAATACAGCATTCTTGTCATGACGCTAGAGCTCTTTAATGCCTTACATGCACATTAGGAGAAACTAGTCAAGGCACAAAGGTATAATATATTCCAGAACACATGTTGGTTGAGTTATATCTTGATTATCTGTATACACATATAAAAGGAGAGAAAAGAAGAGGGAGGTGACGAAATATACGTGGGTACAAATACTGTATAATTCTACCATTGATTTGCACACTTTCGTATATATGAGGTTTACAGACAGATCACAGGCCATATGTAAATTCACGAAAGGATAAATGTTTAAAGGTGAGTTTGTTGCCATTGTTTTTGTAATGTCCTTCAGCTGTATTAAAAAATTGAGAGTGGATGCCTACAAGGAATCTAACAGGTTTTCTATGCTCAACTCAAATTTATATAGCTAAGAAGTAATTATCTTCCTTGCACTCAATCTATTAGCATTTTTCCTTAGGTTTTTCTGTTTCTTACAAAAGGCATGTTGTTTTGTTTCTAATTCTTTGGGGAATGGGGAAGGAAGGAAGGAGGTTTCAAATTCTTTAGATGCAGAAGATTTGACATGGGCTGTAGGTCTCCACTTCCTGGTGGCTTCCCAGCAGATGCCTCAGCCATGACTTCATTGAATTCCAGTTGTAAGTCTGCAAATCTCTCCTTTTGTAAGATTTCCCTTTATCTCTGAAAAGAGGCAGCGAAGTTTGCTTTCCGCCAGTCTGCTTTGATTTCCTCCCAGTGCCTCCAAACGTCAACAGAACACTCTAGGGGCAGTCCCATGTGTCTCTCAAACAAAATAAAGAAGAATATGCAGTGAAGATCAGAATGGAGTCACAGTATCTTCCTTCCCAACACCCTTTTTAATCATGCACCTAGTGCATGACTAAAGGTTCACTGCATGATTATGTGTAGAATAGCGCTCTAAAGATTTCGGACATAGAAAAATACATACTGGAAAGAAAATAAATACAATTTAGGTAACAGAAAAATACACTCACAATCTTTTTTTTTTTTTTTTAATCCAGAATGCAACTCCTTTGGTGAAGAAAGAGTACGAGAAAAAGCTTAACACTGAATCATTAAAGGATGATTTTTTTTTTTTTTAATTACCACAAGGAGCAAGGAACAAACTGCTGTCTTTAGAGGGTCATTGTTTCGTGAAATACTGGTGGGATGGGAGTGTCTAACCAAAATCTATTACAGAGGCATGTATCTCCTATTACCTATAAATATTTGTCAATGGAGATGGTTAATAGACAAGCCATCTGGTGCCCCTGATCTTCAGAATTTGATAAAGTCTGTATTGTTATTGCTCAAGAGATTTTTGTTGCATAAACTCTGACATGCAGTATATATGTTGATGGAAGAGGAAGGTCCAAGCTTACTCAGAGAATTAAAATATGCAGGTGGGGGGAAACAAGGAAACTCGTCTCCTTTGACAAATGCGCAGTCCTTGCTTAACTTCTCATTAGCAGTCTGCTCACATCTCATTCCCATTAAGAGTATTCCGTTTTCTTTGTCTAAAGTGTTGAGTGGTTATGAATAGTAAGGATAGACTATCTGTAATTATTTTTTAATTATTAATGGTTTTGTTAGATCCTTTCACTTTTACATTACATTTCTGTTAATGTGAGTTAAATCAAAATGTACTTCAGTTTCCAAGCTGTTCCCCAATGTATTTTTCATTCTTTCATAACATTACTTCAGATTCCTATAAGGTGTCTATGATAAAGCCCGTCTTTCTTGAGCCACCCACACCATGCTAATAAGTTCAGGGACTATTTTATCCTGCAAATCCGTTGGCCATAACATTAGTCAACACCAAATTTCCAGATTCCCAATGGTACCCAATGTCAGAGTCACAATATGTACAAAAGTCATTTGATCTTCACCTCTTCAAGCCTCTATTTTAATTAGTGTCTCCAGATGAAGGTCTTTTGGCAATTCCTAGATATAAAGATTCTCTATCAAATAGAGACCAAAGGACAGGAGACAATGAATGAGTCTGAAAGGAATAGGTATTCAAGGAAGAACCTAGTGTCCAGGGATTGTGGTCCAGCTAAATACCTTTAAGAGTAGCTTACTCAGAACGAATATTCTAGTATTGTGCCTTAGGAAGATAATGCCACTGAAGGGAAAGAAAGAAAGAAAGAAAGAAAGAAAGAAAGAAAGAAAGAAAGAAAGAAAGAAAGAAAAAAGAACTTCTCTGGAGAGAAGGGGAACAAGTTGACTTTTTAATCAATTTTTCCATCACCAGTAGAATAGCACTTCTTGATGGTGCACTATTCCCTCAGAGAAATGGTCCTGGTTTGTATTTATCAAAGGGCCTGATTTCAGAGCTAGTATTAAGCAACTCACAGAGACTCAAATAATAGCCCTAGTGAACAAAAAGAAGAGAGAACGGGTGAGGGTTGTTTTTTTTTTTTTTTTTTTTTTTTTTTTTTTTTAAGCGACACACAACCCTTAGCACCGGGGATTCTTGTACCGTTGTAGCTGGTGACTTCTGAAAAGAAATGTCACTAGATCAGCTCTGATCAGTGGGAGCAAAGGGGGACCTAGTGCAGTACAAAATTCCCTGCTGAAATGGGGCGCGCGACCCCCACGGAATCGATGAAGGGAGCTAGATCGTAGCCAAAAGCATAGAGTTAACATACACTGCACCGAACACGAACGCTACTAAAAATGACTGGATAAATTATGCAGAGGGATTTCTGGATTTCTTTCAAGTAATTAAGTTTCGATTTCTTGCATTTATTTTAGTTCCAGGAAGCACAAGGCGCCATGGATTGCAAAAGTCTTCATTGATTGTTCCAATGCTTTAAGTTTGGTTTCGTGACTGGACTTAACTTTGGGACGAGGTAAACACACAGACCCAACAAATTCACCGCGAAGAAAAACAACAGTTTCGCCGGGGCAAGTAAACACACGGGTGGTGGCTGGTGGACGCAACGCGGAGGTCTCTCCCCTGCCCCACTCCCCCGGAACGCGGCCCGCCAGAGGGGGAGGGGAGCAGCATCTGTGCGTCTGAACGAGTGTGCGTGAATGTTAGCACACACGTGTCTGCGTGCGTGGGTCGGTGAGCGTGTCTGGGTGCGTGGATCGGTGAGTGAGCGTGCAAATTCGCGCCCCCGCGCTCTAGGGAGCGCGGAGCTCGATACCGTGGACTGAACCCTTCCCCCTGGTAGATTTTAATTTCTTGGCGCCTGTTGTGTTTGCTCCAAAGCTTGGTCGACTCTAGAGGGTCCAATCAGCTGTCCCCGCGTGCGCGTTCCTCGCCACACTCAACCTCAGCATACTTACCAGGCGGAGTCGTGAAGGCATCTAAGAGCCTCGCAGGCACCCTGCGGGCCTGGGGCTGGCTGTGTCCCGCGCCCCGCTCCTCCCAATCTGCTTTTTTTTTTTTTTTTAAAGAAATTGAGCTCCGCTTCTTTTCCCCACTCGGGGAAGAGGGAACAGTTACTTTCCTTACTGCTGTCCCTCCTCTCATCCCCTTGTCCCCTGCCCAGCCACCTTTCTCAGTCCGGAATTACCTAGAGAAAGCTCCACGTGGCTCCTTGGGTTACTGCAGGCCCCGGCCCAGTCTCGAGTCTCTCCTTACCCTCCAAAGTGCGCTCTCCAAAGCTCAGTTAGCCACTTGCTTTTGTCCCCCCCTTCCCTTTGCCCAGCTGGGAGGGTTGCGAGTCCGAATTTCAATCTAGAACGGCCTGGGGAGTGCCGGAAACAGAGGTTTCCGGAGACACGTGCAGAATACTGGCAACGGGAGGTTGAGAGAAGGTGTTTAGCCAGGAAAGCACCGAGAAGAGGCTGTGTCATCGGACAGAAGGGGCGCCCGGCATCTTTGGACAAAAGAGAGACTACTTCAAATGTCTAAGTGAGGGGTACTTGGGGCTCACGGGGAGCCAGCGGAGCCAGAAAGTTGGAGAAAAACAGAAGAGCATGGTGGACATGATCGGATGAAAGACGTTTGAACAAAGCGCCCCCATCACTCCTCCAACGTAACCCCTGTCTCAGGCCGAATCCAACCCAGGAGAGCCCTCCTTCCCGGGCATTCCGTTCCGTGGCCAGTTCGCTGGGCGCTCCCAGGAGTCTCAATTTCAGGGGTATTTCTCTCCGTTTTTTTTTTTTTTTTTCTTTCATCTTCTGGAAGAGCGAGTCCACGGAGGAGTTTAATCACCCCTTACCTTTCTGCCCCAAGCTACAGAGTCCAGAGAAAGCTCAGAGAGTCTGATTTTATTCAGAATCCGGAGCAGAGTGACTTCCTTGAGGAGATACCATGGGGGTACACTTATCTTTTCCTCTTTCCTCCCCCAAACCTTGTCTACCTGAGATCGAAATGGTGCATGAATCGAGTCAGATCTGTCCTTTAAGAAATCTTCCCTGTAGTCCAACTCAATTCTGTGTAAAATACAAAGAAATCACACTGCCCTTATTAAATTAAAATTTAATAAAAACACATTAGGTCCGGTAAAATATGAATGCACGGCTTAAAATTTTAATAGTACATTAGGACCCAGATACAGGGTAGGACAGTGATTTCTCCCCTTGGGATGGCTGCCGGCGGATTTGGGGGTCGTGGGAGGGCGCCTACTGCAGGGACCCCAATGCCGCTGCCAGAGAGCTTGGGTGGAACCTCCCGCGACTCCTGGCCTGCCCAGAGGGAAGCTGGTCACATCTGTCTGCATCTGGCAGCGTATGGGACAGAAGCTATTGTCAAACAAAGAGGCTTGGTGAGAAGAAAGGCTTTCCTCATGTAGTCACACATTTGATTCATTTTCCATTTCTCTGCTTTAAAAAAAATCACTTCTCTGTTTTCAGTTTATTAAGTAGGTCTGTAGGGATGCAGGGGCGCCAGTGCAGATAGCTACTTGGGTTTAAGAGTGAATTTTGAGGTCATATGAAGATTTTGAATATTGGGCCGCTCACTCACACCCCTTGAGTCTGTCCCCAACTTTCCATTCTTTAGATGGCCTCTCCTACCTGGACAGCTGGAGTCTTCCTCGGAAAGTGGCTTTCACACTCCTGGAGCACTTTGCACCAATGCCTGTGGGCAAAACCAAAATGGGTTTTATTGATATCACAGTGAAGTTAGTATTCTGGACACTCCTGGAAGGAGACATCGCAAAATTGCAAATCCTGGTGATTAAGGAAGAATGGCATTTTCTCTCCATGACAACACAATCACTGCTGTTTATTTTTCACTATAAGTGGGAAAAGGAGACATCTAACTCTGCTGCAACATCCTTTCTTTCTTTCTTTCTTTCTTTTTTAAATATGTGTTTTCTAGGGGTAATGGAATACAGGTAAATACACTCAAATTGTCCAGCTACATATTAATTTGTCTCAACTTGGCAATTAGAATACAGAGCTTCCCCTTTTTCCTGTCTAGGTTTAAATGTCACTGAAAAATCTTTGAGAGATTAAAAAAAGTTATAGTAAATTAATTTAATGATATATGGATTTGAACCATCAGGACTATATTCTTTGGGGAGTTGTCTTGCTTAAAATAGTTTTAGTTGATCAATTCCATATCGAACAAAGTTTGTCCAGTCATTTCAACAGTGTCCTCTTTATTTCATGAATTTACTATACTACCTTATTTACCATATGAAGTGGTGACAAGTGTTTAGCATTTTGGAGATCAGTTGTCAGTTGCCATTAAAATCAAGATTAATTCATATTAACGATATGCATTTCTCAATACTCCCAGGTGACAACATACATTAAAACAACTATTGCAAGTAATTAAGCTCAATGAAGGGGGAGGGGACAGGGAGAGGTTCAAAACATCCCCAAATATTTGATTTTGCAATCCAAGTTCAGCAGACTGTTGCCACAATAATGCTTGGGAAACTCCTCAGGGTTGCTTTTCACTTTACATCTAATTAGGCACCTAATGAAAGAGAAGAATTTTTCCCCATGTGGTTTTTCTCCTTGATACTCTTATGCTTTTATTTAAACACATAAACACACTGTTTAGGAGGTACAATGCTCAAGTTTCTCCTGTGATTCAGTTAGTGTTATAATCTGGGAGGGACGAGGTAGATGTGAGCATTTGTCTTCCTGGTATTTTCTTCCTCCACACTAAATTTAGCCCTATGGCCCTTACACAGTACTGACAGAAAACACACCCCAAATATTTAACTTTATTTAATATTTTTATTAGGCTTTAGAGATGCTCAACAGTTTACACTAATTAGACCATCCAAAGCCTTTTGAAGATTAAGCAAATTGGACAACCCTTGTTAATTAGAACATAATTTGAAGTTTGAAATTATATCATTGATGAAGTAGTCTAATTAGTATGACGATGTGTTAATGGACCAGGGAGACACAGCAACAGTGGGGTTTGGCGTGAACCTCTCCAAGGCTTGCACAAAAATCCTCCCTCCTATACCGACATTAATAAAAGATTTCTATAGACTTCAGCCTTTCCATGATGACATACAATTTATAGTACACACAATGCATTAGCCCATCGCGCTGCTCAATTTTTTCACTATTATGAAAACTAATAAATTCGTCAAGCTGAATTAAGCATACAAATCAGATGAGGCATAGCAGATTACACAGTGAAGCGCGGTGTCTCCCGAGCCTAAATGAAATTTCAATCTAATAATTCCTTCCTGGCCCAGTCATAATTTGTTTAGAGATGTTGTTCTACTTCTTTCAAAGCGCTATTCGCACTATAATTAAATGATACTCAAGCTTTTAACTTTGATTTATTTCATTTCTCGAAGCTTGAGACAGTGAGAGCTGTACAATGTCATTTTTTTTATTTCTTTGAAAATTACCGTGGCTGTTGTCGAGGTAGAAATTAAACACCTAAGCATTTACTTGAACCGTCCAGCGCAAGCCACATTCATTCATGTCAACACCCCCTGCCCAGTCTCATGTCTAGACTTCTCCGGTCTCATGCTCGGGAGCAGTGCTGGTAGGAATCTCCTTCTGCTACTATTTATTTTCCTCCACATAGAGGAGGAAAAAGGCAAGTCTGGGGATAGCGCAGGAAAGCGCAGAGGGGTTAAGGACCGTGGACAGAGCTCGCCGTGCGCGGCCTTCCCAGTGTTCTTTGGCGACTCCGGAGCGCTGTGCTCCCAACTTGAACCAGCCATGCCAGTCGGTTGAGGTCATGGGTGAACCGCGGCCCCCTGCTCTCTGCAACCTCGGGGCTTCCGGGCCCAGACCACTCGAGGGCCCCTCTTCGCCACGCTCCTTTCCACTCTGTTTTGTCCCAGCGCGCGCCAGCGCCTCTCAGGCCTGCCGCCTGCTCTCGCACCTGCTCGCTTTCCCCAGGCACCGTGTGCCTGCACCTGCTCCCAGTCACCCCAGTCTGGGTCAGGCCACCCGCAGACTCCAGTGTCCGGGTCTCAGGGCCTTCTCACCCTCGCCTATACTCTGCTCCTTCCGCGCTCTGGGGAGGTGACAGCAGCCCCTAACATCAAGGGAAATATAAGATTGGAGCGGGAAGGAGAGGAGGGTGTGTGTGTGTGTGTGTGTGTGTGTGCGCGCGCGCGCGCGTGTGTAGGACAGGTTGTCTCCTGCTTTTACAATCGGAACTAAGAGTGTGTCCACGTCTAAGAAGAGTGGTCCACACTGGGACAAAAGTGCGAGCAAAGTGTTGGCTAAAAATAGGCTCTCTGCACTGAGCGGCTGTGGAAATGAAGATAAGTGGGGTTTGTGCCAACCCCCGAGGGCGTGTGTGTGCGTATGTGTATGTTGGGGGGGTGGGTATTCAGCAGCACATGCGCTCTGTGATCTCTGGCCCTGCCTCTCCCTCCATCAGTTGCCCCTTCCTCTTTTGATTGTGGCTAATGAAGAATAATAAAATGAGTGGCAGGATTTACCAATGGAGCCGCCCAAGACCCAACTCACGCTGAACTTGGATACTGGGAAGAGGAGGAGGAATATCCGGAGGAAGAGAAAAGAGGGTGGAGAGGAGTGCATGTCGGCTGGCGGGGAGGTAAGGTGGGGGGGAGTAGACAGGGCTGGAGAGGGGGGGGAGTCGCATGCGCATAGGCGACCCGAGCTGGCTCCGTGGCCGTCCAATCCGCTGAGAGCTGAGAGAAACCGAGTGAGAGAAAGCCCTGCAGCCCTGTCGTTCGACCCCATGTCTCTTCGGCACCAGGCACCCGCCCGGCCGAGGGGGCGCCGCGCTGAGCGCCAACTGAGGTTTGCACCTGGCGGAAGCGCACAGCAGCGCGAAGTAGCTGGGTCCGTGGCGGTTTCCGCGTACTCTCCTACCGCGGGGAGTCGGAGATCGGGGTCACCTGCGCTGCGGGGAGGGGCGGGCCCAGTGGGGGTGGAGGCCTGGAACTTAGCGGTAAGCAGGAGGGGGGAAGCAGCCAGGTAAGACGTTCCTACTAGCCTGGGGAAAAAACAACCCACCCAACGCTGGTTTGCCCTCAACTTTTTATTTAAGAGTTTCTTTCCCGGCGTGGCGGAGACTAGGCGGAAGAAACAGGAGGGGCTGGAGGCCGGCTTTTAGGGACTGCCCGGCGACTGGAGCGCAGACCTAGACAGTGGGGTGGGGTTGATCGGGGACACTAAAGAAAGTGAGAGCTGCGGGGCGCCGGGAAGGGGCGGAGGCCTCAACACGCGGGAGGGGGCCGGAAGGGAGGTGGAGGGCGCAGCGGGGAGAGGGAGGCGGGTATCTGGAGAGCTGAACGGACCCAACTCAGGAGCGAGCAAAGAGAGAGAAGGGGCGACGCGAGAATCCAAGCAGGAGAAACCGGCACTTACTGGCAAGGAGGGCGGAGGCGCGCGGGAGGGAGGGAGAGAGGGCGGGGGTAGGGGCAGGCGCTGGGAGAGGGGAGTATAACTCAGCGGCCGCGAGGCGCAGGGGCAGTTGCGGGCGCCCAGGTCTGCAGCCAGCGCCTAGCGGAGCCCAGCAAACCCTTAATCTGACGGCGGAGCCAGAGGAAGAGCGCATAGTCCCGGCAAGGAGCACAGAGCTGGGAGTGGTGGCGGGAGAGCGCAACTTTGCACTGCCCTTCCCTGCTCCTGCGCTCACCCAGCACTTCTTAAGAGGGTCCTGGCAGACGGGACCTGTGAGTGCGCTACGGAAGAGCGCCCGGGCGGACCGGGAAGATGATGATGATGTCCCTGAACAGCAAGCAGGCGTTCAGCATGCCGCACAGCGGCAGCCTGCACGTGGAACCCAAGTACTCGGCACTGCACAGCGCCTCGCCCGGCTCCTCCGCGCCCGCGGCGCCCTCAGCTAGCTCCCCTAGCAGCTCGAGCAATGCTGGCGGCGGTGGTGGCAGTGGCGGGGGCGGCGGAGGCCGTAGCAGCAGCTCCAGTAGCAGTGGCAGCAGCGGCAGCAGCGGCGGGGGCTCCGAGGCGATGCGGAGAGCGTGTCTTCCAACCCCACCGGTGCGTATTTCTGCATAATCACCGCTTAAAGGCACATTTTGACAGCCCCCTTTATCTGCTTGATGTTTTTTTCATGTCTGCACAGCAAATCACCCCACACCTCCAACCAATTTCCCCCCTCTCTCTCTTATGTATTCAGCGGGTCTTTTCTTTCATATTAATTTTTATGACCTGGGATGTTGCCTGTGCGCATGTTGTGTTGTGTTGTTTGCAGGCTCACTTTCCTTCTCCTCGTGCACGCTTGGTTTTTCTCAGTGACTTCCCTCCTCTCCGCCTCACCTGCTACTTTCAGGATTATTATTATTATTATTATTGTTATTGTTATTATTATTATTTCAACGTTTTGGGAATGTTGTAGGCGCGGCGGTATTGTAGAGCGCTGTGCCGGGGCTTCCGGAGAGAGTGCGCACAATTCCCTGCTGAGCGTAATGTGTGCCTTTTACTTGCAATTGCAGAGCAATATATTCGGCGGGCTGGATGAGAGTCTGCTGGCCCGAGCCGAGGCTCTGGCGGCCGTGGATATCGTCTCCCAGAGCAAGAGCCACCACCACCACCCGCCCCACCACAGCCCCTTCAAGCCGGACGCCACCTACCACACCATGAACACCATCCCGTGCACGTCGGCTGCCTCTTCTTCGTCGGTGCCCATCTCGCACCCATCCGCGCTGGCGGGCACGCACCATCACCACCACCACCACCACCACCACCACCATCAGCCGCATCAGGCGCTTGAGGGCGAGCTGCTGGAGCACCTGAGTCCCGGGCTGGCCTTGGGTGCCATGGCTGGCCCCGACGGCGCCGTAGTGTCCACGCCAACTCACGCGCCGCACATGGCTACCATGAACCCCATGCACCAAGCAGCGCTCAGTATGGCCCACGCGCATGGGCTGCCCTCACACATGGGCTGCATGAGCGACGTGGACGCCGACCCCCGGGACCTGGAGGCATTCGCGGAGCGCTTCAAGCAGCGACGCATCAAGCTGGGGGTGACCCAGGCCGATGTGGGCTCCGCGCTGGCCAACCTCAAGATCCCTGGC
The DNA here is from genome assembly GCF_964662115.1 of Mustela nivalis. Classification (NCBI taxonomy): domain Eukaryota; kingdom Metazoa; phylum Chordata; class Mammalia; order Carnivora; family Mustelidae; genus Mustela; species Mustela nivalis. The sequence continues at coordinate 144,330,557 of NC_139023.1, read as the reverse complement.
GTGGGCTCCCTTAGCCAGAGCACCATCTGCAGGTTCGAGTCCCTGACGTTGTCGCACAACAACATGATCGCGCTCAAACCTATCCTGCAAGCGTGGCTCGAGGAAGCCGAGAAGTCGCACCGCGAAAAGCTCACCAAGCCCGAGCTCTTCAACGGCGCGGAGAAGAAGCGCAAGCGCACCTCTATCGCCGCGCCAGAGAAGCGTTCGCTGGAAGCCTACTTCGCCATCCAGCCGAGGCCCTCCTCGGAGAAGATTGCTGCCATCGCGGAGAAGCTGGACCTTAAGAAAAATGTGGTGCGCGTCTGGTTCTGCAACCAGAGGCAGAAACAGAAAAGAATGAAATATTCTGCGGGCATTTAGGAGACCCTCGGCCTCTCCAGGGACAGCCCCTCCTCATCCCCTGTTTTCCCTCCCTCTCTCTTTCCTGCCTCTTTTCTTTCCACCTTTGGCTACCAGAAACAATTCCAGTAAATGTGAATAAGGAGAAAGCGAGGATTGGAGAGCGAGCGAACGAGCGAGCAAATGAGCCCAAGCCCGGTGAGAATGTGAAACCATTTCTCAAAGGAGAGAAAAACAAAAGAAGGGATTTGTCAAGTTGTAGCAAAGTTGTCCCTTTTAACCCCACCCCGTCCGGAAAAGGCACCTCGGCTTCTTCCCAAGAAGTCTGGAGCTGGCTGTTTGCAGAAAGGCAGACGAGACAGCCTTTTAAAAGGCCCCCAAAATGATCAAGTAAGATTTGTTTTTATTTCTAAAGACATCACCCTTGTTCAAGTTTAAAAGTACACTTTGCAGCTATTTTTCAGAAATAGAAATCGATTCAGGACTGAAACTTTAAAGTAGAGTTGATGCTTAATGTGATAGAGACATCTCTAAAGTATTTTGAATTTAAAAAAGATGGCAGATTTTCTGCATTTACACTGTATATTATATATATATTTTTATTGTGGTTCTTACCCCCTTCTTCCTTCTCTGAAGTGTTAATGCTTAAGAAAGGAGTCGCGCCTGCTGTGTTCACTGATCTTGAAAGCTATTATTAGATTATTGCCAACAACCCTCTGTAAATTATTAATTTATCTCTCTAGCAACTTAATTTGTGCACATTCTAATTAATTAAACTTCTTTAGTCTAACAAACGGGGGAAATGTATGGCTAGTGGAGTTAAACAATTTTATGTTTCATGAGTTCACTGAATTTTTATGGCTTTCCTCTTATACTGTGTTCCTTTGGCCCATTTGTATATTCTCACTTTGAATGATGATTGTTTTTTCTTTGTTTTTACTGGTAGTGTTCTGATTTGTGAGTCGACACTCAGTAATGGATGTCTTAATTGTGTAGACCTGATTCACTGTCTAAAGTATTGTTTACTTTGTTACATATTTAATGGGGATTCCCACATTGTCCCCACTACACATGCTCTCTCACTCACCCTTACACACACACACACACACACACACACACACCTCTAATGGAAGAGAAGAAGTGAAGCAGTTGGAAGCATGACTATGATGCATCATTTTCTAGCTTTAGGTGCATTTGCCACTTGGTGTTTGCCCTTCCAGATGCTAAGATTTCACCAAGGTATTTCAATCATCTTGTTTTGAACTGCTTTATTGACTACATTTTAACATTTACAAGAATTCTTCAGTTTTTCCTTTTGGAGGTTTGTTTGTAGAGAAACTAATCTGAACTATAAGAAAGACAGTGCACTGCTTGTAAATTCACATTGTTTGGTAGAATTCTTTTGGAACAAAAAGAAATTAGGTACATGGTGACTGGTACCTTATCTATTGTAAATATTCCATTCAAATGATGCACATATAGATATATTCTTACAAATTTTGCTGTATTGCTGTTCCATTTGAGGCTCTTTGAAGTCTTAAGTTCTGTATATGAGCTGGTTTCTTGTTTTTTTGTTAATAGATGGTTTATTTACAATGGTAATGTATTAAGTTATTTTTGGTGTTGTTTGATTGTCTTTCACTGAAAAGATGATTTTAATGTTTTATTGGCAAAGTATGCTGCTTTTTTCATTAAAACATACTATTAAAATTAAATGGCTTTTAAAATGTGATGCTGTTTTCAATCATTTACATGGAATTATTTTGATGGGGGATTTTTTAAAAGCAGAAACATTTTGATGGCTTATTATAGAGTTGTTATCATAGTGTGATTTGGAATTTTGAGGAGGTGTTTCTCCAGGATGGTGTAAAAGAACAGGGTTTATAATAGTCTTCTAATAGCTAGAGCTCATCTCACAGGGTGCTTTGCTTTTCTGTCCAAGATGAGATTGTGATATTTGGCTCTAAATACATTTCTTGGAATCTCTATTCCAGATCTGCAATAATTCTGCAAAGAGATTCTTTGTGAGCAGAGGCATTAGTTGAGAAAAGGAGGAAAGAAATTCAATTTAGTCTTCAGTAACACTGGGAGACTGGGTGTGGCAAGAGGCCTATTTCTGGGAGTAGGACACTCTAGTTTAGACCTAGGGGCTGGGCCACCATAATTCTCAGTTCATTCACCAGCCCTGGAGAGCAGTGGCTTAACCAGAGCAGGAAGCACCTCGGTTACTGGGTTATGAAATAAAGTACATCTCTGTCTCTCTCTCATTCTTGTCCTCCACTTCCATAACCTTTACACAAACTTGTATTTGCAGTAGGCAGCGTGGGTTAAGGAAGAAATTCTGGGTGGTTAGAAGGAGTAGACTTTTTGCTCCCTTCCTATCACTCAATCAGACACCAAAGTTGGTGGAATCTAATGGTGGTCTGGCACAAAGAAATTTCATCCTATGATATACAGAGTTTAAAAATTTTAATCCTGGTTTAAAGATACCTTCTCACCCATTTTAATTTTGATCCTGGTTTAAAGGTATCTTCTCACCCATTTTAAGAAACATATTAAGTTTTCAAAGTTTTCTTTCTTTTTTTTCCAGGAAAGCTCTGGTTTAGATATTTACATTGTTAACAAGAAGAACATCTTACTAATCTATAGATCCAACAAGAGGAAGGAACCAGGGGATCCTCCAGGGGAAATTCTGCTACTCTGAGCTGTGACCTAATATGGAACTGTTTGGTGATCTTTCTTATTTTGAAGATAAGGTTAGGAAATGTCCCATGAGTCAATGAAAATTGTTATAGTGGCTCAAGTTAGGATTAAATGTTGTTAGAGAACATTGTGATTTTCAGATGTAACAAAAATAACTGTGAGAGTTAATGGATAATAAGTGGAGGGACTTCTTTTTCTACAACTTAATTAAAGAAGACACCAGAAGAGACAGAATCTATATGTCCATGTAGAAATGATGAGATATATTGTATAGATGCTTAAGGAAATATTGAAAGTTGTAGGGATTTGAAAGAAAGAATTGTGAATCCAGATATAGTGATATTGGTGGTTTAATTTTATTCTTATATTTTGGAGGTTGGAAGTCCCTTCTTCTACATTATTATCTATTCTTAGGTTCAGTTTTCTTGAAGAGTCTTTTCAAATAGCCAGCTTTTATCTCACTACACTAGGTCCTGGTTTCAGCACCACGGATAGTAACCACATTACTTTGTCCTATTCCAGCACACATTTGACCAAGCTGAGCCAGCCAGCTGGAGAACTTTCTGCTTGCTTACTTTCTCCAGAGTAAATGAATTAAGTGGCTTGAGTGTGTAGCAAGCCAGGTTTTCTGGTCTAGGATTCAACTTATCCTCAATAAATAACACTTTTCCTATGTAGCTGTTATCTAAGTCTAGGATATGTGCCTTAATAGAAAGGGGAGTCATAGAAGAAAGACAGGTGTGCTAGTGGTTTTTTTCCTACAAATATGTCATCTTTAAGTGAAGAAAGAAGTCCTGTAAAGGAAGTCAAAATTAAGAAATATATTGAACAGAAATAAAATAGGTGTACTTTTAGTGTATTTGAAGCAATGGTAACTTTTGTGTATGTATGTTTGTCCAAGATTTATATGAAAAAAATGACATAATAACAACAACTATCCATTCACTTCAACAGTTGAGAGTGAAGACCTATATTTTCCCTCTCACTTACCAAGTATTTTTTGTCTCCCATGTTCCTGCACTTTTAAAACTGTATCAGTGTTTTTTTTAAAAGATTTTATTTATTTATTTGACAGAGATCACAAGTAGGCAGAGAGGCAGGCAGAGAGAAAGGAGGAAGCAGGCTTCCTGCCCAGCAGAGAGCCCAATGCGGGGCTCGATCCCAGGACCCTGGGATCATGACTTGAGCAGAAGGCAGAGGCTTTAACCCACTGGGCCACCCAGGCACCCCAAAACTCTATCAGTTTTAAGTACATCTTCTCTACGTTGTTACAAAGGTAAAAAAAAAAAAAAAGAAGCTCTCTTGCCTACAAGATGGAAATTATATCCATTATTTAAGCCTACTTAAATGTGTTTGTTTTATGGGAAAATCAGAATTTTAAAAAAGAATTATTTTGAAAGTTTTTATTAATGAGAGTCTCAGAGACATATCAAAACAAACCAAAGGAATTTGGAGAGAAGAGGATTGATCTTAAAGAAGTTAAAGGTAAGAACAAAATGAATCTGGTATAAATTATTGAGAAATGTTTATTTAGTACTGACTTTCAAAATACTGAAACGGATAGATAGCAAATTGTGACTGAAGAGACTTGTCATATCAATCAGATCCATTGGCATTAATGACTCATTTCCTAATTTTTCTCTTCAAGGTCCACAATAATTACTACTTAATTAGAAAGAGATATTTTATGAATTGACTTAGCAGCACACATGGTCATCCACAATTTGACATTTCAGAACTATACAATTTATTTCTTAAAACTTCTCCAAAGGCAATTGATCCAACCTTTTTGTGCATTGTGATCATTTAAGTCTAAACAAGAATGGAATAAATGTCCAAAAACAAAGATCATGTAAGGCCTGGTTGATATCTGAGTACTCTCTACATCAATTGTATTCTGATATTATCCAGAAAGAGTGCAGGATTCTTTGGATATTTGACATTAAATCAATTGGTCAATTCTTCATCAGATTACGTCTTATTGACACATAGCTTGGGGAAAAATAATGGAAATAAGAAAAAGCAAGTGAAATAATTAGGATTTATGTTCAACATAATGTTCTTCAATTTTCTATAAAACATACTTTAAAATAAATAACAAACATAACTAAGTCTTTTTGCTGTCAAGGACAGATTCTGAGGCCTCTCTTTGCCAAGGGACTTGGAATTTGGGGTGTAAAATGATTTATTTCAAATTTTAAATGAATTCATTTTGGTCTATCTATTGGGGACACTCTTGAAGACATGGTAGAAAGGGCATTAAAAAATTCACTTGATTTTAAAAGGCATACTGTTCAGAAGATGAAGCTCAAAATTTTCCAAGCAAGCCATGACTGCAAGTTTAGAAATAAACATTTTAAATTATTTGGTGAAAACAATTTATACTCCAGGTAAAAGGTGCACGTTAAAACTCAAAACTGTACTTCACTGTTCATTTGGTCTTGGAGGGAGGGGCTGCAACACAAGGCTAAGGAAAAAAAAAGTTAGATAGGTGTTCTGATAGGACAAAAAAGAAGACAAAGGTTCCCAGATAGTTATGATGATAGAAATGTTCCTGAAGTCTACATTTGTCAGAAGACAGATTTATGGCAGTAAGAAAAAAAAAATCACTAAATTTTTCCTGCTTTGCCCCTTTAAAGGAGCCTTTCACAGTACTGAAAGGCTATTATGAGTGAATTAATAAATTACACAGCAAATTATTAAATCCAGATAATTACAAGGAATAAGTAAGTAATCATTAGTTATCTCAGCTAATTACTGTGGGTCAGAGCCAGCCGGAATGTGAAATCCTCCTCGGGAATTGAAATTAACTTTGCACAGTGAGTCTCTCTGCTTGACATCCCCAGTCTGTAGGCACATGGCAGCTCCCTTGTGAGCTAGTCTTTCTATTTAACTTGGAGAGAATAGAAATAAAATTAAGTGGCAATGTGATAATAGGAAGCTGCTCAGAAAGCAAACTGTGGGTTTTATTCTGTACTTTCAAGGCCTGGAGATGAAAAGCTTTATTTACCCCAGTTTCAAAAAAATTTAAAGCACGCTTGTTGAGATAGACTCACTGAACACACACACACACACACACACACACCCCACACACAATCTATAGTCATCTGGTATGACAGTCAGATTAGCAATACATATAGAAGGCTCAAGAAGAACAAATGTTTTGAGTTGTGTGTGTGAGAGAGTGAGAGAGATGGGGGGGAGGGTGAGAGAGGTGGGGGGGTAGCAGTGAGAAATAAAGAAATAAAATGAAAATATTGCTCTTTGCTTTCATCTCACAGAGTAGAAAGGCTGTCGAAAAGTGCAGCCCAGTTTAATAATCTGTTTGTTTTGTTTGGGTAACAATATGCTTTCATCTTGCCACAGGAAGAACTAGCTTAGTGCAAATGTTGTCTCTCGTTGATCTTTCCACCAGATGCTTCAAGAACTGATGTCACCTTTTTTTTCTTTTTTCATATAGCATCACTTTCCAAAGCCAGCCTCCACTACTCTCTCCCTCCACTCCCACTAACCCCCCAAGGCCTTCTCGAAGGGCAGAGAAGACAGCCAAGCCTGGTCCCTGTTGGAAGTGGAAAATGTATCTGTGTGATAAAGTGATTGTGTGTATCACAGGGTTGGGAAAGACTGGACACATAAAGAAAACTGCTGTTAATATATTAAAATGAGGGGGGAAATCTAAGAGCTTTTTTTTTTTTTATCAATTGCAATTAGATGGACAGTCTTTCTGCTCATTCCCTGCTCTAGTCTGGGATGATAATAAAAATTTAATGAAGCCTGGGACGAGCAGAGAGCTCTGTCTAGGGACCGTGGAATAGAATATTTTAACTGTACATTTATACCAACTGTCTGGCTTCAAAGACGTGACTGCTTTTAATCTCGAATTAGAAAACCACAGATTTGAAATTAAATATTAGATACCCTCGGATCCCCTTCCTTTCTGAAATATTGTCACGACTCTGTTTTCCTCCATTGGCCCATAACACACATATCTTAGGTCTCCAATTACATTTCCGTGAATAATAGATGGCTTTGATAGGGTGCAGTATTCTGGTGCTTTTGTTTTTTTTTTTAATAGAGTTAATGCAATATTAATTGGCCGTAGATGTTATAAGAATGCACAGCCCCCTTTTCAGGAACAAATCGATGGGATAGGGATATGAGAGTCAGCGAAGGCGAAGGCTTTTCCCAGCCTAGGTCACTTATTTGTGGAGGCGACCTTCTTAGAGAACTGGGTAAGTGGAGGCTGCTTTGAGTTCCGAGGCCTTGGCTGCATAGGCTTCGCAACCTGGAGAGAGGACCACGGGTGAAAGCGGAGGCACAGAAAGGGAACTGTGTGTGAGAGAAGCGGGGGTGGGGAGAGCGATTACCGAGAGGCTTTACCAGCTTTTCAAGGCTAAGGCTCTGCGTGCGCCTGGCCGGCTCTGGCCGTGTGGAGGAATCAAGATCCTCGCACCCACAGCTCTGGTTTACCACCACTTTGCACCTGCTGGCCTTGGGTTGCATGCCAGCCCCAACTCCCCTCTCCTCCAGTTCGGGGTGCACCTTGGTGAGAAGCTGGTCGCGAATGGGTGAGAGTTAGAGTCCATAGGAGTCGGGGGTGGGGGGCAGAGCCGTCCACCCGCGCTGGACACGTTGCTCTGCCCCCCAGTGGCCCCCAGAGCCTGGGGGAGACGGCGGCTGGCCAGGCGCGCAGCCAGGAACCCGCGAGAAAGAGAGGCCCGGCCGCCTCGCCCCCTTGCATTTTACTAATCACGTCTATTTAAATTCTAGCGCGGTCCGCCGCGCTCTCACCGGGAAAGCTCTGGAGAACTGGACCCATCAATTATTCTGAAAAAAATCCCAGACTACGTGAGGTTTCCAGCCTGCGGGAGGGAGGCGGCGGGAGGAGGTGGAGAACTTAGCCCCTACTCTTCTACCGTTCTCTCCGCCTTTCCCAGCGCGGATGCCTTGGTGTACGCTTAACTTCAGGGTTCTGGGGCCCAAAGGAGCTAGTGCACCTTCTGTAGGTTTGCGCTTTTGTGGACCGGGAGGGGAGGTGGTCGGCATAGACTGGGACCTGGCCTAGCTTTCCCTTCGACCGGTGTGTTTGAGTCCTCTGCAGCCAGGTCTGATAGATCGCCCTTTCCTGGCCTGTTACCCGCTCTGCATCACTACTTCCCGCCACCCTCACTTTTGTCCAGGTCCCTAATGCGGGCCGTCCGGCTGGGGGCTGCTGGGCGTGGAGCCGTCCCCGGTTCAGCCTTCCTTTACTCCACAGACCTGCGAGGATGGGACCTTAGGGACATACTAGTTTAGAAGCCTTTTAGGAACCTCGATTTAAAGTCCTCTAGCACTCACCCCACCCCCTATTCAGGCTTCAGGATGCCCCGAGGCGAAGCAGCAAGCCGAGCGCGCAGCTGGACGCGCAAGAAGAACGCGTTCGCTCTAAAGTAGGGAGGCGGGTGAGCCTGGCTAGTAATTACTGCCCCCCCCCCCCCACGCCCAGCCTCACCCGCCCCCACCTCCGCACCGGTCTGCAGCCATTACTCCAGCTGTCACTCGGCGGAAAGCGAGCACCCTCCCCCCTTCCCCCGGACTTGCTGTAGCTAACGGAAACCTGAGCCCCTCTCGCACTCCGATGTGTCCGGGTCGTGGTTCCTAAATTTTTGTTTCAATTTTTCATAAATACAATGCTTCCTCCTTCCTCTGTCCCCTAACCTTCTCATTTTCTGGATCCTGGGAGCATATTCAAAGTCTTATTTGTGTATATTGGTGAATGTTTGTTTTTCTTTGATGAGGGATAGGGGGTTCCCTTGTAGCTTCTGGGTTTCCCTGAACAATCTGAGGCCACAAGAAAATTAGAAGTATGTATCAAATATTTTTGAAAGAAACCAACTGGCTTCTGGAATTTTTTAAGATGCCAACGTCATCCTGTTAAATCACTGCAGTTTGATTTAAAAACAAAAACAAAAAACAAGTTCCTGATGGGCTTGAAAGTGATTGAGAGGCTTAAACCCATACCCTCTGCAGGAGTGGCTCAGGCTGAAAGGCCTGGGAGGCTCTGAGTTGGTGGGCTCACCGGAAGATATATGGTTAATACACACAGGGCCAGATAGTCCTACTTCCCCAAAGGGACACCAGGGTTTTGCTAAATGGCAGTCTATCTATGTGCAATTTGGTTAAATGGGGGTGTAGACTCCCTGACTTTGAGAAAGAGTAGGTCTTGATTTGGGGAATCATTGGCCCGGTGTATGAGGTGATGGAGGTGTGTATATAGTAGGGAGCTTGAGGTAATTCCTTTGGAAAAAACAGTCACCTCGAGCTCCGAATTCAGCAGCATTCCAGGGTCCAGATATGAAAGGGTAAGATTTCCTGGGGAATCCCCCGACCCTTGCCCAGACTAGCTACCCCTGCTCCAATCTTGGTCTGTCAATTTCCTTATTTTAAACCCATGGACTTCTATTCATTGCACTGGGGGTAGGGTAGGTGGGAGTGAAGTGTCTCTCCCTTTGGTGTAGACGATCCTCCCAGGCACAGAGGGCCCTGTGGCTCAGCAAAGGCAAGGTCTACTTTAAAGGTCAGCCAAGACCTGGCCAGAGCCAAATCACTTTACAGCATTCAGAATTCATACCCCCACATACATCCATCCATTCATCCATCCATCCATCCTTCCTAGCCTCTTCAGGCTTGGCCTAAAGCTACAGACCCCAAGAGTGGTAGACATCCTTTACTTCAACTCTGTGTTTTTCATGGAAACTTGTCATCCAGGTAACACACACAGGTAGATGGGTGTTCACCACATCACAACAAAGGGATAGACACAGGGATGTTCCCTGAGGGCCAGCATGCCTTGATAAAACTTTACAAACTCACTCAAAATCTCTCCCTCTTACGTCTCTCACAGACAAGTGATTAGACTGGAATGTGCTTTAGACTGACCTTCCTGCGTTTTTTTGTTTTTTGTTTTTTTGTTTTTTTTAAGTGCACCTAACTGGCTTTGACGTTTTGTTTGCCACAGGTGTCCTTCCTGCTAGTCCTGCCTACACACAAAGCCCAAATCCGGTGCCTTCTGGCTGTAGCACTTCTGGCTCCAAACCTGAAGCTGTCCGTGATTGCCAGGAAGGACACAGGGACCCGCCTGCCTGCAGCTGGGCTCAGTAGGGGCGAGGGGCCAGAATTAGACGGAGTGCTCCATCTGGAATCAGGTTTCAGTGCTTCAGGCTCTGGGCTCTCCTGGACTTTGTGGTGGCTTCCAGAGAGGGCATCCAGGTTCACCGTTTTGAAGTCCCATTTTGGTACCAATTTAGAGGATCTAGCTAACAACACGGGATCTGGCTAACTTTCCATCTCAGTACCCGGATGTGACCACCTCTTTGCCTGAAACCAGAATGAAACCCACTGCTTTCTCCTCTGCGTCCGGAGTCTTTTTCAGTCTTTGGCGTGGAGGATGAGTGGGGAAGAGAACGCAGTCCCTGGCTGCTGAACTAGAAGTTCTGATTCCTTCCGAGAGAGAAAAGTCATTTTTGAGGGCTGTGGCGTCCACATCCTTAAATGGTGTCTCTAGCTTCATGAAAGGGTCCTAAATTTGTTAGAAAGAATCGGTTGGCAACTTGCACTTTTTTTCATCAACTTTTCACTTTGCAGCCCTGAGAGCTTTTAATTACAGTATTGTCAGAGGGGCCCATTCTTCTATTTCCTAAATCATTTCATTGATTTTTTTTTTCCTCATGCTGCCTTCCTTTTCAGCAAGACTTATCCCTCCCCCCCGCAACCCCCCCCCCCCCCGCCCCAACACCCACTGGGATTCACTCAGAGCTTGAGAGGTGAGCAAGAAAAAAGAAGGAGTGTGAAGGGAGACTGGTGGTTAACAGGAGAGTAATCTCTATCCTTCCCCAGGGAGAGGGAGAAATGCAAAGAATAACCACATCTGCCTCTCCCTAGAGGAGACAGGGTAGACACACAAAAGAGAAACGGAAGTTATGATAAAATAGTAAGGCCATAGTGACGGGGACCAGACCAGTCCCGTTTCATCAGGTGTTCTTAATTACTCTGGTAATTGGTAATTAGTCTTGGTAACAGGCGTTTGTTCACTGTAAATAAAATTGCAAAATTTTCCTGAAGGTGACTCAAACTATATATGCTGGGCAGGAGGGAAAAGTGGAAGAATAAGCAAATCTAGCTCTCTGCGTTGAAATGTGGCAAACCCCACTTCCCATTCTGAAAAACTCAGCTACTTTTCCTTCTAAAACTGGGTGAAATCAAAATTGTTTGGTTTTGTCACTAATTTTGTTATTTACATAACTCTCTTTTATTTTTTTTTAAATAGTTTTTATCATCCAGTTTTGGCATCATCACGGAGCATTAATCAGCCAGTGGAAAACAGAGAGAAGCAGGATTTTGCTGACAGACAAAATGAGAGGTGAGGCTACTCTTTGTACTTACTCCCACTGTTTCAGAATCCTACACTAGTGGGTAGAAGAAATGTCTAGATGTTTCCTGAATGTCCCTTTAGCACCAGAAGTATGTGTGATTGGGAAAGAGGGTTGGAGAAAGGAGTGGACAGATTTAATGGACGATAGGAATAATCATATTTATTGTACCCCAATTTGAAACTACTTCATAACTCAGTAATGATAGTAAGAAGCATCCTTATTCTCCACCATTTAACTCCTGGCCATTGGGCATCAGTTACTCCCAGATAAAACGATTTAATCAGTCTAGGAGAAACCTCTTTAATGCTCAGTCCCTCACCCTTCCATTTCTCCCCTCTCCCTGCCCTCTTCTCATTACACTCATCTTTCAAATGGCTTGGATGAAGAATTCTTAGAAGCTACTCTCACTAGTAGCAACTGCTCTCTTACTGAGGCAGGATTTCTGTATCAACTCTAACGCTGCCCAAGAGCAGCTTATAAAAATGATCCCCAAAATTCATATTTATTTTGGATGGGGAGGGCAGAGAAAACTGTCCTGAGCTGCAGTAATGTTTGACTTTCTTGCAGCAGAAAGCCTGAGCTTTTGTTTGTAACTTATAATAAGCCATTGGCAAGCTAGAGTTGTTTCTTTTTCAGGTTTTGCAAACTCACTCTTACACAAACTCTTTCTACTTGTTTAGGAAAGGATGCTAACCCTGAAACTGCAGCCAGGTGCAGCTCTACGCAACTGCAGAGTTTCAGATGGCATTTGCCCCAATGGATGCCAAGTAGACGTGATAAAGCAGAAAGTGGATACAGGTAACACCATATTAGAGTAACTCCTCTTCCAGGTTTCCCACTTAACTGTCACGGCAGGAAGAGGTCAGAAGGAATCAGTTTTAAGAACCAATCCCCAAACCCTTTCATACACTCTGATAACTTGACTTAGCACTTATAATGTGGGAGTAACAGAAGGGAAAGGAGAAAAAAGCAAAGCCACAAATATCTCCTCCACTTCAAATTGAGTAGGTATTAGAGTTCCTCCAACCTTTCCTCTCTGAACTCCTTCTGCTCTCAAATTCTTTTCCACTCTTTTTTCTTCCCATCACACCACTACCATCAGTATCTTTTTCCTTCCCCTCCTCTACCTCCTCACTTTCCCTCCCCTAGTCCCTCCGCCTCCCCAGCACTTTCTTACAGAAGCTGAATTGTGTGCAAAGCTAAAAAGGAGATCTCAAGTGGTTTCACAATGAGAAGCTTCTAAAACTGTGATCAGTAGAGCTTAGGTCCTGGAAAGTGGGCCGTGTCTTTGTGGAGGTATGGAGGTGTGTGGTTTGGGTGCATACAAACAGTCCTGGGTCTTACTGAAGCAAAGAGTTGTGTCTGGTCTGGGTGTCTTGGTGGGTGTGGGGTACATACAGGTCTGAGGGAGTTGAGTCTGGACACCCTTTTAAGAACCTCTTTAACCATGTGGAGGAAATGCCAAGGACATTTTTACTCTCTGGTTGAAGAAGCACACAGGACTCTAGAAGGTATCATATTTACTACCTAAACACACTGACTTTTAGATGGAAATGCCATCAGTTGTCTCTGCCCAGTTCTGTTGCAGATCTATTAATCATATCCACAAGGATTGCCAAAATGGCAAGGCTCTCTTCGCTTTTCAGTTTATACAGAACAGAATCATTTACATAAAGTCCTTAAGGCAAATAACTGTTGGGGCTCTAATTTATATCTGATCGAAAATTAGCCGTCATTATGCGCTCCATTAGCAGCATCTTTAATGTGCTTCTAAGCACCATTTGTCAAGCGGCTTGTTAATATCCTTCAAGTCTTTAAAGTTGAGAGCTCATTAAAGAGTGCGCTCTGTTATTGATGTAATTTAGATGAGTTTGGAAGAGCAAGCATACCATGCCTTGAATGGGCAACCTCCAGAAGCCAGGGCAAGGGGCCATGTGGTGACCAAGTTCCGTATGAATGATCTCCCAGAAGCCTTCATGTTTCTCGGACAGCAGGTCTCATGGACCTGCAGAGGTGTTTTTGAAGGCCCATTCCCTGACCGAGGTGTAAGTCATCCCTTCCTTTGGGAAGGCCTATGTTTATCTTCAATGTTTCCTTTTTTCTCATCAATTCATATTTACTGTGGCTCACTGAGCCTTGTGAGAAGGAGCATAGAAAAATGGGCCCTAATATAAGGTCCTTGATGAGAGAATTTGCCAGTTTACTTTACTTTTCTTTTTTCTTTTTTCTTCATACCTCCATCCCTTATTTAGTGCCTCATTGTTTACTTCCTGAGGTCTGCCCTTTATTCCACTGAGTGGAGGAAGTAAATATCCATTGAGAAAACCATAGACTGAAAGACAGAGATACTGCCCTTGAACCTATTTTGACTGAGGTACAGTAAACCCGCTTAATTATGTACATATTATTACATTATCTATCAACCACCCCATCAGAAGAGCATAAAGGCCAATAAATTACCTCAGTTATTTATCTAAAAATCCATATATTTTGTCATTTTCTTTCTGGAGGAGATTATGTTAGTGTAACACAATAAAGAAAACCATTAGCACAGCCAGAAAATTGCAACTGAGTGCAACAATAATTCCACTAGCAGGAATAAATAACAGTTTAGAGAGCTGCATTTTGTCCCGGATTTTCTGGTAGGTTCTATCAGCCTTCCTTTGATTCAAGTCCTGAGTGGATCTGTGAATCCTGCTCTGAGGGGTTTAGTCCGATTTCCTACACCTGCCTTCCCCCCTTCTAAATCTTACATTAAAAGAAAAACATTCAAACCTATCATGATTTTTGAACCCCACCTCTCTCTCTCTCCTCTAAATTCACTTCCCTCCTGAGACCTTCTGGGGACTCAGATTAATGCAAGATAATGAAAGACATTAGGCATTTTATTCTCTCCTCTAAATTTCCAAGATTCTTTCAGCCCTGAACTGGTGTGCGAAGATGGCTCTACTTCATCAGAGGGAAGAAAAATAAAACCAAGAGTTTAGGAACTGGCTGGGGGTGGGGTTGGTCCAAAGTCCTCTTTAAGCCCCTCTCTCCCCTTTGCCTCCTTCTTGGAGAATTATCTCATTTTCATCATTTGTTGAACAGCTTCTTCTCACCGTCCACACCTTAAGAGAGTTTATTACTCACATATAGAAAGAGAAGGGAGAAAGAAAGATATAATAAGATCAATCTAAGGACATATTGAGGTCATATAACAGCACAAATATTCTCGAGTGCTCTGTATAATGTGCAGTGGGGATTTTGGGTAGTTTTATTGTGTGGTAGGATCCTCATCTCCGTTGTTTTTTACAGGATTCCTCCAGGCTAAAGTAATAAAGCGAGTAATTAGAATGCTAAAGACAGATGTAAATAACAGGAATGAGACAGCGGTGACAGATGAGCGGCTGGGTCAGGAAGGAGCCCAGTTGGTGGAAATGACACCGCTCCCTCGCTCCGGATCCCCTCCCCCACCCCATTCCCCTTTTCTCTCTCGGCCTCTGCTCCCTCCTGCCGTGGCCTTAGGCGGCCGACCGGGGACACACCGGTCAAAATTGCATTGGGGAGGCGCAGCCTGGCTGCGGTCCCCGGAAACCGCGCGGGGACCGTCCCGAGCCTGGAAAGCTACAGGCTCGATCCCTGATCGGCCGCGAGGTGCAGGTCAGTCGGGGACCAGGGCCTTCCCCGGGGCCCGTCCCAGGCCGCGGGGACTTGCGGGTCGCCTCGGTCCCCAGCCTCGCGGCCCGGGTCCCCTCTTGCTCCTCCTCCCCCCGCGCCCGCAGCCGCGCCCGCGCCTCCAGCCTGCGCCCAGGTCCCGGCCTCCCGGGCATCACCCGCGCCGGGGCTAAGCGCGGCCCCGCTCCGTCCTCACACCCGCCCCGCTGCCTTCGGGCCTTGGTCGCCTCTTCCCTCACACCAGGGCGAAGAGGCGCCGGAGGTGCCTTCACAGCCCACTTGGGCCCAGGAAGCCCAGCAGGCGGATCTTTGGCGCCTCGGCCCCGGAACCTGGGCCCGAAACCTGGGAAGCGACCCAAGTCTGCCCCATCTGCGCCTTGAGTCCCACGCTGAGTGCATCACGGGCCTTCAATGGACTCCCAGGCCACCTCTCAGGACCCCACCTTTCCCCACGGAGGACCCGAGAAAAACAACTCTCCGTGCCCTTGGACAAACGTGCCCTTCCCAGCCCTGAGCTACCGCCACTGGGCGGGTGAGAGCAGATGCAGCAATCCCCAAGTGAACGAGGTTCCCTCCCGACGATTTAAATAGACTGAGCAGCTTGCTCTCAGTTCCTCCTACGGAAGTGTGAAAGTGTAAATGCTACCTAACCTCTCCCTTTGACATGAGAAGAAGAAGAATCAGGTCTGAGTCGAATCTCTTAACAGGTCCTTTAGTTCTGAAAACCCCATAGACAACTTCCTTGATCTGGTTGCCAGAGGGTCCCTCTTACCCCCACTTGTATGACAATTTCTTTTCTTTTTTTCTTTTTTTAAAGATTTTATTTATTTGACAGACAGAGATCACAAGTAGGCAGAGGCCGGCAGAAAGAGAGGAGGAAGCAGGCACCCTGCAGAGCAGAGAGCCCGATTCGGGGCTCGATCCCAGGATCCTGGGATCAGACCTGAGCAGAAGGCAGAGGCTTTAACCCACTGAGCCACCCAGGCACCCTGTATGACAATTTCTAGCAGGGCTGCTGGCGTTTGGAATGGGTGTGGTGAAGAGTGCGTAGAGGTGACCACACACCACCTTTCTGGAGTAGCTTTAGAGGCCCACATGCCTTTTTTTTTTTTTTTTTTTTTTAGCATCAGTACTCTTCCCATTACAACACACAAGCATCAAACAAATGAAAAACCCCAGAGTGAGCCAGATTAGGTGAGGAGACAGTACCGGAGGTACCAGGATAGGTGAGCTGCTAAGGGGATGGGTTAGCAGGTGCTTATGAAAGGCAGTGACAGTGACAGCTGCGGAGAAATTTCTCTAGTACTTCCTGGATGGGTAACATCAGCTGTGCCCACCGGCGGAGGAAGAGGACCATTCTTCCCGATTTTCTTTAAAAGAGTCATGTAAAGGAGAGGGGCAAAGTGAGAAATACTTATTTATCAATTTTGGTTTCAATTTTTAATACCTACTCAATAAATGTATTTGCATAATTTGTATCGCTACACGTGATAGATGCCTTGCTTAACCTGTTTCAGGTTATTCAGACGGATTATTATTTTGGTTCAAGTTGACATTTTATTTTTTAAACAAACAGTTCTTCCTGGAAACAACAACAACAACAACAACAACTGGGGAGTGGCTGTGAATATTTATAAAGCTGGTGATGAACGCTATTCTTCTCACACTCTGAGGTCAGATCTATAGGTCAGATTTTTGAGTCTTTTTGTTAAGTCTGTTCTTAATAAAAGTTAAATATTTCAGGTAGGTGCAGCTAAAGAATTCAATGTCTTTCCTAGATGAAAGTTTATCACCACTGGTGGGTACTGATGAGGGATCACAATAGAATTCATGGAAAATTGGCAGGTTCCTCTGGATGATACGTCTGTTTCTATCTCTAGTAACTGGAGGTCTGAACAGTTATAAAAGGACTGATCTCGGAAAACTGAATTGGGCCTTAAACTGATGCCTCTGAAGAAAGGTACTGGATTCATGGGTAAATTTCCCCTGCTTGTGTGTGGCCTCAGCCGCTGAAATGTGGGCCTGCCCGGAATTTTGATGCAGTCATATCTCTGATAGCCATTTTCACTTACTCATGTAAGGGAGGGTCATACGTGTGGACCAAGAGTCATATTGGTCCTGCCAGTAGTGGTAGAGCATAGAGGTGAGGATAACCCCTCAGACAAGGCTATATTGTAATTATGTGGTATGGATTCCTCATTGCTGAGGTAGCTACGTGACTGGAAATGAGGAGAAGCAGGAGAAGTGCTGGGAAGGAATTAAAGGTCATGTCTGCTTGGGCCACTTTTATAGGAGATGAGAATCGGTTCTTGGTTTCCTGTTGTCTGTGTGAAAGACCTTTACTGTGTACAGAACTCCCTACTGTTACAGAAATTTCAAACGTTAGGTTGTAACGCATTAATTGGGCAAGGGGCTCAGTTTAGGGGACTGTGAGTAACATAAAGAAGAAATTTTAAAAACAAAATACAATAGAAACATTTGATTTGGACCACATGTTGTGAGAGCAAGTTTTGTTTCATGAAACTAGTTTTTGTTTTATGTCTGTATGCCTTTATTGGGCCCTGGTGCAAAATGTATTTCTTATTGTGTGTTTTAATCCAAAACATTAGAAAACTATTGTTGTAGGGCCCACGCTGTGTCCTACCTTAACTGAGAACTCCTTCTGGGGTATGCCAGTCCTTAACATTTTTCCCATCACCATTTATCTGTGCCGCTTACTTGATGCTTCTCTCGTGTGTTTTTGTACCATTCATTTCTCATGTGTACATGTGATTTTTGCCTAATTGAACTGAAACTTCAAAGGTGTATATGTTAGGTTTCTTTGTATACTTTATGGTTTCCAATGTGGTGCTGAGCCCAATCCACCAATGGAGATGGCTAATTCCATGCTTAGCAGGAGCAAGCCAGACCTCAGCTCACGTGCCACCTTTTCAGGGATGCATTTCTTCTTTTTTTATCTTTATTTATTTATTTATTTTTAAAGATTTATTTATTTATTTATTTGACAGAGAGAGAGAGATCACAAGTAGGCAGAGAGGCAGGCAGAGAGAGAGGAAGGGAAGCAGGCTCCCTGCTGAGCAGAGAGCCCGATGTGGGACTCGATCCCAGGACCCTGAGATCATGACCCGAGCCGAAGGCAGCAGCCCAACCCACTGAGCCAAGAAATTTATTTAAGCACGATGCTTGACTTGAAGGGAACGCTATCTAGGAATCATTTGTTTTATTTTTAAAAAAAAAAATTTAAAGATTTTATTTATTTATTTGGCACAGAGAGAGAGTGCACAAGCAGGGGCAGTGACAAAGGGAGAGGGAGAAGCAGATTCCACACTGAGCAGGGAGCCCAGTGTGGGTCTCCATCCCAAGACCCTGGGATCATGACCTGAGCTGAAGGCAGACGCTTAACCCACTGAGCCACGCAGGCACCTTGAATCGTTTCTTTTAGAGGAATTTAAAGGATGCATTTCTTAACCGGTTCCCCACCTCTACTTGAGCCTAGATCATGTCCCCCTGATACTAGCTCCCAGCACTATGGGATGCCTTCCTAAGACTTACTGGGTTTGAATATAAATATTTGTGTGACTAGGTGATTTGTGTCTTCCACTAGAGTATAAATTTCACTGAAATGGGCCACATCTGTTGATCTCACATGTACCTAACACAGTATTTGGCCAGTGGTGGACACTTAATCAATATTTGTTGACTGACTGACTGATGGACTGACAGGCTAAACGACTTAAAGAATGACCGGCTGTTCTGGCAGAAGCTGTAGCCCTTTCTTGTTATCAGAAAGACATTTTGCTGGGGTGCCTGGGTGGCTCAGTGGGTTAAACCTCTGTCTTCAGCTCAGGTGATGGTCTCAGGGTCCTGGGATTGAGCCCCACATTGGGCTTTCTGCTCAGGAGGGAGCCTGCTTTTCCTTCTCTCTCTGCCTGCCTCTCTGCCTGCTTGTGATCCTTCTCTGTCAAATAAATAAATAAAATCTTAAAAAAAAAAAGAAAGACATTTTGCTAATGAACATAAGATGAGATAGGAAGAGTCAGATCTAACGATTTGAGAAAGATAAAATTTTGCATGGGGTTGTCTTTTTTTTTTTTTTTTTTAAGATTTATCCATTTGTTTGGAAGAGAGAGTGTGCTCGCATGTGCATGTCCCAAGCAGTTGGCAGGGTGGGGGAGTCAGCAGAGGGAGAAGCAGATTTCCTGCTGGGGAACCCAATGCAGGGCTTGATCTCAGGACCCTGGGATCAGGCCCTGAGCCCAAGGCAGATGCTTAACTGACTGAGCCACCCAGGCGCCCCGCGTTATTATTTTTTTCCAGTTACCCTGGCAGCATGCTATCTGGGTTTTCTTGCACCTGGTTATAGAAATGGGTTCATGTAAGAAGCAGTTATGTGGATGCCCTCTCTGCCATCTCTGAATAACTGATCTGGAGAAAATGGATCCTCCTGTGTGCGGCTCAGTTTGTGACCTCCGTAAGAATCCTCTTTCAGAACTTGTAAACTGTTTCTCCTTCTTCATAAGCCAGTCGTCTTTTTATTAGAAGATAAATGAGGGCCCTGCCCCCTGGGACTTCCTTCTTTGCCCTGGCTGATAGTGCAAGTTTAAGATGTGGGTTAAAAAAATACCATAGGATTGCATTCATTTGTGGAATTGAAGAAACAAAACAAACAATTATGGGGAGAAAAAAAAAGTGGCAAACCAAGAAACAGACTCTGAACTACAGAGAACAAACTGATGGTTACCAGAGGGGAGGTGGGAGGGGGGATGGGTTAAATAGGTGATGGGGATTCAGGAGGGCACTTGTCCTGAGCACCGGGTAATGCATGGAAGTGCTGAATCACTGAATTTTACACCTGAAACTAGTATTACACTGTATGTTAACGAACTGGAATTTAAATAAAGACTAAAGCCAAAATACAATCAGTTCTTTTCTGTATACAGAGTATTTATCTTCTTGTTCTCTAGGCTCTTATAACTTGTATTTTTTGGTTATTTATTTATCTGTTTGCTTGTTTATTTGATTTTGTGCTTTCTGGTGTTATTATACTTATATCAGCATACTATAGAAAAAAATGGCATGCCTCGGCTCTGATCTGGGTGCAAATTCTAAACAAATTTAGATTGCAATACTGCCTAGCTATGTGATCTTAGAAAAGTAACCTCACTGTGTCTTACTCGTCTCATTCCTAAAATGAGATCAATACTGTTTTCGTCATTGTTTTCATTATTATCTGAGTTACTGACACAGTGTTTAGCACATTTTAGGTGCTCAGAACACACTAGTTCTTTTCTGTCCTTGTATGGTGTGTAACCTCAAATCCAATCCGTTTTAGAAAGTGATAAATAGGACCCATGTATAGGACGTTTGATATGTTGAAGTTATATTATCTGGGTTTGCTTGTTTTGTTTTGTTGTTGTTGTTTTGAAAACGGAGGAAAATAATCTTGTCTTTCTTAGTTACTTTATCTACAAAGTTCAGAAGACAATAGTCATTATCACACTGGAGAATTACTTGTTAATAATATTAATGTATGGATTATTTGAAGGTTCCCATGTATGTGTCAAGGAAGATCCTGAAGAGACTCAGAAGAGAGAATGTGATGTGCTGAGAATATCATTTCTAGTTTCAATTATCAGTTTTTTTTTTTAATTAATGACGTGCAGATTTTTCTTTTAACTCGTATGTTAGGTGTAAGTTTATCTTTCTTGAGGAAATTGAAGATATAATACTTCCCATTCTCTTCTGTCCTGAATGGTGCTAGTGTGCCTAGGGAAATGAGGAATAGATACAGCCTCGGCACTAGGGGCACATGCTGAGGGGTAAGTAGTAGCTGCACAGCCAAATAGGATTGATCAGATAGGCTCATGGACGTCTCACAGAACCAGGTATCAGAAACAAGCTGGATGGCTAGGATCAAGGGGTCGGTCACTGGGAATGAGAACCCAGTTTCGAATGTTCCAGATAGGCTGGGATTCAGCATTTAGAAAATGAAGAGTGTTCAAAATACTCGTGTCCTTTATACTTAGTGTGGGCTTTGTATAGGACTCTGAGGGGTGGTGTATTCTGGGGGTAACGGCAGTATTAGGGAATTCCGCTCTTGTGTTCATGGTTTGAATGAGGTATGAGACCTTGTTTCCCCGTGATACCATGAGTTCTTTTCTTTTTCTTTTCTTTTTTTTTTTTTTTTATACCAGGTGTCCGGAAATCACTATACTAATATGTAAATGCAACACTTAAATCATTAGTTTAACAAACTATTCTTGAGTTTCAGGTATTTTGAAAGATGCTGAGAATAAAAGACTTGATTTATCCCTGCAAAACTGGCAGACTTTGGGGGAGAAAGACCCCAGAAAAATGTGATGAGTAAACGTTGAGAGTTGGGACACCCAGTTAAGGACAGAGGGTGACGGTAGAGAAGGTGGAATGACAATTTATATTTCCTGAGACAATGGTTTACACCAACGCACTCCTCCCTTCCCCCTGCAAGGCATGCCCTGAACTGACACAGACAGAATGAAGAATTTCTTTTCTTTGGAGCCTTTTTTGGCTTTGGAAAACCATGATTATTTCTTAAAGTCCAGTGGAGAAATAAGATAACTGTCATGGACGTTCAAGAAAAGATCCCATTTTGCCTTTGAACTCTGTGCATTTGCTTTCCAGTCAAGGTAATTTTGATTCATTTGTTTGAGAATTTTAGGTTTATGCATGTTTACTGTAAACATTTCTTAGCTCAATGAAAACAGTACTCTATCCATTATCTTTTTATTGAGAGTAGATATTCTTTTGGTTTCTAGAAAATAGGATATTAGAGCTAGAAGAGGAAAATTTTTCCTTTCCTTATTTTACAAGGATGGTATGCTTTTATTTTTAGAATCAACACATTTTTGAGAAGTTTAGTAGGTTGCAAACTGGGCAAAATTTCTCTCTTACCCCTTTTGTGGAACTATATGATGGTATTTTCTGCATTAACGCTTTAAGGGTATTTCACATTTATTATTTGCAAAATGCATCAATTTAATGCTTTGGGAAAATGTATTTGGGAGTGAAACAGCCACCCCATGCTTTAATGATTGTGGATGGGAACAGTGATCATTTTGCAGGTGGAGATGCTCGTAGTGGTAAAAAGCTGAGAGAATGATAACATGTCAATAAGCCTCAGCTATCTATTTAAAAGTCTTATTTGCTTTGAATATATAATAATCTGGCCGCTGTGTAACAATCCAGGCCCCACAGTTCCCAGCAGCTGGGGAGCTGGCTTTGGCCATGCATTGCCCTGCAGGACTTGGCTAGGAGCCAGGCCACAAGAAAAGGCAGTGTGGAAGTCAGGTGAGAAGAATTAGTTAAGCTTTTAATTAACTCACCCTTTCCTGTCGTAAGAGATGTGTAGAGACTCAGATCTTCAGTTATACCTCAAATGCCCAAGCTAAGGTACTCATTGATGGAAGCCATAAAACCATTTCCTAAGCTTCAGGTATGAGAGTACAGAAGTCTAGCAAGGTCTATAGCGAGACCCACTCAGCAGACCCAGGAGTCTGCAAGAGTTTGCACGGAGGTAGAGAGGCATGGGGCACCACAAGGAGCTAGGAGTTCTACTCCAGCCACTGCTGCCAGCCTTCTCAGGGTGGAAGGCATCTGTGTTATGAAAGTAATAAGACATTTCGACACATTCCACATACACATCTGTATGTAGTTAACCCAGATACAACTGGACGCACTCCGCTTATTTATATCTGTGGACTATTGCCCTTGGCGGGGGGTCCTTTGGGCACACGCTAAACCTTTTATTTTTATTTTATTTTTATTTTTTTTTAAAGAATTTATTTATTTATTTGACAGAGAGAGAGAGAAAGCACAAGCAGGGGGAGCAGACAAGGGAGAGGGAGAAGCAGGTTCCCCGCTGAGCAGGGAGTTGGATGCAGGGGTCCAGGTGGGGCTTGGTGCAGGGGCTCCATTCCAGGGCCCTGGGATCGTGACCCCAGCCAAAGGCAGACACTTAACAGACTGAGCCACCCAGGCACCCCCCCCCCCTTATAAACCTTTTAAATCTCCTAATTCTTTATGGATTACAGTTCTGCATCATCATACACTTCTGTGGCCACTGTCTCTGAAGTCAGCTTCTAAATATCTAATGATGAGAACGTTTAGTGTTAACACATAAGAAGAAGTCCTGAGTGAGGACACTCTAAAGCTGGTTAATCTCGTGTGAAAGCAAACTATTATCCGCTGCAGGGACGGGAGGAAGTGGCCTATCACCGAGTGCAGTATCAAGCATGATCTACAGAGCAGAACTGGTCATTGGAGTCTCAGACTCTTTGATAAACGCAGACCAGCCCATGGTGTAGGTAGCCAAGGTGGAGGAGTCAAGGACATGGTGGGAGGCTAAGGCAGCTGCTTGGGACTTCTGCTGACAGTTTGGTGCCAGAGCGGAACATGTGTACTCTAGAGAACCTGATCTTAATTTGTGGTCTGGGGGATTTAGTAGACATTATGTATAGATCTAAAAATGGCAAGAGTTGACTTACCAGCTGTTATTTTTCAAACCCAAATGATAGAGTTTAAACTGCACTTTAGTAATTTGGATTTAGAATGTCTGTTCCCACAATATCTAAAGGCAAACAGTTTCCTTCTTTCCTTCCTTCGCTTCTTCCTTCTTTAGTGTCCTTCCCCGTGCCTTCTGTTCCTCTCATTCAATCTCCCTCTCAAAACTCTTTTTTCCCTAGTATAGATTTTACCTAAAACCGATTCTACATTACAGTGGTTATTTAAATTTTAATCATATAGCTATATTTTAATAGCTAAAAATTGTCCGTGAAAATGTTAAATGAATGATTTTTTTTCTTTTAATACTAACATTTTGATCTTATAGTTGGGCTTAAAGGCTTAGTATATGCGAAAAGCACATTGGTAAATTCATCCTGTGAGAAGTACTCAAGGGAAAGAGGGTTAGCAAGCAATAACAGAAAATCGTGGATTTATTGTGCCCTCTGTTTTGAAGCCCAGTAGCTAAGGCTTTGTAAAAAGGCTTCCATAGAGTACTGACCTGTTATAGCCAGAATAAGTTTGAGGAACAGTTTAGTCCAAACATCCCATGTTATAGGAACAAAGGGACGAAGTGACTTATCTGCTGTCACATGGCACGCTGGTAATGTAACTTGTGCTCGGCGTCAGGTAGAAGGAGTGTACATGATGTGCCTTTTCACTAGATGAAGACCTTGCAAGAAATAAGGGTATCATAAAATCAAAGAACTTATCACAAATATTAGCCACTATATTTGCACCTCTGTCAGACTTAGTTTCAAAGCAGTTTTTCATTTTGCTGACTGTGAGGCTGCACTCACAGGGACCATGGCAAGGAATTAGCCTGTTGTCTTTCAGCGAAAGTAGATGGGGCAGCTGTCACCTGGGCCTCTCTCTCTGAAGCTGTCACTTCCCTGTCTGAGAAGTGCAGGAAACTGCACTTCTCAGACAGGGAAGTCTGGGCCTATTGACCTCTTGGCTAGGAGATAATTCTTAATGACCTTTCTCTACCTCCTGAGTAGAAACTTGAAGAGTGATGTGAATCACAGTGCAAATGGATTATGTTAAGGTTGGGCAAGAAGAGAGAGAGAGGTGGTTTGGGAGTGGGGTAGGTGAAGTCAGTATACATGGCTCAGGGTCAAGGGATAGGAAGGCCTGAACCGTGGGGTAGGGCTGGGGATATAGCTGCTAGACCTTACTTCTGTTTCATTCTGTACAAGTTAAATTCATCCTTAAAGAAATAGCTGACCTGTTCTGCATGCTGTGTAATGATGTTTTGTCTCTGATTGGTACAGATTTTAGAAAATTAGGGAAGCAAATATTCCTTCCTCTTACGATTTCCTAGCGTGTACCTCATTCGGTATGTTCCTTTTCAGTTTGTTCACTTACCTGGAGCAGGCAAAGGACGTCGGATCTCTACAGTATGCCGTAGTATTTTAAAATAAATGACTGATTTTGAGAAACATTTTGTAAATTTGGGAAAATGAGAAGTTCAAAGAATACCCATCTTATATTTAAATGCTTGAGTTTTATCATTTATTAAACCTTGAAGTTAACGATTTTTCATCATTAGAATTATATGTGTTTGTAATAGGAACCATGGTAATAATGAAACACTTAAAATATGATATAATAATATACCTAAAGGATAAAAGACTACTCATTGCCTCACTATACAAAGTCTATTAACATTCTGGAGTTGTTTTGTTCTTCTATCTTTCCTACCTACTTATTTTTCCAGAATTGTATATATAGATTTGTATTTTGCTTTTTCATGGAGGTCAGGAGTCCTGGTAGCAGGCAGGCTCCAGCCAGCAGGCAGTGCTCTTAAGTACGGCAACATCAGACTCTAATAGGAAGTTATAATTTACCTATTTGTCTTCCTTTTATTGGGCACAGAGAAGACTGAGTGTAATATTTGGTATGTAGATGATGTTCTAGTATACTTCTTGACACATATGACCTCTGGGCTTGGGTTCTTTCCTTAGCATGGATAGGAGTCATGAAGTTACAGAGTCTTGATATATGTGGTCAAGTTACTTCCCCCCAATTTAGCAGTTTACACTTGGGACGTCTGAAGTCTTGTACATCAAGTATCCCTTGATTCCTCCTGCAGTAAGAGTACCTTCTTTGTTTTGATTTGCCCCAGCCGATGATGTGATTGTGGGAACAGGGGGTGCTCCCAAGCAGCAGCATGTCTTCTCAGGTCTTAACAATCCTCATCTAATCAGAACACGTGACTCAAGTTAGGCCAATTAGACTTCTTCCCTTGAGTTTTTAGATACTAAAGATGGAGGTGTTCTGTCGCCTGGTGATATAACTTGGAACTTTCATCTACCAGGATTCCTGATGTAGGGCAGAAATTCTGTGACTGGAGAGAAGGGCAATATGGAGGGAAGCTGAGAGGAGACCCTGTGGGTTGGGTGGGGGTATGGAATGACATAAAGGGAGGGTGAAAGGAAGAGGAATGAAGAAAGGGGAGCGGGAAAAGGGGAAAGAAGTAGGAGAAAAGAGGCGAGAGGAGACAGTTGAGTTCTTCAACTCATTTATTCCTGGCATCAAAGGCATCCATGTCTTTTCCAGTTACCTGAGCCAACAAATCCTTTTTGTGGTTGAAGAGGGTTTCTGTCACTTGTTTCTTTTCTTTTCTTTCTTTTTTTTTTTTTTTTAAGATATTATTTATTTGACAGAGAGAGATCACAAGTAGGCAGAGAGGCAAGAAGAGAGAGAGAGAGAGGAGGAAGCAGGCTCCCTGCCGAACAGAGAGCCCGATGCAGGACTCAATCCCAGGACCCTGAGATCATGACCTGAGCCGAAGGCAGAGGCTTAACCCACTGAGCCACCCAGGTGCCCCTGTTGCTTGTTTCTGAAAGAGTTATAATATATATTCCCACTTTTTCCTATACTTTCAGTTTATTTATTTATTTACTTTTAAAAAGATTTTTCTTTTTTAAGTAATCTCTGCAGGCAACGAATTCACAACCCCAAGATCAAGAGCTGCACGCTCTAATGACTGAGCCAGTCAGGCGCCCCTCTATAGTTTCAGTTTAAATTAAAAATCTATAGTATAAATTTCCTACTCTACCCTACACTGATACCAAGTGTTAATCATAATTAGCATCAGTATTAATTACAATGCACATCCAAGCTGAAACTAAAAATCCTAAGTTGGCTAGCATTTGAATCAAGATTAGTGACAACAAGAGTAAATACTTTTTAAATTGATAAATGAGGTGTTGAGTGAGTATTAAAAGTTCATGGGACATTTATTCTTCACCTTAAATTTAATATGATGGGTTTGTAACTCTTTCTTTTCTCTCCATCCCTCTTTAATTCTTAGGTAGAAAAATTCCAGGAAAAGATTAATGTTTTGCCATTATTGAACTCTGGATTTTTTCCACAAAAAGAAAATCTTATATTTTTTTCCTTCAGGAGCATCCAATATATTTCTTAGTTTTTTTCTAATGTTTGGGTTGTATCTAGGACTATACTTGAAGGTATATTATGTCTGTTCCAAGGTATCTTGAGATGCTGCCAAAGTGAGCTGATTGATATGTGCCATTGATTTGAACAATTCCTAAAAGTTTTCCACCATAAAGTAGATATGAGAAAGTCTCTAGAGTATAAGAGAGGGAGGGACTTGGTTAAAATAGTTGGATTCTCAAAGCCTTTTATTTTTTTAAGTTTATTTTATTTTATTTATTTTTTAAATATTTTATTTATTTATTTGACAGAGAGAGATCACAAGTAGACAGAGAGAGAGGAAGAAGCAGGCTCCCTGCTGAGCAGAGAGCCTGATGCAGGGCTTGATGCCAGGACCCTGAGACCATGACCTGATCCGAAGGCAGAGGCTTTAACCCACTGAGCCAACGAGGCGTCCCTCTCAAAGCCTTTTAAGTGCTAATTTGCTAATACTCCAAAGGCAACTGCAAAAGGCCCAACATTTTTATTTTTATTTTATTTTTTTAAAAAATTTATTTATTTATTTGAAGGAGAGCAAGAGCGCACAGGCATAGGGGGAGTGGCAGAGGCAGAGTTGTGGGGAGAAGCAGGCTCTCCGCTAAATGTGGGGCTCCATTCCAGGACCCTGGTATCATGACCTGAGCAAGAAGGCAGCCACTTAACTAACTGAGCCACCCAGACTTCCCAAAAGGCTGCACCTTTTTAAACCACGAGACATCTTTTTCATTTAACATTTCATTGGCTATGTGTTTGGTTTTGGAAATATAGCAGTAAGCAAGATGAACAGTTTCGTTGTTTTCACAGAATTTGTATTACTTAGAAGTCATTTGCTCTGCTGGAATGTGCATACGAATGAGCACCGATAGAACATATATCTCTCTATATATTTGAAAGCTTTACATTAAGCTTTTAACAAATTGTTCAAATTCTCCAAATGTGTCCCATGCTCTTACCTTGACTGATACATCAGCAAAATGACCTGGAAGACCAAGTTTTCATTTAGAAATCTTTGGATTCCTTGGTGTTTTGGGATGGTGAAGGGAGAGCATGTTCCTGGCTCTTTGCTCCTGGGCCTCTTCCAAACCCAAAAGAAGTTTTGCTTGCACGATTATGAACACCACAGTGCTTTCATCCGAAGTCTACCCCCCTGGCAGTGAGGAAACCCAGCACACCGAGGGTGGTGGGGTCAGGTAGGGTAGGGGTTCCCCATATCTTGTTCTAAGGGTAATACCACTTACTACATCACCTGTGCAGATCCTTGTTCTGAGGGATTCCCTTGGGGAAACTGACTGAGTTCACCATTTTGAAATCAGTGACAACCTTGAGTAGTTGGTACCATACGGTTTTGATTTAACTGTAGTTAGTGTTTGTGACAAGAGGCAGAGTAAGAACTTAAAAGAGTTACTGGAAAGAACTGGAATTATATTGACTGAATCTGCCTCTCTTCCAGAAGCCAGATTTTAACTACAACACATTTTTTCTTAAACCTGGCAGTAATTGATAAAAGACTTCTGCACACCAAGGACCTACCCAAAGCATGAGCATTTGGTTCTGTAAGAGGTTGAGGGCTACCATTTAGTCCTTATTCAGTGTTTGAAAATAAGCAGCACGGGGCGCCTGGTTGGCTCATTCAGTTAAGCATCTGACTCTTGATTTTGTCTGGCTCTGGTCTTGACTCAGGATTTTGAGATCGAGCTTTGTGTGGGGCTCCATGCTGGGTGTGGAGTCTCTTTAAGATTCTGTCTCCCTCTCCTTCCATCCTCTCCTACACCACCACCCACCCACCCACCCACACCACCAGTCTGTCTCTCCCTCTCAAAAAAGAAAAAAAAAAGAGGAAAGAAAAGAAATGAAGAAGCACATATTGTTAGTAAGTTGAAATGATAGCAAGTATCAAGGAAAGGAGAAAATATGAAAAGTTGACAGAAAAACTATAAAAGCACGGTCATTAGTGGTCATCTGGTATATAGAAACAAACAGCCTTATGCCCCTCAATCCTTGCTCCACGGGACTTTATGGTAATTCCATGAACTTCCATAGATAAAAAGCAAAATTATTTCTGTTTTACTCTTTATTTAAAAAAAATATAATGTGGTACACAGAAGTTGTTTGCACGTCTAAAATGAAAAAAAATGTTTTGAGATAATGGTTCCTTGTTATTAATAATATTTGCATTTGTTTCATACCTACTAAGGAAACTGACTTATTTATAGTTGCGGAAAACTTCCAGATTAATGGCATTCACTAGCATGAGAATTACCACACTTAAATACTTAAAATCCTGCACAGCATGGCTTATTTTTCATATTAAAAAAAAATTTATTTATTTGTTTTAGGAAGAGAGACAGAGAGAGAGGGAGATTAGTAGACTCCCCACTGAGCGTGGAGCCCAGTGCTGGACTCAAGGTTCCATCTCAGGACCCCTAGACCATGACCGAAATCAAGAATTGGATGCAAGATTTTGTCGCTTATCTGACTGAGCCACTCAGTCACCTCAACTTCTTTTTTTCTTTTAAAGGAGTCTGTCCTTCGGCGTTCTCCTCCCCACACTGCATGGAGTCCTAAGAAGTCTTTCGAAGAAAGGGTCTACTGAAGGGTGTGCTAAGAATCCTGGGTGGAAGAATCATTGCTGCTCATGGATTGACAAGCTTTTTGGGGGCTTGAACAGTGTTTGCTAAAGAATATTGACAGGCTGGATCGTTGCTGATTGCACCTGACTCAAAGTTCCCTTTGTTTTGCCTAGAATATGTTGCAGTTGTTTTTTGGAAGCGTTTTGTGATCAGAGTCGGACAAAATGTTTATTTGCCGGTAGGTTTAGTGGATGAGAGGGAAGAACAATGAACATGCAGGCATTATGTATGTGCCATGAATTTAAGTCGTTGATAGACATCAGCTATGACAATACTGTGCCACAGATTTCTTCATTTTCAGCAGCTGAGGTTCAGAGACATGAATTATACTTGATTGCACAATATCTTCTCACAGAAATTGTAAGGAGAATGGCATGCCCTAACAGGGCTTATTTACACGGAACACCCTAGTTCACTGTTTCCCCTCTGGCTTTTCTTAAACAAGCAATTTATTCTCAACAGTTTTAAATTTAAAATCAATATTTCTAATAAAATAGTTTTACACTTTTCATCTTTATGTATGGACATGTATTGGAAGAGAATCCAAATGAGTTTAAGCAATAAAGACAAGGCTATCAATAAACACATTCTAGAGAAGTCCATGAAAAGGAAGTATTTGTTTATCTCTCAATGCAAACATATATATGGATGGACACATTGTGTGAGTTTTATCCACTAATTAGCTATGAAGTAGTAAAATTGGTTTCAGGGAAATTAAATGAATTGATTTTTGTAACACAAAATTTTAAAAATCGACTAAAGTATGCATTTTGAAGTCTAGTGTTCCCTCATGTCTCTATTTTCCCTGTTCCCTAACACACTTTTATGAGGTTTTTGTGTATCCTTCTACAGAGTTTGGACAAATGTCTAATGACAGGCATCCACCTTTCAGTACTGTACAGACTATTTTCACTGCCCTAAAATTCTCTGTGCTCTGCCCAGTCATCCTTCCCCTGCCCCGAAGCCCTGATCTGTTTCCTGTCTCCATAGTTTTGCCTCTTGTAGAACTCCATATAGTTGGAATCGTAGAGCATGTAGTCTTTTCAGTTTGGCTTCTTTTACATGGTGATACACATTTAAGATTCCTCCATGTCTTTTCATGGCTTAATCATTCATTTTAGTGCCGAATAATATTCCATTTTCTGGATGTACTAAATTAATGGAGAAAAATTAAAGTACTATCTCAATGTAAGCACTTAGAGCAACTTAGGAATCCTTACAGATTCCTCCTGGATCCCAAGGTAAATTTTCTGAACTTGTTCTACTAAAGCATTCCATCCATGAAGAATACTCAGTACTTATTTTAAAAGAGCAAGTTGCTTAAATTATTTTCAAACTACCAAATGAATTTTTTAAAAATTTGACTTCCTCCTTGTTTCTAGGTTTTGCCGATTATACGTAAAGCTGCTATAAACACCTATGAACAGATTTTTGTGAGGACATAAGTTTTTAACACCTTTGGGTAAATACCAAGGATCATGATTGCCAGACTATATGGTAAAGGTATGTCCAGTTTTTTAGAAACTGCCAAACCGTCTTCCACAATGGCTGTCCATTCCCACCATCAGTGAATGAGAGTAGCTCCACATACTTGGCAGCATTTGGTTTTGTCAGTGTTTGGATTTTGTCAGTGTTTCAGATTATAATAGGTGTGCAGTGGTGTCTCATTTTAATTTGCAGTTCCTTCATGTCACACACTGTAAAGCATCTTTTTGTATCCTATTTTGCCATCTGTATATCTTTCCTGGTGAGGTGTCTGTTCGGGGCTTTGGCCCATTATTTAATTGGGTTGTTTGTTTTCTTACTGAGTTTTAAGAATTCTCTGTATATTTTGCCTCACAGTCCTTTAACACGTGTCTTTTGCAAACATTTTCTCCCAGTCTGACTTCTTTTTCTCTTGAAATTCTCTTTTGCAGAGCTCAAGTTTTTAACTTTAATGAAGTCCTGTTATCAATTCTTTCTTTCATGGATCATGTCTTGGTGTTGTATCTAAAAACTTATCACTAGATCCAAGGTCATATAGGTTTTCTCCTATGTTATGCTCTGGGAGTTTTATAGTTTATAGTTTTATATTTAGGTCTGCTATCCATTCTGAGTTGGTTTCTGTGAAGGGTTTGAGGTCTGAGTTCAGATTATTCTTTTTGCATGCGAAAGTTCAGTTGTTCCAGACTATTTGTTGGAAGACTACTTTTGCTCCTTTTTATTGCCTTTGCTTCTTTGTCAGAGATCATTTTACTATGTTATGTGAGTCTATTTCTGGGCTCTCTATTCTATTTTATTGTTCTATTTGCCTTTTTTTTTTTTTTTTTTTTGTGGATACCAAACTTTCTTGACCATGGTAGTTTTATAGTGAGTCTTAAAGTCCTGTGGTGTCAGACCTCCAACTTTAAAGAAACTATCATTTGTCAAATTTTGATATGTTATCAAAGAAGAAAAGCCACAGTTAACTGAAGACTGTTAAATATCCCATCTTTCCCCCATCTGTGTGGGTTTATATTTTCTTCATATACTTCCAAACAATAAATTGCTAACAGATTGAATTCAGAAGCAGTTATGAGAATCCAACTGTGTTCTATTAAGCCTATTATTAAGGTCTATTAAAGATACTTGCAAAATACAATACACTTCTCGGGGTGCCTGGGTGGCTCAGTGGTTTAAGCCTCTGCCTTCAGCTCAGGTCATGATCTCAGGGTCCTGGGATTGAGCCCTGCATCAGGCTTTCTGCTCAGAGGGAGCC
Source organism: Mustela nivalis (assembly GCF_964662115.1). Lineage (NCBI taxonomy): Eukaryota > Metazoa > Chordata > Mammalia > Carnivora > Mustelidae > Mustela > Mustela nivalis. Next base: position 144,298,101 of record NC_139023.1, on the reverse strand, counting down.
TGCTTCCCTCACCCCATCTCTCTGCCTGCCTCTCTGCCTACTTGTGATTTGTCTGTCAAAGAAATAAATAAATCCTTTAAAAATGTAAAAAAAAAAAATGCAAAACATATCTCACTAAATTTTTTATTTTGGAAAATAGTTATTTTCATAAAAACATGCCATTTGTATTAACATGTAGTGGAATTTTTATATTACTTGAGAATAAATACATATTTAAAAATTTTGCTTCAATTTTGCATATGGTTAAGTATCACTATGTATCACCCAATAGCTTTTAGATTCTGAAGCCCCCTGAAACCAAAATGTTTGAGAGCCCTATTCTTGGTACTTTGTTAGTATTGGGCAATTTGAAAGAGTGAGGTCTGGAGGGTCAAGGCCAATTATGCATTAGGTTTTTGTTGTTGTTGTTATATGCATGATCTATTCTGAGTCAATCAGGTTTCCGTTATGACAAGTAGAATTTTGTTTGCTTTAGAATAGTCCATCAACTGAGCTAAACTATTGTGAACATTGTTCAGTCCTCTCCTTTCTATTTTTACCATTTTGTTTCTAGCTAGATGATTCCTATTCATATCACTGTCTTTTATGTCTTAAATAACCTTATTTTTGTTCTTTTATTCATAATTCACAATGAAATCCACTTTTTCCAAGTCTGTTTCTTTTTTTCTTAAAGATTTTATTTATTTATTTGAGAGAGACTGAGAGTGAGAGAGAGGGAGAGGGAGAAGCGGACTCCCTGCTGAGCAGAGAGCCTGGCACCAGGCTCCTGCCCAGAACTCCCAAGATCATGACCTGAGCTGAAGGGCTATGCTTAACTGACTGAACCACCCAGGTGTCCCTGTTTTTGTTTTTGTTTTTTTAAAGCCGTTATTTATTTATTTATTTTTAAAGATTTTATTTATTTGTATGACAGAACACAAGTAGACAGAGGCAGGCAGAGGGAGAGTGGGGAAAGCAGGCTCCCTGCTGAGCAGAGAACTCAATGCGGGGCTTGATGTCAAGACCCTGAGATCATGACCTGTGCTGAAGGCTTAACTCACTGAGTCACCCAGGTGCCCTTAGAACCTTTACTTTCAAGAAATCTTTACACCTACAGTGGGGCTCAAACTCATGATCAGTAGATCAAGAGTCACATGCTCCATTGACGAAGCCAACCAGGCCCACCTCCTCCCACCTTTTTAAGTGAAATTGACATTTTGGGGTTTTTTAATTTGTTCTTTCTTTAAGAATGTTTTATTGTTTAAGGAAAGTTCAAGTCCATTCTGAGGCATTGTTATGACCATGTGGGTGGTGTATTTTGGGAACAGGATATGGCTGTGTGTGGTTGCCTAGGGGCTTCTGTTGTATAAGGGGTAGTGGGGTATAGATGAGAGTAAGTCGTCGTTATCAGTGAGAACATGACAAACGACAGCATGATCCACCGAGCATCTTTATGTCCCATCTTTGGTTTTTTGTATCTGGGCAAACTTAAAGGCTAAAGATAAAGAATTTGTGTATAAATGTATGTGGATTTGGGATAAGTTACTGTCTAGGAAATAGATGTTTTTCATAATTCCTTTTAGAGATGCACCCATGGTTGGGTGTTAGCCTAAATATTTGGCCAAAATTTTTGTCTTTGGTTTAGAAGAAAAATGCCTCCTTCAATTGTCATCCTATATTCTTGCAGAATCAGCAATGTGGTCCTATAGATTCCTATCACATTGAATCTGCATAGCAATGCCAACAACAGAAACAAAGCATATAATTTAGATTTATTGCTTCTATCTGAATATTTTCTTCAAAGTAGATATACCTTCTACATGTGGTTTGGAATGAGAAATACATCTATAGATTTAAGATGTTGACAGTCCACCAACCCATTGAAATATAAATGTAAATGTTATTGCAAGAGTGAATTAGGGCAATACTTAATGATGATTTTGCCAATTGCTAACTTTACATACAAAAATAATCAGATTTTAAATAATACATTTATAAGGAAGTAAATTTAAAGTAAAGATTAATATTTAGGGAGCATATATTAACTAGATAACATTAAGAAGAATATTATATCCTCTTAGAGTCAGTAAATATTTATAAAATTTAAATAACATAAGAAAAAATAATGGGTGCCTGGTGGCTCAGTCAGTTAAACATCTGCTTTCCTTCAGGCTCCCTGCTGAGCAGAGAGCCTGCTTCTTCCACTCTTCCCTCTGCAACGCCCCCTGCTCTCTCTCTCTCAAATAAATAGATAAAATCTTCAAAAAACAATAAAAATGGAAAACATATTATGAAGATTAGAATTAGTCTTTGGAGTTGTATCAGTAGTCAAATATTAATTTAAAAATTTTTTCAAATTATTATTATATATATGTAAAAAAAAAATGTCTATTTATGTTTTAAGAGGGGAAGGAGGGACAGAGGGAGAGAGAGAGAATTCCAAGCATGCCCTCCACACCAGTCGTGGAACTGATAACAGAGCTTCTTCTCACCCTGAGATCATGACCTGAGCAGCAGAAACCAAGAATTGAATGCTTAACTGAGTGAGCTGCACAGGTACCCAACAGATTATTTTTATTTTATAGTTTGTGTGGTTTTTGTTGTTTTGTTTATTTGCTTTTGTTTTTTTTTGCTTTTTTATTTTTTTTTGTAACTTAGGTCCATTAAGCCTGAGCCTTTCAGGAAAAAGTTCACTTTGAAAATTCTTCACAACTTGAGGAATGTATAAAAAATAAAATGTTGTTCACTTTGTTATAATTTCACAAGGTGGGAAAACCACCTAAATCAGGTACAACGCCTGTGGTAAATCACTTTTGATCTAGGCATAACAAAAAATATACAGAATAGGGTGTCTGGGTGGCTCAGTGGGTTAAGCCTCTGCCTTCGGCTCAGGTCATGATCTCAGGGTGCTGGGATCAAGCCCCGCATTAGGCTCTCTGCTCAGGGGGGAGCCTGCTTCCCTCTCTCTCTCTGCCTGTCTCTATGCCTACTTGTGATCTCTGTCTGTCAAATAAATAAATAAAATCTTAAAAAAATATACAGAATAAAGGAAGACAGTGTTAAGGAAAAATGAAAAACTCCTAAAATATTATGTTCTTCTGCCAACCTCAGTTGCAAAGATGCATCTATTTTGTATCACACCTGAGCTGAATGGTGAGCAGAGGAGAATCTATCAGTTGACAGTACAGATAAAATGTTCTTCTTTTACTGTGTCAAATTTTTAAGAATTTACTACTGGTTTTAATGATTAAATTATAGTAAAAATTACTTTCAGGTAAAATTCCAAGATTCTGACATCTGAAAAGTTCACTTATGACTATGAACTCAGGTTTGGGTTTTAGTTTTAGCTGAATATTGATTTTAACATTTGTTTATTTTGCATTACCCATAACTTGGCACACCTCTCCATCTAATGCTCTAAGCATTACTCCTGCAGACATAGTACATAAAAAAAGGAAGAGCTCACAATGCTGTTAATAAAGTTGCTATTTTCCTCTGTGGGTTTTTTTGTTGTTGTTGATGCTGTTTGTTTTATTTCTTTCTTCTCTGTGACATGTTTATCAAACTTTTGCCCATTTTGGGGGTGTTTATATTTTTTCTTAAAGTTTTGTAAGAATTCTTCATAAATTTTTTAAATTCTTGTTTTATTATTCATTTTGTAAAATTTTCTCCATTTTTGGTGTCTTTTGATAGACAGGAACTTAAAATTTAATTTATCAAATTTATCAGTATCTTTTTAAAAAGATTAACGTATAGTGTATTATTTGCCCCAGGGGTACACGTCTGTGAATCATCAGGCTTATACATTTCACAGCACTCACCGTAGCACATACCCTCCCCAATGTCCATAACCCAACCAACTTCTCCCTAACCCTCTTTCCCCCAGCAATGCTCAGTTTGTTTTATGAGATTAAGAGTCTCTTATGGTTTGCCTCCATCCCCACCCCATCCTGTTTCATTTTTTCCTTCCCTATGCCCCAAATCCTCCACCCTACCTCTCAAATTCCTCATATCAGGGAAATCATATAATTGCCTTTCTCTGATTGACTTATTTTGCTCAGCATAAGGCCCTCTAGTTCTATCCATGTTGTTGCAAATGGCAAGATCTCATTTCTTTTGATGGCTGCATAATATTCCATTGTATATATACACATCACTTCTTCTTTATCCATTCATCTGTTGATGAACATCTAGGTTCTTTCCATAGTTTGGCTATTGTAGACATTGTGCTGCTGTAAACATTCAGGTGCACGTGTCCATTCGGATCACTACGTTTGTATCTTTAGGGTAAATACCCAGTAGTGCGATTTCTGGGTTGTAGGGTAGCTCTATTTTCAACTTTTTGAGGAAAATCCATGTTGTTTTCCAGAGTGGTTGCACCAGCTTGCATTCCCACCAACAGTGGGAATTCCCACCAACAGTTCCCCTTTTTCTGCATCCTTGCCAGTATCTGTTGTTTCCTGACTTGTTAATTTTAGCCATTCTGACTGGTGTGAGCTGGTATCTCATCGTGTTTTTGATTTGTATTTCCCTGATGCTGCGTGATGTGGAGCACTTTTTCATGTGTCTGTTGGCCATCTGGATGTCTTCTTTGCAGAAATGTCTGTTCATGTCCTCTGCCCATTTCTTGACTGGATTATTTGTTCTTTGGGTGTTGAGTTTGCTAAGTCCTTTATAGATTTTGGATACTAGCCCTTTATCTGATATGTCATTTGCAAATATCTTCTCCCATTCTGTTAGTTGCCTTTTGGTTTTATTGACTGTTTCCTTTGCTGTGCAAAAGCTTTTATCTTTCTGATGTCCCAATAGTTCATTTTTGCCCTTGATTTCCTTGCCTTTGTTGCAGCTGAGGTCAAAGAGGTTGCTGCCTGTGTTCTCCTCAAGGATTTTGATGGATTCCTGTCTCACATTGAGGTCTTTCATCCATTTTGAGTCTATTTTTGTATGTGGTATAAGGAAATGGTCCAGTTTCATTCTTCTGCATGTGGTTGTCCAATTTTCCCAACATTTGTGGAAGAGATTGTTTTTTTTCCATAGACATTCTTTCCGGCTTTGTTAAAGATTACTTAAGCATAGAGTTGAGGGTCTATTTCTGAGCTCTCTATTCTGTTTCATTGGTCTATGAGTCTGTTTTTGTGCCAGTACATACTGTCTTGATTACAGCTTTGTAACAGAGCTTGAAGTCTGGAATTGTGATGCCACCAACTTTAGCTTTCTTTTTCAACATTCCTATGGCTATTCAGGGTCTTTTTTGGTTCCATATACATTTTAGGATCATTTGTTCCATTTCTTTAAAAAAATTGATGGTATTTTGATAGGAATTGCATTAAACGTGTAGATTGCCTAAGGTAGCATAGATGTTTTCACAATATTTGTTCTTCTAATCCATGAGCATGGAACATTTTTCCATTTCTTTGTGTCTTCCTCAATTTCTTTCATGAGTACTTTATAGTTTTCTGAGTACAGATTCTTTGCCTCTTAGGTTAGATTTATTTCCAGGTATTGTAAATGGGACTGACTCCTTAAATTTTGTTCTTCTGTCTGGCTGTTGGTGTATAGAAATGCAACTGATTTCTGTGCATTGATTTTATATCCTGACATTACTGAATTCTTGTATGAGTTCTAGCAGTTTTGGAGTGGAGTCTTTTGGGTTTTCCACATAAAGTATCGTATCATCTGCAAAGAGTGATAGTGTGACTTCTTTGCTGATTTGGATGCTTTTTATTTCTTTTTGTTGTCTGATTGCTGAGGCTAGGACTTCTAGTACTATGTTGAATAATAGTGGTGATAGTGGACATGCCTGCCATGTTCCTGATCTTAGCAGGAAAACTCTCAGTTTTTCCTCAGTAAGAGTGATATTTGCTGTGGGTTTTTCATGGATGGCTTTGATGATATTGAGTTATGTATCCTCTATCCCTACACCTTGAAGAATTTTGATCAAGAAAGGATGCTGTATTTTGTCAAATGCTTTTTCTGCATCTACTGAGAGTATCATCTTGTTCTTTCTTTTATTAATGTATTGTATCACATTGATTGATTTGCAGCTGTTGAACCAACCTTGCATCCCAGGACTAAATCCCACTTGGTCGTGGTGAGTAATCCTTTTAATGTACTGTTGGATCCTGTTGGCTAGTATTTTGATGAGAATTTTTGCATCTGTGTTCCTCAGGGATATTAGTCTGTAATTCTTTTTTTTTGATGGGGTCTTTGTCTAGTTTTGGGATCAAGGTAATGCTGGCCTCATAAAATGAGTTTGGAAGTTTTCCTTCAATTTCTATTTTTGGAACAGTTTCTGGAGAATAGGTATTAATTCTTCTTTAAATGTTTGGTAGAATTCCCCCACAAGCCGTCTGGCCCTGGGCCCTTGTTTGTTGGGAGATTTTTTGATTACTTCCTCACTTTCCTTATTGGTCATAGATCTCTTCAGGTTTTCTATTTCTTCCTGGTTCAGTTTTGATAGTTGATACATCTCTAGGAATGCATCCATTTCTAACAGATTGTCTAATTTGCTGGCATATCATTGCTCATAATATGTCCTTATAATTGTTTGTATTTCTTTGGTTTTGGTTGTGATCCTCTTTCATCCATGGTTTTATTTATTTGGGTCCTTTCTCTTTTCTTTTTGATAAGTCTGGCCAGGGGTTTATCAATCTTATTAATTGTTTCAAAGAACCAGCTCCTAGTTTTGTTGGTTTGTTCTACTGTTCTTTTGGTTTCTATTTCATTGATTTCTGCTCTGATCTTTATTATTTCTCTTCTCTTTTTGGGTTTAGGCTTTATTTGCTGTTCTTTCTCCAGCTCCTTTAGGTGTAGGGTTAGGTTTTGTACTTGAGACCTTTCTAGTTTCTTGAGAAAGGCTTGTATCTCTCTATATATTTTCCTCTCAGGACTACCTTTGCTGTGTTCCACACATTTGGAACTGTTGTGTTTTCATTTTCATTTGTTTCCATGAATTTTTTCAATTCTTCTTTAATTTCCTGGTTAACCCATTCATTCTTTAGTAGGATGTTCTTTAGGCTTTAGCCTCTATATATTTGAGTTCTTTCCAAGTTTTCTCTTGTGATTGAGTTCTAGCTTCAGGTCATTGTGGTCTGAAAATATGCAGAGAATGATCCCACTCATTTGGTACTGGTTGAGACCTGATTTGTGAGCCAGGATATGATCTATTCTGGAGAATGTTCCATGTGTAGTAGAGAAGAATGTCCATTCTGTTGCTTTGGGATGGAATGTTCTGAATATATCTGTGATGTCCATCTGGTCTAGTGTGTCATTTAAGGCCTTTATTTCCTTGTTGATCTTTTGCTTGGATGATCTGTCCATTTCAGTGAAGGGAGTTGTTGAAGTCTCCTATTATTATTGTATTATTGTCTATGTGTTTCTTTGATTTTGTTATTAATTGGTTTATATAGTTGGCTGCTCCAGTGTTGGGGGTATAGATATTTACAATTGTTAGAGCTTCTTGTGGGCAAACATTTTAAGTATGACATAGTGTCCTTTCTCATCTCTTATGATAGTCTTTGGCTTAAAATCTAATTTATCTGATATAAGGATTGCCACCCCAGCTTTCTTTTGATGTCCATTAACATGGTAAATTGTTTTCCACCCTCTCACTTCAAATCTGGAGGTGTCTTTGGGTATAAAATGAGTTTCTTGAAGACAGCATATTGATGGGTCTTGGTTTTTTTTGTCCATTCAGATACCCTGTATCTTTTGATTAGAATATTTAGCCCATATACATTCAGGGTTACTATTAAAAGATATGAATTTAGTGCTATTGTATTGCCTGTAAGGTGACTGTTACTGTATATTGTCTCTGTTCCTTTCTGGTCTACTACTTCTAGGTTCTCTCTTTGTTTAGAGGACCCCTTTCAATATTTCCTGTAAGGCTGGTTTGGTGTTTGCAAATTCTTTTAATTTTTGTTTGTCCTGGAAGCTTTTTAATTTTTTCTATTTTTACTGATAGCGTAACTGGATATTGTATTCTTGGCTGCATATTTTTCTCATGTAGTGCACTGAATATATCATGCCAGTTCTTTCTGGCCTGCCGGGTCTCTGTGGATAAGTGTGCTGCCAATCTAATATTCCTACCATTGTATGTTACAGACTTCTTGTCCTGAACTTCTTTCAGGATTTTCTCTTTGCCACTAACACTTGTGAGTTTTAGTATTAGATGACGGGGTGTGGACCTATTTTTATTGATTTTGAGTGGGTTTCTCTGTGCCTCCTGGTTTTTGATGCTTGTTCCCTTTGCCATATTAGGGAAATTCTCAACTATAATTTGTTCCAATATACCTTCTGCCCCCCTCTTCTTCTTCTGGAATCTCAATTATTCTATTGTTTCATCTCATGGTATCACTTACCTCTTGAATTCTCCTGTCATAGTCCAGTAATTGTCTCTCTTTCTTCTCAGCTTCTTTATTCTCCTTCCTTTGGTCTTCTGTATCACTAATTCTCTCTTTTGCCTCATTTATCCTAGCAATAAAAGCCTCCATTTTGTTTTACAGGTATTTTCTGCTAATTAATTAATTAATTAATTAATCATTTTATTTTATTTTTTTTATTGTTCCAAAATTCATTGTTTATTCACCAAACCTAGTGCTCCATGGCTCACCCAACCCCCTACTGCTCTCCCCTCCAAAAGCCCCTTTGTTTCTCAGAGTCCACAGTTTCTCATCTCCTCCTCCGATTTCTCCCAACTTAATTCTCCTCTCCATTTCCCAATGTCCTCCGTGTTATTCCTTTTGCTCCACAAGTAAGTGAAACCATATGGTAATTGACTCTTTCTGCTTAACTTATTTCACTCAGCATAATTTCCTCCAATCCCGTCCATGTTGATACAAAAGTTGCGTATTCATCCTTTCTAATGGGGGCATAATACTCCATTGTATATATAGACCATCTCTTCTTTATCATTCATCTGTTGAAAGGCATTTTAGCTCTTTTCACAGTTTGGCAACTGTGGCCATTGCTGTTATGAACATTGGGATACAGATGGCCCTTCTTTTCACTACATCAGTATCTTTGGGGTAAATACTCAGTAGTGCAATTGCAGGGTCACAGGGTAGTTCTATTTTTAACTTTTTGAGGAATCTCCACACTGTTTTCCAAAGTGGCTGCACCAACTTGCATTCCCACCAGCAGTGTAAGAAGGTTCCCCTTTCTCCACATCCTCTCCAACACTTGTTGTTTACTGTCTTGTTAATTTTGGCCATTCTAACTTGTGTGAGGTGATATCTCAGTGTGGTTTTGATTTGAATTTCCCTGATTGTTATTGATGATGAACATTTTTCATGTGTCTGTTAGCCATTTGTGTGTCTTCTTTAGAGAAGTGTCTGTTCATGTCTTCTGCCCAATTTTTGATGTTATTATGTTTTGTGTGTGTTGAGTTTGGGAGTTCTTTATAGATTTTGGATATCAGCTCTTTATAGTGTCACTTGCAAATATCTTTTCCCATTCTGTGGACTGTCTCTTTGTTTTGTTGACTGTTTCCTTTGCTTTCCAGAAGCTTTTGATCTTGAGGAAGTCCCACAATTTGTTTTTCAATCTTTACTTTCAATGCTATCCCAATCAAAATCCCACTAGGATTTTTCAAAGAGATGTAACAAACAATCCTAAAATTTGTATGGAACGAGAAGAGACCCCAAATTGATAAGGAAATGTTGAAAAAGAAAAACAAAACTGGGGGCATCACGTTGCCTGATTTCAACCTTTATTACAAAGCTGTGATTACCAAGACAGCATGGTACTGGCACAAAAACAGACACATAGACCAATGGAACAGAGTAGAATGCCCAGATATGGACCCTCAGTCCCATGGTTAAATAAAAAATAAAAATAAAAATAAATAAATAAATAAAATAAAATAAAAAATATAGAGTGGAAAAAAGACAGTCTCTTCAATAAATGGTGTTGGGAAAATTAGACAGCTATGTGTCAAAGAATGAGACTCGACCATTCTCTTACACCATACACAAAAATGAACTCAAAATGGATAAAAGACCTCAACGTGTGACAGTATTCTATCAAAATCCTAGAGCAGAACATAGATAGTAACCTCTCCAACATTGGCCACAGCATCTTCTTTCAAGATATGTCTCCAATGGCAAATGAAGAGCCTCAATTTTTTTATTGCACCTCATTAATAGCTTTTTTATTTCAACTTGGTTAGATTTTAGTTCTTTTATTTCTCCAGAGAGGGTGTCTCTAATATCTTCCATGCCTTTTTGAGCCCAGCTAGCACCTTGAGCATCATCATTCTGAACTCTAGTTCTGACATATTACCAATGTCTGTATTGATTAGATCCCTTGCTGTTGGTACTGCCTCTTGTTCTTTTTTTTGGGGGGGGGTGAGTTTTTCCACCTTGTCATTTTATCCAGATAAGAATATATGAACGAGAGAATAAAATACTAAAAGGGTGGCAGAGACCCCAGAAAAATGTACACCAATCAAATCAGAAGAGACTCAAAACTGGGGGGAGGTAGAGGAAAGGGGGAAAAAAGAAATAAAAATAAAAAACTAAAAAATAACTACACACACACACACACATTTTAGACTGGTGAATAGAACAGAGGCACCCTCTTGGTTGTGGGTGTATTCTGGTCTCTTAGAAAAAACTACCTCCCAAAATCTTAAAGAAAGAAGAACTTATATGCATACACAAAAATAAAGGTAAACACAATGAAGTGATGGAATATGATTTTAAGGATGAAAATTTAAAAAAAAATCTAAAAATGAAACTGATAGGATAAGTTGGTTGGAAAAATTAAAAAAAATAAAAAAGAGGAGAGGATGTGCTCAGGCTGGAGACTAGAACAAAGCCATGTGCTAGATTTAGGTTATATTTTACCTCACCTATTAAAAGAAATTGTATCCCAAAATTTTAAAGAAAAGAAAAACCTATATGTATATAAAAAATAGGGTGAAATACAATGACGGAATAAAATATAACAAAGATGTTTTAAAAAGATTTTTTTCAAAGAAAGATATTGTTAAGATAAACTAGTTTAAAAATGTTGAAAGAGGAAAGAGGAAAAATTAAAAAACAGAATGAGAAAAAACATAAAATTAAAAAAAATTAACTATGCAAGACTAAAGGATCATGTTGGAAAAGCCATGAATGCTATGCATTGCTTTCCCCTTGCTCTGGAGTTCCACTGTTCTCCTTGATCAGTGAGCTTGGCTTTGGCTGGATGTTCTTGCTGATCTTCTCGGGGAGGGGCCTGTTGCAGTGATGCTCAAATGAGTTTGCCTGAGGCAGAATTGCACTGCCCTTGCCAGGGGCCAGGGTAAGCAATCTGCTCAGGTTCACTCTCAGAAGCTTTTGTTCCCTGAATGCTTTCCATAGAGCTCTGGAGGACAGGAATTAAAATGGTGGCCTCCCAATCTCTGGCTCAGAGGTGCCGAGAACTCGGGGCGCCACTCCTCAGTGTGCCTTAGAGAAAAGCTGTCAATTGCTCTTGTCTCCTTGGTCCCTGGCTGTGCTCTGTCCTCACCAAACCTGTGACTGAGCATTTCTGATTCTGGCGCATGACCCTGTTTGGAGTCTCCAAACCCAGCAGATTCCTGCCCGGGCTCCTACACTGCTCCTCCTGGAGGAGGAAGGAGGGGTTCTCTGTATCTGCCATTTATAGGGTCCCCACACAAAGAGCTGTGGCCTGAGTGTGCCATGGATAATGGTTTAAGGTAACCCCGAGCTGAGAGCTCACTCCTCAGCTCCATCTCTGTAGTCCGTTTCCCGACTCCAGTACCTTGGAGCTCTGCCACATTCACGCACCCCCGGCCTTTCTGTGAACCCTCGGGACCTGAGACCACAGTGTCCCCATGAGGACTCCACCCCTGCTTAGTCTCTGGAGTGATGTCCTTCAGTGGAGCAGACCTCTCAAAGTTCTGATTTTGAGCTCTGTTGCTCCACTGCTTGCTGGGAGCTGGTCCCTCCTCCCATGGTCTATCTTCCTGTCACTTCAGATTCACTTTCCTTTTGGAAAGTGGTCAATTTTCTGTTCCTAGAATTGCTGCTCTTCTCTTCTATCTCCTGTTGAGTTTGTAGGTGTTCGGAATGGTTTGATAACTATCTAGCTGAACTCCTGGGACCTGAGGTCATTTCAGTCTGTTACTCCTCGTATCTTGGCCCCAGAACCCTATTAGTGTCTTTTTTTTTTTTTTAAGTTATTTCCTAGCATGAGGTCATATAAATATTTTTCCATATTTTTTCTAAAAATTGTGAAGCTTTACCCATCACATTTAAATCTCTGGTCAATTTAGAATTAATTATTTATGTGTATATTTCATATTAGTTTGAATAACCGATTCTTCCAGTACTATTCATCAAATATAGCTTTAGCTATTTTCAGTGCTATTTGGAGCATATATCAAGGTTCCATTTGTGTGAAATTCTGTTTGGAGACTCTCTATTCTATTCCATAGGTCAATTTATCCCTTCACAAATGCCACATTTAAAAATTCCAATAGGTTTATAATAAATCTCGATTTTTATGTGCAAAAAGTGTTTTCCTTGCTTTTCTCCTTCTACGTCTTCAGCAATGTCTTGACTATTTGTTATGTTTTGTTTTTTCATACAAAACTTAAAATTAGGTTACAGTTTATTTGAAAATTCTGCTGTGGTTTTTGTTTTTTGAAGTATACTTTACGTATAGGAAAACACAGATCTAAATGTTCAATTCAGTGAGTTTTGAAAAGTGTATAACTTCATGTAACACATAGCCAATTAAGATATAGACTATTTCTGTCACCTCAAAATGTTCCCTTGTGGCCCCTGTCTCTTAATTTTTACCTGTGAGAAGCACCCAGTGTTCTGGTTTCTATCACCAGAAGTTAGTTCTGTGTGCTCTTGAATTTTAAATAAGTAAATCCATTTGGTGTGTACTCTTTTGTGTCTGGCTTTTATTTTCCTTAAGATTTTCTTTATTTGTCGGTTTGAGAGACAGAAAGAGAGGGAGCACATGAGTAGGGGGAGCAGCAGGCAGATGGAGTAGCAGGCTTCCCCCTAAACAAGAAGCCCGGATTCAATCCCAGGACCCTGGGATCATGATCTGAGCCAAAGGCAGACGTTCAACCAACTGAGTCACCCAGCAGTCTCTGTGTCTGGATTTTTTTGCTCAATATGTTTTTGAAATTTATTCATGTTTTCTGTATATCTTCAGATAATTACTTTTTATTGTTGAGTAACATTTCACAGTGTGGATATTCCACAATTTGTTGACCCGTTGTACTATTGATAATCATTTGTGCTGTTTTCATTTACTGGATATTATGAATAAATCTGCTATAAATATTTGCATACAAGTCATTTAGACTTCTCTTGGAAACTACCTAAAAGTGGAATTGAAGGGTAATATAAATAAGAATATGTTTAAATTGATAAAAAACTGTCAAATTATTTTTCAAAGTGGTACATTTCCATTAACAATGCATGAGAGTTCTGGTTTCTTCACATCCCTGCCCAGTGTTTAAGGGTGTCAAGTTTTTAAATATTAACAATTTTGGTGAACACAAAGTAATTTCTTATTTTTTTAAAAAAATTGCATTATTCTGATAACTAGTAAGATTGAACAGCTTTCCATGTGCTTATTGTCCATTCAGAAATGTTATTTTGTGAAGTGTCTGTATAAGTCTTTTGCTTGTTTGATAAATTGGAATGTGTATTTTGTTATTACTAAGTTCTATGAATTCTTCTATATTCTGCATGTAAGACCTGTGTCATATATTTGTATTGTGGATAATTTTTCCCAAACTGTGTTTTGAATTTATTTTCAGAATAGTGTTTATTAGCAATTGAGGGAGGGCTCCTTTTTTTTTTTTTTTTAAAGATCTTATTTATTTATTTGTGAGAAAAAGAGAGAGTGCAAGCAGGGGGAACAGTAGGCAGAGGGAGAGGGAGAGGGAGAGACAGGCTTCCTGCTGAACAAGTAGCTCAATGCAGGACTCCATACCAAGACCCTGGGGATCATGAACTAAGTGGAAGGCAGAAGTTTAACCACCTGAGCCACCCAGGTGTCCCTAACACTTTATTTTTAAAAATTATATTATTATTGTTTTTATATTTTTTAGAGAGAGAAAGCATGTGCCTACATGAATGGGGGATGGAGAGGGGCAGAGGCAGAGAAAGAGACTCCTAGGCAGACTCCACACTGAGTGCAGAGCCTGACTCAAGGCTAGATCCCATGACTCTGAGATCATGACCTGAGCTGAAATCAAGAGTCGGATGCTTAACTGACTGAGCCACCCAGATGGCCTTATCCTCCAGCAGTTTAAAAATGTTTGTCCATTATTTCTGATTCAAAACCTTCCTTTGTTTGTTTGGTATATTATCTATCCTTTTTCCCCTGAGTACTTTTAGACTTACTGTTTAACTTTCATTGTCAGCAGTTTGACTTTTTGTACCCAGTTTTTCCCCCTTTGAATTAATTTTGTTTGGAGTTTACTAGGCTTGCTGGATCTCTAAGTTAATATTTTCCAACACATTTGGAGAATTTTGGCCATTATTTAAAAAAAAAGAAATTTTATACATACACACACACTCTCTCTCTCTCTCTCTCTCTCTCCACCTAGGACTCTAGTGGCACTACACATGTTAGACAGGTAACTGAGTGTCCATTAATTTTTTTCAATCATTTTTTTCTCTGTTCTGTTGGGTAATTCCCTTTGATTTGCCTTCAAGATCACTATAACTTTCTTCTGTGGTCTCCAATATATGGCTAAGCAGATCCAGTAGTTTATAGATCTGTATAGGCATAACTTTCAGTTCTAGGACTTCCCTTCAGCTCTTTTTTTGCTCTGCTGATATTGTTCATAATTTACTTATTATCATCATTTTTCCTTTAAGCCATTGAACAAATCTGTAATATCTTCTTTAAAGTCCTTATCTTCTGATACTAACATCTGGATCATCTCAAGTCTGTGTCTATTGCTTGCTGTTTTCTTGGTTATGGGTCATGATTTCTTAGTTTTGCATGTCAATAATTAACTATTTTATGCTTGACAATGGTTTGATATATTCTGGGGAGACTGGATTTTTTCTTCTTTTGAAAGCTCTTGAGTGATATGCTGTAAAGCACAATAAATTACTGGCAGATCGCTTTGGTCACGATAATTCTGCTGTGACTTTTTTTCACTATATTGTACTTATTTGCAAAAATCATAAAATTTTCTCATAAATACATTTATACAACATACCTACTTTCATGAAGTTGCAACATCTCATATCACTTGAAATATGTTACTAGTCACTAAATTATTACCTTCTATTATTACTAATTTCTTTGTAAGTATATTTTATTTCTCTAATTACATCGTGAGCTTCAGGGATGGATCTTTATTTTATATTTATTTGTAGTCTTGGCATTTGACACACAGCTGGCATTCAATAAAAGTTATTGTTCTTAATGACAAGAAGAGTGTCTTGCTGTGATCCTTTGGACTTTGGTCCACTATTTCTTCCATAGCTAGTCTTACCTAACTTTTATAGGTAGCAAATATTAAGTTCATTCTTTAACTCATACATTTATTCATCAACAAATATTTACTAAGAACCTACCACATGCCAATTCCTATCCTGGTGCTGTGATCACAACAGTGATAAGATGAACAATGTTCAGACCCTCATAGAACTTATGAATTAGTGGATGTTTAGCTAAGCTACTCTATGGTATTGCTGCCTTGGCATCCATTTAATTTGGCCAACCAGCCTAGACAACCCCTCCTGTAAGCACATGCCCTCGTTTAAGAGTTATAGGTAATTTTAAGATCCTGGTATCGCTTCCCCAGTAGCCCTTAAAATAAACAGTCTTCCCCAGCAGCCAGGGCCTTATCCTTGCATGCCCTTTATATAAGACAGCCATGGGGCTTACAAAGCCTCTTTAGTTTGAATTGACTAGTCTTAGTCTGGGAATCTCCAAATATTCCACCCGTAGGCCCTAATAAAGGCACATGCCCCAGGACCTACCTCCTTTTGACTGCACTCTGCCTCAACTTCCCCCCATGTGGTCCCTCAAGAAATGCTGTGTAGTTGCTTTAGGAACTGTCACTAAGAAACTTCTCTATTTTAATTTCTCTTGTGGTGTTTTATTGCTCACCATCTGGCACCTTGTGCTCTAAAGAAATATTAATTTAACAAAGTCATAATAGTGGGAGAAACAAATAATAGGGAAATAAGTAACTGTATAAGATAAAATAAGTACTTTTTTTAAAAAATTGTTTATTTATTTGAGACAGAGAGAGAGCTCAAGTGGGGAGGAGGGTCAGAGCAAGAGGGTGAAGTGGGCTCCCACTGAGCAAGGAGCAAGATGTGGGACTAGATCCCAGGACCCTGAGATCGTAGCCTGAGCTGAAGGCAGACTGAGCCACCAAGGTGCCCAGATAAAATTAGTATTCTATGAAGGAAAAATAAGGCAGGGGAAAGGCATAAAGAATAAAAGAGGTAGTTATTGTGGTGATAATGATGCATGTGTGTTTTTAAAAATAAGATTTTGAGGAAAGACCTGCCTGAATAAGTGATATTTGGAACATAGACCTCAAGCAAAGCAGTTAAGTGACTGTCAATACACAGAATAAGGGGCTGATTATTAGATGTGATTTCAGAGGCATTGGAAAGGCTTCATTCTCCACTAAGCTTCTGAAATCCAGCTGTCTGAACTTTGCATCTTTATCTTAAGGTTTTATTGCCTTAAAATGCAAATCCCTTTGGGAGAGTGTCTATTTAAACTTTTACCTGTCAAATATTTCTGTGTGCATGAATTTCAGAATTTTGATGAAGAAGTGAAAATAATAGTTCAAGAACATAAGGAGTCAGTGTAGTATAGTTGTTAAGAGCATGAATTGCCTGGATGTCAAATCCCGGCTCTGTTACTTAGTAGCTGTGTGTGTGGCCTTCATCAGTTACTTAATATCCTAATGCCTCAGTTACTTCAGTTGTAAAATGGGGATAATAATATCTGTCCTAGTATCCATGCTGTGATGATGGTATGCTATAGCATTTTCAATTTTCATGGGTCTTCCTCCTGAGAGGATTACCCATTTCTGCTCCATTGTCAGACTTGGCCAAATCACTTTTTTTTTTTTTAGTCTTTGAAATGTGACCTTAAGTGATGTATATAAGTTATAAGCAAAAACTTTAAGGTCCATCATATATTTTCACCGTTCTTTCTCTCCTCTCTGCCCTGAGAACAGTGATATCTCGGGGGTTTCTTTAGCCTGCATCCCGAAGTAAAAGGGGCAGGAAGCAGAGCCCCAGTCAAAATCAACATGTAATGAGATATACATATTGTTATAAGCCACTGAGATTTGGAGTCATTTCATAGTGCTGTAACTTTTAACTCTCATCTTATTGATATAAATGAGTTATTTCTATGTGTTTATAACAGTATCTAGCACATAGTGTATATTAAATAAATAAATGTAACCTTGAAGGAATATAACTGTTGAAGAGAAACCATTATAAAATCACAAGGGTGGGGCTCCAAACCAAACTTCTTGACTACTTTTTTTTTTTTTTTAAGATTTTATTTATTTATTTGACAGACAAGTAGGCAAAGAGGCAGGCAGAGACAGAGAGAGGAGGAAGCAGGCTCCCCACTGAGCAGAGAGCCTGATGCAGGCTCGATCCCAGAACCCTGGGATCATGACCTGAACTGAGGGCAGAGGCTTTAACCCACTGAGCCACTCAGGCACCCCTTCTTGACTACTTCTTGATTCTGCCATAATTTTGTGCTAAAGATATAAAATACCAGGTGATGTGCTATTTCTTTGCACTCTGAACCAGATATTAGAATTAAGATGTTGGAGTTGGACATTAGAAATAAGATGTTGGAATTGGATATTAGAAATAAGATGTTGGGGGCGCCTGGGTGGCTCAGTGGGTTAAGCCGCTGCCTTCGGCTCAGGTCATGATCTCAGGGTCCTGGGATCGAGTCCCGGTCGGGTTCTCTGCTCAGCAGGGAGCCTGCTTCCTCCTCCTCTCTCTCTGCCTGCCTCTCTGCCTACTTGTGATCTCTCTCTGTCAAATAAATAAATAAAATCTTAAAAAAAAAAAAAGAAATAAGATGTTGGAGTAGATTAATTTGCTAATGTTCTGCATTATGATTGTTTCCAAAGTGTTTCTTACAGAGTCTTTTTTCCTCACTGTTATGTATTCTCAAGAGCAGAGATAATATGGCTTATTAAAAAATATGTACACAGTGTGTATCACAGTCTTCTCACAAAACAATTTCCTTAATATTTTTCAACTAAATGGATAACCATAATATAAAATGAATTTGTTAATCTGGATGGTTTGGGAAAAAAAAAAGTTTCCACTTATCTGTATATGTTGTAGGAGTGACCATGATTTTCCTAATCCCATTCTATTTGCTTTGTTAGCTAAGTTATTGTACTAAATTCTAAACCTTATATTTCTCCTTATACTTTTGCTTAGAAATTTAATTATTGCTAAGCATTTTGACTTAATTTGTTTCTGGTGAATTAACTGGGTAAAGGAAGACCGAAGACTATTCTTTTTTCTTATTTATGTCTACCAAAAATGTCACAGGTTTAAGAATATATTGGAAGTCAATCATAGCAATAATACTTTTTTAAAAGGGGAAGTTAATCTAAAATGAGTAAATTGTGATTAAAAAATGATGTCAAGATTTGAGCAATTTTTTCCTTAAATCACTGAACAATATTAAAAATGTCTATGCTGTTAAAAATACTCTGCTGTAATTCTGGAAATGGAAGAACAATTAGAGTATACATTCATAATAAATATTTAGTGTATGGAAGGAACTTTATTGCAAATTGTAATAATTTATATTATATATTACGCTTTATAAAAGGATATGCTTTCCCATCATATAAATATAAAAGGTTATCCTTTATAAAAGTGTTAAAAATAATCTCTTAATTAAGTAGTTTTTTAATGACAACCAACTGTACTTAGTCATTAAGACGAGTAAGAAAGAATTTAAATCATTAGGGAATAAAATATTAAGAAAAAAATTAGAAAATGTAGAGGATGTGTTTGACAAAAACTTTTGCTTGGGGACTGGAAGGTATGAATTTTTATTTTAAATCTTACTTCTTAAAAGTTATTCTTTATGTAGATAACTTTGGAAAATGTAATATATACCTGTGTTCTCACCACTTACTGCATTAACTTCATTCACTTCATTTTTCAAGAAATACAACGTTACAGATATAATTGCTATGTCCGTTTCCCTCTCTGACTCCGTTTTCCTCCTTCCCTCCCTGAGGAAGCACAACCCTGACACCACCAGCTGACTCCGGTAGAGGGAGACTGGGGCTGGGGCTGTTGCAGCCCAAAACTATCAATGCCCCACCATCCAGTTGGCCAACTACCAAACGGAAATCTTTCCCTCGCAAGTGGCTCAGATTGTCATGAATGTTTCAGACAGCTTGAAATCTCCTGAAGAAAAAAAATCCCGTGTCTTAACTCTTCCATTTCAACAGATCCTAGAGGAGATAATAGAGACCCAAATGTTGATGGGTGAGCACTGATGAGAGAAGCCACCTTTTCATTTGCTGAGGCCACATTCACAGCAAGTGACTTCTGCACTACGTCGTCTTCAATGTACAGAAAGCCCAAGTGAAGCTTCCAGAGAAGAAAGATAATGCAGCTGGTGTGGCTCTGCCAGTAATTTGAACATTACCTGGAGGATGAACCAACAGGTGTGAACCGACTGGTTTGGCCAGAATTAAGCCAGAGCAGTGGAAGTAGGGGTGGGAGTAGCTTCACCACAGACTTCCTTTGTTGCTTTGGACGAAGCTATTAAGATAACCAACAGGCATGTAAACGCCACAGAACATGCCATCATTCCCCAGACTGAAAGTACCCTTGCTCATATCATCACAGAGCTGGATGAGAGAGAGTGAGAAGAATTCTACAGGCTAAGGACAGTTCCGGAGAAGAAAAAGACTCAAGGAAAAACTGGAGAAGGACTTGGAGCAATGGAGGGCGGCTGGGGAAGTGATAGAGCCTGCTAAACTTTGGCTGAAGAGAAGCACGAGGATCTTCTGTTTGAACAATCTTTCCTGCACTGGCTCTTTCAGGAGCCCTAAAATGCCACCATTTCAATTCACAGTATGCAGGTCCTGTATGTGTGGCTATTTATTTTTTGGTCTAAGAATTCCATGGGCTGTGAAATTTCCTTGGATGTTCGGGTATGGGAATACCTTTGCAGAATCATAATTCAGCCACCATTTATCATCTGAGATTAGTAGGCTGTGCCCCAGAGCTTGTAGGGTTTACTTATGTATTTTTAATCGTGTATTTTTGTACAAAATTATGTTTTTGGAGATTCGTTCATGTTGATACTCAACAATCCTAGTTCATTCATTAACTGCTGTATATGGTTTCCACTGTATGAATGCCACAATATATCTATTCTCATAATAACAGATATTTCTGATTTTTCATTACTATAAACAAAGATGCAATGAAAATTCTGTTTTATGCATATGCAAGAGTTTCTTTAGAGTATGTGCTCTGCAAGTGATAGAGTATAAGTGTCTTCGACTTTATTAGATAGTGGTCACTTGCTCTCTAAAGTGTTTGTTCTACTTCTCCACATTCTCACCAATACTTGGGGTTATTGGAATTTAGTATTTTTTTTGCCAAATTTAATGCATAGAAAATGTATCTTGTTTTATTACATATACTCCTGAGTAACTATAAGATTGATTATATTCTCATATTTTTTCTAGACTCTGGAGTTCTTAACATATGAACTGTCTATTCTTTGGACATTTTAATATTGTTGCTTTTTCTATTTATTTATGTACTTTATTACATTCTAAATATTAATATTTTATTGATTATATGAATTACAAATTATTTTTATACTTACTAACGCAATGTGTTTGGAGCATGGGGAGGGATGTGTATCAAAATGTGAACTTTTACCCTGGTGAGAAATTCTCTCTCTCTCTTTTTTTTTTTTTTTTAAGATTATTTATTTATTTGAGAGAAAGAGAGAGACAGAGTGAGAGAGCACGAGAAGGGAGATCAGAGGGAGAAGCAGACTCCCCATGGAGCTGGGAGCCTGATGCAGGGCTCGATCCAAGGACTCCGGGTTCATGACCTGAGCCAAAGGCAGAGGCTTAACCCACTGAGCCACCCAGGTGGCCGCTGATGAGAAATTCTCTTATCACTTACTTGAACTTACTGTGGGTCAAATATTTTTATTTAAGCATTTTACAAATATTAACTAATTTTAATCTTGATGACACCCCGTGAAACTGCTATCAGTATCCTATATTCTTTTTTATTGTTACTTTCACAAACAGCAGCTTTATTGAGATATAATTCACAAACCATAAAACATACCCTTTAAAAAATCTACAGTTCAGTGGTTTTAGTGTAGTCACAGAGATGTGTATTCACAGAGATGTGCAATCATTATGTGAAGCGATCTCAGAACCAAGAAGTCCCACATTGATTAGGAGTCACTAACTCTGTATTTCCACTCAAGTCCCCAGTCCCAGGCAACCACGAGTGTACTTCCTGCTTCTGTATTTTTGCCTGTTCTGGGAATTTCCTATTAACAGACTCATACAATATGTGACATTTTGTGTCTGGCTACTTTCACTGAGCATAATGTTTTTGAAGTTCATCCGTATTGTAAAATGATCAGCATCCCATTTGTTGTTATTGCTGAATAGTATTCATCGCGTGACATACCACATTTTGTTTACCCAATCATCAGCTCATGCACATTTGGGTTGTTGCTCTTTTCAGGGATTACAAATAGTGCTACTACAAGTGTTCGTGTACAAGTTTCTGTTTGGACATTTGTTTTCGATTCTCCTGGGGTGAAATCTCTGGGTCGTAAATCAACTGTAAGTTCAATTTTTTGAGGAACTGCTAAACTGTTTTCAAAGCAGCCGCACCTTTTATATTTCCACCAACAATGTACGAGTGTTCCAGTTTTTCTGCATTCTTTCAACATTTGTCCATCCTTTTTGAATATAGCCGTATAAATGGGGTAAAGTGGTTCTCACTGTGGTTTTGATTTGCATTTATTAATGAATGATACTGAACATCATTATATGTGTTATTAGCTATTTGTATATATCTTCTTTGGACAAATATCTATTCAAATCATTTGCCTATTTTTAATTGGGTTGTCTTTTTGTTGTTGAGTTGCAAGTTATTTACATGTTAATTATCTTTATGCTAAAGAGAAGGAAACCAGGTACAGGAAGGTTAAGTAACTTGTCTAAAGCCATGCAGCTAGGATATGAAAGCAAGTAGTATGGCTCTAGATGGAGTCCATGCTGTTAACTTTTATGCTGTTCTGTCTCATAGCATTGTTCACCCATCTGTGTGAAATCTGTAGTGAAGTTATAATATTACCTATAAGAAATAGGTCCAGATTAAAATTTAGGACTTGGGTTTTGGAAATACATCATGATGAAAGGTGATAATGTTGGGTGTCTTAAAATTTATTGCTCAAGAAATATTTTTATAATAGCAAAGAAAATAAAAATATTTGCTTATATTCTATCACATAAGTTCTTGACCTATATTAACATAACCTATAATCAAACTCAAATTTTGATTCTCAGAAAACTGATACAAATTCTTTTTTTTTTTTAATTTTTTATTTTTTATAAACATATATTTTTATCCCCAGGGGTACAGGTCTGTGAATCACCAGGTTTACACACTTCACAGCACTCACCAAAGCACATACCCTCCCCAATGTCCATAATCCCACCCCCTTCTCCCAAACCCCCTCCCCCCAGCAACCCTCAGTTTGTTTTGTGAGATTAAGAGTCACTTATGGTTTGTCTCCCTCCCAATCCCATTTTGTTTCATTTATTCTTCTCCTACCCACTTAAGCCTCCATGTTGCATCACCACTTCCTCATATCAGGGAGATCATATGATAGTTGTCTTTCTCTGCTTGACTTATTTCGCTAAGCATGATACGCTCTAGTTCCATCCATGTTGTCACAAATGGCAAGATTTCAAATTCTTAATCTCTTTGGAAGTAGGACTAGCACCTTATATTTAGGACTAGCTCCTAAACATTAAATATGTTTAATAAACATATTTAAAAATGTTTTACATATTGAACATATTGCTTAGCATAAAAGATGCTCAATAAATCAGTTTAAATATCTGAAGGCTATCGAACGTAAGGATTTATGTAAAATTAATTTTGTATATAGATATGTTAAACATTATCTTAAGCCAACAAATATTTCAGTTTATATTCTGAATTGATGTATTATATGTGAACATTATATTTCCTCAAAGACAACTTCAAAAAATTAGTTTGGTTCTAAGTATACTTAAAATTGACTCTCAAAATTGTCCAACAATATACATTTTGAAAATCTATTGATGTCAACGTCTACTGAAAATTAGAGAAAAAAATTCAACTTACTGAATCATTAAACTGTCTGCCAAACTGAACTAACTAATCTAACTAATCTTCTTTAAAGATTTTATTTATTTATTTGACGGAGAGAAATACAGCAAGAGAGGGAAAGCAAGCAGGGGGAATGGGAGAGGGAAAAGCAAGCTTCTTGCTGAGCAGGGAGGCCTATGTGTGTCTCAATCTCAGAACCCCGGATCATGACCTGAGCTGAAGGCAGATGCTTAACAACTGAGCCACCCAGGCACCCCTGCATTTCATTTTTTAACATTTAATATAATTTTGTATATTCAACATTTGCAGTCTATAAAAGTCCACATAAGACATGGCAGCACTTTCAGAATTAAGGGCATTATGAATTCATTATACTTATCTGCTACTTAGAAATTTGTCAAGATTTTTGCCTTGAAGTCCTAGTGGCTACCATATTCCATGGCAGAGTAATTAGTGGGGCAATGTTGGGCTCATAGTGACTGTTACTGACTTGGTTTTGCTATTTCCATTCATGAGTAGGTAACTTGCTGGCAAGAAGTTAGATATTTCAGATTTGTATTTCTCTTAGGGAATGAGAATGTTTTTCTCCAATTGTTACTTAATAAGAAATTCTGGGTTCTAAATTTTAGTCTTAAATATGTGCATTCAGTAATGCATGTACTTTTTGATAAATCATGAATATATAATTATAATTTTTTCTTGATGTTAGTGTGCTTTATGTTAACATAATTGATTTCCTTCTCCTATACTCATGCTTACTGTCCCTAAATTTTGAATTGACTATGTTCCATCCTGGCCTTTCTTTTACCATCCATTTTCTGTTGACTTTAGATTGTTATCTCTACCTTAGCCTCCTCTTTGAGTTCTGCACTTTCTTGTCTGTCTCTGACTTTTGCTGTAGGAGGTCTAACAAGCATCTCATACTTGTCTCTAAAATAAAGCTCTTGATTTCGCCTTCAAACACTGATCTTCCTCTGGCCTTTCTCATCTTAGTAAATGTACCAGCAGTCATCACTTGGCTCAAAGAAAAACTCTAGGATCCACTTTGGTTTTTCCCCTTTTTCTCATCGTCTCAACCAATATCCTCAGCAAATTTTTCAGATTGTACCTTCAAAATATGTTTTAAACCATTTGCTTTTGTGCATCTTCATTGATACCCTCATATTCTTAGTGGCGCCCATCTATCCCTTGCCTGGATTACTGCAGTGATCCTAACAAGTCTCCCAGGTACCACCTTTGCCCTCTTACAGTCTCTTCCCTTGCTCAATAGCCAAAGTTGTCTTTTAACACTTTCAAAAACACATCTCTTCCACGGTTAAAAGTTTTGAATGGCTTCCCATTGGTATTTATAATGAAATCTAAATTCTTTACCCTGGTCTAAGGATATTTATATAATCTGGTACCTGCCTATTTTGCTTTAACTTCCTTGGTGCCACTGTCTCCCACTCATTCTAGTGCAATCACGCCATTCTCATTTGTATCCACAAACACACCAGCCCTTTCTTGTCCCAGAACCTTTGCATTGCTCTTCTCTCTGCTTCTTTTGGCTTTTCCTTCTGCTATATTCTTCTCGTCCTGCAGGTCTCACTTCAAATGTTACTTCCTCTTTTATGTCCTTTAAGTTTTTGTAACAATATGTCTTGCTGATCTACTCACTTGTTAGGACATCTTGAACGTTGGTCCCATGGAGATAGCCTCGCTGTCTTGTCCACTGTAACCTACAGTCTCCTCAGTGCTTGTTGCTTCAATAATGACTGCTTAGGACATGCAGTTTAAAAGCTAGAAGAAACCTACAGCTCCCGGACAATTAGCAAAGGCGAATCATTGCAGTGAGAACCTTGATCTTAAATGAATCACATCACCCTAAAAAGAAATTAGTTTTCTGACACGTTTTAAGTGGACAAAATGAAGACTTAATTTCTTGTAACTCTAGCAGCTTCCTTCTCTCTTCCTCCTTCTTTTAGCCTGGATTGAACTTAAGGGCTTTGTTGAGGGGTTTCTTTAAAATGAGAAGTTCTTATAGCTGGAGAGGATGAAAAATATCGTGTAGTTCATTTTCCTGATTAAGAAATAGAGGCTCAAAAATAAGGGATTTTTTTTCCCTTCAGGTCATAGAAAGAGAGGTACAAAACTTGTTTTGTCTTTATCATATATTCTTTTCATTATGCCAATAATACATGTTCATTGGAAAATAGAGAAAATTCTAAAAATTAAATTTATATCACCTGAAATTCTATCTTTGGGAAATAACAACTGTCAATGTTTTATGGTATGTCTTTCAGGAATTGCTTCTATGCTTATTCAGTAATATAAATAAACTATGCAAATTTCAGGAATTGTTCTTATGTATATTCACTAGAGTAAGTGAGCCAGTACCAATTTACATACATGTATGTATATCTCTGTATCTATCAAATCTATCATGAATGTATCTGTATATCTATCTATTCGTTCTAAATAAACATGTCTTCTTTCCTCACTTCATTGTATTGTATTCTCCTTTTCTACCATTAAATATACAGCCAAATCCAATGTTGGTATTAAAAATATTTAAAGATTGATATTTCATGGGCACCAAGCAATGAAAGGACAGACTGTAGCCTGGAGGTTTATTGCTATGGCAGGCATCAGTCCTTTAATTGCTAGAGACGGCGGGGCTGTGGTTGTCTTGAGGAGGGGCTGGGAGAGTGTCCAGGCCCTGGATAGAACAACCCAGGGTCATACTGTGGAACCACAGCCAAAGGCTAAGGAAACATTTCAGTATTTTAATGCCTACTTTGTATTTTGGGACAGGAAAGCCAAATTTAATTCTACAGTCATCATTTTTATTGTATCTTGTTTCATGGTGTGGTAGGATAGAATTATGCTTCTCGCTCACCCAGACCCCCCTCCTGCCCCCCACACTGTCTCGCCCTAATCCCAGGAATTTGTGACTAATGAGGAGGTACTATTCCGTGATTTTATTACGTTATATAGCACAGTTCACCTAAAGTTAGGGAAATTATTTACATGGGTGAGCCTAATCTAATCACCCAAGTCTTTAAAATGAGAGAACTTTTCCTGGTTGTCACAGAAGGAAAATTAGAGTGTCTTGAAGCCTGAGAAGGACTCCACGCACTACGGCTCCCTCTAAAAACAAGGCAGCTCTAGGAAGGAATGCAGCTTGTCTCAACTGCTGAGGGCGGCCCTGGGCTGACAGCCAGCAAGGAAACGGAGACCTCAGTCCTATAGCTGCAAATTCTGCCAACAGTCTAATTGAAGGTGGAAGAAGCTTCTATCCCAGACCTGTCAGATAAACAGCCCCGCACTGTAGGTACCTTGATTTGGCCTTCTGAGACCCAAAGCAGAAAATCCAGCCAAATCAGCCTAGACTTTTGACCTGCAGAACTGCGAGGTTAATAAATGAGCATTGTTTTAAGCTGCTATATTTGAGTAATTTATTACAGCAGCAATAGAAAACTAATATACCTAGTATGAAGGTACTATAAATTATTGGACCCATTATTTATTGTTGGGAATTTAGGTTGAATCTATGTATTATTTGTTTGTTCTTATGCTAGTATGAGAAAAAAACTTCAATAATAGCATCATACCTTCATCATTTCTCATTTGTCTGATTATTTCTTGAGATAAATTCTTAGAAATGAAATTTCAGGGTCAACGAGCTTTTAAAAGCTTTTAGTACCTATTGTCAAATCACAGAGGTTTTTTGTTTTTGATTTTACAACTTACATTTCTATTTCCAGTTTACTAACTGTTGTAACACTAGTTATTTTTATTCTTTTTAAATTTTGATTCTATAATGGGCAAAATATTAGTCTCACATTGTTGTTTTAATTTGTACTTTTTTGAACACCTGTGGAAGCAAAACATGTTTAAAAGTTTCAGGATTATAAAATGGTGATAAACTTATTGTTCTCTGATGCCAAATTTACTCAGCTTGGTAAATTCTAGATTGTCCAAGTGAATAATTGTGAGAATAGTGAGAATATTTAAAGGAAATTTTGAGTTAATTCATATATATATATATATATATATATATGTTCAAAATCTCAAAATTTGGAGACAATAACCTCATAGAATCAATTACAGTTTCATAAAGTTTATAGGTATAGGTTTATAGGTATGATTCTACAAAGAACTGTTATTTCAGATAGATGTAGAGAAGTTAAATACAAAAGCAAGAAGTTTGGAAAGAAAAGCAGTTTTTGGCGGAGTAATTAAACTTGCAGTGGTGGAGGTTTCTTTCTTTGATTTTTAGTCAATTTAGATCAACTTTTTAAAATATAAAAATCCCATAATTATTACATGGTCACACGACTCTCCATAAAATACTTTATAATTTTTATGGTATGTGTGTGTGGATAGAGGCAAGATAAATATGTTAGTGATAATGGTAATGTAATGCCATTCTTTAAAGATATCTGGGCAAAGTAACTTTGGAAAGAAGGCATTAGAATTATTTACCTTAGTGGAAGTCATGTTCATTTCTTTTTCTAAAGACTCCCTATAATTTAGCTTTAAATGTGGCTCTTGTGAAACAAACATGTCTCTGTCTTCTACATTTCCATATATGCCATCATCCCTGTGTAGTTACGCCTATTATTCCTTGTAGGGAAAAGGAAGGCCTTAAAGGGAAGAAGAAGGAAGAGGGAAGAAAGATAAAGGGTCCTTTAAAAATTAGATCAATAGGCATCTACCAGGATATTTTTAGGGTTACCTAAAATATGGGAGCACAAAGATATTTATTTATTATAACTTGGAATGCATTTTAAAACAACTTTTGGGGAATCTAACTAAAGAGTATAAAAAACAGTGATGCCTGGGTGGCTCAGTTGGTTAAACGTTAGACTCTTGATTTCCACTCAGGTCACGATATCAAAGTCATGAGATCAACCCCCACAGGAAGCTCGGCACTCGGCAGGAAGTCTGCTTGAGATTCTCTCTCCCCCTCTCTGCCCCTCTGCTGCTCCTCTCACTCTAAAATAAAAAAATATATATCTTTAAAAAACAAACAAAAAGCCAAACCAAACCAAAACAAAAAACTAGAGAAGCTGTGATATCATTACAAATTTTTCAAGGAGATGCTAAAAACTAAAGTAATTATAGCACATTATGTAATGTTGTATTTTAAGCATGTTATTTTGATTAGAAAAGGGTATTGGGACGCCTGGGTGGCTCAGTTGGTTAAGCAGCTGCCTTCGGCTCAGGTCATGATCCCAGCGTCCTGGGATCGAGTCCCACATCGGGCTACTTCTCCCTCTGACTCTGCCTTCCACTCTGTCTGCCTGTGCTCGCTCTTACTCTCTCTCTCTCTTACAAATAAATAAATAAAATCTTAAAAAAAAAAAAAAAGAAAAGGGTATTAAAGACCATCATAAATACTTACACATTCTCGGTGAGTGGTTTTTGCTGCACTGTTTATGGAAGAGCCTTTAATAAAGAAGGAGCACTTGATGTAATTGGATTGACATCAGTCATCATGAAACTTGCTTTTGTTTTCATGTATATTTTCAGTTTCACAAATAAAACTGATTCAAATTGAAATTTATATATTTTTTAAAATTTATTTATTTAAAAGAGAGTGAATGAGAGAGAGAGAGAGTGTGTGTACAAGCCAGGGGAAGGGGTGGGAAAAGCAGACTGCCTGCTGAGCAGGACTCAATCCTAAGACCCTGAGATGATGACCTGAGCTGAAGGTTGATGCTTAACTACTGAGTCACCCAGGCACCCCCCAAATTGAAATTTAAAGAAAAACTACCAGAGAAACCTTATAATTAGATCCATAAGAAGGGATAGCAGGGTTACTGTCATTTGATTGTATATTCTGGTTTCAGTTGACCTTCCCAAGAGGGTATGTTTGATCTAATTTTCCTGAAGTGTTTGCAGAGATGTGGGCATTTTGATTAAAAATATTCTCACAAAACTTTCCAGACGTAGTTTTAAGACATCTTAAAATTAAGAAGACATTAACCATAAAAGGCTGCTGTTACAGAAAAAGCTTCAAGAGGAAAAATATAAGTATCTGTAACTTGAATTTAGAACTTCAAAGCTAGAATTGTTCTCATGAAGGGAAAAATTTTTCTCATGTTAAACTTACTATTTATTTATCTATTTAAAGATTTTATTTATTTATTTGAGAGAGAGAGAGAGAGTGAACAGGGCAAGGAGAAGCAAAGGGAGAGGGAGAAAAAGACTCCCTGCTGAGCTGGGAGCCCTAGTTGGGATTAAATCCCAGGGCCCTGGGATGATGATCTGAGCCCAAGGCAGAGGCTTACCAACTGGGCCATCCAACCACCTGTAGACTTCCTTCTTAAGTAGAGTCATATGAGATAGGATATTTTTTTAAATTCTTTTTTTTTTTTTGAAGATTTTATTTATTTATTTGACAGACAGAGAGCATAAGTAGGCAGAGCAGCAGGCAGAGAGAGAGAGAGGAGGAAGCAGGCTCCCTGCTGAGTGGAGAGCCCGATGTGGGGCTCGATCCCAGGATCCTGGGATCATGACCTGAGCCAAAGGCAGAGGCTTTAACCCACTGAGCCACCCAGGTGCCCCTGAGATAGAATATTTTTAATGAAAATGTTTAAGAAAACACTTTATACCATGGTAGAAGAATCTTCTTTGTCTTTAATATTTTTTATTGTTAAAATGCATACCCACAGCACATAGTCTTACATGTGAAAAAAATTTAACTAATACAGAAGTATAAAAAATAAAATCATTCCCAGTTTCCCATTCCTTAGAGATAATTGAGTTCACATTTTGGCTTAGATTATTTAAGACCTTTTTCTATACTCATACATATAGACATATCTACAGGTACAAACAATTATATTGAAATAACAGTGTGATTAGGTTGAATTTACTCTATAGCCACATGTCCCTTTTTGTTTTTATTTAAGTCAGATTTATTGTATTATAACTGATGTAGAAAAATTCCTCTTCAATGTATATAGCTCAATAAAGTTTGAGTAATGTATATAGTTGTACAATCAAGATAGAGAACATTTCTATAGCCCCCCAAATCTCTCATGTTCTTTTACAGTTACTTGCCTTCCTCTATCTCCTGCTCTTGGCAGCCATCAATTTGACTTCTGTTCTACAGTTTTGGCTTTTCTAGAATATTATATAAATGTAATTTTTGAGATTGGCTTCTTTCACTTAGCATAATGTTTTTGAAATTCATCTTGTTATGTTTATTAATAGTTGCTTTCATTTTATTGCTGAGTTATATTTCATTCTATATAATATATCACAATTTTTTTAATCTATTCACCAGTAGATGCATATTTTGGTTATATCCACTTTTTGGCCATTTTGAATATAATTGATATATTTACACACAGGTCTGTGTGTGAATTCACACAGAATTGTGTGTGATTCATCTCTTTTGGGTAAATAAGCGTGGTTTGCTGGGTCCTATGGTGTGCGTTTAAATTTATAATGAACTACTAAACTTACTTTTCCAAAACAGCTGTACAATTTTGCATTTCCATTAGTGATTTTGAGAGTTCTAGATGCTCCACATCTTTTCAATGCTTGGAAATGTCAGACTTTTAAGTTGTAGCCATTTTCTAAGGCACTTAGTGTGATATTGTGGTTTTCATTTGCATTTCTCTAATGGTTTTAAGAACCTTTTCATGTGCTTATTTGCTATCTATGTGTCTTCTTTGGTGAAATATCTTTTCAAATCTTTCCTCAGTGACTTACTTTACATTCTTTGACTTATTGAGTTATGAGTCTTTATATATTTGCATGTAAGAGTCATATATACACAAGTCCTTATCAGATAGGTTTTTGCAAATATTTTCTTCTAGCTTGTGATCTGTCTTTTAATTTTCCTTTTTAAAGAACTTTTTAATTTTTTCCTATTGACATATCATTGACATATAACATTGTATCAGTTTTAAGTGTATGACACAATGCTTTGATTCATATATATATATATACATATACATATATATTGTAAAATGATTACTGCAGTAAGTTATCATCCATCACCTCACAGTTACAAATTTGTTTTATCCCTTGTGATGAGAACTTTTAAGATCTATTCTGTTAGAAGCTTTCGAATATATGATATAGCATTGGTAACTATAGTCACCATGTTTTACATTTTATCCCCAGAACTTACTTTGTTATTATATTTATTTAGATTTTTTTAAAAAATAATTTTTAAATACCCAACATGGGGCTTGAACTCACAACCCCATGATCAAGAGTTGCGTGCTCCACTGACTGAACCAGCAAGATGCTCCTTATTTATTTTATAACTAGACATTTGTATCGTTTGACCACCTTCACCCATTTTGAACATTACCCACTCTGCCTCTGGCAACTACCAATATATTCTCTGTGTCTATGAGTTTTTGTTTTTTTGATTCCAGATATAAGTGAGATCATATAGTGTTTGTCTGATTTATTTTACTTACCATAACGCCCTTAAGGTCCAACACTATTGTTGCAAATGGCAGAATGTCTTTCTTTTTGATGGCCGAATAAAATTCAATTTTGTCTGTGTGCATGGAATGAACGAGATACACACACACACACACACACACACACACATATTATATATTTGCTTATATATCACATTTCTTTATACATTTATCCATCAATGGAAACTTAGGTTGTTTCGATGTCTTAGCTATCATAAATAATGCTGCAATGAACATGGAGGTGCATATATCTTTTGAGATAGCAATTTTCTTTCTTTTCTCCACATCCTTACCAACACTTGTTATCTCTTGTTTTTTTGGTAATAGCCATTCTAACAGGTGTGAGGTGATATCTCAATGTGGTTTTGATTTGCATTTCTCTGATGATTAGTGATGTTGAGCATCTTTTCATGTACCTGTTGGACATCTGTATGTCTTCTTTGGAAAAATGTCTGTTCAGTTCCTCTGCTCCTTTTCAAATTGAATTGTTTTTGCTATGAGGTATTATATTTTAGATATTAACCCCTTATTAAGTAAATGATTTTCCTCCCATTTAAGTTGTCTTATCATTTTGTTAATGCTTTCCTTTACAGCACAAAAGCTTTTTAGTTTAAGATAGTCTCACTTGTTTATTTTGCTTTTGTTGCCTTTGCTTTTGGTGTCAAATACAAAACCACATTCAAGACTGATGTCAGAGAGCTTACCATCTATGTTTTCCTCTAGGAGTATTATGTTTTCAGGTCTTACATTGTTTAATCAATTTGGAGTTTATTTTTGTGGTTGGTGTAAAACAGTGGTCTAGTTTCATTCTTTTGCATATGACTGTCCAGTTTTCTCAAATCTTTTATTGAAAAGACCATCCTAAGAGAAGGAAGAGAGAAAGAAAGACAGACAGACAGAAAGAAAGAAAGACAAGACTATCCTTTCCCTGTTGTATATTCTTGGTTCCTTTGTTGTAAATTAATTGGTCATATATGCATGGTTTTATTTCTGAGCTCTCTGTTTTATTGATCTGTTTTTATGCCACTATTATGCTACTTTATTATAATTTTGTAATATACTTTGAAATAAGAAAGTACGATGCTTCCAGCTTTGTTCTTCAAGAATACTTTAGCTTCAGAGACTTCATGATTCTATAGAAATTTTAGGATAGTTTATCTATTTCTGTGAAAAATGTCATTGGACTTTTGATAGGGACTGCACTAAATCTGTAGAATGCTTTGGGTAAAAGGATATTTTAACAATATTAATTCTTTTAATCCTTGAGCATAGAATTATCTACCCATTTATTTGTGTCTTCTTCAGTTTCTTTTATCAATATCTTATAGTTTTCAGTGTCCATGTTTTTCACCTCCTTGCTTAAATTCATTCCTAGGTATTCGGTTCTTTTAGATGCCATGGAAATACTGTCTTAATTTCTCTTTCTGATAATTATTAGTTTATAAACACATAGCTGACTTTTGTATATTGATACCCTATACTGCAGCTTTATTGAATTTATTATTAGTCCTGAGAGTTATTTAGTGGAGTCTTTTGGGCTTTCTACATATAGAATCATGTATTTTGCAATAGAAAATAGAAACTACAAATAGAAACTGTTACTCTTTCCTGTCTAATGCCTTTTCTTTCTTTTACTTGACTAATTGCTGTGGGCTAGGACTACGTTGAATAAAAGTGGGCATTCTGTCTTATTCCTCATCTTAGAGGAAAAGGTTTCAGTTTTTCAGTATGATGCTTGCTATGGGCGTGTCATATATAGCCTTTGTTATGTTGTGGTATGTTCCATCTACACTCACTTTGTTGAGTATTTTTATTATATATGGATGTTAAGTTTTCTCAAGTGCTTTTTCTGCATCTATTAAGATGATCATAAGATTTTTACCCTTCATTTTGTTAATATGATGTAACACAGTAATAGATTTTCAGTTTTTGAATCATCTTTGCATTCTTGGAATAAATCCCATATGATCTTTTTAATATGTTATGTTCAGTTTGCTAATACATTGTTGAGGATTTTTACATCTATGTTCATCAGGGATATTGATCTGTAATTTTCTTCTCTTCTAGTGTTTTTAACATCAGTGTAATGCTGGCCTTATAGAAGGAGTTTTGCGATGTTCCCCATTGTATTTTTTGGAAGAGTCTGAGAAGGATCGATCCTAATTCTTTAAAAAATATTTGGTAGAAGTATTCAACTGATGAATGAATAAATGTGATATATGTATATAATGGAATATTACTCAGCCATAAAAAATGAAGTCTTGGCATTTGCAACGACATGGATAGAACTAGAGTGTATTATGCTAAGCAAAATAAATTAGTCAGAGAAAGACAAATACCATATGATTTCATTTATATGTAGAATTTGGGAAACAAAACAGATGAATATATGGGAAGAGGAAAAAAGGAGAGAGGGAAGCAAACCGTAAGAGACTCTTTTTTAAAAAAATTTTTTATTTATTTAAGAGAGAGAGAGAATGAGCAGTGGAGAGGGATAGAAAGAGAGAGAGAGAGGAAGAAAGAGGGAAGCAGACTCCCTGTTGAGAAAGAAGCCTGAGCAGAGCTCAATCCCAGGATCTAGATCATGATCTGAGCTAAAGGCAGATGGTTACCCAACTGAACCACCAAGGGGCCCATAAAACTCTTAATGATAAAGAGCAAATTGAGGGTTGATGGAGAGAGGGTGATGGGCATTAGGAGGGCACTTGTTATGATGAACAACTAGGTGCTGCATGTAAGTGATGAATCACTAAATTCTACTCCTGAAATCAGTATTACACTGTATGTCAACTAACTAGAACTTAAATAAAAATTTGGTGAGAAAATAAACAAATAAATTAATTACTTAATATGAAAAAAATAAAAATATTTGGTAGAAATTAAGTGAAGACATCAGTCCTGGGATTTTGTTTGTTGAGAGGTTTTTGATTACTGATTCAATCTCCTTACTAGTAATTGGTCTATTCAGGTTTTCTATTTCATGATTCAGTATTGGTAGGTTTTAGGTTTCTAGTAATTTCTCCTTTTTTTCTAGATTGTCTAGTTTGTTAGTGTATAACTGCTTATAGCAGTCTCACAACTCTTTGTATTTCTGTGTTTTCAGTTGTAACATTTACTCTTTCAATTCTGGTTTTGTTTACTTGAATCCTCTTCCTTTTTTTCTTGGTGAGTCCAGCTAAAGTTTTGTCTATTTTATTTTTTCAAAAAACTCCAGCTCTTATTTTCATTGGTCTTTTCTATTGTCTTTTCAGTCTCTATTTCATTTATTTCTGTTCTGATTTTTGTTATTTCCTTCTTTCTACTAACTTTGGGCTGCATTTGTTGTTTTTTTAGTTCCTTGAGGTATAGAGTTAGGTTGTTTGAGATCTTTTTTCCACCCCTCTTAATGCAGGCATTTATCACTTTGAGCTTCCCTCTTAGAACTGCTTTTGCTGCATCCCTTAAATTTTGGTGTGCTGTGTTTCCATTTTCAATAGTCTCAAGGTATTTTTAAAATTTATTTGATTTCTTTGTTGACCAATTGGTTGTTCAGTAGCAAGTTGTTTACTCTCCTCATATTTGTGATTTTTCCAGCTTTCTTCTTGTAATTGATCTTAGGTTTTATATGATTGTGGGTGGAAAAGATGCTTAATATGTTTTCCACCTTAAATTTTTAAACATGTGTTTTGTGGCCTAACATATGATATATCCCAGAGAATGTTCCATGTGTAACTCTGTTTCCTTTGGATGAAATGTTCTGGATATGTCTGTTCATCTGGTCTAATGTGTCATTTAAGACCAATGTTTCCTTATTGATTTTCTGTCTTGATGATCTATCTATTGATGAAAGTGGGGGTATTAAAGTTCCCTAGTATTATTGTATTGCTGTCTCTTTCTCCCTTTAGGTCTGTTAATATTTTCCTTCTATATTTAGGTGTTACTATGTTGGGTGCATAAATATTTACAAATGTTATGCCCTCTTGTTGGATTGTTCCCTTTATTATCACATAATGTGTTTCTTTGTCTCCTGTTACATTCTTTGACTTAGAGTCTATTTTGTCTTATATAAATATAGCTATCCTAGCTTTCTTTTGGTTTCCATTTTCATGTAACATTCTTTCTCATCTCTTTACTGGCAGTCCTGTGTATCCTTAAAGCTGAGTAGAGTCTCTTATAGGTGATATATAGTTGGGTTTTGTTTTGTTTTTTCATCCATTTAGCCATTCAATGTCTTTTGATTGGAGTATTTAGTCCATTTACACTTAAAATAAGTATTGATAGATGGACTTTTTGCCATTTTCAAACTTGTTTTCTGGCTGCCTTATAATTCTTTCATTTCTTTCTTCTTCTCTTGCTCTCTTCCTTTGTGATTTGATGATTTTCTGTAGTGTTATGCTCATATTCCCTTATGTCCTGTGTAACTACTATAGGCTTTTGCTTTGTGGTTACCATAGGCTTACATAAAATGTAAGTTTATTTTAAGCTGAAAACAAATGTGAACTCCAGTGGTACGCTCTGTCCTTTAATTTATTAGATTGCCTTTTTCTTTCCCTCTTCTTCCTCCTCCTCTTCTTCTTTATTAATCTTTTTTCCTAAGTTATTTTTAATGAGCATTAGTTTTTTTTTATTGTTGTTGCAAATTCTTCTGTCATTGATCTTTTAACTTTGTTTAGTGACATTTTCACTGTATGAATATTTTAATGTAATCACATAGGTTGTAGTTATTGTTAATTCTGTTAATTTCTTAGTTAGGAAGGCATTCTCCAACCCAAGATTAGATATACAAGCCCCTCTGTTTGAACCTATCTTATAGTTCTATCTGATCAGATAATGTGAGATGGGGAACACAGAGATTTTGCTCTTGTATAGAAAACCATTGGTTTCAGCTCATTTATTATGGTAAGACACATTAGGGGAGGGGCCTAAGACTGAAGAATTTTCTTAATCTTTTAAAATTGACATGGACATATTTTACTATACAGTTGATCCTTGAACGAAGTGGGGGTTAGGAGCACCAATCCCCTCCCCAATCAAAATCCACATATAATTTTGACTCCTCCAAAGCTTAATTACTAATAGCCTAATGTTTACTGGAGGCCTTACTGATAACATAAACAGTTGATTAAAACATATTTTGTATGTTATATGTATTATATAAAGTAAGTTAGAGAAATTAAGCTAGAAAAAAATAAACTGGAGAAAAGAAAATATTAAG
Source organism: Mustela nivalis (assembly GCF_964662115.1). Classification (NCBI taxonomy): domain Eukaryota; kingdom Metazoa; phylum Chordata; class Mammalia; order Carnivora; family Mustelidae; genus Mustela; species Mustela nivalis. The sequence continues at coordinate 144,261,100 of NC_139023.1, read as the reverse complement.
AAAATCATAAGGAAGACAAAATACACAGTATTGTACTATATTTATATATATAAAATGCACATATAAGTGGATCTACACAGTTCAGACCTGTGTTGTTCAAGGTTCAACTATATATGATCAGCTAAAAGTATCATAAAATACAGTTCTACACAGTATAATGTAATATTGTAAGAAATAAATATTTAGTCTTTGTCCCTGATTCCTAGCATGGAGCTCCTAATACAATACAATAAATTAACATTTGGGTTTTGTCCCTGGTTCCATAAACAGCTCTAGAGAGTTAAAGGTCAAAGGAACATCTTTTGTTATAATATTTGTTTTTGCTTTTGTTTTTGTTTTTGTCCCCAGTTCCTGAAATAGGTTTGGAATGATAAAGGTGAAGGGATCATCTTTTGTCATTCATAACAAGACTCTTTCAATTATACTGGAGCTTATGTTAATGAGGTGACTTTTGGAAAGCCCTTAAGGGTGGGGTCTGGTTGCCAGGGGAGCCTACCACATGGTTAGAGGATTGAAACTTTCAGCCCCATCCTCTGATCTTTGAAGAGTTAATCAGTAATGGCCAATGATTAATCAATCATATCTATATTGTGAAGTCTCCATACAAACCCCAGGATTTGAAAGGATTTGGAGAGCTTCTGGGTTGGTGAATGCACAGAGGTGCTGGGAGGGTGATGCACCCAGGGAGGGCCTGGAAGTTTGGGCCCCCTCTCCCATATCTTGCCAATGTATCTCTTCTACTTGGCTGCTTATCTCTATCTTGTATTGCATTTTTCATAATAAACTGGCAATGTAAATACCTTACCCTGAGTTCCAGGAGCTGATATAGCAAATTTTTGATGTTAAGGAAGAGGGGTCGTGGGAATCCCCAGTATGTAACCAAGTCAGTCAGAGTGTAAGTGACACTCTGGGATTTATTGGCATTTATGGTGGGAACCAGTCTTGTGAAATGGTCCCTTAATCTGGGATCTGTGCTAATTCCTGGCAGTTAGTGTCAGAGTTGAGTTAAATTGTAAGACACCCAGTCTATCTATTGAGAACTGGAGAATTGCTTGGTGTGTAAAATATCATGTGTTTGGTGTCAGAAGTGGTGTGAGTAAACAGAAGTCTTCTTTCCAGAGGTAGTTTGCTTTACCTCTGTAAAGGAAACTATTTTATTTTTTATTTTTTTATTTTTTTAAATTTATTTATTTGACAGAGAGAGATCTCAAGTAGGCAGAGAGACAGGCAGAGAGAGAGAGGAGGAAGCAGGCTCCCCGCTGAGCAGAGAGCCCGATGCGGGACTCGATCCCAGGACCCCGAGATCATGACCTGAGCCGAAGGCAGCGGCTTAACCCACTGAGCCACCCAGGCGCCCCCAGAAACTATTTTAAATGGTACAATATGAGAGTCTTCACTGCTTATAGTCCTTTCATCTATGTTGAAAAAGCTTCCTGAAATTTTAATATTTTTCCCGTATTTATTCAGCATAGATTTCCTTAAGTTTAAAATGATTTTCTCATTAGATATAATCAAATTTTGATTCTATAATAACACTCTTCCTTGTGGAATAGTGGATAAAAGGAAAATTTTACAATTTGTTCTAAGAATAATTGTTGATATTTCTAAGCATTTGAGATGTATTATTATTTTCATGAATTTAGATGAGTTAGATTAAATTTGTGGTAATACACTGCAATACAAAATCCAATCTAAACATAGTCATAGATTTATTATAATTTTATCTGTATTACTTGTAACATACTCCTATTACAGTTATTGAAGATGAAGGTGACATGATAGATCTCTTCTTGCTTTGTTGACGAGTCCAAAGCTGGTTTGAGTCTCATTGTTTTGATTATCTGGAAATCTGAAACAAATAAATTACAAAATTTAATTTTACATTGAGGCAGAAAGTAAAAAAAATTCACTTGAAAGACATTTAGTTATTTTGTAATTTTCAGACGTAGCTTAAAAGATAAAAAGCACTTAATATTATGTGATATTTAAATCTGTGATTTTTTTAAGATAGTGTTTCAGTATTATCAAGTACTAGATGAAATTATTCTTTTTATGTTTGGAGAAACAGTTTATATGTAGCCTCTTGTTTAATTTGCATGCAACAGAAACTTTTTACTTGATTTAACATACCTACTATTTTCTTCTTCCAAATTCTCTGGGTCTTGACTTAAACTTTCCACTGTGCATTTTCTAGGTTCTCCTACAGGGAAAAAGATGTATAAATTCAAGTGTTTGTCACCAATACAATTTACAGTTTACAATTTACTGGGAATTGTTTTCAGAGGTATCTACCCTTATCATCTGTATGACAGAACTGTATGGATCACTTGTGTTACCAAGGCAGAGTATATTGGTCAAAGATGGACATGATATCTCCTACTTTACATGTTCCTCAGCAGTATGAACTTGTCACTCCCCCACCCAGAGGTGCAATCTAATTCACCTTCTGTTGAACCCGTGCTAGGCTTAAGACTCTTGTATTCATTAGGATGCGGTGAGAGTGGTTACATGATTTTTGAGGCGAGGTGAGAAAAAGCTGTGCAGCTTCCTTCTACAATTGATCTTAGCCAAAAGGCTGAGAAGTGATTGTATAGCCTCCTTCTGTTTCTCTTGGGGTGCTTGCTTTGGAGGGAGCAAGTCACCATATAATAAGTCCTACCACCTTGCCATTCTGGAGAGGTCCCATAGACGATGCTCCAGTTGACAGTTGCAGCTGAGTCTAGAGTTCCAGCCATCCCTCTAAGGCTCCTGTCTATGAGGGAAGCTGTCTTGGAATCTCAGACTAGCCCACCTGTCAACTGACTATCACCATTGGGTGACCTCAACTGGTGTCTAGCATTCAAACCATGCTTGAATTCCTAACCCACAGAATTCTTGTGATACATATAAAATGGTAACAACAATAGCTACCTTTTTTTTTTTTTAAAAGATTTTATTTATTTATTTGACAGACAGAGATTACAAGTAGGCTGAGAGGCAGGCAGAGAGAGAGAAGGAGGAAGCAGGCTCCCCGCCAAGCAGAGAGCCCGACGCGGAGCTTGATCCCAGGACCCTAGGTCACGACCTGAGCCGAAGGCAGAGGCTTTAACCCGCTGAGCCACCCAGGTGCCCCCAATAGCTACCTTTTGAGGGATAAAATGATTTGTTAAGACAATACTTGGAAGAAAAATGAATTTAGAGAGCAATATAAAGTACCAAATAATTATATCAGATATGGGAAGTTTATACGTATAAATAGGCATGTTAATTTTGTACTTAAGTTTCATATCTGTCCTTTTAACTTTCAAGTTGAACCCAGTGGGATCAATCTAATAATATTCTCTTTATTCTTGCTTATCACAGGCCTCAGTCTCCAGATTCCCCTTCATTCCCTATATTTTATTTTCTGCAAAGCTCTGTATTTTGTCCCCATCTCCTGCCATAACTCCTGAAACATTTCCTCTGTATTCTTATTCCATTTTCCAAAATTCCCATTACTTTCTTGCTCTAACAGAAACGTGGCTGTCCTCAGAGGACACCTCCAACCCAGCAGCCTATTTTGCTTTTCTTTTTGTCAGTCTTGCTACCATTGGGCCTGGAGATGGATAGGTGTCCTGCTTACACCCTACCTTTTCCCTCCAGGACATTCACTATCTTTCCTTCTCTTCCTAAAACTTAGTCATCAGTTTATACACTCAACTATCAGTGATTTACCTACAACAAGGCTCATTCTCCGTTGATTTTTATCATTGGCTCATTGTACCTTACTACCACTTTCTTCATTTTGCAATTTAAATGTCCATGCAGAAGATTCTTCACCCTGGATCTCAATTCCTTGAGTGCTGTGCTTCTAGCTCTGGTCCCACACTCTACTGTAGCCATTGATTCTTGTGGATAAACTTAGACCCTGTCATTAGCAATAACTTCAAGCCCCCCTCAAATTCAGTTGCCAACATTCAAAGACTTGACTTCTAGCTTTATCTTTCTAGATCACTCCTTCTAGTTCCCTAACACCAGCAATTCCTCTCCTTCCCGGGGACTCCCAGTCCTGCCACATTTTCATTGTTCCTCCCCATTTTGATCCCCCTCTCCCTTACTTAACTTAAATTCTATGGCCCTTCTCTCCCTTGCCTAAAGCCTGACCTCATGGCCCTTTTCCCACTTTACCATATTCACTTGACAAAACTATAACCCTAGATAAATCCAGCTGTCTCCTCATTCCTATCCTGTACTATGTACCTCAGTGTGACAGGAAAAACCAAGCCTCACTTTAAATTCATAGCCATAGACATTAAATAGCCATCCTATTAAACATTCCTGGTCTATTCATTCTTCTGCCACAGATGGTTATTTAGCGCTTTCTATTTTCCCAAACCTCTAATCCTGCCCATGGATCATTGTTTTCAGCTGATGATGTATTTCCTGATTTCATGAAGGAAATAAAAGACAATAGGAAAAAAAACTTCCACAAGCTCTGTATTAACTAGTTAATTTCCTACTTGTTTTTGTTCTATATGCTCTATCTTACTTATGCTCCCATCTAAGGCTAACCCCAGATTTCACCATTTCTTGCCCACACAAGACATGGCTCCAGTAATTCTTTCTGCCTCCCACTTACCAGAGTCCCTCCTCTCCCCCACCATTCGATCTCCCTTATCAGCAAATAAATATTTAGTTGTACCCACATGACTAAATTCTCACCATTGAATGTAAACAAAGTAACACACACTGCTTCTGGGTCTGAGTGTTAGACATTGGGCATTTATTCCTTCTTAAATTTTCCCTTTTCCTCAATCTTGGACAATAGAACCGTTACCCCGATGATTCAGTTTCTAATGTGTAGATAATGACAACACCCTATGGAGTGGTTTTGTCCCACGGTGGCTTTTGGAAATGTCTGGAGAACTTACTCGTTGTTATGACTCGTAGGTGGAAATGCTACTGGCATCCATGGGGTAGAGGCCAAGGGTGCTTCTAAATATCCTGCAGTGACCATGACAGCTGTACCCCAGCCCTCTCACCATCAAAAAAATCATCCAGTTCAAAATTTCAATAGTGCAATTTTGAGAAACCCGGCTCCAGGGGATGGTGGAGCAACAGAGCACAAGATCATGGTCCCCTAAATGCCTGTGGAGCTACCTTGTGTATGCAGACTGCTCACTTAAGGAAGAAACAAATTTGTGTATTCTTAAGCTACTGTACCTTGGGGACTCTTTGAAACAGGAGCTTAGCCTTTACCTTAAGTGACATCATTCTTTTAGGTAAGGAACTACCTTGGGTTTTCTTAGTTTAATATTTGTCATTGTATGACAATATATAGAACATCCTACATCCTAATGCCAATTTTGTACTGTGTAATGTCTTAAACTCAGCATTCCCTTTGGTTTGGCAAGATGTAACAATACCTCTTTTTTTTTTTTTAAGATTTTTATTTATATATTTGACAGACAGAGATCACAGGCAGGCAGCGAGGCAGGCAGAGAGAGAGAGGAGGAAGCAGGCTCCCCGCGGAGCAGAGAGCCCTATGCGGGGCTCTACCCCAGGACCCTGGGATCACGACCTGAGCCGAAGACAGAGGCTTTAATCCATTGAGTCACCCAGGCGCCCCAAGATGTAACAATATCTCTTAAGCTGGGAAAGTCTTTTCTGGATTTTCCAAGTTTAAAATTACGCCTGGTTTGTCTCAAATAATTGTTTTGCATTCATTCTCCAGATGCTGAGGAAAGGTGATTTTTATTGGGACAATTTCCCAAGTGGGTTCTCTGGGAAGAATAGCTGTGTCTGTAGCTATTCTTTTACCAAACTTAGGCCACAGTTGCTTGTTTAAATAAAAGACAGTCACACTCCCTCTGTGCTGGGAAGCCTTAGCAATGATTCATTTATACCCAGGAACACCTGAGCTCACCATTCAGGTGTTCTGATACTTCTATTCATTTGCAACAAGGAGAGCACCACAGAACTGTTTGTTCTTGGTTACACTATTGCAAAAGCACACATTTTGATTCCTAACCTAGGTTTTGTACTGTGGGTTTGACTTAGAATGTGATTTGTGATGTTTGATCTGTAGGACTTCAAGGAAGCTGGAAAATTGGGACCATTACCACTCCGACAAGAAGACCAGAATCAATACAAATTTGAGAGTATGATATTTGCTTATACTGTCTCCCATTTCAGTGGAAAGAGGCACTTTTCTGTTGCTAATAGTAGACTCTCTAGTGCTAGATTCCCTCAGGTGGACAACAAAAGAATCTTATTTATACCCCCACTTAGCCTACACTGTACCAAAGAACCACAGAGTAAGTCAGCAAATGCTGAATTGCAATCAATCTACGATCCCATCACTTCCCTTGAAAACAATGGAGTGTAATTTTCATATAATACAGTACTATATACAAATGTGATTTTAAAAATGTATTGGTAGAGGAATGTGAATTAAAATGGAGGAGACACTGACTAGCACTTTTGAGAATGAGAAGGTAAATGAGTTTTTATAATTTTGGCATGCAAAACATTTTTAGTGGCCTTATTCTAGAAAAGGGTAAATAATAACTCATACATAAAGGTTGTATCAGAGTTTATAGACTAGACCCCTGGTAATGGATTCAACCTTTCCACAACAAATCAAAAGTATTGTTGTATGCTCACATGAATATACAGTAGTCATTACCTTAAATTTAAAACTCACTATAAGCAGCAAGCACATAGAGCAGGATATGAAGGCTGTATTGTATCAGTGCGGTCTGCAGAGAATTTCTTCCTATGGTTTTTGCCTTGTTGAAATATATGTTGCAGTTCAAAGCTAAAGGGATTACTTCTGAATAGTCATCACAGAGGTTGATTACGTTCGTATATCATATTTAGCTGGACCCTGCAGGCTATTATTCCATTAGCTATGCTGGTCCTGCGATTGTCAAAAAGTTGATCACCTAATGTTAAAAGATTGTGCTTTCTGTTGACCTTATCAAAATGACTCAAAAGGTTTTGTTAAAAAATAAAACTCAGATTGTGTTTTATGAAAGTGATTAAGAATAAATACTATGCATAAAAATGATCAATATCTTATGGGTGATCTTAGCATTACACCATTATTAAGGATAAAATGATATTTTGCTTTAGTATTTCAGCACATTTTACCTAAAGCCATAGGTTTAACTTTAGTGGAAATAGTTCTTTCTTGCTGATAGTAGAGAGTATCAGAAACTGATTTCTGAAAAAATCAGTGTCTCCCTTCCTTCCTCCTTACATGTATTCAAATCATATAAAATTAACACCATAGAAGTAAGCTCAGTATAGCAATATTAACACAATAGTACATTTACAATGGCCTAATTACAACATGGTTTTATAAGGCAACTCTAAAGGCGGCCGGTTAGCTCAGCTGGTTAGACCGAGGTGCTATAAGGCAGCTCTAACTGAGGAGAGAAGTGTTTTGTTTGGAGAAAATACGTCAAGAAATGGAAAGTTTGTCATTTACACTTGATAGTCAGAAAATCACTTCAGTTAAGCATCTGACTCTTGATTTTGGCTCAGGCCATGATCTTAGGTCTTAAGATGGAGCCCCACATTGGGCTCCATGCTAGGTGTGGAACTTGCTTAAGATTCTCTCTTCCTCTCCCATTCCCTCCTGGCTTGCATAAGCACATTCTCTCTCTCTCTCTCAAAAGAAAGAAAGAAAGAAAGAAAGAAAGAAAGAAAGAAAGAAAGAAAGAAAGAAAGAAAGAAAGAATTACTTCAAATTATATATATATATTTTACTATATTAGATTTTACTAATCTAATTTTAGATTTTAACTGTTCTTTCTTTAAACAACAGTTATGTAGTTTCACTTATTTAGTAACAGTTGAAAATTTTTAAAGAAATGAGCTAAATATATATTATAAACCATGAATCCCATTACCAATATAAGACATATTTCAATAAGCTTGAATTTTAACCTATGTTATTGTGAATTATTTACAGATTAAGTAAGCAAATGAAAGTGTTTCCTTGACAAAGATATTGACAGGTATGGCTTTATGATTTAAAATGCTCCATATAAAATTTTCATTAGAATCACATTACAAAAGCTGTCTTTGGGGAACAAAGAGGATTTTGAAGCTATCTCAATGAACAGCTAGTTTTTGAAATATGTTCCTAGAAATGGTGAGGGACTGGCACAGAGTCATGTCTCCTTTTTGGCATGGTCTTCCTTTGTAACTGATGGTGTGTAAAATGGCTGGTCAGGGATACAGCCTGTGGTCCTGGAGCACAGCCAGACACTAATTTCAGCCTCATTAGCATTGTTCTTTAATCAACTGAACTTTTCAGCGAGTGGAAGTTTCCTAATATTTCTTATACTTGCTTGCCTTTAGCCACCCCAGTTGATACAATAGAGAAGGAGAAGGTATCAGTCAGGAGGAAACAGATGGCACGTTCAACTTGGATTTTGAAGAGACTTTAATGAAGGGAATACTTGAGCTGAGGGCACGGCTAAGGAACTGACAAGGGATGCTGAGGCACCTACTGCCTCACAACAGAGGGATGCCATGCTGTTATCTTCCTGGGAGCTGAAAAGTAAAGGGGAAGAGGATGTTGGTATTGCACCCTGAGTGAGAAATGGAGATTCAGAAACAGGGTCTTCCTATAGAAGTGACAAGCAGCAGCTGTAGCGTGTCACAGCTATAAGGACTGAGCTGAAGTCAGGGACAGAGGAATCCTTCCCTGACCTCTTCACCTTCCTAACCTCTGATCTCCTGCTGGTGATGCCCTTTGGGTAAATCCAAACCAGGAAGCCAGAAGGCAAATGAACCTGTGACATGCAGTCCGAGATCAGTTTTCTGGGACACAGAACAGACAAAGTGGGAGGTTGGATCTTGGGTGTGTGTGTGAAAGAACACATCTCAGTTTTTGACCCTTAAGAGAATATGCCCAGGGGTGCCTGGGTATTTCAGTTAGTTAAGAATTTGACTTCAGCTCAGGTCATGATCTGGGCTTCCTGCTCAGCGGGAGGTAGGTCTGCTTGTCACTCTGTCCCTCCTCCTCTCTCTCTCTCTCTCTCTCGTGCTCTCTCTCTCTCTCTCTCAAATAAATAAATAAAATCCTTAAAAAAATCAATTAGTGAAACTGAAGACAGAGTAGCAGAAACTACCCAAAATAAAACAAAGAAAGGCAAAGAGTTAAAAAGATAAGTAGAATATCATTGGGTTGTAGGACTGCTTCAGGCAGTCTATTATTACAAAGGTTACTGGAGTCTGGAAGAAGATGGATAGAAAAATATTTTAAGAAATCACAACTGAAAATTTTTCTAAACTTGGTGAACACCACAAACCCATAGATCTAAGAAGTTCAACAAATTCTAAGCTCAAAAAACACAAGAGTACTGAAAGAAAAATAACCCATCAAGTCCAGAATTCTATACCCAATAAAAATATGTTTCAGCAATGAAGACAAAATGAAGACCTCAAAGACAGGCAAGCTGAAGCAACTCTTCAACAGCAGATTGCACTACAGAAAATGATGAAGTCTTCAGGCAGAAGGGAAATGACAACAGATGGAAATCTGGATCTATACTAAGGTATGAAGAGTTAGAAAAGGCAAGGAAGTGAGTAAATATAAAAGTTTTTAAAAAAATTATTAGATTCTTTCAAATGATATGTGACTGAAAAAAATAATATATTATGTGATTTATAATATATATAAAAATATAATATATGTAAAAGTATAATGTATGTAAAAGTATAATGTATGACAGCCATAGCACAAAGGCTGGGTGGGGGGAGAAACAGGAGTGTGTTACTATATGGTTCTTATACTATGTGTTAAATGGTGTACTGTCACCTGAAGGTCTGATAAATTAAAGATGTGAGCTGGTCATTACTATTTTTCTTCTGGTTGTGGATTTTTAAAATCGTTCTAATATATACAAAATAATTTTTTTTTCATTTTAACCATTTTTAAGTGTGTAATTCAGTGGCATTAAATATATTCACAGTGTTGTGAAAACATTACTATTATCCATTTCAAGACTATTTCAACATCCTGAACAGAAACTCAGTATCTATTAAACAATTCCCCAACCTTCCCACCCTGCAGCTCTTGGTAACCTCTGTTCTACTTTCTGTCTATAAATTTGCCTAGTCTCAGTACATCATATAAGTGGAATCAAACAATATTTGTCCTTTTTTTTTTGCCTGGCTTATTTTACTTAGCATACTATTTTCAAGATTCATTTATGTTGGAACTTCTATCAGAATCTTATTCTTTTTTTAAGGCTGAATAATACTTCATTATATGTATATACTATATTTTGTTTGTCTGTTCCTTTGATGAGCATTGGGTTGCTTACAGCTTTTACTATTGTCAATAGTGCTATGAACACTGGCATACAAGAATGTGTTTAAGTCCTTGCTTTTAATTTATTTGGCTACATACCTAGAAGTGGAATTGCTAGATCATATGGTAATTCTATATTTAACTTTTTGAGGAACTACCAAACTGCATCTGCACCATTTTATTTTTACATTTCCACAAACAATGCACAAGAGTTCTAATTTCTCCAGGTCTTGGCCAACATTTTTAATTTTCTATTATTTTGATAATAGTCATCCTAATGAGTGTGAAGTGATGACTCATTTTGGTTTTGATTTGCATTTCTCTAATAACTAGTGATGTGGAACATCTTTTCATGAGCTGATTGGCCATTTGCATATCTTATTTGGTGTAATGTGTATTGAAATCCTTTGCCCAATTTTTAACTGGTTTGTTTGTTTTTGTTGATTTGTTCTTTATATATCCTAGATAATCAACCCTTATCAGATACAAGATTTACAGATAGTTTCTCTGTATTTTTCACTTTTTTGATAGTGTCCTTTAATGTACAAATGTTTAAAATTTTGATGGATTTCAATTTATCATCTTTTTTTGTCTATACTCTTGGGTGTCAAATCCAAGAGATTATTGCCAAATCCAATGTTGTGAAGGCTGTCCATTATGTTTTCTTTCAAGTGATTTATAGTTTTAGCTCCAATATTTAGATCTTTGATCTAGTTTGTATTAATTTTTGTATATAGAAAAGGTATATACAAAGGTAGGGGTCCAATTTCATTCTTTTCTTTTGCATGTGGATATCTAATTTTCCCAACCCCATATGTTGAAAAGACTATTCTTTCCCCACTGAATAGTCTTTGGACTCTTGTCCCAAGTCAATTTACCATATACATATGAAGGTTTATTTCTGATTTGTCAGTTATATCCCATTAGTTTATGTGTCTGACCTTTATGCCTGTACCATTCTGATATGATTACTGTAGCTTCAAAGTCAATTTTGAAATAAGGAAGTATAAATCCTCCAACTTTGTTCTTTTAAAAGATTATTTTGGCTATTCAGGGTACCTTTCAATTTAATACAAACTCAAAGATTGCTTTTTCCATTCCTGCAAAAAGCCTGTTGGAATTTTGATAGGGATTTCACAGAATTTGTAGATCACTCTAGGTAGTAACGCCTTGTTAATATCAAGTCTTCCAATTTATGAACGTAGCCTGTGTTTCCATTTATTTATGTCTTTTCAAATTTGTTTCATCAATGTTTTATAGTTTCCACTGTTTAAGTGTTTCACTTCCTTGTTCAATTTGTTCCCAGATATTTTATTCTTTTGGATGCTATTGTAAATGGAATTTTTTCTTAATTTCCTTTCAGATTTTTCATTGCTGGTTTCTAGAAACAAAGCTGTATTTATGTGTGGGTCATGAAAGCCTGCAACTTTGCTATGCTTTTCTATTAGTTCTAGTAATTTTTTGGTTTGTTAAAAAATTCTTTGGATTTTCTATATTTAGAATCATGTCATCTGCAAGTAGGGATAGTTTTGCTTTTTCATTTCCAATTTAGGTATCTTTTTTTGCCACTTACTCTGACTAGAACTTCCAGTCTCAACCCACTTTTACATCATTTTGATCAGGTTTCAAAGTCCTGTGAAAAAAGATCCAATTTGCCTTATTGAGATTATGTGCCCAACCCCTACCCCCTTAATTAGGGGATTTTGATAACTAAAATGTATACATGGAGAAGGAGTTATTCTACTGGATAAAACTGTGACGCTGTTACCAAAGAATGGGGAGATGGATGCTCAGTAGCCAATAAACAAACAAGCGTTGGCTCCAAGGCCCTATATAGTCACAATTAGTTGTGGCAAATCCAAGACTAGAATCCAGGCCCTGTGATTTATAGGCCTATATTCTTGTCCAATAAGCTAGCAGTACTTTGGTACATTTCAATCATAAATTAATTTTCTCAGAATGCTCAGTTCAATAGCTTTGAATTTTCAGTGTTACCACTGACACAGTTTAACTTCTTCTTATTACTATTGAGGTAAAATTATTATATAACATTATATTAGCTTCAGGTGTACACCATAACAATTTGACATTTGCATACATTACAAAAGATCACCACAATAAGTCTAGTTACCATTTTCACCATATAACTGACCCCCTTGCCCCTTTTTGCACACTCTAACCTCTCTCCCTCTGATAACCGCCAATCTGTCCTTCGTATCTATGAATTTTGTTTTGTTTTTGGATCCCACATATAAGTGAAATCATACAATATTTATCTTTCTTTAACTTATTTCACCTCGCATAATACCCTCAAAGTCTATCCATGATGTTGCATATGGCAAGATTGCCTCTTTGTAATGACTGAGAAGTATCCCACTGTGTATATATACCATATCTTATCCGTTCATCCATTGATGGACACTTTCACATGTTGGCTATTATAAGCAGTGTTGCAATGAACATAGGGGTTCAGGTATCTCTTCAATTCAGTGCTTTCATTTTCTTCAGATAAAAATCCAGAACTGGATCATATAGCAATTCTATTTTTAATTTTTGGAGGAAACTCCATACTGTTTTCCATAGGGTTTGTATCTATTTATATTCCCACCAACAGTGCATAATGGTTCCCTTTTCTCTGCAACCTCTCCAACACAAGTTGTTTCTTGTCTTTTTCATAATAGCCATTCTTATAAGTATGAGATGATACCTTATTGTGGTTTTGATTTGAAATTCCTTAATGATTATTGATATCGAGCATCTTTTTATGTGCCATGGGCCACCTGTATGTCTTCTTTGGAAAAATGTCAATTCAGATTCTCTGCCCATTTTTTAATCTGATTTTTGTTGTTATTGAGTTGTGTGAGTTGTGATATATATTGAATATTAGTCTCTTACTGGATATATGATTTGCAAATATCTTCTCCAATTAAGAAGGTTGCCTTTGTATTTTGTTTCTGGTTTCCTTAGCTATGGTTTGATGTAGTCCCAATCATTTATTTTGCTTTGGTGGCACATTGCTTTTGGACTCAGATCCAAAAATACACTGCTAAGACCAATGTCAAGGAACTTACCATCTATGTTTTCTTCTGGGGGTTTTATCGTTTCTGGTTTTACATTCAAGACTTTAATCCATTTTGAGTTAATTTTTTTTATGGTGTAAGAAAGTGGTCCAGTTTCATTCTTTTGCATGTGGTTGTCCAGTTTTCCCAACAGTGTTTATTCAGGAGACGGTTCTTTCCCTATTGTATATCCTTGTCTCCTTTGTCATGAATTAATTGACTATATATACATAGGTTTATTTTGGGGTTCTCCATCTATTTCATTAATTTGTGTGTCTGTTTTTAATACCAATACCACACTGTTTTGGTTGTTACAGTTTTGTTGTATAGTTTGAAATCAAGAAGCCTGATACCTCCAGCTTTGTGGTTTTTTTTGTTTTGTTTTGTTTTGTTTTTTAAGATTTTATTTATTTATTTGAGAGAGAGACCCAGCAAGAGAGCACAAGTAGGGGTGGGGGAGGGGCAGAGGGAGAAGGAGAAACAGATTCCTTGCTGAGTAGGAAGCCCGATATGGGGCTTGATCCCAGGACTCTGGGATCATGACCTGAGCTGAAGGCAGATGCTTAACTGACTGAGCCATCCAGGTGCCTGGCTTTGTTCTTTCTTTTTCTATTTGGGGTCTTCTGTGGTTCCATACAAATTTTGTAATTATTTTTTATAGTTCTGCAAAAAAATGCCATAGAGATTATATTGAATTTGTAGAATTTTGGGGGTAGTATGGACATTTTAGGAATATTTACTCTTTCAATTCATGAGCACAGAATATCTTTCCATTTATTTATGTTTTCTTCAATTTCTTTTCTCAGGGTTTTATAGTGTTAAATATACAGTTTTCACCATCTTGGTTAAATTTATTCCTAGGTATTTTATTCTTTTTGATGTAATTGTAAGTGGGATTGTTTTTTAAAATTTATTTTTCTGATAGTTCATTAGGTTATAGAAATATAACTGAATTCTACATGTTGATTTGTATCTTGCAACTTTACTGAATTCATTTATAGTTCTGATAGTTTTTTGGCAGAGTCTTCAGAGTTTTCTAATATACAGAATCATGTCATCTGAAAATAGTGACAATTTTACTTCTCCTTTACTATTTGGATGCCCTTTAATTCTTTTTCTTTCCTACTTGGTGTGTTTGAGGCTTCTAGTACTATGCTGAATAAGAGTGGAGAGAGTGGGCATCTTTGCCTTGTTCCTGATAGAGAGGAAAAGCTTTCAGCTTTTCACCATTTCATCTTACTGTGCATTTGTCATATATAGGCCTTATTTTGTTGAGGTTTGTTCCCTTTATCCCCATTTTGTTGAGTTTTTATCATGAATGGATGTTGAATTTGGCACAAATTTTTTTTCTGCATCTTTTGAGATGATCATATAACTTAATGTGTTATATTAACAGTGATTGACAAACAGATGTTGAACCATCCTTGTAACTCCAAGAATAAATCCCAAATGTTCATGGTGTATAATCCTTTTAATATATTGTTGAATTTGGTTTGCCAGTATTTTGTTGAGGATTTTTGCCTCTATGTTCATCAGAGATATTGGCCTACAATTTTCCTTGTGGTGTCCTTGTCTGGTTTTGGTATTAGGGTAATGCTGGTTTCATAAGATGAGTTTGGAAGTGTTCCCTCCTCTTTTAAGTTTTTGGAAGAGCTTGAGAAGGATAGGTATTTTATCTTCACAAATGTTTTGTAGAATTCACTAGTGAAGCTGTGTGTTCTTGGACTTTTGTTTGTTAGGCTTTGATTACTGGTTCAATCTCTTTACTAGTAATTGGTTAATTCAGATTTTCTTTTTCTTCTTGATTCAATATTGGCAGGTTGTATGTTTTAGCAATTTATCCATTTCTTCTGTGTTGTCCAGTTTGTTGTCATAAAATTATTCATAGTTGTCCCTTATGATCTTTTGTATTTCTGTGGTATCAGTTATAACTTTTCCTCTTTCATTTCTGGATTTATTTATTTGAGCCTTTTTTCCCCCTTGGTGATTCAAGCTAAAGTTTTGTCAATTTTGTTTATCTTTTCAAAGAAGCACCTTTTAGTTTCTTGACCTTTTATGTATTTTTAAAGTTTCTATTTCATTTATTTCTGTTCTGATCTTTATTATTTCCTACCTTCTACTAACTTTGGGTTTTGTTCTTTTTTTTTTTTTTAAGCTCCTTTAAGTGCAAGGTGTAATATTTTCCCAGATATTTCTGTTTCTTTGTGTTTGTTTGTTTGTTTTAGGTAGGCTTGTATTGATATGAATCTCCCTGTTAGAACTGCTTTTGCCAAATCTCAGATTTTGGATTGCTATAGTTCCATTTTCCTTTGTCTCAAGGTATCTTTTTGATTTCCCTTTTGGTTTCTTTGTTGACCCACTGGTTGTTCAGTAGTAATGTTATTTAATGTCCACCTATTTGTGATTTTTCCAGTTTTCTTTTGTAAATGATTAGTTTCATACCACTGTAGTCAGAAAGATACTTGATATGATTTCAATTTTCTTAAATTTATTGAGACTTGTTGTTTTGTGGCCTAACATGTGTTCTGTCCTGAAGAATGTTCCATGTATGCCTGTGAATAATATATACCTTGCTGCTTTTGGATAGATGTTCTGCATATATCTATTAAGTCCGTTTGGGCTAATGTGTCACTTAAGGCTTATGTTTTGTTATTGATTTTCTGTCTTGTTGATCTATCCACTGATGTAAGTGGGGTATTAAAGTTCCCTACTATTATTGTATTGTCTTCAGTTTCTTTCCTTAGGTCTCTTAATATTTGCTTTATATATTTAGGTGATTTTATGTTGGTGTAAATATTTTTAAATGTTATACTCTCTTGTTGGATTAATCCCTTTATCATTATGTAATCCCCTTCTTTGTCTTTTATTAGTTTTTTGTTTTAAAGTTTATTCTGTCTGATATAAGTATAGATACTCTAGCTTGCTTCATTTCCATTTGCATAGAAACTCTTTTTCCATCCTTCACTTTCTCTATGTCTTTACATCTGAAGTGAGTGTCTTATAGGCAGCAAATAGTCTTCTTTTTTAATCCATTTAGCTATTATGTATCTTTTGATTAGATAGTGTAATCCATTTATATTTTAAGTAATTATTGATAGGTCTGAACTGACTGCCATTTTGTTTTCTGGATGTTTTGTTGTTCCTCTCTGTTCCTTTCTTCTCTTGTTCTTTCCTTGTGATTTGATGAACTTCTTTCATTCGGATTGTTCAGATTCCTTTCTAATTAATCTTTTGTGTTTCTATTGTTTTTGCTCTGTGGTTACAATGAGGTTCATATATAACAGTCTCTCTTTCTAGAGAAGTCTATTTTAAGTTAGTGCAACTTATATTTGAATGTATTCTAACAACTGTACATTTTTATCCTCCCCTATTTTATGTTTTTACATCTTTTATTTCTTATATCCTTTAATTATTATAATTATAGTTATTACTAATTTGTTCTTAACCTTCATACTAGCTTTATAAGTTTAATCCAGTATTCTTACTATACATTTATCTTTTCCAGTGAAAAGATAATATGCTTTCTTATTATGTGTTAGTGTCTTTTCTTTTCTGTTTTCCTTTCAACTTAAAAAACCCCTTTGATATTTCTTGTAAGGCCTGTTTAGTGGTGATAACTCCTTTAGTTTTTGTCTACCTGGAAAACATTTTGGTTCTTCTTCAATTCTGAATGACAGATTAGCTGGGTAGAGTATTGTTGGTTGAAAGTTCTTTCCTTTCAACATTTTGAATACATCATGCCATTTCATCTTGGCCTGCAGAGTTACTGCTGAAAAAACAGCTTGACTGAGTCTTATGGAGATTCCCTTGTGTGTACTAAGTTGTTTTTCTCTTGCTGCTTTCATGATTCTCTCATCTTTAACTTTTGACATTTTAATTATAATTGTCTTGGTATGGTTCTCTCTGGGCTTTCTGGACCTAAGTGTCTGGTTCTTTCCCCAGCTTGGGGAAGACTTCAGCAATTATTTCTTCAAGTAAGTTTTCTGCCTCTTTCTCTTTGTCTTCTCTTTCTGGGCCCCCTATAATCCAAATGCTGTTGGTTGTTGCTGATGTTGTCCCATAGGTTTCTTAAGCTATTTTTACTTTTTCAAGATTGTTTTTTTTCTTTTTGCTGCTCTATTGTATTCTAGGTTACTAGGTCTTCTACTTCACTAGTCCACTGTTGAACCCTTCTAGTGTATTTTTCAGTTCAGTTATTGTATTTTTCAGTGTTGTGACTTCTGACTGGCACTTTTGAATTTTAATTTTTTTTTTTTTTTTTTTTTACCAAATCAGATGAAGTACAATATACGTAGTAGGAATCTAAATGCTGATAGATGGATTTGGATTTTTTTTCTGGTACTTTTGTGAAGATAAGAGAGATTGGAAAATACACAAACTCCATGTTCTTCTAATGGACAGACTACTTCAGAACAGAGGATTATATAGGGGATGACATCTTTAATGACTAATCTAGAGATGAAAAAATTAATATTTTTCACAAATTTAATTTTAAAATGTATGCTGAGATTGTCAAGCATAATGCAGGTATATAATATCCAGTCCAAATATAGTTATATGAGTAAATATGTACCTTACCAGTAGCAAGGTAGTTCTTAGAAATAAATCTTTCTTAAAAAACAAAACCAACTCCTTCACCAAAACCATAAATCAAATCCTTATGATCTCAAATGAGGTAGAGTTCCTTTCTAATTTTTATAAAAGTGAATGGATTTAAAATAAAGACAAAGAAAAAAATTAAAATTAATATATTTTCCAGGTCATTTATATGTTTGTGGTCTCTCAGCATGTTCTCCAAACCAGCAGCATCAGCATTACTGGGCGTGCATTAGAAATGCAGAATCCCAGGCTCAGTGTAAGTAGTGGTAGCTGCTTGTCTTTGGTTCAGTAGTGACATCCAGATCATAAGTAAAAATTAGATTTGTTTCTGTGGATTCAGAATGTATTTTGTACTAGGTAATGGGATAATGTCTTTTTAAAACCTCCAGACCACCCTATGTTCCAGGTCTTATCATCTCTGGTGCACAGATAAGGAAACCAAAGATTGAAGGTTGTTCAATATCATAAAATGTATAACTAAGTGAGTGGAGATTCCCACTCAGGTCAGTTTAGATCCCAAGTGCATGCTTAAAACTTGTGCACTCACGGGGCACCTGGGTGGCTCAGTGGGTTAAGCCGCTGCCTTCAGCTCAGGTCATGATCTCAGGGTCCTGGGTTCGAGTCCCGCATCAGGCTCTCTGCTCGGTGGGGAGCCTGCTTCCTCCTCTTTCTCTCTGCCTGCCTCTCTGCCTACTTGTGATCTCTCTCTGTCAAATAAATAAATAAAATCTTAAAAAAAAAAAAAAAAAAAAAACTTGTGCACTCACTCTCACTCCAGTGAATTTAGAAGTAGCTTATAACAAAAAACCCTCTGATGCACCTGTTTTGTGTCAAGCCTGCAGAAGTTGGTTTTACTCCACTTTGTGGAGAACTGCTATGGAAAACCAACTTATTTCTTAATTATTTTGTCTCTTCAATTTATTGACATCTAGAGACTGTTTCTAATGCTGCAGTTAAAAAAACTGCCACATGCTCCAGGGATCTCCCTGCAGACCACTAATCCAACACTTAGGCCGGGACAGCTGAGCTTGGACTAGGGAGAAACCTAATCCAGGATTTCCATCACATGAGTTGTTGCCTTTTTTTCATTATACTTGACCCCTAATGGATTCAGCTTCATAAAGTCAGAAAAAGAGGGAAAGAAAGCAATTTATTCATGTTTTCACTGGAGCTCACTGCAGACATGAAATTTCTCTAAAAATGCAAATCATTTGGTACAAGAGAAGTGAAACTCAGTAGCTAAAGCTCTTAGAGGAAAGCGCTTTCCCAGGGCTAATGTTTTTATGCCCAGTGATTGAATAAATCGATCCATTTATTACAACATCTTTGCTTAAGTTTTTTATTCCTGGGTGAATGTGTCTAAGGGTACTGGAGGACTCTTCTTTAACACTAAGAAAATTGATTACACTTGTTAATTTGGCTTTTAATCTTAGATGTATCAAAATAAATACCATAAACAAGTGTAGAAGAAATCAATATGGATCTGTTTGATATCAGATTGATCAAAGGAGGATTTAGTAAGCCTCTAAGATGTAAAGACTAATGTACAAACTAAGCCCTTACTTATGTAATATGACTTTAGACAAGCTCAGTATCTGAAAGAAACTATTTCTGAAAACAGAAATGGTGCACTTTTGTTGCATTAAAGAAAAATCCCCAGAAGGCCTACCTATCCAAGGTATTTAATGTGAACATTTGTTTTTAAAAGATTTCTTGTCTTTTGTCCAGCCATTCTTGTTAATTCATAGGGCACCATATCACAGGTTTTTTTTTATGTTACAAAAAGCAAAAATTACACTTAACAAGTGTAAGGTTGGTCATAAAAAATAGATAAAACAACACTCCTAAAAGCTTAGATATCACAAGGAAAGGTGGTTAGTCATTCCTCACAGAAGGCGAGGACAATGAGAAGTAAAAGTCATACACAAAGACTCCGACCATGTTACATAGACCAGCTCTGAGTCACTATGTATTTTGTAGAACTCCAAGTAGCAAACCAATTGCTCCAGGAATACTCTTTTGATTAAACATATTTTTAAATTCTACTTGTACAATAATGAATGAGAGAGAGATTCATGTTACGCCATTCTCAGAATGGTATAATTTTAAACTGCTTTACCAGTAGTGAGTATAATTTATGTTGAATGTGCACTGTGTCTTTCAGCTAGTAAACTCGATTAATTTGCCATTCATTCAACAGAAATTCTTTGAGCACCCATCAAATGAGAAACATATTTGTGGGATAGTTGCTGGTTTACAGTTTGCAACAGTGTTCAAATTAGATGAATTCAGAGCACATGGCCAAAGGGACAGCTTGGAGCTCAAGTGCAATCATGGCATTAACTCTCTGGAACAGTGCCTGATCTTCAGAGAAGGAATGACAATTTTATGTACAATTTCTTAAAGCAATTAATTTAGGATAGCCCAGTAGGGAGCACAGAGTTTCAAAACAAATATTAAGACAATAACATAATACATATAAATGCATTTAAATGCTCATCTCCACAATAATAAGTCTGTTGGGTTTTCCATTGTGGGACTCAGATTTTTTGATAGCTTGATTTGTTGGTCAAAAATTTGAAAATCAGACAATCTCTGTGTTAGGGCATGTCCCCTCAGTGTGTGCACATTATAAAACTGTGCATGTATTTTGACTTACAGATAACCAACCAGAAGTCATTTTTATAAAACTTTTTGTGGTTTGAATTTAAGTATAGGATCACCATTTCTTTGCAGCCTTCAGGTAATAGACTTTTCTCTTTTGAAAAGTAATACATTGGGCGCCTGGGTGGCTCAGTGGGTTAAAGCCTCTGCCTTCGGCTCAGGTCATGATCCCAGAGTCCTGGGATGGAGCCCTGCGATTGAGCCCTGCATCGGGCTCTCTGCTCATCAGGGAGCCTGTTTCCTCCTCTCTCTTTGCCTGCTTCTCTGCCTACTTGTGATCTCTGTTCTGCCAAATAAATAAATAGAATCTTAAAAAAAAAAGTAATACATGCATTCCTGTCGCTGCAGTATTTTGCATGATGTCTTAGAGATAGTGCATTGTTTAATGTTTCTGAATTTCTGAATGTTTGTAACTTATGATTTATTTTTTTAAATATGGCATATAAAATATTCGTTGGCATATATTGAATGACCGGTAAATGTCTGTTGAAAGAGACAGAATGCATGAATATGTCTGTTCTTAAAAGTTTAGTTGAGAACACGAAAGATACATAATTAAAACAAAGCTATTTGTTTGAAGTGCCAGATAATTAAAACAAATTGTTTAGCAGGACAACGCTTTTTTTTTTTTTTTTAAGATTTTATTTATTTATTTGACAGAGAGAGATCACAAGTAGGCAGAGAACAGACAGAGACAGAGAGAGGAGGAAGCAGGCTCCCTGCCCAGCTGGGACTCGATCCCAGGACCCCGAGATCATGACCTGATCCGAAGGCAGAGGCTTTAACCCACTGAGCCACCCAGGTGCCCCAATGGACAACTCTTTAACTAGTACATAATAAGTACTCCATTTTAAGAACTGGTTTTCCTCTTGAATGTATTATATGCTTATCTTGCAAGTAGGAAATGTTTAAACTTTTAGTCACAATTTCTGAAGTGCTCAGAGAAGAAATGATATTTTTATGTACAATTGCTTAAAATAACTTAAAAGTTTAAAGAAATACTTAATTTAATTGTTCCTTACTGTCTTAATGAAAGGAGGTTTCAGCTACACAAATTGTATTAATTTATATGGATTCAGTATTTTAAAGAGCAAAGAGATATTGAGTCTACTTTCCCCATTTCAGTTATGGAACTATAGTGTGTGTGGTTACAAAGGGAAGAAGAGAGAAAAATTAGCAGAATTGGAAGATTGTTTATCCCTACAACACAAATAATTTCTGCTGTTCAAGTTTATCTTCTTTAGCTCTTCTGCACTGTAGTTAAGGAATAAAAAAGGTACTCTATCTTAAAACCAGACATATTTTAGTAGAAAGATGCTACTTAACTTATGCTTTCGTGAATGGGAAGATCTGAAAAATAATAATACCTATTGAGATAATAAAAGTTATTGGAAAAAGACTACGTTTATGGCTACTTCCTTTTGGATAATTAAGCTGAAGAAAAATATAAAATAAGCCTTGTAGTGATAAGACAATATCAAATTTATATATTTGCATACACTTATATATTTTTATGTACATATTTATAATTACATACATAATATATACATATATAAATAAATATAATATAAACATATTAAAATACATATAATATAAATATAAAATACATTAAAATATATGTTCATTATTCTTGTCTTTTTTTAAAAAAAATTCTGGCCATTTTTATGTTACCTAGGAAACTGAGAATAAAAAATAAAATCCTAAGGGTGCCTCGGTTGCTCAGATGGTTGAGCGACCTACCCTTGGTTTCAGCTGGGGTCATCATTTCTGGGTGTGGGATCTAGCCCCTGGTGGGCTCCACACACATCAGGGAGTTGGCTTGAGGATTCTCTCTTTCTGCCTCTGCCCCTCCCCGTGCTTGTGCTCCCCCCTCAAAATAAATAAATAAATCTTAAAAAAGTAAAACAAAACTATGTAGTTTAAACTTTGTTGACTTGCTCTAGCATCATACAGCATTTCATCATACATAATGAGACAGTAAAGTAAATTACATATTAACTTGAATAGAGTCCCTTATATTGATAAACCTGAACTACCGATTTAAAAATTTCCCTGACACAGCTTCTGCTTTCCTATCTCAGTTATCCCCCACTCTGGCTGACCTGTTCTCTTATTTAAATACTATTACATAATTACACGTTTCTCTTTGGTACCTGTTTATCCTACCCAGGGTTGAGTAATACTTTTCATTAAGATGGTACACCAACAGCATATTTAGAATGACATTAGAGAGCAATGATGACTCTATGGAGGCCACTTTTTCTAAACTATAAAAATATAAACTATGTGTAGTAAAGAGGTTTAAACTTTGGAAAGTAAAGTGATTAGAACAGTCTTATTGTGCAGACATTATTACAGAGGAAGATTTTATTAAATCCTTTATGAGTGAAAAAATAATAGGCCCCCATATAGACTATTTGTGTCTCCTCCCCCAAATTCACATGTTAAATCCTAATGCCAAATGTGAGGGTGTTTAGAGGTGAGGCCTCATGAATGGGATTAGTGTTCTTATAAAAGAGGCCCCAGGGAACTCTGTGACCCTTCCCACCATATGAGGTCAGAGGGAAAAGGTGATGCGCTGTGTACCAGAAAGTGGGCTCTCACCAGACATTGAATCTGCCAGTACCTTGATCTTTAGTCTCCAGAACTGAGAAATAAAATCGTGTTTTTTATAAGCCACCCAGTCTATAGTATTTTTGTTATAGTAGCCCAATAGACTAAAACAAGTTCTAAGAATCCTCTAATTATTCCATGTTCATGTTTAGTTCTGAAGTTGTTTTTCTGAATAGGTGATATATGCACATGGTACCTCTTTTTTTAAGGTTGGACAGTGAAAAATCTGCCTGCTTTGACCCCCAGGTACTTAGTTCCCCTCCCTAGAGGCAATTACTGTTACTGTTTCTTGGGTATCATTTTGGAAGAAATCTATGCATATGTAAAAGGATAAAAAATATGTATGTTCATATAGGAATATATAATACATATTTTATGTCTTGTTTATACACAAATGTCACCATACTTCACACATACTTCTGTACTTTTAAAGGAACAGTATTTATTAGATATCATTCTCTGTTTTTGTTTTTTTAAACATGGACGTTAGTTTTTAGAGCAGTTTTAGGTTCACAGCAAAACCTAGTGGAAAGTACAGAGTTCCCATATACCCCACACCCTTACACACATTGCTTCTTCCACTATTAATATATCCCATTAGAGTGGTACATTTGTTATAATCAATGAGCCTACACTGACATGCCATTTTTACCTGGGTCCACAGGTTACATTAGAATTCACTCTTGGTGGTGTATCGTCTATGGGCTTGGACAAATATATAATGACATGTATCCACCATTGTAATATCATACATAATAGTTTCACTTCCCTAAAAATCCTCTGTTCTCTTCCTTCCTTCAACCCCAATCCACAGCAAACACTGATTTTTTTTTCTTTTTACTGTCTTCATAGTTTTGGCCTTTCCCAGAATGCCACAGAGTTGAAATCATACAGTATGTAACTTTTTCAGATTCAGGTTCTTTCTTTCTTTCTTTCTTTCCTTCTTTCTTTCTTTCTTTCTTTCTTTCTTCTTAAAATTTTCTTTATTTATTTGAGAGAGAGAGAGAGTGAGAGAGAGCATGAAAGGGGAGAAGGTCAGGGGGAGAAGCAGATTACCCATGGAGATGGGAGCCCAACATGGGACTCGATTCCAGGACTCTGGGATCATGACCTGAGCTGAAGGCAGTTGCCAAAGGAGCCACTCAGGCACCCCAGATTCAGGTTTCTTTCATGTAATAACATACATTAAAGGTTTCTCTGTGTCTTTTCTTACCTTGATGGCTCAAGTAAGAAGTGCGATGGCTGGATGGTATGATCAAACTATGTTTAATTTGTACCGTTTTGCAGTCCCACCAGCAATAAATGAGAGTTATCATTGCTCCAAATTCTTGTCAGCATTTGGTGTCATCGTGTCCCAGGTTTTGGCAATTCTAATAGGTGTGTACTAGTATCTCATTTTAATTTGCAATTCCTTAATGACATATGATATGGAGCATCTTTTTATATGCTTATTTGCCACTTGCGTATCTTCTTTGGTAAAGTGTCTGTCCAGATCTTTGTCCCATTTTAAAAATCAGGTTGTTTGTAGGTTTGTGGGTTTTTCAGGTTGTTTGTGTTCTTGGTGTTGGGTTTTCTTTCTTTTAAGATTTTATTTATTTATTTACCTGACAGAAAGAGAGAGAGGGTACAAGCAGGGGGAACAGCAAAGGGAGAAGGAGAAGCAGGTTCCCCGCTGAGCAGGAAGACTGACATGGGGCTCCATTCCAGGACCCAGGGATTATCACCTAAGCCTAAGGCAGATGTTTAACTGACTGAACCATACAGGGGCCCCTTTAAGAGTTTTTTAAATAGTGGTCTTTATCAAAAGTGTCTTTTGTAAATATTTTCTCCCAGTCTGTGACTAGTCTTCTCATTCTCTTGATTATTCTCTCTTAATACAAATGGAGTTGAATCATTCATTGATAACACTGGAATAGTATTCCACATATGGATATACTACAATTTAAACAGTCACTAAAAATAAATAAATAAACAAACAAATAAATAAACAGTCACTAAATGTCTTGTTTGATAATTAAGTTGCTTGCAGTCTTTTATTGTTACGATGCTATAAATCAACCCTTGAACATTGGTGAGTCTTCTGCATTAGCTTTTCCTTCAGCTTGGATTGTTGTCTCCCTGAGAGATGATTATGGTTCACTCCCTTACTTCATCTAGGTCTCTCCTAAAATGTTACCTCCTTTGAAAAGTCTTCTTTTCCATTCTCCCTAAAATAGAACTGTCCCATTCCATCTCTCTTTCTCTAGATCTATTTTGTATCTATATAGCTCCATGTAAAGTTTATATATGACACATTTTACTACTCTCTATATTATATTACATTATACTATATATATCATGTTATGCTATATGTTTATTTTTTTGGTTGTCTAGATTTCCCTCTAGTGAGTAAGCTCCATGAAGGCAGAGATTTTGTTTTGTTTGCTGCTGTATATCTAGTGCCTCTGGTATGCTTACCACATAGAATCGTAGAGATATTTAGTAAACAGTTGAGTGAATGCATGAATGACAGTGTTGGTCTTTTTGTTGAATAAATATAGAATTACTGGTTCAAAGCTCTGTGCACTTAAAATTTCTATACTGACAAACTGCTCTTCCTAAATGTTGCATCTATTCTTTTGCCAGTAATATGTGGGAGATCCTATATCATCACATGCTCACCAACATATTGCATTATCAAATTTGCCAATTTGATAGCTGAAAAATTGCTTCTTACAGTTTTAACTCACATTTTTCTAATCATGAATAAATTTCAGCACATCTTACATTAAAATCTACTTTTTAGTAAATTCTCCATTAAAATAAAAAATAAAAATACATTAAAACCCATCATTTTAACCCATTAAAATACAAAATGGGTTATAAAGATTTTGCCTATTGATTTATGAGACCTTTATATGTAAAAGAAATGAGACTTTTATGACATTCGCACATTTTTTTCCAAGTTCATTTTTTTTATTTTTAAAATTTGTTTGTGGTATTTCTGTTATGCAGAAATGTTTTATTTTTATAAAGATATGTTGTCACTCTTTTCTCTTTTGGTTGTAGAGTTGGGTTGGCTGCCCTGTGATGTTAGGTCCCTTATGAATTCAAGAAATTTGTTTTGTAGATTTTCTAGGTTTTTGTTATTGTTGTTGCAGTAAAGGTGAGAATGACATTCTTTTCAGCTTTCTGCATTTAAGCAGAAGCTAGAAGACTATTGAATTTTACATGTTAATATTGTACTTAACCATCTTACCACTCTTATAATGTTTTTCATTTGCTTTTCCTTAATTTTTCAATTCAATGATTTATATCTATGTAAATAAGTGTACACTCTTCTCATACTTATCCAGTTCTTATATATGCTCTTTCTTTATAATAATGTTAAGTGATAGCAGTCATCATGGGGCTCTTTGTTTTATTATTGTCTTTAATGGAATTATTCCTAGCATAAATGATGAATTTTATTAAATGTGTTATGAACATCCATTGAGATGATCATTTGATCTTTTTCTTTTTAATTGTTCATTCATTTGACAAATTCTTATTGAGTGCCTATAATGTGTCTATTTTAGTGGTTAAACAGATAGTATTTAAATTTTTTTAAAAAAATATTTTATTTATTTACTTGACAGAGAGAGAGATCACAAGCAGGCAGGGAGGCAGGCAGAGAGAGGAGGAAGCAGGCTCCCTGCTGAGCAGAGAGCCTGATGCGGGGCTCGATCCCAGGACACTGGGATCATGACCTGAGCCGAAGGCAGAGGCTTAACGCACTGAGCTACCCAGGCACCCCAAACAGTATTTAAAAAGCAAAACATGGCATTCCAGATAATATGTGCTACAGAGGGAAGGGTATATACATATAGGGAGTGCATATATGGAAGCTGGTTTGCAACTTTAAAAAGTCTGATATTTGAGGGCACCTGGGTGTCTCAGTCAGTTAAGCATCTGCCTTTGGCTCAGGTCATGATCCCAGGGTCCTGGGATAGAGACCTGTGTCGGGCTCCTTGTTCAGTGGAGAGCCTGCTTCTCCCTCTCCCTCTGTTGCAGCTCCTCCTGCTTGTGCTCTCTCTCTGTCACTCTGTCGAATGAATAAAAAAAAAAAATCTTTTTTTAAAAAAATTTTAAGATTTTATTTATTTATTTGACAGAGATCAGAAGTAGGCAGCGAGGCAGGCAGTGGGGGGGTGGGGGAAGCAGGTTCCCCGCTGAGCAGAGAGCCCGATTCAGGGCTCAATCCCAGGACCCAGAGATCATGACCTGAGCCAAAGGCAGAGGCTTTAACCCACTGAGCCACCCAGGAACCCCATGAATGAATAAAATCTTTAAAACATAACAAAAAAAAAAGTATGGTATTTGGAGAAAATTCCAAGGAAAATAAGCCAGGGACTATCTGGAAGAACACAGGCAAAAGGAACAGCAAGTACAAAGATTCTGAGGTGGAAGCATGTCTGATATGTTCCAGGAACAGAAAGAAGGCCTGTGTTGGAAGAAGAGCATAAGCAAGGGTCAGGCAAAGGATAGTAGGAATGACTATTGGAGAGGTGATAGAGGGCCAGTCATGCAGGGTTTCGAGGCCATTTTCACTGTGTTCGCTTTTACTCCATGTAAGATGGAAATCATTTGGAAAGAAATTTCAAGCAGAGAAGTGACATAATCTAACTTGTATTTTAAAATAATTACTCTGACTACTTTTTGAGAATCGACTGTACCGGAAGCTATATCAACAGTCTAAATAAGATATGCAGTGGCTTGGACCATGCTGATGGTAGTGGAGACAGTAAGAAGTTTCATGATACTGGATATGTTTTCAAGGACTAGCTGACAAGATTTGTTGGCAGATTTGATGTGGTGTGTGAAGAGATTAGGGATGACACTCAGCTTTTAAATTTGTGCAAATGGAAGGGGAAGCACCTATTAATTGAGACATGAAAGTCTGGGAGAGCTCTATTTGCACCCATTTGAGGTGACTGATGAGAATATAATTCTGGACCTTTAAGTCTGAGATGTCTATTAGATAGCCAAGTGAAGATGTCACTTGTGTACACAAGTCTGGAAATCAGGGGAGAGCACTATTAGTTCTCAGTTAATGATTGAGAATTATTAATGATTTTCAGTAGAACCATAGGTGATATTTAAGGCCATGAAATTGGTTGAGATTAATAAAAGAATGAGTGCAAATAGAAGAGAGAAAAAACTGAAGCTTGGGCTATGGGTCACTATAACATTTAAATATCAGGAGGATTAAGTGGAACTCGCAAAGGAGACTGAGAAGGAGCAGCTAGTGACCGACTTTGTTCAGTGTTGCTGAGATGTCAAATAAGAAGAGGAGGATGGGAAAATGACTATTGGATTTGGAACGTGAAAGTCATCAGTGAGTTTAAGAAGAACAGTTTTGGTGGAAGATGGGACTAGAAACCTGATGCAAGTGGGTTCAGGAGAGAATGAGAAGGGAGTGATTAGAAAGAGCTAATATAGATGATTATTATAAAGAATATTGCTATGAAGTGTAGCAGAAAAATGGGGGCAGTAAATGGTGGGGATTGTGAGGTCAAAAAGAAATGTTTTGAAGATAAGAGATATTACAGCAAAAACTATATGCTGATGAGAACGACCTACAGACCATTTGATGCAGAGGGTTCTAGAAAGGGGAGAATTTCTGGAGGTAATGGCTTTAAGAACATGAGAATGGTTAAGCTATATTTTACAGGTGGAGAGACAGTCAATCTTTAGTAACAGGAGACAATGTATATAGAGAAGATATGTAGGTGGGTGGATAGATGTAGCGATGATACATTATTGAAGTTCCTTTTTGTTTTTTGGTGAAAGAGGAAGAGGAATCATCAATTGAGAGTAAAGATGGGAGAGGAAGTGTTGGAGTTTTGAGAAAAGGGGACACAATAAGAAATAGTTGGCAGGGAGAAGTGAAGGGAGAATGAACCATGGGGATGCAAGGACGGGGGTTAGCAACAAGGACCAACTTCAGGTTAGTGACCATGATCACTTAAAATGGCGTCAGTCGGTATGGCTGTATGGTTTTGCAGCAACATTCAGTAGCATGGATGCAAACAAGAAGTAGACGGTGAGGTGAATTTATTTAGTGTTATGGTTTCGGTTTTACCAGGCAAGTATGAAGAAGAAAGAGGGTCAAGGGATGGGCCACAGACTTTAAGCTGCTATAGACAGAGTGGTTTCATGTAGAATTTCTTCCGGGAATATTTTAGGGAATTTGTATGTTTTACTGAATACTGAATTGCATTATAAAAGATAAGTTAATTAGTTGGGAAAACATATAAAAGTATTATAATTCCCTGTTGAGAATTAAAGCTTAACAATATGAAGATGTTACTTTTTTTTTTTTTTTAAAGAAGTCCACTAGCACTAAGTTGAAGGCAAGTACAGGAAATGCTGACACAGATTAAAGTTAAAGCTGACATTCCTGGAAAGGTCATGAGAACATGTAAGAGAGAAATGGTCATGATTCGGTCCATCTTGTTTTTAGCTATTGCCACTTTATAAGGATGTGTGGCACTGTCTGCTACTGATAGTAAGTTTTTCTTTCAAATAAAATAAATGTTATTCAGCTTACATAAGTAGTATACTTAATACAAATTCTGAGTGGTATTCCAAGAAATAAGGTTTTGAAACAAACAATCCTAAAATTCACATTTTTGATATGTGATTCTGAGCAGCACTATTCAACTTCAAGGAGACTGAAATGTTATGTTATTTGAATACTTACCCAGTAAGGTTTACTGGTATTTTCTCATGTTTGAATATTCACTATAGGCAATAGTTCTTTGTAAATTTTACTCAACTCATTATTTCTTTAGATATCTCTATTTTTAAAAATTATAGACTGCTTTTTTAAGATTTTATTTATGTATTTATATATTTATTTAGAGAGCACAAGCAGGGGGAGGGGCAAAGGCAGAGGGAGAGAGAGAATCTCAAGCAGATACTGCACTAAGTGTGGAGCCCTGTGCTACACTGGGCCTTATCTCACAACCCTGAGGCCATGACCTGAGCTGAAATCAAGAGTGGGACAGACACTTAAGTAACTGAGCCACCCAGGTGCCCCAGATTATAGGCTTCTTAATTTACCAACAGTAAGTCAAGAGTATGAAGACCATGGAAGTATTTTAAGAATAAGTTATGATTTGGGGGAATTCCTAGAAATTTTGTTACTCAGTATCAAATCCCAACAATTAATGTTTGCTGGGAATTTGGGGATGCTATTCAGAAGGATGGACAGGAGGAAACTGAAGAAAAATGAAAAGGTGGTATGATCAACTGATGATATAGGTCCTGTTAGAAGCCTGCTTATTATATTAAGGAAACTGGAGGGCCAGGAGATCAGGGGATGCTTGAAATTGAATTTGTGAAGGGCAGTGAAGTTATTGCTATTGGCAGACCTAGGTTTAACTATGTGGATGAGAGGGTAAGGTAAGATGAAAGACAAGGACATTGAAGAAGACGACGCCCAGAAAGTGAGAGAGGAAACTGTTGGAGGGATCAGTATGTGGATACTGAAATTACCAAAAATTAACAGGCATAGGGATGATGGACGATGAGCCAGGAGCTAAAAGCTTCAAGGAGTGAGAGGAGATATATGGAGATAGACAACTGCCAACCCGAAGAGGTTGAAGAGTACAGCTTCATTACTTGAGATTTGTAGGTAGAGTTTTAGTGAGCAAGGAGGGACAATATGGCCAAGGCTATTTGTCATTTTGCAGGCTCAATGGCCCCCAGGCTATGGATGAGAAAACTGCCATCGCTTGAGAGAACTGCAGAGAAAGAGGTGTCCTTCGGGGACAGCCAGGTTTGACTTTGCATAAGGCGGCAAAGGGAATGTTGGGAGAAAAACTGGAGGTTGTTTTTCTAACCATGTATTCCTGAGGGCTTACTGAAGGATTTCAGTAAGCGAAGAGGGTTGAGAGATGTGATTGGAAAAAAGGTAAGTAGAAGACGTTGTGGAAATGAAGGTCTTGGGAGATCAGGGATTTCTGTCATCACTGCAATAGACAGTTATAGAGATAGTGAGATGACTCCTGAGAGCCTCAGGCAGACCATGGGGGCAAATCTAGGAGTGATAAGCTGAAGCAAGGTAGGAGTTCTGCCTCGAGCTCACAGAAATTGAGGTGCTCTCTTTACTCCTGCTGCTCCTGTGGAGGCAGAGGTGAAGTGACATTTTTCAGAACACCTGGATCTCTAGTTGAGTAGGAGAAGTCTGAGGTCCATTTTAACTCTTACAGTGGAATGATAGACTTATTCCAGTGGCAGTGAGTTGTATCAATAGATTTCCTAATACTGGACTGGCTTTCCACTGCTGTTACAAATCTCAATTGGCCATGGTGTGTTATTCTTTTAAATAGTCTATTTGTTTTATTTATTCAAAATTTTGTATCATTGCTTGTGAGATTGGTCTATAATTCTTTTTTAGTGCTTTGTCAAATTTTTGCATTAAATTTTATATTAGTTTCATAAAAACAACTAGATCCTTTCTTCCCCCTCCCCCATAATCTTGAAAAGTATAAACACCACTGGCATTATCTATTCCTTAAAAGTTTGGTAGAACTCAACTGTGGAAGTTTTTTATATATTAAGGATAAAAGTGTTGCTATTACTTGTTTTTATTATATCACATCATTGAGAAAGAGGCTCCCTGGTTTGACTTTGTAGACTTAGCACCAAACTAAGTGTCTGAAATGGGCAATATTGTTATCATCAACATTACAAACTGTGATTCATATATCAAAAAGAAAAGGATAAGTTAAAATATCTTAATATTAGGGTTCTTTTTTAACCATTCCTTTGTTTTCGAAGCTTTCACCTTAATTTAGCCTCTATTATCTACTTAGGATGGCAGCCTTCTTTTTATTTTTTAAAAATTTTTTATAAACATATATTTTTATCCCCAGGGGTACAGGTCTGTGAGTCGCCAGGTTTACACACTTCACAGCACTCACCAAAGCACATACCCTCCCCAATGTCCATAATCCCACCCCCCCTTCTCCCAACCCCCTCCCCCCAGCAACCCTCAGTTTGTTTTGTGAGATTAAGAGTCACTTATGGTTTGTCTCCCTCCCAATCCCATCTTGTTTCATTGATTCTTCTCCTACCCATTTAAGGCCCCATGTTGCTCATATGATAGTTGTCTTTCTCCGCTTGACTTATTTTGCTAAGCACGATATGCTCTAGTTCCATCCACGTTGTCGCAAATGGCAAGATTTCATTTCTTTTGATCACTGCATAGTATTCCAGTGTGTGTGTGTGTGTGTGTGTGTGTATATATATATATGCCCTTCATTCATATTAGAGGATGAAGATTATGAGAAAAATTGAAAAAGGTGGACATGTCTTAGAATTCAATAAGAAGAGTAGGATCTATTGAATGTTATAGAAAATGATTTTCTGTCTTTACTGAGAACAAAATCAACAAATAAATTTTAAGGTTTGAGTTCAGTAAGAATCCCAGATACTGGGAGAAGTCACTAAGGGAAATTTTAGACTATGGACTTTAACTTAATGATGGAGTTTTATTAGTAAAAAATAATCTCAGTGTTATTTGCTAAAATCCAGACAATGGCCTTTCAACTTTTTACCTTGCACGTGGTAGGCACACCAAATGAGCATTTGTTTTGCTGTTTGGCTGAATGAGTCTGGTGTGTTTTGATATAGGAGTGTATCACCCCTGGGAATCCTATGCTTTCAAGATTTAATATTACTAAATTAAGTACTTGGAGCTTTGCAGTTCTTTTGATGCTATTGGTATTTGTTTTATCAATCATATTTAGGCTACCATCTACTTCTGCAGCTTAGAAAGTTTAATGCAATGTTCATTTTGATAATTTATAACTCCCTAATCCTCACACACAACTCTCGTTTTCTTGTTTTGATGCCTTTGCTTATGGTATTGCTTCTGTTGGTCTACATATGGCCAAGCTAACCTTCAAGGCCTTGTTCACATGCCCTGTCCACCATGAGTCATTCCTTATGCTTCCAATTTAAAGTTACCTTTCTGTCTTTTGGAACTCCTGTAGCGCTTTCTCTCTTCTATAGCACATATTATGTTGTACCTTATATTCTGGTTATTTGTGTGCATTATTTTCTTCTAAATTATGACTGTAAAATGAGATTAAGATTAAAATTTGTATTCTTGAGATGCTCTGTATGGGGCACACATCACTTCTCCTCATATCTTGCAGATGTAATCTTGTCCTGGCCATACCTATCCTCTTCTCTGGACTACTGCAATAGCCTCTGAATTGGGCTCCTTGCTTCTGGTCTTAGTCTCCAGTCCATCCTCTATCCTGCCGCCAGTATTCCACATGTACATTACCAATAAGTTGCAGCTTATTTACATTTACATTCGTAAAATGTTCTAGCAATCTGTCAAACTGCAATCTCTTAAACACACCTTGACCCTTCCTGGGTCAGCCTTTCCTTCAGCTACTGGGTGAATTCCTAGCCAACTTTCAACATGACTCAAAAGCTTCTCCTCTGCGAAGCCTTCTCTAAATGGGGTGAGTCTCCTTTGTTCATGGCACCGAATATCTTGATTTTAGATCTTACTAGACCGTGCTAAGAGGCCCAGGGACCTCTGTAACAATGGTAGTCAGCATTCCGGGATCCTAGTGGGTTCATGTGCACTGCCACATTTAATATACTGGAATAACAGTATTCTCCTCAGGTTATGGATGGATATGCATAGAGGGCCAAAGAGTCTAAACGACACAACTGGTAAATGATGGGACCATGATTTGAACCTGGGTGATTTGGTCCCAGAAGGGGCACTTTTCATTACCACTCCATTTGCTGAACAACTCCTACTCTACAGAGGCTCCTTCCCCCCACCCCCGTCTTGTCCAGACTCTACTTGGGCTATCAGCTTCCAACCTGTACTGAAGAGTTAGTCCTATTTTCCTAGTGTAAAAACTTTTCCTAGTGAAAAAAAATGCCAAGTTTGTTTTGGAAAATGCCAAGAAATTAGGGCTTTTTTGTCCATCTACCTGGAATTTCTGGGTTTGGGAAGCCCCAAGGAGGTTTCAGGGTGGCCCTTTTGCTCAAGGGTGTAACTGGACATGTTGCTCTTGAATGGTCAAGGTCTGACTTCTAGGTTATGACCAAGTTCATGCTTTGAGACAGCAGACTCTGCTACAGCCCAAGTACAAGATTTGTTTGTGGCACTTTTGTAATAGCAAGAGAAAGTGTACCACTGGGGGCCACTGAAGAACTTTAAGGGGGCATATGGGGATCCTATTTGTAAGGAGATAGACCTCGTTTATAGTCAGGATGGTATATAAATCAGTCTGCTGAGAAAATATACCTAATAATTATAAATAAAAAAAACGCTTCAAAACACTGAAAAACACATCTGTTTACACACAACAGTCTGAACTAACCTTCCTTCCACCTTCCCGCCCTCTTCTTCCTTTCTTTTCCTTTCCTCCCTCCTTTTCCTCTTTTAAAACAAAAACAGTTTATGGTTTAAGAAAATGGTCTAGTTTTCATTTTTCTACATGTGGCTGTCCAGTTTTCCCAGGGTGATGGCCTTAGGGAAAGCATGTGACGGGAGGAGCACTGGGTGTTACATGCGGCTGATAAATGATTGAACCCTACATCTGAAAACTATCCTTGTACTATAGGTTGGCTAATTGGATTTAAACAAACAAACAAACAACTAAAACAGTTGATCTGTGTGCCAGAATAAAATAAAAGGTTAGATTAGATTAGGCTACATATATGCAACATGCTTTTTTTTTTTTTTTTAAGGTTTTTTTATTTTTTTCACACACAGAAAGAGACCACAATGAGGCAGAGAGGCAGGCAGAGAGAGAGAGAAGAGGAAGCAGGCTCCCCGCTGAGCAGAGAGCCCAACGCGGGGCTCAATCCCAGGACCCTGGGATCCTGACCTGAGCTGAAGGCAGAGGCTTTAACCCACTGAGTCACCCAGGTGCCCCTATGCAACATGCTTTAATAATATCACTTTCTGTAAGACGAGATCTTAATGAAAATATAAAACAAACAAAGAGAACACAAAATGCAATGCAAAATAAATTTCTCAGCTAGAACTTGTCTCTGCGAAAGCATTAACTAACTGCTCAGGCTGACATCACAGGAGAAATAAGTCCTTAGCCCTGAGCCTTTTACTCTCCACATACATTAGTCAAAGACCTTTTGTCCCAGCAGGAAAGGCCAGGGGAACTCTCTAAATCTCTTGTGGGAAATGTTCTCAGGATCATGGGTTTTTAAGAAGGAAAACATACAAAAACCCGAAGCCTCTTCTAATAGGCCTTAGGAGGGCGGGAGAATACAGTTCACGATGAACTTTAAGGAAACACTCAAATGTCAGCCGAATACGTGTTTTCAATGCTCTACACTGGAAAATTTCTATTACCTCACTCACAGATCACTGAAAATAAGGGCCTTGCCATGCTCTACCCAAGGTACAGTCACTCTGTGTTCAAGCTCAAAACAGATATTGATTTTCATTTCAGGCTATAATGCCAAAATTAGCAGTGTCAGGTTGAATTAGAGGTGGATGCTTTCTAGAGTTCAAAAGTGAACAAGCAGCAGAGCCAGGCTGTGCTTTCTTACATTCTCTTTTATAGTTTTCTTTTCTTTTTATATCTGAAAGACGACAGAGCATGGGATACAAGACATCCTTCAGTTTCATGCTGCCCAAAGAGATATTTAGTCCAATTCCACTCCTATGTCTTTAGCACATCGGTTTCTAAGTATCCGTTCGGGGGGGAAACACCTAGTTTCAGGATTATTACAGATTGCTTTGATTTCCTTCTGCTGGGCATTTTGCTTCTTAGCTTTTGAAAACCCGAAATTTGTATCGCGGTGTAGACTGACAGAGCATTTCACCTGCATTGTCCTATAAAGGGGACAGACCCCAGTTATTGAATTGGTCTATCAGTAGAGTGTGGATCCTTTACCTCTGGGATAGACTGAAGGGAGATGACTAAAAATTGAGCTGTGAGAGCTTCCTCAGATGGAGCAGTTAATCAAAGGGATGGATAGAGCCCGAGAATAGGTACATTTGGGGCATCCATTCACTATGAGGAGCAAATGCCCACAAACCGAAGTTACCCAGGCTTGATTTATCAATAAGGAAGAGTGGCTTATTGATAAGTGTGGCTTATTTATCAGTAAGGAAGAGTATTGCCAGAATGGCTTTGGGGGCGTGGGGAAGGAATGAATATTGAATCCTCTGAGATACCTCTCTGTACCAATAATATCCTAATGTATCTGGTTGTTACATATTCTTACTCTGAATGAAGAAGGTATTCATTAGATGTCTTCCAAGCAGGGATGTGTGTTTGGGGTGTGTGTGTGTGTGAGAGAGAGAGACAGACAGACAGAC
Organism: Mustela nivalis; assembly: GCF_964662115.1. Taxonomy (NCBI): domain Eukaryota; kingdom Metazoa; phylum Chordata; class Mammalia; order Carnivora; family Mustelidae; genus Mustela; species Mustela nivalis. Next base: position 144,224,517 of record NC_139023.1, on the reverse strand, counting down.
ACAGAGAGACAGAAACGAAAGAGAAGGGAAGGCAGAGAGAGATGAAATGTGAATGGCCGAACACCACAGATTGAACCTGGAGATTCCCCAAATATAGTTTTCCAGGTTGCAAAGAGATTTACGTAATGTCTACAAGTTTCTCCAGCTGTCTTCTTATACACGATGTGTCCCACAAAGGGCATAGCACAGTTACTGAATTTCTCCATGAGCCCAGTGGGGAGTACAGCAAGTGCCTGGGTGACAGCCTCTCCGTGCCCTGACAGGTGTTGTGTGAGAGCCTCTCTCATTAACTATCAACGTACTCATCACCTACTTACTTGTCTTTCACAGCAGGGATTGTATTTGATTCATATTATAATCCCAGGGCCTAGCAAACGTTTGGCTTATAGGCTATACTCAAGTTTGCTGACCGAATCACCAGTGGGCTAGATGGCTACCTGTAGGGATGTGTGAAGTATGAATCAGAGGTGGAGAGAGGGAGTGGTTCCCCACCCTACAGTATTTTAGGAGAGAAAATCTGAAACGTTTAGAGGAAAGTGGAGAGAGAACCCCCATTATTCATCATCAATAGCCCACTTGACCAAGATTCAGAGAGCAAAGCATGCTGAGCACTGACATCCAGACGCCTGGTGTGGGTGCTGGACTGTCACCAACTCGATTAAGCATATACCATATTCACATTGAGGATGTTGGACAGAGGGTCTGAGGAAGACAGTAGAAGTTGTTGCTGGACGGTTGTGTAAGCAGAAGTGGGGCAAGAGTCTAGAGAAAAAAGGGCCTAGAGCATTCTGAGCCATGTAAGGGAAAGTGGGAGAAACTCGTTGGCAAGAACTAAAGCCTCGTGGACAGAGAAAGGGAAAATGACAGGCTGGTGGATAGGGAGAGTACCCTTGTCAGGGAGCTGGGATCGACATGTAATATGGGGTCTTGAGGGAGCCATGGCAGTCTTCTCTGTGGGGTGCAGCAGATAAAGCCTGGCTGGGCATTAGTGAGACAGGGGATGAAGAATGACTTTTTGTTCCCATTTTAGCTATTAAATAAAGTTTAGTGAAAGTCCGAACTATAGACTAGAGTTGTTAGCTGTTAACTCCAGTCGTGCTTAATATTTTGTGGATGGAAGGCTACTTAGACGACGATGAACAGGAACAATCTTTGTATCTTTTGAGGACCCGGGTGTTCTGATACAAAATGTGGTGTTCTTCTGCACCCCCCCACCCCCCCCACCCTGCCTTGACTTATGCCGTCCTACTATTGACAAAAGCATTATGGAACAGCAGAGTCACTTATCACTAGTGCAGTGACATAAACACTAGTCACTTTTTTGAAATATATTGTGTAAGGTTTCTTATTCAGGTGTTAATACAAAGCCGGTGAAAGGCTTTTAAAAACATTTTTTTTCTTTTTCCTTTAGTACTGACCTCTTGTACTCCCACTGCAAGAAAAGGCACGGTCACCCCCACAATATACTTCTTTTTGTCTAAATAATGCCGCAACAGGAAAACCTATCTGCAAAGAGATGCTTTTGCTTTCTATATTGCAATTGGGAAGCACAGCTAGTTTTCTCTGTCTAAAATCCCAGCTCAGCGATTGATGTTAGAGAAAGCTCAGTCTCCTAGAGTGAGTGGAGTTTATAGACTAGCCTTCAGCTTGTAGATCCTCTGTACCAGCCCTAGGGGAGGATAGATTTTATAAATAAAATATTTGGGAACAGCAGTAGTCACAGCATTATTACAATCTTAAAAAAAAGATATCAAAGGGCATGGTTACATGAAGCAAGCAACAAGTCAGCGTTTGCTTCTCTGAACCATCCAGGGCCACAACACCACGCAGGACTGATTAGTATGCTTGGAAAGGGATAGACGTATTAAAAATTAGAGACGTTAAAACTGTCACAAATTCCAAATACACTTGGTGCCGATTTGCGGTTGGCTTAATGTTGTGATGTTAGGTACCTGTATTTGTGAAGCAACAGCGTGATTTGATGGTGAACCTGACCTTGAGAAATTAAAGTAGCTGTGATTTTTCCCTTTTGCTTGCTCCTGCTGCAAATATGTGAGTTTACTGAAATAACAGTTTACAAATAATTTCTGTTTAAAAAAACACCACTTTCAGGTAATTTGGGAGTGTTGCTGGGGATGGGAGCAGTAGTTTTTGTCTCCCTCGCTTCTCTATGGAGGTGTAAGAGTGTGTTTAGAGAAATGTCGTGAGGAATGGTTCCTCACTTCTCTAATTCTGTTGGTTGGTCGGGCTTCTGCCCACTTCCAGACATGGTGGAGATATAAATGTAAGATTCTGCATCACAAGTCCAAAGGTAGCTCAAAGAATGACCCAGAACCATGTCTAGCCTATGCTAGAAGTTTATCTCTGGAAGCTCAAATTCAAAAACTCTTTTGGTCTTCTTAAAATGAATGTGTATCTCTTTTTTTTTTTTTTAAGGATTTTTAAAAACATTTTATTTATTTGACAGACAGAGATCACAAGTAGGCATAGAGGCAGGCAGAGAGAGAGGGGGAAGCAGGCTCCCTGAGCGGGGAGCCCGATGGGGGGGGCTCCATCCCAGGACCCTGGGACCATGACCTGAGCCGAAGGCAGAGACTTTAACCCACTGAGCCACCCAGACACCCCTTGAATGTGTATCTCTTGATTCAACATATTATAGTATACTGAAATTCAAGGCTCATGTTAAACAGAATTGGACTCTGAGCTTTTCTTTGGCAAAGCCTTTAATCAGGTTTGGATGTCTACTTATTTTATTATGCTCATGTTTTAGAAATCCTATTAAGTGACATTCCAGCTATAAAGATTAAAATGATGCATAATATGGATAGCATTAGCAAAACAATAAAACTAGTTATCTGATCTAACATAATTTTGCCCACAAAGTATTCTGTGGTTCGATTATCAAAAGTTTTCTTTGCTTGTTGAGGGAGAAATTATTGAGAGTAAAGGGATAGCCCTCTGACAGGATTAAGAAAAGTTGCCTCCATATGGACAAGTCGATTTTCAATACAAAACTAACCATCTTCTACACCATTTAATCGCAAATACAATCTTAGATGGTTGGCGGCTATGCTGTGCCTTTATCTCTTTTTATAGTCTAGGAAATAACCCTCAATTACACAAATTAGAGTAGGTCAATTAAAGAACACAAGGGCATAAAGATTATGGAGAAGATTCTCTTGTGTCACAAATTATGCATGAAAAACAATTCTTCCTCTCTTATTCTTCAGTAATTGGTAATCTTTCTAGAACAAATATATTCAAGTAAGCTTCCAATGCACACTTTGTACATTGCATGCATAATCGATGTTGAAATAAGAGCCGGATGTTGGTGAATGATATTTTTTGAGTCAGGGGGTCAAAGCTGCCTTGTATTCCTTTGGGTAAGATGTGGAAGTTGCAGGAGATTTTAGCCGAGTATTATCCCTAAACAGATTTTTTTTTTAATGGACTTGTCTCTGAGCTCCTTTTTACTTACTCTTTCTTTAGTGTGGTGTTATATACATAATTTAAATAACCAGGGAACGTCTCTGGGCTCAAAACCACCTGCTGGCTTATATTAGCTAATTAATGGTGATTTATCTGAGTTACTAATTTGAATAGAGCTGATTGCCTTTAGGAATTTGGGAAACGTTGTAAGAATTCTGATTAAAGTTATGCCTTTGTGATGGACAGTCTCCTTAAAAGGCTTAAAAAATGTTGCCTCTTAGCAGATTTAAAAAAAAACAAAAAACAAAAACACAACTGCCAAATCGATGACCTTGTGTTGTTTTCTGGCTCAAATCATGTCTTATGGCAGTTTTCCTTCCTTTGCAATTCAATTTTATCTCTGCCAGGCTTCTTCTCATTTTGTCTCTTACATTAGGGTTTATTTGCCTTTGCTTGAAAAATAGAACTGATTTCGAATCCATAGAGCTTAATCATTTTCACAAAAACTAATACAGTAGATTCATTTTAACCAAACTTAGGTGTCAGGCTGGCTTGATTCCCAGGGCCTGAATGTATGAATTTAATGGTGGTGCGATGTCTGAGGTGAGAATATAATAGAAAGCTCTCAGCAGTATATCTATTGGATCAGTGTAATTTCTTTTTTTTTTTCTCTGCTGGTCTCAATGTCTCTTAAGGCGATGTAGTCTGTAGACAACAAAAGCTGGCCGTCTTTCTACTGTGATCCCACTGCTATTAAAATCAGCCAAGAATCTCCTTCTTAGATTAAGTGTACAGTAGGCGACAAATACACAATTAAGGTTCACTGAAACATTAATTCTATTAACTGTGTTCAATTTTGATTTCAGAAAATGTGCAGTAATGAATACATAATTCCTACTTGGAGACTTCTGGATTTGGGAATAGTTTATCTAACCTAGGCAACCCTCTCATTCCTCCCCTTAACCCTACACCCTCTCCCCTACCTAAAGTAATTCAACTAATGATAAAATGCATACAGTGCTTAATGCATCCATATTTTCAGTTTCTACTTATTAACTTCCACATATCTTTAAAGGAAAGGTATTTTTCACACATGCTTGTTATTATAGTTAAAAAGGTTGAAGTTTGTTAATTGAAGTTCAACTGACATACAGTATTATATTATTTTCAGATGTACAACATAATGATCCAACATTTATATACATTATGAAATGTTTACCACGATAAGTCTAGTCCCTCTCTGTCACCATACAAAGTTACTATAATACTACCACGACATTCCCTATGCTGGAATTTTCATCCCTGTGACTTATTTACTTTATAACTGGAAGTTTATTCCTCTAAATCCCCCTCACCTGTATTTTACCCATCTTCCCAATCCTCCCTTCTGGCAACCACCCCAAAATTTAATCACTGAAAAATAGTCATCAGAGAATTCAGGGCTAAAAAGGAAATGAAAATGGGTTTCTTAATGACCCAGATATAGTTTGGCTGGCTTGCCTAATACTAAAAAGTATAACTGAAATATGATTTGCTATTTTTTCTGACTTCTAAGACACTTCCAACACAGAAAAAAAAATGTATATATATATGTACACGTACAAAATTGTTAAGAGAGTTGAGTGTTCTCACCATAATATAATAAATTAAAAAAACTTCTTTTTAAAAAGATAAATAGGGGCGCCTGGGTGGCTCGGTGGGTTAAAACCTCTGCCTTCGGCTCAGGTCATGTCTCAGAGTCCTGGGATCGAGCCCCGTATCGGGCTCTCTGCTTGGCGGGGAGCCTGCTTCCTCCTCCCTCTCTCTCTGCCTGCCTCTCTGCCTACTTGTGATCTCTATCTATCAAATAAAATCTTTAAAAATAAATAAATAAATAAATAAATAAATAAATAAATAAATAAATAAATAAAAAATAAAAAGATAAATAGATGGGTGCCACACTTGCGGTGAGTACAGCAGAATGTAGAGAGTTGCCAGAGTTGTCACTAGGTTGTACACCTGAAACTACTGTAACATCGTGTATCAACTGCACTTCAATTAAAAAAATATACAAACAATATACACCTGGATTCTACATCAGTTATCAATTATTGACAACCCCACAAAGCTTAGCTATTTCAATTTTCAGGTGCAAATGTTTAGCTGAAGTTATTTCTGGCTTTGGGGCTCTCAGTGAGTTCCCTAGGGATGAAGTTTCCAGAGCGGTGAATGCGTTTGCATTTGCAATGGTTCTCTTCATCTCTTCGGGAGTTGGGGCTTTTGGTGCCCAGAAGTCCTCGATCTCTTCAGTTGTGTAACTCAGTTTCTTAGGACCTGCAAGCCTCTTTCGTTGTGCTGAACTCATTTAGCTCTCTCCGTTGCCTGCGCTCTGCCGGGTGTTCTCCTTCCCTCCGAATTATGACTGCTTTAAGTAAAGGAGAAGCTCTTAATTTCTTCGTTAACTTTATGTTGAAGGGCCATATATTCGTGGAGATATAGATGAAAAATCTTTCCGATCGCCACTAGATACTTGGTTCTCTATTTCTGACTTGACTTAGTACGAGGCATTTTTGCTCTTCACACTCCAGTTCCAAGTCTGGCTCGGTGCTTGGTGGTTACAGAAGTCAGGTGTCCCTGCTTTAACTGGAGTGCAGTGTAGGGCGTGGTTAAACACAACATTCATGCATATTCAAATTACTGTTGGTGTAAGTATTGTAGGATCGAAAAGGGTTTGTTGCAGGTGATGAGCAACTGAATTGAAGTCAGTGCTCCTAAGGCAACACAGGGAACAGCAGTGTTTATCTCACAACTTTCAGTTAGATTTTGCACTGACACATTTTTTGAAAAAGGTAAAATCTTTCAGTGGTTAACTGATTGATGGCAGAGAACCTAGCGAGGTGCTATCAGTTTCTTCCTCTTAGTCACCAGCTATAGTGAGTTCCAAAAGTCAAAGTCATAGGCTGTGATCTTCAAACTTGCTGCACTTACAGACTTCACCAAAAATCCTCTTTTTTTCCAATCGGCACCGATTTCCTTTTTCAGAGATTGTACATTAATATTCATAGACTGACTCCATGCATGTTCTAAACTTGTTTTAGAGAGAAGAACACACTATATATCAGGGTTGGTTATTGCTCAGCCGGAGGGGAGGGGGCTGAGGACACCTACCTGACCTTAATTTGCATAGTCCCACTCTTCTCCCATGGCAAGAGTTGTTTCCAGAGCACAGAGTGGAGGATATACCCAAAAAGCATGTTATCCAAACCACTTTTTGAAAGTTTAGCATACAGATTTCAAGTGATTTCTAACACGCAGAACTAGCTTGGCGTTGACTATTCAATCAACTTGTGATCCGTTCCATTTCAAGAGTGGTAGGGGGGAGAAAATAGACTCCAGATCATAGCTACTGTCTTGGGCAAGGTTCTTATTAAAAACAGCATATTTCTGTAGCCCAGAGGGCTGACAGCTTCTTCCAAAGCAGAAGCACTGCTCTAAGCTAACCTCAAGGGGCTACTCGAAAGACAGATGCAGCCTTCCTCCCTCTTGCTGGGGGGTTAGGGGGCCTAATAGTATCCTAGCCTAGCACAACTCCAAGCTTCAGCCACCCCAGCGAGCAATATTCCTTAAGGCATTACTAGCAGGTGGTTCCCTGGTTAATTGGTTTATAAGTATTTTCATAAGAATACTTAATTTTAAAAAGAAAGAAAAGACTTTAAAATTGAATCAGTTTAGGGGAGTACGTATACCTAGGCTAATTTAGGTAAGGGATTTTTCTTTCTTTCTTTCTTTTATCATGTTCAAACATAGATATCATTTGCTTCTATTACATCACGTGTGCTTGACATTTTATCTACAGATGATCAAAATATAATAAAAGGATCACCTCCAGACTGAGGCTCTTAACAATGTTGAGTAAAGTGATGCTTGGAGACATAGTGCTGAGGAACAGAAATGTACTGAATAAATTCAGTTCAAAAGGATGATCATGTCCTGAGGTGCCGCTAATGTGAGTGTTTTTTCTTACTGTCTGCTAAAAGTGACAGCAACTATAAAGAGGTTTTCTTTTCTTTTCTTTTTTTTGCCATTTTCCTCTCCATATAGATCATCAGTTTCCAGTGTACAAATTAGACTATTTCATTTCTCATGCATAGGCTTATTGATTTGAAGTTTGGCCATAAGCAGTATGTCTGTATTTTTATATGAGTTACCAAAAAAAAACTTCATTAATGTTACAAGTCAGACTTTCATGTACTAGTTCATCATTCTATAGATTAAAAAATGCAGTTAAATGTTTGGAAGAATTTTAAGGCTTATTTAAAAATAATTAAAGTATAATTGTCTGCTATTTTTAAGATCTAGAACATTACATCATTAAAATAAAGAGAAATGTATTAAGTAAATTTGCATGAAAGAGATAAGATTTTCACAGGAAGTAATTTTTAATAAAGTTAAATTATAATTTAAATGCTTCATTGTTTCTTTAAAAGAAATCAAAAATCACACGTTAATATTTAGGTAAAATGCATTCAGCTTTCCAGGTTTTAATTTCTAAATCAAAGAAAAGGGAAATTTGGAACTAAAACTCTTCTAAATTTCATCTTACCTACAAAAATGAGAGCATTATGTATAATTTCTAATTTCTTCCTGAAGCAGCATTTCTGCATGTAAGTATGTGATCCTTCGGTGATAAAAAGGTATCACTGTTCCTACTTCGGCACACTAACACAACTGATTTGGTTTGTAATGTGACCCCAAACCAAGTGAATTGATTAGACAGGCAGCCTTTAAAAGACAGGCAGACCTTGGCGTCTACCCAGATTTACCATTTTAAATGTTACTGATAGTCTATGGCTGGGGTTAAAAACAAGAGTCCTGGTCAGGAGTGCAAATTCAAAGGATATAAATCAACTGTCAATAACACTGACTGAAATGTTTTTAAAGCTTTAACTCTCTAGAGGGGACTGTTGCTCTGAATATATAGCCTCCGCCATAAACACATATGCAGGTCAGATAAGCTGAATTCTCAAGGAAAGCAGAACATTAGGGGCAAATTGGGGGTTTCAGAAACAGAATAAATCTGGAGAGCAGTGATATTTTGAGTCAAAAAATTTACTCAGATTCACAGTGTCTCAGTTCAGCTAGGCTCAGCTAAATTAGGAAGCAAGCAACCAGAGTAAACCAATCAATTCTAATATATGAATGGCCATAACCTTCTTACACATGTTTGCATTTAAAAACAAATGTCTGCTAACTTAAATGCCTGCTTACTGAAGCTCAAAAAAGAGAAGCAAAATACATACAGGCAAATCATTCTGACATGTGAGGAAAGACGCTTTTTTTTTTTTTGAGAGAGCGGGCACATGTGAGTGGGGGTGGGGAGGCGGCAGAGGGAGAGGAACAATCGTAAGCAGGTTCCATGCCCAGAGCTGAGCCTGACCCAGGGCTCGGTTTCAGAACCCTGAGATAATGACCTGAGCCAAAACCAAGAGTCAGACGTTTAACTGACTGAGCCACCCAGGTGTCCAAGGAAAGGTGCTTTTGATCAGGAGTTCATTATGTGGGAGTCTGGTCTTTGAGCTGGCATCTAACACAGAACAAATTCCTCTTTTTGCTAGTACTTTCATGGTTGCTTCTCTTTCTCTGCTTCTACACTAATGAGGATTCTCAAATATAAAGAAAATAATTCTTTATTTTGGCATTGATGGTGGCTGAGAAGGCTTTGTTGTTTGGGTAAGATAGGTAGGGATACATATTTCTAAATAAACAGAATATTTATTGCATGTGGACTACCAGTCTGGTAAAAAGAAAATTAACAAGAAAATGAAATTAGATTTTTTTTAAAAAAGTGGGTTTGTGATAAAACCAATAGTCTCATTATTGCTAAATTCCATTGCAATGATTTTCAACACTGGGTTAAACGATATTATGTATACATATAGTGCAGCATTAGGTTTTATGGGATCTTTGGTAGAGGATGAAATCACAAAGTTTAATGAATTATCAAATAATTTTTCTTCACAGTCAATTTATAATCCAAGAAGGAAACAGAACCTCTAGTTAGATCAGAAGAGACCCTTGGAAGGATTGAGAATTGCTAAGAAGCCTTGGTGGCAAAGTTGGTGTTATTGGAACAGACAATTAGAAGTTGTTCAGTTCTTAAATGAACTGTCAAAGGTTAAAAAGATCATTGACAAATTCCAATCAGTGTTCCTTCAGAATCATGCCTGGAATTGTGCTGTAAATAAAACATTTTTTCCATCACTGCTTTAGCAAGTTGGCATCACAGATCTCTAGTGCGTCCTCAGACTTCCTTCATAGTAAGTTACACCTCCGGCTTCTGACATGAGAAAAGAATGTTCTATGATGATCTTCGTGCAAACTTTCATCCTATTTATGATACCGTAATTCATTCTCCCGATAGTTAATCATAGCTAGTCTCTGGAATCAGAGAGCCCTGGTTAGTCCTGCTTCTATCACCCTCTGGCTGCATCCCTGGAGTCAAATTACTTAACCTCTCCAAACCTCCCTTTCCTCAGTTGTAAAATGGAGCTCCCCGTCTCCTCCACTTCCTTTCTTCTATTTTTAACAACTGCCCTTGGTGCCTCCGTGTTCAGGTCTAATTGTCAATGCCTTAGATCTTTCTCTACCTTTCTTCTCCCCCAAATGAAAACGTATTGTTTTGTCCCATTGCCTCAAGGCCTTGTTAATGTGTTAGCTAACTAATAATTCCCCTCCCAGATAACAAAATGCCTTAATTTAGTGGAAGCAGACATTCCTTCTTAATGATAATGACTTATTATTTGTATAAAGATTTATAGTTTCCAGCGCTTACACATATATAATCTAGTTAATTCACAGGGCACCTCTGAAGTAGGGTATTAGTATCTATATTTCGCGGATGAGGAAACCAACGTTAATGAGAGGTCAAGTGGTTTTCTCAAAGATATGTGCATAATTTAGGATTCAAGTTCTAGGTCAGCTGGCCTTAAATCCAGAATTTGTTGTACTTCACAGCTGTAATCAATGCAGTACTCAAGTAGTATTGAGAAATACGGGAATTTCAGACTCAGGGATGACTGGTATTACAAAAATAACAATACAGAGGCTCTAACAGTCCCTCAGCCACATGTGTTAAGCTTATCTGGGCCTTAGTTTCCTCAACTTCAAAATTCAAGGGTTGGAAAAAATGAGCTTCAATAATCTCTAGTCATCTGTGATTCCATGAACATATGCGTAATAGTTGCAATTTCTACACCAATTTTCATTTTCTTTTCAGTTTATATTAATAATTTGCACAGAGAATTTAGTATGGCAGTTCTTCCCAAATATGTTACCATATATAATATTTTTTTTTAAAGATTTTATTTATTTATTTGTCAGAGAGAGAGCGAGCAAGCACATGCAGACAGAGTGGCAGGAAGAGAGAGAGAGAGAGAGAAGCAGGCTCCCTGCTGAGCAAGGAGCCCGATGTGGGACTCGATCCCAGAACCCTGGGATCATGACCTGAGCTGAAGGCAGCTGCTTAACCAACTGAGCCACCCAGGCGTCCCACCATATATAATATTTTTAAGAGAAACGAAGAAAAAGCACAGAAAATTGAGTGCTCAATTGAAGATTCAAAGGGTGGTGTAGCTATCAGTTTCTCTTGAAAAAACAGTTCTGATGGGGCTGTCCTCTGTGTCCAAAAGTGTTTAGTTTTCGGAGGGATGTCCGTGGAGTAGTGAGAAAGGAAAGGGACGCTACTTAACAATCTCCATCAGCCGAGTCGACTCCAGCCATCAGGAGGGTGACTGATGCGGAAAGAAGATCCTCAACATGTTCGTGGATTAAATTTTAAAAAGTCAGATGCAAAAGAGTATTAAGCCATGTAGTCAATACTGATGCTGCCTAAGTTAAATACAATTCTCTATTTATTATTATAAACTGTCCGAGAAAATCTGGCCCAATTTTATAGGACAAGCTAAAAGCAAAATTAAAGAAAAAGATGACATTTTGAAGGTTTCCGCCCCCCATTAACACATCTAGGCTGGCTGAGCTGTGAAACTGTGATGGAAATATTAGAGCTGTTGTGCCTGAAAAAAATGCAGTGATCATTTCATTCTTCCTGTCTTTTAATGCTCCAGGGTTTTGGAGACGAATAGGAGCAATAAGTTCACTTTGCAGAATTAATGCAGTAATTCTTTATCATAAGAGCAGAGCATTACCTCAATCTGATTTTGCTACAAAATGGTTCAAAGTCTATTTTTAATGATGGCCCTAATTTGTTAACACCTTTTAAATTATTAATCCCCTTTATATTCAAGTAGTTATTGCATGTCATAACAATGTATCTATGCAGGGAAATTTAATAGTATTTTCTAGATGTCAAGAAAAGGCTTGTTCTGCAAAATGCTATTAAAAGTGATAATGAGCTAAATATTTGCCATAGCAAACACTGAAATTACTATATCAATCAGCATTGGGCTCTCTTATTCAATAAACAGAAATTAACCTATTAACTATGCCTAACTTTCAGCAACAAGGCGGTTGCTTTCAAGCATTTCTCTCCTCTTCAAATCTTCCTTTTTTAAAAACTACATATTAGCCTATAGCATCAGAGTTTTGAATCAAATTCTTAGTATCAGTATTTATGGCTGAAATTCTAAGGTACACAAGATATACTATTATGCACGTTTTGCTCTAGTGATTACAAGTGTTTTTGACTTTCTTTTAATTTGACCTCATCTTACATTGCATCTGATAGAGTCAAATACTCAAGCTTTTAAAGCACATTTAGAATATTTTTCTGATTTTGAAGATTAATAAATATTTCCTACTTTGTGAATTATGGGATTTTACTAAGGCATAACTACAAAAATATAATAATGAAAGGTAGTTAAAGTGTCTATCACGAGTTATTTCTAGCTTTTAGATACTTAAAAAAATGATATATAGTAATAATATTTAAAGGATATATTTTTCATGCATGCCCCAAATAAAGATGTTGGTTCAAAAGCACTATACACGTCATTAAAGAGAAAGTCCCAGTTTCTGCTGTGATTAAAGCAGGACAGGACAAAGGTATCTTCATATAGTGGGTATGTCTTAATTCCAATTACCAGCTTAGTCATACTTTGGGCTAATAATCAGTGTCACACAGAAATGATGCAGAATTGGCTTTCGTTTAGACACTCTTCTGTTAATGCTCATATAGTTTAAAGAGCTTTTATATCTTCAGTTGCTTTCATAATTTCCAAGTTTCTGAGCAAATTCCACTGCACACTCCAAGTTATTTAAAATAAGGCTAATGTTGATGTTCAAAAGATGAACTTTAGAGTTTACACTTGCAGCTAAACACAACAAAAATAATAAAAATAACATGTACATCATGCTTTAAACTTCCTAAAGCTTTTTGTGTCTGTTTGTTACAACTCCTCTGAAGGAGAAGGGTGTATGTATGCTATTTTTGCTGAATATTTTCCAAGGCAAACTTACAGAAGTTGTATGATTTGTTCAGCGAGTGGAGCCACTGGGAAAAACCGACACTTGGTCATTTCGGGCTTATAATTCTAGTTCTCAACCAGCACCTCCCTACACTTGGCTTTAGGGGCTTTGAGTTCCCCCCCAGTTAATGTCCATTTAAGTCCAGATCCCTGGGTTTGGGGTATAGTCTGCATCCTTAGTTCTCAGAAGCTGACAGAGGCAATGATACTGAACTAGCATTGTCTGAAAACAGGTGGGAGCTACACTTGTGAACGTGGCATAACCTACAGAGCTACGGAATCACTAGGTTGTACTCTGAAACTAACATAACATTGTGTGTCAACTATACTTTAAAAAAAAAAATTATACGTATCTAAAGAAACTGACGATTCTAGACTATAGCCAGGGCTGAGAACCCTAGAGATCTTGCTTAACATGTAGATTCTTATCCAGTGGACCTGGGTGGGTCTGAGCTTCTGCATTTCTAAGATTCCCAGGTGACGTTCACATTGCCAAGCACAGACCACATTTTAAGCAGCAAGACCACAGTTCCTCCTTCATATCAGTTTTCTATGACCACTTTGATGGGGAAATATTTTCGTTTTTTAAAAAAGAGGATCTTTTATACTTAAGGAGTTAGGGGCAAGTATTTCTTTGAGGAGGTTTGTAATTTCTTTGACTTATGTAAATTATGACTGCTTGATAGAAATATACTCAACTGAATTCTGATCTTTGAGGAGTTCAAAAGTAAGCATAATTTAATACGAGGTAACATCCCTCAAATTCAGAAAACCTGGGATCGATGACCAAATCAAGCAAAGGGAGTCACTCAAAGCATGGATTCTGCAATCAAACCTGGATTCAGATACCAGCTGTGTCACTCACTAACGCATCTTCTAATCTCCCTAAGCCTTCTTTTAAATGTCTAAAATGGTCATGATATTTGCTCATTCGTTTGGTAAATACATTCAAAGTCTACTCCATGCAAGGGACTGCTGTTTAGTGGTGAACAGGATAGTCATGGTCTCAGACACCAAGAACCTTACCTGTACCTAACCTGTAATATCTGTGTAGAAATATAAGGGACACTGCGCAGAAATTGCTTAGCATAGAGCCTAGCATGTAAGGGCTCAATAAATGTTAGTCATTATTTTATATTAGCTCTAAAGTCTTAGCAGTTATTACATCCAATTAGCACATACCATTTTGATATGTTGATAGCCCCAATAAGAACAGAAACCATTGATTAAATATACTAATCATAATTTTGGATACAGAACAGAGCTCACAGGCACATTATGTGAATATGCCCAGGAGCAGAGAGCTAAGCCTTCATTATTAAAAGAAATGCGTGGACTTTAGTTCTTAGTTTTATGGTCAATTTTCTGGTCAAAGGCTATATATTGTTCAGATGTTTCTAATAAAACTGAGGAGTATACCCATACCTGTAAACATAAACATGAGCAATAAACTCAAGTGAGGTTGATATGGCAAAAATATTTAAAATGTCCTTGAATGTCAATTTATTGATAAAAGCTTTGTAAGTCTCATTAGCTTAGATTTTTGGAAATGGCTGATTTAATTAAGAAATATTTTCCTTTTGAAGCTGACTGTCCATTTTCTTTATTTTTAGAGATATTGTTTTTAAGAGACATGGTTCAAGATTTGAAATTTCTCTCAAGTGCAACTTTACATGTGGAGAGCAAGAAAGGAGGTAATTTTGCAGAAACAGCTCCTAAAGATGGGTATAGGAAAGACACAGGATTAAAACACAAAATGTCAGTATTGTCCTTTTGTATCAAACTTCAAGCAAGCTGGGCCATTTTCCCAAGTCAGACTTCACAGAGGTGAAACACAGAAATACCCCATTCTAACAAACGTAATGACAAAATACTTTATACCAAGCTCCTGGTTTGCAACTCAAAGCACCTACAAATTTTCCTAGAAGAATTATAGGTGTAGGGTACTACTAGTGCTTTCCCTGCTCTGTGCTCCTGGAACCATGGCCCCTCTGAGGCAGAAGATACTTCTGTGATGACACTAAGTCTACCACCCTCGTTATCAAACATAAAACTGAAGCAGAGTTGTAATGCCTCTGCCAACTCACCCCCGAGGTGGCAGTCAGGACTGGACCCCCCCCCCTCCCCCAGTTGGTTCTTCATATACCACCTTTTTTTTTTTTTTTTTTAATTAGTAAAGAGGATTTTATATCATTGTTGTTTATGTGCCCTGAATATTTTTGATTCGAGCAGAGAAGTTCTAAGAAGAGAAAAGAAAAGGTGTATTTGTTTCAATAACTAAGATGGTAGTTGAAAGCACAGAGTCAATACCCACACAGTCTTCCCATCGCCTTCCCATTACTTTACAGTAGGCAGTTTACCCTTCATTTACTCGTTCTTTGCCAATCCCCTCTCTCTCTAGCCCCAATTTCCCAAGCTTCTCATTATTTTCTTGTCTTGCTAGAGTTTGAGCTCTGTAGCTCCATCTTTGAGATAGAATAGGATAGAATGCACCAGAGTTTTTCCACTTTAGAGAAGCCCCTGCACTACCAAAATGGTGAAAGAGCCAATAGGTTTTGTTCACTAACTGGAGGTACCATGAAGAAAGAGAGGTCAAGAGACTTGAGAAGCCAGAATAATGGATTTACCATTTAACTTAGAGAAGACCGGTCCGGGAGCAAGTCTGCGGGTGGGGGATGAGTGTGTGGGGATGAAAAATACCACACTGAGATTCAAATGGCGATTAGATGTCATGGAAAAGGTGTTTAATGGGCAGCTGGCCATACCGACCTAGCGTTCTGGGAATACCTCGGTGCACACACAAACTCAGTTATCAATTACACTTCCCTTTCTGTCTTTGTAATCTATTTTATTAATTTCTGTTCTTTTCTTTACTATTTCCTCTCTTTTGCTTTCTTTAGATTTATTCTAACTTTTAATTCATGTGTTTAGCTACAAACATATATTTGTATGTTTAGCTCATTAATGTATATATACACTGTCTCTTTTTTTTTGCATTTAAAAAAATTAACATATAATGTATTATTAGCCCCAGGGGTACAGGTCTGTAAATCGCCAGGTTTACACACTTCACAGCACTCACCATAGCACATACCCTCCCCAATGTCCATAACCCCACCACCCTCTCCCTATACCCCTCCCCCAGACCACCCTCAGTTTGTTTTGTAAGATTAAGAGTTTTTTATAGTTTGTCTCCTTCCTGATCCCATTTTCTTTCATTTTTTCTTTTCTTACCCCCCAAAACACCCCACGTTGCATTTCCACTTTCTCATATCAGGGAGATCATATGATAGTTGTCTTTCTCCAATTGACTTATTTCACTAAGCATATTATCCTCTAGTTCCATCCACGTCGTCGCAAATGGCAAGATCTCATTTCTTTTGATTACACTGCCTCTTAATACAATATCTAAGGTTATAAATTTCCCTTTACGAGTTGCTTTTAGTTCCATTTCACTAATTTTGATATTTTCAATTATTCCATGCTAAGAAATTCGTGATTTCCTTTCTGACTTCTTTTTGAAAACGCTATTTAAGAAATTTTTTGTAATTTTCAAACTTTTTTTAAAAAAGATTTTACTTACTTGACACAGAGAGAGAGATCACAAGTAGGCAGAGTGGCAGGCAGAGAGAGGGGGGAAAGCAGGCTCCCTGCTGAGCAGAGAGCCCGATGTAGGGGTCCATCCCAGGACCCTGAGATCATGACCGGAGCTGAAGGCAGAGGCTTAACCCACTGAACCACCCAGGCACCCCTCAAACAAGTTTTTGTTTAAATTATCCTAACTTAATTGTGCTGTGGACTGCAAACATTGTCTATATATCAGTCCTATGAATTCTGTCAAGGTTGGTTTCATGGACATTAATTTTTAAAAATGTTTTATATATGCTTGAAAATATTGCATATTTCCCACTATTATAGTTTCATATGTGTTCATTACAGCATTTAAAAATAATTGTCCATTGGAATCTCTACTTTTGCAGATATTTTGGTTTGCTTAATCCGTCAATTACCAAGAA
Organism: Mustela nivalis; assembly: GCF_964662115.1. Taxonomy (NCBI): domain Eukaryota; kingdom Metazoa; phylum Chordata; class Mammalia; order Carnivora; family Mustelidae; genus Mustela; species Mustela nivalis. Next base: position 144,207,611 of record NC_139023.1, on the reverse strand, counting down.
AAGAATGTGAAGTTTTTTTTTGTTTGTTTGTTTGTTTTAAAGATTTTGTTTATCTATTTGACGGAGATCACAAGTAGGCAGAGAGGCAGGGAGAGAGAGAGGGAAGCTCTCCGGGGAGCAGAGACCCCGATGTGAGGCTCCATCCCAGAACCCTGGGATCACGACCTGAGCCACCCCGGCGCCCCTACAATGTAGTTTAAAAAGCTGGAAGTAGGTGCACTGGGGGGCTCAGTTGGCTAAGCATCTGGCTCTTGATCTCAGCTCAGGTCTTGATCTCAGGGTCTTCAAGCCCCACATTGGGATCCATATGGGCATAGAGCCTACTTAAAAATTTAAAAAGATTTAAAAAAAAGTTGAAAGTTAATTAATATGGTTAACCTACCATTCCATCTGGAATTATATGTAATTATTTCTTAGAATTTTTTGATCTTTTTTAATCCCTCAAATTGATTGTATAATTTTTCTTTTTTTTTTAATGTTTAGATGTACTTAATGATTTAGATTTACTTATATGTGTATCTTTTCCTCACTTGTCTTTCTGGATTTCAGAGCTTCTGAGATTGCATTCCTTTGTCCTTTAGTATGTGCTTTAGGATTTGTTTTAGTATGGTTTTGTGAGTAGTAGATTGATTTTTTTAAATCTGAAAATCTTCTATCTTTGTTCTGATAGGTAGTTTCACTTGATTTGTAATTATAGATTGATTGTGATTTCTCTCATTATACTGAAGATATTATTCCACTTTCTTAACTTCCATTGTTGTTATTTGTAGCTGACTGTGCCTCTGTCATTTTCTAAAGGTAATCCTTTTTTCTTTTCTTTTTGGCCACTTTTAAAATCTTTGCCTTATAAAAATGATAATTTACATTTCACTTTAATAGACTTAACATTCTCCTTTCTAGATGAATCCACAAAATTTAGGGCAGACTGCCAACCAGCATATGTTGCAGATATTATAAGCCTATATGCATGTCTTCAGCAAGTTTGAAGACTTGATTGAGCAATATGAATAACTTTATTTGCCTAGTAAACTTTGTAAGCATAAATCTGGGAGTTCTGTTTGACTATATTGTAGATGAATCTGTACCCATTACATGCAATAAAATAAATCAACAGAAAAAAAAAGATCTTTGCTTTAGTCTTTGGTATTCTGAAGTTTTATTTCTTTGTTTCCAAATCAGATTTTTTTTTTTTTAATTTAGTTTGCTTGGAACATGTTGTGCTTCCTATATGTGAGTTCTCATTTCTTAGCAATTCTCAGCCATGATATCTTTAAAATGTTGCTTTTTTCCCATTTCCCACTATGCAATTTCCAATTATTATATGTTGGACATTTTTACTGTATTTTTTTGTGATTCTTAAACGCTAGTCTATATTTTTGTTCTCCTTTATCTTTAACATGTTCAATTCTGGAATTTTGTTTAGAGCTATTTTTCATTTTACCAACTCTCCATTTTGCTGGATATCATCTTATACTTAGCACATCTACTTCATTTTTTTTTTCCTAAAATTTTTTGTTTTCGAGAGAGTGAGGGAGGGAGAAAGAACAAGTGAGAGGAGGGGCAGAGGGCAAAAAACCCCCAAGCAGATTCCCCACTGAGCACAGAACCCCATGTGGGGCTCGATCCTACAACCCATGAGATCATGACCTCAGCTGAAACCAAGAGTTGGACACATAAACAACTGAGCCACCCAGGCTCTCCTCTATTGCAAGTTTTAAAATATTTTTTATTATTTATTATATTAATTTGTCCTTGGCATACACCTTTTTTTCCCCCTAGATTAAAAAAAATTGTGTATTAACTTGGTAAGCTCAACCCTAGCTAAGTCCAACTACTTCATAGTTGGCACCCTGTACCAGAGAATAGCTTAACTTGGTTTGAGAAAACTACAAAAATGCTGATTGGTTGTTATATCCATGCACATTAACCTCATATGGCCCACTAGATTTGCCTTGGAATAATCATGTATTGACCTAGTTCTCATACTCTTTCATTCTTCAAGAAAATAATTTCATATCTTCTCTTTTCTCCTTAAACCTCTCAATCTGATCTATAGATAGTAATGATATTCCTTATTTCATTAAGAAAACTTGGGAAGGGTGTGTGCTCTGGGGAGTGTTGTGCACTGGGTAAGACTGATCATTCACAGGCCTGTACCCCTGAAGCAAATAATACATTATATGTTAATAAAAAAACATTAAAAAAGAAAAACTGGGTCAATTAAAAGATAACTCTGATAAACTTCCAACCCAACTCATGTAACTTGCTGTGCACCCACACTCTTATTTCAATGGAGATATGTCCATGTGGCCATCAAAATACATCCTTGCTATTTGTGTAGTAGATCTTATTCCCTCTTGCCTGAACAAGAATATCGCTCCAACATGTCTCCCTGTTTGCACCATAATTTCTTCCATTTCTCTTGATCATTTCATCTTACCCCAGCCATGAATTTTGGGACCTCATATCTTATCTCTTATCTTTGAGCTCACTTCTCTTAGGCCAAAATGACTTCTTTGCTGTTTCTCAAACATAGAAAAGCATGTTATATTTTAGGCCCCTAGGTATTTTCCTTACTTTTTTTTGCCCACTTAGTCATTCACTTTTAAGGTCTTTAAAAATATTTGTTCTCACATTTCAATGAAAGTATAATGTTTCATGGATATGTAGTCATCTGTGCTTTCTTCTCTTCTCCACTGTTAGTTGCTCCTCTAGAACTCAACTTTCACTTGTTGAATGACCCTGGTTTCAGGCCTCCATCATCTCTCCCTTTTCTCTTTATGTTCTCTCAAGGCTATTTTGTTAAGTACCATTGCTTCAAATGTTATTCCTAAGCTATGACTAAAACTCTCAAAGCCGTGTCTGTAGCCCAGTCCTCCCTGCTGAGCTCCACACTTACATAGTCAACTATTGTTTGAAGTTTGTAGTTGAAGATCTACCTAATAACATCTTAAACATCTAAAGTGTAACACATCCCAAAGAGAACACTTGATTTTCCCCAGTCAAAATCATCTCCACCTGGTTGCTCACGCCAACAATTTAGGAATCATCCTTTTTTTTTTTTATAATTATATTATGTTAGTCACCATACAGTAAATCATTAGTTCCTGATGCAGTGTTCCATGATTTATTGTTTGTGTTTAACACCCAGTGCTCCATGTAATGTGTCCTCCTCAATACCCATCACCAGGCTCACACATCTTCCCACTCCCCTCCCTTCTAAAATCCTCAGTTTGTTTCGCAGAGTCCATAGTCTGTCATGGTTCATTTCCCACGCCGATTTCTCCCCCTTCATTTTCTCCTTTCCTTTTCCTAATGAACTCCATGTTATTCCTTATGCTCCACAGGTAAGTGAAACCATTAGATAATCGACTCTGTCTGCTTGCCTTATTTCACTCAGCATAATCTCCTCCAGTCCTGTCCACGTTGATGCAAAAGTTGGGTATTCATCCTTTCTGATGGCTGAATAATTCCTCTATTTGTCCTCAAATGTAATCTATCACATTCTGGTTCTGTACAAAAATATATATCATTTTTCTGTCTGCTTCTCTTTATCACCACATCTGTGCCAGTACCTTGATGCTAGCCAAATTTTCAGAGAGGGACAGAACTACAGTATGCCATTTTCTCTTTCTTTTTATTCAATTTTATTTTGGTGGAAATTAAGCTGGAAAATCTCTTTTCCACTTGGCTTTCTATATTCTGCATGTTGAGGTTCTTACACAAAAGTAGCCGCACATATACACACACCTAACAGCAACAACTTTATCCACATCCAGGCACAGTCATTACCCGCTATTTTCATCTGTACATGTGTGAGTACACATTTCTACATCAGAAAATAAACAGACTACACATGGAGTTTGTCACTAGAAATTATGGACAACAAAGAATGACTTTGTAAAAAACAGTTTCAAAATGCTGTTCTAAAATTTATAGGCTGGCAGCAACGACTTTGAAGAATGAGAGGAGGAACTTAAGTCTGAAGTATATTTGGTCTCTATATAACCTGGTTAGAATCCCTATAAAGTATAAATATAAGAATAAAATAAACACCTCATCCCAAAATTATTGTGTGAGAGCTTTTGAAAGAGATTTTATAATAATCATTTATTGTCAAATTCAATGAAATATTCCTGGTTATAAACAATAGCATTTACTTTATAATTTGCTTCCTTCCAATAAATTTCTGAACTTTCCCAAATAATTTTTAGCAATCTCGGTGTATAGTTAGATATCATAAATAAGAGCAATACATTTTTAAAGGAATGTACTGTAGCTTAGAAAAAACTCTGAAATAATATAATTTGAATACAAGCAAAATATGAGGTACATTCTTAAGTTACTTTCATTGGTAAACACTGTATAATGCTTGAGATCTATTAGCAATTAGAATAGACTTAATTAGCTAAATGTTTAAAATAAAAGAAATAAATAATATGATTCCCTGTTTTAATTTTTGCCATGATAGCCATTATAGTCTGGGGTTTTAGAACAGCTTAGAATTAGATTATATTTGGCTTTATCTGTTGGGTCTGGCCATCACTACATTTACCCCCTGGTCATTGGCTCTCAACTATTGGCGAAACTGCCAAGCACTCATTTTACTTCCTTTACATTGGTTCTGAATCGCCTCTTAATGGAAGACTATCCTGGAAGCTAGTCAAAATAAGACTGAATTTATAGGTTTTCACGTAGAATGGAACCACCTGCTATTTCCACTGCTTTTAGAGCCTCTTATAACTAGATAGCTGAAGCTAGAAAGTGAATCTTAAATTCAACACTACATTCAAATAATCTTTTTTGGTGGATAAGATGTTGTATTTCACCCCCACACCATCTTAGTAATGACATTTATAGCTACTTGGGATTCTAGACCTGTAGAGGTTCTCAAATATTGGAATATTTCACAATTTGAAAGTAATATATATATTTTTACTTTTCTTTGAAATGTCGAGGATAGTAAACACAATTCTAACTCAAAATTTTAGCTTTAAGAGAAAGCAAAGAACATTTAAATGTGTATCAATTTTCAGTATAGGAGATAAAAAGAAATGTTTAAAACATAAAGTTACCTACTTCCTTCTAAAATCCTCCCCTTTGAAATAAATATGACACTATGTTTTGCAGTAGAACTTTCACAATATTTTAATTGAATTTAAACAGTTGTGAAGGGACAATTCTAGAGAGATAAAATTTCCAGATCTGCTAAAATTGACCTGCTTCCCCCAAATTAAATATTGTGGAATATTCTTTTTAAAAGTATTTTTCAGGAATGCATTGTGAAGCCACAAAAGGAAACCTTGCCTCATGGTATGGGACAAACCATTCCATCCTTACTTCAGCACCCATACAAAGAGAGAAGACAAAAAGATGGTCTTGTAGGGCTCCTATGGTGGCCTCTGAAGAACTGGGCTAAATCATGCCTGCTTCTCCTTGGGCCACATGAGCTGGGCCATCCTCAGAAACCTGTCTGTGTTCTGCTTGCAACACCTCACTCCTGTGCCGGGTCCCTATGTCAGCCCTCATGCTGTGGTCCTGTAGGCCACCTATTCTAAGTCTGCCATCCCAAGCAGAGGTACCAGCTCTAAGTGGGATCTCCTTAGACACACTCCCTGTGCTGCAGCCATATGACTCTGCTCTTGCCAAATTCTCAGCTAGGAGAGCATCTGAGTTGTACCAAGACTTGTATCCCAGACCTAGATACCCCAGAGCTTACAGGGCCTCCCCACTTCTCGCCATTTGGGGCTCCACTCCAGAGGCAGCGTCTTGGAGGTCTTCTCTGCTCTGTGGCCAAAGTAACTGTATCCAAAGTAACTTTCTGCTCTCCACAGCTTCTTCCCATCTCCACCCTGCTTTAATTTCTGCAGAACAATTGCTCCTCTCTGAAGGGATCTTCTCTATTTCTGAATTTGCTGGTGTGTGTTCAGAAGCATTCAATCTTTCAACACTGTATGCCCCGTGCCTAGAAAAGGCTCCCTAGCACATGGCTGGTGCTCAATAAATCTTTGTGGAATGAATGAAAAAAAGTACTTTTCAGTCACAATGCATGGGTGGAGACCACAATGCCTCAGTCATCTCAGTGTAATACACAGGGTTAGGACTCTTAATGGGTATAGCATGGCCAAATGAATAATTTTCTGAACCTTTCTAAACTTGGTGTGTATGTGTAAATTTTATGAGGACCTTAATTTTCTGTACTATAAAGATGTATTCTTATCATTTAAATTGCTTAAATGTTTAGTAAGAACAAAAATAAGAAGCATGTCCTATTGTGCAATCTGTTGAGGCCAGCGATTTGCAGCTCTCTTCCAGAGATTGTGGGTCCCATTTGGGCAAATAAGATGAGACATTTAGGCATGTACATAGTGGACAATATCTGTAGGAATTTTCCTCTAGGACTAAGTGTTCTTTCTTGGGATAGTTTCTGCTTCTACTGTGAGGTTTCTCATAGCTCTAGATCTGCCTTTTCTGGAGTCCACTTCTTAAACTGCTGAACTAAATATTTACTAAATATGTAATATGTGTGTATATCTCATTATGCCAGATTTTTCACACTCAATTCTTTCAATAGTTCTGTGAAGTTGAAATTATTTGTTCATGTTACAAATTACAAAATGGGAGATCAGATAGTAAATGGGTGGGCCTGTATTAGAATCCACTGTCTCATTATAAGTAGCTTTTTTTGATGGCATCCTGGGGAACTAGACTTTATAGATTTTCTTTTTTTTTTTTTAAGATTTTATTTATTTGACAGAGAGAGATCACAAGTAGGCACAGAGGCAGGCAGAGAGAGAGGAAGGGAAGTAGGCCCCCTGCTGAGCAGAGAACCTGATGTGGGACTTGATCTCAGGACCCTGAGATCATGACCTGAGCCGAAGGCAGTGGCTTAACCCACTGAGCCACCCAGGCGCCCCTATAGATTTTCTTGAATCTAAAACAAAATATCCTGACAATCTTGGATTTGGGGATTATAATAGATAAACTTTGTGTAATTTACTAGTTAGATGTGCATGTGCAATATAAAGTTTGCAAAACAGGTAATGGCTTATTAAAAAAAAAAGGAAAATGGCAGCAGACATACTTTGTTATAAAAACACATCCTCCCCTTCTTGAAATAATAGCATATATTCAGAAATACACTCAACATACAGTGTCCGGAACAAAATATGGAATACAATGAAATATATAAGCAGATGTGAGTAGAGAGATTGCTAGGTCGGAAATCCAGTATTAGAGCGCTTGATATCTTTCCAAATTAAAAAATATATATCCACCCCCCCCGAGATTACATCATGTTGAAATGAGTTAACTTTCATTTTAACCTCAAGAAAAGGGATTGAAAGAATCAAGTTCTGAACAGAAGATTCCTTTAACACTCCTAAAGCTGAGATTTTGAAGGCACAGTAAAAAATATGGCTGAACTCCAATATCTCTAAACAAATGATAGTTGAAAACACATGTGATTTTATAGTTTAAGACTAAAATCTTGAAATGTATATGACACATTGGTAGACTATAAAGTTTGCTTGGCACAGTGTTAACTTAATGTAAGGACTATATTATGAAAGATTTACTCAATAAAAGCAAACATTATATAAAACCAACTCACTATATTTGGGGTTTAGTAGGGCTTCATTACAAGCAAGGTTCACCAACGTGATACTCCAATACTACATTATTGCAAATTATTCACCTCTGGTACAGGACTACCAGAAAATGAAATTTTATCACAGTAGCATTTTGAAATGTTTTCACTTTGGTAGCTTTAGAAAATGAAATCCACCTAGCTGTGTACATGCTGTGTACACAGCTTATACATGTATTTTTATACAGCCTGTACAGGTCTTTTTATACATGTATGGATTATCAGATAAATTTGACAGTACAAGAAATTCAGTGGTAAACAAAATGAGAATTCTGATAGCTATGAGAAAATCTTAAGTTTTAATTTTTAATAAACAAAAACCTAAAATGATAACCACAAACAAATTTCCAAACCAGTTGCTCCTAGGAAGCAAATAAACTGAAAGACAAAACAAAAGCCCCTATTAAGCATGCTATTTAGCCGATAAAACATGGTACCTACAATGACATCTTTTTAGGTGTAAAACCCTTATTCAAAGGAGAATCTGTGGTGCAACTGTCAATCACAAATTCTGTATCTTTATTTTTACTTCTACAAGTTAATTTCTGAAGTTCTGATTTAATACACACAGACGGACATTGAAACTTCTACTACTCTGTAGCAAATTTCTTCACTTCTTTTACAGAGTAGTCTTATTTTGTCTCCTAATAGTCCTTTCCCTGCCACTTTTGTGCAGAAAGTGACCACTTTAGAATGTACGGTTCATTATTTTATAGATATTAAACTTCTTGTTTTGGCCATTCATATGAAAAATGTTATTTAAAACTAATGGGTTATTGAAAGTGCATTAATTATCAAGAGAAGGAAAAAGTAAAATAAAGACCAAGATAAAATGATTGTTATAACATTGCTATAAAGTTACTTAAGAAGTAAAATATTATGTAACTAGTTTTCTGAGGTTACTGTGTTGGAGAAAGGTACAGAGAAAAAAAATCAAGGAATACCACATTGGATGCAGCAATAAGCTCAATGTTTTGTTTAGTAAGAAATAGTGACTGATGATGAAAGCCTTTTTCTTACATTAATGTAATCTAGTCTGTGAGGTAAAATGCTGCCCTTTATAGTGTTTTGTTGTTTTTAACACAACTGGATAATATCAGGGAAATATCTAGGAGAACACAAAATGACAATTCCAAATCAATTTATTCCATAATTATTACTTTGCTATGAATGACTATTTAGTATAGAATATAGAAGCCTGAAGGCAAGGGCCTTTGTCTTTTTAAAATCAACCCAAGTTTAAATCACCATGGGTACTCAAGTTAATATCAGAAAAAAGACAGAGAGAGAGAAAAGGAAAAAGTTTTGAATTGAAACTTATAACCTAAAACCCTGGAAACCTGTGTGGTCCAGTTCCCTGGTTTTGTCTGAGAGGGGAAAAGCAGTCCAAACAACAAAAGCAGTTGGAATATAATTCAAATTCTTGCATTTTTCAAGTATCATTTACAGAGATTCATTCATAATCCAGCACACCACATCATTGTCACCCATTTCCTTTTCTGGACTTTTCCTTTACTCTCTCCACACCACCCCACGACTCCATCACACCCTTGTCTCCTCTCTCTGGCTCAGCATCTTAGTCTCTAGCCCCATTCACTTTCTTCCTTCTCTTATGAGTGACTTAGGCTCTATGTAAAATGACTTAGCCTTTCCCCCAGCCAATGAATATCCTTTCCTTTGGATTGTACGAGGAAGAGGAGGGAAACTGAGCAGGTATGAGGATGAAGGAAGATGGCAGACACTCACCCATGAACACTTTTTTTTTTGAGGCACCATTGGAAGCGGTTTTATTGCAAAATGTAAATTTAAAATAATCTGCTATGCCTTAATATCACCTCACTATCTGTTCTGGAAAAAGGCAGTCTTTTAAAAGGTGCATTAGTGGAATTAATGGTTTCAACTGTTCATGATATTTTGGTGTTTCTCAACTGAGAAAGGAGCTGAATCCCAAATGAAGGTAGAGCACTGACGGCTTCCCTTCTAAAGTAGTAAGGGACAGCTTCTTATTTTTAGTCTTATAGTAATGTCTCTGATATTTGTCTTTTCTGCTTGTGCTAAATAATAGCATTTGTTTTAGGATACAGCAGGACACATTTTATGAGACTGACACACTGCCTACTGTGCTAAGGAGGCACCTTGGACCATTTTATAAATATCTTAATTATCCTTTCAAGATATAAAGGGAAAGATGGGATCCACAGTTGATGAAAATATAAGAGCAATTAACCTAAGACCCTACTCTCAAATGTTATTCTTAACTAGCCTGCTAGACTCATTTCTATTCCTAAGCTACCTGAAGACTTTGAAGTTGACTGAAAAACTAACTCAGTAGCTTGAATTCATGATCAAATATAGTATCACCTCATTTTTCCAAAATCTTTTTGGATGGTAGAGGGTAAACTTATTTTTAAGTAACTTAAATTTACTCCACTAAAGTACCAAAACTAAAAACAAAATAAAAAATAGTGGAATGGTTACAGGCAGTACAGTAAAATGGAAGGGTAAGATGTGATCATCGTAGACACGCATTTACTTTCTCATCCTGCCATTTATTCTGTCTGGCCGGGGGTAAGATAATTCACATCCTGTGAACTGAAGTTTCTTCTCTGTAAAATGGGAGACTGAACTAGAAATCTTGGCAGTATTTGGTAGAGTTCTGCTGAAGAAAATTTCTTCAAAATTCCTCTACATTTTTTAAAAAAAGATTTTATTTATTTATTTGTTAGACAGAGATCGCAAGTAGGCAGAGAGGCAGGCGGGGGTGTGGGGAGAGCAGGCTCCCTGCTGAGTAGAGAGCCCAATGCAGGACTCAATCCCAGGACTCTGGGATCATGACCTGAGCCGAAGGCAGAGGCTTAACCCACTGAGTCACCCAGGTGCCCCTCCTCTACATTTCTCAACAGACTAAAAATGAATGTAATTTAATCTCTTCTTGGTGACTGAGGTTCACGAATATAAAAAGTAAATGATATAGTTAAAGGCCATTGAGTTTGTAAGATCTCTTGTTCCCACATAAAATGGCCCCAGACTGCTGAGTGCTTATATGAATGGGTGTGTGTGTGTGTGTGTGTGTGTGTGTGTGTGTGTGAATCTTCTTTTTATTTTCAGCTACTGTTTATTGATGTTTTCTCTGTGTCTGTTTATAACATGCTGCTTTGTTTTTAATACACTTATTGAGGGGTAAAATACTCTCCTCTAAAGTAGGTTGCATTTGCCTCAAGCAATAGCAGCAAAGTAAACGTTTGGTTTCTTGATGTCACCAAAGTTTAACTAACAGTTAAGTGAGGTATTTCTTTTACTCTCAAACAGTAAATCCATTTTCTTCTTTTCCATCCTCTGAGAAGACTGAGGCCAGTCACTAAAGTATCCTTTCCTTAATGTCACCTGCTTGAAGATAGTTATTAAGTCATTAGAGAACCTTTTCCCACTGTCCAAACTAGTCTCAACCTTCACTCAGGTGTCACATTTTCCAACTAATTCTTCTTCATTATAATTTGATAAATCACCCTCAATGCTTTCACATGTTTCTTAAACTGTCTGATTTCAAAATCAAAACTATGGGGCACCTGGGTGGCTCAGTGGGTTAAAGCCTCTGCCTTCAGCTCAGGTCATGATCCCAGGGTCCTAGGATTGAGTCCCGCATCTGGCTCTCTGCTCAGCGGGGAGCCTGCTTCTCTGCCTACTTGTGATCTCTGTCTGTCAAATAAATAAATAAAATAAAAAAAGAATCAAAACTACAGTTTAATAATAAAAGACTTGCTAATTTCTATTAACATTTCTGTTAATATGTCTTAAAGGTCTTAAAATGATGTTAACACTTGATATTATTTCCATTTTACTAATGATAGATATGACAATACACACATACTCCTAACTGAAATAATAAATTTGGTTAGCTGGAGAGACTGAAAGAATTTTCCCAATAGTTACTTGTAAAGCTTGATATTAGTAGTTTCAATTCTTATGAGAAATAAAACTGATGAGTGGGACTGTGTTTTGGAATCAGGTCGGAATTTTAAAGCAAGGAGGCTCTCCCTCTCCTTCTTCCTCTTCCTCCCAGGTGCTGTCTTTAGAAGTCTCCTCTCACCTTACGGGTATGTGTAAGGTATAATGCAGGCATGGTTGGTGTCTGTTCTGCTGTAACAGTCTGACAGTACCAGGTAATACTTTGGTAATAATCAAAGTTGTGTTTGAAATATGCGCTTTAAAACAACACATTTGATCAACTTGTAAAGCTTAATCCATTCTACTTAATAGGAAGATAATTTGGATCTCACCTCATTTGTTTAATGCACATAGAAAACCACAGCACCATGCTCTTTTTTCGCTGGACCACCAAAATTTTTACTAAATTCTCTCCACTGAAGGTCCTACTCAGAAATCCCAAAGCAGTCTCATACCACCACCTTCGGTACCAAGAATTTAAACTTCAGTTTCTGAAATCCTATTTGTTTCTCTATTTTGACATAGTAAAGGGGAATAATCTGTTTTCCTTTCTTCAGCCTACAACTATAACATCTGTAACTATTTGGGTAACATTGTGATCAATGTCCCAGAAACAGTGTATAGGAATTGAAAGAAGTAACTGGGGGCACCGGGGTGGGTCAGTGGGTTAAAGTCTCTGCCTTCGGCTCAAGTTATGATCCCAGAGTCCTGGGATTGAGCCCTGCATCAGGCTCTCTGCTCAGCGGGGAGCCTGCTTCCCTCCCTCTCTCTCTGCCTGCCTCTCTGCCTGCTTGTGATCTCTATCAAATCAACAAATAAAATCTTTAGAAAGAAAGAAAGAAAGAAAGAAAGAAAGAAAGAAAGAGACTGAATACCAGTGAGAAAATCTGTATAAAATTTAGGAGCTGATATTTAGGTTGGGGGGGGGAACCTATAAAAGTCACATAATTAAAGTAAGAAAAAATAACATATTATATATGTGGTTTTTATTAAAATATTATTTAAGATAGAATCTGTTTCTGAGAGCCATCGAACTCCCCTATAAAGACAATTTTTTTTCAAAAATAATATGAAGGTAATGGTACATGTGAATTATCTTACCACATTAAGATAAATTTTCAGTAGTTTGAGTTGGTGGGATAAATTCCCACAAGCTTACATGTGGGACCAATGAAAGAATTCTATTAAAATCACGCTCAAATATAATGCAACATTATTGTATGTACACTTATTATACTTCTCAAATGTCATAAATTGTGTGAGTGTGAGTGTGTGTGTGTGTGTAGAGGGCTGAAATGGTGGTAGTGATAGTGAATTTATTAAGCCAAATATTTGAGCTGTTCTCCCAAAAGGGGGAGAAATTGACTTACATGATTACTTGCTATTAAGATTCAAATACATCTACCATGCTTAGGTTTTCTCTTATGTTTTTCAATTTTTGACAGCTGTCAGTTTACAGTTATAATTATTTTACCTAAGCATCACAAACACTGCATTAGTATCTTCAGAAAATATACTGCGAAAGCTGCAGTTTCCCTGTCCCAAATCAATTACTGCATTCTTAAACTTGCAGTATATTCATCTGTGGGCACTGAGGCAGCCATGGGAGAGTATTGATTGGAGTATAATGTCATGTGTAGCAGGAGAAAAAGATGAAAAGTGTTTTCTGCTTAATGGGTTGGTATTAAGTAGGTGGGAATGGCTTCTAATTAGCCAACAATTGCTGTGTTTCCCAGTTTCCCTCCTTTCCCTCCTCCTGTCGGTCACCAGCTGCCAATCTGCCCCCATTTTTTTTTTTTTTTTATTTGGAGTTCATTGCTCACTGCAGTGAACGCCTTTGTTTAAGAAAGAGGGCTCCCAGGGTCTCAGCTGCCTGGGTACAGCTTGCTGCCTACGATGAGTAGCAACTGTCAGTTTATTTTATCTCAAGCTTTTCATCATTCTGTTGAAACTGATCGACTGAAACCACCTGAGAGACCTGAGGATTCCGTACCTACAAGTCATTAGCTAGGACTGCAGACTCTCACCACAGAGCAAGCCAACGGAACACTTCCTGAAATACGGTCCACTTTAACCCCATGTTTCCCCATGAACATGAACGAATTCTGTCCCTTTTTTGTTTTTGAAGCTGAGTCCATGGGAGACGATGCCTTTGACGTACAGACATAGAGGCCAGGGTATTTCACTTCGGCTGAGGGAGGAGGAGAATGTCGGGGTGACAGGCTTTGCTACAGTATACCACTGATATGGGGAGCATTGTTTTGGCCACAGCAAAAGTGAATGTAGAAATGGAAAACATTTTACAAAGTGACTTTATAAGAACAGGTCTTAAGCCCGATTCTTTACAAACAGCAAATGTGCCAGACTCAAGTCTGATTTTGTATGCGTGTGATCCACAACACAGCTGCTTAGCTGATTTCCTATTCCACTTTAGAACTGAGTAGAGGAAAATCTCCTACGCACCTTAATGAAACTTTGAAAACATGTTTAAGAGGTGTCATCTAACCTGTTGTATCCTGAATGCATCAAAACAGAAGGACATGGTGAGAAAGTCCACTCATGCCGCAACGGTGGATGACGTTTAGTGAAAATCAGTGATGTGCAAACCTAGTGAAAGATGCTGTTACTTGCCACTTAGAATGAAAGGGCTGTGAATATGTGCTATTTAACCACATTTCAACACGGGTACTGAGGCTTCTCAGGACAGTGTGATTTTCGAAACATTTAGGAGAAAGGAATGGTAACTGAGCAGAGAAAAAGATGATTATTTCTGATAAATGATGCGAAGTAACAAGTAACAATCGGGATTACAGAGGAAGAGTTCCAGGACTTTTCACCTGATTTCAGAATAAATACCTAAAGACTGCGAGAAGAATAGAGATACTGATTTAAAGTGCTTTCCAGAGTTCACATGTGAATTTATAATATTGCTGAGAAATGTTATATGAAGACCCACCTACTCAGTGGGCTTACATATATGCGAGAAACAGCACATATTCATGCGGAAAAGATAACCTGGCATTATTATAACCTTAAAAACTGAAAAAAACTTTAGAGCAGTGCTCACACGTAAGGATCACCTGGTGAGCTTGTCCAAGGCAGATGCTCAAGGCCCAGGGCTGATGATCCATTAGTCTGTGGTAAGAAGATCTGGGAGGTGCATTTATAATAACTCCTCCCACCACCATTCAGGGCAAGTGGTCCTTGAGCTGCACTCTTGAGAAACTGCCTAAGGCTTCTTATGAAGTTTAATTTTCCATAGGGTATTTTAAAATACTTGCATCATAATAGAAAATGCAACAAACAGAACAAATTTTATTTCAATGTCATTTTTCCTCATAAGAATCTTCTACTTACAATTGTTATTAAAATATGAAATTTAAAAATCACTAAAACTACAAAAGAGAAATCCCCAGGAGCTTCACATGTCGTAGTATTGTTCTGCGAAACTCTAGATTCACAAATTCTCCACTTTATTAATTCTGTTCTCACAAGGCAAAATGTATTTCTTACTGTAGGTTTTCATCAAAAAGGCTACTGCTTTACGACGTAGTCTTCACAGGGCAGCCAAAGTGATCCTTTTGAAAACTCAGAGTCTTAGTCTCAGAACTCAGTGAGAATGTTCTATCACAACTGGAATAAGATCCAAAGTCATCCCTACCACGGCCCAAAAGCCCTAAATTAACTGGCTGCTGCTCGAGACCCCATTCTTCCTACTCTCCTCCTCACTCAATTTGCTCTCACCATGCTGGTCTTCCGGTCACCTGGGGGTCTTCTCCGAGCCCTCCCAGATACTCACAGGGCTTGCTTTGTCATTTCCATCTGGTTTCTCTGCAAACCACGCCTCTTTTGAGGGGCTTTTCTGAACCTTCTGTTTAAAACAGCGCCCCGCCCCCACGCCCCAGGCCCCATCACTGTCCTCTTACCTGCTTTATTTTTTCTTCATAGCTCTTAGCACTACTTGTAGTGATTGACGCCCAGCATCTAAATCTCCCTCTCCATGCTTAAGAAATTCTCCACTTTATTAATTTCAGTGGAAACCTGCTTTCAGTCTGGGCACTGAGAAGTCAGCTTGTATTCACTTTCCCAGCTTCCCTCGAAGCTGGGCAGGGTCATGGGAGCCAAGCCCTGCCAATCAGGTGCATGCACACCAAACTGGAGCTTCAGGAGCTGTGGCTTGTTAAGCTGGGCTGCACAGAGTCCAGCCTGGCAAGGCGTGACATCAGGCAGGACTCTATATTGTAAAGCTTTTTAAATGGTTCTCATGACTAGAAATTAACTTTTTCCTGGACATTGGCTTCAGAACACGCAAACCTGAAAGACTTGCCATATACATTCGTATTCATAGAATTGTATCCTTTTTGTATCCCTTTTATCGAGTCTGTATAAATATTTACGTTAGTTATTGAATTACACTTCAGTTAGATCTATTTGTGAATATAGATTATTGCATGTATAGGCATTTAAAATTTGTTTTAATTTTAGTATTACTTTTGATCTTTCTGTTTCACTTCAAATCAATGTGCTAAAGACAGTCAAAAAGATTCTGAAGAAAGAGCAATAGGTAAGTTTTGGTTTACCTATCTTATAAAATTATATTTTTCTTGGCATCTGCAGAGAAAGCTACCCAGTACAAAGCTGACCTATTTTTTTAAAAAAAGGAAAATTCCGATGTTAGATATAGAAAGTGACAGTATTATGCATAATTATCTATGCAATTACACTTGCACATGCTTGAAAATTTTTAGCCAGGAATGCTTAATAACATTTGCATGGTTAAATGAGACAGCAGAAACAACTGGAAAGGCCTCAGGGCATGGTCATCTATTTAAGCATCCACTTGGATTTTCAACGTAATTAGTCATATAATTGTGTGCCTAAACTTAGTAGATTCATGTAAGTAATTATAAATTATTAAAAAGCTGCGCATGTGTTTTGTTCTCTATTTCCTGCCAATCAAATTACTAAGGAATATACTATGTTCACATTTCATCATATAAATCTCCAAATAAGATTACAGTGTAATGCCCTGGATGAAAGTGAATAAACCAGTGAATCCGTTCAGATGAGATTTAGTTAATATAGTTATATGAACGTTCATATTTTTAGAAAGAATTCCTATAATCAAATCATAAGTCTGTTCATCTGTCCCTATTAAGAGTTCTAAGAAAAAATGTTTCTTTTGCTTATGTTGTATTTGACACAGTGAATTTTTTGTTTATTAATTTTTTTAACTTGAATTAATAGCTGAAGGTTGGATATAATAGCTCCTTTCATATCACTGATTTCCTTCTTATCATAGATCTATTAGTGGGTGAAGGTAAAAACTTAGCCAAATAAATCTGAACAGTAAAAATTATTAACCCTCCCAATTTTACGATGGTCATCTTCTTCCTGACTAGTGAGTTTAAAACTTCATTTTATTTCATACTTCTCCATTGCTTTCCCCCCTCATTGTTATTTTAATCTCTGGGTTGAAAATGCGGAGATTTGTGGAAAACTATGTACCCCTTCTCAGGAGCTTATCTAATAAACAATACCAGAAGACCCCTGAAAGTGTTGAACTAAATTTCTTTTGATAAAAGTGCAAATTACACTTAATTAACTGCTGATACAAGGAAACACAGTCTTAATATGAGAAATTAGACTTATTTCACTAAAGGCAAATATTAACCAGTCTTTTCTTCATTTTGGGTACCTGATTTCATGTTAGAAGTCAATAAATGCAGCCCTTAGAGGCATCATACTTAAATGAGCTAACTTAAGTTTTCCCTATTGGTTTGACAAAGTCCAACTTTGATTACCTTAAGGGCACAATGAGAGAACATCTATTTGCTCAGGTTTTTTGATTGCAGGTTAGAGTAAAATGAAAGGAAGAAAATATCCAAATATACGTAGTGATAAAAGATTTGGAGATGGTGAATATTGGTCAGTGCTTTTAGTATTTATTTCATTGTGACAGTAGGTCAGAGGATTTAGACATTAAATGTGTTCAGGTAAGTTTGCAGTATTTCAAGGATTCAGTTAAGGAAGGTCCAGACACTGGTCAGGATGGACTGACATTAAAATTAAAAAATATGTGGAGCACTTTTTCATGTGTCTGTTGGCCATCTGGATGGACATTGGGGAGGGTATGTGCTTTGGTGAGTGCTGTGAAGTGTGTAAACCTGGTGATTCACAGACCTGTACCCCTGGGGATAAAAATATATGTATATAAAAAATAAAAAGTTAAAAAAAAATTAAAAAATATGCTAGCATTTCTTCTGATTAGATTTTTGCTCAACATTTTCCACACGGAGCATATTGTTCTCATGCCCAGGAGGCAGACATCACCCATAGAAGTGAAATATACATCCATGCACTGTTAGTCAAGTCAGTCATTATAAAAAGGCATTGTAAATAATTTCTAGTTTCTCAAAGAATATTTGTCATGAAAAGTATTTATTTTATATTAATTACACTAAAGAACCTAGACTATAAAAAAAATTTTCCTTTGTCTGGGATTTAAAAATATAGGGATGGTAGAGGAAATTTAAAGAGTGAGTCCTGGGACCATGGATATAATTTTTGATTGAGTGTTTAAAAAATCAAAATTCATAATAATGAGAAAACAAAGGTGAGAATTAATTAGGAAAACTCCCACACAGTACCCCAAATCAAGGAAACTTAGGAAAAAATTAGAAGCTAACAAAATTTGTTCTTCCAATATGTTCATGTTTGAAATATTAACATCACTTTTTTCAGAAGAAATCATATAGATTAAGAATCACCTGAATTATCCTAATAGAGCTTTACTCAAGAAGTTTTAAATACATGTCTGAGAAGATTATTTTTTTGCCCCGCAATTCTAGCAATGGCAAGGGAACATTTACCTAAATTGGTGCGGTATTTGGAATCCAAGACTACAAGTAAAAAGACCTAACTGGAAGCAGGGGAGAGAGCCCTCTCTGAGAAGGAGAGGGGTATAAAGCGGGTGACAATGGGATTCTCTCAGAACTTCGAACCCTAGCCTTGTACTGGTACAGATCAGGGCTTTTATTCTGGTTTTGCTAAAGAAAAACTTTTCGTAAGCTTTTCAAACTAGCAATTAGAGATGGAATCGAAACAAAACCAGATTAGAAAAACCCAGTTACATTGTTCTTGGAAGTGGTGAGTTCAGTGTACCTTGGGAAGTTAAAACTGGTAACACCATCAGCTACCAAGAACTGTGAGCAGAATCTAAAAGAAGTATAGTTTTTGTTTGAGCAATCAAGAATTCTCTTTTATTGAACCAAGGCAGCAGATAGAGAAGGAGGCTCTCAGAGGGGAAAAAAAGGAAAGAGGAAAAAAAAAAAGATCTTTCAACCCATGGGATCTAGAGCTACATTATTATTTCCCAATGAAGTAGGCATTAGTTTTCTGAAAAAAAGTTTTTTGATTCCTAAGGAAGCAAATATGTCACCTGTGTTGTAGAAAATATATGAAGATAGGGGAACTGTAAGTAAGAAAGAAATTTGAAAATTGGGCTCAAACTCTGCAGTCTTTTTTTATGTAAGGATTTTGGCTTAAAATCCTTACATAAAAAAAGATTTTGTCTTCTTCAGCATGTTTCATCTTTGGAATTATTTTTTTACCAGTTGCAGAAGCCACTGAATTCTCTAAACTCTTTCTTAAAATTTATTAGAAGTATACTTGATATACATGATAGCATGATTTAAATGAGATTGGCAGAAAAAAATGCATCTCTTTCTTAAGGTTTTTGACAACAGCATGGAATCTATAAAGAATATATTTTAATATATTTTAATGTGTCATTCCCATTTGTCTTATCAAACTTGTTTTCTGTGACTAGAAATAGAAGTAAAACACAAAGGATTTTAAGGATCTCTGTCTTAGAAAAAAGTCACAAGCAGACTCACAACCTACAAACACACAATTTATAAACTGTCCTACAGAGAAATGGCTCTCCTAGTTCTCCCCCCGGAGCTCCCACTGAGACTATCCAGGGGCCGTCACGGAGAATCCTGAAGCTTGCAGAGTTAGGGCAGGGTAAACGAAGCTGTACTAACAAACAACTCTGCAGATCTCCGTGGTTCACCACAATAAAAGATTATTATTCTGTGTTCGCACGAAGTCTGCAGCAGGTCTGAATGGCATTCCAGGACAAATGTTCCACATGTAGAGACTGACTGCATCAGTCTCGTTGCCCTGTAATTTTTAATAATGCTTCCACTATGATCACTGCAGCAGGGAGAGAATCCGCTGGAGGATCTCACGCAGGCTCTCCTATGCTTCCACCCAGAAGTAACTTTTGACCATTGGCCGGGACTAGTCACAGAGACTTGCCTAGCTGCCAGGAGATGAAAAATGCAGTCTTCCGTGTGCCCAGAAGAGTAAAGAACCAGATACTGTTAAGCCCTTGTAATTACCACCCCCTTGAGCAACAGTTGCTGAACTCTCTGAAAATTATACGCAGTAATTGTAGGTTTTTCTGAAGAGAGGAGGGAGATCTTAGCTTTCACTAGATTCTTTAAGGGGAATAGTGATCTGTCATCTAAAAATTCTAATAAGCTTTTTAAAAAATGTAGAGATTTATATTGAAGAAAGGAAAGTTCTGAAATTCAGGAATAGCTTAGAGAAGTCGAATTTAGGGCAAGTTGCCAGACTTTAGAAGACTGGTTCATGTGTTGGCCTCATTGTCCACAATTATTTTGCCCCACACTGCCTGATGATTTGTTATATCCTGTATTACAGATGCCGTAAATTCTGGCAAAAGGGAATCTTCCAAGGTTTAAAAAATCCTAATTGCTCTGAATAGGTTCAAGCACTTTCAGTCATTAATATTAAGGGTGTGAATCAGCTTAATCAGACTGATTTCTTCCTAACAGTGTTCATAATCTTTCTCAAGGATCACTGATCTGCGCTGTTTGCTGTCCAATCTCTGCAAACACTTGTTTTATATGTTATGTTTGTTTGTTTTAGTTGTTTAACACAGGAGGGTAAATCTTTTCCTTGTGACTTCATCTTGGACAGAAATAGAGTCCCACTTGTTTCTTTGCACCATGAATATTTTAATCCAGATTTTAATTAAAGTCTAATCTTTTTAAATGTTTAACATGACTTCTGCTAAATATAAAGTATTATTGTAAAAAAGTGCAACCCAAGGAAATGATTCTTGAACTAGAATTCTAGAAAACTAGATTATAGGTCCATTTTGTCTTTCAGATTTTTATATAACTGCATGTCTGTGGACCTGAGGACATTTGGAAAAAAAAAAAAAAGTAGACCAAGTTATTTCTTCAGTACCAAACAGCTCAATAATTTCATGATTCCATAAAACTCAAAAAAGTTCAAGAAGATTTTAACTCATGTTCAGAAGACAGAAAGGGGCTACAAGAGTGGTTCCAGATTGAGGAAGGCAGAGACAGATATAAACAGAAATGTATGAAGAAAGAGTGTAATGAGCCCCAGGAACAGTGGGGAAAAGGTAGGCATTGAGGAAATGCTGAGGAGAGGTATGACACAGGGTTGAACACAGGAGGACGGATGAAAGTCTGCAGATGGAACAGTGCACTCGGGTCAGCAACTTCAACAATGCCAACCAGGGACAGGTCAAACTGCATATGACAGCAGAGAGTTAGAAACTCCTTTATTATACGTTCTAGCAAAAAGATCAAATATTTGAACCTGGAATTTTTATAGCTGTTTGATATACTAAAATAGTAATAATAATAATAACTGTAATAAAATTCCCTTTTGTGGAAACCCACAGAAACAAGTATTTATGGGGGAAAAACAACAAATAAAATGCTCACGAAAATCTAGATTGAACTACAAAATACCATATTTATTTAGAAGATGCTCCTACTGAGGAACTCGTATCAGTCCCAGAGAATCTTATTAATGATCTGTTTTGAACTTTAGATAGAGAGACTTGAATTGAAATCTTTGCCCAAACTCACAAAGCTAATTAGGGCTCAATATGGTATTAGAACCTAGGTCACCGGACTCTTACATAACACTCTCCCCTCAATTATCTAAAATACCAGTAGGGTGAGCTTTGATTCAGTCAGATTTTTCACCAGAATCTTCTTTTTATGTGTCATGTTTTTGAACACATTAAAAAGAGACAGAGGTTTGCTCTGTGACAATAAGATGCTATAAAACCCGCTTGCAGACTTTTTGGCTAATTCCAGAACTTTTTCCTCATTGTTAGGGTTATTTAATTGAAGCAGCTGAACAAAGTATAATAGAACATGAGGCTCACTCGTGAATGTGGCTTTTCCACATTCATTAAAAGGGCTGAGTTCATGAATAAAAAATACCAGCAAAGAACAAGGTGGGAAAACATGGCTCAACATCGAACCAAGGACTTGACATTAAACCCACATAAACCAAGGGTTGAGAGACAAATTCATGGTCTTGACTGTTCTTTTAAGAATATGAAATGATTCATAAAATGAGAGTGGTATTTTTGGTACTCAAGGAAACCTCTGCATGTCATTTTGTAGAAAAGTGTCTTTACTGACTAGCCGGTGTATTCATCTATTTCCATACTCAGAATTTGCATCCTATTTCTCTGATATAATTAACATTTGGCTACAATAAGAATGTGCATTAAACCCATATTACTGATATTATCAATGAAGTGGTTAACCACGTTGGCAATGAAATGGCTGTATTTACCTTTCTAAGTTAACAGTTCTCTTATGTTGCACAAGAAAAGCTTTTCTTTCTCTGTCACTGTTCCACATCTGGGTCTATAATCTCCACAAGGCAAGATGAATTAGCTATCCATTAAAAAAAAATAAATTCGTGATTGGAGGCATAATCATTCTAGTAGGGAAAATAAACTATGTTCTGGAGAAATCAGCAGAAATTCATAGGCCCTTAATCCTTCCAGAGCCAACCAGTTTCTGTTGCTTCAGGCTTGAATAATTTTATTGAACTGCAATAAATTTGAATTCCCTCTAAATTCCTAAATTTGGGAAGAGAATCTGCTCTTATTTTACTATTGGAAAGAAAAGGAGGAAGGTGAAATCGTTACAACCATATCTGAGAGTATTAGAATGGTATGAAGGTTCCTATATTTGCTGTGTTCCCTCTGAAAGGTACAAAGAGGAGAGACGATTGCTGGTGAATCACTGTTCCATTTTATCTAGAGACCTGAGTGCTCTCACTGCTCTATTCCCTTAGGGGGTCATGTTCCTCTGCTTAAAAGAATATTGCCTGCTCTGTGAGCTAATGATTTGTTTGGAGGATGTAAGTCTCAGAGGTGGAGATAACTGCATAGCTTTTATAATGTATCTTTCAAATCTTTGATCTGCTTTTTTCTGAATACATGGGACCCCTCAATGGCAAGATTAAAGATGTCTCTTCAGAGAAGAAAGACAAAATTTGAAAACCTAAAAGCTGCTCAGATTTCCAAATAATATTTCCGTATTTCTTCATTTTGCCAACATCACACTTGTTGTCTTGCATTCATGTGATAACCACATGGTAATCAAAACACGGTATTGGATCATAGTGGTTTTGTAGTTGTTGTTTTTCCAAGGAGATATGGAACTATGAATCCTGTTTTAAAAAGTGGTTAGCGCGAACTTGTGCATAGCTAGGACATACATACTCATTTTGAATTCTATTTAATTTGGGAAATATATACTTGGTACCTAGTAGATGTTAGGCATTGTGATTTCCTTTGGAGGAAACACCAAAGATCAGAATCTGTTTTCAAGACACTCATACTCTCACTGGGCAGATAAGGCAATTACAGAAATGGTCATGACAGAACGTAGAATAGGACAAGTGAAAAGTGCTTGGAGAGAAATGAATGACATTCAATGTGGGAACAGAGAGAAGAGACAACAGTCAAGTAAGATGGGGATCAGGGAGGATTTCAACATCTCAGAAGGACCATGGAAAACATTTCCCTGGATGGGGCTGGAGTTGGAAGTAAGGTGGTATTAATGTACGTTACGTGTGTCTGGGGCATGAGGGGGTAGCCAGGGAAAGGGAGGTGGTCAAAAAACATTATGAAACTTGTACAGAATTTGTAGGCAGTAGGGATCCAGTGAAGTTTTTGAAGCAGAGAAAAAATAGAATAGTAAGTGTTGTAGTTTAAGAAACACCTTTGAAGCATTTAAAAAGCACATTTTAGTGTATTTTGAACTAAAATATGTCCATGTAAACATATAAGCGAGTATGTCTGATAATGTCCTACAGGTTTTATTTCCAAATAGAACAGCTACCACTAAAAAAAATGCCAGTAGTAGAAGACTTAACTTCTCATTTACATTTGAATCTGGAGGAGTAGTCTTCATTTTTATAATAACATAGCTCATCCACACATAGATTTCTAATCTTGGTCAAATGAATCAGGAAGGGGGTGTACTTTTATAGCGTTTCAGAGAATTTAATCTTCTTCACCATAGGCATAGCTGAGTTTTTACTCTCTGAAGAATATTTTTTATTAACATATAATGTATTATTTGTTTCAGGGGTACAGGTCTGCGATTCATCAGTCTAACACAATTCACAGCACTCACCATAGCACATACCCTCCCCAAGGCCCACCACCCAGCCACCCTATCCCTACCCCTCCAATAACCCTCGGTTTGTTTCTGAACAATGTTTTGAAATGCATTGTTTTGTTTTACTCCTAAGCCCTTTGAAACACAAAACACCCTCACCAAAAATGAGAATAAAGTGTTAAAAAAAAAGAAAAAAGAAAGAAAGAAATAGCTTTATAGAGTGAAGAAAAAACAAGGGAGATTTTTGAAAAAGCCCCAAACAGGATTGCAGCAAATAGAAGAACTAGACTCTCTAGTTTTGAGTTTGTTTGTTTTTAAAGATTTTCTTTATTTATTTGACAGACAGATTACAAGTAGGCGGAGAGGCACGCAGAGAGAGAGAGAGAGAGTGAGAGAGAGAGAGAGGAGGAAGCAGGTTCCCTGCCAAGCAGAGAGCCAGATGCGGGACTCGATCATAGGACCCTGAGATCATGACCTGAGCTGAAGGCAAAGGCTTTAACCCACTGAGCCACCCAGGCGCCCCTTGAGTTTGTTTGTGGTTTTTTTTTTCATGATTATTAGGGTGATGGTTAGAGCTTATCCAAGTAAATCAGAAAAAGGGGAGTAGCCCAACTTATTCTCTACCAAATCTTTTATCAGAAGAAGTAATCTAAGAGATAGATAGATCATATTTCCTCTGCTTTCTCTCCTGGGCAAACAAGATGAGGGAGTAAAGGGAAGATAACTCAAAACTACAGTGCAAGCTCTCAAGTATATAACACAACATCCTGAAGTGAACAAAATATTATCTAAAAGTGGTTAGTTAATAGTTACCTGTAGATATTTGTTGGGTACTCAAGCACATTGAAATTCAACAAGCCATCTGTTTTTGAAGACTTTATCCTGTACATATATTTGGAATGAGACCTTTACTTATTTCATAACTAGAGGACAGACAGTGGTAAGTGGTATTCTACTAATGCTACACTACTAATTCTACTAATATAAAAGAAGCAATAAGATTCCTTTGTGCACAATCTACTGTTATTTACTATTTATTCTATGGAGAAAATAAAAACCAAAGAGCTTATTGTTTCCTCTAAATGACCTAACAGGGGGTGGGAAGGGTTCCAAGCAGGAGATGGTTCTTTACATACCAGAATTGTGCCTATGATTCCATTTGTGCTATCCCAAACATCCCTAAAATATTTTGCTTGAGAAAGTTTGATTTACCAACAATTATGCAACACACATGATAGGCAGTACTGTTAAAAATTTAAAAAATCGGATTCTGAAGTTCTTAACTGAGGACTGGAGCCAGTCAAGTTGACGCATGAAAGTGACATTCACATCACTTCTAGTTATTCGTTTTTAATTGACTGCTCTAATTATCACAAGAAAAAGTATGTGTGAAAAGAAATGGAGTTAAGAGAAATTAATATTGCATTTTTCTAAATTAATATTCTAACTTGAATTGATCAAATATAGGAAAATTTACTACCATCAGCAAAGTAAGAGTATAATATTAATTGCATTTGATACTGATAAGCATCTGTGAACTAACATCTGTGACTTGTTCTTGTCAACAAGGTACAACACTGAACTTTAAAAAAAAACACATTCTCACATTCTGATCAGTGCATGTTGTTGAATATTTAACTTAAAAAAAGAACATGAGGTTGGTGATTTGTCAAGTTTAACTAATCATTACCACATTTTATGCTTTCCTTATCATCAAAGATACAATATAGCATGAAGGCACATCCAATATTTATGTAGTAAGGCATAAATAAAGTTAAAATTACCAATAAAATAAATATCACCGATGGAGCCATTAAGAATGACACAAAAACTAAACTATTTTCAAAAACTGAAGTCTTACCATTAGTCGGATCACATACAATGCTGCCTCGATTCTCCTTCCATGACAGCAGGTAGCCAAGGCTGGTGAGATCTTCAGACTCGATATAACTGTTAACCCTCTGCATGATCTGATGAGCTTTTGCTATTCCATAATGCACTTTCGTTTCATCCATTTGACTCAAGTTTGTAAGCTCTGCTGTTGTGTTGAAAGCTTGCTGAAAGTATTGTGAAGCTTTCTTGTAGTATCCCTAAAAATGTAAGAGAAATAATTTCTTTCTTAGTTTTTTATTCTATCTTTCCACATATCTGCTCACCTTGGTATGTACCAGACTATCTTTCAACAGTTACAGCATTCATCTTTTAGAAGAAAGAGATGGCAGGCAGGGACTCTATGAGAACAAGGTTCTTTTAAAAAGTTGTGATTACTAACCATACAATACTAAGCTAGGATACTAAAAGAGCTTTATTTATCAAGTTGAACTATATGAAATGTAAGTTTTTTTGGATTAAAAATGATCAAATGTTAGCATTTTCAGATCGTAAAACCTGGTACATGGTAGCAAAAAGTCTGGGTCTTTTTAGAGTGGTCCAATTCACATTAATTTGGATGTATTTTTCCTACTTGTAGCACTGGATTTACCTAATAAAACATTTTTAACCAGTTGTTTTTAGTCACAGCAAGAGATCATTTTCAGCCAATCTGTTTCAGATTTACGGCGCCACTGAAAATTGATGTATTTATCTGCTGATTTGGTTACTGCTCTTGTTTTCCCCATGTGCTTATGTCATTCTTGACTAAGAACATCGGAGGTAATCAAGATTCCTGAAAAATAATGATCCTGATGGCACTAGCACAACTCATTTAAATGTTCATCTCTTTAAGTTTTTTGCAACATCTCATTGAAAAAATTCAAGCCAGTTTTCTGTTTTTTAGATTTTGTGGGCTTTTTTTGATTATACTCTCCTACCCTCCTATAAGCTATTGTCCACGATAGTTTTCAAAGTGTCAGGGCCAGTGCTAAGTACTTCCTCTATTATGTCACTAACTTTCATAAGTCATCCTGTGAGAAAATACTATTCTTATTCTACAAATAATGAAATTGAGCCTCAGGAAAGAGGCTCCCTTCTGCCAACCTCCAAATTTCCTAAAGATCCTCATGAAAACATTTTCTTCAATGGAGGATATCATTTTGAGGATTGAGCCTACACTTTTAAGATGCTAGGGAGTGACGTTTCCTTTCTTCACTGACTTGTAAATCTCCTTTCCTCTCCCCTCCTACTCCCTCCTCTCCCCTCCCCCTCTCCTTCCTTCCCCTCTTGCTCTTGCACACAAAAACACACATGCACACACTTTTGAGAAGAGAGAGAATATTATGAGAGAATATTTTATTATAAGTATTCAAATTATTTTCTCACAACATTTTATGAAGGAGGTGGTAATACAAACACCATTGAAACACCCTATACCATATCCCAGTACAGGCAAAATGCATACTCAACCCTATACAACTCTGTGTAGTCATGGTGTTCAGACAGCAAACTGATTGGATACAAAAGTTGCTGGAGGATGAGGAGGGGAGAAATAGGGCTCCTGTGACAGTTATGTTACATACATAAGCAGTTTAATACTACGTTATAGACCCTCAGGATGGTTTAGTGAACTCTTTACTCAAATGGTTCATTCCAATTAAACTTACTAATTTAAACACAAACAATTGCTCTATATTTTATCCATAATAATTTTTGTTTGTTGAGATGACAATTCTTTCTTTTATTTCAAAATGTAAAGCATAGAACTTATATGAGGACATGGTTACTTAATTAGAAAAAATAAAATGTATCAAAGACATTTTTATGGTAAGTATATTATATAATTGAGGAACAATGCAAATATTGAAGATGGAAATAAAACTAGTTAATATTTTGGATTGTTCTGCTAAACATCAAAGATATAGGACAAAATAAATGAACATATGTGATTAGACCTCACATTTCTATTTTTAAAAACAGAGAAGTATAAATAATTATTTCTATATAATCAGAATATATTTCTATATAATTAGAACTATTGTTCGAATTATATTTCTGAGCTTATATTTTATTATTATATTATTCTATATATATTCTATATAATATATTATTATATTATTCTGAGCTTATTATATTCTTAAACTATTTTTTGTCTTAGATGAAAGTCTTAATTAGGAAATTAGGGGCCATAAATAAATGGACATACATTTAAATTTCAAGAATTACTTTATATATTATTATGTTAAAATGAGCTCACTCATTTATCAGGCAACTACTATGTATGAAGCTCCATGACAAGCAGTGGGGATTTAGCAGTTAACAGAATTTACTATGCCTAAATTTTATATTAGATCCTCTCTAAGAAGTGTTTTTTCCCCCTTAAATAGGAGCATTATAATTATTCATAACTATTTAATTATAATTACATATAATTATTCTTCCTGCAAATTGAGCTTAGTATTAAATTGTTAAACACAGAGACAACTACCATAAAACTGGAATCAACCTAAATTTCTCTAGTTTAAAACACTATTAAAGAAATACATTAATTCTTCTAAGATGCAAGGATTTTTATACATACCATTTTGGAATGAGATTTCATTACTGTGTATTGTATTTTTAGATTTTTAATTCTTAAAGAGCTTAATATCTAAATTTAATCTCTTCTCCAAAGGTTCTTTCCAATGTTCTACAGTTCGATTCTGCTATCAGTTAATCCCTGACCTATTATAAAATTCAGAAGATTCTAATAATTAATCTTGGTAATCTTAAATATGAATTTGAGAATATATAAGTAATTGAGAATATATAAGTGAATTAATCACTTCAGGATTGCCTCTTACTGGAAAAGAGAACTTTGCTTAGTGTTATAAATATCACTGGTAAGAATTTAAGGGACAATTACAGGACAGGATCTTGATGACATCGTAGACCTTAAAACAAAGCTTGCATTATTACACTATAATATAGAATTTTCATGCATTTTTCTGATTCTTACCAGATACTTCTCAGTGACTGTCACTCTATTCAATGAGCAAGCTCAAAAATAAAAGTACATTTCCTAGTACTAAGAAAAAGCCATTTTTTACACATTGCTTTTACTATTTTAGTCTGGAATTATTACTTTTTTATTTGTGTGTGTATTTTTTCTTTTAAGATTTTATTTATTTCTTTGAGAGAGAGAATTGAGAATGAGCAGGGGAAAGGGACAGAGGGAGACGGAGAAAGAGACTCATTGCTGAGTGGGAGCCTGACAAGGAGTCTGTATCTACTTTTTTTTCCCTAAAGCATTTTCATTTCGCTACTTTATATTAATTCTATATTTTCATCAAGAGATCACATCAGGAAGGTGGAATGGGTGGCCCATCTTCTATGATTATATAGTAAAAGGTAAACTAATTAGAATAAATGATCTCTTAAAGATGTGCTAATGTTAATTATAACAACACTATAATAACTAGAGAAAACAGTTAATCCTAATATTTTTTTCCAAATACAGTCTTATAGTTGTGATCTTATAATAACATTATTTCTTAGAAGTGATTATAAGGAATACAATTAGAATACATTGCATGAATAATATTAAGCAACAAAAGAGATGATGAGGAAGACTGACCAGTACCAGGAGTATTAAGATTTGCTTTTAAAGATTCAGTACAAGTTTTCAGAATCATTGTACAAAAATGAAATAGAAGTTTTGAATTCCTAAAGTGAGAGATTCTTACTCTCCTGAGGTAGAAAACTGGTTACAAATTTATTGATTCAAAATAAAAAAAATATGATTGATTCACATATTTAAGCTCACCACCTCTGTGCCAACTTCTCATTTAGGATCTGGAACAAAATAATAACCAAGGTAGATATGGGCCCTATTCTCATTAAGCTATTCTAGCCAAATTAAACAACACTAAGAAGATATCATAAACAAGAAAACTAGGAGATGAGTGCTATGCGAAGTATTAATGTAATGTTAAAGAGTACCCAGTGGCTACTTTTTTTCTTCTTCATATAATTTTTATTTTGGCATGTAGCTTTCAGGACTTCAATGAACAGAAACAGGGAATATGGAGATTTCAGATATTTTGGTTAAGTGAAGAAGAGGTTTTATTTTTTCAACAAAACAGATACTTCTTTGATTGAATTTTTTGGCTTTTCTCTCAAATGCCTATAAAGCCCCACAGAATATAGTGGATTAGATTTCATCATTTTAGATTAGAAAATGTGTTTGAGCACTCAAATTACAGAAATGGTAGCTGTGATTAAACAGTTTTCCTTATGAATAACAATAATGCCATCTTATATTACAAAATATAACCACCTTTCCAAAGCACCTTCATATGCTTTTTAAAACTGAGGTCTAATTGACATTATGTGACAATTATATTGTCATATATAATATATAATGTATTGATGATATATGACATTATATTAGTTTTGGGTATAGAACATTATGATTAATGTTTGTATATATTACTAAAAGATTACCACAGTAAGTTTAGTTAACATCACCTCACATAGTTATGAATTTTTTTGTGATGAGAACTTTTAAGAGCTACTCTTGGCAAATTTCAAACATACAATACAGTATTATTAACTGTAATTACCATGCTGTACATTACATTCCCAAGACTTGCTTTTTTTAGAACTGGAAGTTTGTACCTTTGAACTACCTTCCCCCATGTGGTACTTTTAGTCAGTTGCCAAGGGAAGGCCTCTCTGAAGGTGTGGCATCTAACTGAGATATGATGACAATAATTCAGGGATATGAAGCTCAGATTGGAAAGCATTCCATATAGGGTATTCCAGCTAGGGCAAATGTCCTAAGGCAGCAACAAGCTCCACATATTTGAGGAACTTCAAAAGTCCATTTGGCTGTGGTGGTGTCGATAAGAAGAGTGGGAAGAAATAAAGTCAGAGATGGGGTGAGTTGGTGTACATCTCACTTAGACTATTTCAGGTTCCCAGAAGAATGGGAAGTAATGGAAATGCATTAAGTACAGAAATAACACAATTTGATTTACATTTAAAAGAACTACTTGGGCCTCTGTGTGGAGACTGGATTATATGGGTAAGAAATGGGGAATGGGCTTGAACTTCCTGCAGTAGGGCAGGTGAGAAAACAGTGTCACAAACTGATGGGATGATCGTGGCAGATACAGAGAAGGAGGCGCATCTTTGATATGGTTTGGTGGCATAAAGGTCAGGGTTTACTTCTGGATTAGATATGGAGCAGGAAGGAGAAAAGAATCAAAGAATACCCAGATTTTTGGTTTGAGCAGCTGGGCTAATGGATTATGACGTCATTTATTCAGATGGAGAAGATTGGGAGGAAGGAATCCTGTTAAATTTAAGATGTCTAAAGCTAGATTTACAAGCATGGAGTCCCAAGGAGAGATCAGAGCTGGAGATACAAATTTGGAAGTCTTCAGCATATCTAAGGCCATGGGCCTAGATGAGGTCAGAAAGGGGGAGCTCATAGATTGAGAGGTTTGCCTAGAAAATACCTGGGTCATAGTCTATCATAGTTGAACATGAAGTTAATAGGGGAATAGGATTTAAGGGAAAATGATGAATCCATTTCTAACAGGTTATATTTGAAGTCTAAGTGAAGATTTGGGCAGGCGGAGGGATAGGAGTCTGAAGTTGCAGGGAGTGAGCTTGAGTGTGCTAAGAGGCTAAGTGCTTTTGTATACCCAACATATGCCAGGCATTCGACTAGGCACCACATACATATTTATAAACTCCTAATCCTTATATAGTTTTTCACGGTATCTTGTTATTGATGCTTGAAACATGAAGAAACTGAGGATCAAAGAATTCATGTGCCCAAGGTCACAGTTAATAAGTAGCTGAGTGCAGATTCAAGGGGAAAGGGGCAAAAATTAGTGAGGCTCCTCTTTGTCCTGCAAGTTTCCTTCATGAAAAAGCATAATAGATAGGATGTGATGCAAACAGCTTATAAGATTGTTAAGGTGTATAACTTGAATAAAGGGATCTAATATCATTAGGACATATCCATAAACAGCTGAAATAAGAGACATGAAATAATTCCTTGTCAGTATTTTCCTAGGAAATGACTTTGTAGAACTAGAAGGAAATTCAGGATGTCATCAAAGCTATCTCCCTGTTTCAAAAGAATAAGAAGGAAAAATAACTACATTAGATTCTAATAAACTCACTTTGTCATATGTTTTCAAATTATACTCTTGGGAATGATTTAACAATTCAGTCAGCCTGAGAAGTAATCGGTGGACTTTTGACTTGAGGAAGTACTCACAAAGAATCACAGTAATGCACAAAAACGGAATGCAACATTAGCATTTTTAATAACAAATTGAGTTTTGTTTTGAAGTCTGTAATGTCATAAAATTGTTATAGTATTGTATACTTAAGGGGCACCTGGGTGGTTCAGTCAATTAAGCATCTGACTCTTGACTTTGGCTCAGGTCATGATCTCAGGATCGTTAGACTAAGCCCTGCATCAAGCTTTTTACTGGGCGTGGAGCCTGCTTGAGATTCTCTCTCTCTTTTTCCTTCTGCCCCTTTCCCTGTCATACTCTCTCTCAAAGAAAAACCAAAAACAAACCAAAACCAAAACCCAAAACCAAAACAGAAAACAAAACAAAGCAAAACTATTAAAAATCACTACCCTATTTATCTGTGACCATTTATTACATTAAAATATAAAGAGTCACTAAGATTTATGAATGAATTTGTATATTTGAAGGCAAGTATATTTGAAGATAGCATGAATACCTGAAATTCTCCAAATTTTATATTAGAATTGGGACATACTAGTAAAAAATTAACTTTTGGTAATTGTCATAGCCTTTGGATAGTATTCATATCTCCAGCCTTTAAAATATTAGATTCTTCTTTAAGACTTAAGAGCCAAAGAATAAAATACAGACTGATGGGATACAAACTCTTAAAAAATGCAAATATAAGGATTATCCTTTTTTTTTTCCCTTATGCTTTCTGTAACTAGGAGAATATAGGCTGATACTTAATGTTTGTGGTATACTAACACACGAGTTCTGGGCATTGTTTGGTGGAGGGTAAGGCAATTTGTGTTTTTGGCACTTCTGTTTTGAAGAACAATCCTTTTTAAAAGTAAGAATATGAATTACCTAGGAATGCCAATTCTGCTACTACAGGATAAGCTCCTCCTTAGACTGCCAGTCTCACAAGACCACGAGCCTTGTCTGTGTTTCAGCATGGCATCCCAAAAAGGAAAACAAGCGCATAAACAAGATCCAGGAGTCACCGGAGTAGAGTTGTAACATAGAGATGGGGCGGCAGAAGGGGCTCACCGTGGAGAGAGGGACCTGGGGTGACAGGTGCGGGAGGCACAAAGAAAGAGGGGAAACAAAGTGGGCAGGAACATAGGGAGAGGAACACCGAGATCAGAAAGACCAGAAAGACAGGGGAGGAGAGAAGGAGGAGAGTGACAGTCAAGAGCGAAAGGGGGTTTAATGATCCTGGGTAATAGCTGAGAGGAAGCACATGAGCCAGAGAAAGTGAGAGAGGAGGTGTAATAAGAAATCAGATACCCTGTTTAAAAGCATGTTTCCCAGACCTGTAACCCTGGGGATAAAAATACATGTTTATAAAAAAATAAAAAATTAAAAAAATATATTTAAAAAAAAAAAGCACGTTTTCCATAGCAGGAACTATGATAGTTTCATTCATTCGGATTAATTTAAAACAGTTTCCTTTGGGGGGGGGAAAAAAAAAAGAAGCCTATGCTGAGTGAAATAAGTCAGGCAGAGAGAGTCTGTTATCATATGGGTTCACTTACTTGTGGAGCATAAGGAATAACACAGAGGACACTGGGAGGAGAGGGGAAGTGAGTTGGGGGAAATTGGAGGGGGATACGAACCATGAGAGACTGTGGACTCTGAGAAACAAACTGAGGTGTTTGGAGGGTAGGGGTGTGGGGGTGTGGTTAGCCTGGTGATGGGTATTATGGAAGGCACGTATTGCATGGAGCACTGGGCGTGGTGCCTAAACGATGAATTCTGGAACACTGAAAAAAATAAAATAAAAATTTTAAAAAGACTAAATAATTCTGAAATCATCAAAAAGTCAATTATCTGCCAAATAAAAGACTGTAGTGATTAAGAGCATGGGTTTGAATACCACTGCCACCTAGAAATGTGGAGGCCTGGGATAGATTACTTAAACCCTCTGAGCCTCAGGGAAAAGGGGGATTGTATGATACCCCATAAAGGTGTGCCAAATAATAACGGCTTATCTAGCTGGGACTTGCTTCTCTGGAACTGCTCTACATTCATTAACTCAATACTCACTACAACCTTATAAGGGGAGAAAATTGAGGCACCTAGAAGGTAAGTTGTCCAGGCTACAGATCTTATTACAAGATCTTATTACAAGTGAAAGAAGTAGGCTTTTAACCTACTAAACCTGAGTCTAGTCTCAGAATTAGTACCTTTAATCAATACGTATACAACGTCTCATTAAAGACTAAGATAAGGTATAGAAACATTCATTCTTAAAGAATGAAACTGCCCTCAAAAATGATAGATCCTACCATTATCAAAACAGCAATTATAACTAGAGAAAAAAAGCCTCTTTTATACTGTTTGTTAAAGAACCATCTGGGTGATAAGAGCTAAACTCAGGAAAAATCAATCAAAAGGTCAATGTGTTATGACCAATTCATTTCACTAGTAATGGTCTCTTGAATAAGAGATGCTTTTATTTTAGACCTTCTCTTCTTTCTCTTTTCTTTTACATAACCAGTCTGATGTTAGAATTCCATATTTCCTTCAGAATTACTCTTGGGATTGTCCTTTCTTCTCCTGAAGAACCTAGCAGGCCCATCACTGCTGAATTAATAAAATGAGAATTTGAAGCAAGGGGGATGAATGTTAGTGTCAGCAGATAAGAGCCAACCATTATAATGATAGTCTTTGAATTGAAATGTTTTAATCGCTCTTCAAATCCAAAACCACTTAGAATCTTCACTGGCTGTGAAGACATGAATTAATTTTAGCAGCTTGTGGTGACTGTGCCCAAGATGGCATTCAGGTCCTGGTAAAAGGGGAAGTAACTACCCTGTGCATTAACCAAACCCGGCGGTCCTGGGGTCATTCTGCATAACATATCATGGGAAGGTGAGAGTCAGATGGGAATAGAATGTTAAAACTCTGAGAATTTCTCCCTACAAGAATGAAACGCATATACTCACTTTTTCATTGTAGATATCCCCAAGCATTGTACTTGCTTTCACAACATCTAGTCTTTGGAAATTGTTTCCTGCAATTTTCACAACTTTTTTCAAGTATTTAATTGCTTCTATCATCTCTCCTTGGCTGGAAAAAATAAAATGAGAAATTATTGGAGTATCATCTCATTTAATGTCACCATAAAGAGGAGAGATTTTGTGTCTTTGCTTTAGAAAGTGCAAAATGGTTCAGGATAATGAAATGTGAAAGGAAAATTTTAAAAAACAGGTGGCTTTTCTTTGTTGGAGCATACATTGAGTTAAACTTAAACCTTCAGACCCTCTTGTATGGCTGGTGGGATTGTAAAATGGTGCACATGCTTTGGAAAACAACTTGTCAGATCCTCAAAATTTCTGATATACAGTTACCATATGACCCAGCAATTCCACTCCTATATATATATATATCTCCAAGAGAAATAAAAATATTATGTCCATACAAAACTTGCACACAAATGTTCACAGCAACAGTATTTATAGCAGCCAAAAAGTGGAAACAAATCCAATGTTGATCAAATGAAAGAATGAGCACAGTGTGGTCTATCCACACAATGGAACATTATTCTGCTAAAACAGAATGACGTTTAGTGATACATGCCACAATATGGAAAAACCTTCAAAACATGTTAAATGAAAGAAGCCAGTCACAAAAAAACACATATGTTATGATTCCATTCACATAAAGTGTCCATAATATGCAGATCCATAGAAACAGAAAGTATAGTGGTTACCAAAGGCTGGAGAGAACAGTGAATGAAGAACAGCTGCTAAGAAGTATTGGGTTTCTTTTTGGAGTGACAAATATGATTCGACTTAAATTGTGGTGATGGTGGTACAACTCTGAATATAACTAAAAACTACTGAATTGTAGACTTCAAAATGGTGAATATATGGTATATGAATTCTATCTCAATGAAGCTGTCATTTTTAAAACCTCTGAAAAGGCTTTTCCACACTTTGCAAATGAAGACAGTCTTTTGTGAGGAGGCACAAATACGATGATGATTGTTCTAGAGCTACCGTATGACCCTGCACTTGCACTACTGGGTATTTACCCCAAAGATACAGATGCAGTGAAAAGAAGGGCCATCAGTATCCCAATATTCATAGAGGCAAGGAGAGCATCATTTTAAAGATTTCAATAAATTATATTCATTTGAATTCATTTGAATTCTGCTGTCATTTTATAAATCTGAGTCCCAAATACTCATCAGTTTTTCATGATCTGAATGCCACTTCAAGTATATACAAATCTTAGTTTTTATAAAACTAATTTATAAATAATACCGTGACTGATTTTGTACAGGAGGCTGAAACCAAAGTCCAGCTCAAGGGATATCTGGCTGCTGATTCAGGGACATGCTATAAACAAAATTCAGTACACCTGCTGACTCTCTGGATTTTATTTTTTTCCCCAATTCCTAACAGAATGGTGAATGTAAGATTATATGAAATTCTATTGTTAAATCATACCAGAACCACTGAAAATTTGTATTAATGTGACAAACTGTGATAAAGGAGAAACTCTTATTTCTCCATGTCTCTGAACCCCTAGAATTTCCCTTTGTTTTCAGAGGCCAGCAGTTCCCAGTGAATACCTATGCCATGACTCAGTAATTCCCAGGGTGAAATTCTGAAATGCAGAGGTCTTTTTGCAATTGAGCTGCTCCTCACATGGGCATTTCTCACTTTAAACTGCAAGGACTTACTCAGAGGAGCTCCGGATATAGGGTAACAAATGTGGCATATACAGAAGCTTTGCTACAAACCTTTCCCATGTTTTAATATTTCTGAAATCAGGATGACTTACAACAGGTAGGCATCTTATAATCATTGTCAGGTGGGGAACAGTCAGGTCATAGTTTTTGCTGTAGAAATGGATTAGGTTTATAGTCCTGGACATGAAGCAACAGTTGCAATGCCTTGATACTTCTGTTAACAACTATTTAAAGATAATTTCAGCAAGGGATAGGAGGACTGGTTGTTTTCTAAAAACCTTTCTGAAATCTTCTGGAAGTTAAGAAAATCCAACTTCAAAATGGGTAAGCTGAATGTCCATGACTTGGAAAAAAATACTGGAGATGATACTGGAGCACTATTTTAAGAAAGACTGTAGTACCAATGTTCTTGGTAACAACACAAAAAAAGTTTGGGGAAAAAATACTGATAATTCTGATTTAAAAGTGATTCAGAAGAATTGGACTTGGAATGCAAATATGTTTGAGGTGTATAATCGGTTTGTATTTTTTTATGTGAATGCTTAAGAGTAATGAAAATATGTGTGTAAATGAGCCTAAAATAGCTCTTTTATTAAGTAGAAAAACAAAATTCTAAGCAATAAAAGTTATTATGTTATAGTTTAGTTAGAATTTTGGGGAGGTAGTATGTAAGGTACATTGTCCAGTAGAAATACTCTTAGATTCAGTGAAATCTAAAAATAAAGTTACTTTTTCAGTATAGTGGACTTCTTCAGTATAATAGGTAGTTCATAAGCTAGTAAATTTTTGATTAAAATCTTCTGGGAAGTTTAAAATTCACATTGAATTTATATATACAGGATATGTAACTAGAACATTATGAGCACAAACAACTCTAAAACTGGTCTAATTACTTAATAGTTATAGTAAATCTCTACCTGTATTTATCCATTTTATTTAGTTTTATGCAAAAACAAAAACATCTAAATTTTTGTCCTTGTGTTTATGTCATATGTATATAATCATAAAGCAATCATATATTCAACAGCATTGTTTATATAGTGGGCATCAAAATATCAACATTTCTTTTTTTTTTTTTTTTTTTAAAGAGGAGATGCTTTTTTTTTTTTTTTTAAAGATTTTATTTATTTATTTGACAGACAGAGATCGTAAGTAGGCAGAGAGGCAGGCAGAGAGAGAGAGGAGGAAGCAGGCTCCCTGCTGAGCAGAGAGCCCGATGCGGGGCTCCATCCCAGGACCCTGGGATCATGACCTGAGCCGAAGGCAGCGGCTTAACCACTGAAAATATCAACATTTCTAACCTTAAAAATTTACTTGCAAAATGGCATTCTTTTACTTGGCTGCAGTGAAAATGGCACAATTTAATATTCACCTAAAATTTCTGAGCAAATAGAACTCAATAGAATAATTTTTTTGCCAAATGTCTATAATAGGTGACTGATGAACTGTATTATTATCACATGCAATAAACAGTTGAGAAAGCACTTCTCGAAAAAGTAATATAAATAGTAATATTTGATTTTCAGTAGCAAGAATTTATTTTTATTTAAATTCAGTTAGCCAACATATAGTGCATCATTAGTTTCAGATGTAGAGTTCAATAATGCATCAGTTGCATATAACACCCGGTGATCATCATCACTTCATTGCCCTCCTTAATGCCCATTGCCCAATTATCCATTCCCCTACCCACCCCCACTCCAGTAATTCTCCATTTGTTTCCTATAGTTAAGAATCTCTAGTGGTTTTTCTCCTTCTCTCATGACTCCCCTATGATCCTCTGGGCTGTTTCTTATATTCCACATATGAATGAAACCATATGATAGTTGTCTTTCTCTGACTAACTTATTTCACCCAGCATAATACCCTCCAGTTCCATCCACATCAATGTAAATGGTAAGTAGTCATCCTTTCTGGTGGCTGTAGTAATATATATATACTACACCTTCCTCATCCATTCATCTGAGGATGGAATCTTGGCTTTTCCCACTATTTGGCTATTGTGGACTTTGCTGCTATAAACACTGGGGTGCAGGTGTCCCTTCAGATCAATACATTTGTACCTTTGGGATAAATACCTAGTAGTGCAATTACTGGGTCCTAGGGTAACTCTACTGAGTCCGAGGGTAACTTCTTGAAGAACTTCCATACTGTTTTCCAGAGTGGCTATACCAGCTTGCATTCCCACCAACATTGGTAAGAGGGTTTCCCTTTCTCAGTGGTAAGAGTTTAAGACCTTTTTTTACATCAAAAACGGTCAGTATATGGAATAAATGTATGCAAAAATATTTTAATAAGTATAGAATATTCATAAAATAATCCCACGAATGGGCTGAGTATGTCAGAATCACTAGTGGGTAAATTAAAAATTATTTGGCTGTTGTACAAAATTAACTAGCGTTACTAGGAAATTATGTGTACAACCAAGGTGAAGGTTTATCTAAGATTAGAACTTATATTCAACTTGGAAATAAGGTCCACCTGTCTTGTTATTTCTATTCTTAATTATTCTTGGGTATCATTGTCATGCAATATTATATTAGTTTTGGGCTTACAGTGTGATGATTCAATACTTGTCTCCACTGTGAAATAATCACCACCATAAGTCTAGTCACCATCTGTCTCCATAAGAAAGATACAATTTTTTTTTTCTTTTGATGAACACCTTCGAGATCCATTCTCCCTCAGCAGCCTTCAAGTATGCTCAACACCTCAATTGGAGTTGCTCTGTTGCACATCACATCCCCATGATCTATTCACTTCACAACTGGAAGTCTGTACCACCCGACCCTGTTCATCCCTTACACTCAACCCCTAACACCCCTTCTCCCTGGCAACTGCCAATCTGTTCATATACATGAGTTTCATTTTGTTTTGTTTGTACAGTTTTTTTCAGATTTTGTGTAAAAGTGTCTGCTTAAGTATTTATCTTTCTCTGCCAGACTTATTTCACTTAGCTTAATACTGTTAAAGTTCACCATGTTGTCCCAAATGGCAAAGTTTTATTCTTTTTTTATGGCTGAGTACAGTTCCATTGTGTGTGTGTGTGTGTGTGTGTGTGTGTACACTCACATACACACACTATATCTTGCTCATTCTTCCTATTGATGGAAACAGGTTATTTCCATATCTTGGCTACTATAAACAATGCTGCAGTAAACACAGGGTGCACATACCTTTTCATGTTAGTGTTTACATTTTCTTCAGATAAATATCTAGAAGTGGAATTGCTGGATTATATAGTTCTACTTTCAATTTTTTGAGGAAACTCCATACTGTTTTCCACAGTGGCTACACCAATTTATATTCCCACTATCAGTGCATGAGAGTTCCCCTCTCCATGCCCTTACCAACATTTGTTTCTTGTCTTTATGATAACAGCCATTTGAGTAGGTGAGAGGTGATACCTCATTCAAGTTTTGATTTTCATTTCTCTGATGATTAGTGATATTGAGCATGGCCTATTGGCCATGTATATGTCTTCTTTGGAAAAATGACTGTTCAGATCCTCTGCCCACTTTTTAATTAGATTGTTTGGTTTGCTTATTTATTTATTGCTATTGCATTATGTGTGTTGTTTATTTTGGATATTAACTCCTTATCAGATATATGATGTGTAAATATTCTATTTCAGTAGGTTGCCTGTATGTTTTGTGGATAATTTATTTTGCTGTACAGAAGAAACTTTATTTTGATGTAGTCTCCCTTAATTATTTCTGCTTTTATGCCTTTGTTTTTGGAATTAGATCCAGAAAAAAAAAAATCACCAAGACATATATCAAAGAGCTTAGGGCCTACCTTCTCAGAGTTTTATGATTTCAGGTTTTACATTTGTCTATAATCCATTTTGAGTTAGTTTTTTCTGCATGGTGTAAAATAGTAGTATAGCTTCATTCTTTCGCATGTAGCTGTCCAGTTCACCTAACCATTTATTAAACAAGCTATCCCTTTCCCATTGTATATTCTTGGCTCTTTTTTTGTACATAAATTGACCATATATATATGTGGGTTTATTTCTGGACTCTCTATTCTGTTCCATTGATCTATGTGTCTATTTCTATGCCAATACTGTACTGTTTTTGTGTGTTTATTTTTGTTTTAAAGATTTTATTTATTTATTTGACACAGAAAGAGAAGTAGGCATAACATAGAGGGAGAGGGAAAAGCAGGTTCCCTGCTGAGCTGAGAGCCCGATGCAGGGCTTGATCCCAGGACCCTAGGATCATGACCTGAGCCAAAGGCAGACACCCAACCAACTGAGCCACTAAGACTCCCTATTTTTGTTTATTTTTTAAAAGATTTTACTTATTTGAGACAAACAGAGAGTGAGAGAGTGAGCACAAGCAGCGGGGAGGGAATGAGCAGGGAGTCTGGTGTGGGGCTTGATCCCAGGACCCTGAGATCATGACCTGAGCCAAGGCAGATGCCCAACCAACTGAGCCACCCAAGGACCCCCATACTATTTTGATTATTATATATTGATTGATTGAAAGATTTTATTTATTTATTTGAGAGAAACAGAGATAGTGGCAGAGATAATGAGAGAAAGAGAGCACAGTGGAAAGAGAGGGAGAAGCAGGCTCCCCAATGAGCAGGAAGCTTGATGCAGGGCTCTATAAAGGGCTCAATCCCAGGACCATGGGATCATGACCTGAGCTGAAGGCAGAAATTTAACCAACTGAACCACCCCAGGTCCACTGATTATTACAGATTTATAATACAATTTGAAATTAGGGAACATGATGACTCCAGCTTTGTTTTTCTTTCTCAAGATTGCTTTGACTATTCAAGGTCTTTTGTGGTTCCATATACATTTTACGATTGTTCTAGTTCTGTGGGAAAATCTCATTCAGATTTTGATAGGGATTGCAGTAAACATGTAGACTGCATTGGGAAGTATGGACATTTTAACAATATTAATTCTTCCAATCCATGAACACAGAGTTATCTTTCCATTGATTTGTGTTTATTTCATTAATGTCTTATATTTTTCAGTGTACAAGCCTTTCTACCTCCTTGGTTAAATCTAATCCTAGATATTTTATTCTTTTTGATGCCATTATAGATGGGATTTTTTTCCTTTTTTCTTTTAAAAAGTTTTTATTTTATTTTATTTTTTTTTTTTGAGAGAGAGAACAAGTGAGTGGGGGAAGAGCAGAAGGAGAGAATCTTTCAAGCAGACTCCCTGCTGAGCACAGGACCCAATGTGGGGCTTGATCCCATGATCCATGAGCTCATGACCTGAGCTGAAACCAAGAGTCAGATGCTTTTTCAACTGAGCTACCCAGATGCCCTGGAACTGTTTTCTTAATTATTGTTTCTAATAGATTGTTGTTAGTATATAGGAATGCAACAATTTTTCTTCTGTTAATTTGTATGCTAAAACTTTACTGAATTCATTTATTATTTCTAATAGTTTTTTGGTGGAGTCTTTAGGATTTTCTGTATATTAAGTCATGTTGTCCACAAATAGTGAGTGTTTTACCTCTTTTTTCCAGGTTGGATAGCTTCATTTCTTTTTCTTGCCCAGTTGCTGTGGCTAGGACTGCCAATACTATGTTAAATAAAAGTGGTGAGAATGGGAATCCTTGTCTTGTTCCTGATTTTAGAGAAAAAGTTTTCAGCTTTTCACTATTGAATATATTAGCTGTGGCCTTGTCATATATGGTCTTTACTAAGTTTGACATTCATTCCCTCTCTATCCTTACTTAAGAGTTTTTTTTTTTTTATCATAAATGGATGTTGAATTTTGTCAAATGATTTTTTTTCTGCATCTATTGAGATGATTATATGATTTTTATCCTACATTTTGTTAATATGGTGTATCATGTTGATTTTTTTGATTTCCCCTTTAATTTCTCCTGTCCTTGACCCACTGGCTGTTCAGTAGCATGTTGTTAAATCTCTCTATATTTGTGATCTTTCTGTTTTTTTTTTTTTCCTTTGTAATTCATTTCTGGTTCATACCATTGTAGTTAGAAAAGGGGTTTTATTTGATTTCAATGTTCTTAAATTTATTGAGACTTGTTTTGTGCTGTAACATATGATCTGTTGTGAAGAATATTCCCTGTGCATTTGAGAGGAATGTCTATTCTGCTGCTTTTTATGGAATGTTCTGTGTATATCTATTATGTGCAACTTGTCTAATGTGTCACTTAAGAATGATGTTTCCTTATTGATTTTCTAACTGAGTGATCTATTTTTTGATGTAAGTGGGTAATAAAATCCTCTATTTTTGTTGCAATGATCTCAATTTCTTCCCTTAAATCTTTTAATATTTGCTTTAGATGTATAGGTGCTCCTATATTAGGTGCATAAATATTTACAAATGTCATATCTTCCTGTGGGATTGATCCCTTCATCATTATGTAATTCCCTTCTTTGTATTTATTACAGTGTTTGTTTTAAAGCTTATTTTGTCAAATGTAAGTTTAGTCATCCCAGCTTTATTTTGGTTTCCAATCGTATGAAACATTTTTTTTTTATCCCTTCACTTTCAGTCTAAGTGTATCCTTACCTCTAAAGTAAGTCTCTTATAAGCAGCATATAGATGGGTCTTTATTTTTTTTTTTTAAGATTTTATTTATTTATTTGACAGAGAGAAATTACAAGTAAGCAGAGAGGCAGGCAGAGAGAGGAGG
Source organism: Mustela nivalis (assembly GCF_964662115.1). Lineage (NCBI taxonomy): Eukaryota > Metazoa > Chordata > Mammalia > Carnivora > Mustelidae > Mustela > Mustela nivalis. Next base: position 144,164,028 of record NC_139023.1, on the reverse strand, counting down.
AAGCAGGCTACCTGCTGAGCAGAGAGCCCGATGCGGGACTCGATCCCAGGACCCTGAGATCATGACCTGAGCCGAAGGCAGCGGCTTAACCCACTGAGCCACCCAGGCGCCCTTTGTTATTCATTTAGCAACACTGTGACTTTTGATTGGAGAATTTAGTTCATTTACAACTAAAGTAATTATTGACAGGTATGTGCTTATTGCAAATTTTAAAATTGTTTTCTGGCTGCTTTGTAGTTCCTCAGTATTCCTCTTCTTCTTTTGCTCTCTTCCCTGGTGGTTTGATGACTTTCTTTAGTGTTATGCTTAGATTCCTTTCTTATTATCTTTTGTGTATCTACTGTAGGTTTATGCTTTGTGGTTACCATGAGGGCCACATATAACAGCTTATGTAAATAACACTTTATTTTATTTTATTTATTTATCTATTTATTTATTTTTAAAGATTTTATTTATTTGACAGAGATCACAAGTAGGGAGAGAGGCAGGCAGAGAGAGAGGAGGAAGCAGGCTCCCTGCCGAGCAGAGAGCCCGACGCAGGGCTCGATCCCAGGACCCTGGGATCATGACCTGAGTCGAAAGCAGAGGCTTTAACCCACTGAGCCACCCAGGTGCCCCAACACTTTATTTTAAAAGTTAATAGCAACTTAAGTTAGAACACATTCTAAAACTCTATGGCCTCCCACTCACCTCTTAGTTTTTGATGTCATATTTTACATCTTTTTATTTTTTATATTCCTTAACCAATAGTTATTTTTACTAGTTTTGTCTTTTAACCTTCATAAGAGTTTTATCAGTGACTAACCTGTTACCTTTACTATATATTTACCTTTACCAATGAGATTTATACTTTAATATATTTGCTTGTTATTAATTCATGCTTTTTTCCTTTTAGCTTAAAGTAGTTACTTTAACATTTCTTTTAAAGTCGGTTTGTGTTGATGAACTTCTCTAGTTTTTACTTGTTGGGAAACCTTTGTATCTCTCTTTCAATTCAAAATGATAACCTTGCTGGGTCGAATATTTTTGGCTGCAAATTTTTTCCTTTCAGCTTTGAATATATTATTAGCCTTCTTCTCACCTGCAAAGATTCTGTTGAAAAATCTACTGATAGTCTTTGGGGTTTTCCTTGTATGTAACAACTTGCTTTTCTTGTCGTCCTTTTAAAATTCTCCCTTTATCTTTAACTTTTGATATTTTAATTGTAATGTATTTTGGTGTGGATCTTTTTGGGTTCATCTTACTTGAATCTATCTGGGATTCCTGGATATTGGATGTCTGCTTTTCCCCCATGCTAGGTAAGTTTTCAGAGATTTATTTCTTCAAATGAGTTTTCTCCCCCTTTCTCTCTCTCTCTGGTCTCTTCTGGGACCCTTACATTATAAATATTATTCTGTTTGTTGTTGTCTCTAAGGTCTTCTGAGCTATCTTCCCTTTTTAAAATTCTTCTTTCTTTTTGCCACTCTATTTGGGTGAGTCCCACTGCCCTGTCTTTTAGATCACTGATCCTTTCTTCTGCTTCACCTAGTTTGCTGTTGAATCACTTTAGTATATTTTTCCCTTCAGTTATTGTATTCAGCTCTGTGACTTCTGGGCTTTCTTACATTTTCTATCTCTTTGGTAAAGTTCTCACTATGTTCATCCATTCTTCTCCCAAGTTGTTGAGCACCTTAATTACATTACTTTTGTTTGTTTATCAGGTACATTACTTATCTCCATTTCATTAAATTTTTTTCTGAGGTTTTATCTTGCTTTTTCATTTGGATCATAATCCTCTTTTTCCCCATTTTTCTTGATTCTCTACATTTGTTTCTACATATTAGGTAAAACACTACCTCTTCTAATCCTGAAGGAGTAGACTTGTATAGGAGGTGAAACTTGTTGTTTAACATTGCTTTAGGTCTTGGTTGTCTCTTGAACCTTTGTTATTACCTAAACAACCTGGTTTATTTTTGATAGGTCCCAGGTGTTTAAGTGTGCTGAAAACCTGTCAGTTTTCCAAAGGGAGGGATCTCAGTCATCATCTACTTTCAGGCTAATTAGAAGACAGATGGTCAGGCAGCAGCTTTAAAGTATTCAAATATAAATAGTTCTGTGGGTCTGTCATTATAAATCCTGCTGACCTTCAGACCAGGTGACCTGGAAGTGTGCCTTGGGTGACAGTTGCAAAACGTGGGGCTTCAGATGAGTGTGTACTTTCTGTGAGGCATCATTGCACTGTAGAAAGGCCCAAAGAATCCAGAAAGATGGACCTGCAAGACTACATTCCCTGAGAGCCCCTTTGCAGCCCTAGGTATGTGGCAAACTTGAAGTTTGCTCTTCAGACTTGTGTCTGAATAAATGAGCATCTTCCAGAGAAAGACTGGGAGTGTTTCAGTCTTCTATCTCTGTAGTACCCTTGGGATGTTAACCCGATGTTAACTGTCTCTGTTACAGTTCCATGGGTCCCAGGAATGCAGCCCCTCTGGCTATCAGAGCCAGATGACTGAGGAATATCTGCTGTGTAGATTTCATGTGTCCAACAGTTTTAACAAGACAGCAGGAAAGCACAGAGCTGGGGCACACTTGCTTGAGCTATCATGATAGAGAAAGAGTGCAAAAATGGTATCCACCAGTGCCTCTGTCTCTGGAGAGTCCCATTGGCCTCTGCCTCTCTGGCATGTTTTACGATTAGCAAACTTCACATATAGTCTATGTACTTTTCAAATTGCTACTTTTAGGCTTGACCCATGGATAAGTTAGTCTGCATACAAGCTCTTTAAGAGAAGTACTCTAGTCCCTACAGCCCATTGGGTTTCCCGGATGTGAGCCTTATTGGTTTTCAAACCCAGATATTTTGGGGGCTTCTCTCTCCATTGCAGGTATCAGGGATTGGGGTGCCTGATGTGAGGAATGAACCCCACATTCCTTGGGGAGAAGTTACAGATTTGTGAAATCACACCCAATTATGGATTGCCATGTTGCAGGTGGGGTTTTGATAAAAATGCATCTCATTTCTCCCATTCGTCTAGAGGTGGCTCTTCTACCATTTGTTGTAAAGGAGCTGTTAGCTAGTTCTCAGATCTTATTCAGAAGGAACTGTTCCATAGGTAGCTATAGATTCAGTGTGTCTATGGGAGGTGAGTTCAGGATCTTTAAATGCCACCATCTTGGATACCCTCCCTCAAGCTGCCTTTAAACACTGACTAAAATTAAATTTTTTGTCTACGTGCTATTTTTCTATGATCTGTATGGAAATAAACACAGCAGCTTTGAGTAAAAACTGCATCGTTAAGCCACAGTCTTTGATCTGTACTAAATATTTAATAAAACCAGTCTTCAAATGTCAAAAGAGGGGTGAGTTTTATGGTATATGGCTTATATCTCAATAAAGCTGTTATTTTTAAAAATAATACCTTTTAAAAGTTTATAAAAGGTGAATAGTAGTTTGTTCTTGCAAGTATCCCTTAGCTGTGAAATCTTAGGTGTCACTAAAGTCATCTACATAAGTTATTATAAATATACTGGCAAAATGCTTAGAATGACATAGCTCTACCACAGTGCACTACCAGAGTGCTTAGCATATACTAAGTTTCCTATATTTTTAAATAAAGGAATGGTTGAAAATTTGAGAAAGGAAATGCTTATGCAATACTCATAAGAATTAAGCTCCCAGATAAATTGTGAGTATATCAGCCATTGGATGTTTGGAGTCCATGACTGTCAACTCTTGTCTCCTGATATTTTGGTAACATCAAGAACCTCTTTCTGGGCACCTGGGTGGCTCAGTGGGTTAAGCCGCTGCCTTCGGCTCAGGTCATGATCTCAGGGTCCTGGGATCGAGTCCGGCATCGGGCTCTCTTCTCCGCAGGGAGCCTGCTTCCTCCTCTCTCTCTCTGCCTGCCTCTCTGCCTACTTGTGATCTCTGTCTGTCAAATAAATAAATAAAATCTTAAAAAAAAAAAAAAAAGAACCTCTTTCTATTTCAGTAACTTCCTTGAGAGACTATCAAATGCCCTACAATGTGCTGGGGAATATGGTTCCTGCCCTTAAAGTGTTTCACTGTCAATCTGGAGATAAATATAACCATTCATACATAGAATTAACTGAGATAGGTACTATAAACTGTCTAAAGTGCTTTAAAACCTAGAGCACATTTATTTGAGTATCTTCACAAAAGCAAGTCTAGTGTTTGGGGGTAAACTTAGTCTTAAAAGGGAGCCAAACAAACAAAAAAAATAAATAAATCAAAAAAAAAAAAAAAGAAAAGAAGCAGAATACTTATTATTGGTTTATATTCATGGATATTAGTCTGTGAATTCTGAGTACATTTTGTTAAAAATTCATTGGAAGTCTTTATTCAAAGTATTCATTAAATGCCAAACACTTCAGTATTTGAAGCTTTTAATAAATTGCCATGTTTGAAAAGAAAAAAAAAAAAAAAAAAGGGAGCCAAACAGATTGGGAGTCAAATCCAGTGAATATAATTGCCATCTCAAATGGCATATACATTTGAAAAATTATAACGTGTATCATGGGGAACATCTTTGAATTTTAAACTGCATAAAATGTTTAGTGTGCTTAGAAATTCACAGGTTCTTTGCTCTACTCCTGTGTTTCTTTATCCTCCACCCTTACACAGATCTTCAGTGTAAGTTAAAAGTTGCTGCTAACTATTTCATCTTTTCCCAAATGTTTCTCCCTTCTTAGCATCTAGGACTCGTGGCCAATCTCCATTCTTTTTCTCCTATATCTCTCATTTTCCTAGATACTACACTGACACTGAGGTCTCTGCCTGCCCAAAGTTGGCTGTTTAGATCTAGAGTTCTATCCCAGGCATTCCTTTACTCTTCATTAAAAGCCTACTGTGAGCAATTTTATTTCCTACTATGCCATGCCCTCCTACATGCATATGTCTGGCAAATCCATATTTCTGGCCCCAATTTTCCCCCCTGTGCTTCATATCCATATTTCTAGTTGTCCAGACATACAAAGCATGGAAAGGAAGATAATTTCCTTTAGGTGATGTCATCTAATGATGAGGCTAACGGCAATTTTGGAATTCCTCTTTAGGAAATTCCTGCATAGTATAGTAGTGTAAAGTATTCATAAGAAATTTACTGAACTTTGTTTCAAAAATGAGGTTACCCATAGGGATTATTTACTGCATTTTCTCAGTGTGCCTCTAAATTCTTTTGGCTCTTTCCAGAGACAATGCTGTGCTGCTCTTTTGAGTATCTGTGTGTGTGTGTGTGTGTGTGTATACACGTATACATTTTGATAAACATATCAAAAGCATATGCCACAAGCTCAGAAATCATTTCAAAAGAGTATAATTTTAAATAGGTTGTGTCAGGATTAGAGGTATCAACTTGCATAACTTCCCAAGAGTTGATGAGAATACTATTCATTTTCATAGATAAGCTAAGTATGCTTGCAAAAATAAGTTAGATTGCATTAAAGATTTATTTAGTTTATTTGTGAGAGAGAGCAAGGACATGTGGCGCGTGGGGCAGAGGGAGAAGGAGACAAGCAGGCTCCCTGCTGAGTGCAGAGCCTGAGGTGGGGCTCAGTCCCGGGACCCTGAGATCACGACTTGAGCTGAAATCAAGAGTTGGAGGCTTAACCAACTGAACTGCCCAGGCAACCCGCTAAGTTACTTTTTGAAAATCTTCCATTGTGCAATGAGTGAAATGCCATAATGTGAACATACACTCTGCAAGGCAGATGGCATGTAAAGACCCTGGCTTTTAGGGAAACAGGGTTAAAGAACTAACACTTTCTGTTTACCTGAGTGCCCGGTACTATTGGATGCATTCTTTTTTTCTTTTCTTATTGGTAAAAGAATACTCTGTGTTTCAGAAGTACAATGGAGTTTCACATTCCTGAAGTTGTGAATATTGCTGTTTATGATTCTCTTCTCATTTTTTCATAACAAAATCATGAATAATTTTCTTCCGCATTTAGGCATAGCTCAATTCTCCAGAAAAACTATGAGGAATATTTCAAATGCAGACATGGAGTAAAGTACCATGAGAGGTGCACTTACAAATTTAAATACTTGTTTTGTGGGACAACTAAAATGGTATTGAGAGAGCTGGAGATTATAAAATTATTAATAAATATAATAGCACACTATTTAGAATTTTGAGCAAACTTGTGTTTCTAGGACTAAAAATGTTTTATCAAATTGATGTGAACTCTCCAAGCTCTTTCTTGGACTGTAATATTCAATAAAAAAAAGTTGATAAAAGAAAAAATAAAGGAGAGTATTCTTTGCATATCACTTTTAAACCTCAGGGAAAAATTATTATTTTTATTTAGTTAAAATGGACTCACTGAAGGTTATTTATGTTCATGTTCCTAAAAGCTAATGTTTTTTTGATGGAAGTACATTTTGGATTATGTTTGGCCTGATGAGGATTGTTAAATTACAACATACACAAACAAAAAACTGAGTTCAGTGAGCAAGAAATGCAAAACAGTATAAACAAAACTATTGGTGGGTGAGTCCCATTGTTTTTCTCCCAAAGTAGTAATAGATTTCCAAATAAATATCTTAAATTACTTGGAACTTGCTCTAAAAATAATGCTAGAGAAAAAGTCTTTCTAGTACAAAGTATATACTCCACTCAATGAAGGTTTAGTTCTACAGCCAACAAAAATTGTTACTACAGCATATGAGATGTACATATCACATGTTACTTAAAGGATTTCTAAATTTCAAAGTTGGCAACAGAATTAGAAGCGAATCTCTCTTTGGAAGGGAAAGAATCAAATATTTCCTTGTAGAAGAGCCACAGATTATTTGTCTAAGTTAAAGGACAAGGTTAAAATGTTAGACAAATATTAATTCCAGTTTTCTATATGCAGTGCACAGGTGCAACTTGAACAGCATATTATATGGTATAATCATTAAATTCATTCAACCAGACCTTAGAGAGTTAAAAACATATATTCTGAGGAACAGGACTCCTCGGTCCAAAGGATGAGAATGAAACAGTGCAGAATATTTGTGTATCAAGGTGATTCCAGTTTCCAACTGGGAAAACAGGACTGTTAACACCCACATCCCCTGACAACTGTCCAATTATGTATATCACACTTGGCCTACTGTTTGCAGTAGAAGTAATCAATAAAGGATGTGGTTGAGTGAACATAGATTTTGGTTGAACCAATGCATGAAAACTTAATCATTTACTCAGAGAGAAGAAATCAAATAGAGCAGAGATGAAACAGCCACTAAGGGGATTGTTGATTGTGCCACCAAGTTTGTGGGCCACAGATGAAAGTAATAAGGCAAATGGAATCAGTGACAGGAGAAAATGTAAAAAGCTATTCTTAATTTCATGAATTAATAGAAATGTTTTGATGTATTTTTGGGGTGTCATTTTTAGGAAATTTCGCATCAAAGCCCGGGTATTCCATTTTAAAGAATATATGAAAATTACTAGGGCATGTCATTTCTCTCAAGCAAAAAGAAATTAATTTTCAGCTATAACAGAAAGGTAATTTTCACACTTGAAACTTTGTACTGATTGATTGAAAGATCTCCACTGTGGAAAGTTTTCTGGGGAATAATTTAACCTGAGTTTGCAAGAAAATTTACAACGAGTATGGAATAAACCCAGAGATAGGCTAGTTGTGACCAGTGTGTCTTGACCAATTCTCATTTTTGTGATTTTTTTCCACCTAGATTCTTTTCAAAAGTCATCGTAATTATTCACAGAGTCTCAGCATTTCAGTAAAATGAGTTATTTCAGTAAATGAGGCAAAAAAAAAAAAAAAAGCCGTAAAGAAAACTGAGGAATTTTGCTCTCTGTATTTACTAAAATTGTCTGTCTGTGTTAATAATAATATTTATTTGGTAATTTCTCAACTCACTCTTTTTGTCTTATGGACCATAATTCTGGCTTTTATAGCTGTGTCATAGGCAATTTTTATCATTTGAGACTATCGACCCCCCTTTTCTTCACCAGTATTCCAAGTGGGGCGGGGAAAGATATTGTAATGCTTATTTTCTGTTACGCTCCTTAACCCCTTGTGCAATTAATATTATTCAGAACAATGGCAAAAATAACAAACACTGTTCACTATTAAAAGCTTCATCAATAACTCTAATGGATGGCTGGGTCCAGCATTACCAAATGGACAACTCTGTATTACCAAGTCCTTAGTCTTGAGGGAATATGGTCTGTTTTTCAATTGAAGGCTTAGTATAAATTCTTATAACCATTTTAGAAGCTTCTAGCCTTAGAGATTATTCACCTTTCATGCATGCTCAGCTGATAGCCTTAGACACACACTTATGCTAGACATGGCTATCCTCTTCCATTTTCTTTAAAGAGATAAAATATATTTATAGAGATAGGGCTACCATTAGTGAAACTTGTCCAATTGCACAGGTTAGGAAAAAGAGATTTAGAGAAGATGTAAAGCTTAGCTTCATGTGCGGCTTGATTTATTTCTCTGCTGCCTCTCCCATAATTTCCTCTATTTTGGTTGTGCTTCATTTCTTGAATGTTGCTGCTAATCTGAGGGCAGTTTAGGACTTTGAAAGGGGTGTGTGTGTGTGTGTGTGTGTGTGTGCGCACGCGCACGAATTAAGGAACACCAAGCCCTTACAAAGTTAAATCTTTTTTAAATGACCACAAAATTTGTATCAATGCAATTTTAGTAATCAGTGGACTTGATTGATTAAGTCTTCTTAGATAGCTAGGGTGTGTTGTCTACCTGAAGAGAGCATTTGTTTTTGAAACATCTGTCTCTTGAGTTATTTTGCACAAATGGTAAAAGAGTATGCTGCGGCTTACAGTCCCCTGGATGCTACCCCATAACCAGTAACCATGCTGCAAAATGGTAGATTTGCACTGGAAAGCTTGCAGTGTCTCTGGGATACTTGTTCCCTATGGCCCCAGAAGAAGCATCTCCTGTACTCCCTTGTGTATTACATAACATTATAAAACTAAGAACCCAGGTCTACCATACAAATCATTGATGGCTTCATCTGGTACTTAGTAGATGGAAATTCTTATAAGGGCAATTTGTTTCATTGGGTATAAAAATGAGGTGTGGGGGGGGTCAATCTTCCTGCCTATTTATTACATGTTTGCCCCAAGACAGGTTACTAGACTGCTGGAATAGAATTGTTCCCATTTCTGCCAAAAACTCATCCTTCTTTATGATATATCAAATATAGCTGTATCCTTTGCCACACCTAAGCCCCAAATAACACTTCAGCAGCCAAATAAAAACATTAAATTAATTGCCTGTCTGTTATTGTTGCCAAGATTTAGCAGATAATTGTTCCACTCTCTCAGCTTTTATCACATAAGCCAGGAATTCCGATCCTTGAGTGGAGATTAAAATATTCCAAGAGAGACACTTGTCTTTAACAGGTGAGAATTATTTTAAGATAATCTCAAGATAATCTCATGCATCCAGACATTTAAAAAATAAAAACTATCAGTAACCAAAGTGGCATTCCAACCCTTATGACACAGTAAGTACTCAAGATATGTTTGTAAAAAATATTTTCCCCTGGAGTTTTCTCTTTAGTTATCCTGGAACACATGTCATTTTGTAAAAATTATTTTGTAAACATGTTAAGGGATGCATTTATTTAACTGTACAGGCTTAGGCCAGGTCTGCTACTACAAAGCAAGGCAAATACTCCAACCATTTTCTACTGATTCTGAGCCATGTTAACAACAGAGTCAAGTAATTTAGAAATCAAAATGAACTGCACCAAAGGGCACAGAGTTGGGGTGTTCCAAATAGACATTAAATTGAAAACTTCTAAATCTCTCCTTTGTGTTCAAACATCTGCTTCCTTCCAGTTGTTACATGGAAAGTAAAAGTTTAAGGGATAGCTGGGTTGATTTTTCCAGAGGTTTGTTACCAATCTCCACTTGGAAGAACCACAACACTCATCCGTCGCTTGCTTTGCCCATGGCTAATCCTGCCTTCCTGGGGTAAATACTCTTACTTTCCTTATAGATATATCTGTGTCCCTAACCACTTCTAGCGATGACAGCATTGTCTTTTATTTGGTGTTTTGTAGGGACCTTTCATTTTGTTGGTATGGGTATTTTGATATTTAATTATTTATTTATTAATGATTATTATATTGGCAATGGTAATTATATAATGATGATGTACTTTCAGTTCACTAGGCATTTAATCTTTTAAATGCCTTTTAAATAACAATTTTATCTTTTTTATTTTTTTACTATTTTATCTTTTAAAACACTTCTTTGTATGTGTTTACAAGTTGAAATACAGGAATTAGAATTTGACACACTCTTTATCTGTCCTTTTTCTTCTTCTTATCACTACTAACTACTACTACTACCAGCACACAACCATTATTAAAAAGCCGTATCTTCAGTATAAGATAACATACAAAACCAAGGCCTTAATTTTGATGACTTTTCTTATTCTACCTTGAATTAAATAACGTTGCAACACAATGCAATAATTAAATGGAATACACAATGTTCACAATACGAGTAAAGGGTAAATATGTTTTCCATGGAAAAATCTGTTGTTCAGCTATATTTTTATTAAATTTTCTGTTTTAAATGAAATAGAGGGGATACCGTTCTCGCATTCAGTTGTTTATCCAGATACGTACACTCAAAGGAAGGATGTCTTCATGGAAGAAGCAAGACTGAAGCATAAATGAAAACTTTCCTCCAAGAAGAGATCCGGAAAGGTTACGGTGAGCTACAGTTACTGAAGCGTACTATATATTTCTGTGCTCTCTGCTTTTTTAACCTATGAGATGTGACCTGATTTTTCCCTTTCATTCGAGGTTCTCACTAAACTTACAGAAAATCAAAAATAAAACAGTACAAAGGAGGCACAGACAAAGAAGAGTTTAGGTGCATATTTTAAAATGCCACATTGGTTTAAAATAACTTACGATGAAAGGGTCACTTAAGAAGGGCACTGCTTAAAATTTAAGCAGGCAGTAATGGAAAGCGACAGACCTCAAACAATTTAAGTCTTTCACAGCTGAGTGAATTCACAGTGACAGCAAGACAAGGATGTGCTAACTTACCTCTGCAGGACCTTGGCTATTGCTTCATAGGCTCTCCCCAGGCTGAGATCATCATCCAGGTCTGTGGAGATTTTACTGCAAGTGTTAAGGACCTATCAGGAAAAGAAATACATATTAAATATACAGCACGGCCAGATACACTGATGTTTCATTTCATAACAGAAAAGCTGAAAATTAATAGTTGTTTTTAATGTCTCCATAAAATATTTTTTTATTAAAAATTCATGTTGGTTTGGTTTATTTTTATCTATAGCATAACTTGTTTCACAGCAATGTCTTTAAGCCATGACAGTGAGGTCTTACTTTTGTAAAAATAATTCTTTTCTTGCACAATCCCAAATCTTCCAATTTATAGAACTTAGGTGTGAATAAATAATTGAATGGTTTACAACATTATTTTAAAATATGGTACTATTATCTAAGGTAATAGAAGGCAGATTATAATATTCTACTGGGGTAGCTTACATATCACTTTTCTTTCTATAAATAGCTGTTTTGAAAAGCGTGAATTTAGGTGCTAGGCAATTTCTAAATCTATCATTTTATTAGATGCATATCTCACAGTTTGTGCGTGTATTTGGTATACACTAAAAATATTTCTTAAAAATGTACTTCATTACCAACAATCTCTTCAATAATCAAAAGATTATGGCTGCCACCGCCAAACATATGATCTTAATTTAATTCAACACGGACACCATCTTTATGGCATAATTTCCCTTTTTCTTCTTTTTCTCTTTCAGTGGCCAGGAGGAGGAAAATATGTAAAAGAAAATTTCTATTCTTTCTTCTTCCTTCATTGTTACTTGACCCAACCTATTACACACATGAGGACACAGGAAATCTCCAAAGACCTCTATGGAAATCCTTTTTGCACATTTTCTAAGACAGAATTAGTGAAAGTCATTTGACAGCATTTGGAGAGAGAGTCAGGCTGAGGGAGGACGTGAATATGCACTGTGTGCTACTGCCTGAATTAGGCAGCTTTGAAGATTTAAGTATTAGAGGCACTCTTGATATTTGATTTGACTTTCTTAGGGTTCATGTTTGGAAATAATTTCAATGAGGCCATCATGATACCTTAATTTTTTTTTTCTTTAAAGATTTTATTTATTTATTTATTTATTTGACAGACAGAGGTCGCAAGTAGGCAGAGAGGCAGGCAGGGAGAGAGGAGGAAGCAGGCTCCCTGCTGAGCAGAGAGCCTGATGGGGCTCAGTCCCAGGACCCTGAGATCATGACCTGAGCCGAAGGCAGAGGCTTAACCCACTGAGCCACCTAGGTGCCCGTGTACCCAATAAATTTTGTGTGTGTGTGTGTGGTTTATAAGTGCTTGTTGGAATGCTGGTATCAAAACTTACTGATACATATTGACCCAGGCTTTTAATTCCTGTTAAACCCACAAAGTTCAAAATTTTGATTCTTATTTTTAAGCCTCTTAATATGCCTTGTATAAAAACTGAGAATACCCTCTTCACTTCGTCTTGCATAATTGACAACACCTACATTAAATCTGATATAACTTGACATAGACCTTTCCGAGTGAAGGGGCAGAATTCATGAGTTTTGTGAATTTATAGGAGACCTTATTGAATCCAAATATCAAAATATTTAGAAAGAGACCATCTAGTGTCTTTTTTGGTTCACACATCTTTATATGACATTCTAAAACTTTAAGATTGAATATTATTATGTTTCCTGCCAAAAACAATTTGTTTACTCAGCAAATACTGTTACTGTGTACCAGGTGCTATGTTAGACCCTAAGAAATCTTAAATAGAAGGGAACATGCTTGCAGCCCTGAAGGCATTTACAGTCTTGTGGTACAGAGGTTTGGGTTGATGCATTATGTGAATTAGCGATGACCGAAGGCAGGATTCCCCAGGGCTTATACTATACTTATCCCGCATACTCTCCCACGTCCCTGGCTACTTGAAGCAGTATAGGAAGTATCTATAGGCACCCATTATCTTAGGGGTATGACTCTTCACCCTATGGATAGGAGGGCAGGTACCCAAGAAATTACAGGTAAATACTTCAGGGCTGATAACTCCTATCCCACACAAGTATCCGAAGGAGCAAGGGCAAAAACGAACTCAGTCTGGGCTTTTGGTTTTGGCCTCAGGCTTGACTCCACAGAAGCCTCCTCCCGGAGGCAGACATGGTCTACTGGAATGAACACTAAACTCAGAGTAAGAAGATTTGGATTCAAGTCCTAGTTATTTCACACATTTGGTCCAGGAATGCTCTTGGAGAAGACTTCCTCAGAATTGAAAAAGAAAACCTGCTTCTGAGAGGAGTTGTGAGGACACCAGAAGATGATATAGAGCGCTACGTAAGCTACATGAGCCACTGGACCAGACTGTTTGGGAGTCTGTGAACCAGTCATTAGTGAACAGCTCCTCGTAGGGATTTTCCTCCTCAAAGGAAAGGCAACACATCTTAATTTGCAGCTTGAGAGAGTTCATATGTCAGCTTACACGTTTTACCTAAAAATAGGAACTATATAGGCAGTAGGAAGAATTTAGTTCATTACTGGCCCAGTAGAGAAACAATGAATGACATGAAATCCAAACTGAAGACCTACAAAGTGCCACCGAGAAGCTCATCTCAATCAGACAGGACCTCTGCTCCTCAGGAGCGTGAGCTTGAGTGGGAGAGCGTACACACACACACAGGAGAATCACAAGGAGAATACGAGGCAAAATTCAGCAGATTGGGGAATCCTCTAGTCTAATCTAAGAGGAGTAGAAAGGAAGTGATTAAAATACAAGGGGAAAACTCATAAAAGTGGAAAAACAACTTGATATTACTAATTGGGTAGAAAATAAAGATGTTTTATTTTGCTCTTATGGTAAGCTAACTTACCTGCTTTTTAATTAAAGTAGGCAGGGTATAATTTACAAATGAACAAACAGTAATCAATTTGAATGATCAGACAAATAGTGGAATCTTTTTTACAAAGAATACTTCAAGTGAGAAAATACAGTGCAGATCTGAGGGATCCACTATACTTGACTGAATAGCCCCAGACAAGCATATGTTATAAAAACAAATCCAGGGTCTGGAATGTTAAATTCTATCATCATAAATCAAAGATAAGAGGAGAGGATAAAGACTCTCAGGTGCCAACTATTTGATGAATTAGAAATTCATTATGTATCTTTAAACTGTATTGACAATGAACTTCATAACCTTTGTCAAAAGACAAAAGACACCACCAATTAAGCACAGTACTAGGTAAATTTCAATAAACACCAACCGGTGCATGATGACAAGCTTATCACAGTTGGAAAAATCAGTTCATATTCCTAATAAAAATTGACTGCTACATGGCTACTCAAATTTCTCCAATAATTTCAGTGAATAATGGAGATGAAGCTTTGAAAACTGAAGTTTTAAAGGCTATGGTCTTTATCTTCCCATAAAACTGATTACCTGAAAAGGCATTTTCAAATAAAATCCAAGTTCTTAAAATGATATAATTTCTTCTGGTCACCTAAAAACAAAACTAGTAGAATATGTAGCATAAAAAATGAGAATGTGCAAAAGAATAATGCTGGCAATATGTGACAAATTCTTCAAAGAATTGTTTGCTGTAAAATAAAATTTTAAGGATCATTAATTTCTTTTGTTGCAGTACCCTTCAAGGGAGCATTGGATTTAAGTCAAGATTGTCACCTGTCAACAAAGTGATGGGAGGGGTGGTTTGGAGAAAAAGAGAGGGAGAGGGAGACAGAGAGAGAGAAAGAGAAAGAGAGAGAAAGAGAGAGAAAGAGAGAAGACTAGCCTTGTCCTTCCAGAAGATTATAAGAATAAATTCTGTGGGTGAGCTTTGGCACCTTTAAGGGCAGATACATAAGAAGTCATTATTACGTCTATTGATTTCAAACATCCAATTGTTTTCTATCTACACATGCTGAGGACTTCCAGTGATGAGGATACATCTGTCCTTACAATCCCCTTACTGTAGACAACATTAACACAGAAAAAAAATTCCAACAATAATGGCTGTTATACTTGTTTTCACAGCTGAAATCTGCTTTAAACCACTATGATGACAATCATTCCTGGCCTAACTTTTCCAGATCATGTGGAATTATCTTCTCACCCCTCTGCCAGCCAGCTTTTATAAGAAAACACTGTCCCCTGGCCAATTTGTTTTTAAAACCTTTATGTACTTTAACATTATGGTAGATTCACATGCAATTGTAAGAAATGATACAGACCACTCGCATGTATCCCTCACCCATGTAACGTCCTGCCAAGCACAACCAGGAGACTGATGTTGATACAATCCACCTACTTCATTCCCATTTCACGAGTTTTACACATGCTTGTGTGTGTGCACGTGGGTGTTAATTTTATGAGGTTGTATCACATGTATCTATTCCTGTAACCACCACCTCCACAGTCAAGACATAGAAGAGTTCTCTCACTGTAACAATCCCTCATGTTACCTTTCATTTGTAGTTATGTTTGTTGCTTGGAAGAGAAAGAAGAGAGATGGGGAAAAATATGCTTTTTCTTTCTTCCTTGGGTGAAAGGTCTGCCTTAGAAAACATTCTGAAATACCATGGCGTCTGCCCTGTTCCCTTCTGGTCCACCTCCCTCACCCTGTGTGTTTGCATTTTACTAGGGGAATTTCTTCAGCTGAGTGACACATAGAAGGACAGTAGCTGAATAATGTACTTCCTATTTAAGTATGAATAACCCAAAGATTACTAACTCTGACAGAAGTTGTAGGTTTTTTTTTTTTTTAGATTTATTTATTTTGAGAGAGAGAGACAGAGAGACAGAGAGAGCAAGCAGGGAGAGGGGCAGAGGGAGAGAATCTCAAGCAGACTCCCTGCTGAGCACAGAGTCTGCAGTGTGGCCTGATCTCACAATCTGGAGATCACCACCTGAGCTGAAACCGAGAGTTGGACGCTTAACTGCCTGAGCCACCTTGGTAACACCAGAAGTTACATTTTAAAAAGGAAGCTTGCTAGCCCCAAACCCCTTCTTCTGGGTAGAGTTTTATGCAGCCTAGCAAAGTGAAATGAAACAATTCAGAGTGTGTGTGCGGGATAATTTGATTATAAAACAACAACAACAAAAACAGCCAGCCTTCTGGTAAAACTCGGCCTTATGATATGATCATTGAAGCAGGTACTTGTGTTTTTATAACCTCTTTGGATCTACTTGTATGCCTCAGGTTTTCTAGAAGCTTCACACAATTTTCCACAATCTCCTTATCAAAGTGGTATGGAAGAGAATAATAAAAGGGAGGAGGGGAGACGTGCAGTTGATGATGTGAACATCAGGGACTTGTTAGTCACTGATACCTCAAAGGTAGCACCTTATCACTTTTGCTTTCTTCATAATGCTTAACCTCTATTTATAATAAATAAACATATAATGCAAAGTACTCTTCTAGGTCATTCTATCAGATCATTGGATGTGATTGAAAGATAAAACTATATATATATATATTTTAGGTACACAGTGTATATTACATATCTGCATATGTAATATAGATATATCCCCCCTCTTAAAGGCCTTACTAATGCAATAAGACTTACAGACACTGATATTATATAGTGCTGTAAGTCTGTATAAAGGGCTAAAAATCTAGTCCAAAGGCATTAATTCATTAAACAAAGACTGAGTGTCTTCTACTGGCCAAGCCATGCTCTGGGTGCTAGACATACAACAGCAAACAATACAAAATCCCTGCCCCCATGCCATCTACACGGCATCTAGAGGATGGGGAGAAAACTTGTAATTAAATGTATACATGAGTGAAGTTCAAATAGTGTAGGAACAATGAAGATCTGGGAAAGGCTTCCTATAGGAAGAGAAACTCAATCTAAAGGAATGACAGGATTGGGTCAGTGGTGAGGTGGGCAGCTTTAATGAAGGTTTGGGGAAGTGAGGAGGGCCACAGTGAGAAAGAAGTTTTACCAGAGTACACAGAAAAAACAATGCCCAACAGAAAGTCTGCTTTAAGATTCACCCACAGAATGTTTTGTCTAGTAACATGTACTAAGTAATCACAGTTTTATTTGTTAAATTTTAAAAGAGATTTATTTATTATTATGTTATGTCACCGTATAGTACATCATTAGTTTTTTAAAAAAATATTTTATTTATTTATTTGACAGACAGAGATCATAGATAGGCAGAGAGACAGGCATAGAGAGAAGGGAAAAGTAGGCTCCCTGCTGAGCAAAGAGCCTGATGTGGGGTTTGATCCCAGTACCCTGAGATCATGACCTGAGTGAAGGCAGAAGCTTAACCCACTGAGCCACCCAGGGACCCTACATCATTAGTTTTTAATCACAGTTTTAATTGATGGTATGGAGTGACAAACTTTCAAGTTGCAATTTACCTATTTGGTTACAAGGAAGGACTGTGACTATTATTCTGAAAGTGAGGTGGGTTATTCACTTGCATTCTTTATTCATGCTTGTAATTTTTTATTTCTTTATTCACTTTCATTTTTTATTTCATGCTTGTAAATGTAGTCTTGCAGGATTATTTTATTCGTAGTTTTTGTCTAATTTCTAGGCAGCTCATCGTGTTTGGTTAAAATATGCCGTGCCC
Source organism: Mustela nivalis (assembly GCF_964662115.1). NCBI lineage: Eukaryota > Metazoa > Chordata > Mammalia > Carnivora > Mustelidae > Mustela > Mustela nivalis. Next base: position 144,146,396 of record NC_139023.1, on the reverse strand, counting down.
AAGGTGGGGCACTGCCTGCCTTGTTTCCCATTATCCAAGTTAAAAAACGAAAACAAAAACAAAAACCTTTTTAAGTAGGCTCCACTCCCAGAGACCCTGAAATCAAGAACTGAGCTGAGATCAAGAGTCAGATGCTTAACCAACCAGGTGCCCCTCAAAAGATTTAATGCAGAGTTGTTCCTGTGTCTAGGGAAATGAAAGGAAATACTCTTCTTTTTCCCTCTGGCATAGCACCAAGCATGCACAACTCTAACTAAGACAGATCAGTGAAAAGAAGTTTAAACAGGCCTTCCTGCTCTGGCTGGTGACCCCATCTGACATTGTTTCTGCAGAGAAACAATCAGGGAAACCAGCACATAAAATAAGTTCTAATGTCTAGCCCATTTGGGATGGAAATTTTGTAATTTTGCAAAAATTTCAAAGAACTATAATTCTACTTTTACTTCATACTTTTGGTATTTTTTTCTGTAGACATTCCTCCTTCACTTACCACCCTCCCCCACTGCTCTCTTCCTTAGTTAATTCAATATTTGAAATCAGTAGGGACTTCTCCTCTGAGGGCATAGACCAGGCTTTAGAGGAGTCTTATGGGATAATTAATCAAATTTCCCTCTGGGTGTTCACATTTTCTTCAAATAGCATAGGCTTTCAAGTCACACAGGTCTACTACTGAGCTGAGTGACATGTGTCAAGTGACTTTCTCTCTCTGAGCATATTTCCTCAGGTATAAAATGGAAATGAATAAAGTCTACCTTGAAGATATGTTATAAAGTTCCAATAAGATGAGGTATTAATAATACCTACTAAAGATTTGAATAAAGCAACTGCTTAATTTTCCTGTGTACTTATTTTATCTAAGTGGTTCTCAAATGGGGTGATTTTGTCCCCTAGGGGATATTTGGTAATGTCTGGAGATATTTGAGGTCATCAAAATTGGGAGGGTTGCTACTATCATTTAGTGAGTAGGAACCAAGGATGCTGCTAGATACCCTACAATGCACATGGTAGTTCCTCATAACAAAGAATTATTGAGCCCAAAACATAAATAGTGTTGATGTGAAGCAATCCTGGTTTAGCCTTTACCTCAAACATTTTCATGATTGGAAACAACATCTTGTGGAGCCAACTGTTCTACCACTGAAGAATTACGTGAGAATTAATGGTTAAGTTAAGCAAAACTGGTAACTTCTACTGTTCGCCATGGCTGTGTTTAGTGGGACAACACAAGATGAGTTCATCCCTCATCCATGTAAGAGTCCTTCTAATACTGAAAGATAGCTGTCTTCCCTCCTCAAAGCCTCCTAACATACGAAGTCATCCAGGAGATTCTGAAATGAGTGAGAATGTACCCCAACTGTATAGCCATTTGAATGTTTCATTTTTAGTTTTGTCTGAGTTCTAGAAGAGTTTAAATAAACCCATCTGGACCAAAAAATGTCCCTGAAACCATAAAGAGGCATCCATCAGGTTTGTTTATAAGTTATGGTCTATTACCTAGGGTGTATGTTTTACCTCTTCTTCCTTGCCCACCATAAAAAGATAGTACAGCTAGCTGTTATACCTCTCCTACACAAACCCCAAATTGTGCCATTTCATAACAAAAGTTTGGCACAGTGCTGAATATCATGCATTACTTCGAGGAGAAAAAGGCAATGATACAGATTCACTCTTGTGCAATAAGAAATACAGAAATAAAAAAAATCAAGTCTGCCATCTTGAGCTTGAAATCAATGTCAAGTCTTATCGGAAATACATTTATTCTGATTTCTGGCAATCTAACCCCCTTTAGCCATTTCACAGTTGGTGAGCAGAAAGGATGTTTCTGCCTCATTTACAGTGTCTGAACATGATTCAGACAATCAACTGCAACATTAGTCAAAGAAATCAGTGGCTAATGATTTCTGACAAGCACTGCAGTAACAGGCTGAGGACCAGACTGGACCACAACAACATTCAGAGTACTTTACAGGAGTCAGCAAGCGGAGATGGCAGAAGATGGTAAAAATGGAGTAAACAGAACTGTCAGCCCATCACTTACACATTTTTTTTGCAAAGTCATTGTACTCAACGTGTAGCAAATACAGTAATCCTTTTCTACAAATATGTTATATTGAATGAACACTGAGGACCAGCACATTATGCAGCTCTGTAAACTGTAACACACAAAAGTAGTTAAATACTTCACATTCCGCTGAAACTATATACTTAAGTTAGGAGCAGTGTAGCCTATTTATGTTGATCACCTGAACTCTCTTTCAGGAACTCTCTCTTCCTGAAATGCATTACTCATCATTTGGAGTGACTATTCCACACTGTTTATTGTGTTGCCCAACACATAGCATGAAGGTTACGTGGTCTAGTACAGAAAGGATTGAATGTGAAAAGGTATGAGCTCTAGATTCTCTTCTGCCATTAGCGCAAGGTATGATTTTGACGGGTCACTTGGTCACCTTGAGCTTCAGTATCCAAGTCTGGAAGATAATGGGGTAGGACCAAAGGATCTAAAACTCTCCCTTCCAAAAATATTAGTTGGAGTTCAGAACTCTACATTGATACATTTAGTAATTTAAGATAGGCTCTGATTGTTTCAATAATTTATCATTGGCTTTAAAGTCCCTGATAAACCTATTTTTAAAATTTTTTAAAAGAAACAAAAAGATGAGTCCTTTCATGCAATTGGAAAGTTATTTTTTTTTAAAAATGTTATCTTCATGCTTCCCCCTTATTTGAAGAATCACACATACTCTTAATGAATTGCTTTTTTTTTTTTTTAAAGATTTTATTTATTTATTTGACAGAGATGACAAGCAGGCAGAGAGGCAGGCAGAGAGAGAGGAGGAAGCAGGCTCCCTGCTGAGCAGAGAGCCCGATGCGGGGCTCGATCCCAGGACCCTGGGATCATGACCTGAGCCGAAGGCAGCGGCTTAACCCACTGAGCCACCCAGGCGCCCCTGAATTGCTTTTTAAAGAATGTCCCTACACTGAAGATTCAGGAGAGCTGAATCTATAATACCTTTGGTTCATATTTATTAGCAACTACTATAAGTGCAATGATAAGTTCTCTTCAAAAATAGCAAATTTTTTTGTACCACCTAAAATTTTTAAGAATTTGATGAAAATTTAAGGTTATCCTTAAATGATGTAAACTGAATTAGAATTGTTAATTTCTCACACACTAGGAGTTTATATTGTATTTTCAAAAAAGCTTTTACAAAGATAGAAATAAATCTTAAAAAAAAAAATTCCAAGAATCTTCTTTCACCTTAAAACTGTCTCTCTAGATGTCCAATATACAGGGGACTCTCAAGACCCAAAATAATGAGATAGAATTTCACTTGCAGCTAAAAATAAAAGTTTTCTGAATAGTAAATTGGAACATATTGCTCAAAACTGCCATTTCTAAATCGGTCATTATAGGTTTGTAGTATGTTAAGGAGACAAATTTATGAAGAATTTCAGTTCTAATTCTCAATTATTTTCTATACTATAATTCAGAAAGCATAAAAATACTTATCCTGTACAAGCCAATCATGGTGTGAGTTATACTTCGCAGCTCCTTAAAAAGAAATTTTCCCTGCCCTTAAGTTCTTGCTAGGAAAATCCACTGAAGACTTTGTTTTACATTTTGCTAGAAGGTTCTTGACCAAAGGCAGTCCAGTAATCTATGAAACTATATAGTTATATATATATACTTATAGTATATATAGATTATATATTTTATATGTATATGTATATGATATCATTTTTATATAATAAAATATAATAACATATAATATACCATTAAATATTATTTATATTATATAATATAAAATATTATATATATATATACATATATATATATATATATATAGAATAGATTCTATGTCATGGCCTGACATACAAAGTTCTATTTGGTGGACGACTATAGTGATTAGTCAGTTCTTTTTTTTTTTTATGTTCAGTTAGCCACTGTGTAGTACATCATTAGCTTTTGATGTAGTGTTCAATGATTCATTAGTTACATAAGTTCTGTCACGCTCTCTTAGGTAATTCAGACCCATTGAGCAGTTGGTAATGGCAGAAATGAGGATAAAAGAACATGGAGAAAGTGATCGACTTATGTCAATAGAGTGCATCCAACTGACTGCTGCTGCTGGGGGGATAATAAGAAAACTCAGCCCCTTGTATTCTAGGGATCCTCCAGTTCCCAGGAATCTTTCAGTTCACGAGACCCAACCATCTCCTGATCCTGGGTACTCATGGGATAGGATTCCTCTCATTACCACAGGAATCTCTACAAGTATTTCCGTTACTTGAGGTAATCTGAATGAATCCCTTTCTTGTACCCAAAGAATAAAACAGAAGTACTGAGAGACAGAGGGCTCTCTAGAGCTAAAGAGGCAAATACATAACTTCAAGGCTTTTCCCCCTCCAAGTTTGCCAGTGAAAGATAGTATAGGATGATACTTCCCATGGCAGCGGGCCACCAAAGACAGATCATATAAAATGATTAGAGATTTCAGTTCCAGAAAAGATTCTGAATGAAGAAAAGTTTGTGTATTTTTTTAAACTAGGAAATTCTCAAGCTCCACTTGGTTATGTTTCTATGAGGATGAAAAGTGATTGTGACAAATGATTCCATTATACCTATGATAACATTACCAGTAATTTCAGTTGTCTGTTATTTATGGAGACTAAAGATGGTGGTGGCAAACCGAATCCAATGAAGTGCCAGTCAAATTTAATTTGACCAAACATATATTGTCACTCACTTTCCCAGTGCAGAGACGTCAACATGTATGTCTTGCTGGAATGTAGGGGGCCCTGGGAACCTCTCTCCAGCCATAGAGACCTTTCACTCTCAGGAATGAGCCCTGTGCTGTCCACACTCACAAGCGTCTGCCTGCATTGCTATTTCTTTTTTCACGCCTGACTCTTTGAGTCCCTGTACACGCACACACCACTTCCTGGTGGTATTCCAGAACTCACCACAGCATCGTATTTATCTACAGTATTTATCAGTATTGGTCTCTCTCCAATTAGATCGTAAGTGCCATGAGGGCAGGCGATGTATCTGTTTTTGCTCTCCCTTATACCCTAGCTCCTGGTTTTATGTTAATGCTGAATATTGTTGAATGAATACGGTAGCACCCCTGGGAGATACTGGTAGTGAAGTACCTGCAGAAATATGAGGGGGGATATACCAAGCTGTTGTATTATAGAATCCCGTTACAATAAGAATTATTATTATTATACTGATAATACAAGATATATGATTGGCCTAAAGAAAAATAAGCTTTTACATAAGTAAATATTGAATTGAATGTAACATAAATCATAGTTTATTGTCAATTGTATTCTATTACATTATATATGTTTTGCATTGTATCTCATTCAATAAAGGAAAAAAAATATGGTAAATGGAAAGTATGGGAAATTTTTCAGTTAACAGCCAGTCCAAGCATTCAAGTATCAGCAAAGAGGCCAAATTCCTAAAGGAGAACTTAAATGACTTTTCCAAGTGACATAAGAAGCCCCTACTGAACATGTGCTTGTTTCGTGCCATCATATTCCTAGATGACTAAGTTTCCCCTTTACAAGCCCGTTGCACTCTGTGAGGACAAGCAGATCCAAGGCTGAAGTTGTTAGGTTAGTCATGGTATCGTGAGGAAATAATTCTTCCTATCTGTGGAGGGAGGATAAAACATTTCCTTCTCTTTCTTTTAATCTAGACTGAGGACAGACAAATACGGTCTCTATCTTCACAGGTAACAGGCTAAGACAGCTAGGTAAGCAGGGAAAAGTCATAGCTCACTGACAAACCAAGTTCTCCGGCTTCCCCCGAACCTTCTTCCATCTGACCACTTCGAGCGTGACGGTTTCTGGCTCCACAGGAAAGAGTGTGTTCTCTATTAGTGTTCTATATTACCTAGGAGGTTTTAATAAACACTAATACTGTGAAAATTTCTGTAATTCTGCATGAACCAATTCCCGCCAGGAGATTTGTTTTTCCCCCCCGAGGTACGGCCATCATCTATTCGTAATCCCTCTTACTAGATTTCTCCCTCATTGAAGGCAGGATTCAATAAAATTTCCTTCTGCTTCCCCCTTCTCAGAAATCCATGAAAGCCTTTAAAAACATTTTCAGCATATTCTCTCTGTACAATCTGATATCCTTTCCACCACAGGCCATTATTCTGGTAAACTCGGTAAACCCTAATTTAGATCCACGATGTAATACTTTCAGATCAAGCTGGGTGAACACGTTTCTTTGAAATAAAACATGGTAGGAAAGTCTTCCTCTGAATGCTCACATACAGAGGAAGCTTCATCTATTACCCTTTCCCTGTGATGGAAGAGGCAAGAAAACAATTTATGAGTCATTTCCATTCTGACAGATGCGGCCATGACTGGAAATGCGATGCCTGCCAAGAGCTTTTATCAAGTAGGTTATAACAACTAGTAATAAGTGTAAATAATAAATGGCTGGAATCTTAGGGGAAACAGTGGCAATACGAAATGATTTTGGGTACTTCTGATGGGTCTCTGCCACTCTTGGAATTCCCTGCCTTCCCAGTAGAGTTTTGGCCTGACAATAAACAACAGTTTAGTACTTTATCTAATCCCAGCCAGGAGGTGAGTTCAACAGCAAGCTTTTGCAGATGTTCACATCCAATAATCTATCCATAATTGATGAAACAGGGGGGTCAGATGTAATGGCTGCTACTATTCCAGCAACAAATAAATGGTTATTGACAAAACAAGCCAGTGTGGCACGGAGCGCTGAGCAGTGACAGGCACGCGGCAGCGCTGTGCAGAGGCGGGGAGGGCTCCCGGATTCCTCAGCCAGCCGTGTGGCAGGAGGGCCACGCTGACACATAAGCAGATGGAGGTGACTTGGAAAGGAAAAGGGAGGTTGCTGAAGTACCAAAAAAAAAAAAAAAAAAAAAAAAAGATGAAGACAGGAAGAGTCAGAGAAGAAAATGATGAGCGAGCCCCTGGGCAAGGCTGGGGACCCGGGTGAGTACAAATGTGCGAACAGTTCAGAAATGCCTTTGAATGTGTGCACTGTGATCCAGATGTCTGGTTGCTTTTATCACCACTGTGTCTTCACTCACAGAGTGGGCTGTCAGCCGCACAGCCTAGGTGACTCTAACACCAAAGCGCGTGCACGGGATGCTTTGGTGCCCGGACCCTCCCTCCTACGGGGGGGACATTCACTGATATTCCATTTAACACTGCAAATACCTTCTTTCCCCTATGTATTAAAAAAAATCTATGAAAATCATGTATGCAGTTTTAACAATATTTTCCGATAAGCTAGAGATGCAAAATTCCGAAGCTAGAAAATTTCTCAAACCTGGGGCTAATCCTGAAATACGTGCTGCTTAAAATCAAATTTACTATAACGGAACGGGAGTGGAAGGCAAAGTTTCTTTAATAATAAAAAACAAACACTGCACTCTATTCACCTCAACCTAGGCAAAGAGTATAGCAAATGCATTAATCGAGTATACTTTTATCGACTGAATAAAATTCAAGATATTTAAACATAAATAAATAGCAGAAATCCTACACTTCTATTCCAGTGCTAAAAAATAATGTTTTTTTTTTACACAGTTTACTATGTAATATTGTAAGATGAAGAATGGTAGAATGAAATGGTAGTTATTATTGCTATAGGTAGTCATAAAGAGGCTTGGGACAGAGATGTTTTAAATATTAATATTCCTAAAATCACTTAAATCAATTTAACACTCTTTAGTGGTTTATTTAGAAGCATGATTTATTTTACACTTTGCAACCAATGCCTTTGATCAGCTCTGAAAGAACATATGAGCTGAAAATAAAATAGCAAAACAAATTGCTGCTAGCATTCTTAGAGTAAGCTTTAAGTTTTATATGATAAACTAGAAAATTACCATTATATTTGGCGTTTTCAAATTATTTATCAATACTTAGAAATGGAGAATTATAGAGACCAGAAGCAACTGTAGAGATCATTTCTGTAATGACTTGCCAGTCGTTCCGCTTCCTGAGCCCTGCCATCCCATTAGCAATTCTGACCTGCCACAGTCCCTGGGGCCATCCCTGTCCCTAACCTGCCAGGGCAGAAACCTGGCATCACATCAGTCTGCCGCAGATCATATTCTGTTTTAAACTCTATTAAGGGAACTGGGCTCTTTCCATATGCCTTGACACCAAACTCCCAGCATGTGCCCCTGCCCCTGGAGCTGCATCCCCATCTCGTTCTTCCTGCCTACATCTGTCTTGGGAGCTGGTTGGGTCCCTACTTACTGCAAGCTTGGAGACCTACCTTGTTGCCTCAGCCTGCTCTCATCAGGAGTGCCAGTCCTCTCAGTCTTGTCTTGGTTTGGTGCTTGTCACTTGTGAACGCAGTCACTACCATTTATGGAGCAAAAGCTACATGTGTGAAGTAGTTTATATTCATAGTAGTTTATATTTAATGCGCACAGAGCCCTTTGAGGTAAACACTAATATTCCCATCATACAAATGAGATAAACTTAAGTGCAGAGAGGTTGGGTAACTTGCTCTAGTACACACAGTCCTAGGGTTGGGGAAGAAGAAAAGATCTGAACTGGGTTTATTGGACTTTAGATCCTTCTTGTTTTGTTTTTGAGCACTGTGATCTACCTGCTGCTGGATAACCCTGAGCATGACTGTGGCTGACCTAGATCTTCACTTGCAGCTTACAACCTTCTGGCGCCATTCCCAGAAGCTGTTCTCTACTGACCTACGGGGGTACCCACTGCAGCCCAATGTCTGACATTCTAGATGTTAACCTCATGCTTGCCTGGTTACACCTTTTATCTATTACCAGCTGCTGTTTTTTTCATCACATGGACTAATTATCATAGCTAATAATCATGAATACTGAGTATTCATTATGTCATTCCTCTGCCTTCCGTTGACCCCTTTATGACACAGAAAAAACCCACCTTGTTTTGTAAGTCCTTTCACAACCCCATCCCTAATCTCTCTGAATTTGGTTCCTATGCCTTTGCTCCCCTTTTGCTTCTCCTCAGCCTCACTGGCCCCAAGCCTCCAGGTTTAGGCTTGGTGCCTCAGAGCTTTGGCCTTGACCTCTTACCTCTACCTGGAATGTAATTCCATCATCTCTCTCATCTGCCTGAAGTCTTTCCTCAAATTCAACTTCTCACGGAGGTCTTCTCTGATCACCTGTTGAAAATGTCTTCTACCCACCACTTGTGGCACTTCCAAATTATTCCCTTCTACATTTTCTTTTCTCTGTAGTACTTATTAGTGTCTGACATATTATCTAACTCACTTGTTCATTACATTTCATCTTCATTGTCTTTCTCCAATGGAAGGGACATTCCATGAGGACAAAGATCTTTGTTCTGCTTTTGGTATATTCCAAGCATCTAAAACAGGGCCTGGCAATGGCGCTCCAAAACTTTTGGTGGATGAATGTATCACAGATTGTTCTACACATTAACTAACTTAATTTTCCCAACACTCAGGCATTATTATTATTCTTATCTCTCTTTAAAGGTGAGAAACCTGAGGCGCATAGAAATAAAGCCAAGATGCCAAGGTTATCAAGTGGTAAGTGATCAAGAAAGGACTTGAACCCAAGCCAACTGATTTCAAAGACAGCACTCTTATCTGGCCCTTTCTCCCACCTCTGTGCCAACATGCTGCCTGACAATGTCACCATGCAGGCTGGGCCCCACACTCTGGCTCCTTTCGGGATCACCTGTCTTATTGTCAGTCAGGATTATAACAGTGGCATCTTGTAACAATGTTGTCAAGTAAAATGAATGAGATTTAACAACTTGTCCAAGACCAAAGAGCTTGTGACAAAACCGCAGCCAGAACCCAGAATGTCTGACTCCTAATTTGGTGGTCTTTCTTGCACTTTCAAAACCTATTCTGAAGATTCTAATGATTGCCTGGATAGCACTTCTCTATTTCCATGTAATCTATTAAAATAAACAATTAAAAAGTAATTTTGGTTTTGTAACTTGTAACAAATATTAATGATTATTTACATAATATTTTAAGAGGAAAATGTTTATTTTGGTAATATCTGTGATATTATAAACATATAAAATGAACATAATAAACAGTCACTGTGCTGTAAGCTAATATAAGCTCATAGGGAAAATGAATATGTTTAATTAAATTTAGGAAAAATGTATAGTTAAATCATTTGCAGTACAATAATAAGGGCCAATAAACCATTATCTCTTTACTATTCCATTGGAATTTTCATCAGCAAGCTAGATTAATAAATACCATCTACAGTTTACAAGGCAGGATGCTAAGAGATTTGTCTCTGATCTGATAAGTCAGCGAGGGCAGCAGGAGATAGCATAATCCTTGTGCGGACACAGCAAATCATACTTCTACTATTCTATAATATTCACCAGTATTTATTGAGGGAGCATAGGAAGGCAGACATAGTTCTAAATGATTTTTGAATGTTAACCCATTTAACCCTTCTAAGCACTCTATGAGTTAGCTACTAGTGTAATCCTCATGTTGCAGGTGAGGAGATTGAGGCACAAGAGGGGTTAAGTAACTCACCAATGTCACATGATTAGTAGTGGCAGGACCAGGCTTTGGAGTTAGGTCCAGGGGCCATGCTCTTAATCACTACATCATACTGTGATAATGATTAAGGTGGTGACAGAGAGCATGGAAATCTACCAAAAGGACCCTATGTCTCTCCCCCTATTTCATTTTTATCCAAGATTTACAACATTCTGCCCTACAGATGATTCAGCTGGAAACCTAACAAACAAGATTGTTGATGCTCTTTCCCTTGCATTTACTGAGTTGCTAGTAGATAGCAAATTTGCATCAGTAGCAAAAAGAGATACAGCATTGTAGGAAAAATACGTTGAACACACTGCTTTTGAAAAATAATTGTATTGCTTTTTCTTCTTACAGATATATTAACTCTCGTCCTGCTAGATATTTCATTGTCAGCAAAACATCTACGGGAAACAGGCAAATTCAACTATGTGGTTAAGTCATGACCAGTGAAGAATCCATGGTACTCCATTATCTATGCCAATGGAGGGTCAGAGAGAGATGGAAGATGGAAATTCTAGGTGAGGGTTCCTGATGTCTCTTTCTCTGGAGAAGCTATAAAGCAGTGGGTCATTCCTAGCCTGATGCCACTTGCTACTTATACTTTCTGTGTCCCCAAACTCTGTGCCTATTCTGACCTAGCTTGACAGCAGACAGTGAATGATTCTCTTTTTCAGCTTCAAGTGTTATTTGATAATAATTCCTACTGGGCAAGAATAACAAAATGTTATTTAGGCCAACCAGTAATTCATGAGGTGGAACAGATGAGAATATTATTAAGAATGTATACATGTGATCTGTGATGAGTCTTAACAAATGAGTTTAAAAACATCTTACTGGGGCACCTGTGTGGCTCAGTTGGTTCATCATTCAACTATTGATTTCAGCTCAGGTCATGATCTCAGGATGGTGAGATGGAGCCTGTGTCGGGCTCTATGCTGAACATGGAGGCTGCTTGAGATTCTCTCTGTCTCCCTCTGCTCATTCCCCAGCTCATGCTCTCTCTCTCTCAAATAAATAAATAAATAAATAAATAAAATCTTTATAAAACTAAATAAAAATATCTTACTGACAACTGCACCGATTGCGACAGCATTAGTACTTAGGAGTGTGGTTTCAGTTTTGGCCCTGCATTTCTTAGTTTTGTGACCCTGAACAGGTCATTCAATCTGTCTCAGCCTTCTTTGTGAAATGGGAGTAAAGGTAAATAGAAAACATAATAATATAATAATATCTGCCTATTAGGATTTGTGTGAGCATCAAATGAGGTAAAATATGTAAATAAGGGTGGGTAGAGCTGTAGACCTATATATAGCACAGAAAGGCCCACTGGGTGTTACTGGTATTCATGATGATGCTATTCCGTCAATTAAGGCTCATTGTATTTCATGGGACAGAAACCACCCCATCTAATTTAGGCAAAATGGGAAACTAAGGACTCGAATGTTCACCAGGAATTGCACTCTCCATTTCTCATCTTGTTTTCTCCCTGTGTGTGAGCTTTATACTCTCAGCCATCCTCACCACATAGTTCTGGAAGCATCCAGGCTAACTCCTCACCAAAGAAGACTGGCTCACATTAAAAAAAAAATTATTAGTAAGCAATCAGATTGGCTGAGCTTGTTTAGAGACCTTCTCCTAGAGATTTGCTTCATAGGGGCAAGAAGTAGTAGTGGTGGTGAGATCTGTAACCCCAACATAAGAGACAAGACCAGAGCCAGCAGGAAGTTGAAAGTGGGAATGGTCCGGTGTTCTGGGAAGATGAACACAGTAGATGCCCTCCCAATTGCGATTAAAAATTCTTCAGTTTAGCTGGTTCTCTCTCTGTGGTTTTATCTCATTTAACACTACCATCCTACTTTGGATTACTCAAACGAAAATTTCAAATTCATCTTTGTCTCTATCCTCTCTCTGTACTTTCTGCCCCGGCCAGAAAACATTGTAAAATTATAAAATCTCTCAAATGGGTCCATTATGAGCTATGCCAGCACCACCTGAGTTCAGGGTTCAGTATTTCTTACCTGAAATATTTCAGGTAAGAAATTGGTCTTCTTTCCTCTACTTTCTCTTTTCAATTTGTCCCGTACATAATTGCCAGGCTGTTTTCTCAAGTTCCTGCCCTACTGAGGCCTTCAAGGATTTCATCCCATCACCCTTTCCAGCCTCCCCCAACCAAGAGCTGCAGTCCCTCAACATCAATACTCTAACATGACCAGAATGCATTTTCTGCCCTCCCAGGCCTTTACTCATGCTGCTTTCTCTCCACTGAGAGGACAGCTACCATTTATCGCAAAAGGTTTAATTCAAATATCATCACCTCAACCTTCAAATGAGACGAAGCTTCCTTGTTTCTTCTCCAGCTCTTGGTTCCCATTGCAAGTATGGCACAAGTATGTGCTGGGTGTCTATTTCCCCTTATGGATGATGCAGTCTTGCAGCATGGTAAGAATCTACTTGAGCATAAAAGATTGTCCAGACCTATTTTTCAACCATGTGCACCAAACTGAAGTTTAAAAACTTCATAGACAGGGTGCCTGGGTGACTCAGTTGGTTGGGTGACTGCCTTCAGCTCAGGTCAAGATCCTGGAGTTCCGGGATTGAGTCCCGGCTTTAGGCTCCCAACTCCACAGAGAATCAGCTTCTCCCTCTGACCTTCTCCCTTCACATGCTCTCTCTCAAATGAAAATAAAATAAAATCTTAAAAAAAAACCTTCATAGACATAGTTATTACCATTTCTTTCTCATGTGGACTTTGGCCAGATTTACTGAGGATACCAAACACTCTAGGGCAGTACTTTTCTCCCTATTTTATTATTTTTGCTTTATAATTCATATGACTATTTTTCCCCTTATCAAGTCATCTTTAAATGCCCTTTACTACTTATTAAGCTTTTTTTTTTAAAGATTTTATTTATTTATTTGACAGACAGAGATCACAAGTAGGCAGAGAGGCAGGCGGAGAGAGAGGGGGAAGCAGGCTCCCTGCTGAGCAGAGAGCCCGATGAGGGACTCGATCCCAGGACCCTGAGATCATGACCTGAGCCGAAGGCAGAGGCTTTTTTATTTTTTTTATTTAATTATTTATTTGACAGAGAGAGAAATCACAAGCAGGCAGAGAGGCAGGCGGAGAGAGGGGAAACAGGATCCCTGCCGAGCAGAGAGCCCAATGTGGGGCTCGATCCCAGGACCCTGAGATCATGACCTGAGCCCAAGGCAGAGGCTTTAACCCACTGAGCCACTCAGGCGCCCCACTTATTAAGCTTTTAATAACCTTCTTCAGTGTTTTAGGTTGAGATGAGCTGCTGAAATGACTAACTGCTATGATCAACCCTATGCTGAAGGTTTTTCCTATGAACAGTCTATATACAACCTACTGAAAACATTAATTAAAGCCTTTAAATTTTTAAAGAAATGGAAAGAAATAGGAATCATTTTTTTCTTATTACAAAATCAGTATATGTTAATTGTAGAAAATTTGGGGAATACAGATGCATCATTCTCCCAAAAATAAAAAATTAAAGTCATCCATTATTTGAGCTCCCACAGATAACCACTGAAAACAATCTGGTGTTTCTAGTATCTTCATATATACATTTGTCTTATATGTATGTATGTATGTAAACATAGGTATGTATGTACGATCATAATTGCTTTGTACCTTGATTTTCTGCTTAATATATTGATAATATTTTTGTTATTATAAAAATACTTCTTGTGTCATTTTTGTAGGCTGCTTTATTTTGCATCACAGGATACTCAATAATGTTTAATCAATTTGCTATTGTACATTTACCTTGTTTCTAGATTGTTCACTATTACAAACAGTGCTTATAACATTGTATATACAGGTTGAAGCCAAATCTTTGTATCTATTAATAACTATATAAACAATCTTATAGCTAAATATTTGTATATATTAATAGTAATTTCCTGCAGATAAATTCTGAAAAGAGTAATCCCTGAGTCATGCAAAAAGTGTGAGTCTTGTTCAAAGCTACCATTTTATTGAACGTTTACTAAATGCCAAGCACATTACTATTTTATCTCAATTCCAATAGCAATTTTATCCTACTTATTTTACAGGTTTGGAAAAGGAAGCTTAGAAGTCAAGCGATTTGCACAGGTGTAGTCAGCAATGTTAGCACCGCTCCCATAATCTCTGCAGCCAAAGTTTGCTAATGTCAGCCCCTGGAACTTTCTGTTCAGTGGCTGGGCTATGGTCAACTGGAACTGACAGTTAGTGTACCTGGAAGCTGCTCTCTCGACCTCTGATGGGTGGGAAATGAAGAATAAATGCACCAATCCCTTTGTCCCTCCACTGGGATAACTGATCGGTTTCTACACTGTTTCCCAGAGGGTTCTAGCAAAACAGAGCCCCCTTTCCCTACAGTGGCAACACACCTTCCGCGGGTCCTTCCTTTGCCTGACTCTCCTGCTGGCAGAACCTCTCCCAAATAAAGCACCTGCACTCAAATCCATGTCTCAGAGTCTGCTACTGGGAAACCCAAATTAAAAAAAAAAAAAAAAAATCAGGATTGTTAGACTCATGATACAAAAATGTTTACCTATCGTGGCCCCTGCTTCTGCAGAAACTCAAAGAATGCTCCTTGAGCGTGCAAAAAAATTCTGAAAATTTCAGGAAGAACCTGAAATAAGGCACATTCAGGCTGTAATCAAAGGTATTCTGTGACTATGTCACTTTATGTTATTCATTTATTTTGAAACTCTAGCACATAGAATCCAGTTAGCTGCACCTTTCACAGCAGGACACACTTTTATTCATCAGTGCATGACCCCTCAATTTTTTTAAATTATTATTTTTATATTTTTACTCTTACTTGTTTTTAATAAAGTCTTCTTATTCATCCTCCCTCCCCAATCTTATTCCCTTTCCTCTCATCAGCCCTCCATGTGTTGCTGGAGATTCTCTGAGGAGAGGGGCTGGCCTGAATTCAGCTCTCGAATCCTCACCCACCCTGGCATTCTCCGGACCAGCTTCCACTTCTAATCACAGTTCTCGGGGCTCACATCCTTGCCAACCTTCGGTACTATTTGACTTCTTAACTTTTTGCCTCTAAGTCATGATGTTATGTAAGAGAATATTAAACCTCTCCCTTGAAATGCTCATAAACAAAAGCTGTTGTTTACATCTAAAATATCAACTCTTGATTATTCATGATTTAAATGTCATTTTGTGGATTGGCTAGTTTCTCTGTTATCTTCCTTCTCTTTCTCTATCCCTGGCCATCATCATTATCACTTAAGAAAAAACAGGGGGTTAATAGAAGGCATTCACCAGAAAAGTGAGACTTAATCTTAAACAAGATTATTTTACTAGTTAACTAAGCTTTTAAATGTTTTATTGAGGAGAAATTTGAAATTGCTAGGTAAAATCTTTCCTTAAGTGTGTGGACTGAATATTAGGAGTATAGAGTTAATGCTATTTCTAAAGTCTAGTATATGTTATTTTTAGTTGAGCACTATTTATACTGAAGAATTTTTAACATCAAGGTAGGTGTTAACTGAAGATCAAGTAATCGTCTATCCTACAGATATGTTTGACACTGTTATGGGTACATTTTAAGATGCTGAATTACATTTTTCCTTCTGAAGTTACCCCTTCCCGTGTTGCAGAGGGAGAGAGAGAATTCGGCTCTCTGTATAATGACTTCGTATGGTCCCCACACTATTGTTTAACACATCTAATCCTGTAATCATCTCTGGGTTCTTGCAGGTGTGATGCCTCTTCCTTTGCAGTCTCTAGATCAACGTGCGCTAACAGCTGTGCCGTTGCCTCTAGGTCTGTCACACAATTAGTCTTGTGATGAACTATGCAGGTTGCTTTATTGCTCCAGAGAACATTTTCAGATGCTAGGCCTTGAACTTTAAGGAGATACATACATTATGTTCCATATGTCACAGTATTCAGGATAGTTGTGAGGGTACTCAATTTCTGGAGTCTGGAAGTTCATCCCCTTTAGAGTGAACCAAATCAAGATAATTATGCTTCTTTTCATTTTCTCATAAAATGAGTATCAGAAACTTTTGAGCTATCTCTTAAGATGTGAACAATTGGAAACAAAAATTCCAGTAGTTTTGTAAAGAGGTACACTTTCTTTTTAGAATGAATAATCAACATCATCATGAAGTTTTGGTCAAAGTGGCATTCTACATCTCAAGGGGATCCAAAGCCAGTTTTCACATTTCAAAAACAAACAAACAAACGAACAATAAATTCTATGACTAAAAAACCAGTTTTTATACTAATTTAAGTCATGAACTTTCTTTCTTGACATAAAACATCTCTTCCTTTCCATGACAGACAGTCTATGACTTTAAATTTTTGCCTACAGATTGCTTTAAAAAAAAAATCAGAGATTCATTTTTTTCTTGAGTATTCTGATTTTCCTATAATGCATTTGTCATTTAAATGACAAATACTTTAATCTATATGACAAATACCATAATGTCTTCATCAGTTAAAAAGAAGAAATCACACACGCTATTTTCCTAAGCTGTAACATTGTAAAGGAAAAGAACCATTAGGAGAATTAACTAGGAAAAATGCTTCAAGAGAGTCCAACTCCCCATTAATGAGAAAATTAAAAAAAAAAAACACATTCAATTTACTAAGATTCTAGTCTGCACACAATCTTTCCTACAAGAATTTATATTAAACTATTACTGTAAGGTTATCTGCTTTACTGTTTTAGAAAGGTCATGACTTTAAATACAAAGATAACAGTAGCAAAATTATTAGGAAAACATTTTATATTAGCATAATCTCCAAATTATTAAAACATATTTTTCATGAACTACTTAACATGCTATTTTCCAAGTAAGGCTCACTGTTCAAAAGGTATAAAATAAATTCAGATACGGAATACATATTAACACCATGCTTGAAATTACTGCTTATAATAATTTTGGTAATATAATACAGTGTGTTTAGAAATACATATTTTTTAAAATTAGGAAATATAACTATTTTCTTCTATCAGTGTTTCTAATCCTACCACTTTTTTGTCAGATAATGGATATTTTGAGCCTTTCTTTATAGCAGAACCTCTGGGATGAAAAGAAAGTGCTATTTGTGTGCTGGTAGGGGCATGTGTGGAGAGGGGGATGATGCTAAACAGGAGATCTGTGTGGCAACAATTGGGGGAAATGGGATCTGTAACAGCTGCTCCTTTTAGATTCCCAAGAAGGAGACTGCCTGAGGTGGGTCATGGGACAAAAGGATAAAGCGGATGAGAACTCTGATGTAAAGCAGGAAAATGACTGCTGAGACCCCTGAGCTTACACCTGAATCGTCTCAAGCTGAGTGGCGAGCCCTCTTTAGCATGCTTCAGAAGCTGGTGATGAACTACACAGTACCAGGAGGCAAACTGGCTGCAAGCAGAATTGTCTGCATGTTTTGTATAATAACCCGTGGTCCTCTGGGGAGAGGAGGCCATGATTTCCTCTGTGCCAGCATCTGAGCTCTCCTCAGATACTGAGGCTATTAAGCAAGAACAGAAGGGTCAATTTTAGGTAATGATTTCTAACTGGCAAGTGAAGCAACTTCTATTTAATGGGTAGTGAATAGCTCTGATCTTTAAATAAAGAAAGTACTCAAATTCCTTTTTTGGGGGATAAATCCCATTTTTTTTCACTCAAGAGAAAGTTATTAATAAATTAGTAGGAAAAAGTTTTCTATCCGATGTCGGTTTATTACATTTCCCTCACCAATATGTGTTGATACAAAGATAAATTTAAGCACTTTGTAATTTACATATGACAAATTTAGTAAATTACATTTGAAAACTAGGTATAAAGCAGCACTTGGGATAGATACTCAATAAATGCTACCTACCAGAGAATCATTGCTATCATTACTCAGTGCTAATTATATCATAGCCTGTGGTAATAATAGTATCTTACATTTGAAGACTGTTTCTAGTCTAAAGTGTAAACATACATTTTTTTCCGTTTGATCTTCACAAAGAAAAAGTGAAGCTGCCATTGCCACTCCTGTTTGACACGTGAAACTGAGCCTCCAAGTTCTGTGACTAAACTAAGGTAAATAGCTAGCATGCAGCACTCAGGACTAGGATCCATGCCTTCTAGCGCACATGCTAGAGCACCATAGGCTCTTTCTTTTCTTTATTTCTTTTGAAAGTTTTTATTTATTTATCAGAGACAAAGAGACAGAGAGTACCTGTGAGCGCAAAAGCAAGGGGGAGAGGCAGAGGGAGAAGCACAAGAGCCTGATGCGGGGCTCGATTCCAGGACCCTGGGATCATGACCTGAGCTCAAGGCAGATGTTTAACCAACTGAGCCACCCAGGCATCTCCCATAGGCTCTTTCTATATAATAGTTACTTCCCATATAAAGATCGTACATCAAAACCTACTGTCAGCTCAAATACTGGACCACTTAACGCTTAGAGAGCTATTGCTATATACACTTAAACTGTATTACAAAAAGGTGTTTTTTTTTTTTTTAATCATGTAATAGAACTCCCAAAAAACTCCTACATCCACATCTCTGATATAGACTTTTGTCTATACATTTAACATTTTGGTCTATGTTAATTACTGGTTTGGGAATACTGAGGCCTAGAGCAAAACCCAGAAATCGTGATTTTATAGTTGTTTGACCATCTCTGCCCTTTGGAAAATAAGTCTGTTAATGCATATTAATGGTGATACAATAGTTATGGTTCTCTATATGTTAACGCCTACACCACAAACCCTACACGCATTTTCTTACTTAATTCTCACAAAGCGTTTTGAGGCCGTGGACCACAGTGTCCCTATTTTATAGATGAAGAAACTAATGCTTCGAAAGCGGAAGTCACTTGTGCAATGTCTGATGATGAGGCAGGAGCAAAGCTGGGATTCGGTCCTCCATCAGCCTGATGTTAAAGCCTACCATCTCAGCCATTTTGTTGCTCTCACACTCCAAAGAGTTCTTAAATACACTTTTAAAAGCCTGTGGAGAGCTCCTTATTCAAGAAATGCTACAATTTACTGCCTTTACTTCATGCAAACTTATATTAGTCAAAGATTCGGCAGCAGATGTGAGCATCTGTAGACTCTAACCAGGTGTCATGGTATCATATTAAACTGGCTTCGAAGAGTCCTTTACAAGGAGCCAGAAGCAGCTAGGAAGAGGGCACACATGCAGATGCACAGAAGCAAATGCTCCTACAGACAAACCTATTCAGCCCACATACATTAGCAGGTATGGTCCATCAGAAAAATGTACCATATTGGGACACCTGGGTGACTCAGTTGGTTAAGCAGCTGCCTTCAGCTCAGGTCATGATACCAGCGTCCTGGGATTGAGTCCCACATCGGGCTCCTTGCTCGGCGGGGAGCCTGCTTCTCCCTCTGCCTCTGCCTGCCCTGCCATTCTGTCTGCCTGTTCTCGCTCTCTCTCCCTCTCTCTCTCTGACAAATAAATAAAATCTTTAAAAAAAAAAAAAAAGAAAGAAAAAGAAAAATGTACCATATCATCATATTCTGCACATGTACAGAACTTGGCAGAGATGAAGTGTTTGAAATAATGCAAAGGACCTGACTGCAGACAGAGCCTTAGATAGCCTCTTCCTTGACCTCTCCTTCGCCTTGGCTCCTTTACTTCCTTTCCCTCTCTCTCCTTTTACTATTTTTTCTTTACATTTTTTTTTCTTATGACATGTTGTGTTCAAGAATCTGTCGCATGTAGTGCAAGAGTATAAAAAATAATTAAGGCAAGAGCATTTGCTTTCTCCCCTTTCCCAGTTTACTCATTCTGGCACAGCCTGCTTGGTATGTCTTCTTTTCTCCCCCAAACCAGCCCCACTCCTCCTGGGTTTTATCATGCAGATCGGAGTTATCATTGGGGTGGGAGGGGAGGAGGGATGTAAGAAGTAGAAAGGAGCTTGCTGAAAAGAACCCCCCATTCCTTGATCAGGGAGAGAAGAGAGGCAGAAGGACAGAAGAAATGAGAGTGGTAAACCATGAGTGAGTGGAATACTGGAGGAAACTTTGGGTTTAGAGAGTGACGTGAGGATACAGGCTTCAGAATATCTACAGACAGACAAACTGAAGATCTTTTAAAATGGAACGAGAGAGGATTTTAAAAACTGTTACTGGGAGTTAAGAATTTTATCTCTTTTACTGTTCTTTGAGGACAAGTAAGTAGAAACTGAAATTACTTTTCTTTTAGCTTGCTGGATTTTTTTTTTTTTTAATACGATATTATACTGAAAGTGAGCTGTGAGGAATGTGGATTTATTTGGGCCATGTAATGGTTTCAGGAGTAGATTACAGTCTTCACTTATAAAAGTGACCAAAAAGAAAACCTGCTGATGTACATTACTGTGGAATCTGCCAAGGTATCTGTATGTCAGGTAGACTGTAATTTGGATGAAGAGCCCACTGCTATCAAGGATGGGGTGACTTTTAAGGCAGAAGGTTATAAACTAAATAGAAAAAGAAACGGCTGCAAGAATTACCTCCCCCCAAACTTCGGTTAGCTAAACATTGTAAGTCTAAAAGTCATTCTTTGTTAGAAATGCCTTCTGATATATAATGACTTTCCCTTTGTTTGTGTATACTGAGTTGACAGAATAAATACAATTTAATTTCAATTACCTAGCAAAACCTTAAGAATGTATCATTTCACAACTATAATCTATATCCTTTATTGTTAATATTTATCAACAATCTGTGAGTTGCTAGAATATTAGTGTAACTATCTTTTCTGATACATTATTTATTTGCATTCTTCTATGGGATGCTGCTGATAAGGCTAGAGATTTAGGTTAACCATGTATATAAGCTAACACCAATGTTAGAAGCATTCTAAGCTATTATAAAGATGCTGACAAGTATGCAAATATAAAGATGGCTACTGTTTTATATATGGAATAATTAAATAATAGTACATGTGATGAATCTTATACTATAAAAGCAAACAAAGTATCAATGTGATGAATTTTGCTTTCATAGTATAATTTTTGATAGGCTACATTATTGCTAAATAATGAGAAGCAAGTAATTCACTGAATGTACTAAGGATTGTTAAAGTTGGTGTTCCTGAAATTATTAAGTGGAATGGAATATTTAGAGAGAAAGAAAATCCATGCATAAAACAGTGCTAAGGGAGGCCCTTCTGTTTCTTAAATTAACTTTATGTTTGCAATATTTGATTGTAGAAGTGGGTCCAACTTTGCAAAAGCCTTGAATGTGACTTTTAGTAAAATATTTTTCTTTTTGAAATTTTAAGACTTTATAAGATACATTTATCTTCTAAAATTCAGAATTTACTCTACTTGCAACATGTGCGGGTCTAAATTGATGATGGCCAAAGGGAATTACTATTTCTTTTCTCAGCACCTGATAAATGCAGGTAGCATTTTCACCTTTAAATGTCAGGGTCTCGATGACCTCCTGCATAAGTTTATTAGAGTAACTATCACTTCTCTTCCCCAAATACCCTTTCTTCATTAGCAGGGATATCAACCCTAAATAAATCCATTATCTTGTCTTAGATTAACCCTATTCTCTCATCCAATAAATAACACTTTATTGGCAAAGAATGGATGACCAAACTATTCATATGCTTGTCAGAATATTCTTCTATTAATGTAGTCATCATTTATTAATAAATTAAAGCCCTTAAATTTCAAAATCCCTTGTTTCAGATCATCAAAACTATTAATCAGTAATATTTACTTGTGACCGGTTTCTCTAAGCCAAGTTTCTTTGAACAAATCACGTAAACATCTTTAAACAGGTGAACATTATTGAAAGGAAGAAAATTCATGAGGGAAAAAGGGTAAATGTAGGGTATGGTACTAAAAACTTGGAAATCTTCCAAATTATAAGCTTAAAATACAAATAAGGGAATAAAGAGAGTATGTGGACTTTAAGCCAAGAATGAAAGACAGACTATAAAATGGGAAGGGGAATGCTGAGTGTAACTGTCTGCTGTCTCAGGCCGGCTCCAACATGAACACACAAATTTCAGGGCACTCTTGCCCCCTCTCCACAGCCACACTGCGAAAGCAACACCATCCAGGCCCTCAAACAGATGAAGATAGTGTTGGTCATACTGCCCAGGGTGGGGAGGTAGGGTAAGGGAGAATTTCAAAAGAGAAGATTTTTTGTATGTTGAATGTTTACTTTGTGATTAGATAACTGGGCAGATATCTCATCAATCGATCAGGGAGTCAATCCTATTTATTAATTGATCATGTATTTTTTTTTTTTTTATAACCAATTCACTAAACAAGGAGTGCTCTGTCCTGCTCTGGGGTTTTAGACCTTTTACCTTGGAAAAGAAGCAAGGAGAGTGGCTAAAGTTAGGTATTAAAGAGAAGGAAAAGACATGACCTTCCATTGGAAATCAAAGCAAGACGTCAGGTTTTGTGGAAGTTTCATTACAATGGCACAAACAGGCTGCCCTCTAAGATCAACCTGAGCAAGAACTCCATGGCCTGAATCAGGGACAAACGCTCATGTCCGTTCTCCATCCCAGGCACACCCCAACTCCAGCTTCCTGTTCCTTGGTGATTTCTTGGTACCTGTTCCGTTTCCTGTTGTACAACGGTGAATCTGATGCCTTCTCTATTTTGCTCTTAGCATTTTGTATCCAGACCTGACAACAGATCTTTCTTTGGTCCTGCAGCTCTGCCCGTGGACTTGGTCCAAACTTTAAGCTTAGTTCCTGTAAGCCCTCAGTTCTGGGCAAGCTATGTTCCAAAGAGACAACAATAGTCTACCATAAGCAAGACCTGGGCTCTGACAACAGTCCCTCATTCTTCCTGAATGCAAAGGCTACTCTTTACTGTAGCAGTAAGCCTGGGGCCTTGAATATGGGCTGCAGTGTTTCCCAAAGCCTTCACCCCAGCTGCAGCAATAAATGACAAGAATTAACTAATGCTGACTCTCACCAAGATACATGCCTGGGAGAAGGGGTTGAGTTCTCACAGGAAGTATCTATAAGGAGCTCTCATTCCAGCCCAAAATCTGGGATAGGAGGCAGAAGGGGTTTGCATACTTCTGTCTTTTAGACACACCCGGGGTTCCTTGGCTTGTATGTGATCTTCCATTCCTGATCTTCTTCCTATCTCCCCGGATACCCCTGCTTTGTACTTAACCACCTTCAGCAAGTCTTGGTCCCAGGCCTTTTTTATTCATCATTATCAACTCTCTAGGAAATCTCCACTCCAGTGCTTCAATATGCTGAATACTTAAAGATTTATACAGTATCGAATGGTATAGTAGCTCCAAACTCGGCTTTCTCTTGAGCTATAGACCTACATATACCACTATCTGATCTCTCCTTGGATAACTCCAAACTCCTCAAATTCAACATATTTGAAAGTGAACTCCCCATTTCTCTGCCAGCCTGGGTATCCAGTAGCATTCCCCAGCTTAGTGAATGATAGCAGCATCCATCCAGTTTTATATCCAGGAACCTAGGGCCATCTGAGGAACTCTGTCTTCCCTACTTTCCGTACTTCGTCTACTTCCAAGTCCTGCATAACTTCTGCAACTACTTCCTTCCACCTTCACTACTACTGTAGAAGTCGAGAGACTTAAGTTAGAGTAAAAATAATAAAAGCTCACAATGACCAAATGTTTATTATATGCAAGGCAGACACTTTTTTTCTTTTTTTAAAGATTTTATTTATTTATTTGACAGATAGAGATCACAAGTAGGCAGAGAGGCAGGCAGAGAGAGAGGGGAAGGGAAGCAGGTTCCCCGCTGAACAGAGAGCCCGACGCGGGGCTCGATCCCAGGACCCTGGGATCATGACCTGGGTTGAAGGCAGGGGCCTACCCCACTGAGCCACCCAGGCGCCCCCAAGGCAGGCAGTTTTTAAAAACTCTATATAAATGATCTCTCCTAATCACCATATGTATTAGTTTCCTAGGACTAATGCACAAAATTACCACAAACTAGGTAGCTTAAAAGAAATTGATTATTTCACAGTTTTGAAGGCTAGAAGTCTGAAATCAAGGTATCAGCAGAGCCATGTTCCCTCCAAAAGCTCTGGGGGAAGATCCTTCCTGACTCTTCCAGCTTCTGGTGGTTCCTGGCATTCCTTGACTTGTGGCAGCATCACTCCAATCTCTGAACCATCTTCATGTGGTTGTCTTCTCCCTGTATGTGTCCTCTTGTCCTTTGTTTCAAATATCCTTCTGTCTTTTTCTTAAAAGGCCTCTTGTCATTGGATTTAATGCCCACCCAGATAATCCAAGATGATCGCCTCATCTCAAGGCCCTTAGATACATCTGCGAAGACTCTCTTCCCAAATAAGGTAACAATCACAGGCCCCAGGGATTAGGAAGTGGATATTTGGGACCACCATTCAATCCATTACACACTAAAAAAGTAAGTGTACTTATTAGTTCCCTTGAATACATGAAGCAGTTGAGACTTAGAGAGTTTAAGGGACTTGTCCAAGTTCACACAGCTAATATGAACATTAGATTTATGTTTGAGTTATAGTTTCCATACTTTCAGGAAAACTTTAAGTACTTTTCTGAAAGAAGTACCAGTTTCAAGAAATTTGCCCCTTAGATGCCAAATATTTCTCCTTCAATCCATTCATTACTAGACTATACCAGTAGTGTTATCTTCTGCAATTATAGACCAGATCTGTGCCTGGCATGATGTCTGTCATACAGAGGGTGCTTAATAAACAGCTGGGAATAAATTAATGTGATCATATCACCAGCCTCATCAAAAATCATTAAAATTCCCACATTGCTTAAAATGAGTTTCACACTCTTCAGCAAAGCATTTAAAACCCTTCAACCCTCCATAAAATTTTAAAAAATAATAATTTTGGAATGAGGACAGTCTTCCTAAGAATGTCCAGAGTCATGGAAAAAGAGGTCGATAAATTTGGCCATGGAATTTTAGCATGGAAAAATTTCACAAGTAAAGTAAAAAACAACAGTGGTCTGGAAAAACATTCATGGCACATATTACACATATGTACCTAATGTCCAAAGGAAGCAGGTACCTTTATTTATTTTTGTAGGAATGTAAACTGATGAAGCTTCTTTGAAGGGAAGTTTAGAAAAAAAAATAATTTATCTCTTCCCTAACCCAGCATTTCCACCACTAGGAATTGATTCTGTAGACCATCTCTCACTTTGGCACAAAGCTGTTCACTGCTACACCCTTTGCAATACAGTCTGGTTGGAAATAACCTAAATGCCCACCAATAGGCACTGGTTAAATCCATTATGGTACAACGATAACATGGGACACCACGTGGCCCTTTAAAAATGAGGCACGTCTTTATGCATTAGTGAGGAAGAAGTTAACTCAAGATGCAGAACACTACATATAAAGTACTACAATTTTGTAAACAACAAAAAATACATATATGTTTATTCACTTATGTGGTATACATATATACAAATATTTTTTGAGAAATAAACCTGAAACTTGAAACCGCATTTGCCTTTGAGAAAAGAACAGTAAAACTGAATACCAGGAGGGAGGGAAGGTTTATTTTTCAGTGTAAACTCTATTGTATTGCCTGAATTTATTTTGCCATGTGTTTGCATTGCCCATGAGAGAGAGAGAGAGAGAGAAAGAGAGAGAATGGGAGAGAGAGAATTTTATAAGCTAGTTTTCACCTAATTTTCCATCTTGATTTCATACCTGCACCAGGCAATTCATTGCTTCCCAAACAAACTAAGTCTGTTCATGTTGAGTGTGTGTGTGTGTGTGTGTGTATCTAATATCCTATCATCCTTGACTCCCACACTTTGTCTATAGAAATCCTGCTCTTGAAAAGCTCTCTGTGCAACCTCCCTAATCTTCAGTGTTGAAATCAACCACTCTTATCTCCTGGCTCAGAAAACCCTATTCCTCCTGCCTGGAATTATAGTTAGGTTCTCAAGTTGGCCATTCTCATTAAAGTAGCTGCTAAAAGGAAGTGCTGGCTTCTGTGTTCCCTGGAACACAGCATTGCTGAATGTATGGCATTAACCAAAAACTAGTAAGCAGATGAGTCATCTAGAACAATCTATTTCCCATGATGAATCCTCCTTGCATGACTTTCTAAAATAGCAAATGCAAAATCCTCGAAGCTGAAGATAAAGCCAATACTGTATATCAGATAAAATGATTATGAGAGATATACATGAAATGGGAAACTACACTTGAACTATATTAGAGCTAAGAGAAAAATGAAAGAAAAAAATGATTTCTGTTATAATACAGAAAAGATAGCCCGGACATTTTTTTGTTTGTTTTTTAGCCAAACACCAGAACTTTGGTCATAAAATAGACACACACTGATTTTCATCATGGAGCAGGCTACTTCTCAGATCGGAATCAACAGTGCTCTCCATCTTTGCTGCCTCCCCCCATAAAGGTCCATAGCAATGCAATTCACTTGACTGCATAAACACAGTCTTTTCCAAGCAAAATTTCCCAAATCACAAGCTTATGATTTTTATTTATTTTTAATAATTTATTTATGATTATTTATTATTAGTTTATAATTTTTCATTTCACTTTTCTTTTTTTTTTACTTTTTGCCATCATTTAACCCAAGTCTATCCTCAATGATATGGGAATGAGTGTAGATGGTCACATTACCCCACATATTTAACTTTTATGTATCCTAAAGCACTTCTTGGTAATTGATTACATACTGCCTACCATAAGCAATAAAACCAATTTTTTTCCTCTTCTAGAACTGCTATTCTGCTTTGGTCTCTATAGAAAGGTAGAGGACTACCCATTTCTGTTGGTTTTATAACAACATATGAAGTAAAATAAATACAATATAGTAAACATTAAAAATGGCAATGATTAAAAGTTTACTTCAACTTACTGTTAATGCCGTTTCATACTCTTCAGCAGCTAGGTATGCTAAGCCCAAGTAGTAGGAAGCTTCTCCTTCCATCCTTTTGTCACTTCCTAAAGTTGAAAATGTAGAAAAATTGTCATGGCATGAAAGAAACTGATTTACTACAAGGAACAGAATTTTTGCTTTTTAAGACAGCAGAAAGTTGTAACAAAGTGTACAGACTTACGAACAATCCCTGAAACTTCACTGTGTGTTGATCTTAAAATGCTGATGTTAAAATAAATTACGTGACTCATAAATGTTAGACTATAGTGCATTAGCAGTGTAAGAGGAGTTTTCCTCTACATATTCAGCTTGATATCATCATTTTGAGATGCATATGTGGTTTCTACACTAGTCCACTATGTAAAGGCTCACAGTCATGCAGCATAGCTGCTGCTACAGACATGGAATAACTGGTAAAGGGTACCAGCTTTACAGGGTGCACAAACACATATACATGGAGAAAGGGACATTCGGGCAAGTCTCTAACAGGGCAGATAATTAGCAAATTAAGGAATTATTGTTTTGATTAGGTTTAATTTAAAAGCTATCGGTTAAAACCTGGGGTGAAAATGACTGACACCTTGCCTTCTTGGTACAACATCCCATGTGTATTTTGAAATCTAAACAGATTTTGTCTTT
The DNA here is from genome assembly GCF_964662115.1 of Mustela nivalis. Classification (NCBI taxonomy): domain Eukaryota; kingdom Metazoa; phylum Chordata; class Mammalia; order Carnivora; family Mustelidae; genus Mustela; species Mustela nivalis. The sequence continues at coordinate 144,118,326 of NC_139023.1, read as the reverse complement.
GCTAATGACTAGTAATGCTTTTCATCATCTTTTCAAAGGAACTGTGTAGACTTTCTAATTTCTTTGAATGTGTTTTGTTCCAGGAATTATCAAAATCTTCTTTCCAAAGCAATATGTGTAGATGTGTAAGGTGCTTCATTAAGACAGATCTCATACCATCTATAAATACACACGTTTTCACATTTATATACTAAATATATGTCAACAGACTTACCAGACCATTGAAGGCTCTTAGTTTTGTAAAGAATACTATCCTCTTTCTACTTTTTGGCTTTCAGTGTTACCTAACTCCTGGGTAATACAAATGCCTGAGGATCTACACCTCCCCACCCCCCACTCCCGCCTCCTTTAGATGTCTGAACTCTGTGTTCCAGCCATGATGGATTTCAGCAGGAGCTAACAATTCTCCACACTGCGTTTCTCTCACGACTCACTGAATTACCACTTGTGAGGCAGTGGCTCAACTGAAACACTACAGGAAAACAGGATGGCAAATGCCAGTGACAGTATTGTTATTATTCTCAACCAATTTCATGATTGAGGAGAATTATACCCTGAAAATCTCACTTCAGCAGAGATGATGGTGCCAATGATCCAGCCTGGGGATTTTTAACTCTTACAATTTATCTGGGCCTTAACTTCTTCTCTGCTATAGGTTTATAAGTGCTGAGGATAAGGATGGACCTAGGGAAGGGGAGGATGGGGTAGGAAGGAGAGGTTATGACAGGAAGTTGCCTCTTGCATATTTAAAAGTTGATTATTTATAAGTTGTAGTTGCTCTATTAAATGTTGTAACTGTGTTAAAGTACTAACAGTGGCATGTACTGATTTAGTATCACCATTTGCATCCAATTTTATGTAAAGGGCAGCCTAGCAAAGAAAAGAAAAATCGACCCTTGTTGATAGATTTTGAGGCAGCTAATTGAAACAGTTGAGTCACACTAAATATTAGTTTTAAAATAGGATTTAAGCCCAAGAGCTTCTCCTGCTTCCTAAATGAAACAAAATTAAGATAAAGTGAAAGCATAAAATAATGGAGGGAAATGTCAGCATTATTAAAGTTGAATAACACATATACCAAAGGAAAAAAGGCAAAATACTATTTATATTATTGTGTAGTTTATTTGGGTGGGTTAAATTAGTATTGGCTTTAATGATTTAATAATCATTCAGGTTAAAGGAAATATGGTGTTTCATTTTCAAGACCTAAATTGTCCATTCTTATACTGGTATGTCTGTAGAGAATATAAAGAAGGGGTCATCATAGGGGTCTAATAGGTAGAGACAATGTGTTTGGGAATAACTCAAATGTTTCGTTAAAATATATCTTAAAACTTCATTCGTTATTTGGCTAACATATATTCACTAATTCATTAATTCACTAAATATTATTGAGGACCGGGCGCCTGGGTGGCTCAGTGGGTTACGCCGCTGCCTTCGGCTCAGGTCATGATCTCACCGTCCTGGGATCGAGTCCCGCATTGGGCTCTCTGCTCAGCAGGGAGCCTGCTTCCTCCTCTCTCTCTCTGCCTGCCTCTCTGCCTACTTGTAATCTCTCTCTGTCAAATAAATAAATAAATAATCTTAAAAAAATATATATATTATTGAGGACCTATTCTGTTTCAGGCACAGCTCTAAGCACTTGGAATACGCCACTAATCAGAAACATTTTCTGTCCTTGGAGAGCTTACATTTTAGAGGAAAGGGGACAGAAAGACATACAAAATAAATAATAAACATAATAAATTTTGTGGTAAATTGTATGGTGATAAGTACTCTGGTAGAAAAAAATATATACAGCAGGGCAAGGGGAATTGAGAGTGCTAAGTGGGGGTTAAAAAGAAAAAAGCAGGTTTCAATATTAAGTACTGCTGTCAAGGTAGTAGATCCAACTGAGAAAATGGTATTCACAAGAAAATGAAATTGGGAATTGATAACAAAGCTTATGGGAGACCCACAAGTATGTGGAAATTAAACATATTCCTAAATAACAAGTAGGTCAAAGAAGAACTCAGAAGGTAAACCAGAAAATACTTTGAAATGAATGAAAACAAACAAACAAAACAACAATGAAAACTAACGGGATCCAGGCAGTGCATACTGTATAGCTATAGATACCTATTTTTAAAAATAAGGAACATCTTTTCACCTTCTAAAACTAGAAAAAGAAGAACTGACTAAATCTGAAGGAAGCAGAAGGAAGAAAATAATAAAGACTAGACTGGAAATAAGTAAAATAGAACAGCAATAGAGAAAGTCAACAAAACTAAAAATTGTTTCATTGGAAAGGTCAACAAAATTGACAAACCTTTAAGCTAGACTGAACAAGGAAAAAAGAGAGATGTCTCAAGTTACTTAAATCAGGAACAAAAGAGGAAAGATCACTATAGAACTTAGAGAAATAAAAAGGACTATTAGGGAATATTATCCAACTATACCAACAAATTAGATAAACTAGATGAAATAGACAAATTACTAGAAAGGTATAAACTACTGAAATTGACTCAAGAAGAAAAAATCAGAATAAATCCACAAGTAAAGAAATGAAATTAGTAATCAAATGAATTAGTAAACAAACCGTTTTCCACATAGAAAATCCCAGGCCCAGAGGGCTTCCCTGGGGAATTCAACCAAATATTGAAAGAATAATCTATACCAATTTTTCACAAACTCTTCCAAAAATTAAGAGAAAACACTTCCGAAATCATTCTATGAAGCCAGTATTATTTTGACATCAAACCAGATAAAGACATCAAAAGAAAACTACAAACCAATATCTGTTATGAATATAGATACTAAAAGCCTCAACAAAATAATTAGCAAAGTGAATCCAGCAACATATAAAAAGGATTATGTACCACGATCAAATGGGATTTATCCCAGGAATGCAAGATTGATTCAACATATGCAAATCAGTCAAAGTAATATGCCATATGAATAGGAAGGCTAAAAACCAAATGACCATCTTAATAGATGGAGAAAAAGTATTTGACAAAATCTAATCTTTTGCATGATAAAAATCTTCAACAAACTTAGAAGAGAACTTAATAACATTAAGGAATATCTACAAAAATCCCACAGCTGACATTATTCTTGATTGGCAAAAGACTGAGAGCTTTCACCCTAAGATCAGGAAGAAGACAAAGATGTATACAGGAATCAATTCTATTTAACGCTGTGCTGGAAGTTCTAGCTAGTGCAGTTAGTCCAGAAAAACAATGGCATTGTAAAGACATTGCAAAGGAGGCAGACTTGAACTTCTAAGGGCTTTTTGGCTGGGCCCGAGAATTAAATTGACTTAAGACAGATTAATAGAAGAAAAAAACACACCAATTTACGTATTAGGTGACATGGGAACGTTCATAAGGAATGAAGAGCCAAAGAAACTGTAAAATCTACATGCTTCAATATTGGATGGAACAAAGGGAGGCGATTGTGGGAAAGTAACTAAGCAATGCAGGGAGGCTAAAGGAAAATAAAGATGATTTTACTAAAGTCTGTACAGAATTCTCTTGGCTCTGACTTTTCATAGAAGAATGTTTCTTTTCTTGTGGCACAGGGAGGGCAGTTTTTAATCTCCTGTTTTCAGGAGGAAAAGGGGAGATTACATATCCTTCTTATATCTCTGTTGTTTTTCAAGTGATTTTAACTCAAATTCTCTTAATGCCAAAGTGGTTTTGTGGGTTGTATATTCTGTCACCACTCGGCACCGAGATCAGGAAGGAAGAAGTTAAGTTATATTTGCAGATAACGCAATATTATACATGGAAAAATCCTAAAGAATCCACAAAAAACCGTTAAGGCAAATAAACACATTCAGGGGATACAAGATCAACATACAAAAATTAATTTTATTTCTACCTTCAAGTAGTGAAAAATCTGAAAATGAAAGAAAAAAATTCATTTCTAATAGCATCAGAAAAAAACTGTTAGAAATAAATTTAACAAAAGGGCAAGCTGTATATACTAAAAATTATAAAACATCATTGAAAGAAATGAAAACTGAAATCTCCCCTTTTCTGTCCAATAAATGGACAGATAACCAATATTCATGGATTAGAAAACTTAGTGTTAAGATAGCAGTATTCTCCCAATTTCTTGACAGTTTCAATTCAATCCTTATGAAAATTCCAGCTGTCCCTTCTGCAGAAATGTACAAGGTAATCCTAAAATTCATGTGGAAATGCAAGTGATGCAGAATAGCCAAAACAATCTTGAAAAAGGATAGTAGAGGACTCACATTTCTTAATTTCAAAACTTACTACACAACTACAATAATCCAGAATATGTGGTAGTGGAATAAGGACAGATACAGAGATCACTACAATAGACTTGACAGTCCAGAAAACAACCCTCACATTTATGGGCAATTAATTATTGATGAGGGTCCTAAGACAGATTATTGGAAAAGAATAGTGTGTATAACAAATAGTACTGGGAAAGCTGGATATCCACATGGAAAACATAAAGTTGGACCTTTATCATATTCCCCTTCACACACTCTTAAAAATAGACTATAGGGGCGCCTCTGTCAAATAAATAAATAAAATCTTTAAAAAACAGACTATAGACTTAATTAAATATAGGAGTTAAAATTGTACAAAATAGAATAAAATGTAGGAGTAAATCTTCAAGACCTTGGATTTGTAGAAGCCTTCTTAGTTATAATACCAAAAACACAAACAGCAAAACAAAAAAAATAAATTATTTTGGACTTCATCAAAATCAAAAACTTGTGCTTCAAAGGAAAGTAAAAAGAAAACCAATTATTTTCAAGTCCTATCTCGGATGAAGAACTTGTACCTAGAATACATCAATACTTAAAACAATTCAATAATAAATTGACAACCCACTTGAAAATGGGCAAAGAATCTGAATAGACATTTCTACAGAGAAGCTATGCAATTGAGCTATAAGCCCATAAAAAGATGTTCAACATCATTAGCTAACAGGGCAATACAAATTAAATCCACAGTGTAGTGCCATTTTATACTTAATAAGATGGCTATAAACAAAAAGAAGGAAAGCAACAAGTGCTGGTGAGAAAGCTTATGGAAGAACTGAAACCCTTACACATTGCTGGGAAGAACGTAAAATGGGACAGCTACTTTAGAAAACTTTATGTCGTTTCTTCCTTAAGTTAAACATAGAGTTACCCTATGACCCAGCAATTCTACTTCTAGGTCTGGAGACAAAAGACTTAAAACTTGTACACAAATGTTCATAGTAGAATTATTCATAATTGACAAAAGGTGGGAGAAACATAAATATTCATCAACTGATGAATGGATAAATATGACATAACCATACAATGGAATATTATTCAGCCATAAAAAAGTAATATAGTAGTAATACATACTATAAGATGGATGAACCTTGAAAACATTATGCTAAGTGAAAGCAGCTGGACACAAAGGACATACATTATGTGATTCCGTTTATATAAACTTTCCAGAATAGTTAAATCCAAAGAGACAGAAGGTAACATAATAGCTATTAGGGGAGAGGGAAAGTCGAATATGGAGAGTGACTTCTACTGAGTTTGGCATTAGTGTTTTGGTTGCACAACTTTGAGACTATACTAAAGACCAATGAATGACTGAAAAATGAAAATAAATAGAATAATCAAAAGATGAGACCACTGCATGGCCAGTGTTATCCTTGTGCATTAAACCAAGTGCCCTAGTAAAAGAGTTGGGCCACAGTGTATGTCAGGACTCCTTAAATGTTATGCAAACCAGGGTGGGAGGCATGCTTCATAAGGCAGGCAATCATCAGTTTGCTGCTTCAGGCTTCTTAACTAAAGTAAGACATACTAGCAAGAAATACTTTGTCCCAGGGCATTCAGCTGTTGTCAGAGCTCTTGTAAGATACTGTGTGATCCCTTAACCTATCTACTTTATTATACAGGAAACGCAGGGCAAATATTTATCACCTTTAAAAGATATTTAAAAAATTATCCTAGCATAAGATTTCTCTGGTTCTCCTTATCTGTCCTTTGAAAAGTAAAAGACGTTTTTAAAAGGAGACTGTCTGGCAGGCTCTGACTGTGTGAAGACATCCTCGGAGCCTTTTTTCTTTGTAAACTACCTTACAATTTAGCAAATGTGAACCTAAAGCAAAATACCTTTTTCCTAATTAATACATTACTTTCTATGGAAAATCCACATAACCTTCCATCTGACTAAAGTTAGCTGCTTAAATTGATCTAAGGGCTAACTATTCATGTGACTGTTTACCCCTTTGGGGAAGGTATTAGATCACCAGTCATTCGAAAGCAGTTCATTCAGTGGGATACATCTTTCAATGAGGGTGATTTCCTATAAGTATTATAATATCATTAAAAAGAAGTAACGGAGAGAATAAGCTAAGATGTTTACTTTAACTCTTTAGAAAATTAAAATCACAGCCAGAAATTCAGTCTCGCTTATTCCAAATAAACCGTATGTTACCTAATAAACCAATCAATTAAATATATCCTGAACTAATACACTTTAAGGAGCATAGTTTCTTTTTCTCCTTCATAAAAAGTCAACTCTTTTGATAAATAATGGTAATAAAATACCTTTACATTTTACAAAGTAAAAGCTTAAGAGTATATGCTCCAAATTTTTTCTTTATATTTTACACATATACACATGATATAGAATATTGAGGATATGATCAGCTCTCATGAAAGCATTTTTACTGCTGTAAATGTGCATATGAATCACCAGGGGAGCTTCCTAACCTGCAGATTCTGAGGTGGGAGGTCTGGGGTGGAGCCTGAGATGCTGCTTTTCTTATAAGCTTCTAGTGACGCTAATGCTACCAGTGCAAAGGCCACACTTTGACAGGCAAGGGTCCAAAATATACCAGAGTTCTATTTTTCTGTTACTCCTAACTAAATATTTATCATTATCTTCCCTTACCTGACCATAAGGACTTACAAACATTGAGAGGTCTCTCAGATTGAGAGAAATATACACCCTCAATCACACACACAGACACACACCCTTAACTTTTGCAAATGACCTTACCTTGTCATTATAGGTTCATTGTTTTATAATGCTACTCCCAGAGGCTTATAATTTTGGAGATAAAGCTTTCAGGAAATTAATGGGTTTCTTGTTGTCAGCACTAAGGCACCTCTGTTTTACAGTGAAGTCTGAAAGTATATTGATGGCATTTGTCTTTGCATTTCATAGGAAATAATCACCCAAACACTTGACGAGGTTTACTTCACTCTTGGGAGAAGCAGTGTCTGCCCATTAAAGGAAGCGATGCGAGAGTGTTCTTTTCCACCCACCTTCTTTGGCTATTTCAGAAGCTTTTATTAGAATTCTGATGGCCTGTTTGTATTCTTTATTTTCCAGCATTTTGTCTGAGAGTAATCTGTATGTCCTCAGGAGACTCTCACAGGCCAACAAGTTGAGAAAGCGGCCTGTCTCGTCCTTCCATATCCGCCCTTGCGTCAACTGATGGAATGCTTCATAATGCTCAGCAGCTTCCAAAAGCTGACCTGAAGAATAAAAGCCATTCATAAATATAAACCACAGGCCAGAGCACATTTTCAAAAATTTTGTATACATCTTGTGTTTTACTATTAAAGGGGGGTGGAGACCATGGAATACAGTCAAGCATTTCTAAGGATGAAGAAGACATAAGCTGGGAAAGGAGCGATCTCAATCTGGACCTCAGATTCAGCGATGATTTCGGATGAACACCTGCTGGATGTGTCTTGGCAAGTAGAGGATTACGCATGTTTAGAAACGGGGTGAAAACCCAGTAATAATTACTAATAGCAGTGCTGTTAGCTGATCTTTATTTGACATTATGTACGTAAGGTCAGGTGCTACATGCTTTGTATGAATTTCTCATTGAATCTTCAAAACAATCATGTGAAACAGGTATTGCTATGACCCCATTTTTACAGATGAGAAAGTGAGGTTAGGATTTTTGCCCATGATAGCACGGCTAGTGGCTTTGTACATCCAGTTCAGAACCCATGCTCTCCACTACCTTCCTACGCTGCTTTTCAACAGACAGCACCTCTTTCATTCCCAAGAAGATTCAGTTACCTTAAGAAAGGAGGCGTCTGTTCCAAATTTTAAATTCAATTATTATGCAGGCATTTGTATATTCCGTTTCATCTTTAGTAATTAAAATACAACTTAACTGCTTTTCGGGATTATATTTTATAATACAATTCAAAATATATCGTCTCAAAGCCAGAACTCCAAATTAGCTTTCAGTCATTTCACTCCTTGAACTACGAGCAAGGCTGTTTCTGGAAGAGTAGTGTGCAGTTCCACGCTATGGACTGTATTCTATGTGTGAACTGCCTTGTGAAAATCCTCACAATACTCTGCAATGTAAATACGCTTTCACAGTACTGGGAGTTACCTACACTGAAATCAACTGGAAAGGCACTTATATGTGGGCATTCCAATAGTAGTGGTTAAGACTGGTGCGGGCTCCAAGCACGCAGCTTGGGTGCTTATCCCAGCTTCACCCTCTCCGCTGTTCAGTCTCAGGCTAATTCCTACCCTTTCTGTGCATGAGTTTAATTCTTTTACAAAATAGAATGGTAGTGTACACTATTCAAGGTGTTATTGTGAGAAATGGATCAATATATGTTTAATACCCGAACACTGTATTCTCTAAGCATAACTTATTCTTCCTGCAAAAAATGTAGTTGAGTCTTTATGACACTATTACCACGGCTGATTAAATTAACCTATGCAAGTCTTATCAGGCTCAACATATTTTCTCAATAGGTTTCATTAGGTATCACAGGTTAGATAATCTAGAGTATGGCAGCCGCTGCCATGACTCTTCCAAATAATTTCCCCCTATTTTTGCCCTGAATTTGATGTCAGAATTAGTATTGAAGTAGTAAAGTATATACACATAAGTAAGAACAGCATTCACAGAGAAATACAATAAACAGAAGTAGATAATCAGCAAATAACGTCTAAAAACACTGAGTAGAGACATGGCCAGTCTGAGCCCCTGTTGCACCATGCAGGAGGGCATAGATGCTGGGATACACACAGAGAGGGGAATGTGTACAGCAGAGACATTTAGAAACTTATCTTATGAAATTTTCACATGATACAAGACTACAGAGCCATAAATATGATACTATACAAGAATATTTTATTACATGGACAGGTGTTTGTGGTAAGTGAAAATATTGGAAAACAGAAAACATTTACAAAGCATGATCAGCGTTACTTGGTTGACTGATGGTTTCAATTTCCTTTCTGATTATTGGCATTTTCTAATGTTTCTATCATCAAAATATGTTTATTTTGTAATAAAAATATAGGATAGAAGCTATTTTAAAATGATGCCCAATCCTTTTTCATTTTGATGCAAATACTTAAGGTTGAAGTTCACTGTTCTAATCTATCTTCACATTTAACTCACAATTTTTCTCTTACTTCCCACAATAGCAGGCATACTTTCTCATCTCTTTCCTGTAGCACCTTTCACCAGAAACACCTTTCCTCAAATACCCATGACCCTCGTTTTTTTAAAAACTCAAATGGAGCACTGACATATATGTGTGTTATGTTTCCTCTGTTAACTATATTTCTGCCTGTAAAGTATAGCTCTGTATTCCTAGAAAAATGTATACCAGAGTTCTTTTTTTTTTTCTTTCCCATCCAGCATCCATCTACTCATAAAGTACAGGCACATATTTCTCTTTGGTCATGTGAATAGGGAAAGATAGATACAGGGAACTGTAAGTAAACCAGTTAGCTCCAAAAAGAAAAAAAAAAATTGGGATTGTAAGGAGACTAGGAAGGACCTAATGGCATCTGTGGTTACACACAACAGCCAGTTAGAAAGAGGGTCCAAAGGTGTGCTATAAAATAAAAGATTCACTCACACTTCCAGGAGGAGAGCCAGGAGGTGAAGCTTTGGATAACCCACTAATTACAATGAGATGCAAATGAGGCAGAAAGATGTATATAGTATTATGAGAACGGATGGCCATGTCCAAGATCTGGTCTACCTGGGAGCAGAAAGAAGAGGCAGGGAGAGGAAGGGAAGGGTAGAAAGTAGGGAAAGGAGAGGTAGAGAGAATGGAGAAAGGAATGAAGGTGAGAAGAGTGGAGAAAAAGTGGGGTTTGTATTCCCTAACAGCTAGACTCCTCTTCGTGTTACAGGTGCTATTCAGCATCCTGGACAGGCTGTCTAAGCAGAAATGAAATACAGGGGGTTTCAGGGACATTGGTTTCAGTTGGTTACTATGGCCAGCAACCTTGGAATAAGGTTAAGTTTGATTTTTTACTAAAGATTTGAGGGCTCATATCGGTGTCTTACTTAGCTCATGATTATTGGCCAAGGTTCAGCTCTCAGAAGAGTAAAATTAAGGTTTCTCATGAGAAAGGAGCCTGGTCCAAGATGCTGGGGAGAAAGAGAACAAGGTATTACTCTTTCCCGAAGGCCTACTGGATGCTCATGAAGATGAAAAGTTTTTCCCCCATACATTATCTTACTTAACCTTCCCCAAACTGAAGTATATATTATCATAACTTTTACGTTAAAGAGAAAATTGAGGCTCACAAAGGTTAAATGACTTAAATAGCTAAAAAGGGATGTTTAGGATTTAAATCCAGGATCATAAAAATCCCATGCCTCTTGGTTCCACCACCCCAGGTGCTGGTCAAGAAACCAAGCCTCAGGAATAAGGGTGAAGTAAGTTCCATTCTCCGGACATAAATCTCTCAAGTTAAAAACAATGTTAGAGCTGTATGATTTCTAGTCTTTTCCAGTTCTATAACTCTTTGACTCTATTCAGGCAATTGCAGGTAATTTCTAACATAAAAGCACAGATATTAGCCCCTAATGTGCTTCTGATTGGTCTTTCTGAAGGAGCCTGATGGATAACCAGCAATGCATCCTGCATCTAAATTCCCTACTTTCCCATAAAGCATGTGGTGACACCCATGGGGCTCCTGGAATTCCTAGGGTGCCCCAGACTTAGTCAGCTGTGGCCACATCTAGGATTCACTTTCCCTTCCTTAACCACATTGCCACAGATGAGGCCACTGGGGATTCTATTTTAAACCGAGGTGCCTAAACAGAGACAGTAGTGTTTCCAGTCTTTCTCAGATGTGAAAAATGTATTTCTAAACTTATTTGGTGGCAAACAGACGAGTACAGGAGCCAACAAGGTTTTGATCCAAATAATCATAAGCACACAAATGACTTGGCTACACTTTCTGAAGGCTGGTCAGAATTGAAAGCACATATTATAATATGGTATATTTGATTTTAAAATATTAAAATATAGTCTATACTATGAAGGGAGCATAGTAATTTAAATATGCAAGTATTTCCCTTTAAGCATGATTAACAATGGAATGATTTCCATTTAATTTATATTTTCAACTATGAGTAGGAGTTCAAAGATTTTCTTACTTTCTGGGTAAAGACTGATATTAGTATTAAGACTAAATATTTATTAAGACATAATGTATCCTGTTTTATCTGAAAAAAATCAAATTTAATGTACTTGAGAGAAATATTACAAAAGGCCATCATTATAATGGTCATTTTGACAAAGCTAAATGTAAAAATAAATGAAAATCATGAACCAGTATTTTGGCTTACAGCATCCTGTTGTAACTTCTTTAAAGTGTTCATATATAGTCTACTCTTTGTTACCAAAGAAACTTTAAAATATCAGAAACACAGTGGGTTAAGCCGCTGCCTTCGGCTCAGGTCATGATCTCGGGGTCCTGGGATCGAGTCCCACATCGGGCTCTCTGCTCAGCAGGGAGCCTGCTTCCCTCTCTCTCTGCCTACTTGTGATTTCTCTCTGTCAAATAAATAAATAAAATCTTTAAAAAAAAAAATATCAGAAACAGGTGAGATTTCCAGATCCTACAATGAATTTTGTGGAAGGACAAGTGTCTAGACAACTGTCCTTCTCTGGAATTGTCACGTGGTAACATTGTTTTCCATTGAAGAAGAGGGCAGAGAGGATTACAACAAGGTACCCCAAAAATAAAAGTTAACTGAAAATGAGAGAGAAAAGAGAAGCTTTCAGGAATATTCGTCCATAGGAAAGGTCTCTGGGGGCATGTGAGCTTTCTCAAGTGGCAGGAGGAATTACAAGCAAATCTTCATCATCCCTCTAATAAACAAAGGTCTCGGGAAGAACCTCGGTAAAGACAACTAGGGCTCAACTAAGTGCCTGGAATGTATGGTTCTATGCGAAGCAAAAATCCAGAGACATCACTAATATTTCAAGTGAAGTGAATATTTCGGGGAAGAAAATGGAGCCAAAATGTTTTGTGGGAGGGAGTCAAGTCCTCGACCAAGACCATCAGAAATCATTTCACTCAATAATACAAGGTGCTACCAGAAAGCACTTAGGAGATACACCTACAAGTGTATAAAACAAGTCTCCTGGTATGGATGGAAATATACTAAGCCTTGGTTCTGGGGTTTTTGTTTGTTTGTTTGTCTTAGAAATAATTACAGGACATCTACATAAACAATAGTGAGGTTGGTATGCACTTACAGCTTTTCACCTGAAGGAAAGTGCACTCTTAAAAGAAAACTCTTACAAAGTAGATTCACTTTACCTAAAGCCCACACATCCAAGAAATCCATCCATTTATTCAAAAAATACAAACAAAACCCAAACAATGTGGTAAACTGCAAAATGCTTGGTAGGATGTTAAGACAAACGCTATGTAGAGAAAATAAGATTTTATATATTTGGGTATTATCCAAATTGTTGCTTACCCCTCTTCCCTGCACAACATCTCTGAAAGTTTATAGATATTTGTTGTATCACAGCAGATGTCTAGAACAAATATTAAGCAAAAGAGAATGTATATGATCTCTCCCATTTTAGTTTTTTTTTAAAGTAGGAAGATTGACTAGATATTAACACAAATGGGTTTAAATGTGAAGCTGCCATAAAAGCAGGAACATAAATGTAATTCTCCCAGCCGCTATTTTGATGCACATTTTTGATTCCATGAATATTTTATGAAATGGCCCAAACTAAAGCCATATAACATTCCTGCATTACTGATGCTTGCGCCCGTAAGCTACGAACATTAGAGGCATGATTGAGTGCATTAAAATGAACTCATTCAGCAGTGCATTGATTACTTGAAGGGGGAGGGAAAAGAAAAAAGAAAAAAAAAAAAAAAGAAGTTGCTCCACTTAAGAAAACAGCACACAAATCTAAACTTTGCAATATAATAAGGGTGAAAGCAAGTGTGAATAAAATAATATTTCATAAATAAAGTGTGACTCTGTCTAGACCTGACAGTAATTAGGCAAGGTGTTAATTATGTCCAAAGATGGCTCCCAGTATTATTCAGGTAATTTAAAATGTCACAATCTCTAAGATGCACAGACTGGCTTCTTTTAGTTCCATGCATCAGCAATTCTGAAAGTAGCTAATTATTTCCTTTTCTATCAACTTGTACATTTGCCAGTAAAAATAATGCTCCAGAAACAATTGCATGAAAATAATTTGACAGGTCCATAAGGCCTATTTCTTCAGAAGCACTGGTATAAGTCTTAAGCATATTTAGTGGTAAATTGTGCACATTTGTTGAGGAATTTAGGGAAATATTCCACTTTAGCTTAAAACAACAACCTAAAGGAACAATAAAGCTTTATGTATGTTATATTACATTTTAATCTGGAGCTACTGGACATCTTTGGCATTAAGTTACTATTCCATACAATGTAGACATAAAATCTGCTAGGAGCAATATTGTACAGCAACAAAAAGAGAAAAATGTTATCACTCTTTTGTAAAAATAAAAGACATTGCTTTCCATTTTAGTTTAACTGCATGAACAATTTATATTACCTTTAGGTTTTTACATTCAATTATGATAATTATAATGGCTATACATGCTGAAATAGTTAAGGGCTTGTCACACTTTCCAATGGAAACTATCATTTGCAAGGGTTTATCTCTTGTCAGAGGAGATTTGTTCTGACTATAACCCAATGCACACCACTGCAAAATGGAATGCTAGAAAACAAAGATTTTGTTCTGTAACTCAACAGCATCCTTAATAAACCAGGAGGAAAATGTGCCCATAACTTTTGAGTAACTACTTTGGGATACTTAGAAGAAACTTAAGATGCTATTTCTAAAAATGGAATCATTTCTTTATCATTTTAAACAAAGATTTCCGATGGACATTGCAGGAATGCTACAATGCCTCCATTAAAAAATATGAGTCACTAAACCAGGCAATGAAGAGGATCCCAGGAAGACAGGTTCAGGAGAAACTTACCAAGGGTCTATCAATGATGTTGACAATACTAATGAATTAATGTGGTTTTTTTTTTTGCTTTTTGTTTTTTGTTCCTTTTTTTTTTTTTTTTTTTTTAGTGTGGGAGAGGGAGAGAAAGTTGGGACACAGGGAGGAGGAGAGAGAGAATCTTAAGCAGGCTCCATGCTTGGTACAAAACCCGACACTGTGCTCAATGCAGGACTCGATCTCAGGACTCTGAGATCAAGACCTGAGCCAAAATCACAGGTTGGACACTTAACTCCGACTAAGTCATCCAAGCACCCCACTAGTAAGTTAATTTTTAAAACCCAGAAGATTTGCTTGCACTTCTAAAATATTCTGAAGGGATTGATATTAATTATTGTTTTTTTAAATTTTAGATAGGTGAACTGTGGTCTATGATGGAAATGGTATACAAGCTTGACTGCCTTTTGCTATAATAAACCTCAGATAGTTGGTTTCTATCGAAGCTTTGCAATTTCTAAGGATTATGCATTAGGCAACTTTGTTTTTAAATGTGTGTGTCAAAATTCCTTAAATAATTTTTAAAAATGGAAAGCACTTGTATAATGTAAAACAATAGGACTAAATGCTAGCCATTGTAGAGTGTACAAAGTTTACTATTTCCCTCATATAATAAATTGTTTTACCTTAATCGTTGCCACCTCATCTTAAAATACTAAGTAAAAAGTGTTGACAAGTATAAAAGTCTGAGAAGCAATAACGTCAGTATTGACATCAGATCAACTAATGAATGATATTGCATTGGACTTAATCAATAATGTAATTCTTACTTGAATTATATATTGTTCATCATTTTAAACCACATTCTGATTGTGTGTATAGTTGATATGGGCAAAGAGAAAAGTATGGAAGTATATATACCAAAGTATCACTACTGATTAACTTACAGAGGATGGAGGTGAGTGCGGGGAATATTAACGTCTCCTCAATACGTCGTTGTTTTGATCGACAATAAGCATGTGCTCTTTGGGGTATTACAAAAACCTAACAAACTGAAAATAACCTATTCAGGTGAGCATGGAGGGAGAAAAACAATGTCAGCTGAGCGCTCACTGTGAGCCTCGCACGACAGTAGCTGCTACATATATGTCTATTAGTATCTACATTCTAGAGATGAGGAAAATGAGCCTCAATGGTCCTCTTCCTCTGCCCACACCAAGTAGGTGGCAGAGTTAATGCCTGCGCAAGGCCCACTCAAGTGACCTCACTCTCTCAAGTGACCCCTTTTTAGAAACTGTGTCCAACGTTTGACCTTAAAGGCAGAGAATAAGGTTTGAACCTGAACACCATGACATAACGGGACCACCCACACCATTTCTCTAAGTGCTCTAAACCAAGAGTAACAATGCCAGCCTCGGGGTGTGGCTGCAAAGGGCATTAAAACAGCTGAGGCACCGTGCAGGGTGCCTGGTGCTTCCTAGGCATTCAGAAACTTCTCATGCCCTTTTCTCTTTTTGGGTTATTTTATTTTATTTTTTTGGTTTTTTTAGATTTACCATTTGGAGGGAACATGACTGAGCCTGCTACACGGAATGCTTTAAAACTAAAAACTAAAGGGAACAGTGTCACTTCTTCAGTATGAAGAGCCACTTAAGGCGCGAGTGCAACCGCTCACATCCAACTTTCATCCAGCACCTGTTTCACCCTTGGTCAGTGGTAGCTCTGAAGCCATGTTTCTAGGGCAGTGCCTCGTCTCAGCCACTCAGAGGAAACACTGCCTCCAGAACAGTTTATTCAGTGTGGCAAAGACCTGTCGGCTTGGTGCAGCTGTACGAGACCTCCTTGCAAAGCTTTGAAAAAGAAAACCCCGCTGCAGCTGCAGAGCACCTCTCAATGAGGCTTCCTCTCTGTGCTACTCGTTAAGCAGTAAATAATTAAAACACCCTGAAAAAGATAGGTAAAATACAGCAGCAATGTCAGTAACACAGACATGAAAGAGAAGGGGAAGAAAATGAATTTAAAAAAAAGGCAATGAAATAATTCATTTGAAGCTCTAATAAAGTTTCATTTGCAGTCTTGTTTAAAGATATATCAGACTTCAGGGATGTAACCTAATTACATTTTTATTCTAAGTTCCATTCAAAGATCTTGGACTTTGATTCTTTAACACAGATCAAACATGGTATAATTTTCTTGTGGCTATCAATACTTAAAAAGGATCTCTTCATTAAATACTATAAGGTCTTATGAACATGTACACATAGTAGATGGAGAATAAACTGACATGCCCTGAAAAGTGACAATTAATTTATATAGAAATAGCAATGCTAATTCACTTAACTTCTGAAAAAATAACCACTTTAATTATTAAATTAGTTTTTACTCAAATATAAAGTGACTCAGTTTCTAATACAGATCAAGTCAGATGCACCTTTGAAAATTTATCATAGTGCCCATTTTTAAAATCCATTCTTGGAATAAACTCCAAAAATGCAGGGGTAGAAGTAGTAAGAGATTGCAACCACACAGAGATTAATGGAAAACGGTGTCGACAGACCTGCAGTGGGGAGCGAGGTGTTGGAGTAATCAGTGTTCATACTTACACACTCCTTGGATTGGCTTTACTTCATACTGGTACTAGGAAACCTGAATAGAATGATGTGTTGCTCTTCCAAAGGCTCTTTTTGGAAAAGTTTTCTCCCAAGGGACATTTAATATACAAATATAAAAGCAGTTTAAAAGAAGAGGGAAACAAACAAATAGGATTTACTTTTTAACTATTAAGAGGAAAAAATGCCCCAGTGACCCAGTGAACTTGTGAAGTTGTACCAAAGGTGTGAGTAGAGGGAGAAGGGTACTAAGTCTTAAAGATCCCCGTGGGAGAACCAAGACAGAACTTGAGCTGTAAATCAGTAGCAGCCACTGGGAAATTTTGCCGGAGTTGTTTTTCTTTTTCTTTTTCTTTTTCCCCCTTCAAAACATCCACAGTGCCACCGGTGAATCTATTTTCAAAGATAAACATTGAATGAGATGCCCTTTGTCGCTTCTAATGCTGTTTTCTCTTATGGTATTCTGTATGCAATAGAGGTGTTGTCATTACAAATTTTCAAATATGATAGTAATTTAAACAGAAAATACAAGTCGTTTAAAATCCAAGATAACCATATTATGCCGGTTAAAATCTATTAATAGCAAATAACAAAGACATTATAATCTCAACTGTTGCTTAGCCCACGAATAAAATGCTAGGTCTAGAAAAACAAAAGAAAATTTTGATGTTCACTATTATCTAGGGTGACCAATTCATTCAGGTCTGTCTGGGATTTTACAGCTCAAGCCGTGAAAGTCTCAAGTCCAGGGAACTCCCTTAGTCCCCAGGCAAACTGAGATACTCAGTGGCTGCTAACACTGGCCAAAAGAATGTTGAAAATGTAATTAAAAAACAAAGGTGATATTCAGCGAAAGATACAATGCAATGTAATGCAATATATGTTTTACTTATTTTAAGGGCAAAAATATTAGTGTAAATAAAACATTACGATGAAAAATCTGAAAGTTTATGAATAATAATAGCATCAATCAATAAAAATGTTTTATTTTGGTCAACTTTAATTCTTCTCCTTTTTTATACTCATGTATGATTTTGACCAGTGATAAGGAGATGAAAGAAATTTTTCTACTTATCTAAATTATTTTATTACAACCATAGTCTCCATATTACATATTTTCATAATAGCATTTTAAAAGCCTACATAACATTTTTTCAAGGGGGGAATGGATGTACACTTTAATCACCTGCCTAGTGCTCATATATTTAGATTAATTTTCCATTTCAAATGATATTTCAATGAACACTTTCATGTATTTTTCTATCTTTAAATTTTTATTTATGTATTTATTTATATTAAGATTATTTATTTGAGAAAGAAAGAGTGAGTGAGAGAGAAAGAGAGAAAGCATAAGCAGAGGGGCAGAGGGAGAGGGAGAAGCAGACTCCCTGCTGAGCAGGGACTCCATCCCAGGACCCTGGGATCATGACCTGAGCTGAAGGCAGAAGCTTAATGACTAAGTGACCCAGGCACCCTTTAAAAATTTTTTTTTTAACTTCTAGAAGTGTCATTAATAGATAAAAAGGTATGGAAAATTTCATAGTTGCTATGCATTTGCCATATTATTTTCCAGGACCATTTAAATGATTTACCTTATCACTAGCAATATACATAAGTATTCCTTTAAAAAATCATGACTTTTTTTTTTTTGTATTTTAGGAAGTGTTAAATGGTATTTCACAATTATTCAAATTGGTTTTTAGAGAAGCTGGGTATTTTGCTATATATTCATTATATATCACATTTCTTGTTTGGTAAATTATCTGTTTATATCCCTTTTCCTGTATATTACACTTAATACTTTTCTTTTTCAAATTGATATCTATTTTATGTATAATATAGCTACTAATTCTATTATATATACTGCATACAAAGTCATTTTTTTCTCTCCTTTTTCCAAATTGCTGCTCTATATTTGAATATTGATGCTGTGTCTCCTGCTGTAGTATCTGGAAATCCTTTTCATCTATTCAGCCAACAGAACAACCCCCACTCCTTAAGAGTTGTAATGCCTTTTAAATATTCCCCTTGTTCTAGTTTTCCCCATTCTAGGTTATCCCACCCTCAATTATTATTATTACTATATTATTATTATTTTTTAAAGTAGGCTTCATGCCCAGCATGGAGCCCAATGTGGGGCTGGAACTCACAACACTGATATCAATACCTGAGCTGAGATCAAGAGTTGGATGCTTAACCAAGTGAGCTACCCACGAGCCCTTCCTGCCCCCACAATTACTGAAAAGCCCAACTCACACATGGATTTCAGCCCATGACTAAAAACCCTATTGCAAAGCCACCCAAACTTGCCTGTTCTGTCAGTTCACTGATTGTTTTCTCTCCCATTTTGCTTTCCATATTTGAAGGCCTCTCTACAGTATTAGCCTACCTGAATTTAGATTTTTAGAGAATCATCCTTTCTGTGTATAATCTGGATAGGCTAAAATGATAGTGGAGATTAAGTCATGAGGGGGTCATGTTACCAGTCCCCACTGCTGGAATAGAACTCTCACTGAACAAATGAGAATCCTGGGCAAGGTAAGCCTGGGAAAAG
Organism: Mustela nivalis; assembly: GCF_964662115.1. Lineage (NCBI taxonomy): Eukaryota > Metazoa > Chordata > Mammalia > Carnivora > Mustelidae > Mustela > Mustela nivalis. The sequence continues at coordinate 144,098,920 of NC_139023.1, read as the reverse complement.
GACCATGAAGGTAAATGGTTGGACAAGCTGACGTATGGCAGATATAATTTTTTTATCTGTAATTCTGTCAGGGACAATTTCATTTCAGAAGTCTTTTCTTATTGTAATTTTAATAAATCAAGAAAAAAATAAATCCAGAAGGTTAATTTCATGAGGTCTCTGCCAAGCAAGCCTTTGTACAGGGAGATAGTATAGGATAGTAGGAAGAACAATGAACCTAAAATCCAAAGATAGAGGCTCCCGTCTTGGCCCTGAGATGCTTTAGTTGTCTTTTAACCTCTCAGAATCCTAGTTTCTACAATCAGAAATGGGGGTAATATAACCTACCTCATGCATGAGAAAAAGGACTTCATACATAATATACCTTTCTACCTGTTACTGCCAATATGTACACTGTAGATACATTCTATTTAGTCTAAGTGTGTCTAGATGTTGCTGTTAAATCAGTTGGAAGAACCATGCACTGCAATGGTAGCTTTATAGGTATTTGTATTGAGTATGACATAGAGGTTATAAGGGGAACCAACAAAGATATGGAACTCTGGATTGAAATCTAGCACCTGCTATTAAGAAACTAGTTGGCCACAGCAAATTTATTTAATTATTCTATCCAGCTTCTTCATCTAGTAAGTTATGGTCTGGACTAGATGACTTCTAAGATCCAATATAACTCTAAAATTCATTCATCTTCAGGAATTGAACAACATAAGTTCTCAGCCCAGTTTTAAACAACTGATGACTATTTACAATTTATGAAATACATATCCACTTGTTATTCCATAGAAAGCTCTCCTGACCATTAGTGCCACCTTTATTGCATGTCTTCTTTGACATCAATGTTTAGGAATCATAAATGCTTAGAAAAAAGTAATCACCAGAGAACAATTCTGCCCTTCTATTCCCCACCCAAGTTACTCTCTTCAGTGTTACCTCATTTGCATACAATAGCTTGCCTCCAAATGAAACAACAGGGATAACCTGGAAAAAGACTTCAAGCAAAAACCTTTTGTCCTTTTCAGTATTTTTTTCATTCAATGAAAATTTAAAAATTATCTACCCTCCCCAACTGAAAAAAAACCACACAAGGTAGATGATCCTAACAGTGCGAAAGGGTGTATGATGCAAAATTCGTCTGCCTGTCATTCCACATCATCCGTACCCTTCTCCAGAGGCCGCCTCAGTTGAGATTTTGTATATTTGATGGGTTTTAAATCCTCTCAACAGCGCTTACATCTCTATTAATTTTTAATAAAATGAAAGAGAAAATAAAACACCACACTAAACAACTGATATATCCTTTGCATTTCTTTTAGTTATTAAGGTTGTTTTTCTAATAAACTGGCAAATATTATTCCCTGACAAATAAGAAATTACCAAGAAATTTCTATTAATTTTGGTGTGGCATCTTTGATGATATTAAAACCTCTGATGATATTATTGTATCTTAACCTTTTTTTTTTTTTGAGAACTGAATATTCTTTTAGTAAGTTTCGCTTCAAATGTCAAAGGAAAAAATACTCACCAGATGAAGTCATATTTATAATGGAATATAGAATAAGGTAAAATGCTCAAACTGTAGGAAATGATAGTTTATATAAGATATTAAGGAGTTTTAAAAAATATCCTTGTATTATTTCAGATGGTATACAATTGATCATGACGCACCATAATTGTTTTTTATATACCAGAGTTTAAAATTAAGGAACACTACATTCTTTACATGTCAAGTTATACCACTCCACCATTGTTTTATTCTTCCCCCCTGCCCCTGAAATAACATCTTTTGCTACTTTAGGAAAATGACTGACACCATATTGAATACTGTATTAATTTCCCAAGGATGCCATAAAAAAAGTATCACAAACTGGGTAGTTTAAATGACAGACTATATTCTCTCAAAGTTTTGGAGGCTGGAAATTGAACTTAAGATGTCATCAGAGTTGGTTCCTTCTGAATGCTATGAGGAGTCTTCTCCATGCCTCTTTACTAGCTTTTGGTAGCTTCAGATACTCCTTGCCTTATAGATGGTATTCACCCAAGCCTTCACATCATCTTCCCTCTACACATGACTCTCTGTGCCAAATTTTCCCTTTTCAGAAGGACACCAGCCATACTGGATTAGGGCTCACCCTAATGATACTGTCTTAATTTGATCATTTCCAAAGACCTGTTTCCAAATAAGGTCACATCCACAGGTATGGAGGTTGGGAATCAATACCATGAGGCTCAGGTTCAAGACAGCAACACAAAAAGATTCTAAACTCACCCTTTCTCAGGGACATATGAGTCTATAGCTACATATGAAATAATTACCTCAAAAACCCCTAAAAGCTGGCTGAGTGATGACTACACATCAGGCAAACAAGAAGAAACCACATCAAAGTGGGTAGGAGAGGCTGGGACACAAACATGCCATAAACTAGACCCCTGGCATGGCAACCAACACACAACTTTGGGAGACCTCAAAACCCAGAGTGACTCCCTTAGGAGCAAAGGGTTCAAACCCCATACTGGGCCTCTCAACTTTTAAGACATGCACTTGAGAGACAAGCCCTCAAACATCTAACTTGGAAAACAAATGAAGATCTTATCTCAAAAACCCACAAGACTAGCAATCTGAGTAGCCACTCCTAAAGAATTTGCAAACTGGAATTTATCCCAGGGCCCAGCTCAGAGGCAGCCAATCAGGACCAGACTTAAAGTGAAGGAGGTTCATCGGTTTATATTAAAACATTGCCCTGAGGGGCAGGCATCAAATTTAACACACATCTAGGAGCTTGCTGGAATACTCTCTGGGAAAGATAGGCATGATCTTCAAGTTCTCCTTCTGCTGTGCTCCAAAGTACCAGTAGGTCTTGGAAGGAAGCTTTTGTACATGTTTGGTGTTCTGATTTTTGCGGCTGCTGCCTGCCAAGGGGACACCTCTATATCACCTGGCTATGGTGGCCAGTGGGACTTATGCTCATGGGTCCCACAGGACTATAATCAACAAAGAGTTCTTAGAGAGTTAAAACTTCAGGGGCACAGCAAGAGGCAAAGACCCAGGAGTTCAGTGTTTCTGAGAAGGCCTATTAGCTAATCATCATGACTGTAGCCTGAGGGGCAGGCCTCTAATAAAACTGGGCTGACTGTAATCCTTTCTAGAGACCTCAGAGGGTGGGCGCTATTTCTGTGAATTATCTCCTGCTGCACTGCAGAGTTCCAGTGTCTCCTGCAGAGGAGGTTTACATGTGTCTGGTGCCTTGGGTTTCATGCCTGGTTCTCCAGTTTTTGTGGCTGCCACCAAAGGGATGTTCCTTGATTACTTCGCTCTGGTAACCAGGGAAGCTTGTGTTCCTGTATTCCTCGGGACTACAGCAATTGGAGAGATAATTCTTGACAGGCTACCACCCCCAGGACACTGTGCAATTAGTGGACTGAGGCACAGCCTCCAGTATTTCTGTGAAGAAGGCATCTTTGCTTGTCTTAGAGCTTCAGAGCTAAGGGGGAGGCTTCGGGTTTGGCACATACCTATTGGTCTTTGGAGCTGCTCTTAAGGAATATAGGTTGTGGACACCATCTTGGTGTTCTCCCTCTATCTTGCTTTAGCTCACTGGTATCTCCCATAAAAGAGTATATATACTTGTCTGGAGCCTTGACTTTTGCAACTGATCCCCAAGGGATGCCTCCAGATTGCCTTGTTCTGGGGGCCAGGAGATTTATGCTTGTGATCCCACAGACTATATATATTTGCATACTTTTAAAAGCTGATGGCTGAGGGTCTTGCTTCTGGGTAACCTGAACCTAAGTACTGAGATATTCCCCTTTGGAACACTGACAGGTCATGGCATCCTCAAATACTGGGAGCTATTAAATATAAAATAGGATGCTTGGATAAGCACAAAGGTTTGAGAATCAACCAGGATCTGGAGCAGGGTTGAATGACAAGATTCATCTCTTATGCCAGATCCCTCTTTCAAGCCTAAAGAAGTGGTTTTATCTACCATATAAATATTTGAATTATAACACTAAGGAAAGTCATCAAATCACAAGAGAGAAATAGAAGAAAGGAACGGAATGACTGACCTGAAGAATAGAGCAACCAAAACACAACGGCAGAGGACACACGGGAGACAACCCCTGAAGTGCCAGGCCCTGGACACGACATGACCTCTTCTTTAGAAGGCCATTACTTTCAGGAGCAGGTGACATAACTGGCTTTTGTAACACAGAGAAGAAGGCAGAGACTTAGACAAAATACCAAAACAGAATTTATACCATTTGAAAGAACAAGATAAGGCCATGGCCAGAGATCTGTGAAACAGATATAAGTAACATTTCTGAAAATGAGACCATGAGGGAGAATTTAAAGCAACAATACTCACTGGGCTCGTGAAAAGAATAGAAGACATCAGTGAGACTCCATGACAGAGATGAAAAAGTTAAAAAAGAATCAGAGGTGAAGAATGCATTAATGACAAAATATGGAAAATAATAAAGCTGAACAAAAGACAAAGAAGAATTTGCAGCTGAAGAAGAGATTTAGGGAACTCAGTGACCCTTTGAAACTTAGTAACATTCATGTTATAGGGGTCCCAGAAGAAGAGAGAGAATATGGGGCAGAAAATTTATTTCAAGGAACAATAGCAGAAAACTAAATTGGGGAAGGAAAACAGATGTCCAGATCCAGGTGATACAGAGAACTCCCCTCAAAATCAACAAGAGCAGGCCAAAACCGAGACATGTTGTAATTAAATTTGCAAAACATAGTAATAAAAAAATCATAAAAGTAGCAAGAAAAAGAACATCTCAACTTATAAGAGAAAGAACATCAAACTCAGGGAGTATGACTCTGTAACCTGAACTCAAACCACTAACCCCCATTTCCTTTATTTTATTGATTCATATTTTTAATCATTTTTTTCAGGCAGAAATTCAGATAATATGTGTTTATTTTACTTCAGAAATGCTATCTTTAGTCCTCATACACAAATAGGGACCTAACTGTAAAGTTAGTTTTAGAAATTAAGTAATGAACAATAGTGCTGTAAGTCTAAGCATAGTTCACAATTGGTTATAATAACTGAAATCTCTGTCTAATGTAATAGGGCACTATAAGATCAATCATTAAATTAAAAATAGCAGTTAATATGAATAAGAGTAATGAATGAAAATATGGTTTGAAATTGCCAGTAGAATTTTCTCTTGTGAGATTGAGCTAAGAATTAGTAGTATACAAATTGAAGTAAAAAGTGAATGACAACCGAAAAACAAAACAAAATGGCAATAAGCACATAACTATCAATAATTACTTTAAATGTAAATGAAATAAATTCTCCAATCAGAAGACAAAGAGTGACTGAGCAGATAAAAACAAAAAACAAACAAAAAATCATCAACTATATGCTGTCCATGAGGGTTGTTCTAGATGTTAGTGTATGTAGACTGAAAGTGAATAGATGGAAAGGTGTTCCATGCAAATGGAAAACAAAACAAGGTTGAAAGAGCTATACTTATAACAGACAAAACGGGCTTTAAAATAAAGACTGTAATAAGAGACCAATAAGAGCATTACATAATGATAAAGGGGTCAATCCAACAAATAGTAATAAATATTTATGCACCCAACATAGGAGCACCTAAATATATAAGGCAAATATTAACATACTTAAAGAGAGAAATAGCAATACAATAAGAGTAGGGAACTTTACTACCCCACTTACATCAATTCAGACAGAAAATCAATAAGGAAACTTGGCCTTAAATAACACATTGCACCAGATGGACTTAACAGATATTTATAGAACATTCCATCCCAAAGCAACAGAATATACATTCTTCTCAAGTGAAAGGACATGAAACATTTTCTAAGATAGATCATATGTTAGGCTGTAAAATGTGTCTCAATAAATTTAAGAGGAATGAAATCATATCAAGCATCTTTTCTGACCACAATGGCATGACACTACAAATTAATTATATAAAGAAAACTGGAAGATTAAACAGCATCTACCAAAAACCTCTGTGGAAAGAAATAAGAAAAATCAAGTAATACTTTAGACAAACAAAAATGGAAATGTAATGTAACAAAATTTATGGAATGCAACAAAAACAGTTCTAAGGATGTTCACAGCAATAAGTGCCTATCTCAAGAAACAAGAAAAGTCTCAAATAAACAACCTAACTTTACACCTCAAGGAACTAAAAAAAGAATAAAGTCCAAATAAGTAGCAAAAAGAAAATAACAAAGATTAGAGCAGAAGTAAATAGACAGGAAAGAAGCTGGTTCTTTGAAAAGATAAATAAAATTGACAACCTTTTAGGTAGACTCACCAAGAATAAAAGAAAAAGGATTCAAATGAAATCAGAAAGGAAAGAAGAGACATGACAACTGATACCACAGTATACAAAAGATCATGAGAGTACTATGAATGATTATATGCCAACAAGGTAGACAACCTAGATGAAATGGATAAATTCCTAGGCATATATAGCATATCAAGACAAAGTCATGATGAAATACAAACTCTAAACAAACTGATTACTAGTAAGATTAAATCAATAATCACAAATCTCCCAACAAACAAAAGGCCAGGACCAGATAGCTTCACTGGTGAATTTCACCAATCATTCAAAGAAAGATTAATATCAATTCTTCTCAAACTCTTCCAAAGACTAGAGGAGGAGGGAACTCTTCCAAATTCATTTTATGAGGTCATTATTATCTTAATACCAGAACCAGACAAGGATGCCACAAGAAAAGAAAATTACAGGCCAATATTCCTGGAGAACTTAGATACAAAAATCCTCAATATAATACTAGCAAACCAAATTCATCAATACATTAAAGCAATAAGTAAATCAAGCAGGATTTGCAATTTGTTCCAGGGATGCAAGAATGGTTCAATATTAACAAATCAGTCAATGTGACATACCATATTAACAAAATTAAGAAAAAAATTCACATGATAATCTCAATAGATCCACAATAGCTAAACTATGGAAAGAGCCTGGTGTCCATCAACAGATGAATGGTTAAAGAAGATGTTGTACGCACACACACACACACACACACACACACACACAGGAATATTATGCAGCCATCAAAATGAAATCTTGCCATTTGCAATGACGTGGATTGAACTAGAGGGTATTATGCTAAGCAAAATAAGTCAATAAGAGAAAGACAATTATCATATGATCTCACTGATATGAGGAACTTGAAAAACAAGGCAGAGGATTATTGGGGAAGGGAAGGAAAAAGGAGATAAGACAAAACCAGAGAGGGAGACAAACCACAGGAGACTCATAATCGCAGGAAACAAATTGAGGGTTGCTGGAGTGGAAGGAGTGGGAAGGATGGCGTGGCTACATGGCAGACATTGGGAAGGTATGTGCTATGGTGAGTGCTGTGAATTGTGTAAAATCGATGAATAACAGACCTGTGCCCCTGAAACAAATAATACATTATATGTAAATAAATAAATAAATAAATAAATAAATAAGATAGCCTGTTCTGTCAATATTTTGCTTAAATAACAAAGCACAAAAGAAATTTCAAATGTATTCACATATAACAGGAAGGTAGGAAAAATTGTGGGATATGTATATTATACACAATATTGGCAGATAACATGCAACTGTATCTTGTAATGAATTGCACAGATATGAAAAGTCATTATTAGTTGAAGAGAGACGATTCTTCTTTCAATTCAGGAAAGATTAAATGACTATAAGAAATTCCATAGCAGTTTTATCTAAGCAATATAAAACATGATTAGTGTGGAAAATCATCAAATTCTATTTTAAAATTAAATAATCCCAGCACACATTTGTAGAAGATGGTGACAGAATATACAGTTTAGAATAAGCAACCAGAAGTCCTTCCTTCCATCCAAAAAAATTTTTTTATATCTAGAAAGAATAAAGAAAGTAGTACTAGGCTTTTGGCTGACAGTGAACTGTGGGCCTGATATCATGGTGGGCAGATACACTCAAGATGGGGCATACAGTTGCAAAAACAAACAAAGAAACAAACTTTATATCATCTTTGGCTATGTGGAGAGTGCAAAGCTCAGAAAAGTTTCAAACAGATTTTAGCTATCTGAAGTACTAGTGAAGAGACTGGTAAATATTTTGTTAATCTAAAATCAAAATCTGCTATTTTAACTGGGATTCTGGATCAAGAATACGGATCAGGATTTTAATGTAAAACCACCTACCTTAAGGGCTAACATTTAAGACATAAAGCATCTTGTGATATTATTTGCCAAGCATCTGAAAAGGGATCTAAATATCCTGCTGTAGGACCAATTTAGTCTCTAACAGCCAGTTCTAATAAAACTGTAGTAGCTATGTGATAGATAATATGAGTCAGACTAAATGATTCAAAGAAAATATATTTGTACTTCCTCATACTACTATCATCTGTACAATTTAAACCTTATAACGCATAATTCACAGTATCTTTATGGTTAAAAAAAGAGATACATTTTGTCTTTTGGATTTTAAATTATGTTTTGCCACAGTTATCATGAAGTTGGCCCTTGACAACATTAGGATGTTTTCTCTCAGCACCACTAAGGACACAGAAGGAAAATCCCTTCCTTATAGGGTGATCATCTATGGGATTCCTAGTTCATTCCCATGGAGAAGAAGGTAGTCTCTTAAATAATATAACCAGTTACTTTCTGCTTGAAAATGTTATGGAGGACATGTACTGCATGGAGCACTAGGTGTGGTGTATAAACAATGAATTTTGGAACACTGAAAAAAAATTAACTCAAATTAAAAAAAAAAAAAAACAGACCAAGAAACACGTATCACATAGTTCCACTTATTAACAAATAGTAAAAACTGCAAACTGATCTATAGTGATAGAAACCTGACAAGTAGTTGGAGATGGAGGAGATGATTATGAAAACAATGTAAGTGTACTCCTGGCTTTGTGCTGGTTTTTCGGGTGCATACATGTGTGAAAACTTATCAAATCATAGGCTTTAACTAAATGAAGTTTATTGTATGTCAGCTATCCTTTAATAAAGCAACTTAAAGTAAAAAGCAAAAAAGAAAGAAAATGTTAATTCTAAGATAGGCAAGTGGCAGGAAGTAGAGACAAAAGCACATATTTTCCATCACATGCAATAAGGTATTTTAAAGCTTAAAATCATAAATCTGGAAAGTAAAGTTCTCTTAGAAGTCAATTATCTCATTCAAGCCTCACTTTGACACAAGAATTGATTTTATTCAGATATTTAATATATTAATTCTTCTTTCATTTTCACTGTTATAAGAAAATATGAGCCATGCATGCAGAAACAATTAATCTTTAATAGATTTGAGTGGTATAAACCTCAGCACATTAAAAAAAAAGAATTCAATACCTTTTTAATCCAATCCATAACAAATATGATTGGAAATTTCCTCTTACATGGGAAAATAAAAAGTACTGGTGATGTATACAATAGTTGTCCAGCTTTCACTGTAGTTACTTAGAGCTGGCAGCACCAACTCTGAAGAAGCAAAGCAAAGCACCACAAAGCACCTCACGTGATGTCATGAGAAAAGACTAAACTGGGTGTAAAAAGGCCATCCAGTTATCAAGGAGATAACTAGAATCACAAGTGAGGCATGGGAGCCCGAGCCTAAGGCAAATCTGAGGTCAGAGCATAGGAGAGGCAGAGCAGAAGGATCAGGCTGTGTATGAGAACGGTCCTAAAGGCTTCATTGCAGGAGGCATTCATTTAAAAGAATAAAAATTGGCCATTATGGCAGTGCCTCCGACTAGCCTAATGCCGGAACTGATGAACAAGAAAAGTGACATTTCCCTCACACATACAAGGTTTGGGCTTTGTGGAGTAGAATCAGTCACTGGGAAAGCTGTCAGGAGTAAAGGGGTTTGCTAAACGAGCTATAGAGTTCTCTGGTTTCTGCATACTTTGGCCTCATTTGACTTTGCCAATGGGAATAGAGTTCAGCTCATGTGGTGGAGTTTGGAGCTCTCCTTGAACTACTGAGGGATCCACTGGAGGTGCAATCCAATGAAGAACGGGGTCTCACGGTCTGGTAGATGATTGATTTGTGAATATAGAGTGCACATAGAGATATACTGAAGGGAAAGGAAAATGGAGGAAAACCAGATTGATGAAGGCAATAAGAAAAGGGCCTCAGAAACTTGTTAGTCAAACTTCCAGATGGATAGTCTACTTCTAAACCATCCGTTCTTAATGGCTGTGTTGAGGTATAGTTGTATGTCCAGACCAGTTCTAAAATGTGCTGCCAATAACCTTTTCCAACAATGAACAACAAAATTTTCTGAATGGTGTATTTTTGTTTTTTATTTTTTAGTATTTTTTTTTTTAATCTGTCAGAGAGAGAGGGAGAGATTGAGAGCACAAGCAGGGGGAGTGGCAGGCAGAGGGAGAGGAAGAAGCAGGTTCTCAGCTGAGCAGGGAGCCCAACGTGGAGCTTGATCCCAGGACCCCAGGATCATGACCTGAGCCAAAGGCAGACACTTAACTAACTGAGCCACCCAGGTGCCCCAGAACGGTGTACTTTTAAAAGATTTATTTAATTATTGTAGAGAGAGAGAGAGCAAGCGAGCATGTGTGCACTTGCGCATGGGGGTGGGGCAGAGGTAGAGAATCTTTCTGTAGACTCCCTGCTGAGTGCAGAGCCCATTCAGGGCTGACCTCACGACCCTGAGATCATGACCTGAGCTGAAACCAAGAGTTAGAAGCTTAACCAACTGAGCCACCCAGGCGCCCCCGAATGGTGTACTTCTTCTTCTTCTTTTTTTTTTTTTTTTAAGATTTGGAGTGAGAGCAAGCACAGGCAGACAGAGTGGCAGGCAGAGGCAGAGGGAGAAGCAGGCTCCCTGCCAAGCAAGGAGCCTGATGTGGGACTCGATCCCAGGACGCTGGGATCATGACCTGAGCTGAAGGCAGCTGCTTAACCAACTGAGCCACCCAGGCGTCCCTGGTGTACTTTTTTTTAGCACACAATGTCGATTGGTCATTAGCTGTATTTAAGTGTTACTCTGGTTCATTTAAACTCCAATATGCTTTCCAGGTAAGAGAGAAATGCCACAGAACTATAGGTAGCCCTTCAACCCTCAGAATATTTTTCCTTTGACCATAGGCAAAATTAGTTTTGGTGTTTACTGCTTCTGCTTTGGTGGGGATGTGTGTGTTTAATCTCCCTGTTCTCATTGGAGTATTGCCCAAGTCAGTGTTAACAATCATATTTGTTGCCATGAGAAAAATGGTTGAGAACTGCCACTGTTATAATACAGCATCAAGGCCCTGAGCCTGGGGCGCAGCTGGGAGATAAAATACAAGATATAGAAGCCCACAGACACTAGGTGGTGAGCAGGGATAGGGGGATTTTTGATATTGGGAAGATCTACTGATGTGGCTTGAGGTCACACCAAATATTTCTACAGACTGAGCAATACTGTAGCACAGTCAGAAGACAAGAATCTATGTGTTCATGGTGAGGATGTACAGGTAACAAGACTACTTAAAGCTGCTCTTCAGTACTGGAAGCCTGTTTTGGGAATGTCCATGTAAATTTTGAACATGTTTCTGGTTGTATGAATTATTTCTTGGTATGATGGTTCAAGTAGAACTAGGTGACAGAGATACTTTCAGGGTGGGTTATCTTGATGGCGGCAGATCAGACATTCCTAATTTCTCAGGTAAGGTGAATGTAAAGAATCTGTTAACTCAAATATCTTCATTTGACAGAGTTTCTGAAGTGTGTGTGTGTAGTGTTCAATACTGACAGCCATAACTACTGTGCCTGAGCTTTTGATGCCTTTGCTCTAAGAGTTGGTTCTTCTACACTGAGTTACTGAGTTGGCCTTGAGGGAGTTGCCAAGAGATTTGAGTGAAGGAAATCAGGAATCTAGGATTGAGTCAGAGAGTTTGTTTGAGTAGTGGATCCTAATTCCAAAACCCATGATCAGGTACTAAGTCTGTGCTCCTGATTGAGACACTCCAATACTAGGTTAGCCAAGGGGCCCACTATGTCCTCCTGGATTCAGTGCTCAGTAATGATGATCATGAGATCCTGAAGCAGGTTAGGACCCCGTGTAGCAGGCAAAATGTTACTGTAGATTTGTGGTACGGACATTGTATATCAGCTAGGTTTAAAAGATTGTGTAGTTTAATCTTCAGATCATATATATGTTGCACATCTACTATATCCAAATAGAGAAACACACAATGGAAATAGTAAAATGCATATAATTTTCGATTTGCAAAAACAGAAATGGAATCTTTGGAAGATTAAATTATATTGGTAAATTGAGGGACTTATGCATCTTTAAAAATATTAAAATGAAAGTTTTCAGGGAAGCACAAAAGCATTAGATATCACATTCCAAAAGAAAGTGTTAGACTATTGTGTGAATTTTTCAAAGAAATTGCCAAAAACCACTCAGAGAACTCGTAAAAGTCCTCATTCACAATAAGGGCATATAAGTGTTGGGAGACTGAAGATTGTGCACAGTGGTAGCAAATAGACCCTGAAATCCCAGGGGTTTAGGTGAAGTAATTTTCTTGCTCACATGAAGTCCACTGAGGATTGAGTGACTCTCCAGGGCAGCTCCCCTCCAAATACTCATTCAGGGATCTGGCTTGTTTCCATCCTGTGGTTTCACCATCTTAGCATAAGTCTGCCAAGGTAGCTAAGGCAAAAATAGATAGCTTGGAAGACTCACATGTGCTCCTCCATGCTTCAGGCTGGAAGTGACTCCTTAGAGGCTATTGGCCAAAGTTAGCATTTTTATAGTGACCAACACACAGGACTCAATGGTAACTCTTACCATTATAGTTATTGGACAAGGGCATTTTGAGTGGCTGGATAAGAGTTCAACAGGTATAATTATCATTAATTAAAGTGTTATCCTATATTTCCTTTTTTCTTTACTATTACAAATAATACATACAGAAAGACATATTATGTCTTTATGTAAATCTCTGTGTCTGATTACTTCCTAGAGGTAGATAAGCAGAGTTAAAGAATGTGGACATTGAAAAAAACCTCTTGATTCATATTTCAAAATTCTTTGCTAGAAATGCCAGGCTAATTTATCTTATTACCACCAATATAAAAAAAATACTTAACTTAGAAAAATTTCACAAACAGTAAATGCTACCTTAAATAAATAGGCAACACTGATTCTTGCACATTTGAATTTGGTGCATTTTGTACTTGTCTTATCAGTACATTCATCCACATAAGCGCAATGTCAGAGTCCTGACTTGCCTCTTCCATGAAAATTGTAAACCTCTGAATCAAGAGGCCTTAAGTATCTTTCCCAGTCATGAATTTCCAATGCTTAGCCCAGTGTCTTACACACAGTTGGAACATAATAAACATTTGTTATAATATTACAGGTGAAAAGTTCATCTACAGTGCTTTAACTTGTGCTCTTTTATTAATGGTCTTGGTTTTCTTCATGTTTCTTTTCCAGTTGAATTTCTTCTTTGACTATTCGTCTTTGTTCATTTACCATATTTGCATTGATATTGTGTGATTTTTCTCACCAATTAGTAAATGTTCTCAAAATAATAATGATATTAATCTGTTATGTTTCTTTCAAATATTTCTCAGACTTATCTTTTAATTACATGAGGTCTTTAATAAACAATTTTTTAAAGTATGTGTCAAATTTCTCAATATTTGTTTCTCATAATGGAAATTCTTTTCCACTAGCCTCATGCTTCCATGAGGGGGACTCCCTCTCTCTTTCCCTTTTATTTCTCATCAAGGGGAGGAAATGACATAAGCTGGTGAAATGTTGAGCTCTCCTCCTCTCTGAATTCAATTCTCAAAGAGGTTTGACCACCAAATTCCACCTTGAAGCTCACAGGCCCAGACTCAGAACCTGCAGGAGAGTCTCAGTTTGACGAGTCTGGTAGTAATGAGGTGGCTAAGATGAATTCTGGAAGATAATAGAGTCTCACTTGATGAGATACAAGCTCTGTTCCCCAATAAGCCTTAACGATTATGATGTGATCCCCACATTTCTTCTGAATTGGTTCTGAACTTGGAGCAGGGACAGAATACAATGGTCCCTCAGCCAACCTCATCATTTTCACTTGTGCTTTGTTCAATTGTTTGTATGTTCGAAGGTCTTTCCATCTAAGTATGAATGAATGAACCCTTGCCTATATTTTCCACTTGGAATTTACAGTTTATTTTAAATGTTTCTCATAAAATTTAATTTTAAAGTAAGATGCAGAAGTCATTAGCATGACTGCAGAATGTTTGGTAAATATAGAAAATAATAAAAAGAAAATTGAAAACTATATTTAATTTTTATATTGTGTATCTTCTATTTCCTAAAGTATTGAACTATATTCTTTTGTACACTTAACTATGTTTAACTGGTTTCAATGTTCACTGTTAGTTCTTTTACATTAGAACTTCCTCTTTTGTACACTTAACTATGTTTAACTGGTTTCAATGTTCACTGTTAGTTCTTTTACATTAGAACTTCCTTCTTCTTGAATTTTTATTTTTGATTCATCTCTTGTTGATTAGGAGAACAGAATACACATGGAAAATACCTCCACAATGTGCTTTCTGGAGTTTGCCTGCGTAAGAGCGTCTGTCATTGCTTCATATAGGAACCTGAACTTTGCTCTGTGTAGCATTGCTCTCGGTTCTCAGCTTCACAGCATTCTACTCTTTCCCCTCCCCCTTGAGCCCCGCGGACTTTCCTTCTTTCTCTTTTGTGGCATTTACTGGTGCAAGGAGAAAAATGAGTCCCAGTTTTTGTTACAATGCAGGCAATTCTGTGCTCTCTCTTTGAATGCAGGTAGGAGTCTGCTTTCATCGAAGTCATTAAAAAAATTACCGAGAATTTGTCTGGTTATGGATTTTTCTTACTAATTTTTGACTGAAGCATGAAGGGATATTTCAATCTGCACATTCTGAATGTTTTCTTAGGGTCTGGAAAGTTTTCTTAAAATGTCTTTGGTTATCATCTTTGTTTCAGTTACTGTGTATTCTTCCTCAGGAACTTCCACATTTACTACTTACTGCTTCCATCTCAGTCTTCCTGCTGCTCTTTGCAAGAGTGTTTTAAGTTTGTCCACAACATCACTGACTTAACTTTCTATTGGATCAGTTCTGCTCTTTACTTTTTACAATCCATATTTTAATTCTACCAACGCATCTTTTTTTTTTTAATTTTTAATTTTTTATAAACATATATTTTTATCCCCAGGGGTACAGGTCTGTGAATCACCAGGTTTACACACTTCACAGCACTCACCAAAGCACATACCCTCCCCAATGTCCATAATCCCACCCCCTTCTCCCAAACCCCCTCCCCCCAGCAACCCTCAGTTTGTTTTGTGAGATTAAGAGTCACTTATGGTTTGTCTTCTTCCCAATCCCATCTTGTTTCATTGATTCTTCTCCTACCCACTTAAGCCCCCATGTTGCATCACCACTTCCTCATATCAGGGAGATCATATGATAGTTGTCTTTCTCTGCTTGACTTATTTCGCTAAGCATGATTCACTCTAGTTCCATCCATGTTGTCGCAAATGGCAAGATTTCATTTCTTTTGATGGCTGCATAGTATTCCATTGTGTATATATACCACCTCTTCTTGATCCATTCGTCTGTTGATGGACATCTAGGTTCTTTCCATAGTTTGGCTATTGTGGACATTGCTGCTATAAACATTCGGGTGCACGTGCCCCTTTGGATCACTACGTTTGTATCTTTAGGGTAAATACCCAATAGTGCAATTGCTGGGTCATAGGGCAGTTCTATTTTCAACATTTTGAGGAACCTCCATGCTGTTTTCCAGAGTGACTGCACCAGCTTGCATTCCCACCAACAGTGTAGGAGGGTTCCCCTTTCTCCGCATCCTCGCCAGCATCTGTCATTTCCTGACTTGTTTATTTTAGCCCATCTGACTGGTGTGAGGTGATATCTCATTGTGATTTTGATTTGTATTTCCCTGATGCCGAGTGATATGGAGCACTTTTTCATGTGTCTGTTGGCCATCTGGATGTCTTCTTTGCAGAAATGTCTGTTCATGTCCTCTGCCCATTTCTTGATTGGATTATTTGTTCTTTGGGTGTTGAGTTTGCTAAGTTCTTTATAGATTCTGGACACTAGTCCTTTATCTGATATGTCGTTTGCAAACTGACAGAATGGGAGAATATATTTGCATACCAACGCATCTTAATGAAAGCATTCCTTACTTCATCTGGGGCTCATTCTCAATTCATTTGGTTCTATCCTTAGACTTTTCTGTCTTCCACCTGTCTCTTTCCACAGGTATGAAGAATTTTCCTAAAATGATCACTTCTACTAGTTTGTTCTTTGCCTGAGTCTTCAAAGATTTTATTTTATTATTTATTTGACAGAGGGAGGGAGATCACAAGTAGACGGAGAGGCAGGTAGAGAGAGAAGGGGTAGCAGGCTCCCTGCTGAGCAGAGAGCGTGATTTGGGACTCGATCCCAGGACCCTGAGATCATGACCTGAGCTGAAGGCAGGGGCTGAGCCACTCAGAGGCTCCTTTACCTGAGTCTTCAGATAGATGCTATGTTTTCTTTGAATTACCTACATTTCCCATTAAGGAGCAGTCTATTTAGTCTTGGTTTTTATTTTATTTTATTTTATTAACATTTTATTTATTATTCACGAGAGATGGAGAGAGAGAGGGAAAAGCAGGCTGTGAGGAACAAGTGGGACTTCATCCTAGGATGCCAGGATCACGACATGAGCAGACGGCAGACACTTAACAGCCTGAGGCACCCAGGGGCCCTCAGTGCTGGCAGTATCCCCTACTTCCACCTGTAGGTGGGGGACAATTGGTAGGAGCAGTACTGCATTCAATCTCAGTGTCTAGCCAGCATTCTCCTAGGCCTGAGATTTGATTTATTCTTACTTTAACTCTCTGGCTCTCCTCTGTTTTGGTCAGTTCTTGAATACATCTAGTCTTTGGCGATGGAGCTTCTTTGGAAGTTTATCATCTTGTTCATGGTCCCATCTTTGTCCTAGTTATTAGAGGACAGGTATTCTATGCCTAATAATTCTATGCCCCATCTCCTTCTGTTAATTTATGCTCTATTATGCAGAACTTAAAGATTTAAAGAGTAAGGGTTTATTTGTCCAGGACTGATCTTTGCAGGCTAGTTTCCTAGAAAAGAAGACGGACTTCAGCAAAGTTCTAAGGAAACCATTCAGCTTCAGTGATTTTAAGGCAATCAGTTCTGATCTATTGCAGTCCCTCTCTCCTGACAGGAGAGAGACTGGTGATCCCCAACTATGAATGCCTGTGTGGAAAATCTTGCTATTTTTATACCATATCCTATGACTGCAAACATAAGGCAGAGACCTCAGCCTCCACCCCTTTCTTTTCTCCCTCTGTGCTGATCTTGCAGGGGAAGGGTTGTGCTACATCAAATCATGAATGCTGATCTGGCAGGGTAAGGCTTGTATGAAGGCTCTGCCACATCATGTTGCTATTGTGTCTGTCCCCGGTCACACCAGGGGTGTGATCATACTTCCCTAAACATACAGCATCCAATGAAAGGGCAATGGGCAGCCAGCACACCTGCTACTGCTCCTGTCTCTGTGAGTTCTCTCAGAGCAGAACTGCTCCAGCAGGCCTGCTGTGAGTGCTGCTGACCAATTACCTTGTTAGCATGGCAGTTGTCCCAGCAAACTGGGCATCTATCCAGGTCCATACTATGGCCTTCTGGAAGCAAGTCAGAGGACTGGAAATAAATCAAAGACCAAGACTGGAATGGGAAGAGTCTGCTGGTGGTGTTGTGGCCACCCTTCGGGAAAGCCAATGAGTGACTACTGGGAGGAACTAGCTTTGAAAAATCCCAAGTAGTGAGACACCTATGGGGTTAAGACTCTCAGTAATAGGATTCCTTGGTTGTGTGTGTCTGTGTGTGTGTGATATTGAAGAGAGTTGCCTTGGATGGAGTGGATTCTTCACAGAAAGGAAAGCAGAACAACTGCCCCCATTTAAATTCATGCAAAAAAAAAAAAAAAAAAGGAATGCCTTCTCTATGATCACTAAAAATGGGTGAAAATATATTAGTGAAAAATGATGACTGAACATAAGCAAGACAAGGACAAGTGGGCTCCTGACTCCTGAATTCTAACTCCTTTTCATGACATCAAGATGGTTAGTAGGGATGGTCTGTACTGTACTGTACTGTACTGTAGGGATGGTTCCCTACAGTGGTTGGTATCTGTTGTGGGATCTACCTTCTACTACTGAATATATCAGAGGAGAGTATCCTTGCAACACTACCCTGCTCCTGGTCCCTTCTGGTTCCTGGCAAACTGCACTGAGATACACCACCCAGAATCTGTCCATGGAGCTGACTGTCAACAGTAATTTTGGGACCTGAACTGGGCAAGTCAAGCAGGACAGCTCCTTTCTTCAGAAGTTCCCCTGTCATTTGGAGAAGTTGGGATCAATGCTGTAGAACCTGGTTAGCCATTACTCAATCCTTGTGCTAACATCACAGGTGATAGCCTCCTGAACTGAAGACGTACATGGCCTAAGCTCTTCCTACATTGGTCTTCCTCTACCTGTTTTCTGTGACCATGATCAGCACTCTGAAGTTGTCACCGCATATCTACTTCTAATCAACCTCCTGGCCTCCCATAGCAAAGTTTGGACTCAAAGCTCTTACGGGTTGAAAGGGAATGGGTTGCTGCCAATGAAAGATGATATTTATAAGCCATGCACTGAATTGGAAGAGGAGGAACAAGACAAAAAGGTAGACAGAAATTAAGGGTTAACTTGCTCAAGACTGATCCCTCTAGGCTAGCCTTTCGGGAAAGAGACTGGCCTTCTGCAAGGCTCCACAGAAACCAGCTAGCCTCAGTGCTAAATCCATTAATCCGGTCAAAAGCAAGGCTTGGACACAGAATTGGGAAAAGGAAAAAAAGTGTTGGGACTTGCTCAACAATGAATGATGATGTAGTCAACCCGGTCCAAGTTTGCTATCCCTACCCCAATCCTGATAGAATCACAACTACAAGGCTTGGACCCCAGTATCCTGACCATGTCAGGGAAGAGGCTAATGCTAGATCCAACCACTAATGATGATCTAGCAGAAGAGTACTGAAGTTATGGCTCTGCCATGTTACCATGCCATTGTTGTCCTGGCCCCAGATCATCCCAGGGGAGGAGCCAGTGTTTCCCTAATCATGTTTCTTAAGAAAGCCTCTCTCCCAGCATCTGACATCTGGCCCTACTAGACCTCTGTGCACTGCACTAGAATGAATGGGCACATCTCTTACTAACCTAGTGTCTGAGAGCTTTCTCCAATGCTCCACAGAGGAGGTGTGAATGCCGTTTGTCCATTTGTCCTTATCAATAGGTCACAATTCTGAAAGAAGATAGAACCAGTGATTTGCTACAAGCACTTGTCAGTACATGACGACTCACATCTGATACCCCAGCTCTAGTCTGAAGAACGTGACATTAAGAATGAGACTGCCCGCCCTTTAGTCAATGGAAATCAGGCTACATTTTGTACTAGGGCCTCATCTTTAACAGCAGTGGGAACTAGAACTTGTGTTCGACTGTGGCCAGGGGGCTCTGGGTGAGGCTCTGGTCACATATGTGCCAGTGGGCTGCACACTGGCCATGACTGCACCCAGGTGCCCAGTCCCTGTGACTGTGGCTTCTGCCCATGTTCATTTGCTCTATAGTTCCCTGAGGGTTCTGGAGCCATGCCCTGGACTACAGCCTGCTTGGTTGGGTCCTGACAACCTGCCCTTTGCCATCTGCCGGCTGGTATCCTGCTTTAACCTGAATGGGCACCCCTGGCCCTGAGCACAGCTGCTGCCTAGCTGTTGCTGTGGGGCCTCCATTTGCTTGTCTGGACCAATCAGCTCAGATTTGCGGAAGCTACACCTCCATCACCTCAGGGGGAGCTCTATAGTCAGGTGAGTCCCCACTGCTCTCTAGTCACATATTCTAAGTAGCCCTAGTTTATCCTCCCCATGAAAATTCTACCCAGATTACAAAAACTGCACAGATGCTTGTCACCATTTGCAAAGCACATCAATACTCAAAGTCAATGTTTAGAATTTGCAGCAACACCAACTCAGTCATTTTATCCATCAGGCAATCAAGGCATGGCTCTTAGGGTCTATGAACTGATTAAGGGCATAGAAAAATATTCTGGTGCTGACAAAGAGTAGCTGCAAAACAAAAAAATACAATGTAACTTAAAAATAATTTCATAACCAAAATATTCTATTTGCTGTGAAGAATGGGTGCATTTTATCATGCTGTGGGGTGGGGCACGAAAATGGGAGCAAGCCAAGGGCCTGTGAATGTAATCTCACAGCCACACCACCCTCACATTTCCCGAACTCAGCCGTCCTCAGTCGCTGAAATGATATGCGCAACCATGGTACCTGGTTGTTGAGCAAACGCGTAGATACATGAATAAAGAAAGGAAGCAATGAATAAATTCTCCAACAGGAATGCATTCAGAGGTTTAAAAAAATCAGGAGGGAAGCTAGAAGTTGTTGAATGGGTACTGAGTTTCAGTTTTGCAAGATGAAAACATTCTGAAGGCAGATTGTGCAACGATGTGAATATACTTTACTACTGGACTGTACTCTTCTATGTTCAGATGGCAAATTTTGTTAGGCATTTTTTTCTGTAATAATTTTTTTTGACTCAAAATAAATCTTAAAAAAATCACAATTAAACTTTATACAAAAATTCAGAATACACCTATGATAGCTATTTGAATCCCACTGGCCTACTCTTACATTTTCATCAATGTAGCCCTGATTTCTGCAGCCTTATTTTCATATATTATTTCCTATTTCTTTTGTGACTTCTTTTTGTGGACCAGGAATGGGCAGTTTAATTATCTGATTTGTTACTGCAGGTGACGGAAAATTATTGCTCTAATTACAGAAACAAAATGAAACAAAAAACAATTTTTATTCTATTCAATGGGGGAGATTTCCTAGAGTAGAATAAAAAATGCACTAAATTATATTCTAATATATAATTTTCATAATTAGCACATCATGAAAGTGAAGCAATCTTTTGTTTGCACAGAGCAGTGACTATAGGTTCTGAAGCTAGCTGACTAGTGAATACTAGCTTCACTATTAAGCAGCTTAATCTCTTTGTGCCAGTTTTCTCAACTGCAAGGTGAAGATAATAATTTTTAAAAGTTTAAAAAAGTATCCACCTCACCTATGAAATGAGAATATTTTTTAAAAGCTTAAGCAAGAATTTTACCTTACTTAAGAATTTATCCCATATTTTAAAAGACCTACTTATTTGGGAGTAAGCGAGAAAGAGAAAGTGTGAGCGTGAGTAGGAGGGGCAGAGGGAGAGAGAACTCAAGCGAACTCCACGCTGAGCACAGAGCTGGACATGGGGCTCAATCTCACAACACTGAAATCACCACCTGAGCTGAAACCAAGAGTTGGATGCTTAACCAACTGTGCCACCCAGATGCCCAAGAATTTATTCCACTTTTACAAATTGAAAGACAAAACTCTACTTTTAACCATAGGCTAAATGTTTTAGCAAATAACTTGTCAAATAATAGTAATATTATCCTTTCCTTACCATGAATATATAGAAGCTTAGGCCCAAACTCTGAATGCGGCTGTGTTCCTATTTTACTTTTCCACTCTGAGTTCTTACCACTGCTCAGAAACACATTTTCTGCTTTAAATAGGTTGCTCCTCCTACCAGTTCCTCTAACTATGCTTTAGTGTTTATGCGTTAGTAGTTTCCTCTTTTAAACTGTATTCCTGTTTCTTCACCTGCCTTCTACCCATCTTCCAAGTCCCTCATCAGTCTCTACTGATTACATTATGCCTTCCCTGAATCTAGTCTGTATGTTTTCTCACTTCTCTGAATTTCATGCCATTCCTGAAAATGGCCCTCAAGATGGCCCCAGAACCAACTATTTACCACTTCCTAGCACCTATCCTGTTGTATATTACAATGTTTAATTTCCTAAAGCACAAAAAACTTTTTTTTCTTAAACCTTTTTCAAAGTCCTATAAAGTCCTAGCCACAAATTAATAAATATTTTCTAATTTAACTGTTTAGTTAAAGTAAAAATTTTCTGGAAAATGAGAAAACTTTTTCAGAAAAGAAATAGCATTATTGACTCTATCTTTTCATATATTTTCTTTGCAAGTTATTTACCCACCATTCCTTCCAAAAATAATTTTAACTCTTTAAGTTTTTATTTGCATTCTTTAGTAAACTACTATACAAAATATATTTTTGATGCTCCTTGTTGTTGTTTTAGACTTCAGCTTGTCTTAAGATAGCATATTATGTATGAAGTTACTTTTAAAGGACCTTCCTTCAGAAATCGCTATAAAATCACGATGGGGTGATATCTAAATTATAGAGATATTTTTGGTTCCTTATGTAGGTGACATAGGGGCACCAGGAAAATCATGGAGTATGCTTTCCTTTTTTCTCATTTTCATATATGAGAAATCAAGTTAAAATGAACAGAGGACTGTAAGAAAGAAAGAAAAATTCAAAATTGTACAGCATGAGGCACTGACCCATATGCGTGGATGGGTACAGGTGGATGCTTTTTCTGTGTGATAATGCTGCTGGGAACTCCAGCGTGAGCACTTGGGTGGACATATGACTGCAAGGAAACTTAACGGTGAGTTCATAAGTCACACACCTTTGCTTTTTAATCTCAATAACTTACATTCTCATACTAATGCCTCAGGTCTTTTTCTCAATCCCCACGTGCTTTCTGGTTGCACGGACTCTGAATCCTCCAGAGCAAGCAGAACAGCCTGATAAATGACCACTCACCATCTTCCTCGAAGAGAAGTCCCATGTGCGCATGCGCCTCGGCTTCTTTCTTCCCACCGTCAATTTTGATCAGTTGAGCAATCTTAAAACATCGTTCATAGAAGTGGTTCCTTACCCATTTGTCTTCAGAATTATTGAAGTAACAGGCCAGTGCATACAAGTTATTATAGACACCTTCAAAGTATTCTTCAAAGAAAAACAAACTGCATTAGAAAAATGTCTCATAGCTGTCCCTTCAAATGGCAAACATATTGACATTTTTAATTTTTTCTTAAAAACATGTTTAACTATTTTTAAAAATGGAAATGCAAACTTCAGTTACTGTATTTTAACCACAAAAATATTTAAGGTTAAAGGATGTGCACACAAAAAAAGCAACAAAAATCTTTTTGAAAACTTAGGACATGTCAGAAATTGACATACTCTTTGGTGTGAACACTGGACTTTATATAAGACCCAAGTCAGGATAATATGTACTAGAACTGTTCTCAGTTCTTGTGGATGAAATGAGTATGTGTTATCATCAAGTACTTTTCCCATCAAAAATTTGAAGAGTATTCAGAGATTCAAGAGAAAGCAATGTTCTTAACCATGGCAAAAAAAAAAAAAAAAAAAAAAAGTTAATGAAAAAGCAGATAGGATATGAAAATAGGAAAGTATTTTTACCTGAAAGGAAAAATAATGGTGAGCTTGTCCATACAACAAATAATGATTAGGATGACCATATAAGGTCCATACTTTCTGCAATGTTTCCAGCAATACAAGTTACTAACAATGCTAACAAAGAGTGGACTTTCAGGCTTCTGTTTTCTGGATATCTTTTTCTGCTGAAAATGCATTAATATTAGTCATCCTTCTCACTCAGTCAGTTACTAGTTTATCAGTGGTTAGTTTCTAAACCCTCCCTTTTTTCCTAAAGTGGCACCTGAACTATTTGTACACAAAAGTATACTAATAAAATGTGAATCAGTCTTATAAACCCCATTGCAATCAGTCATAAGCTTGGACAAAAATGTGTCTGTTAATAAATTGTGCCTCAGTCCTGTAAACTCCACTCTATTGGTGAATATGAACAAATTCATAATCTTCATGTCTTTTTGCATCTGTGCTTAAAGCACAGTTGTAGATAATGTGGTAACCTCTGATTATTCTTCCATGGAGTTGCTATAACAATTATTATCTATTAGAATTTTATAACAATCACTATCTATTAGAATTCTAATTGTTCACTACAATCAGAAAAATCAACCCAAATATTCCTGAAAGGATTGCAATTATGAAAAATATTTATACATTGTCCACTAGTATTCCTGTAAGATTAAAATCAAAGGGCCCAGAAAATAGTGAAGCAAGGCTGATTACAACAAAAGGTAATTTTCAAGAGCTATACATAAATCACTCTAATGTTTCAAAAGAAACTTCTAAAATTTATGTCATCCCTTTATATATGATGCTTCATAATTTCATAGGGAATTAAGATTTATCTAAAATTAAGTATTATACCTAAACATTAAAGTAAAAAAGAAGAAACAGGTCTTCCTCTCTCCCTATTTTTAAATATTTTTTGAAAGAGCTGGGAATTCTGGAGAGCCATTCTGCTTCTTAAGGTTACTCAAAATAGGAAAGAGCTTAATTGAAGAGCAGTAAGTAACCAGAGTTATTTACTTAAAACAGATACTTTCAGAATTGACTTCTCTTACGTTTTATCTTTCCATTGTGAACCTTTTACCTAAGGTGAATGGAGCACAAAAATGTTTTGTAGTATTTTATATTCTTTGTCATCTTTAGTGATTTGAGAGTTATTATTTTTTAAAGTCTGTGAAGCATTTTTATATAAAGAGATTCTTTTAAAAAAAAGTGCTCCCAAAATAATTTTTCTGATTTTCAGTAACTACACCTTAGTAGAAAAAAACATTTCCAATAGTTCTTAAAGTTTTTTTTTTTTAGAACAAGATGTATAAGCCATCAAGATTTCATATTTAAAGCACTTGAGCCAAGCTATTTTTATACAGAAAAAATTAAGTATTTTTCAGAGTATTAAGTATAAAGGAGTATTTTCAAGTTTTGAATCTCTGGACAATCCAAATAATGGGCTATACCCTTTACATTCTAAGCAGCTTTATCTCCTTGCTTATGGACCACTTACTTGAATTGTCAGCCGATATGTACAGGATGAAAATAATTTATATTGTTGGTTTATTATTTAGATCAGTATTCATTTTGCTATCTAAAAAGGAGATTCTATGATGAAATAAATTTGGAAAATGCATTTGCTAATTTCCTTCTTTCAGTGACCACACAGTATGTATCAACATGTTAAAGGCTCTGGTAAGTCCTGCAATAAACCAACCTACTTAATGTCCATGTTAATTCATCTAATGTTTCTCAAACTTAGTTTACCAGATAATTATTTTTGTTTTGCCTTATATAAAATGTGTAAAGATTTTATGGGACTCTACTAATATAGAACATACTTGGGGTATCTTAAATAAATGTTATTAGAAAAAAAAATTGCTGCTTAACCCTTAACAATAATTTAAAGTCAAGTGTAAATAATGTTTGAATTATCTATTGATTCAGTTGCCCATTACCATTATTGCCATCTCTTCTCTAGCCCCATGGGGCACAAGGCCCTAATCATAATATTACAGATGGTACAGCGATGATTTACAACAATAGGTCATATAAAAAAAATGTTATTAGGGACAAAAAAAACCCACCTTAACAAAGGGAAAATAATCAAAAAAGAAATGACTCACTTACTTAAAATATTTCTTGGCTATAAAACAGCAAGTGATGTTTTGAAGAGTAATTTAAATAACTCTGGGTTTCTGCTCTGTAAGTCTCAAGAGACAGAACTGACCCAAGATGACTATTGTTAGTGCCATTGTTTTGATTAAATGAACTTCACTGTGACCCTAGAGTGATAGTCTTTCCAATGAGAAGCAATGAGAATGCTCAAAGATACACTACTTTAGGAAAATTTTTCTCAGATTCTGCATGTCTCATGACCATTAGGATGGAATCCTGAGACACAATTAACAAATGTTTATATTCTAGATTAAGAGTGTGTGTGTGTGTGTGTGTGTGTGTGTGTGTACATGTGGGTACAGGCATATGCAGGCATGTTTTAAGATTTAGGATTAATTCAAGTTAGTAAGAATGAATATGTCTATCCCATTTTCTGGGATGTTTTTAACACGTATCACAATTTTTCCTCAATAAGGCTCATGTGTTAAATGTGAAAACAATTATACAAATTTTAAAAAAGGCATATAAATATTCACATGTACTTCAACTGAAGTATTTCCAACGTTTTTTGCAATAATTTTCATTTTATACATTTCAACCAGGCAAAAGCAAGTGCATTTTGAAGGAGATAACCTTACAGATGAGTTATCCTGAGCAAGAGGTAATTTTACTTCATTTAGCAAATGCAACTTAGTTTTAATGAGTGTATGATAAAGACCCCCAGTAAAGAAAATATCTCTTTTCTTACACCATGTATATAAAATATTGACTACTATAAAGTTTGGACTTTGTTAACTTTTGGAATCTGAGAAACAGTTTTATTTAAATGTTTAGTTACTTTTTAAAAATAAAAAATTAAAATGTTTTCTACCTTAAAGTAGACTACTTAGCATTTTAGTTTCTTTATAATTACAAAATGCTTTATGACAAGTTTCTCATATTTATGACACTGTAAGAAGTGATGTATTTGGTTCATATTTATGCTACTCCTGTGAAAGCCTCTATTTAAAACACTTAGTGAATATGATAAGTTCAACTTGAAAAAATGAGTAATGGGAAACTTTTATCTTGCTCAATTCTATTTTCAGTGCAAATATCACTTCAGAATTTGGAGCTGAAACTAGAATGTAGGTTTTTTACAATAGCATTTTTTATTTATAACAGTTAATTTCTTGAGAAATTAGATGTCATATTTCAACATTCTCCAAAGGATTCTATTTTCAAAGTCAATGCTGCCGTTAAATACTTTTCATAATACAAATATTCACTTCCTTTCTACAAACACACACACACACACACACACACACACACACACACACTCATTCACTTGTTGTTAGGATTTCTGTATATCTCCTATTTGTAAACCAGGTGACAACCTGATGAGAAACATGTATTAACTCCACCATAGAGGCTGAGAGGATTTTTGCTGCCTCTCGAATACTGTTCCATGTCCCCATTAACTTTCCCCACTGTAGCACTGGTTCACAAAAAGTTGTGTAATCCTCTATTTTCCCATAGGAAGCCCTGAAATGAAATATAGATATTGTTGGGGCTGAGGTTCTCTTTTTGAGTCCTAAGGTGTTTTCACACAAAAAAACTGAGAAAATAATAATTTAAACTGCCAAATTTATATGCCAACTTCTAGGATTTCCTTTCTTTGATTATATAAAATGACCAATTCCTAATATGTAAATAGGAAAGCCTCATGACAACAATATCAGTATATAATTATAGTAAAAATTAAAATGTTTTCAGTACTTGAAACATTGACTTTCTGGAAAATCTTTAGATACAAAAAAAAGGGAATTCATTAGAAGTGATGTGCTGGAAAATATAAAATTAACAATTTTACTCATAATTGGGAATTCCTGGCTTCTCATGTCTTCTCACTATTCACTAATAAAAATTCTCTGATTGAAATCTATAGGACTTATAGAAAAAACCTTCAGATTCCATTATATAAATTCTAGAAAATCAGTACAATTTTCAAGTTATAGTTCTCTTTGAAAGTATCTCATCAGTAAAAGTATTCAGACTATATATATATATATATATATATATATATTTAAAACTATGAAAAGATTTGTATTCGATACAAAAGATTTTAACACATTGAAAAACTCTGGAGATGTGATCAGGTGCTATGCATTGTCTTCCTGGCTTGGAATGACATCAGCAGGATGCCCCTGGGTCTGGGCAGCCTTGCGATTCCACGTTCCCTCTCACGTTTTCCATAAAGATGTTTAGATGTCTAGAATGAATGGTGCTCAGGTGCCTTAATGTTTCCAATTCATGCACGAAACACTCTGGAAACATCCCTCACCAGAACAGACTCACTGTTCCAGTTCCTGCAGCACTGCTGCCCACCGTCCCCCGACTCACCTTTCCTTTCAGCTGCCTCAGCCCTGGTCAGGTAGTGGTAGAAGTGATCCAGCTTATCAGGCTGCTCTTCCAGCGGTCTCTGCAACCACAAAAGGGACCTAACTTTCGCGGTCTCCCGCAGGGCATCCCACTTCTCCATCAGGGCAAAGAGCTCAGTAAAGGACTTATGATAACCATCTCGCAGCATGTCCACACAAATGCTCTTCTTGTATGAGTTCCGGTAACTGGGAGGAAGAAATCCAAAGCTCAGAACATTATTTTAATCCTTTAAATCTGTGTAGTTTTTTCCTTCTCTAAAAATTAAAGGTTGAATCACACTTTTTTTTTTTTCCCTGAGTTAAAGCTGAAAATTCTGCCTCAAACACTTGTAACTGAACAACTTCAGTTTAATGGAAGATGCCAGGAGCTACCCAAATATAGTTAGTTTAGTAAAATTACATTATAAATATATTAGTTCCAGAGCTAAACTCCCTTTAACAGGGACAGATAAATGAGCTGACAGCTGTCAGTCCATTCTAAAACAAAATACTAGTGACTGAGTTACTGTTACAAACAACAGAAATACACTGCTCCTAGCTCTGGAGGCTGGAATTTCAAGATCAAGGTGCCAGCTTGCAACTTAGCTACGATGAAGGCCCTCTTCCTTGTTCTTGGCGGGTGTCTTCTCATGGTATCCTCACATAGTGGAAGGGGCTAGGGGTCTCTCTGGAGATGTTTTTTTTTTTTTTTCTTTTATAAGGCACTAATCCCATTCATGAGGGCTCTGCCTTCAAAACCTAAGGACCTCCCAAAGACCACAATTACTAGTACTATCACCTTTGGGAGTTAGGATTTCAACATATGAATTTAGGGGAACACATTTAGACCACAGCAATTACAATATCCAAAAGTACTTGATACAGTAGCCTCCCAGTAAAACAAAACAAAAAAACCAATATGCTAAGCAAAAATTAAACATGCCATTCAATATAAAAAATGCACTCTATATTAAGTGGCTTCACTGTATGTTATGGAAGTTCATTCATTCATTCATTCATACTGAATGTTTGGTTAGAAAATGTTTATTAAAATCTATTACTAAGAATATTTGAAATATTTTCAGTTAGGATTAAGTTAATGATTTGTTAATAATTCACTTCTAATTTAGCGATAGATCATATGCAAAGAGACAAAGTGACAAAGGAATATTTCATTTAATTATTCAATGAATAACTATTAAATTTTCCAAGTGGAAGGCACTTGGAAAAAGGGTTCATTCTCATTGTGAAGTTTGTATTCCAGTGGAAGAACACAACCAACAAGTAAGTAAGCAAATAATAAATAATTTCAGATGATGGAAAGCACTATACAGGAAATAAAGAGGGTGATGGGATAACAGCTGTGTGGTGGCTATTATTCTACTTAATGAGCAATAAGAGGCCAAACCATAGAACTACTAATTATATTACACTTTTTTTAAAAAAAATCAGGAGACAATTAAGTATTTAAAACTGACATAGTGTGATACTACGAGCAATAAAAATTTCAGTGTGAATTGACAACAGCCTAGAATTAGTCAGGATACTCAAGTTTAAGCCCAGTTCTACCTAAGCTCCTTGGGCCTCATTTCATCTCATTTGTAAAATGTGCATATCAATTTATGCCCTACCTATATCACAGGATTCTTCTAAGAACAAAATTAAATTATGTAGATGAAAATGCTCTGAGAAATGTAAAGTCCTGCACTACTGGTTCCCAGCTGCTGGCTCTGCAATAGACTCATCTATAGAATTAAAAAAACAGGGGGAGGAGTCAAGATGGCGGAGAAGTAGCAGGCTGAGACGACTTCAGCTAGCCGGAGATCAGCTAGATAGCTTATCTAAAGATCGCAAACACCTGAAAATCCATTGGCAGATCGAAAAGAAGAACAGCAATTCTGGAAACAGAAAAACAACCACTTTCTGAAAGGTAGGACCGGCGGAGAAGTGAATCCAAAACGACGGGAAGACAGACCCCGGGGGGAGGGGCCGGCTCCTGGCAAGCAGCGGAGCAACCGCGCACAAAATCAGGACTTTGAAAAGTCTGTTCCACTGAGGGACATCGCTCCAGAGGCGACCCGGGGCAAAGCCCACACGGGGTCAGCGTGGCCTCAGGTCCCGCAGGGTCACAGAAGGATTGGGGGTGTCTGAGTGTCGCAGAGCTTGCTGGTATTGGAACGGGAAAGCCGGCTACAGAGACAGAGCCGACAGTAAGCTCGCAGCTCCGTGTTACCTTGAACCGGTCGCAGGCTCGGTGAGCTCGGAGCGCGGCCGGAGGTCAGGCAGACAGGAGTGACTGGGCGCTGTTCTCTGAGGACGCACTGAGGAGTGCGGCCCTGGGCTCTCGGCTCCTCCGGGCCGGAGACCAGGAGGCCGCCATTTGTATTCCCATCCTCCGGAACTCTACGGACAGCGCTCAGGGAACAAAAGCTCCTGAAAGCAAACCCGAGCGAATTACTCACCCCGGGCCCCGGTGTAATTCCGCCTGGGGCAAGGACACTTGAGAATCACTACAACAGGCCCCTCCTCCAGAAGATCAACAACAAATCCAGCCGAGACCAAGTTCACCTACCAAGCAGTGCGGTTTCAATACCAAGGAGAGCAGCAGAATTCCAGAGGAGGAGAAAGCCAAGCACGGAACTCATGGCTTTTTCCCTGTGATTTTTTTTAGTCTTGCAGTTAATTTAATTTTTTTCTTTTTCATTTTTTGGTTTTTTTTTCTTGCTTTCGGGTAAAATTTTTTTTTTTAACTGTTACCTTTTTCAATGATTTTTTACTAGTTTATCTAATATATATATTCTTTCTTTATTACATTTTTCTTAGGTGTTTTCTTTTTTTAATTTCTTTTCTTTTCTTTTCTTTTCTTTCTTTTTTCTTTTTTTTTCTTTCTTCCTTTTTGAACCTCTTTTTATCCCCTTTCTCCCCCCTCATGATTTTGGATCTCTTCTAATTTGGTTAAAGCATATTTTCCTGGGGTTGTTACCACCCTTTTAGTATTTTACTTGCCCCTTCATATACTCTTTTCTGGACAAAATGACAAGACGGAAAAATTCAACACACACAAAAAAACAAGAGGCAGTACCGAAGGCTAGGGACCTAATCAATACAGACATTGGTAATATGTCAAATCTAGAATTCAGAATGACAATTCTCAAGGTTGTAGCCAGGCTCGAAAAAGGCATGGAAGATATTAGGGAAACCCTCTCGAGAGATATAAAAGCCCTTTCTGGAGAAATAAAAGAATTAAAATCTAACCAAGTTGAAATCAAAAAAGCTATTAATGAGGTGCAATCAAAAATGGAGGCTCTCACTGCTAGGATAAATGAGGCAGAAAAAAGAATTAGTGATATAGAAGACCAAATGACAGAAAATAAAGAAGCTGAGCAAAAGAGGGACAAACAGCTACTGGACCACGAGGGGAGAATTCGAGAGATAAGTGACACCATAAGATGAAACAACATTAGAATAATTGGGATTCCAGAAGAAGAAGAAAGAGAGAGGGGAGCAGAAGGTATACTGGAGAGAATTATTGGGGAGAATTTCCCCAAGATGGCAAAGGGAACGAGCATCAAAATTCAGGAGGTTCAGAGAATGCCCCTCAAAATCAATAAGAATAGGCCCACACCCCATCACCTAATAGTAAAATTTACAAGTCTCAGTGACAAAGAGAAAATCCTGAAAGCAGCCCGGGAAAAGAAGTCTGTAACATACAATGTTAAAAATATTAGATTAGCAGCTGACTTATCCACAGAGACCTGGCAGGCCAGAAAGAGCTGGCATGATATTTTCAGAGCACTAAACGAGAAACACATGCAGCCAAGAATACTATATCCAGCTAGGCTATCATTGAAAATAGAAGGAGAGATTAAAAGCTTCCAGGACAAACAAAAACTAAAAGAATTTGCAAACACCAAACCAGCCCTACAGGAAATCTTGAAAGGGGTCCTCTAAGCAAAGAGAGAGCCTACAAGTGGTAGATCAGAAAGGAACAGAGACCATATACAGTAACAGTCACCTTACAGGCAATACAATGGCCCTAAATTTATATCTCTCAATAGTTACCCTGAATGTTAATGGGCTAAATGGCCCTGTCAAAAGACACAGGGTATCAGAATGGATAAAAAAACAAAACCCATCTATATGTTGCCTCCAAGAACTCATTTTAAGCCCGAAGACACCTCCAGATTTAAAGTGTGGGGAGAAGAAAAGAATTTACCATGCTAATGGACATCAGAAGAAAGCAGGAGTGGCAATCCTTATATCAGATCAATTAGATTTTAAGCCAAAGACTATAATAAGAGATGAGGAAGGACACTATATCATACTCAAAGGATCTGTCCAACAAGAAGATTTAACAATTTTAAATATCTATGCCCCCAACATGGGAGCAGCCAACTATATAAACCAATTAATAACAAAATCAAAGAAACACATCAACAATAATACAATAATAGTAGGGGACTTTAACACTCCCCTCACTGAAATGGACAGATCATCCAAGCAAAAGATCAGCAAGGAAATAAAGGCCTTAAACGACACACTGGACCAGATGGACATCACAGATATATTCAGAACATTTCATCCCAAAGCAACAGAATACACATTCTTCTCTAGTGCACATGGAACATTCTCCAGAATAGATCACATCCTCGGTCCTAAATCAGGACTCAATCGATATCAAAAGATTGGGATCATTCCCTGCATATTTTCAGACCACAATGCTCTAAAGCTAGAACTCAACCACAAAAGGAAGTTTGAAAAGAATCCAAATACATGGAGACTAAACAGCATCCTTCTAAAGAATGAATGGGTCAACCGGGAAATTAAAGAAGAATTGAAAAAAATCATGGAAACAAATGATAATGAAAATACAACGGTTCAAAATCTGTGGGACACAACAAAGGCAGTCCTGAGAGGAAAATATATAGCGGTAACAAGCCTTTCTCAAGAAACAAGAAAGGTCTCAGGTACACAATCTAACCCTACACCTAAAGGAGCTGGAGAAAGAACAAGAAAGAAACCCTAAGCCCAGCAGGAGAAGAGAAATCATAAAGATCAGAGCAGAAATCAATGAAATAGAAACCAAAAAAACAATAGAGCAAATCAACGAAACTAGGAGCTGGTTCTTGGAAAGAATTAATAAAATTGATAAACCCCTGGCCCGACTTATCAAAAAGAAAAGAGAAAAGACCCAAATAAATAAAATCATGAATGAAAGAGGAGAGATCACAACTAACACCAAAGAAATACAAACTATTATAAAAACATACTATGAGCAACTCTACGCCAATAAATTTGACAATCTGGAAGAAATGGATGCATTCCTAGAAACATATAAACTACCACAACTGAACCAGGAAGAGATAGAAAGCCTAAACAGACCCATAACCAGTAAGGAGATTGAAACAGTCATTAAAAATCTCCAAACAAACAAAAGCCCAGGGCCAGACGGCTTCCCGGGGGAATTCTACCAAACATTTAAAGAAGAACTAATTCCTATTCTCCTGAAACTGTTCTAAAAAATAGAAATGGAAGGAAAACTTCCAAACTCATTTTATGAGGCCAGCATCACCTTGATCCCAAAACCAGACAAGGATCCCACCAAAAAAGAGAGCTATAGACCAATATCCTTGATGAACACAGATGCGAAAATACTCAACAAAATACTAGCCAATAGGATTCAACAGTACATTAAAAAGATTATTCACCACGACTAAGTGGGATTTATTCCAGGGCTGCAAGGTTGGTTCAACATCCGCAAATCAGTCAATGTGATACAACACATCAATAAAAGAAAGAACAAGAACCATATGATACTCTCAATAGATGCTGAAAAAGCATTTGACAAAGTACAGCATCCCTTTTTGATCAAAACTCTTCAAAGTGTAGGGATAGAGGACACAAACCTCAATATCATCAAAGCCATCTATGAAAACCCCACCGCAAATATCATTCTCAATGGAGAAAAACTGAAAGCTTTTCCGCTAAGGTCAAGAACATGGCAGGGATGTCCATCACCACTGCTATTCAACATAGTACTAGAGGTCCTAGCCTCAGCAATCAGACAACAAAAGGAAATTAAAGGCATCCAAATCGGCAAAGAAGAAGTCAAATTATCACTCTTCGCAGATGATATGATACTATATGTGGAAAACCCAGAAGACTCCACTCCAAAACTGCTAGAACTTATAGAGGAATTCAGTAAAGTGTCAGGATATAAAATCAATGCACAGAAATCAGTTGTATTTCTCTAAACCAACAACAAGACAGAAGAAAGAGAAATTAAGGAGTCAATCCCATTTACAATTGCATCCAAAACCATAAGATACCTAGGAATAAACCTAACCAAAGAGGCACAGAATCTATACTCAGAAAACTATAAAGTACTCATGAAAGAAATTGAGGAAGACACAAAGAAATGGAAAAATGTTCCATGCTCCTTGATTGGAAGAATAAATATTGTGAAAATGTCTATGCTACCTAAAGCAATCTACACATTTAATGCAATTCCTCTATTACAAAGCTGTCATCATCAAGACAGCATGGTACTGGCACAAAAACAGACACATAGATCAATGGAACAGAATAGAGAGCCCAGAAATAGACCCTCAACTCTATGGTCAACTAATCTTTGACAACGTAGGAAAGAATGTCCAATGGAAAAAAGACAGCCTCTTCAATAAATGGTGCTGGGAAAATTGGACAGCCACATGCAGAAAAATGAAATTGGACCATTTCCTTACACCACACACAAAAATAGACTCAAAATGGATGAAGGACCTCAATGTGCGAAAGGAATCCATCAAAATCCTTAAGCAGAACACAGGCAGCAACCTCTTCGACCTCTGCCGCAGCAACATCTTCCTAGGAACAACGCCAAAGGCAAGGGAATCAAGGGCAAAAATGAACTATTGGGATTTCATCAAGATCAAAAGCTTTTGCACAGCAAAGGAAACAGTTAACAAAATCAAAAGACAACTGACAGAATGGGAGAAGATATTTGCAAACGACATATCAGATAAAGGACTAGTGTCCAGAATCTATAAAGAACTTAGCAAACTCAACACCCAAAGAACAAATAATCCAATCAAGAAATGGGCAGAGGACATGAACAGACATTTCTGCAAAGAAGACATCCAGATGGCCAACAGACACATGAAAAAGTGCTCCATATCACTCGGCATCAGGGAAATACAAATCAAAACCACAATGAGATATCACCTCACACCAGTCAGAATGGCTAAAATCAACAAGTCAGGAAATGACAGATGCTGGCGAGGATGCGGAGAAAGGGGAACCCTCCTACACCGTTGGTGGGAATGCAAGCTGGTGCAGCCACTCTGGAAAACAGCATGGAGGTTCCTCAAAATGTTGAAAATAGAACTGCCCTATGACCCAGCAGTTGCACTATTGGGTATTTACCCTAAAGATACAAACGTAGTGATCCAAAGGGGCACGTGCACCCAAATGTTTATAGCAGCAATGTCCACAATAGCCATACTATGGAAAGAACCTAGATGTCTATCAACAGACGAATGGATCAAGAAGAGGTGGTATATATACACAATGGAATACTATGCAGCCATCAAAAGAAATGAAATCTTGCCATTTGCGACAACATGGATGGAACTAGAGCGTATCATGCTTAGCGAAATAAGTCAAGCAGAGAAAGACAACTATCCTATGATCTCCCTGATATGAGGAAGTGGTGATGCAACATGGGGGCTTAAGTGGGTAGGAGAAGAATCAATGAAACAAGATGGGATTGGGAGGGAGACAAACCATAAGTGACTCTTAATCTCACAAAACAAACTGAGGGTTGCTGGGGGGAGGGGTTTTGGGAGAAGGGGGTGGGATTATGGACATTGGGGAGGGTATGTGCTTTGGTGAGTGCTGTGAAGTGTGTAAACCTGGTGATTCACAGACCTGTACCCCTGGGGATAAAAATATATGTTTATAAAAAATAAAAAATTTAAATTAGAAAAAAAAAACAACAAATAAACAAATCAAAAATGCCCAGATTCTACCCACCAAGAATTTCTTACTCATTGTATCAGCTTAGGTATGAAATGAAGCACATAAAGAGGAGTGATGGGAGAGAAGTTTTAAAAGAAAAGATAGGACTGCAAAGCCCTGGTAAGAAGTCTGGACTCCAAGCTAGGAGTAAGGTAGAAGTAGAACCACTGAAGGGTCTGAGTTAGAGAAATGACTGCATGAGATTGCAGCTTGGAAAAATCATCTGGAAGGAGTGTTGGAGCTGAATTTTTACCCTCCCCCATCCAGCAGCCAGATGCATGGCACCTATTGTAACAGGGCTCATCCATAAAGAGAGTAAGTAAACTACATTCCTAGGGAAAAGGTCAAAAGTCACCATCTTGTATCAGACCAAAAACATGATATGGGGAAAAGAAGTAAGAGCATTTTATTTCTACCCTCAAGATACAGGAGGAGAGTATGAAGGAGGAGCAGTGAGAGATGCTCCAAAGGCCATGTCCTCTTGTTCCCCTGCTTTCTACCTGCCCCTACACAAGTCACAGTAGAAGTCACCGTATAGGGTTTCTCAGTAAAAGAGAGCCAGAACCAGCCATTATAATTTTCCAAGGCTGCTGAAGGTATGGGGGAAATGTCGTAACAGTCTATGGGCTCCAGGTATGACACAAAAGTTAATGGAAAGAGAGGGCTGGTATATCTGTCATAATGTCACTGGACACAACAAGGGAGTGTGTGCTAACATGCTCTTGTATGGGTTGTCCACTGGGAATTGAAGGACACAGCTGTTAACTCTGAGAATAAGAAGCATCAGGGAACTATCAAAGGAGTCAGGTCAATATATTTCCAGATCTGACAGAGAAGAATGAATTATGAGCATCAGAGGTGGAAATCTGTACAGAAACCCATAGGTTTAGAATGCATTCAACTACAAGTAAGAGAACTTGTTTCTTAGAGCCTTTAAAACTAGAGGTTTCCACTTATCACAGCGCAAGATGCATAAAAGTATGCATCTACTGGCCTTGGTTCAGTGGTCTGGCAAGTTCAGTGCATCTGGGATTACCTTAATCTTTCCCTCATGCTCGTCCCCTGCTGGTCACTGGAGGGCTGCTACAGCTTCAGATATTGTGCCCATCTTCAAGGCAAAAAGAAAGGGGAGATTGGTGGCACCAGATGTGTCTTTCCTTTCTAATGGAAAAACAAAAGCATTCCTATAACTGTTAATAGATTCTCACTTTGGTGTCGTTGGCCAGAACTTTGTTACATGGCCACCCCTTGCTGCAAGGAGACTGGGAAAAGCAAATATCCTGCCTGTCGTTGGACACATTTCTCTCCCAAGCAAAACTGGAGTTCTGTTAGCTAAGAAGAATGGAGAAATGAGATACCAGATAGGCACATTCAGTCCTATAGCAAGGTCCTAGATTAAGATCTGAAAGTAAATACTGACAAACCCCCAGCCCTGGAGTTGCCAGACAAAACTGGGCAGGATGCCCAGTTAAATTTGAATAACAGATAAAAAATGAATAATTTTTTTTTTGTATTAGGATGCTCCAAATATTGCTTAGAGCACATTTATATTTAAAAAGTTTATTATTTTCTGAAACTCAAATTGAAGTGTATATCCTATATTTTTATTTGCTAAATCTGGCAACTCTCCTCCCCTCTACCTGGTACCAGCACTGTGTTGTTTCTATATTAAGAAAATAGGGTGAGGGGAAGAGGCATCAGAATCCTGAATAATCTGAGAAATCACTGAATTGGACTCACATTACCTGAGAGGGACAAGATTAGATTTTTACACTAGGGAGAATCAAGGCTCAGGGCCAGGAATTAAAATTAAGTTATAAAAAAATAAAGGCTTTCAATTTAGCATCCTTGAGCTTGTGAATCTGAAATTTACACCTGATCCTAGTGAATAGCCAGGAAGAGAGAAGAATTGGGAACGGAAGCAGGGAGAAGAGATGGTGGTTCTGGAAAGACAGGCCACAGATGCTGAACCAAAGGAAAGGCGGAGGGAATGGACAGAAGTAGGGAGGATTCAATACATATTTAGGAAATAAAAATAGCAATTCCATAGTGACTGAGTGGGTGTTGGGCGTGCAAGAAAGGGAAGACCTAGGATGACAACCAGGTTTTGAGGTCAGATCATAGGTAATTGGTAATTTAACAAGTTAAAGAGGGGAATAAAAAAGGATGAACAGCTTTGTGTAAAGATAATGAGTTTGGTTCAGACAACTTGAGTGTGAGGAGGCTCAAGGGATAGCTAAGTGGTACTTCCAAAGCGGGGGCAGGTTGTGGGAGAATATAGGAGATCTGAGAATGAGGGGCTGAAAACCCAGCCCTGTTTCAAACAAAGTTTCAAACAAAACCCTGTTTCAAACAAAATCCAGCCCTGTTTCAAACAAGCACTGTCATCTTTGTAAGGTTATGCTTTCGAAGAAAATTATAAATAGGTAAAAATGAGAACATTGACATTAAATAATAAACACAAGCCAGGAGGCCATCTACATTCAAATCTTTTATCTCTAATCTCAACAGGAATGCAGAAAATCATTCCTTATTTCCTTCACCTAGAAGGTGAAAGTGTTTTGGTTGGATTTGGTCCACCCAATATCTAGTTCCACTTCCACAGGGAGCACTACAGAACACTTGGGAAATGACCATTCTCACACCCTGGGTCATCTTGGTGGATTTGATTTTAAAGACTATCTAACCAAGGAGTGGATCCACAGTGACCCAAATTAAGGCAACCAGTTTCTCTCCCATAATTTTGAATCTTGAGGCAAGAAACACAATGAAGGTTTAGAAGGTTGTTGGAGCTCAGTCATCTTGGGAGTGACATCCTGGGAAACATCTCAAGAGGTTCTTGCTACCAACATCCTATCAAGGGTCTCAGGTCTTGTCCTTCTCACATGAACTGGGTTCTCCCTAAATTCAGCTCATTACCCAAGATCCTTCCAAAAAATGGTTTCTACTTTATTAGTCAGAATCAGTGTCTGCTGCCTGTGACCGAAGTACAGAATGGATTCAGAAGAGACTGTATTAAAATGGTTTCCGAGACATCTTTCAGTCTCAGAACATCCATGATATATAACTGGTATCAATCTTTTAAAATTTCTTGTACATTTTTTAAAAAGATCATTCTTTGTGTAAGAGATTTCAAATACAGATGTGTTTTAAAATGCATAAATAGCTATGCTGATATCATCCTGATTTCCTATACACATTCATGTGTGCACACACATGCATGTATAGGTATGTCCTTGTTTAAGCCTCATTACTAATCTGAAAGCAAGAGCAATTAGTGATTTACTAAATAAGTTCCTACTTCAATCTTTGTAGTCAGTGCAAATTATTTCCTTTAATCAAGGTAATTTTCTTTTATTAAAACGAACCATCTGAAAAAAACCTTTATCAAGTCCCTCCATTACATTTGGATTTTTCAGGTTTTATATCTCATAGCAGAATCACAGGCAAAGTTGACTTGCTTTATGGAAAGAAAATTTTTCTAAACACAAATGGAAATATAGACAGGATTCAAATTTATTATTTTGCTATTTCATTTGAACCCAGAATTCTTAGTCTTTGGTTTCATTTGTAATATTAAAACCAATATTAGTCTAAATTAAAATATATTCTTCATAAGTATCAGAAGAAGAAAAACCTCCTTGACCTCAAAAGTTGCTATACTGGGCAGAAATTGAGAATTCTGGTAAAATTTATGTAGACTTGATATTATAGAATTTGAGGAGTTTTCCTGACAGAAAACATGCCATTCATAGGAGCAGAAGTTGTGACATTCATGGATATGCTGGGCACTATAAGTCTCTACCCTGAGGAAGACATCTGTCATTGCAGATACCTGAGGTTGCACCCCAGAGATGCAGCTGGAGAAGAATGAATTTAGGAATGGAATTAAGTGGTCATCCATTCCATATAGATTTGATTACTATTTAAAGGCATTCTTCAAAGGAGAGTCTGTACATTTTAAACTTACAGAAAAACTGCCCTAAAAGATTCAAAGATTTTTTAAAAAATCTATACATTTACAGAAAGTAAAACTGACACTTCGACAGAACTTCCTAGCAGGTGAATGTGTGGAGATGCTGAGAGATGAGGAGCTTCCTGTTAAACAGCCATGAGATTTTATATCATTTTAAAATTCTGTCTTAAAACATTCACAACAGCTACTTACAGAGTACCTACAATGTGGTAGACACTTTGTAGACATCATTTCTAACACAGGATAACTCTACAAGGCAACACGTCCATTTTCATAGATAAAAAAAAAAAAAAAAAAAAAAAAAAAACTGTCTTCAGTGAGTTTGTGACTTGCCATGTAAGGGACAAAGCCATACAAAGTAATAAAGGGGCAGAAGTGAAATTTCATCCAGGTTTCTAAGTGCAAATTCTGTTTTTTCCACTTTACCATATTGTCTCCTATTACATCAGATTTGTTGGTTTTTCTTCTCTTTCTCTTCCTCTACACATATTTGTTTATTTGCATTGATTGCTTCAGAATTTGCCATAATTGGACAATTACATGTAACTCTCAAATTTGAAAGCCACTGCCTTTGTCCATTCTAAACCATGTTTATGCTGACTTGGGAAAAGAGATTAGTATCACTCCATGACTCTCCTAAATAATGTTCTTCCTCAAAATAAGGAATAAGACAGTACCAACCATGGAAAGCAAATTAAATAGACGTGATTGTCACTCAAGGATATATGAAGTCTAATAAAAGAACACTGAGAAAGACATACAGATGAAAGGAAAAAAGCCCACACTTCTACAAATATGAACAACATGAACAAATGAAATGAATAGATATGACAGCTTACTTTATTTCTCTTATAGGTACTTCTATGAGTTATTAGATGGACTTTCAAAATCAAAATGAATTGTCAACTACTCAAATACATGGTTAATTATATTTAACATATTTACTTCATAGGACAAACTCAAATATTGTATCAAGGTGAAGCTTCATATTCAGTAAATTATTTCAAAAGCAGTTTAATAAAAAATCATACTTTAAAACAAGATCGTAAAATTTTTATTTAATCTGACAAAGATAAACTCAAAAGATATGTAATATCTAATCAAAAGTCATGATAATACTTTTATTCCATTAAATTAATATTTATAAGTCACTAGTGGGTTATCTATGTGTCAGTTATAACAGTCTTACATTCATATTGTAGGAATAAATGTTATTGGAATCACCTACGGGATAATTACATCGACTCTTAAATTAATACTTAAATAGCTTCAGTTAATATAATTTCCATGGAATAAAGTGAGTCTCTATTCTTATCCATACTATTCAGTGTAGGTAGATATGGCATAAAATTAGAATGGGAAAATATACGTATCTTGACACACATACTGATAAAAACCATATAAGTAATTTGGGTATCTTTTATATTTTTTTGTGAAAAGAATAAAATTTTCCCAAAAGCTAAAACAAAGATATGCCATTACCCTAGCCATATAAATATGTAAAAAGAAAGAGAAGTTAGAAAGAAAAAATATCAATTATATTTAAAGTGGCCGAAAAGCATAGAGAATTACAATGAAAACATAAAGTGTTTTTCTTAATATCACACATGTAAGTTTTGAAAAATTGTTAGCCATTAGTATTGACTATTACTGATTAAGAACTAACACTAATAAAGAAATAAATTATCACCACTCACATATATATCTGTGTAATAACCATTGGAGAATTGAGAGTTTTAGGACTTTTATTTTCCATGTACTTCAAAATACAAAAAGAAAAGTTTCATTATGAAAAAGCGCTTTTTAAATTTAAAGGATTTCCAATAAGTTGACTGGTCTCTGGGGGCATCTACTGGAAATTTAGCAAACTGCAGTCACATCATGTAAATTTGATTAACTTTCATTATCCATCTTAATACAGATATTATTTTAATTGATATGTAAATAAGGTGACACTCAAAGAAGATAAATGTAAAGTTATGCATGGTATTCTATCTCATCCATCTGGAAACAACAAAATATGTAGCTGTCTATGAGATCAGTTAACAAATACTGAACTGTTAAAAATGTAAATAGGGCAGGTGGCATCTTACAGATGAACAGTTTTCAAACCACTCAATTTTCAAACCACTCAATGTTTGGAAAAATTAGAAATATATTTTAGAGATAAACATACACATATTTAATGAGACATTTTTATTAATCCAAATAAAATACATAAAAAGCATTTTTAATATGATGGCTTCTTTAGAGCAAATTCATTTTGCATCTCAGTATATCCACCAATATAAATAACTTGATAATCACTGCTTATTTTCTATATGACTTACTTTAATTATTTACATGCTAATATCTCAAAAAGTAGAATTTGTTATACTTGAAATGAAAAATCTATTGTTTATTATAATTAGTTATTAAAAGTGAATTAGTCATAAGATGATCATTGTTATTAATTTCTCTTAAACATTTTAGGTGAACTTCCTTAAAGAAAAATGAATGATATAGTAAAGATAATATAATCACTGCAGTTTATGTATTGTTTTAACATATATTTCAATAAAGAAAAGAACTCTTGTAATATAGCATTATTGCAGTTCTGACTAATCATGTCATAGGAATTTTAATGTAACAGCAATTTTAACAATCACGATTTTCTTTGTGAAATTTATTGGTTATATTTGCTTTAAGAGAAAATAACTAATTTTGAAGGTATATCTATTGTTCTATACTTACAACTGTACCATAATATACTTTAGATGTTGCTATAATTTTATATGAAAACTCTCCTAACAGATTGAAATACATAACATTTTTGCTTCATTCCAAAGAAACACCACAAACACATGTGTTAGTTTACACTCTTTCTGAAAATCTCAGAATTGCCATCCAAATAAATGTGATATCACCTTTAATGTATAAATTGAAAGAACCTAATCACCATGAAAATGTTACAACAAATCAGAACATAAATGTTAATATGGCAGGATTTTTGTTTCGGTTTAGACTTAGAATCATTTTAAATAGCTGGACTTATTTGGTAACTTAAAAATAAATATATAAAATCCACCTCCCGAGAGGTTATGGAATAGGATTTTTGTGATTTTCTAAACAACTAGAAGTTTGCTAATTTGAAAGTGCTACCTATGTCAGTGTGCTTTGTATTTTTGAAAAATATAAATTTTTATTTATTAGTAATCAAACTTAGAAAGCCTAAAGCAGAATGCCAACATTTTAAAAGCATACATAAAAATTGAACAATACCATTCAACCTTTCTTTTTAAAAAAATCTAATAACTAAGAAATAAAGTTTAGCATATAATATTTCATAAGTAGGGTGATTACTAATATAATTCTTTCAAAAAAATTAAAATATTTAAAAATATGATTAGCAAAGAATTCTGCCAAGATTACAATAAAAACCCACTTCAACATGGGCGATTTTATTTTAGGACATATGGAATATTCATGTAGAATGGACCAAAGATTATTTCTCAGATTCAATTAGGTAAGAACAGATATTTAGCAAAATGTTAATCAGTCAAATAATATTTTTGCTGGTGATTGTTACCTGTTATCAGAGGAAAGCTATGGTCATTCAGCAGACAGTACAGACTGCAATGTTACACTGGCTTTAAATAATTCCCTTAATAATATAAAAGCATTTTTTTGCATGCATATCCTGTTAAAAATTATTTACTCAAGTGATTCTAAGTCAGTCAAATATTTGAAGTACAGAGATTATCATCAATGAGGAATGAATAAAATTATTCATCAGTCAATATAAAGTACTACCACAATATTTACCCGTGTAGCCGTAACAGACATTTTCTTTACTGAAAGATTTTCTCTGCTAGAAAAAAATCTCAAACTTAACCACATTTTAAAAAGGTTTTCTTTAGAAGTTTAGTGAAAGGCATTGGAAGAAAGATAGCTCTTTAGATGAGGCTAATTACACAATCTTTAACATGGTGCTGTTACTTGCAAACTCCCTTGAGAAACTCAAACTTATTTACAAACAAAAATGTTAAGCTAAAGACTGGACATGGGAAGGTATGGAATGAGTGTCATCGTTTCAGAAGAATTTTCAGGGAAGGTATTTTCACAGTGGAGCCCACTGCTGAGCCCAAGCACCTTTGGCTAAATGAGGCAATCATAAGGATATTTACTATTATTATTTTTTCCCCCAAATCACACTGTAACTTTCACCTATAGGAAAACCAATTAAACATAAGCTAAAAAATAAAGCCTGAAAATAATCTTAGTTTTTGGATTAAATCATAAGGATAAAAAGAGGAAATCTGAGTAATATAATTCTTTTGTAGTCT
Source organism: Mustela nivalis (assembly GCF_964662115.1). Taxonomy (NCBI): domain Eukaryota; kingdom Metazoa; phylum Chordata; class Mammalia; order Carnivora; family Mustelidae; genus Mustela; species Mustela nivalis. Next base: position 144,054,624 of record NC_139023.1, on the reverse strand, counting down.
GTGACCTAATACAACAACAATAAACATAAGAAAAAGAGAAGAAAAACAAAAGGTAACCTTTATACTACATGACTACAAACAATGGACTACAAACACCTATAAACATGAACATGCTAGCTCATCGCATCATGATGAACTATTACTATTTACAATTTTTTATTAATATAAAAAATTTACTATTACAATTACTATTTATAATTTACAATTTACTTTTTTTACTATTACTATTTACAATTTTTATTAATATAAAACCCCATATAACAGTTACTGTTTTTGAAATAAAGTCTTGCAACTGCTCTCCAAAATTTTTAATATTCTATTTTTTAGGAAATTTTGTCTCAAATATTATCATTTAAACTTTTTCCTTCAGCTCTTCATCAGTATCTCTTTATAAATTAAAGAACTATCAATTTTTCATAAAAGTTGAGTGAAATATCAACTTTTAATAAAAATGTAAAGCTGGAGAATACAAAGACAAAAGTTAGTAAAAACAACAAGTTGCATTGAAAAAAAAAGTTCAGCTTACTGTGTTCTTTTTTTACTAAAGTGTGTCATACATTTTATCTTTGCAAGAGTTTGACGAGTTTTGCAAGTAAAATTCTGTTTCCTCTACACTTGCTAATAGTCATGAGAATCTGTAGTTTGCACCTTCCCATTAAAAATGTATTGTATTTTTTTGAAATTATTCACCCCGCCTTTTATCCAGATCATGTCTTTGAAAGGAGGAAGTAGATAATAAATGGAATAATTCATGATTCCCCATTAAATATGAAACTTTCTTTTGCAGAGTTTAGAAAATGAAGTTCTACATAATGTACAAAAGTTGATTAGAACTTTTTTAACCTTTTCAAGAAAAAAACCTTTCACATTAAACAACTGCATGAAGAGGTTTCTTTGGAAAAAGTAAACCAATCAATTCTTTCCACCTATAGCTTTATCATATATATTAAAATGTTGTTCCTTCCCAACATATATTCCCTTATAATACTTATCTAGTTATTAAAATGATGGCAAGAAAAATAGTATACATGGGGCTAGAAATATGACAAGTATCTTAAAGAATGTAACCGATGTTTAAATTACAAAGGGAAAGTCACATAAATTAAAAATGAAAACAAAACATTATTCATGCTCTTTCCAGCAATGTAATGGAAGATAGAGGAAGAGTAAATAATAAAACCTGCATTTAAATTTCTATTATTATTATGACATTTCTTCTAATGTGGTAATGATATTTCATCATGAGAAGAAAATATATACTTTTATAAAATTTATCATTACAAACTAGCCATTGGTATTCCATTAACTACAGTCTTTTTTGCCTTTTTTTAATAAAATAAAAAAAAATTAAGCCAAGTGATTATTAGGCTCACAACTGCTCTCTCATTCTATATTTCTTTAATAAGAAATCTGTAGCAAATTTAACTGAAGGGAAATGTCAAGTTCTATTTTCGGGCACAGATGACCTCAATTCTTTGTGTTTTTAAGTTTCTATTGTGGAATAGTTTGTTTTTCACTAAACAAATTTTAATTTTTCCCAATTAAAAAAAATAAAGAATATATTTTATTCTTTCGAGCTTGAATACTTAAAAGATAACCATCAAAATGTAAGGCATGTGAAGAACCTTTCATATTGTATCCTCTTTAATTACTGTCACAAAGGAGGTATACAATGCACACAGGAACACTGAAGCCAGGATTTTTCACAGGCTTTATGAACACAATCATCAAACTTCTAAAACATACATTTAGTTTCACAGTTAGGAAAAACTAAATTAATAAAAACAAATGTAAATTGAATAATCTGATGCTCTGGTCAGACATCTGTATCTAAATATGTTATTTTCCTGAATGTTGTATTAATTTTATTGCAACTATCTCAAACATTTAGAAAATTCTTACTTGTATTAACTAAGAGCATAGGGTACATCACATCAAATATGTGCATTAATAAGAATATTGTAAGAACAAAAAGAAGCATATGTCAGGAGTAAAATAAAAGAGCCCTGAATTTGAACTTAAAAAAAAATATCTATATCTATATCTATATATATAAATATATATATAGATATAGATAGTAGGGATTATAACATCCTTGAGACAGAGAACATGTCATTTGTTTCTTTTGTATTTTCATATAATAATGCAAATGCCAACAAAGTGAAAGCTTGTATATTATTAATATCAAACAAAATAGAATTCAGGAGTAAAAAATTAAAGGAGCATATGAACAACAGAGATTCACAAACAGATAGATTTACTGAGAAATAGAGGAATTAGGAAACAATACACCTAATAACATAGCTTTAAAATTAACAGAACAAGGAGAAATTTATTTATTTATTTATTTAAAGATTTTATATATTTATTTATCTGATAGAGAGAGACACAGTGAGAGAGGGAATACAAGCAGGGGGAGTGCAAGAGGGAGAAGCAGGCTTCCCGCCAAGCAGGGAGCCCGGTATGGGGCTTGATCACAGGACGCTGGGATCATAACTCCAGCCGAAGGCAGAGGCTTAACCCACTGAGCCACCCACGCACTCTGAGAAATTTATTTTAAAGCATTTTTTCAGAAAATTACAAATAAAGTTAACGAAAAAAGGATCTGAATAACAATTTTCTAGCTTGACTGAAATAACAGGTTCAATCTAATTATTAATTACTGATAGCATTTTCTGTATGAAACTATCTACCAAATAAATACAGAATATATTTATTTTTCCAACATGCAAAAAATATTTATAAAAATTGTCCAGGTACTGGCCATACTAGAAATTTGATAAACTAATATCATGTATGGCATATTTAGTGAGCACTAGTAAAGATTCACTCCCCAGTTCTCCACCCATCCCCCCCATCAAAAAACACACAAAAATTATTTATCTGCAAATTTACAAATGTATTTCTAATATATTCACTCTCTAAAGGGAAAACTGCCACAAAAATGTTCATATATGTAGAATTGAAACAAAATAAAAACACTAACCAGCAAATCCTGGGGGAAAAGTCATCATAGTATTCAAAAAGAAGTTTATAATTTTAATGTACTTGCTAAAAAAAACAAGAACACAGAAACAAGTGAAGAAGCTAGCTTTTGACTCAGAGCTAGAAAAAAAAAATCTTAACAAAATGAACAATAACATGAAGTCAAATAAAAGATAGAAAGGGAAATACTAAAGGTAAAGGCTTAAATTAATCCAGAACAAAAAAACTGACCCATAAAACAAAAGAACTGGTACATAAAAAGACAAATATATCTTGGCAAGTATAATCAAGAAAAATAAAAAGTCACCAAAATTGTGTCAGGAATGAAAAAGGTAATATAGCTTCTAATTACAGTAATAACTAACTGTTATTGTATACTAACAACAAATTGATGTTCTCAATATTTCACATGTATTATCTTTTTTAAACTTTACATTTTTTATTAAATAGGTATTATTTTTATTGTCATCATCATCTCCATTTTACAGATGAGAAAACTGTGGCACAAAGAGGGGTTTTTTTTTCTTTTTATATAGAATAAGGGGAGGGGACAGAAAGAGATTTTTTTGTTTTTGTTTTTGTTTTATTCAGTTGAGAGGGAGAGAGAGCGAGCATGAGCACGGGGGAGAAGGAGAAGCAGATTCCCTGCTAAACTAGAAGCCAGACATGGGGCTGGATCCCAGGACCTGGACATCATGGCCTGAGCGGAAGGCAGACGCTTAACCAACTGAGCCACCCAGATGCCCTGGGGAGAGAGATTCTTAAGCAGGCTCCACACCCAGCATGGAGTACCATGTAGGGCTTGATCTCACAGCCCTGAGATCATGACCTGAACAGAAATCAAGAATTGGATCCTTAGGTGAGCAACCCAGGCACCCTAAAGAAGAGTTTAATTAATGAGCTGAAGATCGGAAACCCTGTGAATGATGGAGCTGGGATATCAACCCCACCAGCCTAATTTTAAGGCCTGTTATTTGCACTATTATCTTCATACTCCCTCCAAAATATAGAGAATGTTTCTACAGATATAAAAGAGATAAACATTATTAGAAAAGATCACACTAAATATAACAATCTATTTGTTATATTAATTAATTACATTTTTGTAATTAATTAATAGATAATTAATTACATTTTTGTACCCTGGGATCATGACCCGAGCCGAAATCTCCATTGAGATTATCATAAAATCTAGATTTTTATCTAGATTAATAGATACCTATATAAAATATCAAAATATCAATTATCGGTTTGCTAGAGAAGACTTAGAGAACTAATTATAACAATCTTTCCTCTGCCTCCTGACCCTTCTCCCACCAAAGGAGCAAAACTACTTGGTTTTATAGGGAAGTTCTACAAAACTCTCAGTGAATAAGAAATCCCCATCTCATCAGCAATGTTCTAGAGCACAGAAAAAGGTGAAGAATTCTTTAGTTCATTTTACAAAATCCTAAAAGTGTAGCAAAAGGAAAGAAAATTATAGGTTAAAATCATGCAAAATTCTCTTCCCCTCCCCTCAAAAAAGAACCTCTAGCAAAGAGAAATCATAATGAGTAAGTAGGAGTTTGTAGAAAATTACAAAATCTAGTAATTTCAGGATAATCTCAGTGGATGTTAGAAAATTATTTAGTAAACTTCAAAAGTCATTCATAATTAAGAAAAGGAGAAACTGGGGCAACTGGGTGGCTAAGTGGGCTAAGCCTCTGCCTTTGGCTCAGGTCATGATCCCAGGGTCCTGGGATGGAGCCCCACATTGGGCTCTCTGCTCAGCGGGGAGCCTGCTTCCCCTCTCTCTGCCTGCTTCTCTACCTACTTGTGATCTGTCAAATAATACAAAAAATCTTAAAAAAAAAAAAAAAGGAGAAACTAAAAAATGAATTCTTTATCTTGGTAATGTGTATCTGATAAATCAACATCTAGATGGTTGTTACCATTCATTGTCTCCATTTGCTTTTTTTTCTCTTGGATAAATATTTACTGTCTGGATTAATGTTCTGTGTCTCACACCTCTATAAATATTTTCTATTATCTTCTCTGTTTTTATTCCATGTGGTAAGAGATATCTTTGCCTTTCTCTTTTATCCTTTCTTTTAATTAAAAAAAAAAAAAAGTCCAGCAATCTTTATCCTACGTTTGAAGAATTGTTTTCCTTTAAATTCTTTCATATATCAGGTATGTCTTTGGGCATGTAACATTTTTTACAATTTCTGCAAGGGAACAAATTGGAAATCTTTTTGTTTTGTTTTTTTTTTTTTAAATAGGAAATCTTTTAAAGCTCTCCTTTTCAATTGAACATAATAAAAAAAGTAAAAAAAAAAAAAAAAGCTGGAGAACTACTGAAAGAGAATGATAAATCTCCTTTGTGGCTCTTTGAGGAAATAAGTGGGTTTCAATTAAATGACAATAAACTGATTTTGGTACCTTAAAAAAAAAAATAGACAAGGACATCCGAAACCTGGGTATACATTTTTTCCAGTCTTTTTCTGACACGTATTTCATCTCCCTTTGGTTGTCTATATATCTACAGTCCTGAAGCAATTTGTACAATTAAACATGACTAACATCTTTGCTCATTTAAATAAATACAATGCAAATATAGAAAAAAATAAAGCTCTCCTTTTCCCTATAGAAACTGTTTCAGCTCAGGTTGAATGTTCTCTTCATTAATCCTTTTTTCTTTTGTACTGTGATATTTTTTCCAATAACGGAAGATATTTGTCTAATCCTAATAATGAAGTTTTAGCTCTCTTAATGTAGGCAGTGTGCTTGGGTTGCCTCTGTTGGTAAGCTCCATTCTTAGATACATAGGTCAGGAAAGGATGGACAGGTTACTCCTTGCACCAATGCCATATGAAAAGGATTAGCACCAGGCATCAGCTTCCTGACAGGAACTGTTACTTTTCTTTAAAATGTTTTGCACCTATGGTATTTGTCTTTCTCTGACTGACTTATTTTGCTTAGTGTAACACCCTCTAGTTCCATCCACATCATTGCAAACTGCAAGATTTCATTCTTTTTTATGGTGAGTAATATTCCACTGTGTGTGTGTGTGTGTGTGTGTGTGTGTGTGTGTGTGTGTGTGTGTATCACATCTTCTTTATCCATTTCATCTGTTGATGGACATCTGGGCTTTCTCTATATTTTCCCAAGACAAATACCATATGATTTCACTCACATGTGGAATTTAAGAAACAGAACAGATGAACATAGGGGAAGGGAAGGAAAAATAAGATAAAACAAAGGGGAAGACAAACCATAAGAGACTCTTAAGTATAGGAAACTGAGGGTTGCTGGAGGGCAGGGGTGTGGGAGGATAGGGTAACTGGATGATGGGCATTAAGGAGAGCACATGATGAAACAAGCACAGGTGTTATATGCAACTGATGAATCACTAAATTCTACCCCTGACACTAATAATACACTATATGTTAGCTAAACTGTATTCAAATAAAAAAAATTTTTAAAATGTTTTGCACCTATGCTCATGAGGGATGTTATTCAATGGTTTTCCTTTTATATAATGACTTTTTCTGGTATTGATATCAGTGTAATGCCAGTCCCAGAGAATGAGTTGAGAAGTGTCTCTTCTTCTATTTTCTTGAAGAATTTATGCAAAATTGGCAGAGTGCCTGGGTAGCTCAGTGGATTAAGCCACAGCCTTCAGCTCAGGTCATGATCTCAGGGTCCTGGGATCCAGTCCCATGTTGGGCTCTCTGCTCAGTGGGGAGCCTGCTTCCCCCACTCTCTCTGCCTGCTTGTGATCTCCCTCTCTGTCAAATAAATAAATAAAATCTTAAAGAAAAAAAAAGAATTTATGCAAAATTGGCATTATTTCTTCCTCAATTGTTACATAGAATTCACCAGTGAAATCATTATGGGCCCAAATTTCTTTGTGGGAAAATTTTAAACTATGAATTCAATGTCTTTAATAAATATAAGCCTATCCTGTTACCTATTCCTAATGAAGTAAATTTTGGCACTCTCCTTCAAAAAATTTAGCCATTTCATAGGAGTTGTTGAGTTTATCAGCATAAAGCTTATTACTTAATAAGCATTTTAATATTTGTATAAGCTATAGATATATGCATTCTCTCTTTCATTTCTGAAACTGGTTGTGTCTTCTCTCTGCGATCAGTCTGACTAGAAGATCAATTTTATAATCTTTCCAAAGAACCAGTTTTTACTTACATTGTTTTCTCCATTTTCCTGTTTTCTGCTTTTATTTTATTATTTCTTTCTGGACTTTAAATTTGCTTTCTTTTTCTAGTTTTTTAAAATGAAAGCTTAGGGCACTGACTTTAAGCATTTTTGTTTTTTCTAAAATAATCATATTTAGATGCTATGAACTTCCCTTTCAGCCCTGCCTTAGCTGCATCCCATATATTTTGACATGCTGTATTTTCTTGTCATCCAGTTCAAAGTATTTTACCTTGCAATTTCTCCTTTGATCCATGAGTTATTTAGAAGTATGTTATCCAGTTTCAAAACTTATGGCCATTTTCCAGAGACCTTTTTTGCTGTTATGTCTAACTTTAGTCAATTGTTGTAAGGCAAAATGATTTTTAGGATTTAAATACTTTTAATTACATTCAAATTTGCTTTATGGCTCAGAATATCATCTCCTTTGATAAATATTCCATATACACTAAAAATAATGTGTGTTATGCTGCTGTTTGGTGGACTGTTTTGTAAATGTCAATTATTTAAGTTGATTGATGGTATTGTTCCAGTCTTCAATACATACCCTTACAGATTTTTCTACCAATTATTGATGCAGCAGTGTTAGAATCTCCAACTATAATTATGGACTCGTGTGTTTCTCCTTTTCTTTCTTTCACCTTTTATATTATGTCTTTTTTTTTTTTTTTTTGTCTTTTGAAGTTCCATCATTAGTAGCATAAACAGTATTACATTTTCTTTTTTTAAGACTTTATTTATTTATTTGTCAGAGAGAGAGAGAGCACAAACAAGGGGAGCAGCAGGGAGGGGGAAGCAGGGAGCCCCAAGTGGGGCTCGATCCCAAGGCCAGGGGATCACAACCCCAGCCTAGGGCAGATGCTCAACCAACTGAGCCACCCATGTGCCCCAGTATTACATTTTTTGATGAGCCAACTCCTTTTAATCATTATGAAATAGCACTTTTTACCCCTGGTAATATTGCATCCACCTTCTAAAAATGTTATTTCTACAAATCCTGGAATCTCTCATTTTTTACCCCTTCCTTTCCATTATGTTAAGATTTTAGTATCTTCTGTACTTCTACGTGGTTATTTCAAATATAGGAAAGAAATGTACTTAACATCCATCTTGACCTTGATGTTGAAGTGGAAAAAAACTGTAGGCTGAGCTAACTTTAAGATAAATCCCTAGTTTAGCAACATATTTCTTTGGCTATTCTGGTTGTAGGACAAGAGATTGTTTTGGACAAGCTTAAAAAGATTTTATGGAAATCTGTATCAGGATTAATCCTTATGAGTTGAACCCAGAGGGAGACTGTAGATAGTAGGAGTGATAGTAGGAGTTCAGGAGACATCTGGAAATCTGATCTTTGATGGAGGTCTGGTCCATTTTTTTCTTTTCCTCCTAGCTTATTCATTCCTTTCTCTCTAAGAATATTTCTTTTCTATCTTATTGCTCATGCTTCTTTATAACATTAGATCACTTTGGTTGAATTACTCCATTTCTCTATGCCTTGGTCTCTGGGAGTAACAATTCTTCACACAATTATTGTAAGGATCACTTTAAACAGAGACCAGCACACAGTATTTATTTAATATCTCTTACCTGTTACTATCTTACCTGAAATAAAACCTAGTTAAGAGATGCAGTATTTATGACAAACTGTCTAAATGCCCATTTTATTGTTTATTAGGTGTGCAAAGTTCTATTTTATTGCTCTATTTTTCTTATAGAAGGCCATGTAATAACTTTCCTTTGGAATTTAGAATCAGGAAAAAAGCTTGTCTCTGTGAAGAACTTGCATGTTTTCCTCTCATCAGGTAATGAGAACTTTATAGTCCATCACATCTCCCCTTTTGCCCAACCTGCCCAGAGGTTCAGACTGAAACTATATTAATTTTAATGGGCAGCATTTGTACAGACTTTTCCTTTATTTACCTCTCATTTTCTATTTATAATCTGACACCTGTGTAATATAAAATGTTAACTTTAAGTTTTTTCAATCCTTTCTAGAAAGAAAGCAAGAAATAAAGTGTTACTTTTATGTAAGTCAGAAGAGTGTTAAAGAAGAATGAAATACAATCCTTACTTTCAAAGATCTCTTAAGCCTAGAGCAGAGTCCTTTCCTTGTGGCAATTCACAGTGAGAAAGACATTTTCCACAGCAGTTCGGTACAGGCACATATATATTTTATATATGTATGCATACAAAACAAAAGTTGAATGCACTAATCCTCAAAATGTTCTAATCTCTTTATAAATATTAACTTAATTATTCCTTGTTATCATTCTATGAGCCAGGCCCTATTATTATCCCTGTTTTTCATATGAGGAAACAAGAGACACAGAAAGGATAAATAACTTGGCCCAAGTCAAGCAGTTATTTTGTCAGTGTCAAGCTGGGATTTGAGTCCAGGATGTCTGGTTTTAGAACTCATGCTCTGTTGCATTACTGCTGGTAACCTCCCAATATTTAGCCTTACTCTATGCAATATATTCTTTTCTATTCTATTTTACTACACTCTCTTTCCTTTTTAAAAAGCTAGTCATGGGGTGCCTGGGTGGCTCAGTCGGTTAAGCATCTGCCTTACCTACCTTCAGCTCAGGTCATGATCCCAGGGTCCTGGAATGGAGCCCTGCACTGGGCTCTCTGCTCAGCAGGAGCCTACTTCTCCCTCTGCCTGCAGCAACCCCTGCTTGTGTCCTTTCTCTCTGTGTGTCAAATAAATAAATAAAATCTTAAAAAATAAAAAGCTAGTCATGATCCCCAAACCCCAAGTCCCCAAATGGTTATGGGTCATAACCATACCCGCAGGGAGTCACAGTCTATAATTTGTCAAACATTAATCAAGAAGGGAGAAAAAAAAACCCTACACATATATGATTGTCAATGGCTATTCAGAGAGTTCACGCAGGAGCTCTGAACTCTACCCTATTGCTGAGGATGGCTCTAAGGAAGCCTCACAGAGCAAGAAACAGTTACCTGGAAAACAGAAGTTTCCCCAGTACACAAGGCATGGGGCTGGGGGAGGAGAAAGGCATTTCAGGCAGAGCACATACACAAGGCTATGAAGGGTAAAATATCATCATTCATTGATCCCCTAAGCATGTGCCAAGCACTGTATGAGCACTACGGATGCACATGTGACCAAAGCAGTCATGGCTCCAGCCTTTTTGAAGCTTGTAGTCTAGTAGAAGAAACGAAGTAGCAATGACAATGCAATGCTATGGGTGCCACGATGGGAACAGCCACTGGTAATGCAGCTGTAGTACATTTTATTACAGATATAGTCACAGGTTTATGGAAGATAGTGAAGCCATTTAAGAATGAGTAAGAGTTAGCCATTAAATGATAAGGGGAAAAAGCATTCTAGGCCAAGGGAATGGCAATGCACTCAACTGGTGAGATGAGAGAAACTGTGGTTTAATGAAGACCTGTGTAAACCCAAAGACAGAATAGTGTAATGGTTTGAGGAGGGGTTCTGGAACCTGACTGCATAGGTTCAACTTCCTGTTCTTCTGTTTATTTGCTGTGTGACTGTGGGTAAGTTACCTAATATATTTGTGCTTCAGTTTCCTAAGCTATAACTGGAACTAAGAAAGACTTTTCTATGATTAAATGAATTAATACACGTGAGACACTTAGAGAGGTTTCTGAGACACGGTAAGTGCTCAACAAATGTTAGTCATTAATATTATTTTGGTAAATAATAAATTTCAAAGTGGGATGGTGGAGACTACACAGACTGAGGTATGGTCAGCCTTAGTTAAAAAATACTGATTGAGTGCCTAGTATGTGCTGGGTACTCTTATAGGTACTAGAAACTTAGCAGTGAACAAGACATTGTCCCAGTTGCTCAGGTCGGTTCACAAGACATCATCTTTGGTTACTTCCTTTACTCACTCCCACATTCATTCTGTTGGTAAGCTCTGATCTCCCTATTATCTAAATATATTCTAAATCAAACCATTTCTTATAATTTCTACTAGATCTACCCTGGCCAAGCTGCCATCATCTCTCACTTGGGCTGTTACCCAGGCAAATATCCATGGAGCAGTCTTAGTGATCCTTTAAAAAGGAAGTTACATCACAGTGTTCCCTACTTAAAATGCTCCACTGATTTCCCAAGATACCTAGAATAAAACTTAAGCACTCCAAAATTATTCTAAGTAACTTCTAACCCCTTAGGAATAATGTGAATGTAATGAAAAAAATAAAAGGGCAAAAGAAGTTTGGAAAGATTCTTTCCCAATGATTACCTAAGAGTTTTGGAAGACACATCACTTTGTGAATTAATGCATAATTAATTTTAATTAAGAACTGAGGGGATCCATATCAGTGAATTTCTAACAACCAAACTCCTTAAAAAAAAAAAAAGTCCAGGATGAAACCAAACTAGCAAATCAAAACATATTGTTTTCCTAAAAAATATATTTCTTATTTCCCTGCCATATGAAAGACAGTAAGGTGAACAAAACAATACTTTGTTACTAAATTTCAATTATTTAATTCCAGCACAATGTAAACACACTGAAAAGAGTACCTGAAGGGCCTGGTCATTACTTGCCTTTCCAAGGTATATCCCCAGAGAATTCGACTTTTTTTTTTTTTTTTTTTTTTTTTTTAGAATTCGACTTTTTATTAGTGGCTAATTCTTTTGACTTCCCCTTTCAGATGTCATTTCACTGTGTTAGCCTCCTCTTCACAGTTTCAATCCATGAAAAATTAGGAAAATGAGAGTTTTTCACAGAAAACAATATAGCCAAGCTTATGAAATCAGACAATCCAATTTTATAGAGTCAACTGACTTGTCCTAAAGATGGCTCCACACTTCCCTCTTGATAGTAAAATACCATTTTTTTCTAGAGCTTTTCTTGTTTATGCCAAAGTTTGCATACATATACTGAAGTTGGTTAACCTAAATCTGATATCTTACTTAGTGGGATAATACTGATATTATTTTTAGTGGAAGGAGACTGTCAAGTTTTACCCAGGGTGTGTGGATTATGGTGAAGAAGATGTCATTCTTCTCTATCTAGATTTTCTCACAATATTTGATTTTAATATGATTTAATATGATTACATTAACTTGAAGAGAAGTGCTTAAAATATATAAAAGATGTTTATATAGCCATATGTAGAAAACAGAGATAAAGTGAAATCACAATTATACACACACACACACACACACACACACACATGCATATTATACACATACATATACACACAAAAACACAATACTATATATATTTATAAACATACACACTATATATAACTATATATGTGTATATATATAGAACCTTCTAAGATCAAAGAAAGTACAGATTATTTAAAATGATCTTAGAGAGGGGCACCTGGGTGGCTCAGTCTGTTAAGTGTCTGCCAAAGGCTCAAGTCATAATCTTAGAATTCTGGGATTGAGCCTCAAATCAGCCTCCTTGCTTTGTAGGGAACTTGCTTCTCCTTCTCCCTCTGCCTGCCACCCCTGGCTTGTGATCGCTCTCTCTCTCTCTCTCTCTGACAAATAAATAAATAAAATCTTTAATAAATAAATACATAAATATATAAAATGTTCTCAGAGTACCATTCCAAATAAAATTTTAACAGTCTCCAAATAATTTTAAAATGATTAAAGAAAATTATCCTCTATACATTTATACATTCTTTTTATTTCTTATAACTAGACATTTAAAATTTTTTATTTCAAAAGAGAATGATAATGAAAATAATTCTTGAAAAATGGTGGTGTAAGAAGCTCCATCAATCTGTCTCCCAACCTAGACACTAATTGTAATCTGTTGTAATTATTTTAGAGTGCTAGACTCTATTGAAGCTTTGCCACTTCCATGGGAAGGCTTGGGCAGTAAATTGTGACTAATCTGCTCAGTTTCAACTCTCAGCTCAGTGGCAGCTACTCATCCACCCAGCCCCATGGCAGGCATCCATGCACTAGGTTCCAGGTCCAGCATACAAACATGCTTCCAGGAACCAGGATAGGCAATAAGGACCCTGTCTTGGGGTTCTGTGTTCTGGTCATTGATTGTTCCTTCTGATCATGGAGAGGCAGATAAAGAATAGGGCAGCTGTTATTGCACATATACCTCTATTCTTATAAGCTCCTACCTTTCAGTCTGAAGCAACTTTCAGGAGATTCAAAGAGCTGGTGCTATTCTGGCACCATTCTTTTCCCCTTCATTTTTTCTCTTTTTTACCCTTTAAAAGACAGATGTTAAAAGCTAGGACATTCGAAAGTAAATGTACATGGCAGAATTAGTCACCACACATGCCTAAGGAAGACTGCAGGCTCAAAAAGACCTAGGACAACCTTAAAAGCACACTTCAGGCTACACCTTGTCATGAAGACAGACTACAACAATAAAACAAAAGAAACCAGAATCAAACAAAAACAAAATAGCAGCAAATGCTGTAAAAGGTGAAGAAACTGACTACCAGAGTTTTTAACAACAACAACAATAATAACAAAATCAAAAGGTATACAAACAGGAAAGTATCCCATTGAAGGACACAAAAAAATAAGCCAACTGAAACTATCCCTAAGAAAGACCAGATGATACAGAAAGAGTATTTGACCAAGTTCAATACTGTCATGATAGAAACACCTAACAAATAAAAATAGAAGGAAACTACCTCAACATAATAAAGCCATATATGAAAACCCACAGCAAACATAATAATCATGAAAGACTGAAAGCTTCCCTCTTAGATTAGGAATAAGGAAAAGTATCCAATTTTATCACATCTATTCAATACAATAATGGAAGTCCTAGCCAGAGCAATTAGACAAGAAAAAGAAGTAAAAGGCATTCTAATTGGAAAGAAAGAAGTAAAATGATTTGTTTCCAGTGTTGTAGAAACCCTATCTACAAAACCCTAAAGATTGCATAAAAAAAGCCATCAGAATTCAGTGAATTAGCAGGATACAAGTTCAATACAAAAAATTCAGTAGATATCTATAAACTAACAATAAATAATCTGAAAAGGAAATTTAAAAAACAACTTACAATAGCAACAATATATAAAATAAAATACTTAGGAGTTAAGTAAGGAGATGGAAGACTTATATAATGAAAACCATAAAATATTGTTGGAAAAAGCTAAAGAAGACATATCTAAATGGAAAGACAGACATATAAACCAAAATAGAGAGTCAGAAATCAACCTTCTCCTGTATGGCCAAATGATTTTTGATAAGGATGTCAAGACTATTCAATGGGGAAAGGACAGTCTTTTCACAACTGACGGCCAGAAAAGATATCCAAAAAATATGAAATTAAACCCTTACCTAACAATGTATATATAAATTAAAATGGATCAGAAAACTAAACATAAGAGCTAAATCTATAAAACAGAATAAAACTTAGGACAAAAGCCTTACAACATGGGTTTTGGCCATGATTTCTTGGATATGACACAAAAGGTACAGACAATAAAAGACAAAACAGATGAATTGGACTTCATGAACATTAAAAACATTCATTATCAAAAGATACCATAAACAGAGTGAAAGGCAACCTAAGGAATAGAAGAAAATAATTGCAAGTCATATATCTGATAAGGGATTAACACCCACAATATACAGACAACTCGCAAAAGTTAATAGCAAAACACAACTCAATTCAAAAATGGCCAAAAGACTCAAACAGACATTTCTCCAAAGAGGATATCCAAATGACCAATAAGCACATGAAAAGATGCTCAACATCACTAATCATTAGGGAAATGGAAATCAAAACCACAATAAGATACCACCTCATACTCGGTATTAATGACTACTATCATAAAAGTAGAAAAAAAAAAAACAATGTTGGTGAAGATGTGACAAAATTGGAACCCCTGTATGTTGTCAGTGGGACTATAAAATGGTTATAGCCACTCTTGTAGCAGAATGATAGTTCCTAAAAAAAGTTTAAAATAAAATTATAAATTATTTAGAAACTACACTTTTGGGTTTTTAATCAAAAGAATTGGAAACAGAGTCTTGAAGAGTTATTTGTACACCTATGTTCATAGCAGCATTATGTAGCTAAAACATGGGCGTAACCCAAGTGTTCATTAATGAATGAACGGGTAAGCGAAATATGGTCTATACATACAATGAAATATTATTCAGCCTTAAAAAGGAAAGAAATTCTTATGTATGCTACAACATGGATGGACCTTGAGGAAATTGTGCAAAGTGAAATAAGCCAGTCACAGAAAGATAACTACGGAATGATTATAATTATATAAAGTATTTATATGAGGAGTCAAAATAACAAAGACAGAAAGTAGCACAGTGGTTCCAAGGAGCTGAGGGGTGAGGTATTGTTTATTGGCTACAGAGTTTCAGTTTTGCAAGACAAAAAGAATTCTGGGGTAAGATGGTGGTGAGTATGAATATATTTAATGCCATGAACTGTACACTTAAAAAACAGTTAAAATGGGGGGCCCCTGGGAGGCTCATCCCACTGATTCAACCCCTGTGGTACCTGGGTGTTTATCTCCTTTTATCACTCTGTTCCTTGTTCATGAAAGAGCAATTTCCCAGATGATTTCCAAATAGAGGAGGGCCATTGTGCACTTCCAGGTTTATAAGCTATTATGAGAAAAGCCATGTTCTTTGGCTATATTCCTTACATGTAAAGCAATTTTATTATAATAATGGTAAGTTTAAGCAACTTGTAGAAATGTTTTAAGTGTTTGGAATAGCTTAACAGGCTGTACAAATTGTGTTGCATGGTACAGCATAAGTTAGCTTATGAAAAACTCCTTTTAAGTTGAGATTTAAAAAAAAATTTCTCTTCATTGGTTAGCATTACTAAGTTTGAAATGATCTCTTATTAAAAACTCTGAACATGATGAACATGATACCTAGTAAAAAGCAAAATATGTGACTGTACATATTTATAGAAAAGTGATAAATTAATATTAATACTTAAATCAACATATAAAGTTAATGTGAAGTATTTAGGTTATTTATATTAATTAATAAATGCTTTAAAAGCAAAAAAAAATCAGTGACAGTTAAATAGCTAAAGTGAGGGTTGTGTATATGTGCTTCATATAGAGAATCTCCCTTAACTTTTGTAAGAATTTCCCATTATTACTCTGTTCTCAAAATAAGTAGAGAAATCAGAAATTAGAGAAATCATGTAAACTGCTTAAGATTACACAGGTATTAAGCAGCAAAATCAAATTTCCAACTGAGGAAGAAATCAGCTCCCATAAAAGCCAGAGCTGTAATGTCACGATTCCTATGCTTTTACCTTACAAAGAATTTTTTTTAATCTAATAGAGCTGCTAAGTTTAAACACCATATATGAAAATATTTTAAAGCAAACTTTTAAAGGACATAAAGACATAAGTTACTAAGAAATTGGCATTTCTGTGTTCTGTTGACATTTGAAATATTTCCTCCTTTTTTATTTATTTAGACTTAGTTTTGATGAAAGTCTGTGATCTTTTTTGAACCTAGGGAAGAATTCTTTTTTAAAGTTCCTTCCAACTACATTTACTAAATTCTAAGATTTTAAACTTTATTCATATCAATATTCTTTTTTTAAAAAGTTATGGTCAGAACAAGTCATTTCTTTCCTAGTTTCACATCCTAGAGATCTGTTGCTGAAGATAACACTAGAATTTTTGAAAGTAAGCAAATAAATGAAAGTAAATAAAAAAGAAAGTTACCCCTCCTCTTTTCCTATTATTAGTTTCTGCTATTGCTTAATATTTTATATCCATGAAAGGGTAAGGAATAATCACTTCTCCATTTCAGAACATCAAAATCCTGTCTCTCTTTCTCAAGTCAGGAAGACCTTGAAACACAGTCTGCTACCCAGAAAGAAAGAGAGGCCACTTCCTTTCCCTCTCTTCCCTGCCTGTTCCTATTAGTTACCCAACCATTTATTCGGCAACTGTCCATTTCAGAAAGTTAATTTGCAAAACTCCATACAGAATTTCACTTATTACTTTACAAGAGAGCAAAATGTTTTGGAGTGAAAACAAAATGGTTTCACAAAATTATTTAGAAGTAAACAAGACTGATGAAGCAGAGGAACAGCACACTGGAAGGAACCTAAATTCCCACAGGGTTGGGTGAAATATAACCTGAATAAACGTCTTCACCCCCTTAAATATACTCTGACTACCTGGTCACTGTACAGATCCAGGTGCTAAATTTGCCTGTAACAAGAATATCTGTGGTTTGTAAAAGCACGTTTAGAAGACAATTTTGAAATAAACTTAAGATGGAAACTTAACATTGGCAAAACGCTACTTTAACTGCCAAAGTACAAATCAGTTCGAAATGAGGAAGAGGAGAAAGGCTTTAAAAGCTATGAAAATACATGGCTCTTTGTTTCTTTATAACTCAAACTCATTGAATATGGTAACTGACAGTTCTAATTGCCACTGTGTTGACAAAGTGATGCTTAGCACACTTCAGCTGATGATGCTGAAAGGTGCTCTGCAAGAAAGCAGTATCTGAGAGATGCACAGTTTTGAACTAAACCTATTCTTCTTCATAATAGAACGTGATATCTGCAGCAGAAAGTAATACTGAGCAGATTAGCATTTTCGGTCCCTTGATGATTTTGTTTATTTGTATCCTCATATACACAGCCGAAGCTATAAAAACTGCCCCCCAGAAATTTTTCTTTGAATCTACAAACGATACTTTCATTACTTAGCTACTCAAAGCAATTACAATATGATAATAAGTGACACTTTCAATCCTTAAAAAAAAAATACAATACTCTGACAATATAAGACAGAATAAAAAACAAAGTACAAAACCACAACAGGATCTTTCAGTTGTTAAAAGTCAGTCAAATACTATCGATGAACTATTTGAAGATTTATCTAAGAAAGTCAAATTGTCAATGTCAATTATATTGTACATGAGTACAAAATGTGGGGGGAAATGTACCGAGTAGGCACACAAATAACCCAGTCGCTTAAAAAGAAATGAAGCATACTGAAATTCTTCTGTAAATGTAGATAATGAAAAACCCAGAAATCCTTTGCTTAGGAACTACTTTACCCACTCCAAAGTAAAATGATCCCCCATCAATGGGTTTGGCTATCCCAGGAACAACTACTCTAGCTTGTCATGCTCAATTACTTGTTTAAATTTTATACCCCTACTTGTATACATAAAACACTTCTTTGAGGAATTAAGCTGCTATGATTCAATATTCAAACCAGATGAAAATATTGTAACCAAAGAATAGTCACAATAGGAAACCTATTTCATGGTGTCAGTCTGACCTCTTTTTTCCCCTCATTCATTCATTTAACTTGCAGGTGTTGAGCTCCGACCATGTGCCAGGGTACACAGAGTCATGGCTCTGTTCCTGTGCAGATCCATTCTGCTGGGCATGAAGACAGGTGACATGCAGGCTCCCAGTGCAAGAGGGAGACCAAGCTGCAGCAGAAATAGAGCCAGATGATTTAGCTGAGAGTAAACAGAGGTGGGATGAGGGCTACTGGATTATGAGGTCAGGAAATGGCAGACTAAAGAGGTCACATTCAAGATGACTGACACTGTAGGACAAGAAAGTGTCAGCAATAAGGCCACAGTGAATGGAGGAGGAGTGGAGAAAATGGGAGATAAAGTCAGAGAGGTCAGGGAAATCAAAATCACACACAGTAAAGTCCAAACCATGATACACCTTAGAACTTGGAAAGCTCTCAGAGGGTTTTAAGCAGGTGAGTGTCATGATCTAATTTTTTTCAAAAGATGACTCCGGAGGCTGAATTTCGGCAGAGTTAGAGGGGATAGGAGAAGAGCAGCTGGGAGACTATTCTAGTGATCTTGGCAAGGGATGATGGTGGCTATGCAATGAAGAGAAGCAGATGAAGACAGGATATATTTAGGAGTTACATCTGATAGAACATAGTGATGGATTAGATGGGGGAGCCTGGTGAAGTCAGGGTGCATGCAACTCAAAGCTGCCTTGGTGCCACTTGCTGAACTGAGGAAAGACTGTGGGGGATTATTTGGTCAGGGAGGTGAAGGAAAGTAGGGGTAAATCAAGAGTCCAGTTTGTGGCCAGATTAATTTTAGAGTGTCTTAAGCACCCAAGTAGGTATGTAAAGGAGGCAGTTGGATATAAAAATTTGGAGCTCAGTGGAGAACTCAGGGCTAGATTTATAAATGTGATAGTCGTTAGGGTACTGATGTACTTAAGACTGGATCCAGGGGGGAGTGCCACTGGAATAGAGGGCCTAGGACTCAGCCCTAGGACAACCCACCACTGAGGGTTTGCAAAGAGAAAGCCAGCCTCAGGAGGCACAGAGTCTGGAGGAAAACTATAGAACATGGCATCCTGGAAGCCACAGGTACAGAGTGACCATTGAGAGAGCGCTCAACTCTATCAAATGTTGTGAAGACGTCAAGCAAGATGAGGACAGAAACGTGATCATTGTATGTGGTAAAAATGGAGGTGTTAGTCACTCCAAACTGGGAGATTTCTGTGACTTCTGGGACCAGACACCTATCTAGAGTCAATTGATGCAGGAATGGGTGCAAATACTAAGATAGTGCTTCTGGTTGCTTTGAAGGGTAGAGGAAAATGGGAGAGAACCTGCGTGGGGGTGGGGGTGTGTGCAGATAAGAAGTCAAGAAAAATACTAAAGGAGTTATGAATGCTAGTGAGATTGATCCAGTTGAAAGGGAAAACGATGATGTAGAAGAAAAACATGTTTAAATGTGGAGAAAGTCTTGGAACAAGTAAGAGGGCATGGATGGTATCCAGAGCACAAGAAGAGGCATCATCCTGAGATGAGAATAGGAATTCCACCAATTTTGATAGAAGGAAAGTCACAGAGTCTGAGTTTACATATAAGTCAACTGGTGTGTTTTGGGTTAGATGATGAGTGCACATACATATTATGGGATATCAAAGCTAGTGGCTATCAATTATACAGTGAACATATATACAACCATCTTACCATCTTTATATATATGTAATATATATTACCATCGAAAAGAAGAACAAAGCAGTATATACAGACTTAAAGGTATATCTTAGATATTGCTTTTCTTGTTGAAAATTTGATTCATCAATTTCTTCCACTTGTATACTGAGGTTCTGTGAAGTACCAGTTTGGTAACTTTATAATGCCACCAAACAGAAAACCAAACTCAAAATCTGTCTTCTGTAGCAGGTTTCATCTGACCACCTTAGTTTTCTCTGATTTCCTCTATACCTTGAGGCTACACTTCACAGTACAATCAGCACTCATGCATTCCATTTTCTTTTCCTGTTCATAAATCTTATCATCTCAAATTGAGACAAGGACCTTATTATCTCAAATTGAGACAAGGAGACAAATATTGTACGAAAAGATATCACTGTCTCTCCCACTGTGAAAAACCTGGTATTAGATACGAAGTAGGCACTTAAATGCTTGCTGACCAATTTATCTTTTCAGAGTTGACTGACTAATAAAAAGTTTTACATAGCAATTCCTTGGTTAACAGAATATGCATAATTCCTCACGGTACCTGCTGAGTATTGCTGAGAGTGCGGAAATAATTCATCAGTTTTTTTTTACATGCTATTCAATTAGTTTGTCTGTGGCAAAGTCTAGAATATATATCAATCAAAAGCAGAAGAGTGAGCTAAGTACCAGCTATCTTCCTACTAAGGTTTGCATCCACTATCCTAGCTTTGGTCTAAAAACATATTCAGCTGCAGGAAACTTTAAGGAGAATGAAATTGTAAGGCTGGAGAATTACGTGTTACTTGTTTTCTGTAGCATATTATGGATTTGAAATCAATTCGGTAATACCTTTAATGAAAAAAATATTAAGAGAATAGTCATCAGCAAATCCTATTCTGCACTGCTTTAAAGTTTTCTTCAATGCAGACTGAACATTTAACAGATTTTAAGTGCTGTATATGGATTTCTAGCTTGTTAAAATATGTGAAGTATAAGTTTAATTCCAAATTTAATATCTAATTATTAAGTCAATTACAGATACTTGGATATCATTATATTTAAATCAGAATGAAAATATCACCTGTATATATTTTTCTTTTAAGTAATTTATTATCAGGCAATATTAACTTTTAATTTTATCCAACAGGTTACCATGGAAAGTTAATAAATTAACAATCAGGGGTGCCTGGGTGGCTCAGTGGGTTAAAGCCTCTGCCTTCAGCTTGGGTCATGATCCCAGGATCCTGGGATAGAGCCCAGCAGGGAGCCTGCTTCTCTCCTCTCTCTCTGCCTGCCTCTCTGCCTACTTGTGATCTCTGTCTGTCAAATAAATAAATAAAATCTTTAAAAAAAAATAGTCCCAAGGGTTTAAAAAAAAAAACCAACAATCAGGGCATTTAACCAAAAATCCCAGATACTACACATGGCAGTCAATAGTGTTCTGAGCAAGACAGTGATTAAAGGTATTGTAAAATTTTGTCACTTTTTAAAATAAAGTAGCTGCTGACAGAATGAACTATTCCATTTTCCCACACTATATGCAAGTTGACACAGATAATATCTAATAATATGAAACATATCAAGTAACTTGGAATTTTAGACTCTATGAAAAACTATACCAAAATATCATTAAGAAAACTCTTCCAGTAGACTCCCATAGCACTAGACAATATGAATTGGGAGGTTGTTTTAAAAACATTTGCTGTATACAATATTCTAATTGAATCATTTAATGAGTTTCATAAGATGTATGCATATTTATATTATTTCCATTTTTCAATGCCTGCATCTAAAGATCTGATGATAAGATGGTCACAAAGTCTATAAGCAAGAAATACTAAATCTTTTCAGCTATTATTTTAGGTTTTTACTCATTTCTCACTAACCTACAAAGGTTTTTATAGTTTTTAGTTAAACATAAGTTTCTAACTAGTGATAAAATGGCAAAGTTTATAATGTTCATTGATAAAATAAATCCAGACAATTTAGAATTATTTAAAAAGCAACTGATAAACTATGATGCATTCATTATTTTTGTGAGTTTTGGTGGGGGGAGGAACATACATTAGTATAGAATTTTTGTTTTAAATCACTAGGAAAAAAAGATATGATCTTTCTCTAAAAGCTTTTTTCTCCCCCATGAAGGCAATATACCTTAAAATGGAAGTTAATAAGCAATTAATGGCATAGACTTAACTAAAATATTACAAATGTGATAGTATATTATCTTGGTAAATATGAGAATTTTGAAGGCCATAAAATTAAAGACTTTGATATGTGTAAGATCAATAGATATGACTTATCATTATTTAATATGAGCTTTAATTTTTAAATGCCATGTTCCAGTGAAATAGTGTACTATACAGGAAAATTGAAATTTCAATAAAGAATCGAGACAAAAGAAACAAACTTTATATTAAAGTACTTTTAAGAGGTTATACTTACGCAGCAACCTCCTCTTTTGCCAATCCTTTGAAATTCTCCTCCAGGTAATGATCTATGTCATCTTTTTCTTTGATCAACCGAGACCTAAATGAAATGGAAAGAAATAATAAAGCACTGCTTTATCAAGTTGAAAAGCTCCCAAACATATAAAATGCGAGAACAGAAGAGCAGAAATATTTAAGGTATAATACCATATATAATAAATGTTCTACAGTAGCTATAGATTATTGATTAATAATTTCCAAATTTTCATTTTCTGGAATGTTAAGAGATAGGGAAGAATCTTAAACTCAGTATGCAAACAAATCAGCAACACATTAAAACAATCAATGAATTCTTAAGAAAAAGGGAGTTTTCTCCTCAAAACTTTAAAGCTCTTCCATTTTGCTCATGTTGCTTCACGTTATAATTTTGCAATACAGAAGTCATATTCTGTTTGGCCCAGGATTTTGAACTAAGAACACCTGCTTGATACAAACATGCAACATTTATCTGTTCCAAACATTACCAAATTTTGCTCTGAAATGTTGTTTGAGAGGGTTTTTAGTCAAACATAAAATTCAAATTATTATTTAAAAAGTGGGACTTTAAGAAGACTTTAATGAGAAATCTATTACACTGGTAGTGTATTTTTTCTCCAAACTCCATTACACCTTTAAAAACAAGCATGTTACTAACGTCTCAAAACAATGGGAGTATGGGACTAAACAAGCATCTGTTTTTACTCAGAAGGTAATAGAAAATCTTTTTTTTTTTTTAAGATTTATTTATTTATTTGACAAAGAGACAGAGAGAGCAAAAGCAGGGGGAGTGGCAGGGGAGGGAGAAGCGGGCTCCCAGCCAAAGGCAGACACTTAATCAACTGAGCCACCCAGGTGCCCCTGGAAAATCTTGATACAAAACTTTGCCTTAAATGGTTATGAAAAAAGTGTTTTTCTTCCATAAAATGAATACAAGAAATAGTGTTTTTTAAAATCCATCTTATTTTTTGGGGCGCCTGGGTGGCTCAATGGGTTAAGCCTCTACCTTCGGCTCAGGTCATGATCCCAGGGGCCTGGGATCGAGTCCCGCATAGGGCTCTCTGCTCAGCAGGGACCCTGCTTCTCCTCATCTCTCTCTCTGTCTGTCTCTCTGCCTATTTGTGATCTCTCTCTCTGTCAAATAAATAAATAAAATCTTTTAAAAAATAAATAAATAAATAAATAAAATCCATCTTATTTTAGAGATGTGAGATTGGGCTCCATTTTTGCTGGTTTTGAAAAGAAAATGGAATCTCAAGCATTATAAAAGGCAGGAAGAACAAGCTTTTCCAGATTTTGTAAATACTCCCCATTATTCAAAAGTAAAACTGAAAATAAGAATATACATATATCCTAAATTATGCATATATCAAAAAATTTGTTTTTCAAACTTTTTGAGAAGAAACTTTGATTTGCTGTTATAAGGGAACTTCCATGCTGTTTTAACTGCATGCATTTATTTTGGTTCGGGGACGTTGGTCTTTCCCAGAAAAACTAAGAATAAAGTATGCTCCTTCTCAAAACAAAGTAGTTTCATAATACTTTGATCATTTGCCTTGTCGGAAGGGAAAATTTGGCATATAAAGAAAATAATCAAATCTACATGTGCAAATTATTTATATCAATAAATAATATGCATCACTATGACTCAATAAAACCATAAATGGCAACTTCTAAATAATAGTATCCTCATTAATACTTGTGACAAAACACATTGTTCTCTTCTATACTTTCCGGGCAGCAACTCTAGGAACTCAGCAGCTGGTCAATGTAGCAACAGTGTGATGAAGCATTTTTAGCCCAGGATCATTTCAGCACCTAAATCTGGCCTGCTAATTTACCCTAGTAGTGATATTGTGTCTTCCTCCCTCCATAACAGAAATTGGCACTCAGGACCTTGCAGATTGGAAGCTGTACACCTTTCACTCCTAAAGCCTCTACTTTCAGTTCTCCGCTACTGTTTTTAAAAGGAAGTATATCTCCAAAGTTTCCTGGGACCATGATATAATTAGAATAGGTAATAAAACAATCAAATGAGTACTAGCTTACTAAATAAATTCTTAGTATTTGAATGAGCTTCATTGATCATTGATCCTTTTGAAATAGCAAATTTGAATATTCTGAATATAACAATATACTCTTATCCTTGAACAATTTTGTTTTCTGAGATGTGCTATTGACATATCTCACTGCAAGAAATTCGTTCTATAGAAAAAAAGAGATGAAAACCGGGGTTACATACCTTGGAATTGTTCTGGGGGAACACGGCAGCTTCTGCCTGGCTAAAGATGTAAGCTTTGGGCGTGTCATGGGCAACGGGGGCAGGGTGGTCATTTTAGACTACAAAAAAAAAAAATATATAGAAACAGTATTTTAAAGAATGAATCCTTCAAAGACTCCTTTAAGACATTATTAGAGATCCACAGTCTGTCATCTGAGCTGAGAATGCCTCTGTGTGTAGAGCTATAGCTCTATTATTCAGGAATGATAGTGAGTGGATTCTGCAGGTTGTTTCTCGTTATTTTCTTCTACCATCTGCCTTTTGGCCAATTTATTACTTGTCTGCATCTCTACCACCAAGTGGATAAGGAGAAAAATCTGATAAATGCATTGAATATTCAGACGATCAGGAGCTTTGGTATGAGTTTTGTTAAGGGACACGGTTGCAATTAGAGTGAAGATTTTTAGGACAGCTCTGGATTTCAAATGCTCATGCTTTGCTTTCCCGTTACAATCAATAATTGAAAATTGCTCATACTTTGCTGTTTTCTAAAAACTTTCTTACTCACAAATAAAGGCTTTTCCTTAGAAGTGATGGGTGCTAAGACTGATTCTCAACAAGCAGACAGCTGCCCCAAGAGACACACAGCTACCATAGTGTGACAAATCACTTCAGAAAACAGAGGTCCAGAAAAAATTGTTTAAAACAACAATCATTTCATTATCTTTCACACTTTTTTGTGGGTCAGCAATTTAGAACAGGGTGCAATGGGATGGCTTTTCTCTACACCATGATGCTGAGCCTCTTCTGGGAAGTCTCAGAAGCTTGGGGATAAATCAGGGGTGTTGGGGTGGGGGGTCAGGAATCATCTGTAAGTGTCTTATTTCATATATGTGATATTCAATACTATTAGCTGGGACCTTAACTGGGCTGTTTGCTAGAACATCACGCATAGCTACCTGTAGGGCTTGGGCTTCCTCACAGCATAGCAGCCTCAGATTTCTCAAGTGGCAGTTCAGTACTCCAAAGGCAAGGATGCCAAAGAAAAGCCAGGCAGAAACTATAGCCACTTGCAGAGTCCAGCCTTGGAAGTCATATAACATCCCTTCTACTGTGATAAAAGATCTGTTCATAGTCAAGGCTAACGAACATCAATTCACCCACTGAGGGGAGAGCATCAACTCCACATGGTATGAAGAGAATGTGGGATGAGAGATATTGTTGTGGCCATCTTGAGGAAATGCAAGGTGTCAGAGTGAGGAAGGTAACTGAGCAATAATGAAGGTGGGTCTATAAAATCAAATTATCTAGGGGTGCCTGGGTGGCTCATGCAGTTAAGCATCTGCCTTTGGCCTGGGTCATGGTCCCAGGGTCCTGTGATCAAGCCCCATGTCAGGCCCCCTGCTCTGCGAAGAGTCTGCTTCTCCTTCTGCCTGTGCTCCTCCTCTCTGCTACTGCTCTCTCTCTCTCTAATAAATAAATAAAATCTTAAAAAAATAAAATTATCTAAAATTTACCTTAAATAGGAAGAAGTGTGGATGTGTCTGTGGACTTAGAATGGAGAAACTATCACATGCTTTAAGGGCTTTCAGATGCAAAAGAAAGCACACTTCTAAGGTTAGAGAGGCATCCACAAGGCCAGAGCCTCTTGATTCCCCCACCATGTCCACCAGTTTTGACCTCTATCCTTACCCTCACCAAGCAAGTGAAAGGTTTGTTTTAGGTTTTAAATCATTACTTCCAATAATTACTACCTATGTGACTCAGGGTAAAACACTATCAACCTGGGTCTTGAATATATTTAATAGATATTTTATTGAGCTACTACTTGGTTCCAGGTTCTGGTCTAGGTGCTGAAGATATAGCAATGACCAAAAAGATGAGAACCTCTGATCTCAGAAAATTTACATTATAGGGGTGGATGTGGGGGAAATATGTAAAATATATATAATGTCAGATGATGACAAGATCTACAGCAAAAAATTAAGCAGGGAACTAGAAATTATCCAAATGCTCACCAGTAGCAAAGGCATAAATAAGAGCAGGATGAGATAAAGTCAAAGAAGTTAAAGAGAAATTTGGGAGTGTTCCGATGGTGTAGGGTTTTGAAGATAACTGTAAAAACTGATTATTACTCTGATGAAGTTAAGAATCCACTAGAGAATTCTGAGCATGGGAGTGACATTACCTGACTTGCACCTGGAAAGGTTCACTCTGGCTTCTCTTTTGAGCTTTGACTGTAGGGGAAGAAGGGCAGACAACAGAGAGGTCAGCTGGGAGGTTGTTATGAAATCTGAGTGAGAGAGGACAGTTGCTTAGGTAGAGGTCAAGGTGGAGGTAGAGATGTGGTTAGACCTGAGGTAGAGATGTTAGCTAGAGATGTGGCTAGACCTGAGGTAGAGCCAGCAGTGACAGCCAAGGCACCATGTTCCTCTACCAAGCCATGAGGAAGCAGGGTAGAAGAACAGTAAGACTCAAGGGAAAACCTTTTGAAATCCAGTGTAGGAACAGGCAGTCTTGTGTTTACAAATAGAAGATTATTATGAAAAAAATTTTTTTACATAATTAAAGAGAAAATTTTAATGAGGATCAGTGTCATGGTTTACACACTATGGAATCCTAGTATTACCCAGATTATCAGGGCACGATATGATCCATGAAACAAGTCCACTTATTTTAATATAGTTATAGCTTACACACACCATGGGAACAGCAAATGTTAGTCCTCTCCTATGTGATAACTTCATAATAGAGTAACTTCTTTTGTAATTAAAAAAATCTGTTTTTCTAATCAGATGTCATATTAACTAGTTGAGTTACCTGGAAACCAGAACTAATTAAATAACCACTGTATGCAGAACATGTGGTAAGAAGTTATGGTCAAGATAAAGATAGATCTCAAGTACAGGCTTGAAAGGATAACAAAGGCTCCCCCAAACCCACCTCCCATGAGCCTACTTCACAGAAGCTATGAAGAGTCTATGTTCCAGAGCCTTCTATGTTACAGAGCAAATCTGGGCCATCTCAGTTCTTAACCCTCATCTGTCTATTCCTAAAAGGATTTCAAAATGGATTTTTAAACAGATGGAAGAAAACAAGAACTGTGTTTGGTTCAGTTGGGGCATTTCATCCTCTATAAATTAAGACTGTTCTGAGAGTTCCACTTTGCTTGTGAGGGCATTGTGGCAGGGGTGACTTTTACATAATTACAAGGACCCTTGAAAGTTACCAAGGAGCTTCAAAATGAGCTTCTCCAACTACTAGAAAGAACTAACTGCTTGTCTGCTTATAGACAGACAGAAGGACCAAACTCTAAAGCTGAATCCAGCCAACAAGGTGTATAAAAGACCCCCCCCAAAAGTTGGGCTACCAATATGTGATGTAAAATTTATCCTTTTTGATGTTTAATTGCGTTAGACAATTTTTGCTAGAAAATATAAGCACCTAATGAAATCAAATGCAAATGTTATACATGGAGAGAAACATGTCTTCTTTGTCACACATATGAACTGTGATTTTTTTTCAATATCTGAGTCGTTTCCTACCATTAAAGTTTCAGCTGCCAGTTCCTTCATTTTGCTCTCCTCTGATCTGAGAACATTAGCAGCAGGAGCACCTTTACTCTTAAATTTAGTTTAATGTAAGTATTGCAAGCCCTGCTGGCAAGCCTCAAGGCACGAACTCTGAATGGGGGGTGGTCAGAGCTGAATGATAAAGTGGGAAAAAAAGTTATTAACTGAGTGTTATAATAAATAGCACCCAACCAATCTATGTTGGAAAGTTTAAGCTCTGAGTTAGGGTAGAAGTTGAGCAGGCTCCTTCCCTGCTTTAAACCCCACATCCTACCTTGCTTATGCCCACTGGAAAAAAGGATTTTTGTCTTTCACAATCGCTACATGGCCACATAAAGGTATTTTGTTTTACACGATAGGTAACATGTAAGCTGAATGTTATGGCACATAATATTTGAAATGCATCAAATTTTTAAAGGTTCTTGCAACAATTTTTTTTTTAATCTAAGTAACTACCATATCTTTTTATATGTTCAGTCTTACGCTGAATTTTCTTAAAGTAGGAAGTTGGTGCGTTCTAGCATACAGAAGCAGTCAAGAGGAAATAGGTGAGAAAAAAATGCAAGCATGCTTAGGGGCCTGTCATTTTAGACTTCAATTATACCTATAGAGTAAAGAAAGCCTTTTGCTCTTCGTTAATATGAGCTGTATCACTTCCCTGGTGTTCGCCAGGCAGTGTTCCCAGGTCCTAGGTGAGCTCCCACTTGGGAAATGGGATTAATGCTTTGGGGTGACTGTCGTAGGCCTGAAGCAGAAATGGAACACATCCTCTACAATGGCGCTACGTCAGTGTTCTCCTGGCTCAAGACCACAGAGGAAATCACACAAGATGGGTGCTACTGAAGGAACACAAGAAGGGTTCAGAGCCAGGAGAATGGGAGGCACCTGTCTGGCTGGCACCAAAACCAGCTTTTCCCCAGGAGCTGAGGAGGAAGCAGTCTGTGAAGAGGACCCAGAGGCAGCACCCCCAGTACCAGCAAGTGGGCGGCACTACATGTGGCACCAAGAATGCTGAGCCGAAGATCAAAAGGCTGCCTGAAGCCATTTCACTGTTGGTATTCAGAAGAGATTTGGTGGATTCTTTGATCTGCTGGTTGGCTCTTCTATCACGGTTTGGCCCCCACATGCAAAGACAAATGAGAATGGAGAAATACAGGATGAAAGGTTTAAGAATGCTGGGTCAGGCTGTATGTGTCCCATGGTGAGAGTTTAAATTTCTGGCCCCCAAGTAAAATTCTTCAAAGAGTAATCCTCCCACCCACTATCCTCAGAGATGCCCTCATCAGGAAACACAGAGGAACGGGGCAGGCCTAGCACTGCATAGACAGGCTACTTGGGGAGTGACTATGTCCAAGGCTGACTACTCTCTCTAGACTTCAATCACAGTGGAATATAAGAAAGCCAATAAACCACAGGAGACATATTTATCATTTGTCATCAGGGAAGTTCAAAATAAATGATTTTGCTATCACCAACGAAATCACTTATAAGAAGTAGAACTGCTCACATTACCACCATAAGCTCTTTTGCTATGAAAGATTAGAGAAAACTACAGAAAAAATATCAATAATTATAGTCCTGAAAGACTAAAAGAATCCCATAATGAAGTGTAAAGAGTCGCTAAACGTTTATCCCTTGAATCATTATTTTTAGATGCTTTTAGCACACAGTGGTAGGTAATTAGGTGGGTAAGTAAAATAAATAGAAATCATACATTTTCTACTAACTGATATTTATTGATGGTTAAATCAAAATATAAAGCAGGGAAAGGGTTGAAAGCAGAGCGTGGTTCAGTTCATTCACTTACTTTTAGAGATTACTGCTGAAGGTCTCTCCAAGGCTTACAGACTTCAGCCTGAAAATCAGGAACAATAACAGTAGCAAAGGAGAGAAGAAAAAAGTTAAAAATTAGCTAATAGAATAACTTCTCTTCCTGTCCCAAACTATGAAATAAGATTCCTTCATACAAATAATATCAAGTACCTCCTATGTGTTTAAATGTACTTTTTTTTTTTTTTTAATTTTAAGGTCAAAGTGCAATCGCTACGGGAGAAACTAATCACTAATTCAGTGAAATGCCAGCACATCCGAGTTAGGTATATGCATTGCTATATTCCAACACAAATGAGACCTTAGGGATAACAATCTGACCTCCTGTCTCTTATGAGACAGGAAGTTAACTTGACGCAAACCGAGGGCATCTCAGTTCCGTGTCTGCGCCTACCTACCCCTAGACCGGACTAGTAACTTACTCCTCCGCCTGTTTCTTTTCCCACCGCCCTCAGAGGGTCACGTGAACTGGGAAGCAGGAACAGCGCCCATGTCGGGTCCTACTTCTATTCACTTCTTGAGATAAATGGCGAGGGCCTCTGCTCTCGAAGCGAGAGCCGGAGGGCACGGACTTGGGGAGGAAGGTCTGCCGGGGTCACGGAAGGCTCGCGACTACCGGGAGAACCGCCCGCCTCGCTCAGGAGCTGTGAAAGTCCTGCCCCGAGCTTCGCCCCTACCGTCACGAACCTCGGTGGACTGGCCCGTGGAACAATTCTGGTTTTCCGTTCCGCCGAAGTGTGTCCCCCACCCGCGGCAGTGCCGGGCGCCGGTGCTGCCCCCTCCTCCGGCAGGGGTGCGGGGACCAGGCGTCTAGAGAGGGGACGCGGGAGCGTCGTCCGGGTTACCGAGGGGGCGGGGCAGGCCAGGGGGCGTGGCTAGGCTAAACCGGGGCTCGGGATTGGGACAGCTCCAGATTCCTCGGGCGCGGGGGCGGAGCCTAGCGGATTGGAGCCACCTGAGGGCTGAGCGGGGCCTCCAGACCTAGCAGGCTTTTCAAACCCGGCAGCGTTCAGAAGTTAGACCGCTTTCAGAAATTAGTTCAACTGACCAAAGGTCTCCAGCTTGCCATCCTGAATCATTTCCTTCATGGCGCCTCATTCTTAATATTTGGCTACATTTCCCTGTTGCCCACGGGGCTAATGGAAAAGGGCTCAGCTTGGCTTTGTTACCCCAGGGACTTGATGCCACTTTATGCAGCTAAGGAAAGTCATTCATTTCCTCCTTCCTCAGCCTCTGTTGCAGTCAGACCCATCTTTTCCCTCCATAGATACATTTCCCAATTCTGTCTCCAGCAGGATAACCCAATTTTGAGTTGTGGTGAGCTAAAAACTCAAGATCTCTTTCATAGAATCTTCCTGCATTACTTTCTGTCTTACTATTACTTTTAAAATTCTTACCCGAAACTCGGTTTTTATATTTACATTAACTAAATGTCAGCCTATTAATCTCAACCCATCATTCCGTCCCATCTTTCACTTGGAACTGGAAGGAAGTGAGATTTCTTGCCCATTCCCTCATATGAATAGAGGGCAAGAGAGGGAGGATTGTTGCTTATTACTTCTCCAAATACAGATGTGCTGGAAAGTGAGGCTTTTATTCAGTGCCTACTGTCACACACCGTAAGAAAGCGACCCAGCAATATTGTTCACACAAATCATTCTATTAGCCACAAACTGATTCTGTTTGGAGTACAAACATAACCACAACCACACTTTTCATTCCAACATCTAATTTGCTGCACCAACATATGAGATTATTCCCACCAAGGAAGGTTACATCATCCATGCAACCGATCACTATGACGACCCATAACTAGGCTCCACATGACCCCCCACGGCAGTAAGGCCTGTTCTAGCTCATGAATTCAGCTCCCAGTTTTCAAACATCACCTTAACACAGCTCCACTGTGACCTCTGTAAATTCTGTTACCGCTCTTGCTGCCTCCCTTGTTTAGAGGTTTGTGAATTCCATGCACCTTCGTTCTCACATGAGGCTCTCCCTAGTTTGGCTTTCTGGGTGACTTTTTCTTGCCTCTTTGCATTATTCCTTCTGCCTGCTGCTTTTTCACTGGCAGTTCTTTGACTAATTCTCTTTCTCCTTCTGCTTGGTATAATATTTCCTAGAGCTAGGGAATTCAGTTAGAGAAGTTTGTTTGCAAGTGACAGAAAAACCTCAAATTGGCTTCAGTGAAAAAGCAACATGATTATTTTCCACAACCAGAGGATGCCAGCTTCAGCTGCAACTTTGTATACTCAGGGCCTTCTGAAAACGTTCAGGACTCTAGAGCACCCCACCTTTCATCACGCAGAATTAATGTCTCCCCTCTATACTCCTTCCTCTTAGATCAATTTTATGAAATGGGTATCACTTTGCAGGGGTCTTGGTTTATAGGAGCTAATCTCTCCTGAAAGACTGTGAGCTTTTTGAAAGCAGAGATTGTTTTATTTTTCTCTGAATTCCCTGGAATAGTATAGGGATTAGTATATAGCGTATGATCAAAAATGTTTATCGAATTAACGGAATAAGTGACAGGATGGCTAGAGGCTCCTCGAGCTGTTTCTTCCATATGTAATTCTTCTCACTGCTTCCTCTCCCACCCCCACTAGAATTGGTGAGGTAGGAGAGGATACAGTTATAGCTTGAATGCTAATACTAACTTAATAAGATCTAGAGTGCTCCCTTCTGATCTTTGCTCTGGAGAAAAGGTTTTCAGAATACCTCAGCACACAAAAAAGCAAATGACAATCCTTTAGGGGAAACCAGTACATCTTAACTACTCTCCCCACAATTTTTTCCAAAGTGTTTCTGATATCTCAATCATCACTTCAATCATCCCAATTATTACAATCTTCCACAATGAAAATTACTCTGAATCATGTTTTACTGAACACATCCCCAAGGAATATCCAAAGAAAGGATATATGAGGTAAAGTTCTTGAATTCTTTCATGTCTGACAATGTACTTATTTTGCCCCTGGTCATTTGGCAGCATTGGGCATTCTAGGTTAACTATCATTTCCTCGGTTTAGAAGGTATTGATTTTTTCTCCCTAGTATCCAATGTTAATCATGAGAAGTCTCTGCCAGTTTTCATTCTTTTGATGAGATTTTGTGATAAGATTTGTGTCTGCAGTGACAACCGCAGATGTCTGTAACTTAAAATGATAAAGTTTATCTGCTGATTACAACTCGGAACCATCCCCAGTCAGCCTTGGATTTTCTCCATACTGTCTTCAACAGCAGAACCCATGCTGAGAGGATTATTACTCTCTTGCCCAAAGCTCTGTTGGTTTGTGACAGAGAGAAGAAGAGAGTAAACTTCATATTAGCTTTTAAAGGCTCCATCCCAAATTATATCCATCATTTCCTCTCCTATGTCATTGGTCGCAAGTCACATGGCCATGCTCAATTTTAAGAAAACAGATAACTTTGATCTTAGCATGAAAGAAGAACCAGATCTCTGTGAATGATGGTAATGATTATTCCAGACCTATTTTTTTCCTTCAACTCAGGCATTTTTTGGATTTTTAAAAATTCTTTCTGTCCTCGCAATTTCAGGGAACTCTCTAGTAGAAACTGTCAGCTGAGTATTCACATTCTTCCTCCAATTTAGATAACTGTTTTCTATTTTTAAAAATTTTTTTCATTTTCTCTTTTTCTATGATTCTTGCTTATTAAATGTAGATCTAAATCTGTCTTTTTTATCCCTTTTTCCCCCACTTTCATTCTCTTTGCTTTTTTGTTCTAAAATTTGGACATTTTGGATGGTATCATTTTTTCCGTATTTTTTTGATTTTCTTGTGGGTGCAAGAAGTCATATTTCTTAGCCTTTGCTAGCTTTTTAAACTTTATTCTTTCGTGGATGTATTTGGCTTTTATGGATGTACAATTATTTCTAAATATATGAATTAGTTTTGTCCTGTTTTCTCTAAATTATTTTTTCTCTAGAAAATTATTTTTTTCTATTAATGTTGGTGTTTCTCTTTTATGTAGCTTTATGTTCTTTATTGTTATATTAGTTAGCATTATATAATTAGCTGCCAGGGACAGAAAAAAATTATAGAATTGGAATGGCACGCCACTGATTCTCAGTTCTTTAGGTTTTGCCGCTCCACTATATATGGTTACCGTTCCTAAGGTCACTCATTGTCCACAATGGCCCTTTCCAAGCTTATATCTGTATTTTATCTGAAGGAAGGATGCATAGGGGAATGATGGTATGCTTTCTCCAAAAAGAAGACTATATCCCTTCTTGCTACACATACCACTGGCAAGGACTTCATCCCAATGACACCTTTAGCTTAGAGGGCAATTGAAAATATGATCTTTACTTTGAGTAGCTTTATGATTTGCTTAAAGTCAAGATCCTACAACTATGGAAAATAAGAAAGGGTGGATAATAAGGGACCATCAGCATCAATCCTAAAGACGTCACTTCATATGTAAGAAAGAAAGACTGGATCTCTTGCGTGAGTTTCCTTTATTGTTATCTAAATGGAACTGTTCTCCAAGTTTCCTCCTTGGGTAAGAATTTCCAAAGCTCTGGATTAGATGGGCAAGTCCTGTTTCCTTGAGTTTCTTTTAGGGTTACAGAATAGGGAGCCAGCTATCCAGCTGTGCCCTCTATGCCAGAAGAAGCCAGGCCTGAGGTACCAACCTATGCACTGGAGAGTAAACTATCTGTTGAACGTTCATTCAGTCTTTAAGAAAGAGTTATGGTTTAAAGTAGTCCTTCCTGCACCTGCTCCCTGCCTAGAGGTGAGGGTGTTAAATAGGCGGTTGAGTGGTTAAATTTATCAGGTTCAGACTTAATTTTTTCCCCTTATTTTCAGCCAACGTCCTCATTTCCTTGCTCTTTTTTAACCCTGTAGATGGCAAGCAATGACTCCAGGGTTTCTACTGGAAGACTGTCCTCAGCTGCTCCAGTACTGTGGCTTGCTCTCCCATTTCATCCTTCACTCCCGTCCCTTCCACTGTGTATCATGAGACCGTTTCTTTTTGTTTGTTTGTTTTGTTTTTTTTTTAACTCTCATCCACTGACATCTACTACCTTATTTTCATCAGGTATGAGTATGTTTGTTTGTGGTACTTGTACATTTTTATTTCACTGGGATCTCGGGGAGGAAAGGGCCTCAATTTGTCAGCTTCTGAACCTTTCTCAGGAATGGAATGCTAAAGTAAGTAAGACAGAGGAAAACTTAAGGGGCAGAAAAGAAAGGAAGGGAAATTATAGGACAAAACTAGAAAATGTGCTGAAAAGTGACAGGGAGGCATCGATTAAATCATATGGTCAAGTCACCAAACTACCTGTCTTAAATTTATAATAGACAAATTAACTAATATAATTATCTAAAAACTTGGATCAAATTCATTTATTTGTGTATGGGTTGGCTGTTACATATTCATTTCCTCTTCCTAAAATATGTATCTGAGAAAATATCAAATTCCAGTGGGACAGTATTAGGTATCCTTATATTACTTTAGTTGGGAGAGAAGAATATGACATAAGAAGGTCAATTTCAGGCTTCCACCTTAGAATATGATTTTTTTTTAAATTGAGTTTATTTATTTGAAAGAAGGAGAGAGGCAGAGGGGGAGGAAAAGATATGAGGGAGCCAGATATGGGGAGGGAAAGATATGGGGAGATATGAGGGAGCCAGATATGGGGCTCCATCCCAGGACCCTGGATCATGACCTGGGTTGAAGGCAGACATTTAACCGACTGAGCCACCCAGGAACCCCTAGATTGTGAATTTTGAACATTAAGAAAAATAGCCTGAAAACGTTTGGCATTTATTCCATACCAGCACTGACCTGCCCAGATAATTCCTGCCAAGAAATCATTAATGTGGTTTTGGCCTTCCTTGTACATGATGCCCTTCGTCTCTAGAAAAAAGGTGTGCCAGGGATCTTTTGTTTATTTTTAGATTTAAGTCTTAATATATACTTTATTTTTGGGGGGGTAATTAATATTCCTTCTTGTTAAGGAATAATTGAAAAAATTATTGGGAAATAGAACTGTATATATTTAAAATGTATAATATGAGGACTTAATATACATATATACTGTGAAATGATTACCAACACCAAGGTAATTAACATATCCAGCACCTCATAATTAACTCTTTTGGTGTATGTGTGCTGAACTTCAGATGTACTGTCTGCAACTTTCAAGTATAGAATATTGTATTATTAATTACAGTCACTATGCTGTATATTAGATCCTCAGAACTTAGTCATCTTATAGCTGAAAGTTTATACCCCTGACCTACATCTTCCCATTTCTTCCTCCCCTCAATCTCTGGCAACCACCATTCTATATTGTTTCTATAAAATTAGCTTTTTATAATATTTCATATATAAGTGATACCATACAGTATTTTTCTTTCTCGGGCTTATTTAACTTAGCATAATGCCCTCTAGGTTCATCTGTGTGGTTGCAAATGGCAGGATTTTATTCTTTATTTATGGCTAAATGGTATTCCTGTGTGTGATGGGGCGCCTGGGTGGCTCAGGGGGTATTCCTGTGTGTGAGTGTGTGTATGTGTGTGTGTGCGTGTGTGTGTGTGTGTCACATTTTCTTTATTTGTTCATCCACTGGAAGGGATTAGATTGTTACCATGCTTTCACTATTGTGAATAATCCTGCAATGAACATGAGAATATAAATATCTCTTTGAGATACAGATTTTGTTTCTTCCTGATATATGCCCATGAGTTAGGTTGCTGGATTATATGGTAGCTCTAGTTTTTAATTTTTTGAGAACCTCCACATCATTTTCCATAATGGCTATACCAGTTATATTCCCACAACGGTATATACGGATTCCCTTTTCACAAATGGTCTTTATACTTCCCACTGGTCACATAGCCCAAAGCCCGCTGTGTAAGCTGGTAAAATAGGTACAGATTATCAATCTATATATTTTAATAAATAGTGTAGATTAGTCCAGAGTGCATTCAGAGGAATTTCAGATGTTAAAAAGCATATTAAATGTCACTGGTTAGTACATTTCATTTGTATCTTGGCCAGTGGGAGAATACCAGGCTCCAGGTATCCCTGGGATCAGTTGAAAGCTAACCCTACATTTGCAAACCAAAATCATAGGTGAAAAGTAATACCACATTCGTGGGGGAATTTCACACTTGAGAAATTTAAGAGTGATAATTCTTCCTGTATTTCCGTTTAATTCCCGAGTTAATTGGACCAAATAGATCTATGTTCTTAAGAATAAAAGAGTAATCATTGTGCTGCTGTTCATGATAGAGCCTTCTTGGTAAAGCAACGTGGGAAGCAGCATGTACTCCCTAGCTCCATATTTTGATTAATAGAAAAAACAGAAGAGATTTACTTTTACTTAGCAGGAACAGTAGTGCACGTTTATTTTCCAACTCAGTAATCTGTCAGTTTTGGCTCTTTGCTGCAAGTTAGTTCACAGGGACTTTAATTATCTTGCCGTCTTGTAGAATATCAGGTTGGATCACGACACTGATGGGTCGTTTAATAGAACCTGGAGAGCAAGAAATAGCGGCACTCTCTCTGCCTGGGTACTAGAAATAAAAGCGAAAAGGGACAATATACATCTTATGAAAACACAGGAGTTTTCTCCCATCGGTTTAGATGGATGGATACTCCAAACTCCACAAAGGACAATTTGTGGAAATCTGCACACCCAACCAAAATGCGTATTTGCATCTCTTTGGACAGTAGAGGCTGCCGTGAATCATGGTCTCTCGTCACATCTGCAGCTGTCACCTGCCTTGAGATAGTAACTGCAGATCTTATTTTCTGGCCCCAGGATCTGTCCTCTTCTTGTCCTTCCTGTCTTCTTCACAGCTTCACAATGATTTTGTGAACATCTGAAATCATTCCAATAAATTAATTTTTTTGAAGTTACCCAGAGTTGATTTTTCTTACTTACAGCTGAAGAATGTTACTTAACGTAGTTATTAAGAAAGTACTACAAATGAGATAAAATTTAATTAAAAAACACAAATTAGTACGTGTTAATTATGGATAATATAAATTATTCACACTGAACATTTTAGAACATTATACGTTTTCTAAAGTCATGGTTGAAACTCTAAGATTCTATTAAGAAATTGCATTAAAGATCATACAGAATTATATATGTTTTTCTATTGTTACATAGAGATTTGATAAAATTAGTTTAAAAATTGAGGCCAAAATATCCTATTTGTATAGTCAGATGATGATGCACATTTTTTTAACCTCGCTGAAAATATAAAATATTTTCAGGTTTTACTATTTCCTATTTGTAAAATAAATTAGGTGGGAAAATCTAGTCAATATTTATTGATCTTACATAAACAGTGCACTGCACTAGATATTCTAAGGTAAAACAAAAAGCCATTTGCTTATTGATGCTTGCAAGTAATAATTTTCATACTGAATTTAGAGTGGAAAGCATTTTTATGGATTGTACCAAAATGTAAAACACTCTTATAATTGCCCTAAGTGTTTTGCAGTTAAAAGAACCTAGAAAAATAACTTTTAAGATTCAATCAAATATAATCAGCACATAGTTGTTGAACTATGTGTTCTCAAATTGTCCCTCTGTTTGACAAGATTTTGTAAAATGCAAGGGAGCTGGAAAAGGAGAGGCAGCAAGCTAAAGGCACGGTACTCAGGCATGCTGATGTTAGGAAGGTGCATTGGAAAACTGAGGGTGTGGGAAATAATTGCCTTAAAACCATCAGCATCTAAGAAGGCTGGAAAGCCTTTAGGACCTAACTTGAAAACCTGTTACCTTGCTTGACATCTAATATATATTACCTTTGTTTTAAATCTAGTTTTGGTTGCTTTTTTTCTCAGTGGATGCAAACCACATTGTTTTTAATCCCAAAGTATACAAAGAGCCAACTTTCTTTTATGATGTCTTATAAATAGTAGTTGGTATTAAAACTCATTTTTTTCAACATTTTTCTACTTTGGGTTCTGTTTGGTGCATTCTGTTTTCTCAGACTGCTAAATCTGCCAGTTAAAAAAAAATACCGTTTGAATTTGAACATACATGCCTTTTGCTAATTTTATTTATTTTGTGTCTCCACACACTGGAAAAAGTTACAATGTTTTCTACAAGTGTAAACAAATTTCCACAAAACAATATGCTTTAGTAGTTGTCACATCTCTTGAAACCTTAGTTATGTGTGCACATCATAATAAACACACATGTGGACATACATATCTGTTTATTATATATACAAATATCATTCTGAGATATTAAGAGATGTATCAGTATTTTCCCAATGAATTCAGAAATGAAAATTTCCATTTTCCAAGAACAAATATCTAACTGTATATCTAACTGTATGGAAAATTTTAAATTCATGAAAAAAATTATAGAATATAATCATATTTTTCAAAGAATATTATAAGCCAGATGACAAATACCATATTTGGTGAAATTCTACAATAACTTCCAGTTCATTTTCATAGGAAAACAACTTATTAAATAAAAGTATACATAAAAGCTGAATTAGGTATCACACGAAAAAAGAAAATAAAGAGTAGCAGTGCTAAGTATTAAATTTGAAAGTCTAAATCCATTCATCCAACCATCTAAACAACCATCCATCTATCCATCCATCCATTCAACATTTCAAAAGGTCATGTATTCTGCTAGGGTAGGAATATAAAGATAAATCATGAGAGCGAACTCACAGCCTAGAAGTCAAGACAGATAATGCAAAAGAGACAACTGTTTATGTGTTTTCAAGTTCTGTGACCCATCTGTACCAACGTCAGAGCTGATGTTCTTCTCTTCTTAATTACCTAAGTCCTAGCCATCCCATTCTGCTCCCTAGGCTGTTCCTAATTCTCTCTGTTCCTGACTCATTACCTTTATGAGGTCCCCAACTTGGCACTCAGATCTGACTCTCCTATGATACTGACCACAGAATTCCCAGGCATTCACGCCTCTGAGTTACCTGCCTTCAGCCAGTTCACATAACCAATTATTCTAACAGAAACTGGTATGACACAGACCATCATGCCTGATGTGCCTTCCTGAATCATCCAGTCCTATGGATGGCCACAGCACCATGTGACAAGTGCTGTAAAGATTTTGGTACCTTGAGGAGGGACTATGCAGCTGTCCGGGACTGTGTGGAAGTTTAATAATCACAAAAGACTTCACAGGCAATAGTGCTTGAAATGTGATTTTTGAGCCTTCAAAACTGAGTAGAGGTGTGCCAGGTATACTGAGGAGAATAGAAAGGCAGAAAACATTGGTCCCTTAGATACACATGAATTCTAGAATATAGGGGCATAGATCTGTGGAAGATGAGACCATCCCCAAAACAATATAGCAATATAAAATTTTGAGCTCCAACCAAGACAATGAAAAACTGAACACACAATAACATATTCATTAATTTAGTATATTTGGGATTATAACTGGATAGATATTGATGTGATAGTATGAGTCATAGTCAGGACATGGAAAAATTATGAAGGCCCCTCAAGAAGACTGAAATAGTCATTTTTTAAAAATAAAGTAAAATAATCATCAGTTCTCTATGGGTAAAATTGGTTACTTATAGGAACACTCTGCAAAGAACCTTGGGTTACTTGACTCCAAAGCTAATCTCCTAAATTATGATTTTAATTAATTTTCTTTCCTTATATCCTATGATTACTAATCGTAGGTATAATTTTCTTCTCTTTGTAGAGTTTCCTAAATTGATGGAAGGTGTGCTCTGATTACCAACATGCATATTTAAGTTCTTTTGGAAATTATATTCTCACTATTAATTAATTAATTAATTGATTAATTATTATATTGTCATTACAAATGCACTGGCATTTGGCTTATGTGTTACCATGTGTGTTTAGTCATTTTTATGTGAAAGCCTTTAGTAAGATTGATCACCACTGCATACACTGCAGTCGTGGTTCTGGATTTGCAAAACTGAGAAACAGGTTTTTGAGTTGAGTAACCCATCCAGAAGGGGCCATCTTATGAAGGCCAGGTTACCAACCATTGGCTATCGGTAATACCTCTATCTTGACCCTCTTTATTACAATAAAAATTATGGGTTTATGTGATTTTTAAGTAACATAAGGGACCATCAAGGAAAATAGAAAGTCAATGAAATAATAACATAACAAGGAAGACAGAATTTTGGGTATTATAAAACAAAGTGTTAAAAAATAATAATTTCAGTGATTCTGTTAACAATTTTAAGTAGTAACATATTCACACTTTTTCTAGGGCTATCAAGTAATTGAGAATGTCTTGTCTATCACAGCAGCCATAAGAATGCACTCACAGACCACTGACTATAGGGAGTGTAATTAACTACGGGTCCCAACTACTGTGTTTTGAAATTTGTGGTCCCATACCTCTCATGGGTAAAGCAGAGGAACTAAAGCAAACCTGTTCTTGATTTCTCTGAAGGCCAACTTTGGCTTAATGATTCCCTATGGTTTCCTCAAATCTTCTAGCAGTCTAGGGTACTTTTACCAAAAATCTCTCTCTCTATCTTTTTTATTTGAGATCAGAAAGGCATCAGAGCCTGATGGCTCTTTTAGCCTTCTCCAGCTCCCTCCCTATTTTCTCTCAATCTTTCCTCAAATAAAATACTTGCATATTACCAACATCATCTTTGTATCAGCTCCTGAAGGACCCCGACCAACACTTCCAAAAATTTTCCTAAATTCTCTTCAGTGTTTTATGTCATGATACACAAGATCAGAATCTCAATTGGCTTAGCCCTCCCAGTGGGCAGAATATTGAATGGCAGAATACTGAATGGCCTATCCTCTTGTTCACTTTACCCAGATAGAGAAGGTGCTTGAGAAAGAGCCCACGCTGATATATGGGCATTGTCTGATAGTTTTCCTGAATGATCAGAGATCTGGAAGAGGCAAGATTGCTGACATGGAAGTTTAGGGAAGAGTTATATGGGTAGACTACTTAGTATAGACCCAGAGTGGACAGAAGAAGCTCTTAATAACCAGGTAGACATCTTTCCTGTGCAGTGAAGGTAAATTTATTCTAGCACTTACTCAATGATTTATGGGCAATGTGATCATACTTGTAGGAATGGAAGTAACACATGGATAGGATCAGTACAATCACTTTCTGTCCCAAAGGATGATCTGGTCTTTGCTACTGCTGAGAACCCATTTTCCCATTTTACAAGCAGCAATAAACAACCCCATGTTCCTGATAGGATACCATGTCCTGGAAGGGCCAATCTTCTAGCTAGTAGCAAGTTCATCATATTCTGTTCCCTCCAGCACAGAGGTGGTGGTGTTTCGTCCTAACTGGAATAGACATGGATTCTGTATATAGATTTGCCTTCTCTACTGGCTATGCTTCTGATAGCAGCATCACCTCTGAACTTAGAAATGCCTTATTTATGGCTATAATGCAAATGGATTGTAAGGGAGTTTGTTGATAGTCATGATTTAACTGCTTTTACACAGAATCTATTATCCATAAGTACTGGACCTTATAGAAGGAAATAAATGAAGACTTAGAGCTCCAGCTGACACACACTATGAACAATTTTAAGCAGTAACATATTCACACTTTTTCTAGGATTATCAAGTAATTAAGAACGTCTTATCCATCACAGCAGCCATAAGAATGCACTCACAGACCACTGACTATAGGGAGTGTAATTAGAGCTCCAGCTGACACACACTACTTTCTAAGTTTGGGATGTTGTGCTACAGGATACAGTATGTACTCTGAACCAGGAATCAATGTATGGTGCTGTTTTTCAGAGGCAGGATACTTGAGTTCAAGAACCAAGAGGTAGTATAGGAAGTGGAACTGTCTGATATACCTAATATTTCATTTGCAAAAATTTACTTCTCAATAACACAACTCTAACATGTGCTGAGTTAGAGCTCTTGGTACCAAAGGGGGAAATGATTCAACTAAGGGACACATTTTGTTTCCATTGAATTAGAGCAGCCGAGACTGCTATCTGGTGTTTTGGTTTCCTCATAGGGCTTATAATATTGATAGGATGGTTGATCGTGACTACCAAGAAGAAAAAATTAGAGCTATGGACGAAACCAAGGGGAATCCTGAAGTGCCTTCCAGAACCTCTGTGTCTAGTATTTAAAGTTACTAGAAGACTACAATTATCTCATATATTTGGGAATACCAAGGACTTGTATCCAATTGGAATGCATTTTCACATTATTCCATCACATAAACTGATCAATAGAAAAAATTAAAGAATATGTACAATGGAGAAGGAAACTTGTACATACTTTCATAGAGTCTTGCTTGGCAAGCTATAGAAATAAATAAACTTTCATCTACCCAAAATATTGAGATGAAATCATATCAAGACCTGAGGGATGATGGATATTACTGAACAATCTCAGACTTGGATTTGAATGCTGAGGCAGGTGAAACTTTTGGTTGATTCCTTTTGGGTATGGAATGATCATTACTCTGGTTGTATAAAAGAGAATTGTATCATGGAAGGTAGTAACTATTCTTTTTAAAATATGTGTTAATATGGGAATATTGGAGTATGTTGACAGTGGCAGCCAGAGTGGTAGATCATAATGGGAATTTGTCCTTTTTCAGTCACCCAACATCTGAACCTTCTACCTACATTTTGGGAAATCTTGCATACTACAAGAAGTCAACTTTCAGGAATAGAAACTCAGAAAGTTACTTTCTGAGACTACTTTGCAGTGAGGATATGGACATACTGCCAGTTTCAGCCAATTAGACACATCTGCTTCAGACTTTGAACCAGGATGGAGTCATGCAAAGACATAATGATCATGCAGAAAATGGCAAGGAGCTGAGAGCGGTGGTAATCATCATGTCATTTTCAGATGCAACACTGTCCAGAACCCAGGGCCAACACTGATG
The DNA here is from genome assembly GCF_964662115.1 of Mustela nivalis. Lineage (NCBI taxonomy): Eukaryota > Metazoa > Chordata > Mammalia > Carnivora > Mustelidae > Mustela > Mustela nivalis. The sequence continues at coordinate 144,010,549 of NC_139023.1, read as the reverse complement.
GATTTAGAAGGCCAAGGTGGGGCATCTGTGCCAACACACTCCCTCTGACATCAAAGTACTCACAGGACAAGTTATGAGACAGGATTTAGAGTATTAGACAAGGCTTCCTATTTGGTCTCCAACTCTGAATATTCTTTGAGGGATCCAATATGATTCTAATAAAATTGCATCTGTTTATATTAGCCAGAGCTAATTTTTCCTCTTTGCAGTTAAGGCTCTGATTAACATTCTACCTTTGCTGAATAGCTAATTTGAGAAACTTTGGCTCTGACTGCCCAGACTAGACTGTGTTGCCTTTGCATGCATACAAGGTCAGTCCCAACCTGCCAGATATTAACCCTACTGTTTGAATAATTTGTTTCAGGCCTGATTAGGATTAGCTCTGCCTCTAGAGCTTTGTGAAGCCTCCCACAGATTTGCAGCATATACTCTGTTCTGCCATATTGCTTCAGTTAACTTTCTGACTTCCAAGTCCTTGCTCCTAATCATTATCTCCCATGGACTTTGATTAGTTATGTCTCACAGATGGGAATGGTCCATCTGAAGGTGAGAGGGCTCCTCAAGACTCTTTCAAATCACATCATTAATATAGTCTCCATGTCATCTGACTATCACTTACTGATAAGAACAATCATTTTGATTAACAAGCTATATTATTAAAACTTCTAATATCATCCACATCAACCATCCTGCACCTTTCACTTCATTAATGTATCCCTTATATCTTAGCACTTGCCCTTTGTAAGTGTATCTTTCACTAACTTCCTCTCTGAGGAGAGAACAGCATGGTCCCGGCACCCTGGTCAGTCTGGCTCCCACCACTGGAATCACTGCTTCTTCCGCTTTCTGCCATCTAAAGCTCCCGGTGTGCTTTTCTCATGGCTCAGGTTGGCGTTCTAGCAATCCCAACAATCGGAATAACACGGCACTTTACACTTCATCTAGAAATGCATGGCTTTAACTTGGGTGATTGGAGAAGGAAGAATTAGAGAAAGCTTATTGAATTGGAAGAAGAAAGTGACTCCAGAATTCCTGAGTCCAGAACTTCCTGGGCACTTCAGTCAGTGATTTTTTTCATATTTTTTGCAGCCCCACACTTTCCTCTCTTTTGATCCCAGAATTGCTTTTGAAATGGTAGCTGGTTTTGTGAAAAGAAGAAACCGTTAAAGGTGCAGAAGGATATCTGACTAGACTGTTTTAACTGAAGAAGAGCTTACCACAAATAAAATGAACTTACTTTTTGCACTTAATTTTGTGTGAAATTCATAAGTGGGAGGCATATTCTTGTAAAAGTAGAAACTCGCTGGGTTGATGAGTCCTCCTGGTTTCCTAACAGGAAAAAAAAAAAAAAAAATGGGTGTCTCACTTGAAATATGTAAGAAGCTTTGAAAATTCTCCAAATCATTTTTCCTTTTTTTAAACATTCAGATTGAAAGATGAGATAGACAGTAGTGCTGTTGAAGATCAAATAAACTACCATTGCAAGCATTCTCAGTAGATGGAGCCCGTCCTGGAAGTCATTAAATACATAAATTCTGAAAGAGCACATCAGTGTCATGTTTCATTGCTCTAACAACACATCGAAAAAAGGGTAAAGTATTTTTTAAAAACTTGACACTTAAATTGTTTATTTCAGTGTTTCCATTTTCCCCTCCATTACTTTTGTTCCAGAGAGAAAAAAAGTTGAAAATCACAATAGAAAGTTGAAGATGTTTTCCAATAGTTTGTTCTCCTAAATATTGATGAAATTCTTAACAAAAATATTTTCCATTTTCCCCGTTAGTGCCACCAAAATTTCTACGCAAATGATTATTTAGTCAAGAGCCATGGATATAGTCAGCTCATAGAAGGCTATAGGTACAAAGGAGGACATTATCAAGAGGGTTTGAAAACAGTGAGAGGAAGTGGTTGTCAAGTGAAACTCTGAGCTACAAAAATCAACACTCAAAAAAAAAAAAATCAACACTCAAAAACAGACTAAGCACCTGTAAAAGTAGCCTATTGTGCATAAAACACTTACAAAAGTGTTGCCTCTGACACTGAGAACTTATGGGTATTAAGACCTACTTGCAGTTTTGGGAAGTTGTGTCTACAACTGGTTCTATTGAAATATAAGCTGCCCAGAAGAGGTACTATCATGACTGATAAAAACAGCAGAATGGAGTGGATGAGGACGAATTCTCCAAGTGTCCTAAATCTGCTGTCTCCAGAGAAACTGGGCTTGACGCCAATGACCAATTTCAGTTATCTAGCCAGAGACTTCCCTAAAGTAATGCAACCCTGCAGGTGTTCAAAGCCTGACAGACCCATCTTATAAAGACATCTGACTCCTTTCTTATTCAGTATTCATCAATAAACTTTCTGATCTACATTTACTTTCCTCAGTGAAATGGGAAGTTATGTCCTAAGTAAATGGTCAGGATTTGTTGCCTTGTCAAATACAGATTCAAACATAAATTGGCATTCTGGTACATAAACTAGTCTTCTCAGATTTTTGCTTTATATAAATCAATTGCTACATCCTGATTGCTTCTTCGTGAACTGGCGTTTTTGTTTGTTTGTTTGTTTTTTGTTTTGTTTTTTTTTTTAGTCTACCAAGCTGTAACCTACACATTGAGCTAGTGCTTTCACCAAAGACTGCTTTCTCATGACACTCTACAAAGAGGCTGAATTTAATATCTTTTTGTTGCCCCAATGAGTATTACAGTTATTCAATTTGTTAATTTTTTCTAACCTGGAAATACATAGGAGTGTAAATTAAGATGAAGTTTACTACTATAATCTTTACTAATATTCATACAAAGAAGGACTGCATATTTAGGAATAAAATTATCATTGTAGAAATAAAATATCTTATAAGCAGTATCATTTTCCTTCAAATCCTTTCAAAAGAAGAAGGTATAAATCATTACAAATTTTAATTCAGACCTTGGAATTCAAAATAATATGTTTTAGACTTGGCTATTCACCTTAGCAGACTAATATTTAGAACAGGGTTTTGGTAAATTTTTTAAAGTTTTTACGTGGGAGTCTTATAGTTCATTCATTCCTTATCCCATGTAAAATTATGAACTATCAGCTTTTTATTCCAATATTATTTTAAATGTACTCAACAATATTAGTTATGCTATTGCATATCACTTCCAAGAGCTGAATATACAGTGCTAAATGAGCTCCACTCTAATGAGCATTTGGACATTTCATTCCAGTGGCGGGAATGGGACACACAGCAAATAAGCAAACAAGATGATTTCGGGGCTATGAATAAGATAAAAGAGGATAATATAATCCATATAATCCATGATTTTGTGTGTGTGTGTCAGTGTACAGATATGTTGGGGGATGTTTGTTTAGAGTGGAGTCTTAGAGAAGGCCTCCATGTAAAAGTGTCCTTTGAATAAATGATGGAATAGAATTGCTGGGCACAGAACTTGGGACGGGGGGAGGTTTGGGTGGAGAACCTCATAGGTAGAAGGAATAGAACAGGTGTAGCTCCAGAGGTAGAAGCAGAGCTGACATGTTGCTCTGTGGAAGACCAACAAGTCAGGTGACTCCCTGTGATCGCCTCTTTCCCGTGTTCACACCTTTGGATAATCCCTTCTCCTTGTGTGTGAGTAGTACCTGTGACTTGCTTCTAACAAATAAAATATGGTAAAAATGATCAGATGTCACTTCCGAGATTATTTTATGTAAGCACTTCATCAGACTCTAGTGTATGTGTCTCTCTCTCTTTCTCACTGGCTTTTGAAAAAGCCACAACCCCAAGAAATCAAATACCCCCAAAAAACACACCAGTGAGAAAATGGATGCCTCCTTAGTTGAGCTTTCACATGAGAACTCAGTCCTGGCCAACCCCTTGATTGCAGCCTATGAGGCCCAGTAGAGGACCTCGGTAAGTCATGCCTGGAGTCCCAAACCACAGAAACTATGAGATGATAGATGTGTTGTTCTAAGTTGTTAAGTCTGTAGTGATTTGTTACTGAGCATAGAAAACTAATACATAGACAACAGTCAGAAAACACATTTGAGGGATGGGTAATGATCTAAGGGGACAGTGGGTATGTATGAAATGAGGTAGAGGGGTAACTACACAGAACCTTTGGCCATGATATGGAAATCAGATATTATTACAAGTGTGTTGCGAGATTTAAGCAAGAGGGTGGTGTGATCTTTTTGACATGGTTAAATGTCTCCTGGCTATTTGTGAAAGATGGGCTATAGGAAACCAAGAGTGGACAAGAAGACTTCTCAGTGGACATCTGCATTCAGTAGATTGCAGATGCCCACTGCATCTGGGCATCTGCAAGAATGAGGTGCCTCAAATTAGAGTAGTAGAAATGGAGAAAGAAGCCAAGGAAATTTTTTCAGTGCCGCTACTAATTCTGAGACATTTGGATTCAGCAACTAGAAGGATGGTGATTCCTTTACTGCAATGGAGAAATCTGAAGGAGGCAAAGTTGGGTCTCAGGTGGAAGAGAGAGGGCAAATCCAGGGTGCTACTTTGACATTTAAATTTAGGAAGTCCATGAGATATTCTGGGGGAAGATGTCAAGATGTTGTGGAACAAACAGGTCTGGACCTCAGGATTAATGATATCTATTTGGATGAAATACTGATTGTAGTTATTACCAAGAATGGGCTGAAAACCATCAAAGGAGGATGTGTTAACAGGCTACATAATAAAAATCAAATACATAAACTTTCTTTTGAAAGAGAGTAGAGAAGTTTGCTCTGCCAACATCTAAACCAGTAAGCTACTATCACTATGTTTGACAACATTCACAGAATAATTATTTAATGTACACTAAGTATTTGCTTGGAATTTGGAGAATGGGAGGAATGTGATATGGTAAAACTAAAGTTGGCTAAAATCCAACGGCAGTCTTCTGTGTGGCCAGCTCCTATCTGAGGCAGGGCTTCCCATTTCCCTCTCACCACTACCCCCCATCTCTGCCTCACTTCACAACACCATTTCCATTTGAGCCATTGATTCAGCCCCAGTGAGCTGACTCTACTAATCTGCCTCCACTCCTTTATGGTTTTATATGGTCTCTTTGCTTCCAGGCTTCCAGCCATTGGTCAAATTTGTTTAATTAGCAATTTTAATTTAGTAGTTAGAAATGATCACTTTCGAAATAAAACTGCCTAATGGGATACATTTAAACCATACCTTCTCTTACACCAGCTGTAGTAATGCTAACATATGACAGCCACGGATTATGGTTAAAGAGTCAAATAAATTGATAATAATAAACTAAGGGTCTACAAAGGTGTGATTTGGTTAAAGGAAACAGAGATAATCCCTTGCTGGGTTTTTACAGTCGGATTTCTCACTTCTCAAGAGTGACTTATCTTTCTTTCATGAGCTGAAAAAAAAACCTGGAGCCTGCAAGTGCCTCAGGCAAGTGAGTTTGAAGGTCTTCTTCGAGACTGAATGAAAGATAATAATCAAAATCTAGGTCAAGATACTATTTATTCTATAGAGAATTGTTTAAGCTAATGCTTTAAATTTAAGTCAGAACACAATTTAATATATGATTCATAGCATGCCTATCAGATATTCTTAATGACTGCACACATTGTAATCTCATTCGGACTATTTTACTTTGAGCAATTTTCTAACATCAAGAAGTACAGCCATTAAATTATCATTACAAAGATATCAAACTTCCTTCATTGCATCTATTTCTCAGACACAGGTATGCCATATGAGTCTGAAAGCTTTAGAAACTTCGATATAGTTTTCAGAGAAAGAATGAAAACAAAAGATTTGAGGTTTAAAAAAGAGTAAAACAGACTAGAAAACTTGGCAGGGAAAATGGATCTAGTCTGATGCATGACAAGGAAAGTTTACCTTTGGATAACTAGAAGGGAGCCACTACTAGTTATCATTAGCAATAGCACAGGCATACTAAATTTTGTAATCACCACAACAATGTAAGAAGTGAAAAAAAGTTTGAGAATGACACAATAAAATTTTATAAAGTCATGAACAACTGGTGGGAGAGAAAAAAATTATCCATCATAAATACTATTCTATAGGGAAAATGAAGCTATACTGCATATGCTCTACATTTCAACAAAATCACTCTAGTTTATACTATATAACAAGTGAACATTTGGCCTTCAAGAATATTTAAATGAACTACATTAAGTACCTCACTCTGAAATTTTATTTTATCTTATCAATTTGTTCAGTTGATCATGAAGATGGGTTCCATATGAAGAAACATACTTCACACCATGAATGAAATTAAGATAAAATCAAAGTGAGTCCCAAAAGACTCAGAGAAAACTTCCCTGATAATAATCTGAAAATAAGAAAATAGATCAAAATTACACTCTCAGGTTAAAGACTGCACAAAGCAAGAGGACTATCTGGAAGAAAATAATGAAGTGTTAAAAGAGGTAGAAATAACATGTTTGAGTTCTGTTAGAATAAGAGTTAGTACGTTTATGCCCCCGAAGTCTACAGATACTAAGGAGGTGGATTAGATAGCCAGAGCTCTGAACTGTGGGATGAGGGATTTATTTAGAGTAAAGCTCACACACTCAGCAGTGAACTTGGAAAAGGAGGCCACTTCTGATTAGTCCTTGAAAACAAGGAGAGAGAAGTATGGCAGTAGTAGCTGGCTAAAGGTCTAGAGGGAAGTTAGATCCCATGAAGGAACAAGGGATTAATGAGAACAAGGCCAGGTTTCTGACTCTGTTTTATGACCCCAAAATTTCACTGAACTTCCAATCAACTTTCTCATAAAATGATGACTAACGGTCACAAGGTTAGATGGGTGTAAGGACTCCTAGTTGCTAATGAATTTCTGTAACTGCCAGTGGCTCATGGAAGCTTTCTGGGCGAAGGGAGATCATCCAGTCCCAATTACAACTGAGGAATTGAGGTCCAGAGAGATGAAATGATTACCCAGCCAAAAATGGACACAGAGTTAACATAGGCCAATCACCTGTTTACAAAGTCAGGCTTTTATCCAATCCAATATCCAATACAATCCTACAATAAAGGCGGCATGTCATCTATCCTTCAGAGACAAGATGGATTATGGACATTTACAAGTAATCCCTGAACTGCCTTTTCAGCTAACCTGTTTGACTTCCCTCTAGCTAAACAGAGTATATCACAGAGAAATAATAGAACGCAATTGATTTAAGTTTCATTTCCTTTTATTTCCTCTTTTCTTCCTCATGGAGTTGCGGATGAGCAATGAAATGGCCAAAAGTCCAAAAGCCCCAATGCAGCTAAGCATTACTACTCACATTTATTTGGTACAGATAAAAAGCCCACATCACATTCTAAAATTTCAAAGAACCCAAGTGAATCTGGAGCCAGCAGAATGAATTCTCTGGAATATAATGACTTGCAAGCTTCCCTCAGATTTCGCTGAAGCTTATAGTATGAAACTGAGGCACTATTCCTCTTATCATGGAAGGAACAGTAGTAACTGAAAACACAAATGACTTACTGGTGAGTTGTTCCTGCCCATGATTCTGTCCGCCTTCCCATCTTCTGCACTGGACAAGTGTAGGCAATAGGTGATCTTTAGACTAGGGAGAGGAAGAAAGTATTCCTTTCCACTCCTGAGCACGGGTGCACGCACACCCAGACACATTTTCTGAGGAGTAATCAGCTCATTTCTTTCTGAAGAATTGCCATTCAATCCACACCAGTCTATACAAATGTCAAAGGGGAAAATCCTGGAGACTTCTTTCCTGAGATGTCCAGCTCACCTCCACCACCTTTCCCGGGCTCACAGCCTCGCTCCTGGTGTGTTAAAAAGCCTCTGTGGCCATGGCTGAGCCCATCTTCCTAGACTTTATTTTAGCTCAGTCCCAGTCCCAGATGATCCCAGTTCCTTGGTCTTTAGAACCAATTCCGCCCAGTCTTCCTAGTGCCTGTCTGATCCTGTGACCCAGCCTCTATCCAGAATTATGTCATTTTCTCTTACCTTATTTCTCTTGCTAGACACGTCCAGGAAAAATTTTGTGATTTTGAGAGCAATGGACAGAGTAGCTGAGGAAAAGAAAGACACCTCCAAAAAGATCTGACCCAAAGGTGGAATACCTAAAAAAAATCAGTCCCATCTCCTGGCAAAGGTGAATCTTCTGGTGCCTCATCACCTGTATCTTTGAGTATCTCCTTCCTGGCTGTTTTCGGTGCAGATTTTAGGAAGGATGGGCAGAACACAAGAATAGAAAATTGATTATTCCCCCCAAACAATCCATTTCTGGGTGTTGTTGCATGAATTTAAGTTCTCTTTGTTGAAAAGATTTATGTATCAGTCTATTAGGATGGTATCGTGTCACATGATATCTATTCCAGTAGAAAAAAGAAAGGTACTTCAATTAATTTGCCTGGCTGACATGGTGATGTTAAATACCTTATTCAGACACCTTGGGAACACAAGCAGAGGTCAAAGATAGCACTGTGTGTTTCAGACCCAAGGAGACCCAAGGATCCCAAGGAGAGGAGGTGCAAAGTGGCAGCTGAAACCCAGCCCATTCCTGCTGGTCTGCCTTGGGCCCTAGACAAAGTTGCAATCCTTGGAGGGAGGAGGACTTTTTTTTTTTTTTTTAATTTTAGTTATTTATTTGATAGAAAGAACAATCACAAGTAGGCAGAGAGGCAGGCAGAGAGGGGGCGGGGGGGAAGAAGGCTCCCTGCTGAGCAGAGAGCCTGATGTGGGACTCAATCCCAGGACCCTGAGATCTTGACCTGAGCTGAAGGCAGAGGCTTAACCCACTGAGCCACCCAAATGTCCCAGACTTTTTCTTTTTAATAATTTCTTTTTCTTTTCTAGTGCCTGAACCTGGGAAATTACTTTTATTCTTCTTTCTTTTTTTCTCTAAAGGAAAAACTAAGTCTCATCACTTACGTAGACTGTGTATGGAAAGTGCAAGATAAGTAACTTGGCTCAGATATTTAGAGTAAAGGGGCTGAGTGAAATCAACAGCAAGTTTTTAATAAAGTCCCGCATTGCCTCGATAGTAATAAACATGGAATGGACATTCACTGTGAATCAGATACCATACCAAGAACTTTTTCATGTCATATGTCATAATATATCTCCAACAACTCACTGAAACAGCGGCCATGGTTATTTCTTCTTTTAGAGATGAGATCATCCAGTCACTGCATTTTACTCCCAAGTTTTTTGGTCCAATCTCAGAAGAGATGATATTTGTTCATTTTTAAGACTAACATGGTAAAAAATAATATCCTGTTTGCATGAAATGGTGGCACCACGATGAGAATTAAAGTCATCATTTGTTTTATGACAAGTTGGTCCTTTATGTTTTTAATAAGCATCCCATCTTTACTTTGCCATTTAATACTTTTCTGGGTGACAACTGAAGTGTACTACATGTGTGTATTTTGGGTGCCATGAGTGTGTATCTAGACATAAAACACAACATGACAGTCTCAGAATAAAGATGATTTCAGATAGGTTATCCATTATTACTGTTTTCCTTTTAATCCAAATTCCTTTTTCTAGTCCTATGCTGAGAAGCGTGGTACTTAAAAGGGATTTTATCTATCAAGTATTTATTATATTTGTCTTTTCATTTCAAGCCTTCTATTTTAAAATAAGTATCCTCCTGTCTTTTTATTTTTTGTTTTTTCATTTTCAGGGTTCTGATGATTAATTTTATGTGTCAACTTGATTAGGCCATGGTACCCAGATACTTGGCCAAACAACAGTCAAGATATTTCCGTGAAGGTATTTTTTTTTTTTTTTCAGATAAGAGTCATGTTTAAATCGGTAAATTGTAAGTAACGCAGATAAATGAAAGACTGAAGTCCCTGGAGGAAGAAGGGATTTTGCCTTCAGTCTGCCTTAGGACCTGCTTAGGACCTGCTGGCCTGACCTGGGGAATTTGGACTTGCAGCCCCACAATTGGAGGAGCCAAGAAATCTCGTTAAAATAAGTTTATCTGTCCCTCGGTTTCTCCGTCGTTCTCTCTCTCTCTACACACAAACACACACACACACACACACACACACACACACACACACACACACATGCACTGACATCCTAGGGGTTCTATGTCTCTGGAGAACCCGAACTGATACACAGGTTTTCAATTCTGACCTGGCATAGGCCGTCATGTTATTGCTTACCTTTGCTTTCATTAAGAAGACCACTAAAATTCCAGTGGAGGCCGTGTCCACATTTCTTATAACCAGTGTGAATATAAGCATCCCTTATTAATTGCTGTTGATTAGCCAAAAGGCAAATATTTAATTAAACCTTGAGAGATAATAAAATTGCACATGAATTATCTATCTAAGAGCACCTAGGTCCGCACATTTCATTAAGAAGATTTAACTAATAATCATATCTCTTACACCCAGTCTTTGTTTAAGCAGGTTGATTCTTTTCTGGTTGCTTTGTTTTGCTTTTTTTTTTTTTCTTTCTGGAGTTCCCTAGAGAGACAGTGTTGTTTTTTTTCCCTAAAGTCATGTTTGTTGATTTGTATTTACTTTGCTTCTTATCTCTGTCCCATTAGAAGCTCTGCTGATCACATCACAGATGAACACTTTTGTTTATTATACTTGAAATCATACACTCAAGAGAAAACATTGACCGGACTGAATGATAATGAATCCTCAGAAGAGGAAAGATTTAGTTGGCAGTTAAAGCAAAACTCAGTTTTCCATTGGTGTTCTTATATGCTTCTATTTCCTAGGGTTTTCCTGGGAACATAAGAAATCCACAGAACAAGGGGGTTGGTTACTCTGCTATTGGTCGAGTGGGTTTTGAAAGTTTACTTCAAGGACAGGCACAGACTTTCATTTGTTAATTTAAAGAAGCAGTAAAAATCTAAACATCTCTTGTGTGCCTGCCTAGGACTGAAAAGAAGCAGCTTCCAGATCTTCAATACAGGGCTTGGCAGATTGTTCCTGAAGGACCAAGGCAGGAGGCTTCCAGGGTAGGTGGTTGTACAAGCTGAGCCACACACCACGGGGGCCAAACCTTGTGAAAAAGAAAAAATAAGGACACTTCCACTTAAAAAGCTGCTGAAATTATGTCTTTCCTTTTTTTTTTTTTTTTTTTTTTTTAAGATTTCTTTTATTTATTCGACAGAGAGCTAGAGAAAGAGCACAAGTAGACAGAAAGGCAGGCAGAGAGAGAGAGGGAGAAGCAGGCTCGGCCAAGCAGGGAGCCGGATGTGGGACTTGTTCCCAGGACCTTGGAATTATGACTTGAGCCAAAGGCAGATGCTTAACTGACTGAGCCGCATAGTCACCCCTGTCTTCCCCCCGCCCTTTTTTTTTTAAAGTAACTGTCCTTTGTTTTATGATGGTGACAGTTAATAGTAGGTTATGCATGTGATTTTAATGGTCTCATGTTTCAGTAAAAAGTTTGAAGCTCCATATTGGATCTACACAGTCTTTTAAAAACTATTTCACAATTTTCTCTCATAAAATCCAAATGCCTGGGAAATGCCAGCCTACATACAAGTGTCTTGCTTCTGTTTGAGGCTACTAGTTACTCTTCTGATGTTGCGCACATGTATGAACGCATGACCTTTTGTCATCTCTATGATGCAGGACGCTGCTCTCTATGACCACACAGCACAATCCGAGTGCTTGACACAAAGTTGTTAAAGATGTTCTCTTTTAAAGAAAGGGAGCAGGAGCAGCTCAGGAAACTGCACACACATTTCCCGGGGCACCCAGTTGCTTCTCATCTCAATGAGACTGTAGGAAAACTGAGACTATGCACTACAGATTGGCTGAATGGGTTGCTTACACAACAAGGGCCAGCCTCGTGGCCTCTGCAGAGTGAGAAGCATTAAACCATTAACTGGGCTGAAAAATACCAGAGTGGGAGATGAACCACAAGAGACTGTGGACTCTGAGAAACAAACTGAGGGTTTTGGAGGGGCGGGAGGTGGGGGTAGGGTGAGCCTGGTGGTGGGTAATAAGGAGGGCACGTATTGTATGGAGCACTGGGTGTGGTGCATAAACAATGAATTTTGGAACACTGAAAAAAAATTAAATTAAATTAAAAAAAATATCTTGCTAAGGCTCTGAGGTATTATTCTGTATCAGTGCAGGTATAACACACTTTGTTCACCAGAGCAAAGAGCTACTTTGTATTGTTTCTCTAATTATGCACACTACTCCAATTATATTAATAATCAAGAAGCCTTCTTATATACAGATAGCACAGACATATTTAAAGTTATTTTGTGCACAGGATTCAAAGGATTATTAGAACAATGCTCAGGGAAAAAAAGACCACCTAAAATTTTTCTAGTTACAAAATTACTGATTTTATTAAAAAAAATCATTCACCACGATCAAGTGGGATTTATTCATAGGTTGCAAGGGTGATTCAATACTGGCAAATTATCAACATGATACAACACATTAATAAAGGAAAGGATAAGAACCATATGATCATTTCAATAGTTGCAGAAAAAGTATTTGAGAAAGTACAACATGGATTCATGATAAAAACCCTCAGCAAAGTTGATTTAGAGGTTTTTGTCCTTTTTTGACTGACTTATTTCCCATAGTATAATACTCTTTAGCGCCACCCATGTTCTTACAAATGTCAAGATTTCATTCTTTTAATGGTCGAGTAATATTCCATTTATATGTATATATTTATATACATAATATCTATATATCTATATAGATATACCACTTCTTTATCCATTCATCTGTTGCTGGACACTTGGGCTACTTCCATAATTAAGCTATTGTAGATAATGCTGCTATAAACATCAGGATACAAATATCTCTACGAATTAGTATTTTAGTATGCTTTGTGTAGATACTTATAGTGCAATTTCTGGATCATATGGTAGTTCTTTTTTTTAACTTTCTGAGGAACCTCCATACTGTTTTCCAGAGTGGCTACAATAGCTTGCGTTCCCACCAACAATGAACGTCCTCCCTAACACCTGTTGTTTCCCATGTTGTTGACATTAGTCATTCTGACATGCGTGAGGTAGTATCTCATCGTGGTTTTGATTTGTATTTCCCTGATGATGAGTGATGTTGAGCATTTTTCATGTATCTATTGTCTTTGGGAAAATGTGCGTGTCTTCTGCCCATTTTTAATTGGGTTGTTTGGTTTTGGGGGGGTTGTTGAGTTTTATACATTCGTTAGAGATTTTGGATACTAATCCTTTATCAGATATCTCATTTGCAAGTATCTCCTTCCATTCCATAGGATGCATTTTAGTTTTGTTGGTTGTTTCCTTCACTGTACACAAGCTTTTTATTTTGATGAAGTCACAATAGTTTATTTTTGTTTTTGTTTCCCTTGCCTCAGGAGAAGTTGCTATGGCTGATGTCAAAGAGGTTACTGCTATGTTCTCTTCTACAGTTTTTATGGTTTCAGGTCTCACGTTAAGGTCTTTAATCCATTTCGAATTTATTTTTGTATATGATGTAGGAAAGTGGTCCAGTTTCATTCTTTTGCTTATGGCTGTCCAGTTTTCCCAACACCATTTGTTGAAGAGACCATCTTTTTCCCATTGGATATTCTTTCCTGTTTTGTGGAAGATAATACATCATATAGTTGTAGGTTCGTTTCTGTTTTATTTTATTCTGTTCTATTGGTCTATTTATCTGTTTTTGTTCCAGTATCATATGTCTTGATCACTACTGTTTTGCAATATAATTTAAAATATGGAATTGTGATGCTTCCAGCTCTGCTTTTCTTTTTCAAGGTTGCATTGGGTACTTTGGGTCTTTGGTGGTTCCACACAAATTTTAGAATTGTTTGTTTTTGCTCTGTGAAAAATGCTGATGGTATTTTGATAGGGATTGTATTAAATGTGTAGATTGATTTGGGTTGCATAGGAATTTTAACAATATTTGTTCTTCCAATCCATGAGCATTGAATGGCTTTCCATTTCTTTGTGTCATCTTCAATTTCTTTCATCAGTGTTTCATAGTTTCATAGTCTTTCATCTTTTTGGTTAAGTTTCTTCCTAAGTATCTTATTGTTTCTGGTACAGTTGTAAATAGGATTGATTCCTTGATTTCTCTTTCTGCTGCTTCATTATTGGTGTATAGAAATGCAACAGGCTTCTGTACATTGATTTTATAACCTATGAATTTATTGAATTTGTATATCAGTTTTAGCAGCTTTTTGGTTGAGTCTTTGGGTTTTCTATATAGAATATCATGTCATCTGCAAATAATGAAAGTTTTACTTCTTTGTTGCCAATCTGGATGCCTTTTATTTCTTTTCGTTGACTGGCTTGTGGCCAGGACTTCCAGTATTATGCTAAGTAACAGTGGTGAGCCCGGGCATCCCTTCCTTGTTCCTGACCATAAAGGAAAAGCTCTGTTTTTCCTCACTGAGGATGATATTAGCTGTGAGTTTTTCATATATGGTCTTGATTATGTTAAGATGTGTTCTTTTTAAACATACTTTGGTGAAAGGATCATGAAAGGATATTGCACTTTATCGAAAGCTTTTTCTGCATCTATTGAAAGGATCATATGGTTCTTATCCTTTCTTTTATAAATGTGGTGTATCACACTGATTGATTTGCCAATACTGAACCACCCTTGCAACCCGGGAATACGTGGAGTTTAAGAAAAACAACAAACGAGCAAAAGGAAAGAGAGGGGCAAACCCAGAAATAGACTCTTAACCATAGAGAACAAACTGATGGTTACCCAAAAGGAGGTGGGTGGGGGGATGGGTAAAATAGGTGATGGGGACTAAGGGGTGCAGCTGTGATGAGCACCAGGTCATGTGTGGAAGTGCTGACTCACTATATTGTACACCCGAAACTAGTATTATACCATATATTTACTACCTGGAATTTAAATAAAAACTTTTTTAAAAGGACTGAAATTTTTTAAAAGGCTAGCAATTTTATAGGTTTCTTTACAGTATATAATTAAAATGCATTAGACAATTCTTTTTATTGTCACTATTGTAACATCTTTGTGATTCAGTCACTTATCGATTCATGCACCATTGAGTTTCTTTTGTGGGTGAGGCATTGTTCTGGGTGCTGGAGACATATAATCAAATAAGTGCAATACAGTAATTAATAAAAAGCGGCAAGTCCTATGTCCAGAACAAGCTGGGACAGCTGAGAGCTTCTAGTCATGGCCAGAGTGGTAATCCACAAAAGGAAACCAACCCTAACCATCATCCTCTTTCTGATCTTCTCTGCATCTGCCTTTAGGCACACACACCTTTTAGTACTAAGATGATCTGTTTCCGTTCCTCTACTTCCTACCTCTTCCAAAACGTGGTTAAGTTTGAAATCTTGAGAAATTCTGGCTGATTTAAAACATGGGACCTATGAGAGGAACACTGATTTATTGGCACTGCTGAAACACTAGTCATTGATTTCAGATGTGCAGAGAACCTGCTGCTAAATTATCTGGTTCTTGTTTAAAAGGAAATTCAACGCAACCACAGTAGTTGCAAATACACAAACGTGGCAACAGACGCTTTAGCTGGAATTTTGGAGCGAAGACTGGAGAGAGCTCCCTGCAAGAGCTTTGGCGCTACCAAGAGCCGGGTGAATGCAGACAAGAGCACTGCTTTCAACACATCCCTAAAATCGCTACCGGGAGAGAGGACCAGAGTGAGCCCGAGAGAAACCCACAACCAGCGGAGCGCCTCTCACGTTCAGTGCAGAGACTTTCATTCCTGTGAGCGGTTATTTAGACTGAAAATGGAAACGCGCAACTGTGAGGCAGATCTCATTCATGCATAATTGAAACACCCAAGGGTAAAATAGCGAGGCACAATGGATGACATCTGATAAAAAGGGAGCAAGGATAGAGAAGAAGTTCAAAACAAGATACAAGACCCTGGGGACCGTAGAGAAGAATACCTCACATAGGCCAAATTACCAGACAATGCAAATATAAAGACAAATGCATGGAAGAGACACGAGGATTGGGTAGGGGGGAAATGCTTAGAATATGAAACATTCAAGGGATGAGTCACTAGTGAGGGAGACTCTTATTCTAACAAAACACGACCATAGTACGTGGTTTTCTCATATGCCTAGGAACTCGACAGGATTACACTAGCACAGGATCCATTGTCTTTAAAGAAGCTATATTCTAAATGACTGTGTGTTTATAGAGAGAGAACTATGGGCCATGCGTATGCATAAATATTACATTTGTCTTAACTTCCTGGGAGAGCAGCGATGTGTGTGTGTGTGTGTGTGTGTACACACATGTGTATCTGTACAGAGTTGGCTTCCTACTTAGGAAGGATAAATGCCATTTCCTTACAGAGATTTGCAGGAAAGTATTGTGACAAGTATTTTGAAAATAAAAGTCATGAGTAAGTTGTGACCAGTAGTTTAAACAACTAGCTGGGAAACAATGATCAGGTAATGCAGTTGCTGTGCCCGTTTCTCCCGCCAACTCACAAACAGTTTAGTGAGGACCTATCATGAACCAGGCACGGGGCTAGACCCTCTGGACTATTCAATCTAATCCCCACAGAAGTTTCCTGAAAAGGCATTATTGCTCCCATTTTCAGATGAAGATGCTGAGGTTCAGAGAGGTTAAGTCACATAATTTTGTCTGAATATCAACCCAAACTCTTCTTGTATGCCTCCATTCCCTTAGAGGGATGAGAGGAAAGGGTGAGTAGAGAAGTTCTCACAATGCAGCCTTTCTAGAGTTGGGCTCAAAATTCTGATTTGCTCACATTATGAACATTTTCATTAAACAAAGTGAATGTTGCAAAAATACAGCCACGCTTATTTCCTTTTGTTAGACAAAAAGAGGAGCCTTTAAGTTGCTTAATGATTCTGAAGATTCGGTTCCGTACTTGGGTCCACGTCCTGCTCGCATTCTCATCCCTTCCAATGAGAAGATAACTGAAAGTGACATATCCCATACTCATGGGAACATGGGCAAGATACAGGGTAATGATCCAAGCCACATACCCTAGGATGTGACCATATATGTCTGCATTTAACTAACAAAGTAGTAAGTCATCTAACTTAAAGATGACTTAAATTAGTCTAACTTAATCACCTTCAAAGACCGTTATATACTCTTATATACCAGACACTGAGAATTTACTGAACAGGAAGACACAGTTTCTGCCCTCCAGGAACTCAAAATAAATCTGGGTGTATACGCGTACATATATGTACTTATAAACACGTGAAAGACAAGTGACAAATGCCTCCTGGGACACGTGGGCAATACGTAAAACAGGAATGAGAGAAGACAAAGGTCACCCAAGGCTTGGGTTCATTCAGCTTCCAACACACACACCTCGAGTTTGTACCCATAGATCAAATGTTACTACCTCTGCTCTTTTCTGATAATTTACAAATGACTTTGTTTTCAAGAATCATGGGGCTGAGGGGCACCTGGGTGGCTTAATAGATTAAACAACCACCTCTTGATTTTGGCTCAGGTCATGATCTCACAGTCGTGGGATCAAGCCCTATGTTGGGCTCTGTGCTCAGCGTGGAATCTGCTTGTCCCTCTCCCTCCTCAAAGCCCGACTACCTGGCTCACTCACTCTCTCTCTCAAATAAATAAATAAAACCTTTAAGAAAAAGAATCCTAGTCTCAGATTGAGGTTCTATAGAAAATTGGCACTATAGAAAGGTTAGGACCTGTTAAGGTACTACAGAAAACTGGTCTAACTCTGTCATAGATATAGAAACTGTGGTTCAGGGGAGCTGAGTAACTTACTGGAGATAACACAGACAGCAAATTAAAAAATATCTCGGAGAGTAAACATGTTAACACTGAAAATCTTAAAAAGAAACCTTTTAGTTGGAAATCAAGGCTGGCTCTAAATGAAATAGAAAACCCTGAAATGGAGTAATCAGGCAACCATGGAACATTCTAGTATGATCTAATAGTTTTTGCAGCCTGGAACGTATTGCTTAATCTCCCTGGTGGCCAGCTCTCTCATCTGGGAAAGGAGGTATACTGAATCAATGATCTCTGTGGTTATTTCTGGCAAAGGGATACCAGGATTTAATGATTCTAAATTCACATTCAGCCATAATTTGCCTTCCAATTCCACAACTCTTCTTCCAACCCTTTGTTCTTCTTTTTGAGTGAGTTTTTCTTTGTAGGTGTCCATGTCCCATGTATTTGCACTGCAACTGGGCAGGCAAAAATCCGTGTAAGGACCCACTGCCTTTTCACTTTGCATAGGCTCTTTAAGCAGACTGGAGCAGGAATGAGACTAGAACTGAGGAGTTGAAACATTCCCCTGCTGCTTCCTTTCCCCTGGCAAACATAGCCTACCCAACTTTGCCTGATTCATAATCTATTCAGTTGGGATCTGCTTGGATATCTAATAATTTTCCTATCCTTACCCCATCCAAAGTGAGCTGTGAAAATGAACTTTGGCTTCCTGAGGGTCAAGTCCCCACACCGGGGGCTGAATCTGTAGAGGTCACTCTAATGGTAGCAATTCCAGGTCAGGCAGAAAGGGAACTATGGTAGTGTCTTCATCTTAGGAGACTTGCATTTTCTCATTCTCAAAAGAAAAATAGAATTTTCAAAAGAAAAATGAAGAATGAACTTTTTGCCCAGAAGACACAAACCCTGCAACAAAATAAAACTGAAGAAAGTTTTAATGTTCTCCCACCTTCTCCCCACCCAGTGAGAGGATCCTCAACTGAAGAGTGATGAAAGGGTTTTGATTTCACTCTTTTAGACAGAGTGAAAAACAACCCCAGGGCCCTGGAAGGTTGGAGTAGGTGTGGTTCTAGCATTTTTTTTTTTTAAAGATTTTATTTATTTATTTGACAGAGAGAGACACAGTGAGAATGGAAACCCAAGCAGGGAGAGTGGAAGAGGGAGAAACAGGCTCCGCATTGAGTAGGGAGCCTGATATGAGGCTCCATCCCAGGACCCTGGGATCATGACCTGAGCCAAAGGCAGACGCCTAATGACTGAGTCATCTAGCTGTCTCATGGTTCTAGCATCGTGAAGAACTCTGAGGACTGGGTTTGCTTTGTCTCATCAGGAAAGAACAGCTACCTCCTGAGCTGGACCATGTTCCTTTAGTCTCCTTCTGAGACAGAAGCACGAGATACTTTCTTTTATGAGTGGAGTTACTGCTCACTGGGCAAGCAGCCAGGCCTTCAGAGTGGCTGAGCTATCCACGGTCAAGTGTTCCCCCTCACCTCACCCTTGGATTCCTACCAATACAAGGGAGGAGGAGAGGCAAACAAAGACTGATTACCGATTTTTCTCATAAAGAATTTTGAACGTACTCTTTTTTCGCCCAGTGTGGATGACAGATTCTTTCTCTTAAAGCTTTTGGCTTGATAGTTATTGTAAAGGCAAATGGTTTCTATTAAGAATTGGTACAAAGCCTATCAGTGCTTCTCAGCTCTGGATAGATATTCATCTACATATGTGTCTGTGTACTGTTTCACCTGGGAATTGTTTTTATTATTATTTTTTAATGTGGACGCCCAGGCCCGACCTCAGTAATACAAATCAGAATATCCACCTATCTGTTAACATTCAATCCTGTGTTCAAAAGTGTCTTTAATTGATAGATTTTCTATTTATTTGGAGCTACCAAATTTAATATGATCAAGAGCAAATGATCAATTATGTGTATGCTTACACTTCTGTTCCTGGATTAAATTATTTGTACTCCCTTATGATATTTTAAAATTCCCTGAAGGAAAGTTATTCCCTAAGTCAAGCAACCACTAGATGGAAAAGATCGTCCATTGCTTACCCACTAACGATCAATGATGGATATTGGCTCTTTGGGCAATTCTAGTTCTAATAAAAATTCTATACAATTTTTATAAAAATTCTATACAGGTTTTAAAAACTGTTTAGTGGATGCCAATCTCCAAAGTAAGGAGACAGCGATGTTGTAAAAAAGCAGTTGTTTGTCCAAGGCCTATGGAGAGGCTACAGTGATGGAAGCCTTTGGCCTCTTGTCCTATCCCACAGAAAGCCTTCTAGGCAAACATACCTGGTCTGAGAAGTCTACCCAGGGCCAAAGCAGTCAGGATGTCTCTTTTTGGAAAGATGCTCTGGTTAAAATTATCTAATAAATCATGTCCAAATTTACCTATTGAGAGTTCAGTCTGCAGTGGGTGAGAAGAAATCGAGGAGACGAAGTGGGGGAGTGGGAAGGGATGCACATGTCTAAGGGCAGCTGAAAAGGGAAGGGGAAAATGGTAGATTTAAATGGGTGGCTCCGTCAGGTAAGCATCTGACTCAGGTCATGATCTCAGGGTTGCTGGACTGAGCCCTGCATCAGGCTCCATGCCCAGGGTGGGACTGGGATTCTCTCTCTTCCTTTCCCTCTGCACCTCCTTGCTCAACCCCCTACCCCCAAAAAAGATTACTCTAAAAGTCCACTGATAAACTCTCTTGGATCTATGAGGAATATTATAAACTATAACCAATCGATCTGAAATAATATTACATTGAAAAATGATACCACAATAATAGAAAATGACTTTCAACGTTTCATTTTTTTCCAAAATAAATAGACTGTTGGAGTAAGAGTGAAACCTCATCTCATTTAAATGGACAACAGTCTACTATAGAAATTCTGTAAATTGTAGAAAAAGTACTCAGAAAAAGAGGAAAGTTTATAAAAGTAACATAAAAAAACCAAATGATTATATTCTCATATTTATTTACTAACTGTGGATCAGACTTGATGATATAATGGCTAGCTTTGAGATTGCTTGGGAATAGAAATTCTTGATTCAGACAGAACCAGGGTTGAATCTCACTATATATGTTACTCTGAGTAAATTGTATATCTTCCCAGAGACTCAGAAAACTATCATAAAATAGTAAATACTCTATAAATAACTGACTCCAGGTGTGATGGGCTCCCATCAGTGCTTTGATTATCTGCCTGCCTACAATTTCTTTTCTCTGCCTTGTGACACCCAACTCCCTAGTGTACAACAGATTCTCTTGACCTGCTCATCATGTGGACCGGGGAGCTATGATCATCTAACCTGGCATTAATGTAGGGCAATGAAGGGGCAAGCATTAACTAGAGGGGGATTCTTCCCAAGAGAAAAGAAAGTGCCCAAACTACCAAGAATTTTTTCCTTCTTTGAAGTAATGTGTGTGTGTGTGTGTGTGTGTGTATGTGTGTGTGTGTGTGTGTGTGTGTCTGTCTGTCTGTCTGTCTTCAGGTAGAGGTGGCCTAGTGAATTTTAGGAGTCCCAGAAAGGCCCATGTCTACCACCTTAATTCATAATATTGTGACTTTTTATTGGCTCATTTATTTCTCAATTTACAAAAGTTCACTTAACAGCTAGTGTATGCCATACACAGTTATAGGCTTGAAAGGTGGAAGAGTTAGTGGGGTAAAGACCCACAGGCCACTATTTTTATACACTGAGTTGCATGAGGTCGAGAGTTGCATAAATAACTTGGGGTCGGAGGGAACACACTTGAAAGTTGAGTCTGTTACTTCTGATAATGCACCTCCAGGGATCGGTATTTGAACCCTGTGTAAGGAGGACTTGAAGCAAGAAGCTAAAGGAACAATTTTTGTGTGACTTTATGAGACACAGGAATATGGGGCTACTTTGGTGTTAATATGTGATCTGTGGTTAGAAATGAAAATGTTCTCCTCATTACTGGACAGAATGGCCTTAAGTCACTGAAGACCCCAATGCCCGTGTTCCTAATACTCTCAGGGAAAACTACTCTCTAGTACTTTTGGTTTGGGTGCCAACACTGTCACAAGGGGCACCAGGAACAGTGGTCCTGGTGAGGAGGTTTGCAGGTATGATATAAATGAAAAGGGGTCCAGTTGGAGAGGAGGACCAGGAGGGACACATTCTAAGACTGTAACTAGCTAACTTATACCTAAGCACATGTAATATACTCCCTAAGCCTTTAGAAATCATGAAGTGAGGGGTGACTGGGTGGCTCAGTGGGTTAAGCCTCTGCCTTGGGCTCCGGTCATGATCCCAGGGTCCTGGGATCAAGCCCCCCATCTTCTCCCTCTCTATCTGCCCGCCTCTCTGCCTACTTCTGCCTACTTGTGATTTCTCTATCAAATAAATAAATAATCTTAAAAAAAAAAAAAGAAATCATGAAGTGAGATTCTGCAAGGGGATGAGATACAGCATGAACACGTAGACTCAAAGCCAGTGAGATTAGAGTCACTACTGTTAATATGATCCCTTATCTGATGGAATGGTCATACCTGGAGAACTGTTTACATCTAATTATTGATTCATTTGAATGAACAATATGTCACCATTTGGAGAGTTCAAGAGAATCTCATCCGTCATTTCAGCTATAGCACAACGTGGCTCAATCACAGTGCCTTCCCAAAGTCAAGCAAGGACCCAATCTGTTCTCTGTAGAAATGTGAGTTTTGAACAACAGCAGAAAAGCAGAAAGAAGATTTTTGTCATTATGACTGTTTGTTTGTTTTTGCATTGGACACCTGCCAAATCTACCTATACTAATAAATTACAAAGATCTGCCCAGGCTCAAAGTAGCAAATGATGTAGTGCATCTGGGAGATAGTACGTGAAGAGATAGTACAGGAATAGATGAAGATTAAAAAATACCAAAAGGTAGCTAGAAGGGCCTGGACAAACTTTTAAATGTGGACTGGATGAGGGAGAACCTTCAAACCTTCCTTCGCCTCTTTTCAACTAAGCACACTTTCCTCCTTTCACTTTTCTCAGATGGCCACTTCCTGCCCCCCCCCCCCCAATCCTCATTATCTCATTAGGCCCAGAGTACTGAAAATGCAGCAAATGGTGACGTAGGAGGGAGCCCTGAGTCCTGGAATAGGAGTCTCTGCCCCTCAGTCTTCTTCTATAGATTAGTTACAATTGACATAATCAACTGGTCATAGTCTTGTACTGGTTCACTAAGAGCAACTATAATTTACAAAATTTGTGTCTACTCTATAAGGGAAGCAAAATGCCAACTCGATAGAAATATATGTTACTAAGTACACTCCTTTCCATTATTAACTACCATTTACCATGTACATGGAGGATAACGCAAAGCATGGTTTAAAAAGGCAATTTGGCTTCTACTATGTTAATCCAAATGTTTCAATTAGTTTAGCGCTTTCATAATTATGTATAATTCAGTTTGCATTTATGCATGAAATGTTTATTTCCATAATTGCAACAAGCACTTAAATTAATTACATTCTAACCTCTTGATTCTATGGGCCAACTGTTGAGTCTTTTTGTTAATACTTTAAAGTCAGGCCTTTTTATTTCTGAATTCCTCCCCTCCACCCCCGTCTTTGATGTGTTGTTTCTTATCCTTGTTTGGAATTCTCCATAGAATATCCTCAGAATAATATTGCAGTTTTCTTTTATGACTGAAACTTTGCATTTTAACAGTTGTCTGGAGATAGTTCCTTCCTTGTGAAATATCAGTTTTAATAACAGGAAAAGAAAAATGCCATAAATCTGCACTAACCACATAAAGCTGAAGTCTCTGAGAGACTGATTAACATGGAGACTCTACACAGGTTTTTCAATAATTAGAGGCTCTGCTTGCATGGAGCCACGGCTGCTGTGGCCTTGAAGCCATTTCCCAGGGCAGCCCGCAATTATTACAGCCTGGAGTACATTTCTGATATTCTATGCCTCTAGCTATTGAAGCTGTTTTTAAATAAAGGTCTCTTAATTTCACAAAAAGTTAACATCACCTTGGATGAACAACACTTGCCCGCGCATACCTTCGCTACTTAGTTGGGAGACAGCCCTCAGAGGGAAGGCAATTAGAAATTCCTAATTTGTTGTTCATCCACCCGTAAAAGGTTAAGAATATTCTGGTCTCTGATTACAGGAACCAAGCAGAGGGCAGATCCAGCGTCCCGCAGTGCCCTCACTAACTGCTTGCCCTATCAGCAAATGCCGCTGAATGTTCTCTTCCGAGCACATGACTGAGCTGGCAGTTTTATTGTGGGTTTGAGTATGTGTGGGGTTTTTTTTTTGTTTCAATGAATTATAGGTAGCAAATATAGGATGGAAAGGACCGTCATTTTTTCCTTTTGGTACAGTGCTTAGTAAACTCTCAGCATGTAGTAAATGCTGAATGTTAACCATGATGATTTTAAAGAAAAAAAATATAAGTATAGTTCATCACCTATGATAGCTACAGAGTTCTACTTTTTGATGCATAATTGTTTATCAGGTCTGGATGTAATAATGCAACATTATAAACAATTATAAATAAGGTAGCTCAATACAATATGTTATTATTTTATTTCAATGAGCACTGATGAAATATTGACGGCATGATAAAACTCACAGAAACATGAGGCTTCTGGCTGATGGGCTTGCTATTAAATAAGCAGCACACACTGCAAACGACAACAAAAAATTAATCTCATCAGCCAAGCTCATTGACTGGGCATTTGTCCTTCACCTCTTCTTCCCGTTCTGCCAATTTAACCATTTAATTTGGCCAAATGGGCACAGTGAGTCCAGAATAAGTCTCTTGAAAGTGGAGAGGGCTAGGGTATGGATCTTACTGGAGAGAGGGAGAGGCAAAGAAAGGAGATGAAAGAAGACTGCTAAAGCTAAGCAGACCCGAAGACTTCCACCCTCTGGCTGTAACATCAACAATTCTGGTATGAAAGAATCATGACTGGGCCTAAAGTTGAGCAAGTTGAATTGATTTGATAAAATTTGGTCGGTTCAGCTTGCCTCATTGTGTGAACGTGGAAGACATTCAGAAGCATCAATTTTTGGAAGTTACAATAATCCCTCATGCACTGCATTTCACACCTTACCACTGATCCCTTAAGCTCAACCTAACAAGTAAGCTTTAAGAGGATCGGGTTCTGACTCTAACTGCATTGTGCATTTAACCCTACATGTCGACTTTATTTTGCAATATATCTTTTTGGAAAATGTTGTAGTAATATATGTTTACATGTATATGTCGTATAAAACAAGCATCCTCAATGAGCTTGATAACTAATTGATGCATATTCCCCTAAAGGACACAAAATTCCATTCCGTGTATGGTACATTGATGACTGAATAGCTTCTCTAAGAAATCTGGACTCTTACTGTGGCTTCATGTATCCCAGGGAAGTCATTTAACCTCCCTGTGCTTTAATTTCTATGTTTGTAAAATGGATAATATTCATTGGTCTGTTCTCTTCTTGTAATTGTTAGGAGATTAAGTGCAGCAATGTGTTATGTGTGTTCTGTGAGAACAATAAAGGGTTCTAAAAATGTAAGAACCATGATTATATCCCTATAAAAACACTTTGTATAAGTCAGTATCAATCAAGGAAGGAAAGGGAAGAGAAAAGGATACTGATTCTAAATGGGTAACAATTTACTGTGTTGGTCTGTATTTTTTATTCATTTTTCTCAAGTCCTAATATTATAGCATACCTATCTATCTATCAATAGCATATATATCTATATGGAATAAGAATTCTTATTTTATAAAAAGAAAAAAGCTTAAATCAACTGATTATTCCACTGTAAAAATATGGGAAAAGAAGAGTAGAATACATCAAAAGGAAGCAAAGAAAAAGGATATGAGCAGAATGACTGAAATAGAAAATAATAAGGAAAAAATATCTTTAGGGCAGTTGACATAATTGTATACGTAATCGTATACTTGAAAAATACCAAAGAATGTACTAAAAAACCCCTGCTATAACTAATAACTGAATTTAGTAAGATCATAAAATAAAAGGTTAACATGTAATTATCTATTATGTATCTGTGTAATAACAATGAACAATTGAGAAATAAAAAATTAAATTAAATTGTCATTTAATGATCATAAAAATGATTAGGGATAAATGTAACAAACCATGTGGAAGACTGATTCCTACACTAGAAAGAAAAAAAAAACTGCTCATAGAAATTTTAAAAGCTTGAAAAATTGAGAAATTACACCATGTTCATGGGTTGGGAGATTCAACAGTATTATAATGTCAGCCTATGCCATACTGATCTATCAAGTCAATGCCCTTCCAATCAAAATCCAAAAACTTTTTTCCCATGGAAAGGGAAAAGGAGGAAAATTCAAAAACCAATTTTAAAGGAGAATAAATTTTGAAGATCTATACTACCTGAATTCAACAATACATTAACAATGGCAATGTGATATTAGTGCAAGTATAAACATATACACAAATGGAATAGAAAATATTGGCCAAAAGTAGATACAAACTTGTAAGGTCAATTGTTTTTTACTGTTGGGCCAAAAAATTTAGTTGGGAAATGAAATTCTTTCCAAAAAATAATGCTGGCACAACTAGATTCCATTTAGAAAAATATAAACTGGACTCATACCTTACACCATACACAGAAATAATTCTAGATATATAATTGACATAGATGTAAAACTAAAAAAACTTTCAAGAAGAATTCTTCGAAAAATATCTTCATGATTTGGGAAGTAGGCAAAGATTTCTAGGGGAGCATTATCATAAAAGAAAACTATCAATAAATTTGACCGTATCAAAATTTAAAATGTTTGTTTCTCTATAGCACATCACTTCGGGGCACCTACGTGGCTCAGTCGGCTAAGCCTCAGATTCTTGATTTCAGCTCAGGTCATGATCGGGGGGGTCATGGAATGGAGTCTCTCACTGGGCTCCCCATGGTCAGGGCGGAGTATGCCTGAGATTCTCTCCCTCTCCCTTTGCCCCTTCCCACTCCCATGTGTGCTCTCTCTCTTTCTCTCTCTCTCAAATGAAGTAAATAAATAAAATCTTAAAAAACAAACAAACAAACAAACAAACAAGACACGTCACCTAGATGGGGGACCTGGGTGGCATAGTCAGTTAAGCATCTAACTCGATTTTAGCTGATGTCATGATCTCAGGGTTGTGAGATTGAGCCTCATGTCAGGCTCCCTGCTCAGCGCAGAGTCTGCTTGAGTTTCTCTCTCTTTTCCTTCCCATTGCCCCTCTTGCTTATATTCTCTCTGTGTCAAATAAATAAGTCTTTAAAAACATCACTTAAAAGCAAGCCTCAGAGTGCATGAAAAATTTTGTGAAACATGTATCTGAAAATGGGCTTAAACCCAGAAGTAAAAACAATGCCTGCAAATCAATTATTAAAAAACAATCAGCCCAGCTTAAAAATGGGTGAAAGTCTTAAATAGACATTTCAAAAAGGAAGATGTAAGAGACTATCCAATCAGCACATGAAAAAGTGTACCACAACATCGTTACTCATCAGGGAATGCAAAAACCACACAAGATATGACTACATTCTCACTAGAATGGGTAAAAATGTAACAAAAAACTAACAACACTGAATATTCATGAGGATTTGGAGCAACTAGAATTCTTATACACTGTTGACGGAAGTATACTATTGCACTTTGAAAAAACTTTTGTCTGTTTTATATAAAGCCAATCACCTACCTATGATTCAGCAATTCTAATCATAGGCATTTAGAAAGAGAAATGAATGGGGTGCCTAGGTGGCTCAGTAGGTTAAAGCCTCTGCCTTTGGCTCAGGTTATGATCTCAGGTCCTGGGATTGAGCCCTGCATCGGGCTCTCTGCTCAGCAGGCAGCCTGCTTCCCCCCTTCTCTTTCTGCCTGCCACTGCCTACTTGTGCTCTCTCTCTGCCAAATAAATAAATAGCATCTTAAAAAAAAAAAAAAAGAAGAAGAGAGAGAGAGAGAAATGAAAACATATAACCAAAGGTTTCTACAAAACTCTTCATGGCAGCATTGTTCATATCAACCCCAAACTGGCAACAATTTAAATAACTATCCATGAGAGAATAGGGAAATAATAGGATATTCGTACCCTGATACAGTCGCCCTTGCTTATTCATGGGGAAAATGTCCGAGACCCCCCAGTGGTTGCCTGAAACCACAAATAGTACTGAACTCTATATACACAATCGTTTCTTCTATACATACATGCCTATGATAAAGTTAAATTTACATGTTAGGCAGATGATCAACAAAAATAACTAAGAATAGAATAGAACAATTATAATGCTATACTGTAATACAAGTGATGTGAATGTGGTCTCTCTCTTAAAATATCTTTTTGTACTGTACTCACTCTTCGTCACTGTGATAACGTGAGATGCTAAAATGCTTACCTGATGAGACGAAGTGAGGTGAGTGACAGGCATTGTGACACAGTGTTAGGCTAACCTGGACCTTCTGAAGATCTGTCAGGAGGATCCGCTGCTTCGGGACTTCAGGTGACCACAGACAACTGAAACTATGGAAAAGGAAATCACGGATGAGGAAGGGCTACTGTATACCAGTCAGTTATAAAAAGGGACAAACTGCTGATGAACTCAATGACACAGATAATCTCAGAAACACTGTGTGGGTGTGAAAGACGTGGGACATGAAGTGCTTACTGTGTAATTCCATTTCTGTGAAGTTCCACAGGCAAAACCGATCTATGGTGCTAGAAATCAGAATACAATGGTTCTTCTCTGAAAGGGCAGGAAGTGACTGGTTATGGGTATGAGTGGACTTTCTGAGGAAATAGAAATTTTGCTTTTCTTACTAAAGGTGTGAACTTCACAGATGTATGCTTTTGTTAAAACCCATTGCAATATGCAGATCTGTGTATTTTAGTGTATGTAAACTTACCTCAATAAAATGAAAGATTCATGAAAGCTAATTTGATATTTTATTCAGCCAGTAAAATGGCAAAGCCATTTTTTATGGGCATGATCAAGTAAGAATTTTGATTTATGTGTTTGTGTATGAATTCAATTACATATTCTGGCTATTTTCCCTACTATATTTACTGAGTTTCTTCGATGATTTAGGTATTATTGAACTCCTATAAATATGCACTGACAGTGAATTGCAGTTTTGTGATCACAGTGCATGATTTCAAATGTTTGTGACTCTCTGGACACGACTCTCCTCACTATGACTCAGTTAGGCCCTGGAGAGCCGATTTATCCCGACGAAACGCATGACAATATTTCCACAGTTTAAAAGCTTTTTCTTTTTAGATTTTATTTATTTATTTGACATAGAGAGATCACAAGTAGGCAGAGAGGCAGGCAGAGAGAGAGAGAGGAGGAAGCAGGCTCCCTGCTGAGCAGAGAGCCCAATGTGGGGCTCCATCCCAGGACTCTGAGATCATGACCTGAGCTGAAGGCAGAGGCTTAACCCACTGAGCCACCCAGGCGCTCCTCTTTTTGTTTCACTTTAAACTACTTGCTATCCAGGGTCTATTGCATGAGTAAGAGCTACGTATTTATTTGCTTATACTTTGAAGACTTCTAACCTATAGAGTATCTCTTTAACTCAAAGATCTTAAGAGA
This sequence comes from Mustela nivalis, assembly GCF_964662115.1. Classification (NCBI taxonomy): domain Eukaryota; kingdom Metazoa; phylum Chordata; class Mammalia; order Carnivora; family Mustelidae; genus Mustela; species Mustela nivalis. The sequence continues at coordinate 143,981,296 of NC_139023.1, read as the reverse complement.
AAATATATATACACCATTGAACTGGTACTTCCCTGGAACCTACAGATAAATTTGTATTTGCCTTATGAAAGGAACTAAACTGACACAATGTGGAAGTGAGGACCCAATGAGAAGGAAGATTGTGCAGGTACAGGTCTATAACAGGTGTTATTAGTTTTTATGTAAATTTAAAAAATGCTTTATTCATTAATTTTGGAATGCATTAATGGAGTATCCACAAGGCAACCATACACTCATCCAATAAGTGAAATTGCATCCCTGTATAAATGAGGAATCTACTCTCATAGATATATATTTCAGTAAATATGTTATGTCAGCATTCAAACTTGCTTTAAAACATGGGGACATAACCCTAGAAATTATGATATAACAGGGTATAGGATGAGTAAGTAGTTTTATTTAGAACAGCAAGACAGAGTTTATAGACACTTGGAGTAAATCTATGCCTGAGGAGCAGGAAGGAAACTGAAAATAACTTTCTGTTTTTGTCTTAAAATGTCAAATACAGTATTAAGATAAGTCACTATTTAAACTGTCCAAAAGCTCGCACAACTGTTCTTCTCATCTAGAAAATCATTCGAAAAATGTAAAAACGAGCCTAGGCATTTAACTTTTTAGTTCCTTCTCTCTGTTTCAAATCCTTTGGTGAAATAAGTTCCAAGTGGGAGAAATTTTTTTTTTCCAAAGCAACTGCATTTTGCCTCGTATACTTAGGTCTTCTGTATAGCACAGTGATGGAGATGTCTAGCAAGTGCTCAGACAACTGGCTTATCAATTTGGCTGCACACTGGACTGTCCTGGGGGACTCAGAATAATACCAATGCCTTGGTCCCACCCCCAAAGATTTTAATTTAATTGGCCGCAGTTGTGGCCTGGCTGCTAGCGTTTTCTAAAGCCTTTTAGGTGATTTTAATGTGCAGCAAAAATTAAGAAGTACTGCTCTAGAAAGTAAGTGGTAAATGTTCACAGAAGGGGGAATTCTCTGTGTTGGACTTCTGGACTTATCAGAATAGTCTCAATGAAAAATGTGACTATTAACTGTCATGTGATAAATAGGGTTTGGTTACAGAAAACAGAAGCTACTCCACTGAGTTTAAGCAGAAATGAATGTATCTTAAACTATTAAGAGGTTTACAGCTCACTGGGAAGGCTAGAGAAATCGATGGAAAAATTGAGCTTCTAGAAACAGCCATCCTGGGGCGCCTGGGTGGCTCAGTGGGTTAAGCCGCTGCCTTCGGCTCAGGTCATGATCTCGGGGTCCTGGGATCGAGTCCCGCATCGGGCTCTCTGCTCGGCAGGGAGCCTGCTTCCTTCTCTCTCTCTGCCTGCCTCTCTGCCTACTTGTGATCTCTCTCTGTCAAATAAATAAATAAAATCTTAAAAAAAAAAAAAACAGCCATCTAAAAAAAGAAAGAAAGAAAGAAAGAAACAAAGAAAGAAACAAAGAAAGAAAGAAAGAAAGAAAGAAAGAAAGAAAGAAAGAAAGAAATCTTGTTATTTACAACAACCTGGATGGAACTAGAGGGTATTATACTAATCGAAATAAGTCAATAAGAGAAAGACAATTACCATATGATTTCACTCATATGTGGAATTTAAGAAAACAGAGGAACATAGTGGAAGGGAGGGAAAAATAAAAGTGCAATCAGAGAGGGAGATAAACCATAAGACACTATCAATCATAGGGAAATAAAACTGAGGGTTGCTGGAGCAAAGGGGTGGCGGATGGGGTAAGTGGTTGATGGACATTAAGGAGGGCACGTGATGTGCTGAGCACTGGGTGTTATATGTAACTGATGAATCTCTGAACTCTACCTCTGAAACTATCAATACACTATAAATAACCGAATTTCAATTAAAACATTAAAAAAGAAAGAAAGAAAGAAAGAAAGAAAGAGGGTGCCTGGGTGGCTCAGAGGGTTAAGCTTCTGCCTTCGGCTCAGGTCATGATCTCAGGGTCCTGGGATCGAGTCCTGCATCAGGCTCTCTGTTCGGCAGGGAGCTTGCTCCCCCCCCCCCTCTCTCTCTGCCTGCCTCTCTGCCTACTTGTGATCTCTCTCTGTCAATAAATAAACAAAATCTTTAAAAATATATATAAAAAAAGAAAGAAACAAACAAACAAACAAACAACCTTGGGAGCCATGTTTTAGAAGTGAGCCATTCTGGGAGCTGGGACAGAATCATGAAGTTATTGCTACTTTGCCAATTCCCCAAAAAGGCCTCCACTCCCGTGATGAAAAGGACAGCAGCCTCAGGAAATGCACGTGACCAGGAAACCACCACAGAACACTTAAGACCTCAGAATGGGTTCAAGAAATGCAGAGATTTCTCTTTAGCAGTTTCTTGAGGGGCTCTGGGTCGATGAGTAGTAATGTAGCAGGTGTCCAACAGGCATACACACAGCCAAAAAAAGCACGACAAAGATAGAGACATACAGAACAGCATGGACACGGATCTGGTCCATAAGTAACTGGTTATAAGGAGCAGACGATGAAAATGTTGAGTGTAAGAATTGAAAAAAGAAAGGATTGATACAACTGGGAGAGGTAGGGAAGGTGTGGCCATGTTTGATATACAATTTTAAAATTGGGGGATTTAACGGGATTCCAAAAGGCAGCCCGGTGCGGGGGCTGTAGGCGAGAGCACAGTCTCCCGAGGGAGAGTCCCTGGTTTGGAAAGCAGAGCCAACCCTTACTGGCTATGTGACCTTGGGCACGTCTCTTAGCCTCTTTGTGAGCATTAATATATGTAAACGCTTCGAGTAAAGAACACTACATGTACTTTAAAAAGCATTTGTTTGATGATGATATGCTGATGACAGTGATGGTGATGAATAGTCAAGAATGAGAGAAAACCTCTCCAGATAAATGCTACAAGTTGTGGGTCCTCTACTCCTTCCGGAACACTTCCCCCACCACCGAAAAATGTGATTTTTTTCTTTTTTGTTTGTTTGTTTTGGTTGAAAATCACCACACGAAAAGGAAAAGAAACAAAAGTTCACATGCTTTTGCAAGAGTCCAGGTAGGACACAGATGATGAAGGTCTGAACTAAGACGGTAGCAGTGATGGTATTCGGATGGAACTCATTTGCCTAAATGTAGGTGTCAGTGAAGACCAATGTAGGAGCATACCTATGGGTGGGGCTTTACATAGATATTGGGATGGTTCCTTTATCTACAGGTGCACAGCTGAGACACTCCCATTAAAAAAAACAAAAAACAAAAAAACAGTAACTTTTATTTCTAGCAATACAATTAATTTTTGCATGTTGCAGTGTTGCTTAATTCATTTGCTAACGTTGGCACGGATTTTTTTTTTTTTAAGATTTTACTTATTTATTTGACAGAGATCACAAGTAGGCAGAGAGGCAGGAAGAGAGAGAGAGGAGGAAGCAGGCTCCTCACCGAGCAGAGAGCCCGACACGGGGCTTGATGCCAGGACCCTGAGACCATGACCTGAGCTGAAGGCAGAGGCTTCAACCCACTGAGCCACCCAGGCACCCCTGGCACAGATTTCTATTGTTATTGTTGATACATTAGATTTTTCTATGTAGACGATCATGTTGTCTTTGAATAAAAACAATTATACTTAAGCATTTCCGACCTAGAAAGGTGGATAGACTTGCCTTGTTCCTGATCATAGTGGGAAAGCACTCACTCTTTCACAATTTAATATGATATGATCTGCATGTTTTAGTAAATGTCATTCATCAAGTTAAGGAAGTTTCTGTCTTCTCTGCTGAGAGTTTTTATCATGAATCGGTGGTATATTTAATCATGTTTACCTTTTTTTTCCCTGTTAATACTATGAATATTATTGATTTATTTTAGTTACTAAGATAAATTTGCATTCCTGAGTTAAATCCCTTTTGTTGTGATATATTACCCATTTTATATATTTCTGGATTTGATTTGCTAAAATTTTGTTAAGAATTTTTGTCTGGTATAATACTAATACTAGTGTACTGCTGATTGCACAGAATGAATTGAGAACTTTCTCCTCTTCCTCTATTACCTAGAATAGTTTGGATAACACTAATATTCTTTTTCTTTCTTGTATTTTTGGTAGAATTCACCAGTGACGCCATCTCAGCCTGGAGTGTCCTTTGTGGATTTACTTCAAGTGCACAGGCTTTCTTTATCCTAGCTTATTAGTTTGGTGCATACATTTATCATTTTCTTTGCTGCTTATTTTTTTTATGACTCAGATTTTCTTTCTAGGATTATATTATTTTCTTTCTACTTGAAGCAAATATTTTATAAATTTCATTTTGAGCATTCATTTGTATTTTTTTAAGATTTCATTTATTTATTTGACAGACAGAGATCACAAGTAGGCAGAGAGGCAGGCAGAGAGAGGAGAGAGCAGGCTCCCTGCTGAGCAGAGAGCCTGATGTGGGGCTCGATCCCAGGACCCTGAGACCATGACCTGAGCCAAAGGCAAAGGCTTAACCCACTGAGCCACCCAGGCACTCCTATTTGTATTTTATGCTAAAAAAAAAGAAGTTGTCCAAGATGCCAGCACCATAATTATCCACTAACATCTATAGCCGTACTGTCTGCATTCTATCTTCTTGATATAAATGACCTTTCTATGCACCTAGCTAAGGCCAGCACTTGTTCTTGGACACTATACTTCGCCCCCTTTCCCTACTCAAAAATACCGCTCCAGCCATTTTCTCCCACCACCCTACATTTCTGGGGTCATTCCTATCAACAAAGAAGTATGCAGTTATTTGTACCATCTCTTGACCCCATATTCGAAGTTTGTATGTTTTAGGTTCAACGAGGGAAGGAGAACCAGTAGGTTACACATACACATGGGCACACAGGCATGTAAATGGATTTACCCAAGAGGAGATGGACTTACATGACTGTGGAGGTTTGGCGAGATCTCTCTGTGAAGACTGTCTCTGTCTCATAGTGCTGAAGCCTGAAGTGCAGTCAAGAGAGGAAGATGATGAGCAGGCTGGACCCCCATAAGGACAGATTGAAACTTTGGTCCATTCTTGTTGTCTCTAACCTTGACAATATGTGTCTGCTTCAGAAACCAGGACCCTCCTTCATGCAGAAGAAAACACACACCTCATCCCAGGAGTTGCAGAAACTGAAGGAAGATCCAGAGGCAAAGAGAAAGTAATTGGAGACCCAGCAAAGTGATTCAGTAAATCAGCAACAACATGGTCAAAGCTCCACAATATAGAAATATTTTGTAATGTTCCTTCCCCTCTGCTGCTTGGAGTCTTTGCAACCCAGGAAAGTTCAGAGGCATCCATTTTTTTTTCTCCCTTTTTCCTATCCCAAACTGACCTAGAAGGGAGAGGGAGAGGAGGCACTGAAGACTCAAACCATGGTTTTAGAGCCTACCGTCATAAATCTCAATTACATTGGGAAGAGGAAAGAAAAGCTTTGGCCTGGATTGAGATCAAAGATAAGATGACAAGGACACATCTTAAATGCAAGAATGGGATTGGATAAGTAGCTGAAAGTAGCTGCAAAGCGATGGGCTCCTGCCGCGGTGTCACTGAGGAAGGTGATGGGGAATTGAGGTAGGACCTGACTAAAGGCATAAAGACCAAGCAGGAAGCTTCTTCGGAAAATCAGCCCAAGGATGAGAAGGGCCCAAGTATTCTTGTACATTTGTTAGCTGGAAATAAGGACACTGGCTGGAATAAAAAAGGAAGAGGTCTTGAATGTTGTTGGATATCATGGTGTGGAACTGATGAAGAGATTGTCCATAGTCACAGAGCTGGGACTTCGAGTCAGAACAGCTGCCTTCTCTTCTCCAGGTCCATCATTTCCACGGACAAGGCATTTGACCTCACTGAAACCCAGCTTTCCCCTGTAAGGTGTAGGTCATATTTGTGCTGTTTACATTAAGTGCTTGGTAGAGCCCAAACGAGATGACTTATGAGGAAACATTTGGAAAACTTAAAAATATAAGGTCTTACTATTAAGCAAACCAATAAGGTTAAGTTGATTTTATATTTTAAACCACTAAAGCATTTTCTTTATTTCAAGCTGGTGAGGTGAGAGGGTCAGGGAAACAGGGGACGAGAACGTGCCGGATGGGGAAACTGCATTCACCCATCATTTTGGTCAGCGTGAAGAGACAGGCAGGAAGGAAAGAGCTCCTAATCTGATCGCCTGAGAGCTCAAATGCACACCTTTCATCCTCTGGCAGGTGGATCGCATATCCTCCAACCCACATAGTCTCATTTACACGCAGTTTCCCAGATAAGGCTGCTGCTGCTGCTGCTCACTTGCGAGATTTCCAAAGCCACTAATAAAAAGGTAACTCGCTATGTGCTACTAGAGATGACAAGCGCACCTTGGGATGAATGATGGGTAAAGAATTGTCATTTCTCTTCTCAAAAATCAGGCTACCGTTGGCTCATGTGGCTTGGCACCTGTGGCTTGTTAGCAATTACATGTGGAAGCCGACCCATTCAAAGTTGCCCCCGTAGAGCGGTTTTAGGGCTGTTGCCTTCCGTCTGTCTGTACATGGTTTCAGGGAGCTACAATACGTATTTGAGCAGAAGCTTTGAAATCGGTTTTCTTTCTCCTTTTAGCGTTTTCTCCCATTTCATTTTTAAGTGTGATCTGATTAGCTTTCAATCTAGGATTTAGGGAGGAAGGGAAATAGCCATCCCTTTGGGTCCATGATTATTCTGGTTATACTTGGACTTTGTTTTCTAATAGGTGATTTGGTAATGGACTCATGTTAGAAATGAGAGCTGTATTTCAAAGACGTTTCAAAGTTGCTTGCACCACAACAGCGCCTTGTTTTTGGTAATCAATATTAACAACAGTAACAAAAACAAATATTTTTTTACTAAAAATGTGCCATGCACTGTTCCAAGCACTTTGCGTGAATTACTTCATCTTCAGTACAATGCCATGATTATGCCCATTTTACATAAGAGAAAACGGAGGCATATAGACGTTAACTAATTTACTTATTTGAAATATATATATATATATGAATATATATATTCTCCCTATTATTCTCCCTGAATTATTCTCCCTAAAACACCAGACTGATTTTGTAATTCCTTAGCTCAGAAATATTTAATAAACATCCTTGTCTAGCAAGTGAAGTGTCAATACCCTATCTTGTTGTTCCAGCTCTCTCGAATTGTGATCCTAACTTCCTTCTCCAGCCCTGTTTTTGAGCAATTCCCTAACTCAATGGTTCTTAAGCAAGAGAAATTTTGTGCTGCCCCCACCCCCCCACCCCCCCACCCCCTGGGAGGGATATTTGGCAATGTCTGGAGATATTTTTGGCTGTCACAACTTGGGAGATATTACTAGCATTTAGTAAGCCTAAGTCAGTGATCCTGCTAAATAAACATCCTAAAACGTCTAAGACGATCCTTTCGCACAACAAAGGATTACCTGGCCCAAACTGTCAATAGTATCAAGAAGAAACACCAGCGAAAACTAAGCAACTTGAGCTTTCTTTTTTTTTTTTTTAATTTAATTTAATTTATTTATTTTTGAGAGAGAGACAGAGAGACCATGAGAGGGGAGAAGTCAGAGGGAGAAGCAGACTACCCCCTGAGCAGGGAGCCTGATGTGGGCCTCGATCCTGGGACTCTAGGATCATGACCTGGGCCAAAGGCCGTTGCTTAACCAACTGAGCAACCCAGATGCCCCACAACTTGAGCTTTCTTAAATAGTGTCTGTGTTTCATTTTTGTAACTTTCTTTTCTTTATGCCTTCACTACATGTTCCTAGAGCACCTACTATGTGCGGGGCCCCATTAAGTGTAAGACATGATCCTTGATCTCACACTGACCAGCTTCCTGGCTTCCCATCCTTGTCCTTCTCCCATATAAAAACCTGCCTGCTCTTCAAGACCCCTCTCAAATGCCATTTTCCCTCATCAGCTGAGTCTTCGCTCTTTGAAAGTAGTCTGTAAAGGCAAAGTATTATGACAGGAGAGTCTTGATATCAAACAAAAAATTGATAAGAAACATTCCTATATGATGAATTTTATATGAATATTTAAATGCCATTTTTCACTGTAGAAGTGTTTAAACATCTTCTCAAACTTAGCATATTTCCATGTTGTGGAACGGCTTAATTTTATTTGCAATAAAAGTTGCTTGTCTTTTATTTAAAGTCAGTTTTGGAAGTGAAAGTAGTAGGTCCTTGAAGTTCCAGGGAGCATACTGTAGCGATTGAAGGAGGAAGTGAGAGGCCGTGTAAAAAGGCTGACACCCATGTTTCATTGCAGCAATAAAAAATTTAAAAATCAATTCAATAAGAATTTATCGAGTGCCAGTATGAGCCCGACACTGTTAGATGTTGGAATTCAAAACAAACCCCTCATGTTCTTTCTTCCAACGAAGTCAAGTAAACATATCTAACACTTCAAAATGTTTTATTATAGAAGCAGAGCGATCATTGACATGGGTAAGCATTCTGATAGTCAGGTAAATGTCCAGGTGACAGCTGGTCAACGTTATGAAGAGTGCTACTTCTGAGTACCATGCAAGAAACTTAAGGAGAGGAAAGTAGGAGGCATAAATTATTGAGGGTCTTAAGAACATTGTGGAGAACTGTGGCCTACCTTATATCCCAAAGGAAGAGGGAGCTCTCCCCTGGACTCTTTCAGAGGGCTTCGGCACATATGTGCTTAAAGCATGTGATGGGAAGCAGAAGTACTGGAGATGAATTAGGGAAAATAAGTCCCGAAGACGGAAAAGTCCACATTTCCTACTGATGACAGCATCCGGGAACATTGCCATGCTGTCCTTGAACGTGTTATCCTGAATTAGCGTCCTCACTATTGTGGCCTTCTACTCCCCTGGGGATGTGGGTCATGTGTGGTCATCGACGGGGGTACCAGCGTTACCCTTGAAAAAGTTTAGAGCTGGCTAAGCCGATAAGGAAAACACTGCAGCGTGCACAATGGGGCGGAAGTTAATACTTGGGGCTGACGTTATTTCCTACCAAGCTGAATATGGCAGAAATGGGGTTGTGAGAACTACAAGAGTTAAGGTATGTAAACTACGTGGGTAATGTATGGCATATAGGATGTGATGGATAAATGTGAGCACAAAGAAGATAAAACATATGCAACAATTACCTCAAACTTCCCAATAAATCTGGAAAGCCAATGAAAGCCATTTGAGTTTTGTTTTCACACACACAAAAAAGGGGACGTGTAGTCAAATATATTTCTCTAAGTTGTCTTGCTTTATTTCTTTTAGAATTAGTTTTACAGGCATCAGTTTATTGGTTAAAGCTTTTTTTCACAGTAGGCCACATGGTATAAAACACAAATGATGGGTGGAAATTTGTTTCTTTGGCTCCAGGAGTCCTTCATTTTCTTGTTCATTTATTGTCAGCTAGCCAGGTGAAATGAATGTCATGGTGCCTAGAGTCACCTCATGATCTGGGAAGTACTTTGACCCTCCGATTCCAAGAAGTACCTTGATCCTAAGCTTCCACTCTAGCAGAAGGCAAGTGTAAATCATAAGCTTGGACAGCTCCCTACAGGGAGTGGGCCTCCCTGGGGGTTAATGACACTAGAATTGATCTTAACACAACCTTTCCCCTCCCCGGCATCTTTCTAAGTCAGAGAATGAGAGGTTTCTCTCTTACATGACTTTTCATTCACTGTTCCAGAAAGGGTCTGGTGAACATTTACCTACAATTGGAAGTTAGGATTAATGTAGAACTCTGTGAATTCCTTGGGGTCCATGCTGGGGGGCAAGGGGGGCAGGGAAGTGAAGTTGATTTAAATTTGCATCACCTGCAAATGTCACTCCTGTAAATCCAGGTGGTTTTTTGACTGGCTGGACCTGTCCTTACAGGAGATAGGAGTCAGCAATCCCCATTAAATATCTCATTTTCATGGAGGAATTTTTTTGTTGTTGTTTAGTTGAGCTCCATAACTCATTTCCAAAAGCACCCAAATAGTTTAAATTTTTATAAGTTTGCATGCACCGATCACTTCCCTTGAATAGCTAAGTAAGGAAGGCAGGGAGGGCTGAAGGGAAGTTTTCCTGTGAACGCTGTGTTTGTGACTGGATTAACATTTCCCTGCTAGAATTGCACGTCCTCTTAGCTCTCAGAAGGTCCCAATTAGGCCTGACACATTGCCATCACAGCACACATACTCCCTGTAACAACCGTATTAAGCTCAGTTGGTGCTGGGCGAGTTTTAAAGTAGGTTTTCCACCCAGCGTGGGTGGACAGATTCCCACTTCATCAGCCCCACTCCTTCCCCCAGCCCACCCCAGATTCCTATTATAACTCCCTGCCGAGGACCATGCAAGCTCTCCACACAGCGGGCGTTTATTTGTCAACAATTTTATAAACCCGAAACACAGAAAACCATCCTGCTGACACGGGACAGATAGAATCACACAGAAACGCCACAGACTCTGGGAAGCAAAGTCAAATGTCTTAAGAAAATAGCCTCTCGAAAACCTCAAGTTTTAAATGTGTGCAAATGAAACGTACACAGTTCTTATCTGAGGAGTGTTCCCCATAGGAGGGTGAACGGAAGAGCCTGATTCACGATGCCACTGTGTTGCCCACATGATACCAAAAACACTCTTGCTTAACTGATTTACCCCCTTGGTTTAATTTGTTACTTTGGTACTGGGGACGTGCACTGAAGTTCATACAAACACACACAACAAGGCATTCTCCATCAATGATCCTTCACAAACCAAGACAACTCATTTGTTCATTCATTTCTTTTCCAAAATCTTTTACTGACCTCTTAGGAAATGCCAGACTGTTCTGGTTCTTGGGGATGCATGTTTGAATAAGCTTCCTGATAAATACCTTTTCATGGAGGGGAGACAAACAATAAAAAGGTAAACAAGAAAACAGCAGATGGTGATATGTGCCAAAAGGTGAAAACAGTCAGAGGGACGTCCTGTAGAGCATCTGGAGTGAAGTAAACTGAGGTCTTCATGACAAGAAGGTGCATAGTTTTCAAGCATCTGAGTTTGCCAGGTAGAAAGAACAGCTAGTGCAAAGGCCCTGTGGTGGGAACAAGTCTGACTCATTCAAGAAATGGAAGAAGGTAAGGGTAACATGAGCACGTGGGTAAGGCAGATAGTAAAGGATGAAATACAAGACAGGCAGGTGCCAGGTGAGGAGGATGGATTATACTTTAAATGCTATAAGAAACCATCAAAGTATTTTAAGGAAGAGGATGACATGATCGGATTCTATTTTTAGAAGGTGACTTTGGCCTACTGTGGGGAATAGAATATAAGAAACAAGAGTAAAAGCATGAAGACCAAGTAGGTGGCTATTGCAGGAGTTCATGTGAGAGAGGACAACATCTGAACTAAGACAGTAGCAGTAGAAATAGAAGGACATTTTTAAAATTACAACTCTTTTAAGGTAGCACTAATATTCGACCTTACTGTCCACCGCCTCTCCATTTTTCAGAATCCCATGCATGTAGCAGCCATTCATTTATTCTATCACTTGGTGATAGCTTCCTGGGTGTTTACTATGTGCCAGGTGCAGAGCAGGGTAATAAAGACACACTGAGCGGCAGATGTCAGCTCAGCTTCCAACGAATCATGTTGCTTCATCATCAAGACCAAATCACCTAAACTGATATTTAAAAATGTAACTGCAGTAACATATTTTATAATCATTCAAATTAATTGTCATCAACATGTTTTTCGACAGCCGCCCCTGCCAAGCCTGATTTTGCCTGTGCTGGAATCCAGAGAAACCTGTTCTGACTGAGGTACTATTCTATCCTGAAGTCTCTCATAGAGAAGACATTAAGAAAAATGGGGGGAAGTAAAACTTACAGCCAAGAAAATGCTACTCATTAGTTTTCTGCTTAAAGCATACCTTTACTCCATAGAATTCTATTGGCTGGTTTTATCTCACTCATGTCCTCTCATCCGTCCTTGGGGCCAATCAGAGGACTCCCTGGGAGAGCTTCCCTGGGTATTTGCTAGGAGAAGAGTCATTCCTGTTTTCTATTCACCTGACTTGCTGGGCTGGTGAGGCCGAATGAAACGTGCACATATCTGGTTTTGCAGGCTTTAATCTTAATATATGCTGCCACCACTCTCTGCTCCATTTTCTAGGTGCCTCTTTTCAGCACCCCACCTCTATTCTCATAACTTGAAGTGAAGGAGATAAACCTGCAAGCCTGTTTTGCATCTGGACATTCTAAATGAGATCAGATGGCTTCCCAAACAAAAACAGGTACTATTAGCCTTAGGAATTTTTTTTTTTTTTTAATTGCAAGTCAGGTGCATTTTAAAGACCTATATATAGATATAGATATAAATATATAGGTAAATATAAATATAGATAGTCTCAAATTTCTTTGTCAGTTCTTTGAAGAATTAGCAATGACCACGTCCACTCCATTTTATGAAATAAACTTTTCCTATTACACTTTCTTTTATATATTTTATAAAAAGCCTTTCTACTATCTTGTGCTTTCCTCACTTATGATTGGTTCTTGACTCACAGTGATCCAACTTTCTGTGATTCATATGGGCAACATTTTGGATATTTAACCTAAGTTCTTTACTGATAGCACTTACTGAAGAGACAAAGCTCATGGTATTACTTGGCCAGGGCCCAAGTCCTTATCTGCTGAACTGACCCAACAATCAATTTAGCCCAGGAAAAGCCCCAGCCCACGGGTCCTCAACTGCTTCCTGAGGTGTTCCGGGAGTCCACTAGATAAAGTGTATCATTGGTTCTTTACTTGCTGCCCTAACATGTTAGAGAAGGTTATTTATAATTCACTATTGACAGAAATCTGAATAGAACATTTTATGCAGTGTGATGTAAACATGCCTTACTAAAAGTTGATTAAATACTACACTCATGGCCTGTTCTGTTAAAAAGTTAAGCACCAGGTTCTTGGTCTGGGAAGTGGCCCCCTCTTCCTGTGAGTCCCAAGTGTCCTAACTAGCTGAATAACTAAAAGTCATAATGCGAAACATGATGAAATATTAAGATAACAAATACAAATTAACTTAGTCTGAATGAGATATAGTTTATATTAAAATGCCATACAGAGGCTTCAAAAATACGTAGGATTAAAAATTCTAGTAAAGAAAATTTTATTAATTTTTTTCCTGCACGTTTGTAAAAAAGATCGCTGTCATTCAGTTTCAATTGTTGAAACCTCATGGTCCAGCTTATGGAATGGGAGCAGTGTCTAAAAATCAATGCCCTATTATAGTATTGTTCATAGGTACAACTCAGATTTATTTAAATCATTCACACTCAGGGGTTGTTACCCAGCCATAATACTGACAGCTGCTTGTAGTAAAATGTCCCTAGCAAGGGAGTTGCACGTTCAGGCAAAGAGTTTTGAAGAAATCTAGTAAAGCTTTATTAGGTACGCTGTGCTTTATCTTACTGATTTCAAACATATTTGAGGATTTGGACTTATGTTCTCGGTAGTGTCTTTTAGCCCTGAAATTTTGTAATTTCACATTAAATGGCTTAGTTATGAACAAACTTGTAATTTGAAAAATGTTTTACATTTTGAACAGCTGAAGGTACAAGGGCTGTTTGTTTGCAATCCCATTTCCACAAGCAACGTGAGGGTCAGGGTCAGACTCTTGGGTAAAGTTTGTCTCTAGGAAACTTCTGAAGGTCTGATAATAATAGCAGATTAGGGATCAGTGAGTGGGAAATCTTTAGATACTAGAATCCTAAGAAAACCTTTTAGGAAAGGTCTTTTTAATCTTTTGATAATTGCAAAGTATGTAGGCCACTCCTGGAGGCAAAACCATCCTTTGAAGACTCTCTTTTTCAGCTAGAACAATATGGAAACTGATGTCTGGGATCAAAAATATCTGCAGAAAATGTACTTCAGAAATTTGTAGACTAAATGTGTAGACTTAAAAAATTTGTATTTAAAAACGTAAGGGCTGTAATGGATATTTTATAATCCTTCAAATTCATTGTTATCAACATGTTTGTAGGCAGTGGCCTTGCCAGGCCTGATCTCAGGTATCCTGGTTCAGGATAACCATTGCTGTGGAAATAATTTGAGGATCGGCATCCGGGAGAATTTGGGGGACTGTGGCAGTTGACGAACTATGCAAAACAGGAGCCTGGGCATGTTACTTAAATTTTCTCTGGCTTTCCCAATTGTAAACCAGAAAGGATAACTGTAACTGACCCTCAGAACAATGTATTACTTAAAATATAACATAAGAAACTATTCTAGTTACCAAGCATGCTTAGATATAGCCTTAAGAAAAACATGTACTGGCAACAGGCCTCTGGGGGAGGACGACAGACGTCCTTGAAGCCGAGCAGCTGGGGATACCCAGCCCGCTCAGGACAGAACGCCACCTGCTTCGTTTTTCCGTTGTCTCCCCTTCCCCAGAGCACCTGTGGCTAATTAGATGAGCCCTTGGAATGTGCTTGCTCAACTATAAACTTTATACTGCTTGACCAGATATATTTTGCCTTCTCTCTTGTTTATCTACCAGGCATACGATTACTGTGTCGCCTTCTTCAGCTCCTTTGTTGATTACTGTCTAATATCTAATAGATACAGGACTGAGGAGATGTTCAGGGCGACAGTCTTTTCTACTGTCGTCCCCTGCTCCCTCTTGCTTACAGCTAACTTGTTTGTGCCTCCTTCTTCTCCGGGACGCCATCAGGAGGCGGCAGATAATAGCTCTTTCATTCTAGAGAAGAAAAAACTAATAGTATGGGAGGAAACACCTACCGCTCTGATCAGTATGTTTCCCCTTCTCTTCCCTCTGACCCCTGTCACTCTCTCCCACCAGTGGCAACATCCGTGAGTTTGCTCTTGTAATATATGACACATTAGTATCATGTCAAATAAAAGAAAGTTAGTAAAACTCTGAATTAATGTTCCGTTTTATACGCAAGACAGGGTGCCTCCCCCTCATTCTTTATAATCTTTCAAGACATGGTATACTGGAATGATTGCTTATCTCCTTCCGAGGAATTCAGCACTCTTTGGCTATTTTTAAAATGGGTAGAACATTCCTAAGAGATGAATTTCTAGGCAAACTAGCTGACCAGAGGAAGAAGCGCTGGAGTTGAAAAGCTGGTTTCCTGTATCCACAGACCCTCCCTGTCGCATCCACACCCACACTCAGTGTCACTTCATTCTTTCCCTTGCACTCTGTCCCTTTCGACCAGACCTTTTACACTCTCACTTTTCCCTGAGGTGCACTGTGGGAAAAAGCTTTGTCTCTACTGAAGTAATTTCAGGGGGTAGAGGAGGGAGGATTCTATCACGGGATTTGGGAATAGCAGATTCAATGCCTCTCTCCTCCACCCGAGCTCACATGTGTGGCAACGATTTCTCTTCACCTATAAAATGGCCCTTCGGAGTGGGGCAGCATCTTCATTTCCAACAGAACTCTTCATAGGCCCATTAATTCTTAACACATCCACTTCAGGTGACAAATCCTGCCTGCCATCTTTTTCCAACTCTCCGTCGGAAAGAATTGGTGCCAGACCCACCTGGAACTCTGGTTATGAGGAAAATCAAAACTTCCAATTTCAAATGTATATTTGATTTTCCTTAAAATGTTTTTTCCAATGTGATAGATGAGGTAAGGCTTCATTTCTATTACTTTTTTTTTTTCACACAGAAAAAAATATATGGTATGTAATATAATATAGATACAGAGAGCCAGCACATACTTTACCTTTGTGCCCCCGGTGCATGCATAAAAGTGGGCATTTGTATTCTAAGTAGCACTGGATATAATGAGTAAGAGCAGCCTTGTACCTGACGCCTGCCATTTTCTTTGTAATGTCAATCATTTTTGCCTTTATTTATACATTTAGGTTAATGTTTGCGATTAATGAGCAATTGAAGTGTTTCACTTAGAACCAGTAGACGGTGAAAGCAGATGAATTAAATAATACTATGCAACCTATTCATGTTTCTGAATGATTTATGATTGATATACAAATAATGTCAGAATATTTTATTTTAAATCTAGAAGAAGTATATTTCTGTGATGAGCGCTTCGAAAGACAAAAAGTATTTGGGTGGCCACGTTTCATTCTAGTGTTAATTACACGTATAAAATATGAATCAGGAGAAGAAATTATGTTAGGTGTAATCAGGAAAAATAATGCATCAAAAAAGATGGCATCTGAAATACTATTTTGGAGTTCCTGAGAAGCAAATGTTAAAATTATCATTATTATAGCTATTATCATCATTCAGTCATGAAGATTTCAGCTATGGTGTACCGTGTTATTACCTGATATATGTTTAGGTCAGCGATTCCCAAATATCTTAGCAAAACACCTTTGTCTGCAAATGTATTAGGATGCCAAATAAGAACGGGAACGGGCAGTTTGCCCCAATATTAATTATTATTAGATTCTTATTATTTCATTTGCAGAATTTAAAAACTCCTTGCAGTCACTTCAAAGTCTCAATCTAAGGGCCTGAGCTAATTTGCCTGTATAATTTTCAGGTACAATTTATTTCTAACTGAAACTAGCCTGTTTCATGACATCTGATAAAAAGTTTACATTTTCAGAAGAAGCGGGGCTGGCGTTTTATAAGCCCCCAAATAATAGTCGGATCCCTTAAATCTTGAATTTTCAGTCTAAATTGGAGTGGGTTCAGACCTTTGCCAGAAGCAGTTCCCCAACACTCATTTCCTGGGGCACTTCCTCACTCCCTCCTCCTCAACCACTTTTGAAATAGTTCACATTCAACCCCTTGGGCATGTTGTGAATTCACCAGTCGGCTCTGGCGGTCACTACCCGATGAAGGCGGGAGCTGGCCGGCTGGCAACCCCAGCCTCCCCAGTACAGAGCACCACGTCGGTTTCAGTCTCGTTCCCAAACACAATCTCTTGTGATCTTCAGGATAACCCCGCAAAGACATCGGGGATGATTATCTCCAGGAACAAATGAATGAACGGAGGGCCAATTTACAGCCCATCAGCGGATGGCAGAGGGCGTTAACTCAGGAACAAAGACGCTCCGCGGGAGTCTATCAGCAGATATATTTTTATATTATTTCAGAATGTCATTTGTTGTTAATTAAGAGGCTGTTTGAAATAGCGCTCTCCCACGCTTGGATGTGTTGCTGATTCGCTCCTCGCAAGACCGTGGAGATGGAGACTTAATCAAAAGACGTTATGAGGAGTGCCTTGTCAGAACACAAACATTTTGAAATCCCAAGGAAAATGCAGTTTAATGCATCCAGTGAAATTGCCTGAGAGGAAATAGTGAATACAGCTTTTCTTAAAGCCTTTCCCCTCAGGCCATTAACTAAGAAACTGGTCACTAACTGCTGGTAACAACCCATTTTGGAGGGATTATTGCTATTATTGGAATTCTGTGGTTTATGGCAACATTTTGTTAAAGATGTTAGAAATGAGAGTGCAGCTGGACTTGGTACTTCAGAGAAATCCGTCCCTTCCCTTGCAGTTAATGGCCATTTTTTTTCATTCCAATCTAAATGTACGAAGGCTGAGCTGCTCTGCCGAGTTTATTATCTGCTACATTCCTTGTTGCTCTAAGAAATATGCTTTACACCGGAGTCAGCATTCAAATCAATGGAGCAAAAATATAACATTTATTGTTAGTAAAATTGAATCATGCTGAAAAGGCTGAATGAAGGCTTGACTTAAACTGGATGTTAGAAATCATTCCACTTGCCACGAGCGCTTTCCGGCTGACACCCAGCCACGCTCTTCCCTTTCCGTGATTAATTGTTAGCTGCAGCAGGCATATATGCATTGCCAGATGGAGAATAATAACTAAAGTTCTATTATCGATTTCCCGTAACTCTAGGGGAGCCCATACACCTGGAGCAGAGCCTGCTCTGTGGGGCTGGTAGCTGCCTGTTGGTAATTCTGCACTCTGATAATTCCGCTCCCTGAAAACAGAATTGGGAAGGAGGCAGCGCTAGGGAAGGGCAGGCAAACATCACACAATGGAAGAAAAGTTCTCAAGAGTTTCAAAAATATTTCTTTTGTTCACTTCAAATGGCAGAAGCAAGTCAGAACCCTGACAGCTTAAAACCATAAGGTGTATTGGTGAGACCGAATGCACATTGCAAATACGTGATTTGCATGGGAGACAGGCTTCTTGCCTTTTTGGGGTCCGTTTTTCCTCCCATCTTTTAATTACAAAAAAAAGGGGAAGATCAGAACATATCATTAGCTCTGCTTCTTAGTGAACCTGACTTTTCTCAAGAAATTTACATCTTTCTCTCATTTTCTGTTAAGGTTTCTTCCCCTGTTTTCTCACCTACAGAATTATAATGAGGTAGAGTGAATGAGATCTATGGGGAGAGCGCTGGACCCAGAGACTAAAGGTAAAAGGATGATTGATGGTATGAGATTACCATAAAAGTACAATCAGGATCAGATTTTAAAATGAATTTTTAAGCAGCCTAAGAGATACTCTTTGATTTGCAGTCTGGTGGAATGGATAATGTCTCATTCAGTGGATAAAGTTTCTTACTGTGTGACTTGAGCTTTTTCTGATCTTTCTGACTGGGAGTAAAATGGAACCAAAGCCTAAAGTGGTTTTTAATGCAGAAAATATCAAACACAATATTCTTAATGTCAAAACCTGGGCATAACAGGTGAGGAAAGAAAAATAAATAGAAGAATATTGCCGTTAGTGTTTTTGTATTAAGCTCTCTTCTCACTGGTAAATGGGGTTAAAACATACATTTTTTTAAAGGGCAAACTTGTTTACATATTGACAACAACAAAAATAGTTTAGGCAGATGTCAGATTTTAGTCTTCTTTAGACGTGTAACTGTTCCAACTAAAATCGTAAAGCAAAATATATTTCATGGGCGCTATGCTTATATGCTTTTAAAAAATTTAAATATCCTTCTTATTTTAGAATAACCTTAGATTTACAAAAAAGCTGCAAAGATATCAGACAGTTCCTGCATACCCTTCATCCAGTTTCTTCTATCATTAAAGCTGACATTACTCTCAGGGCTTCGAGGTTTAGCTGATAAAGTACTGGACACTCAGTTACATTTGCATTTCAGATGACAACAAATAGTTTTTTAGTATACATCCGTCCCACAGCAACCCTAATTGCTATTACATATTTGTCATAATAAAGGAATCCATATCGGTTAACTAGACTCTGCACTTTATTACAGTTTTACTAGTTTTTCCTAATGTGTCTTTTCTGTTCTAGAATCCCAATCAAGATACCACATTACACTTAGTCATCATGTCTCCGCAGGCTCTGCTGATCTGTGACAGTTTCTCAGACTTCCCATTTGCTTTTAAACACAGTACCAAATGAGATAAAATATTAATTAGAAATCTAATAGTGTTAATAAACACGTGTATGTACTCAGAGTCCATTTTTTCAATTAATGAATTTCCCCCCAAATTTAACTTACATTTCATCTTAATAGTCTGTATATCCAATGCTCTCTCTATGAGATTGTGAAACAGTAATAAATCCTAAGTATAAACCAGGAATTTTTATTGATAACATTAGAGGGGGGAAAGAGATAGCAGCAACTTGCAAACATGCCCAGGTCACCGTCTGATTGCAAATCCTGCGTTCTACTGAACACTGCATTATCGCGGTCCTTGGATATGAAAGTAATTACTGAAAACTGTCATGGTATGTGCTCTTTCACTCCGTTTAAACTTCCATTTCATCAGTCTCTTCCACAGAAGGTGCACGCTTCTAAGAAGAGATCTTTGAAAGATATCAATTCCTTTTTGTTGTAAACTTTGTTCATAGCCATAAGTACAAAGGTTTATTTTTATTTTGATTATTTCAGAATCTGTCCAAGAAGGTTAAAAGAAAAGATAAAAAGGCAGACTGTTAATCAACTTCGCGGAAACTAGTTGGAGCTTGCAGCTTTACGATTTAGGTTGATCTTCATTAGGTAAAATCCCCTGCTTTAGAACCGTTAAACATGGGAATCTTTAACATTTCAGACAGTGGCTTCTTGTGACAGTTTCCATTTCTTCCCCCCTGCTGACAGTTCCTATAATGACTTTAATCATAGAGTCTGGAAACGGAACCGGCTATTGAATAGCAACAAACTCAGTGGTCAATGTCTATGTCACTTTTCTGGGAGCAGGACTTTCTGAGCATCAAGGAGCTAATACTCAGAGCCTCCTGGAAAAGTGCTAAGTGCATTAACTCTCTGTCAATCACATCTGTAACACGCAGGCCAAATTACTACTATTTGGCTCAAGACATTCTATTGAAACTTATTTGTGTGGTATTCGTATCTGTGTACCGTATATAACTAATGATGATTGTTTATGGAAAGGTGCCTGTCCAATTATTTTTGAAGAAACACAAGAATGCAGAATGACTGGAAGCATCAGGTTTTTGCCAGAGAATGCCTCAGGTAAGAGGAGAATGGCTAGAGGCTATAAGGAATCACAAGAGACAAGTCAGAGTCGTAAATTGGGAAACTGACATATCTCATCTAATATACTTGCTAACTAGGCCTTTAAAAACCTTGACATTTAACTAAGTTTGTGGAAAAGTTATGGGTTTTTGTCCTTTTCTATTGGCTCTAACTCATTAATCCAGTGAATTAAGGTGTTTATCATTGTTACCGATATTAGCAGATAACGGGGCAATTGTTTAGAGCGGCAGGGAAGCTTCTCACGGCTGAGCAGCTGTTTACGCTGGCTGTGCCTATTTCAAAGTCAAGTCAGTCAAAAATGATACTTCCAAGTTATTTACCCTTTTGGTACTTCAGGGCTTGAAATGGCATGAAAGGAGCCTTTCATTTGGCAGAGGCATTTAAATAAAGCTTTCGAAAGGCTGATGTGTTTGGAAGAGGGTGGGCTCTTACTGAAATAAACAAGTTTCTAGGGATTTTAAGAAAATAAGAACGAAATGAAAACTTTCCAGTGAATGTTGTCTACTTCAATATCCGATTTTGATCAAATTTATATTATTTAGGGGCATAGCGATGGCCCATGGCAAGATAATCTTTGGCTTCATATGTTAATGTCTCTGAAGTAGGCTGAACTTAACCATAAGATTTTTTTTTTAACTCCAGAAACATCAAGAAGCAAGACGGAAGACACACTATTTATAATCAGAAAGCAGCACAGTTTCCCAAAAACGCAGAGAGAAGGTACTGTTCACCAAGCAGATAGTAAAATAGTTGAGCTTTTTAGTCACTATTTTGTTAAATGTATGTTAAAAACTTTCTCATTAAACTGAAATGCTTCAAAGAGAGGTTTTGGCATTTGCCTCTATCAAACAGTAGTCACCAAAATCAAACCAAAATGCTACCCTCCTTTTTTTTTTTTTTCTTAATAACTACAAGGATCACATTGAGAAAAGACCACCTAGCAATTAATATGTGAACACTGTTATTTGGAAACCCTAAGAAACTATTTTAACTCTTTTTTCAAGTTACTGAAAACTATATATGTTTATAGGTTTCCTTTTTCAACATCTATTTATGAACCATGGAGAGTCATTTCTTTTTAATTTTTTTAAAGATAAAAAGACTTTTTACTACTTGCTTCTAGTATTACCGCTGACAGTTTATAGCTCTTACAAATTTATTGGCCACATGAAAAATAATTCAAAACATATTTTATGAGACATCATCAGATTATTTATACAAGTTCATTCCTTTTTGGTTAATTCTCGTCAACAATATATTGAGCCAATATTCATTTAGTATTCTGTATAAAGTTAGTATAACATTTGATTCTTTGGAGAAAACACAAAAGAAGTTTAAGACATGGCCCTTACCTGCAAGGGAGTTTTAGTTTTATACTGAAGACAAGTTAACCACAGGAATAAAAAGCATAGGGCAACAATGTGGGGTACTATGCAGTGATTAATAAAGACCTTTCATAATACAGAATAAAATGCCATGTCATGCAGCTTAAGAAAACTAGAAAGACATGCTTAGAGCAGTGCAGAGAAGGAAAGTCTCTGTGGCTGGAGGAGTCAGAGAAGGTCCGTGTGGAGAACCCAAAGTTGAGGGGTGAAGGCTGTGCTGTCCACGAATGATAAGAGAGGAGGGGCACATTTTAAAAACACGATATTTGCCTTATTTAGTGACTAATCTATGGGTACAGACCTGGAGACCAAAGCTTACGCATTTGAGCAGCCTGGTCCAAAGCTAGAAACCAAACTGAACACAGTGGTAGATCATGGAATGACTAAGGAGTTCACGGGGTGGTAAGTTATCTTTGACAAAGAAGGAAGCATTGGATGAAGAGATGTTCAGTATACACTTGCCCTCTGGACAAATGTTTGTCATGTTAGGCAAGTTATTTAACCTTTCTAAACTTTTTGTTTCCTTATCTGTTACATGGACTTAATAACAGAGCTAATCTCATCACATTTTTTCTAGTAAATGACAAAAAAAAAAAAAAAAAGCCCCAAACAGACCAGTGATACCTGTTCCACAGGACTGTGGTGAGAATTAAATAGAATAATACAGTCATTTCCCCCTCATATGTAGAGGGTAGGTTCTAAGACCTCCAGGAATCGTCTGAAACCATGAAAAGTGCCAAACCCTATATGCACCATGCTTTTTCCTCTACATACGGACCTATGATAATATGTAAGTTATAAATTAGGCACAGTAAGACACAAACAGCAATTACTACAAATAAAATAGAACTGCAACAATATACTGTAATAAAGGTTATGTGAATGCAGTCCTAAGAATCTTATTGTACTGAACTCACCCTTCTTCTTGTGATGATGGGATGATAAAAAGGTCTATGTGCTGAGACACAGTGAGGTGAATGACATGGGCTTTGTAATGTTAGTGTTCAGCTATTACGGTTGTTCTGATGGTATGTGAGGAGGAGGGTCTTCTGCTTCGGGGCTGTGGTTGACAGTGGATAACCCAAAGTGCAGAAAGTGAAACTGCAGGTAAGGGGGGAATGACTGTATGTACTAAACATGGCAGAGGCTGGAAGCAGAGACTGGAAGATGTCAGGTAGGCTCTGGCAGCTGGTCTTAGACTATGTCTGTAAGGGACTGAGTTCGGAGAGCTGAAGCTGAATTTGGACACTTGTTAATATCTTGTATATGAATTGAGTTGATAGAGAGTAACTCAGAAATTGGGCAACGTCCTAATGTTGGTTTGCTGCATTTTTATGCATTGCCTTTAGTAGGGAGCCTTAGGGAAAACCCCTGAGGATGTTCTTCATCCTGCCATGGAAAATGAGAGCCCAAGGATTAGCTTGTAGATAATATGGGATAACCGTTCCTCTGTTCAGAACTGGAGAAGTAAGAGGTTTAGAATCAGTACAAGGTGCATTTTGCAAGGAGGTCTTATTGCCAACACAAACTGGCTTCTACCAACATATCAGACAACAGAAGCGAGAACATCAGTGCATTGTAGGGGCTTCGGCCTCAGAAAGGGCGTGCAAGGGGCCTATGCCTGAAGATCCTGAGAGCAATCACATCTAATAATCAATTTTAAGTCCTCTGTGTATTATTCCTTTTTGTTCCCCCAAACTATCATAAGAGTCTCACTAAAATACTACATTTTGATCTTCCCTATGACAGTAGAGAAATATGGGAAGCGTCTGAGCCTACACTTGAGACAGAGCTGTGTCAGGGATATTAGCAGCAGGTGGCTTGAGTGAGACAAGTCTTGGGGCAAGAAAAAGAGACTGCAGAAAAACCCAGGAGCGGGCCAAATCCAGACCCCTATGGCACAGATATCCAAAAAATTCATGGATGGGAAACTGGTAAAGATGTTGGACATCTAATAGTGAGAAGAGGTTAGAGACCCATGTTATTGAGATTTGGGCATTAATGGGAGGTGGGATCTTGTAGCCTACTGACGTATGGAGTATCTGGGTTAAATAATACTGTTATGAGGTTGAAATGAGATTAAAAAAATAAAAAGTCTTAGCATAACATCTAGCTTTGAATAGGCTCACAATATCTGTTGAAGTTGACATTATTATTGACTATGATATGTCATGTTAGCAGATCTGGCACAGAAGATTATATAAGATGTATTCCTTAAGCAAGTCTGGTGGGCAACCAGCCTCTTACATCCCTGAATGCTAAATCCACCGTGTGCACAGCCAGACCGAGGAATGACTAAGGGCCATTCTCTACTTGTCACTTTTCCAAACATGGACGAGGTTGTGAGCAACAACAAGTATAATCTTCTTAAAGAATGACAAATCACAAAAGATTCGACAGAGCAGCTTCAGAAGGTCATGAGCCTGTGGGAGCAGGTGCAAGGCTCAAATGGTGAAAGCACTGAGGCAGCGGTAGGTCTGTGGGGGTTTGTCCATTTTCTTACATAAGATCACCACACCCCATTGAATAGACGGGTGGTCTATTCAAAGGAGTGAACTCCACCATATTTTGGTGACTTTATTCTTTCATTTACACTCAAAGAGGGAGGTTATCTCTTTGACAAAACACAGACCCCAGTGAAATATGTGTTGGCTGCAATCTTCCTATATGATAAATAATTGTCTTGGATCCCTGGCACCGTGATGGAGAGTGGCCTGCGGCTTGGTAGGTGATATAGGCACTACTGGTGACAGAAATCTCACGCAAAACAGATGGCAGAGCTGACTTAAGGAACCGAAAGGATGTCTAGCTAGTGGAAACCAAGATATAGGAGGAAGAATGGGCAGCAGAAGAGAGACACAACACCAGCTTCTTCACATGTTACACGCACCCAGCAGTTTTACCGGCAGGAAGCAGCAGGTGGCCGTGTCCCCAGCCATCAGGGTAGCCTACCTGGACCATCTACCCCAGCCACAATGGGACTAGCTGGGCCAGAGTATCTGAAGCAGTCTGATAATACTAACAACCAGTCTTTAGCAAGAACATTTATGTACAGGGTCTATTGAAAGTTCTTAAATGAATTAGCCATTTAACCTCAAAGTAACTGTATGTAACAGGTAATGTCATTATCCCAGGCAAAGTTCAGCCTCAGGGCCTTTGCAATTGGAGTTTTCTCTGAAAGGAATGCCAGTTACATGCATGGCTTATTCTTCACTGCATTTAGATGGATGGTCAACATCTCCAAAAGAGAGGACTATTATGATTACGTCACCTAAAATAATATGCCTCGCTCTTTTTTTTTTTTTTTTAAGGAACCAGGATTTTTTTTTTTAAGATTTTATTTATTTATTTGACAGAGAGAGAGATCACAAGTAGACAGGCAGGCAGAGAGACAGAAGGAAGCAGGCTCCCTGCTGAGCAGAGAGCCCAATTCGGGGCTCGATCCCAGGACCCTGAGATCATGACCTCAGCCGAAGCCAGAGGCTTAACCCACTGAGCCACCTAAGTGCCCCCCCACCTCACTCTTTATTCTCTTACCATGTTTTATTTTTCTGCATAGCTCTCATCTCTTTGAGAATATACATTCATTTTTGTGCATTATCTATTTCCCCTCTAGAACTTAAGTTCCATGGTGACAGGTAACTTTCCTAGTTCACTTTTACAGCTGTGTCCTCAACCCCCAAATAGTCCCCTTCCATAGAAGCAGCACAATAAGTAGCTGATGAATGATGAAGTTTCACTTTACAAGAAAGATAGTGAATTCTAGGGAGTCTCAAGTTCTCAGAGTGATATATACAGAATCAAGCTTGGATTCCAGGCAGTATGGTGCCAAGACCCAGCTCTTGACCTCTACTCTGTATTGCCTCAGGAGTACCATGACATCATCAACTCAGTCGTGAAGGAGAAAAGGGCATCTGCAGGCAAGACAGCCGCATGTGGGTCCATAAACAAGGACTAGAATGGATGGACAGCACATCTGGACTCCTTGATGCTGTCCTCCAATATGGGCCTCCACACGTGGGCAACCACACATGGTTGGGAGGCCCTGGGGCTCCGGATGGGAGGGCAGCCTTCATCTACTTCTCTCCATCTCCTCCTGAGCATGAGAGCCAAAAGTTGGGCTAGGTCACTGTGAAATCCTAGATAGCAGCAATTCATTTACTGATGGACAAATGATGGCAGGGTCTCTGTTTGCTGGTGAATTTCTGTGCAACACTCTGGGGTCTTGGAATGCTAGTCTAGTTACAATGCTGAGACCCCAATCCTACTTCCTGAACTCAGACCACCCACTGTGGAGGGCACTACTGAGCCTCAGGACACAGCTGGTCTTTGGCACTTTGTTGAAGTCAGGGTTCCATCTTTATCTCTAGCTGACTATCTGGAGTCTGAGGCCTGGAATTTCAAGCTCTGGGTGTATCTTTGTCAATGTATGAAGGTTCCAGAAGAAATAAATCACTTAGTTACACTGGCAGTGAAAGAATCCTGGCATGTCTAGCCCTATGATAGACATGGTAGGAAAAGATACTCAGTAGCTGACATCCAAACTTCCATCTAGGGGCCTGAGACTTTTAGAGCCAGCAATGACTGGACAAGGGGCATAGTTGAGGTCAAAAAGCCCAAGAAAAACCAGGTATTCTAGGTCAGAGCAAGACCGTTCAGAATACAGGGCAAGAAGCATCATCTAGATGTCCCCTGAGCTATGGGATGTCACCCTATCTCCTTCA
The DNA here is from genome assembly GCF_964662115.1 of Mustela nivalis. Classification (NCBI taxonomy): domain Eukaryota; kingdom Metazoa; phylum Chordata; class Mammalia; order Carnivora; family Mustelidae; genus Mustela; species Mustela nivalis. Next base: position 143,954,808 of record NC_139023.1, on the reverse strand, counting down.
GAACACACCACTGGCAACAGATAGGGAGAGAGGCAGAGTCAGCTTGGGCAACACTGAAGTTATAAAGAGTGGGCTGTTATAAACTTATGGAAAAAAGGAAGAGTATCCCTGTTTTCAAATCCCAAAAGCTCAAAATATTTTGCAGAGTCTGTTTTTCATGGGTTATTACATTCTTTCACTAATTCAACAATTACATTCAGAGTCTGCTGTACCAGACAGTGAAGTAATTGATGGCTGAGGTGAACCCACCAAGCCACAGTGGTTTTTTTTTTAGCATTTATGCAACTCTTTCAAAGAGAAAAACTTGCTTGTTAAATACACATCCCATATTTTCCTGTCCATGACTGGTTTCTTTTAATATTTAAAAACTTTCAAAAACAGAGAATAATGCTTTTGATTTTCTGGAAATGCAGCAAACTATGTTTGAAAAGTGAATGTGAAACTGGCTTTTTTATACTGAAAAGCAATCAGTTCTGCTCAGATGTGTACCTACAAGCCCATCAATCCAAGCTGGAGCTACTAACTTATATTTTTGGAAAAAGACCACTCAAAGTACTCTTCAGGTGTGTAGGTTGGTTTCCCTGAAGCTTTTTTCACCCTGTTCTTTTTGTGTTGTTTGCCATTTTGAGTCTCTTACTGTAACTTCTCTGAAGGGCCCAGGGATCATATAGTCTAACAAACGCTGATTCTCCACTAACTCTATGTCCACATGGCTTCACACTCAAAGGGCAGAGTCTTTCAAATAAAAGAGGAAAGTGCTAATTCCTCACACTGGGGAGGACTGTGAATAGACTTACACATATTCACAGAGTCCCTACTTGGGCCCTCACGTAAGAGCACAGGTTGAAGAGCACAACTTTAAATTTAAGAAGTGACAGTCATTCCAGGTTGTCTCAGGAAATTTAGCTTAAAAGGCATTTGAATCCAGTCTAGAGAATATGTGGAGGTTAAAGCTGGAAAAAAAAATTATTATTAACAATAATAATCCCAAAAAATGCAGGCCAAAGGAGCAATTGTGAGCATTGGTTCTGACTCATACTCAAAAGTGGCCACAGGGTATCTGGTAGACCAAGAAAAGTAAGCAGCAGCCATATGCCACGAGCAAGTATTTATTAGGTATGCAACAAAGAATTATACATACCTAGGCATTTAATTGAGGCATTGATAATGATAAACATGTGGAAATTCTTCCCCCTTGTCTTCCACCTCAAATACTTCTCAAATGTATTAAATGTATTAAATATCACAAATCATAATAATATCAAGGGTGGTATGAAAAAGTATGCTTATTTTTAAAATACATTTACTTTTTCAAACATAGTTGACACACAATGTTAGTAGTTAGTTTGTTCTCTGTATTTACGGGACTGTTTCTGCTTTTTTTTTATTCATATATTTTGTTCTTTGGAGCCCACATATAAGTTAAATCAAGGGTAGTTGTGCTTCTCTGGCTTATTTCACTTAGCATAATGCCCACTAGTTCCATCCATGTTCCTGTTTTCATTAAGGATATCACATGGGTTAAAACCTCATGTTCTGTGGGGCACCTGGGTGGCTCAGTAGGTTAAGCCTCTGTCTTCGGCTCAGGTCATGATCTCATGGGATCAAGCCCTGCATCGGGCTCTCTGCTCAGCAGGGAGCCTGCTTCCCGCTCCCCACCCTGCCACGCACTGCCTGCCTCTCTGCCTACTTGTCATCTTTGTCAAATAAATAAATAAAACCCACTTCATGTTCTATAATATAACAAAGTTTACACTCTCCTTGCCTCCCATCTCCATAAAGTTATTGCACTAAATTATTCTCTCTTGGTTGAATGCCCCAATATAAAATATAGGCAGATCCTACTGAAGCCATACTACAGTCTAATACACTAAAAAAGGATGCTATGAACAGGCTAAATGGATTTCCAAAAATGTGAGAAGACAGTATTGGAAAAATCCAGCATAAAATCCATTAATCTTCACTTCTGAGGCATGAGCATTGATTGCAATGCCAATGTACATTTTAACACTGGCCCAAAACATTTTTTATTTTGTCTATGGGCAGAGGTCATGGTTCCTAAAGCCTTTTTGATTGACAGGAAAATCACTCTAGGATAACAAGGCATAGCTTTTTTTTTCAGTATACTGAACAACCAACCCAAAATAACACGTCTCTCAGAGATAACCTTTAAGTGAACTTGGCCACATGTTGGATTGTTAGTCATGAATCAGAACTGTTTGATAGGCAAAGACCATGATTAGAGTGAGCAGAAAGAAACCGAGAGGCACATCAAAGGCAACAAACATTTATTTTTTTCTTATCACAATAATGGTAAATACCATCTGGGGTCCTGCCAAACACAGCAGGTCTGGGAAAAGCAAAAGGTGGGGATATGAGGTCATAGAAGACTAAGGAAAACAGACATCCGTGTTTGGCCACGTTCCCTCCTCCTAGATCTCTATAAAGATCTACCTATATTTCACCAGGTAAGATGTCGTTCAGGAACAAGGCCAAGGCTGGCCCCAGCCCTTTCACTGTTAGCCTGTATTGTGTGTCTAAGAGGGGCTGGGTGATCCCTTCTGGCCAGAGTGGTCCCTTTCAGTAGGAAAGCCCCCGAACCCCTAGGGTTCAGCTTCTCTCTCACACTCACTGCTCCCTCCTTCTTGCCAGTCTGAGCTCCTTGGGGAGCCTCTACCCTCTTGTATCAGACAAACACAATAATTTCTTGGAAGAGTCCATTTCCCTTGGGAAGATCTGAATCTTCTGTATTCCTTACTCCTTGGAGTGACTAAATCCTTAAAAAAAAAATAATTCTTTCCCATCCTAGAAACATTCAGCCATAGGCAATTTGTTTTCACGTAACTTTGTGCTGGCTGTTGTTGAGCTTCAAGCCCTGTTAATTTTCATGCATGTATTGTTGAATCCTTTATAATCGTTATATAATTTAATCTTACTTTATGCTTACAGAAACCCCTCTCACTAGGTTTTATTATCCCCATTTAACAGATGACAAGTGTGAGGCCTAAAGAAAACAATAGAATTTGCTTAAGATCACAGAACTCAGATGTAGCACCTTGATCCAAGATCTCAGATTCCAAAGATTATGTTATCACTAATCATATTACTTCCATTGGCTAAATCTGTGGATGGCATTCACTGATCTTTATTTTTCCTCAGAATATTTATCATTGACATCATATAACTCTTCCACTTAGGGCCATATGACTCTGAGGAAGGCACATAAGCTGATTGTGCCTCATTTGTAAAAGGGGAATTACTATGACAGTACCTATCCAAAAAGAGGATTGTGAAAATTAAGGGAGTTAATGTATGTAAGAGAATCAGAAAAATCCTTGGTTAATTGTAAGGATTACCTAAGTGTTAATTATCATTAGTAGTAGTGTAGAAACAGAGGTAGCTTCAGTAATAGTAGTAATGAGAGGTATACTAGTATGAGTAAGAGTAGTAATAGTACATTTATTTATTTGGGGGTTCATTATCTGTCTTCTACATGAGACTATAAGCTCCTTAAGAGTAGAAACTGTTTTGTTCACTGCTGTATTCTCACTTCCAAAAACAGTGCCTAACACAAAGTAAAGGCTTGATGATTGTTTGTTGAATGAATACACAAAAATTTGCTAGCCTTCATATTCCTTTTTCTGTGGGGTCTGAGATGTGGGCAGCTAAAATTCACAAGTGGTTGAACACAGTCTCCGGTGTCAAATCTGTACAGACCCGGTCCAGCTCCCCCACATGCCCAGACGCAGAGTGGGCATTCCTTATGTCATCTGCTGTGCCTTATGCGGATGGCCTTCTTTCCTGGCATCTTCTTCCGAGGGGCCTCCTGGATGGCCAAGTCACTGTCCACTCCCTGCAAGCTGTCCTTTCCTCTCCACCCCATAAAAACAAAACTATCCTTAATGCTACCTCCGTAGGGTCTTCTCCCTGGTAGATGATACCTAATTACTCTTGAAAACTAACATGCTCTTCAGATTTGCCCAATGTCCCTCACAATTCTAAAATTCTCCCAAGTGATGTCGTGTGAGGTGATTATTTCATGATTTGCTGTATGTGTGATGATATCTGTATATGGAAAATGTGCTAATATTTGCCCTCCACCAGGGGAGGGATGCCCTCATCCAGAGGAGAGGCATTCATGATAGAGCTCAGACGTGAAAGCTGACCTTGTAGGAAAAACCACGTGGGCTGATGGAAGCCTTGAGAAATCCCGTTACCATCACAGGGTTTGCTTTGCCAGAAGTAGGGCAACTGCTCTTTGCTTCATCCTATCAGCTTCTCTTGACTTCAGTAGAGGCACAGGTGTCATTCCTGACAGGGTAGGTTTGGAATTTAACTTCCCTCTCTCCAATGAAAAGGAGCAGAGTCTCCCGGAGAGAAAGCATGAGTGAGGAGAAAAAGGAGAAAGAGTGAAGAACAGAAGGCAAGAAATCAGTGTGGTGTGCAGCAAGAAAATACAGGTGGAAGGGATGTGGAAGAGCAAAAGGGAGTGCTAGTAGCAAACAGGAAAGAGGAGGAGGCAGGAGGACAGAGTGGAGAGCAGAGGACCGAGTGCAGAAGGTGGTGAAATGCAGCGAAGTCCACCAGACAGCTGAGATAGTCCAGTGGGGCTAGACTGAGCTAAGACAGAGAGACAGGACACAAGTGGGTTAAGACATTAAGTAGCCATTGCCTGTTAGTTATCTAGGGAAAGACTGCTGGTCTAAATACAATGCATATTGTGCATTTATAATTCTGGGGGATTAAGTTATTATGATCTATCAACATGTTTCATTGAATCATATCAAGTTATAATTTTATCATCCCACACAATGGATTATTTTCCATGTATCTGTATAGAAGACACCTTATTCAAGGGGGTAGAAGTGACACAGCTTCACTTCAGATCTGTTATAATACGTACAGGAATTAACCTTACATTGTTGGGATCTTCCTAGCAGTGCCTTGCTGTACTAAACACTGTTCTTGACAATACAAGTATTGCTGTTATCTATTTACAGAAAAGGAAGCTGTTAATTCTTGGGAAATAAGATAGGATTTCAATGCCGTGGCCTAATTAGCTGAAAGGAAGGACGTGGTCCAGGTAGTGTATGAGAAAGCCTGTTGACGCACGCACGCTCCTCTCTCTCCGTTCCCACGACCCCATCCTGGCTGCAGCCATCGTCTCTCACTGGGAATATTACCCAAGCCTCTTAGTCCTTTCCCCACTTCCACATCTTCTCTTTCTAATTCTCGGTTACACATCCAAAGTGAACTTTTAAAAATGTCGCCCCTCAGCCTGGATTTCAATTTTTCATTGGCGTCTCACTCTGCACCATGGGTAAACCTAAGTTCCAATAAGGAATGATCTCACTGTGGTGTATCTCATCTTCAGGTTCAGCTGTGCCATACTTTTTCCTGACCCAGGGCCTTCATGCATGTTCTGTCCTAAGATCAGAACACTCTTCCCCATTCTTCATCTGGCTAAAATACTCGTCAGGTATTGATAGTGTCAGGATAGATAGTGTTTTCCTCAGAGACTTGCCTGACCCCCAGCCTAGACCATGCCATTTTGTTACATGTGCTCCATGCATGTTTTACTTCTATGCATCAGGTCACATCATTATTCTTTAATACTTATTTATGTACTTCTCTGTTTGCTGTCTGGGACCTCCAGTTGGTTATAAGTCTTATGGAAATGGAGGCCAGGTCTACCTTGCTCATTACTCATTTCCCAAGACCTGCCATGATTCCTACTACAGGACAAGAACTCAGTATATTGGGTAACGGAGTTATTGAGATTTCAATTTCCAACATTCTAGACTTGTTTGTAATCTCAAGGATTTCAAACAATTGCAAAACAATGCTATGTATTCATTTGCGGACAGGGAAGACAGAATCCCTGCTGCTCCCCCTGGGTAGAATCCCTCTGACTGGGCTCCAGATTGCATCAGGACGGTAGGGATGGAGAGCCAACTCATGAGCCTTTCATGACAGAACAGCACCTACCATTGTCCCCCATGAAAGCAACATGTTACTCAGTATTCAAACCTTTGCAGCAGCTGTAAGCAAAGGATTTTCAGGCCTTTTTAGTTAAGAAGGAACCTTCTGAAAGGCAGAATGTAGTCACAGTAAAGAGGAGCATTACTAGCACCTTCTATTAAGAAAAAGGAGACAATTAAAATCTTTTGTTCTTGGGGTGCCTAGGTGGCTCAGTGGGTTAAAGCCTCTGCCTTCAGCTCAGGTCATGGTCCCAGGGTCCTGGGATCGAGCCCCACATCAGGCTCTCTGCTCAGCAGGGAGCCTGCTTCCTTCTCTCTCTGCCTGCCTCTCTGCCTACTTGTGATCTGTCTGTCCAATAAATAAATAACATCTTAATAAAATAAATAAAATCTTTTGTTCTCTACTTCCTTCCCAGCAAGTCTCACATCCCCCCTTCCTGCTATGCAATCACCATCTTCTTCAGATTAGTCATCAGTTCCCCAGCTTCATTCTGAAACAATGGTGTCCAAAATCCACACTTCTGAGCATGATGGCTGGTTCCAAACACCCAGGATGACTGCTTCCGGAACTTTTGGCCAAATGTTGCCAGTTAGGTTGGAGGGGTCTCTGGGAGGGCCAGAAGCAATCTAATGCAGCTTCTGGTCGTCTTCCCATAGTCCCAAATAAGATGACCTATTATGCATGCTTATTCCTTTCCGGTGGGGAGAGGGACTAGGGAAGACAGTGCACTGTTAACTGTAACATAAATGACCAGAGAGAAATTCTAGGTTTTGGTGATTCTCTTCTGCCAGCCAAACTTGCTTATAGCTTTTGGAATTCATGCCCACTGATGGCATGAAGAGAGTCTCTCATCACAGAAGAACATCATGTATGCAATTATCTTTCTGATGGCCAGATCAGCCCATGTCAATGCCACGTTTAATATTTAAGCATACTCTACTCTCATTTGTATCCACTTACTCGGTGGACATCTGCAGACCCAATATGAATAAAAATGGAACTTGTGGGGCAAGAAAAATACATTGAGAATCACTGGGTTGGACAAACCTAGTGGGAAGGTTGAGTCTATTCAAACACCTGTCTCCTACCCTCTAACCATCTGTGCAATCACTTCACACTTCAGCCTCACCACTCACCCCTACAATTACCCTGTCAAGAGGAAAGTGCAGCTCAGGTGGATTTAATGTGGGTTTAATATGGCCCATCGAGTTTAATGTTGATTTCCTTTAAGTAACTGTTTCTGTTCTTGCTATAAATCTATGTGTATGTGTGTACGCTTAATTTGGATAATGAGTCCATCTAGGGCAAGGGGTAGTTTATACGTTTTGTAGGCACTAGATCAAATAAGCAGATGCGCAAAGCTGTAAGTGAAAACAGCAGAATCACGTACAATTCATGGGTTACAGTAAATTTAAAAGAGAAGATTAATACTTTAATGGATTCTTAAAAATTCTTTCCCTCACATTCTCAATATGAACATAACAATGTTCTATATAAATAGCTATGAAGAAAAGGGAAGATAATATGTAATCTAGACCTACTATGTTATTGGGTGTGATGCTAGTGAGTTTACAGTTGTTTTTCTCATCTAATAAAATAACTCTTCAAGGTGAATATTAAAACAAGGGACATGGGGCTCAGTGAGTTTAAGTATCATGATATACAAGCCAAAGTCTATTCATTTCAAAAGCATGTTTTCTTTCCCATAAGTGGTCATACCATGATGTACTGGGGACAGTACATCAGTCTGAATGAGTTAATCTTCTTAGAGTCTCTCCTAATCAGGTATGACTTATTATGCTATTTCTCCTGCAGAAGACAAAAAAAATAATCAGGAATAAATGGAAATCATAAGGAATTATCCCCTGAATTTCTTAGATACGACTTCATTAGAGCTCAAAGCAACTGGATAATCTTAACTGCTCTATTTCCACCCATTCATTCTTCATGCAAAACACATTCTTTTGATTGCCAACTATGTGCCAGGCCCTCGAAAAGACAGTTTGGGTAGAACGATAAGCAAGACGGAAATGCTGTTAACACCGAGTTCAGCGTATTACAGAGCACAGCGAAGGGCAGAGTGGCCTCTGCGGATTCGGGGACGGTGTACAGCTTGATGCGGGCCACCGTTGAATGCAAGAAACAGAGTACAAACAGATGCTCAGATGCTGCTTCTTTGTAATAATTTATGAAGCTTAAGGAATCAGGATCAGTCATGCTTTATATTTAGTCAGACTTAAAATATTTATTTCATCAGATATACTTCAATCACCTTTTTTCATAAATATGAGACAAGTTGTTAAAGGAGAATTTTGTGGTTGGTTTTTTGAATTTGTCAACATGTTCACACCACTAAGTACCTTTTACATTTGGCAGGTGTGTAGAGGAAAAGCCTAATCGACCTTCCATTACAATGCACAGCCTTGGTACTGAACCAAGAAATCACTATGTAAGTAGTGAAGTATTCAGAATCATTCAGCAGTATGCACAAGTCGAAAGTCCTGCCCCAAAGAAAGTTTACCCCCTTCTCTGGTTCCTGAATCAAGAACAGTGAGTGGCATCCACTCATTCGTCATCTTTATACTTTGTAAAGTCAATTAAAAAAAATCCATAAGCGATACACTGATTGTGTCACATCAATTACTTTGCTGTTTAGATGAAATGAGCTCTGCGTTGCTCTCAAATTAGACACTCATCATGCATAATTAGCCCTTTACATAGAACAGCTGCTGGCTTTTACAATGCTTTCAACCCAGTGCTGCGTGTACCCATTGTTGGTGTTTACTGTGAGAATTATTTAATCAAATCTGTGATATATGCACATTTGATGTAATGATAAGATATAGAAAAGCACTGCCTAGAGGAAAGCATGGGATGTTCATCCTCACCTAGAAAAGTTAACCCTGAAGTAATTGTATTAAAAGACACAAACCATTATATTGGAAAATCATTTTAATTTTTTGAAAATTAAAAATTATTTTCTTGTTAAATATTATTCTGTGACTGTTTAAAAGAAAGGAAATGGTGCATTTTGCAGCAGTATGTTCAAAGGACCGAAAAGCGACTCAATCATCAGGTTGGGTCTCACAGATAAACTGGGAATCAGAAAATCTTTGACCTAAATCTGAAACTTTACAATACACTTAACTCCCTACTTTCACCACCTGCAAAACCTGGAAAATCATCCTCAACAAGTGTTTACTGTAGCACTTGAAGATGGAAATTGTTACCACAGATATACAAAATGTAATTCTAGAGTATAGTTTTAAATTTAAACACCATCCTGATTTTATTGGCCACAAATTGGAGATGTTGCTGTGGATTCTGTTAGTGATGGTTTATGTATTTAAGGAACGGGGAAAGCTTGGGGGATGGCTAATGTAATCATCACAAGCAGTAGCCTGCCACCTTTTATTTTAAAAGTGTATGTATTTCTCATCTCTAACGGAATCATTGTTTCACAAATAAGATAACTGAGAAAAGGGAATCGGCAAAGTCATAGTGAGATAAGGAGATACTGCTACGACAGTTCCCCAGTGTATAAATTTTATTCCTAGTCACACCCGGCTAAGAAGAGAAGTAGAAATGTGAAGTATCATATTTTAGAGGATGAAGGGCAATAAAAGCTATGTCCTGAGCACAATTATTCTTTTTTCAAATTATAAAGATAAAATTTGGCTAAGGGATTCTATTCCAATTTTCACTGCCAACGTTCAGTATTTCTGTTTAAACGGGCTGCTGTGAACTATTCTAAATGCCATTTATGATATTGGAGCGATGTGTTTAAGAAGGATGTACTTTGAGAAAGTGTTTTATATTAGAGATTACCTACCTATTCATATATACATATTTGTATGTAGGTATACACAGGCACACACACACACACATATTAGAACAGATTTCACTAAACAGAATTAAGGAAATATTGTTGTTGATACCCATTGTGTTTTCCTTTATGGGTCCACTTTTGGATGTTTGTGTATACGAAACTGATATTCAATTGGTATACAACCAGGCTGGCTAAAGTTACTATTTACTGGCCGGCATTCCTTCTGCTTTATCCAGGAGGAACTCACTTGCATTGCTTAATGCTTTTATCAAAGTGGTTATTAAATATTTTTATTATCATTCTAGGTAGATATATTTAAATGTATTCTATAGAATTCCTTATAAACCACTGACAATAATAATTAGTCAGCAGGTCACAGCAGCAAGAAAAGTAGAGGGAGAATTTATTTGTAGACGCTTCTTTACTGCACATTGCTGAGAGAGAAAGTTGGCAAACAGGAGGAAAGAAGCAGAAATATTCTTATGTGCAGGTTAAACTAGAAACCACGTAGTTAAGGAGGTCGACACAGCTGCATCTATGATTTTAACAATGGTCAGGGAACACACCTGATGAATATTCCCACTCCCTAGCAAGAGAATTCTTCACTTCAATTACTTTGAGAAATCCTCATATGATAAGAATACTTTTTAACATCTTTGGACTACATAGATGAAGTTTCCCCCACCCCCACCCCCCCATAGATTATTAAGAAAAAAAGCCACTGGCTATTTAAGGCGTTAAGCAAACACATTCTAATATAAACCATAGTTTCCACACATACTTTAAAAATAAGGTTTTTTAAATTTCTTTTTTAAGATTTTATTTATGTATTTGACAGACAGGGTTCACAAGTAGGCAGAGAGGTAGGTGGGGGTGGGAGGTGGGGAAGCAGGCTCCCGACTGAGCAGAGAGCCTGATGTGGGCCTCGATCCCAGAACCCTGAGATCATGACCTGAGCTTAACCCACTGAGCCACCCAGGCACCTCTGTTTGTTTGTTTGTTTGTTTGTTTAAAGATAAGTGTTCTACCTCCCCTTTGATAACTATCAGTTTGTTCTCTTATAGTTAAGAGTCTGTTTTCTGGTTTTGAGTGGGTCGGGATGGGTGAAATAGGCGAAGGGGATTAAGAGCACACTTACCATGATGAGCACTGAGTAATGTAGAGAATTGCCCAATCACCATCTTGTATACCTGAAACTAATATAGCGCTGTATGCTAACTGAAAATTAAATTTTCTCCAAAAGGTAAGTATTCTAAATTTTCATCCTTTGTGACTTTGGTGGACAAGTTTTTCTATATCACTTTTATGCACATTTTCTTTTATTCTATTTCAGTGGTGTTTACACAGGCTGGGCTAGGAGAAAAGGGGTAGTTTAACCACCAGTTGTTTGGGAGAAAAAAACATTAGAAAATTCTTTTATAAATCGCATTTGACTGAATTCAACTACTTGTTCTGAGCATAACTGTTTGACTTGATTCAACTGGTTTTTTCAAGTTAATTTGATTAAGTAGATTCACTTTAAAGATTTTATGTATTTATTTTATTTATTTGTCAGAGAGAGAGAAAGCATAAGCAGCAGAGGCAGAGAGAGAAGCAGGCTCCCTGCTGAGCAAGGAACCCCACATGGGACTCGATCCCAGGATCCTGGGATCATGACCTAGCTGAAGGCAGCAGCTTAACCGACTGAGCCACCCAGGATTCACTTTATATTCAAGATCTTTAATTTATTTACTGTCTCCTAAGACAAAACTTTGTAAAATTAAATAAGAAAACAATCATAAAGGGGTCTCTACATCTATAAAGATCCATACCATTCATCATAAAAAAACAAAAACCTATTTTTTTTTCATGTATAGTTAACAAAAGTTATTCTGTAACTATAGATCTTAGTATTCTTATAGGCATTAACTTTATAGATAACATCCTTATGAGTTACTCCATTTGTAGAAATAATGTAGGAGCCTCCAATATAAAAATATATAGAGAGAATTTCCTATTGAGGATCTTTATTCCAGGGACACCTGGGTAGTGCAGTTGGTTAAACATCAGACTCAGGTTTCAGCTCTGATTGGGATTCCATGGTGGTGGGATTGAGCCCCACACTGTGCTCTGCACTCTGTGCAAAGTCTGCTTGAGATTCTCTCTCTCTCTCTCTCTGCCCCTCCCCTCCATTTGTGCTCTTTTCTCTCTCTCTAAAATAAATAAATCTTTTAAAAAAGAATCTTTATTCCAATCTAAGTGACATAAGATATTTAGCCTCTAAGGATTCTCTAAATACACTTTAATGATTGGTAGAACATAGTCTCCACTGAAGTACATGGAGTTAAAAAAAAAAAAAAAGAAAAAACCTTAAGCAAATTTTTAAGAAGAAAAACAAAAGAAAATGATATTAACAAAAAGTATTTAAAAGATCTCAAATACAATTTTTCCATACTTTTAAATTACATATTAAGATTTGAAGGAAGGGAGGAGGGGAAAAAAGGAAAGGGGAGAGAAAGAGAGAGAGAGAGAGGGAGGAAGGAGAAAAAAAGAGAAACAAATTATCTTTGCTTCTAATATGAAAATAATGGAAAGGATTTTTGACTACTTAAGGCAAAGAGATCCAGAGTGCCATTCATGCCAATATAATGATACTGAATGTTCTTTTTGTCATTTCTTACAGATGTTTTGGCATTTAACATTGATATCTTTTGGTTATTTTCCTAAAGTATATTGCAATTATCACAGGAAAGGTGCTTCTCTTTTACTATCTAGGTCGATTTGTCTTTTTTTTTTTTTTTTTTAAAGTAAAAGCCATATTGTCTTTTAGAAAATGCTTTTGTTTCTAGTATAAAAGGAAAAGACAAAGGAAATCAGCATTGAGCTGGGTTAATGGCACTGTCAAGACTGGGAAAAGTGTAGTATTTCTATGGTTTTAAGCCGATAGCTATATACAAGGGTGCTGGCACACAGAAGTCTGATTAAAAAAAGCTCAGTTAGATGACTGAAAAGAGCGGAAACCACCTATTCAAGGCCATGGAAGAATCTGAAGAATTCACTGGAGAGTTCCCACAGAAGAAATTCATAAAACAGAATCTGTCATTTATGATGTTACATAAATGAAGCACATATAATCTGTATCTATATGACAGTGTGTTTTCAACTCTCTCCTCCGTTTTGTTCTGATGTATCAAGGTTTTGTCAGTCAAGTACAGAGGAAAAATCACTTAGGTGTGCAAACAAATGCGTATGTCCAGATAGGAAGAACTTTCCACAGTCGCATTCATCAACCAATCTTAGGAGAGGTTTCAATCAGTAAGTTATAGATGGGCCAGTCTAGGTATAACTATATAGCTGGCCAATATAGGCCAGGAAGGTATAACCAGCACAAATGGAAAGAGGAAGCAGATTATTAGAGTCCTCGTCATGAGTTCTAGTTAAGATTTATATAGAGAATTAATTTTTAAAATCAGGTGAGCCATGGTCTGACTAAGAATTGAAAACTGGTTCTCCCACTTTTTCAAAACATATTTTTGAACATATGGCATGTCCGATATTGTATCTTTTGCGGGACACCATTTTAGATGCTGGATGGCATCTGATAACCAACTTCCATTTTGTTTTCTCAAACTGATCTTATGAAAGTGAATGAAGAAGTACAAATGATGGCAAGTGTTACAACTGAATGTTTATATCCTCCCCAAAATTCATATGTTAAGGCTCTGACCCCCAGTGTGATATTGGAGGTGGGGCCTTTGGTAGGTCATGAGGATTCGGTGAAGTCCTAAGGAAGGAGCCCTCATGATAGGATTCGTGCCCGGATAAGAAGAGGCCAGAGAGCTTCTTGAGAGTATGTTGCTCTTTCTCTGTCCACCATATGAAATCACAGCAAGACAAGAGCCAGGAAGAGGGTCCTCACCAAGAACTTGACCACCAAGACCGTGATCTTGAGAACCTCCAGCTTCCAGAACTTTAGGTAATGAGATATAAACATTTTTTGCTAAGGCACCCAGTCTATGGTATTTTGTTATGGCAGCCCAAGCAGAGTAAGAGAGCAAGAGAAGTTAACTTTCAGGAGGGCAAGGGAGGAGGGAGGATTGTGGTGGGAAGATATACCACCTAGAGACGATCAACAAGTCCTTTCTATTTGTACAATTTATTTTTACCTAGAGTCAAAGTAGTGATTAGTTAACCCCAATACCAGGGAGTAATCTAGTCAGAACTAAACCAGGATGGTTTATGTGCCTCCTAACAGGAAGTTCTGCTGGAGAGTCAGGCTTGGGCTCTACTTTCTGTTTGGTCACTGTGCAGCTTCAACCTTTCTGGAACTTGGGAAACTCATCTGTACAAGAAACTAAAACCCTTCCGTATTTTCCCTATTATTATTTTGAATCCTGGTCACACAAATATGGGTTGAAGATGTTTGGCTTAGCCCTACAAATGGTTCACCAAAAAACCTACTTCCATTCCTAAAGAAAATAACGCATGTCCCACTGTGGGGGAATTAGTAGGATCATTTTAAAATATGAAACAGAAAACCCTTAGCTTTTCCTGTAAATGTGAAATAAAGAGAACCAGAAACCAAATATTTGCTAAGCTGTGCTTTACAACAGCTTCTAAGTTATTTGTCTTACGGGGGAATAAAAGCTTGTTTTATAAATATACACTCAGCTATAAATATGAGCAGATACATTAAAATAACACACTAATCTGAGATATACTTATTTTTCCAAAATATATGTTGAATCTCCAACCCAAATCAAAAGAGATAATTATTCTTTTACCCCTGAGTTTAATATGAGGCAGTTTTTCCATGATCCGATTGTTCAAATATTTGCTTGACTTGGATCGACCTTTCTCAATTATCTGACATACCTGCTTAGATTCAGACAGACTTCTGAGATCAGACACATTCTGAGCCAAGCCAAGCTTTCTCACTTGTCAAATGTGTTTGTTCCGGAAACAGGACTGTAGTACAGGGAAAGCTGGTGACACTCTTCTGATGGATGGTAAATGTAATAATACTTACCATAATAATTATAGAAACAGCATATAAATTTGGAAGTATATCACAGAGATCAGAGTCTGAGCAAGAAACTGGGATTCATTATCACTGAACTGAAGGATATTTATGTGCCCACCTTCTTAAAAAAAAAAAATCCCTTAAGTTTCGGATTCCGAAGCTTTCCCCTGGTCTCCCGTATCCCGTCCCTCTGAGCAAACGTCCCTGGAGTCTGCAATCCCTGATTACGTCTTCAAGTGCTACCGCATCAGTGAGGATTTAGAATTCAGTATCTTGGGGAGGAATAAATATAGAAGCAGAAGAACTTGTCTGGAACGAAGACCTTATTTAGGGATAATGGAAACCACCTAATGTATGTTATTAGCATTTGTGTTTCAGAGCAAAATGCTTTATAAGTGCTCCCTCTCAAGTACCCTCATCGTACTTGTAGTACTCTGTTAGGGCTTGGCTTCTCTCCTAAACAGAATTGTTTTATGTCCAGAAATATATAATGGAATCTCATAAACACAGAGAGAAACTTTAAGACCACTCAGCATTAACCGGAAGCATCCTTTCTGACCTCTCACAAACTCTGCACCTTTGGGATTTCAGAATAGGGCTCATTAGTGCCTAAACTTAATCTAAACCTACCAGAACTTCCGAGCTCTCTTCAGTGAATTCAAGAGGGTTTTTAAAGATCGTGATTTTTGTGTTTTCTCTCCCCGCTAGCTGCTTAAAAATGAGGCTCTCTGCTTCACACCCCTCTTTACAAACTGTTTTCTAATAAAGAATTACTAATTGCCCTGTCACTCTTTTCCTGATTCCTACTTTCCTTTTGTCCGTCCATGCCTGGAACTTCCTTCCAGTGCCATGCCTTGTATCTGCAACTGATTTTTGTTGGCTGTTGGGCTCCTTAAGTCTTGGTCCACAGAGACTTTTTCCAACCAGCAGTTCCGGCGTTTCCTCATGGCTCCTCTGCCTGAGCCACCAGCCAGCGCCTGGTTCCTCCTGGATCTTGATCCATTTCCCCCACCACTCCTGAAAGAGATTTCCCATTCTCAAGTTAACTGCTAGCCTAGAACTTTTCAAGGAACTTTTTAAAGCCCCCCAGAGTCTCATCTCCGTCTCTTTCTCCTCCATGAGTGGTGGTAGGGGCCAGGTCACATCTTTCGGAGTTGAGGTGGGTGGCAAGAGCCTTTGGTTTTGCCTGTTGGAGGATTTCTGCTTCCTTGTGGTGGAGATATTGTGCTCTTCCCAGAGCCTATAGTGGGGCTGTCACTCTCTGCCAGGTTCAGAAGGGCTTTTTTTTATTGTCCCTGTCAGTTAGCAGCCCAAGGTTACCGCCAGCTCTCTGTCAGGGCTTTGATTTTTGTCAGCTATGGCCAGGTCCTTTTAGTTATCTGCAATCTTTTCAGCTTTGTTCAGGCTGAGCTCTACTTGTCTACTAATTAGCTCTTTGGAGATTTCCCTTTTAAAACTCACTATCACAGAGGACAGGAACCGTTCAAAAGTTTTGTGTTTCACAGAAATTCCATATTCATCCATATCTCATAGAGCCATATTTTTAAAATTAAAAGTGGCAGGTCAGGCCAATTTAAGGTATAGAAGTAACATCGTCTATAAAGAAAGACCTTCAGGTTCTTGATCAGGTATGTAGATGAGTGACAGGGAAAGGGAAGGGTTTACATCAAAAAAAAAAAAAAAAACACTGAGGGGTAACAAATTAAAAAGAAACTATCACTCTGTATAACATATTCACATTTTCTTTATCTTCTGGTGTGCAAATATTGTGCTAGCTGAATATAAAAGTAGCACAACTTTAGGGTACAAAAAAAAACCACACTGTAATAACATCAAGAGTGGTCTTACATCAAGGAGGACCCTGAGGATGTCTTTGTTGTCAACTTCAGAAGAAAAGAGAGGAACAGAAGAGGAAACTGGCAGAAGGAATAGATGCCAAAGAGAACTCAAAGGATTAGGTCCGGGTGAGGTGATCGGTATTCGAAAACAGTCTGCCTTCTGGCTCTGATCTAAGGGAATAGGCTGGCAGCCAAGCCAGAGGGCATAGCAGCACAAACACACCTTCAGCACACTGCTTGAGGGTTGCCTCAGTGCCTTCGAAATTGTGCTAGCAATTAGAAATAAAGCTATGGAAAGGCAATAGGCAAAATACTCTATCTGCAGATAAAACTCTGCTTTTTACATAATTCCCAGCCTGGTTGTCCCCTCCACACACGCATACCTTTCCTTTCTTCCTTTTCTTTATGTTCTTTTTTTTTTTTTTTTTCTTTTTTTCGGCAAGCTCTCCTTCTTTTTGAGGCCCCGGAGTACCTTTTTCTTCCACTAACTTAGTGCTGTTGTAAGTTGCGCTTACATTGCATTTACACACGGTTAATGCCTGCAAGATGAAAGTAAAAACCTTTGAATATATTAATGCTATAACACAGATGTCTTACTTTTTACTCTTTTTTTTTTTTCCCAAGCAAGTTGATGTGGCTAATAATGATGCAGATTGTGCTGGATGGATGTACAGATGAAACAGGGGAATACAGATTAAATAAAAATTTCTTCAAAGCTTACGTTTGCTTCATAATTTAACTTCTGGGCTTGTCTCAGTGGTAGTAGGTACGACCAGGCGTCATAACGTTGTTCTAAAACATCTTGGCATCGCGCAGAGCAACAATCACCCAAACAGCAATGCCATACTTTCTTTGAAGCCGGAATAACAATGGGTGAAATCAAGACTGCTAGTGGCTCCCTCCAAATAGGCCTGACCCAAGTGCTAATAATGGGGCAGCTGGGAGAAGTGAAGAACCAAGATTCTGAGCTGAAGAACTAATCTGCCTAGATACGGAACTTTGCTTTCTGTAGCTATATCTAAAGCACCAGTCTTCTTCCAGGTTTTCAATACGGTGTGTGCCAGAGGTGGCCCTGCACTCGCTATGGAAACGTCCATGGAATGACTCTTTCATTTAGTTCTTTTAAACAATGAATAAAAGGGAGGTAGTAATGATACAAGGCCTTGGAGCGGGCACCATCAATTTCTCTTTTACATATCCATTCATTCAAGAACCATTTATTAGCGGGCGCCTGGGTGGCTCAGTGGGTTAAGCTGCTGCCTCCGGCTCAGGTCATGATCTCAGGATCCTGGGATCGAGTCCCGCATCGGGATCTCTGCTTAGCAGGGAGCCTGCTTCCCTCTCTCTCTCTGCCTGCCTATCTGTCTACTGTGAACTCTCTCTGTCAAATAAATAAATAAAATCTTAAAAAAAAAAAAAAAGAACCATTTATTAGCATTCCGCTCTGTGCCAGGGGTTTTGCTAGGTCCCTAGGGTATGCGGGCGGTGAGAGACACACCCCTTTCCTCAAGGATCTCAAAGGCAGAAGGCATGTGTAGCAGAAAACTTATAATATCATCTTTTAAAGGAATGGAAAAGTGCTGTGGGGTCTCTTAGGAGGGAATCGCACTGTCTGCCAGGCCACATGGAGCAAGACTCCATCTGGGGTCTGCATCTTTAATGTGTGAGGAGAAGCTGACCAGCTGGACAAAGGTGCCGAATGGTGTGTGTTGAGAGGTCTGGAGTTGTAGATGAGCGGCAGCTTTGGGAAATGGCGAGAAATGCCAGAACTTAGGTTCTATATGTGTGTGTGTGTAACCGTGGGGACAGAATGACAAGTGATGAGACTAGGATTTTCCCTCTGAGGACTCACGTGCTAACCTAAGGTATTCGCTGTCTGCCCTATAGGCAACAGGAAGCCAACTGGAGGTTTCCAGCAAAGGGGAAGAGTAACATGACCTGACATTCTTTCTAGGGTAACCCTGATAGACCTAAGGAAGTGACACCAGCCCCTCCAGAAGAGACTGGGGCAAAGAGATGATTTAGGGCATACACCGTTCTTCTGATACAGACAACAATACTCAGCTGAAGAAAGGAGCCTGGATTCAAGAGATACTCTGAGGGACTTAGACTAGTAGAATTGAGCTTCAGCAAAAACTCTCTGCAGGTGGCTATCTCATTCTTTACCCTACCCGTCCAGTACTACTTAATCCGATGTGGGCACCTGCTGAGAATAACTTGCTGAAAATCCCAAGCTTCTTACCAGGGAAAGGGAACTCATTTCATAAGGGTCTTGTAAGATACACAAAAGAGCATTCTTCTTCTGTCTTACACAGTGAGTTTGGTGAGCACAGACAGCAGCCATGCCTTCATGCACAGTGTTACCTTTCACTGCATCTCAACAGAACACTGAAGATAATACACATTTCATAATGTTTTCCTGAATGAATGAATGCATGAGTGGAGAGACAAAACCATGGAGTGCAATCTGTGTGTACACACACACACACACACACACACGCAGATTGTAAAAAAGCACTGAAGCATTGCATCTGTTTAAAAGTTACAACAATGTAAAGATCACTTTTACTTTTTTTGAGAAAGAAGTGACCGGTTTATTATAAACAATAAAAAAGCTACCCTCTGGGGGCGCCTGGGTGGCTCAGTGGGTTAAGCCTCTGCCTTTGGCTCAGGTTATGATCTCAGGGTCCTGGGATCTGAGCCCCGCATTGGGCTCTCTGCTCAGCAGGGAGCCTGCTTCTCCCTCTCTCTCTGCCTGCATCTATACCTACTTGTGATCTCTGTCAAATAAATACATAAAATCTTTAAAAAAAATTTTTTTTAAAAAGCTACCCTCTGGCACTATTTGGAAACAAGTGCTCATCATCCTGTGTGGAAATAAGACTAAGTATATGTTATTTAGGGTTAGTGGTCTCTAATGTTGATATCTTTGTCTCCTAAGTGACACACTCAGCATGTCTATGTGGCTACACGGCAGATCTGCTTCAGGGAGTCCAGGCCTCGTACATCACTTTTGGAGGTAGCGAGTTCCTGATGCTGCAAGAGAAGAGATCTATTGCCTTCTATTGATGTTACTAAAGAAGCATTAGGTAAACATGGCTGACAGGGACAGTTGAGCACCTTGTGCCCTGCACAAGGACACCCAGGAGAGGGATGAGTGGCAACTGAAATCTGGGGAGTTGTGTGAGATTTGAGAGAGGCTTTTTCTTAATCACACCAAATGTTAGATGAGAAAATGTAATCCTGGGTTTAGGGTAAAAAGACCAGAATGAATAGAAAAAGATTCTGCTGAGACCAGTTTCATGGACAATGACCCAAACATACCCACCTGCCAGTCTGCATTGTGTCCTTTTAATATTATATTCTCTTTATTTCCTCTCAGTTGTTTTTGAGCATCATATCCAGTCTTGCTATTTGGACCCTCCCTCTCGTGCTCTACTTGTCTGGTACAGTTTAAAGGGGCCTAACAGGGAACTGGCACAATCATCTGTCAGGGGCCAAGGGCATCTGGAAGAGATTGTGCTTCGCTTATTGGGCCAACTGGTCGACCATGGGACCCTAATAATTACATTATCGAAGTGGAAGCATCATCCACTGGATGAAACTTCAGACATTACTTATGGATGAAATGAGGTCAAAAGAGGTCAGGAAAGACAAGAGATGAGCTGGCCATGACAGCTGTCCAAGCGGCTCCTGAGAGGCATCATCACGGCATCAGAGCTGGGGCTGCGTCTTCTCGCGAAGAAGGGCTGCTGTCAACCCCAACCACTGCTGCTGCGGCGCTTCAGACAGAGGCACGTCTCCCCCCACAGCACTCTCCTGGAGGAGGAGGCAGGAGAAGCAGGCACAGTCTGCCTTTAAAATAATGAAAGCCTTAACTTCAGGTCCGTGCTCTTCGTGGGAGCGTTTCTGTCAGGGTGAGAGCTCCGTGGGAGCAGCCCGTCGCATTGTGGTCGGTCAGCAAGCATCTCACTGAAAGCAAGCGTGCATGCGGGCAGGAGAGAACAGGCAGCTCGAGGACTGCCAAATACACACAGGCTGGGGTAGAGAGCTTTTAAAGAACAGGTGTCACAGAAGGAAAATTCTACATATAAATCTTCGTTGTGCAGTCCACTCCTGCGAATGGCAGTTCCCCACCGTCTGCCTGGTTGTCTGGACAAGTATGAAGTGAAGAGGTTCACCTGGAAACTTATGACAGGATTTATTCCATCTTAATACACATGAAGTCAAATGAAATACACATGAAGACAAATGAAACCTTAGAACAATACTGCAGTCTTTTATAAACTGCCCCTTACCCAGGGCCAGAAATATTAATAAAGAGAATAAATTTAGATACTTAATTTTATCACTCACAAAATTTCTATTTTTCTCACACAAGAAAATAGTAAACGAGCTTGATAATTAGTCTCTCCATTAAGTATCACAAAGCCCCCTTTTAATTTCATCTTGAATATTGTCCCAGAAACAGCTACCGTGGATAGAGGGAAACATGAATATAATACACACATCCTTTGTGGAAAATAATTATTAATATTAACCTCAAGAGGCTAAGGGTTAAAAAGAGCAGAGTTCCCATTCTCAAGTAGAATAAACCAGTCCAATTTGAAGTCAAGGTTGTAAAGACATGTCTAGAGTTTTTTACTGTAAACACAATGAGATCAAGAACGTTTCCCTCTGGAGAAGCAAAAAAAAAACGCAGTTGTAAATTGCAGGCACTTCCGGCATATTGCTCGATGCCAAATGCAGCTCCCTTTAGCTGCGCTTTATTTTAATGCAATTCTTTTCACAGATGAAAGTTTCATTACAAAAAAAAAAAAAAGGATACAGGAATATGTAGATAGTACAGGAGCGATGGCTAGGAGGGATAGCAATAGTTTATGTGGTCTGGGAATTCTCTTCTATGTCACCATCCTCCCCCTTCTGTGAGTGTAGCAAAATAATTGGCCAACATAATTAAATATGAATCCGCATAACTTCAGACTCTGAACGTGTGATCCGTTCTTTGATAGGCTAAAAGAGGTGCTTCACCCAGCCCTGTATTCCGAAAGCAAAGTGAAAAAACCTGTACTTTCTTTGATTTGTGAAAAGACGCCTCTGCTGTAAATAAGCAACATGCACTTGACATTTCCGTGGGAAGACATCTGAATCCTTAGAATGTATTTATCACCAATGCAGTGGGGACATGATGATACATTACAGTCCTTCAGGCCCAGGCTTCCCTACCAGCACGCATATATTCTGGAAAGAAAGAAGTTTTCAGCTTTTTTGGGAGATAGCGGTACCACTGAACCAAAATAAAACAAACAACCAAAACAAAACAAAAACCAACAAAAACAAAGCAGAATTTAAAAAAAACAAACAAGCAAAAAAACTGCAAAATGTAATGGTGATCAGCTGTTAGAAAACGAATTGATAATATTTACTGAAGACCTACAGTAGGCAGCAGAGCTTTTTTTTTTTTTTAAATATTTTATTTATTTGTCAGAGAGAGGGTGAGGGAAAGCAAGTAAGCACAGGCAGACAGAATGGCAGGCAGAGGCAGAGGGAGAAGCAGGCTCCCTGCCGAGCAAGGAGCCCGATGTGGGACTCGAGCCGAAGGCAGCTGCTTAACCAACTGAGCCACCCAGGCGTCCCAGCAGCAGAGCTTTTTACCAGGGATCACGAAGAGGTGTAAATAAAATGGCAAACAGATTTCCTTGCCTCAGAGGATCGACAGTGAAATGGAAGAAACATAATAAGTAAACAAACATGTGTGAATGCAAACACAGCATGTGAATCTTAAGAAATCAGAGCCCGCAAAACCAATTACAACCGAACACAGGTGTTGTTGCAAAGCACCTCACTGACAGGCCGATTTCATTTGAGGCAGCCTCGAAACTTGGACCACCAGCTTCAGCAAGAGCCAGAGTGTCCACGATATAAACGTATTCATTTCCCATCAAAGCATTTATTTATTGTGAGATAGGTCAGGAGTTACACAGTTTGATGATATCATAAAGGTTTAATAAAATTAATCCAACACTTGATTTGCTCACCCTTCCACCGCTTGTTTCTGCAAGAGGCTGAATTTCATTTTAGCTAAAGAGAAAAGGAAGTAGTATATAGACTTTTAACTTGGAATATTTAAATAATGTACCTGAAAGATTATTTGTTTTAGGTTAATCAGAGGGAAATGTGACACATCTCTCTGCTAACTTAGAGATTTTTAAATTTAGAAGCCAAAAAAGGAGAAGGCATTTTAACAGCTTTTACCTCTTATTTTAAGGATCACTAATAGAAGCTATCATCCTAAATTTACTATTATCTTAATAGTTGGCATTTTAGTATAAGAAAAAAGCATCTGATTATAAGAAATAATTTCTCTTAGAAAATTCTAACATTTACAGTTAAACCCTATAATTATCAAAAGGAATAAGCAGAAGGTCTACCTGAGTATAGAAATAATGGCTGCTGTTTTTAATAAATACTCAATCCATAACACAGTCATGATACAATCAGAAACCTGGCCAGATTTGAGGCAGGAAAGTAAGTACAATAAAAAGTTACTAATCACTAAATTTGGGTTAAGAGGTTAGGGAGACAAGTTATTTTTTAACAGGATTCTGTCTAAACAACTATGCTTACAGCCATACAAGTGAACAGTCAAACAAATTAATCACCATTTTGAGATCGATGAGTTATCACTACTTTGAGAAGCAGCATGGTTGACTTAAGTGATAAAAAAGCACTATTTCAAATCCAGCTGTGCCATAAATGATCTGGTTCTTTGGAGTCTTCTTTAACGTTGTGATAAGCATCTACGGAGATATTGTGAGAATAACATGTACCAGAAAGAGCCCAAAACACAGAGAATGAAAGGACCCCAATGGCCCAGGTGAAACTGCCGTATATAAACTGCCTATTCATATAAATTCTATTCATTATAGAATCCACTTAATTGTGATATTTATGTAATATCACTGTAAAAATTGATATATAAATTATAAACCTGAAACTCGTGCAGCAGTCTCTGAATCATCATTTTGGAGACAGCTTAACATGTATTTTATCTGCTTACATATATCCATTCACACCAAACTGCTGTCCAAAAAAAAACGGTGGGAAGTTTGATGGTATACGATAAAACACACATACACACACACACACACACACACACACACATACCCTAAAATAAAGATAAGTTACTTCGTGCAATAAAGATCATTTGGTTTTTTAAAGCATTTCTTATTTGGGACACCTGGGTGGCTCAGTCGTTAAGCATCTGCTTTCAGCTCAGGTCACGATCCCAGGGTCCTGGGATTGAGCCCTGTATCAGGCTGCTTTCCCTCTCCCAGTCCCCCTTCTTGTGTCCCTTCTCTCGCTGTGTCTCTATCAAATAAATAAATAAAATCTTCTAAAAAAATAAACAAAAATTAAAGTTTCTCGTTTGGAACTGTGGGGATCGTAGAGAAACATGACAGATGCCATTGGAATGGGGTGGAGAAGAGAGGTCTTTGGTCATGGAGTCCAGGACCACAGCCACAGGGCCTTGGGCAGCCCGGCTGGGGATGGTGGGTACTTCTGTTTCTTGGTCCATACAAGGTGGAAGCTCTCCTTAGCTCCCCCTGCTGCCTTCCGGTCATCTCATTAGGGGTCTGAAGGAAACAGTTTTCTGACACATCCCACACACCGTGCAAGTGGAGGAGAGAAAGGCTAAAGATGTTCAAACCAAACTGCACAGCCATGATAAATTCATGGGGGCCCTACTTAGTGAGATGAAAATCAGAAATTCTGAGTTTGGGACGCCTGGGTGGCTCAGTGGGTTAAAGCCTCTGCCTTCGGCTCAGGTCATGATCCCAGGGTCCTGGAATCGAGCCCCGCATTGGGCTCTCTGCTCAGTGGGGAGCCTGCTTCCTCCTCTCTCTCTGCCTGCCTCTCTGCCTACTTGTGATCTCTGTCTGTCATATAAATAAATAAAATCTTTAAAAAAAAAAAAAAAGAAAAGAAATTCTGAGTTTGGAGTACTAAGAGTCAGGTCCTAAAATCATGTGATCATCTTCCTTTCATCCGCACCAGAAGCAACATTCACTGTAAAGTCACGCACAAAATGCACTTTGTTTTAATTAACTTTGAACACGTTAGTAGACTAACTGCAACACGTCAAAACTTATTTGCATACACACTTACAAATCCCGACACAGGACAGATTCTTCATGTTATATAATCAATCTGTTTCATATCTGTTACAGAACACGTCACTTTCTTTATGCTTTAGAAGCTACTTAGGTATCTTCCAAAGATGATGCACAGTAGTGGGGGAGGGGGAAGAAAGGTACCTTGGTTATTTTTTATAAAACTGGTGAAACAGAACAGTCTGTAGATTCCTTCCAGTGTGACAGGTGTTTGTGTTAGGCAGGATAAGAACTATGCCGTGCCGGGTAAACAGCAAGGGGCTGTGGGACAGCAGCCTGAAATGTTGGAGGAAGTTGGGTTCCAGCTGAAAAGGTTGCACCTTTTATTTCTTGTGGGTGAATAGGACGGGGTGGAAAACCATAATTAGAAATTATACGGGATACAAAAAGAAAAGCAACTTCTGTGTCATAAAAGCAACGTGGGTTCTACCTGGTCCCTTTTGGGCTAAGTAAGCTGTTTGATCAGCTTCCCTCAGTCTCTGTGGATGTCCTTATATGAGTCTAATTGAAGGACTCCTGTTCTCTTTTTATTTTTGCTCTATGAAAAATGTATCGGAGATGTCTCATAATGAACTTTGATATGGTGAAATGATAATAATGTCCTAATTATATATAAAAATGTAATTACACTTGCTTCTATTATAGAAAAACTCCCTTTATAATGAAGTGTTATGTAGGAAAAAGATTTTCATTATAGGCAGACTCCTTTACTTGTTAATTTGAGCTCTGATTCATCACTTTAATATTAAAAAAATTCTTTGTAAGTTACTTTTGATGTGTCTCATTTATGGTTCATTTCACTTCCTGGGCACCACCAGGAGCCCAAATCCAAACTTCTTTGAAAGACAGTTAAAAATACATCTTTCAAAAGGAATTCTTCTTTCTATGAGGTGGAACAGCAGTAGTCAAGAAAAATATTACTGATCTTCTCATTTACTTGAGCTCTGAAAACTTTTTTGTTTTTAAATCTGGAAATAAAAAAATATACATGGCTTCTGAGACATTTAAAAATCTATCATGCATGAGGTGGTAGTATATAGACTATTTGTAAATAGAATTTAGCCAAGAATCAATTATATAGGCGACCTCAAGGCATTCAAACAACATGGCTTCTTCCCTACCCCCCTTGGGGTGGCTCAGAGCATCATTTCACCAAATCAAGTACAAAACTGAGGAGGGTCACAAATCCATCTTTTTTACCCTAACAAATCTGGTCAGTCTTCATAGGAAAAACAATTGAATGGTTAAAATTGGTTTTGAGGTATTCAGTTATTCGACTGACTGTATTACCATCATATGGGTAAGTATTTCATCAACACTAGGAAAAAAGAGTTTGTTATAAACTGTCTAAATCAACAAGAAAATGTACTTGAAACAAAGACTCAAAGTGTTCCAAGAAAAATCCAAAAATTAGCCTACAACTACCACAGAGTATTATATTTATTTTAAGGCATTCACTTACAGATTTTAAGAAAAATTACTTACTTACTTAATTTTCTAAAGATTGTATTTATTTATTTGAGAGAGAGAATATGAGCATGAGGTCGGGGAAGGTCAGAGGGAGAAGCGGACTCCCTGCTGAGCAGGGGGCTGGGTGTGGGACTTGATCCTGGGTCTCCAGGATCAGGACCCGAGCTGAAGGCAGTTGCTTAACCAACTGAGCCACTCAGGCACCCACATCAATTTATTTAAAAAGTAAACTCTTTATAGAGTGGTGGTCCTTAAGAAATGAGAATAAGATTTAAGTAGGTCTGGATTTTATAACATCAGAATCACCACCTATTTGTATTGTTCTATCCTCTGTAAGTAGAATAAGCATCTTGAAAAATTGTAGAGAATTTCAACTACTTTTATAACCTCTTTCTGAATTGGTAACTATAGGGATAATTACTAAAACTTTAGTTGTCAGACGTTAAAGGAGTTGTATTTGATTGCTCCCTCTCCATCGTCCCGACCCAACATCTAATCAATAATGAAATCCTTCTGGGGCACCTTGGTGGCTCAGTCAGTTAAGTATTTGCCTTCCACTCAGGTCATGACCCCAAGGTCCTGGGATCAAGCCCCACATTGGGCTGCCTGATGCCTACTTCTCTCTCTCCCACTCTCCCTGCTTGTGTTCCCTCTCTTGCTATGTCTCTGTCAAATAAATAAAATCTTAAACAAACAAAAAAAAGAATCCTTTTGATTCTAGCTCCTACATATTTCTCAAATCCACTGCTTCCCACCTCTCACCTCCCAGACTAAACCACTGCCATATCTCACTTGATTCCCGCAATGGCCTCCCAGTCTCTTTGCTTCCTCCCCAATCTACTCTCTATGTATCCATTAATGATCTCGTAAATTGTAAACCACATCATGCTTCTTCCCCGCATAAATCCTTTCCATGGTTTCCCTGTGCACTCAGAATAAAATCCAAGGTCCTTACATGGCCCAGGAGGCTGGAGGTGGTCTGATTCTTGCACAGTCCTCCTAATTTACCTCCTGCTACTACCTTCGCACACCCAACTGCTCTCAGACACACTGGCAGCCCCTTAAACACACCGCACCCTCCTGCCTCTGCCTGAAGTGCTCCTTTCCAAACGTAACATGACTGGACTCTTTCATGTCTCCGTTTCAATGTCACTGAAACATCTGGCAGCCTGTGTGAACAGGGTCCACCTTTGGCAGTTTTCTCTCTGAGCATCCCATTTCCGGTTCTCTCTACTTCCCCTGTCACTCATTTAGGCATTTGTTTCACTTCTGTATCCTTCGTAAGATGTGGGTTTGAAGAACAAGAGTTTTGCGCTGTCCCAAGAGTCTTGCACTATCCCAAAACACATCCCATCTCCCATCTCTTGCCTGCCAGAATCTAACCTCCTTGTTCTCCCAAGTGTATCAGACATACTCACAGCACTAGGTTCCCTGCTCATGCTCTCTCCTCTGTGTGGAACGTCTTCCTCACAATCTGCAGACTTTGAAAATCTTTCCTGTCTTTCCCCTGAAATGCCACCTTCTCCCAGAAGATTCCTTTAATAGCATTAATGTATCCTTGAGTGTCAACACCACTTTATTTAAAGTATGAATCCCATCATGGTCTGTACCAAGGTTAGTTGTGTACAGGTCTGTCACCTTCGCAACCATATTTCCGATTTTCTAGGTTACTGCTCTTAGTATGACATTTTCAATTTTTTTTTTAAGATTCTTTTTATTTGTTTATTTGACAGACAGAGATCACAAGTAGGCAGAGAGGCAGGCAGACGGAGAGAGGGAAGCAGGCTCCCTGCTGAGCAGAGAGCCTGACGCGGGACTCGATCCCAGGACCATAAGATCATGACCTGAGCTGAAGGCAGCGGCTTAGCCCACGGAGCCACCCAGGCGCCCCGAGGTTTTCAATTTTTAAACACTTAATCGATACCCTTCCTTCACCTCCTTTCAGCAAATAAATTTGTATTACTTAATAGACAAAAGATAATTCTACTTATTCAGCAAAACTGGCAAATAAGCCAATAGTCTTCTATATTAGAATTTTCATTAAAAAAAATCTCTAAAATCACTTTTTGTTAGACTTCAACAATAAGCAAGTTAATTTAAAATAACTAAAATGTCTACTCGGCAAATAATGGCAGGTAAAGGAGGACAATCATGTTTCCTCCTCTACTTTTATCTATATTACCTTTGATTTTAATTAATTAACATTAATTAAATTAAAATTAAAATTAATTAATAATTTAATTAATTACTTTTAACTAAATTAAAATGGAAAACCAGTTTGTCAATGGACCCTTCTCATGAGGATGATTTTGGAAGCATGTAAATATGATGATGTCTCAGACACAACAACATGGATTCCTGAGTCCCAAATGGGAACATGGCACTTAATATTAACAAAAGGGAAGACATAGCCAAGAACACCCACTGATTTTCAAAAACAATTTTATAAAACTAATTTTTGGAATTATTTGGTAAAAGGTAAATATGAGTAACTGACCTACTTGAATTCCCCTCCAAAGGATAGGTATACCAAGTCATGATGATATATTAAACTCAAAAGAGTGGGATTTCAGAATTGACAAAGTCCCTCTTGGGTTTTTGGAAATTTTGAGGTTTTCATTTCTCTACTTGTAAGATCTTTCAAGTTGTCTCATTTTAAATGTTAAAAAGGATGAAAAATGTATATATGAATCAACTCTGAAAATATTTTTCAAAGAACATTATTAGTACTGGGAAATTCCTTCTCGAAATACCTCTGTTTCTTCTTATAAAAATCTCAGCCATGTCTCCTTTCCCAATAAACTATTTCATATTTATTCCCTTTCAATAACTAGCATCTAAATCTAAAAGATAAAATCTAAAGGAACTCCAGATATGATGTTTCTGAAAGCTGCATACAACAGAAAAATCTAAATTGAATTGGCTGGGAAAAGATAGAGGTTTATTTTTCTCCCAAATGAAAAAAGTTGGAGGCCAGGCATTCAGGCTAATACGGAAGCACCCTAGTCAACCGGGACTTTGCTTTGTTTAGATTTGCATACCATTCTTAACTTTTTCACACCATTCACAGCTTTTATCTCAAGATTGACACATGGCCCAAAATGGTTGCTGGAGCTCTAGCCTAACAACCATAATTCAGGCAAGAAAAAAAAAAAGAGAGAAGGGCAAAAGATCACATCTCCAAGATGCTCTGATTCCCTTAAAGAGACTTCCCAGAAATCTACCCGACCTCTTAATGTATTCCGCCTGTATCTCCATATGTTCTGCTTATACCCTTACCTGCTAAAAACAAAACAAAACAAAACAAACAAACAACAACAAAAAAAACCACCAGGAAATGTCATCTTTTCTCTTGGCACAATATGGTTTGGAATAAAATCAGGACTTTGTTAGTAAGAAATAAGGGAAGAATGGATATTGGAAAAGCCACATACTGTAATCCAGAAATGACATATTTACGTGAAGATAAACATTTCCAACCTTACCTTGTGCCCTCTCCTGTGGACTCCCTATGCCCCAGCCAACAGAGCTTCATGGTAGGGCCCAGGACACTGCAGAATCCCTATAACTGCTTTCCTCCTTCATGGAAAACCTGTCATCTGACTTATTCTATTGGCTGGTTCCTTCTCATGTTCGAGTCTCTTCTCTGCTAACATGCCACCTCATAAGACTGTCCTCACAACTCTGGTCTGCAGGAGTGTCCTTTCCAACCCCATTACTCTCCTCACGACACATTTTACAGTCTTCAAAGCACTTAACACAATCAGCAATTGCTGCCTGTAAATATTTGTTTATTAGTTTAGTATATGTAAATGCCCAAAGAGACCGTTAAACTCATGAGAACAGGGTTAGTCTTCATCACTGATCTGTCCTGAGAAAGCAAACTCATGCCCGGCACATGATGGGGTTCAATAAATCCGTATTTAACAAATGGGGAGAAACACCAAAGAACTAGTAAACAAATATTTTGGCAAATTGTTAAATATTCAACTAGTAAATAAAAATATCACTTTGCCAACATTTTTGTTTCTTGGGACCAATTAAACCTCAAGTCCCTCCCTGAAGTTAACTTGATTTATATGAGTCACAAGAATCAGCCTTCATGTGTGGCAACTTTAGGGCCGTTGAGTTGGGCCCAACTTGTTGGACCCAAGATTTTATCTCCTTCTGCATAACTTGGTAGGAAAGCTGGGTTCCTCTGTAAGCTTTGCTTTGGAAAGCCCCTGTGAGCACACCGTCTTCTTCAAAGGTCTCTCGGAGGAGCCTAATCAGACCACTCATGTACCTTTTTTTGTTCTTTTAATAGATCAGAAATTTATGGAGAAAGTTATTTTAAAGCTTCTTTCTACCTTAGCATTTCACCTACATTCTTAGGACATAAATGGAAAGATGGAAGAAATGAAGAAAGAGAAGTTAAGAGGGAGAGAGGAGGAGAAAAAAAGAGGAAGAAAGAGAGATGAAATGAGCAGATGGAACCCCTGGTGGCAAAGGAGAATGTGTCATCATGGCCTTCTGAGTCCCAGTCTGTTGAGAATCTCTAGAAGACATTTTAGCATCGAATTCTTCGAGTAGCTCATTAGGGTGATGAAAAGCTCACGATGAAGGGCCAGCGCCCTGCTTGAAGAGCCAGGGTTCCTGTTGTCCTGAATTATTAAGTAGTCAATATTCAGTGGGCCGTGGCATGCCTGCCTGCCTGTCTTCGGCAGGTGGTGCCCCTCTGCCTTTCTCTAGAAAGCAGCTGCGCCGTCCTCCCAGCTCCCCTAGAGCTTGCAACGGCCATTTGTTTCATTGAAGACAGACACTGTCATTATTTTGTGCAAAACTTCACAGAAATATTTCCTCCTCAATGCTTGAACCATCTGAGTAGCACGGGGCAGGCTGCTGGCTCCATTAATAATGCATCCATACTTATCAATAGGTTTAGACAACTGGTATTTAGATGCTTCTTTAGAGGGAGTGGAATGGATTTGTTTTTTTCACACAAGTTAGCTTCGTTCTGTCAGTTCCTTGATGTTGACATTGCATCCAACTGTGTTCTGAAAACCAAAGGTGCTAAAGCTGTCTGGGCTGTTCTCTCTGGCTTTGGAGTGCTTCTCGATAGAGCTAAGTCATGGCGGTTGGCCTCTGCCCATTTCTGCCCTTCCTTTCAAGTGTACTCTAAAGGGAAAAATACTTCCAATTACTTCAGCTGAAATCATCCCACCAGGTGGCTCCTCCCCCTAGGTTAATTCAGGCTGGTTCTTTTTTGCACCCCGCTCTGCTCCGGGTACGTTTCAGTAGAGAACAGTAGAAGTAAACTCTGTGGATGCGTATCATGTGCATGGAAAGTTACACAACCATTTTTAGATCACTTACAGTCACCGAAGAAATAATACAACTTCTGGAGTTTGGGATTGGAAAGGCCACTGCAAAGGGCAATCTACTGTCTTGTTTGCAAGCTATCTGTACCTTGCCATAAAGCAATGCCAAAAGTAATGAAGACACTCTGAAATCTTGCAACCCATCAATGACAGAAAGAAAAACCATGTAAGAGCACATAACCATTGTTTTTCTTCAATGCTGGAGCATGAAATGTATCAATGTAGCAATTTATTTTCAGAATGATAATTTCTCAAGATTTCCTTTATAAAGCTCATATTGTCGTTGCTGCTTATCAAAATATATAGATATCCGAGTGAAATTGTCAGAGCTGGTGACAGAGTCCCATTTTTAATGAAGAAATTATATAGTAACAAGCTTAAGAATTTTTTCCTAGAGCCATACATACAGAAGTACAATATGTATAAAATCACACACACACACACACACACACGCGCCTCTACACACAGACACATCTGCACACAGACAACGTGAAGGTAAAATTCAAATTACACATACCAATTCATTAAAAATTCTTTGCTATGTTGTATTTTTCGAGATACGGAAGATTGAAACAATTTCCCTTTCTAGGCACTCATATCCTGTGCCTGAAAATGAATGATTATGAAGTTATCCAAAGTAGTGAGAATCCTGAGCTGAAAGTATTATATATGTGAAGAAAAGTGAATTGAGATGGGTTATATGACATCAACCAGTGCCAGTCTGAATTTAACCCAAAATAGGAAAGATGCCTGAGGGTTGTTTGTTCATGAGGCAAAGCCGGATATTTGGAGCCAATGGGTAGGTCAATTGTTTGGTACTGTCTGATGTCCTCTTTTCAGGTTTTGTGGAGCATCAATGTAAACCAGCCACAGAAGACCCATCAGACAGAGGAGAGAACTTTTCTGGCTCAACTGAATGCTTTCCTTTGCTTTAGAAGCCTCTGACGCCTTTGTTAATTGATTCGTGACTTCACAGCCAAGCCAATATATCTCTGGCTCATAGATGAGAATAAAGTTTCTGTTTAAACATCTAATATATTAAATTAATGTGTTTGGGGTGGATTTTAGACTATACATGTATATTCTAAATACATAACTATGTATTTAACGATACATAAGTATAACCCATATATAACTAAAACCAAACATATAACTATATATATATAGTTTTTCAAAAGTTTTGGTTGATCCACAGCAAAATATTTGGAATTTAAATTTCCAAAGGCATTAAAATAAATTTATTTATTGAGCACAACAACTCTTTTAAAAGCGGTATTTCAGGGGCACCTGGGTGGCTTAGTCAATTCGGCATCTGCCGTCAGCTCAGGTCATGATCTTAGGGCTGTGAGATGGAGCCCTGCACAGGCTTCCCGCTCAGAGCAGTCTGCTTGAGATTCTCTCCCTCTCTCTCTCTGCCCTCGACTCTTTTTTGTTCTCTCTCAATGAAATAAATAAATAAATAAATAAATAAAAGTGTGTGTGTGTGTGCGCGTGCACTCACATATATATATAAAATATTTTCAAAGAAAGTGATATTTCAGTGTTGCCATTGTGAAACTGACTAGCAAATTAGGTTCAATTTTTATAGTTTTAGACAAAAATTTTAAAAAGAGAGAAAGAAAATTTTACTAGTAATTTACTTCTTTTTGTTCCAATGGGGAACTGAACTTAAGAATTTACCACAATTTAAAGACGGAAATTTTACTTCTGTCTATATGATTGCTTATAAACTGACATTAATTTCTACTGCCAATTTTCCCTCTTTTTTCCTAGAGGAATATCACTCCTCCTCTGACAGAGGAATCACTTGGAACACATGCTCTTTGTCACTATTTGTTTAGTAGAATGAATCTATATTAGCAGATAACACAAAGATTTCCCTGTTTAGGAAAATTCCAAGATGGATAGTGGCCTTGAGTGAGGAAGTTGGGTCCTAACTCAAGAGAATGGTCTGGAGTAGAGGAGAGAATAGTAAAGCAGCAATCAACAACTGGTTCCATTTGCAATGTTAATGAGGATTGAAGGTGGGAGCAGAACGGAGAGAAAGGAGAACAAAAGAGAGACCAGGATAAGCAGCATGTTGGGAAGCTGGATCCAGTAGAGAAATGACTGGGAAAGATTAAAGGGCCTGGGTACTCATAGACACTATTAGGAGCAGGATTTCCCCTAGTAACCAGCTGAAAGGTGTTCGCCTGCTTCCACATAAACCCTCTCTGGCTCTAGCCCATCAGCAAACTGACTCCAGCCCACGGCATTCGTATTTTGGTCAGTAAAGGAGTCAGGGTATTGTTCACCATGGTACAGAATGGCATACAGAGATAACTAAATGATCCAGGAACTTGGGACCGATGGAGAGTGGCTAATCCCAGCTGTCCTCACCCACCCCAAACCAACCCACAAGGACACTCAGAGGTTCTCAGGGAGGCCACATCTTCTGACTGCAGACAAGATGGAAATTTGAGCCAATTTTCCTCACATCACGAAAGCCTGGATGACCTGTGCTAGTACCTGGCTTTTATTTGGTTTTATAGGGTCATAGTGTTCTCTACAGATAATTTCTGTAGATTTGGAGGTTTCTATTAAGATTTTTACTAAGTGTATATTATATGCCTAAAATTCCAGAGCCGTTTACTCACTGAGAACTTGCAGTCTCACAGAAAGTGATAAGTCATGCATACATGAAATTATAAGCAAACCGGAAGTCATCACATAGGTGTAAATCCACACATCAGGTTTTTAAAATTAATATAGCAAGTCAAAAATTGTGCTATGCAATTAAAATGGGCAAGTAAAGAAGTTGGCAGTAGAAAGTGTAGTAAACTCTATTCCTGTTGTCACTGCTCATTATCACTTACTAGGCTTTGGAAAAAGCCGCTCGCTCCCTGTCTTCAGTGTTCTCATCACTAAAAGTTACTCTTTACTTTGTTACTAAATTAATCATAATGAGGGAGAGTCCTGTCTGGCACAATGCCTGGCACAGGATAGGGTTTCAAGAAACATTTGTTAAATGAACAAATCAATCAGTGATTCTTTTCCATCCTACCCACAAATTCCAGTATCCCATTATTTCCTATTTATCTTTCTAATACTATATCTCATCATACCTTATTACTGCTTATTATGCTTCTATGTTCCAGCACTGCTCCCATTCTTACCTCTTATTCTTGCTTTTCTTCATTTGATGTGCCCTTTTCCCCATTCCAGAAGTTTGCTTTAGCCACCTTTCAAAGCCCTTCCAATTATCCATAGCTCTTTCTCTCTCAACACTCCAGCAAGAAATAGTAACTCTTCTTCCCATCTTCCATACACATTTACCTTCACCTTCCTATCACACTAATTATTGTTTACTGACTATTACAGTAATCTGTGCCTACAATAGCTGCCAACTGCACAGTATAAAGGTCAGGGTACTTTGATGCAGACAACAGAATCCACTCCAGCTAGCTTACACAAAATGGGATTGATCACGGGTTATTACATAGTTTACAGAATTACTGGGAGGGCCAGGGAATCGCGCTTTGGTCACTGGATATCAAATAACAATGCAACCAAAACAGCCATCTAACTTTATCAAGAGAATTGTTTGCTCAAAGATTCCATTTGTAACTTTCTCCATTCCCGGTACCTATAAGACCAGGGACAAAACAAAGAGTCTGAAATCTCAGATGTCTTGGGAAAACCAAATGCTTCTGCCATAGTCAGTCCCCTTACTGTGACCCCAAGCTCATGTTGCTACTTCTATTTTCAAAGTCTTATGTGGGTACGTTCGTTTAGTGAAACCTAGTGCCCTCATGGAATTACAGCAACAAGGGAATCTGAGAAATGTTATTTCTAGGTGCCCACCCTCTGCAATCCAGAAAGGCATGACAGAAGTGGGTCAGAGCAGATTGATCCAATCTACAGTAGCTACCGCATTTAGTAGGCAGACTGAGAGAGTAACTCATGTCTGATCATCTTTGTATTTTTCATTTGCCTATAGGCAGTGCTCAGTGACTATGTGTCAAATAAATGAATGCACGAGTGAATGTGTATCTCATGTAGAGTATGCGAGGCCAAGAAGACTTTAGAAAGGGAACTGGAGCTGGTGAAAACTTTGATGTTGCCTTTTCAGAACTCTTTTATTTAAATCACTAAACTACCAACCTTTAAAATAACTTCCTTAATTTACCAAACACTATGAAGAAGCAGCAGGTGTCAGAGAAAGGATCCTAGCCACTAACTGCCTCCTTTTCTTTCACCACTAATGAAATATGGGTTGGATGTCTTTGCATTGCAAGTAAAACTACAATTTATGCTTTTCTCCTCCCAAATAAGGAAGAAAAAGAAAACGTTTTTTCAGAAAGTTGATAGACCAAGAATAAAACCTTAAACAACTGATGATACGCATATCCACCAGATGCATAAGTAACTGGAAAACTTGTCTTTTTCTCCTATTTAAAAAAAAACCTACCTAAGAG
Source organism: Mustela nivalis (assembly GCF_964662115.1). Lineage (NCBI taxonomy): Eukaryota > Metazoa > Chordata > Mammalia > Carnivora > Mustelidae > Mustela > Mustela nivalis. The sequence goes on along the minus strand of NC_139023.1, from coordinate 143,918,696 downwards.
AGCCATCTCAAGTGCTAATTTCACTTCATTTACAGGTTAGAAACACAGACTTTGGTAACATTCTTAACTGGTCACCTTCCAAAAACAAAAACAAAAAAAATCCAAGAAAACAAAGTAATATGTGTTTGGTATTAAGATCATTTAGACATAAACTATTGAAAATTTAAAAGTAAATTAAAAGGGGGCGCCTGGGTGGCTCAGTCATTAAGCATCTGCCTTCGGCTCAGGTCATGATCCCAGGGTCCTGGGATGGCCCCACACTGGGCTCCCTGCTCAGTGGGAAGCGTGCTTCTCCCTCTCCCACTGCTTATATTCCCTCTCTCTCCGTCTCTGTCAAATAAATAAAATCTTTTTTAAAAAAAGTAAATTAAAAGTAGAAAATGATAAATAGCATTTAGATTAACACCGATAAAACCATGAAAGTCATCATTAACCAAGATTAAGTATTTTATATATTCATAATAAGGACCATTGAATATTGCTGTCCCCAACTCCATCACTACCAAGAAGTTTTAGTCCCTCTGCCTTCCCTTCCCTAGTGAATTAGTGACAGACCATCGAACAACCACCAGAATCATTAAGGGATTCAAAAGTAGCTTCTGGGGTCATATCTAACGGAAATAATAGTGGGCAAAAAGTTCCCAATTTAGTGAACACAAATACAATATTTTGAGAAACCATAAAAATATTTTTTTGCTTAGGGAAAGACTGTTTTGTAGGGAAGAGAGAGTTAACGTAGCTGTTTTTACAAGCTCTGTGGTAATTCACTGTAGTAGAAAAGATTTTGGAAGAAAGGAAGCCAGCTTTATATCTGCTCGCACAAACATGCCATTTTCCCAAACCACTTAAACCTCTATCATCTTCATAATTTTCCTTTGAATTTTCTTATCACTTTGATTGAAGAGACTATCAATAGAAACCAGTCATCAGGGAGGCAGTGAGAATGCAGCTAAGTGGTTACATTCTCTAACACACCATCTGTGGAGCCCTGGGTCACTTGAAATTAAGATCACACCCATTATAAAGGACCAGCTTTCTCTTATGTGCCACAGCCTCCTGTATGGTCTGTTTTTATTGTTTTGGTTTGGTAAAAAGGTTGGCATCTGGGATATAGTACACAGGTACACACACACTGTGAACATTTAATATCGCTTTAAAATGTCCACTTAGAGTTAGGGAGTCAGACAATGACTGGCTTCTGTTAACTAGAAGACCAGAGTCACTAGAGCAACTTGCTTCCCAATTCCCTGATGTCTCTGAAAGGGCCAATGGGAGGAGCACCTGGGTGGCTCAGACAGTTGGACCTCTAACTCTTGGGCTTGTGTCAGGTCACCATCTCACGGGTTGTGAGATCAAGCCCTGCTTTGGGCCCTGCACTCAGCGAGGGGTCTGCTTGAGAGTCTTTTCCTCTGCCCGTCCCTCTGTTCACACACACTCACTTTCTTTCTCTCTCTCTCCCTCTCTAAAATAAATAAGACAATGTTTAAAAGAGCCAATGGGAGTCTGCTTTGTGGAGGAAGAGAATGAGGGCAGGAGATGGGAGAGATTCTGTGGCGTGGACAAAAGTGGGGAACAGGAAAATGCAGGAATTCAGAGTTTAACTGCCTACTTTGTGCACGGTTGAGGAAAGATCTCCCCACCCCCTCCAGACTCCTCAATTAAATGCTTGCACTTTTGCAATGGAGACGGCATTCTCCACTAAATGTAACATTCAACAACTTCACAATTTCTCTTTCCGTGCATCATTTCCAGGGGTGGTCGTGTACAGTTAAGATAAAAGAATCCAATAACATAAAACTATTTTAATAATTTTTAAAGGAAGTTTAAATGATACACACTCGATCAGGGTCGATGAAAATGGCACTGGTGTCGAAGGGCAACAGGTTGCTAATAAATACAATAGTTTAGGAAAGTGCTGTTTCTGTCATGGAAAAACTATATTCTGGGAAAAATAATACTACTGTAATTCAGTTTTGAAAGCTATTGAGACTTCTTGGATGAAGAATGTAGTTATTAAAGGCAAAAGTACACAATATGTTGTAATGAAATGTTTGTGCTTCACACTTCATTAAATGTTTTGTGAGCCCCTGGGGAAATTCTCTCTCTCGCACACAGAAACAGTGTTTATACATGGTGCTATCACTAGAGGGAGTGCATAGAGCAATGCCAAAGGAAGATCTTGCTATGACTTCAGTATGTTCCATTTAAAACACCAAAACGAGACATGTGAAAAAATATGGGGTAGTACCGATGAAAAAGCGCATGAGATTTTCCTGTGACTTTGGTAAGCTTTATGCCTAATTGAGATGACATTTTTTCTTTAATTAATTTTAAAATAAAATATTATGGGTTTGGGGGCATCTGGATGGTTCAGTTGGTTAAGTGTCTGACTTTGGTTCAGGTCGTGGTCTGTGGTTCTGGGAGGGAGTCCCTCGTGGGGCTCTGCCCCTCCCGCAACCCTCGCTCTCTCTCTAAGAAATAGATAAAATCTTTAAAAAATATACATTATGGGTTTTGCTTGAGGTAAAGGGTGATGGGGAACACCAGATGGTTTGAATTAGTGGGATTAGCTGAAAAAGCATCAGATTCTAAATTCTGCTGCTAAGTAGAGCCAATATCTTCACATTTAGGACTCTGAGATTCAGAAAGTTGACAGTTTGGGATCCGTTGACTATATTAACTTACTGTAATTTGTGAAAGTAAAATGTAAAATAGTGGCACAATTGCAAAGAAATTCACAAAGAAATAAAATTCTCAGGAGGTAGGAAAATCCACTCATAGGAAATACATGAAAAATATAGTGAGTCACTTTGTAAGGTCTCATTACCAAAGAATCGTTAATCAAAAAAAGTAAAGTCATGTGAAGAAAAAAAAATGTTATGGAAGTTCTTGTCTGTTTATACCTGGTTTTGTTTGTCGTATGGACTTTGTCCTCTTAGCAGTGCTTCCTTAAGAGGCGCATGTCCAGTTGTCTGATCTAAACATACACACCCACACAACATTTCTAAGGAAGACAGAACAAGGAGAAGTAGAAAGTGATCACATTCAAAGCAATATTAAAGAAAATGGGCTGATGTTCTACAGACAACCAGGTATAAAGTACTAACACCAAGATCCTTTCAAAAATGCTATATGAGATTTCCAAGGAAGCTTTCCCTTGCCTGAAGAACATTTTTTTCCCCTCAAGAAGTATGTTAACCTTAATGGCTTTCCCTAGAGCTAGAATTTCAATTAGCTGCTTTACTACCATGACTCTAGTCACACAAAAAAGTGGTGACTCTCGAAGAATCTTGTTCTAAGCTATATTCTTCATGTGCACATCTAAGTTGAGTTTAATTATTTTTTTTAAATTTCCAGCCTCCTGTATAATAATAGTAAGATGCTAGTTATAAGAAATGCAAAACATAAACTTGGAAGAACATGATACTTGAATTTTCTTCTTCTTAATAAAAATACATGTTATAGAAGTTGATTCATTTATTGAACAGTTACAAACATTATTAAAAATGAAAGCTATACAGTGGGGCTGAGAGCAGATGATGCCAGCTGCAACAAAACTCTCAGTCTCTATAATCATTTTTATCTGCTCTGTTTAATAATTGAATGCATTGTGTTATATGAAGCATTATGACAATATAATTTTGTATTATTCTACATTAAGCATTATGGTAATGTTTTGAAAACCTAAAATTATAAGTTCTTTGAGGAGTTCGCATACTGAGGATTACCAACTGTACAATATCTAATGGTATATTTCTAACTGCCATTTCCAAAATAATTCACCACTACCATAATATTTATGCATGCCTCTCCACATTTTCTTGAAATACAAGTGAGCATCATCTCTGGGGATATTCGGAAGAAAACACCAGTGACAGATAAATAACTAATTAAAACTTCAAAGGTCTCTAAAAGAGCTAAGACAATGGCAAGAGTTCAGATTCTAGTCTCTGAACTGCAAGTTATATTTCAGTTCTTTAGGTAATTCCAACACTTTTATGCTTATGTAAAAGGCACATAATGTCTAATTCGGATTGCCTAAATTATTTAAATAAAGGTCAAAACTTACTGAAAGGATTACTTTAAAAAAGTAATTACTTTAAAAAGGTAATCCTTGTCACAAGAAAAAAATATGTTTGGAACTATGAGAGGTAATCAACGTTAACCAAACTTATTGTGATAATCATTTCACAGTATATACCTATATACAAGCATTATGTTGTATACCTAAAGACTCATACAACATCTTAGGTCAATTATATCTCATTAAAACTGGAAAAAATGATAATTCTATCATAAACATGTCTCTCCACTTATGAGCTGTTCATGCTACACTACAGGTGGGCAGTGCTGGCCCTCTTTAGGATGTGAGTCTTGGCACCCTTCACCTGTCAAGCATGATTTATTCTCTTTTACTTCATTTGTATATTAAGCCTAGAGAAGCCTTGATGTCATGCAGTTGGGCTCTTGGATATATTCCCCAATTAGGAACCAGCCAGGAAGACAGAAAGCACTCTAGGAGTTCCCAGTGGAGAATTCAAGATAAGACATTGACTATACAGGTGATGGAAAAAAGCCAAACATGGTGGTGAGACAACTCAGAGATTAGGAACAGCAGTAAGTTATGACCACCCTTGAAGATAAAGAGACGAAAGGAGGAGACAGTGCCACCAGAGCCCAAAAGCTGGGTCCAGTGAGCAAGAATCCTAACATGGTGGAGGCCACCCATCAGGAGCTGGGGTCATAGAGGAAGAGGTTGTCCGGCTAAAGGTAGAGCCATGAAGGAGATGCAGCTACTGCTGAAGATGCTGAATGTCAAGAAAGAAGAAATAATCTGGATTTTCCCCTTCTCTCACCCTCAACCATTGTCTTTCTGTGTCCACGGCAACCTGTAAGCTGGGAGGAAGAACACCTCAGGTAATTCTCAACAATAAGAAGAGAGGACAAGGACGATCAGTGCAGGGAACAGATCTGAATACACAAATGGCAAGAAGGTTTCCAAACCAGTCCAATAACTAAACTGCCTACAGCAAATGGCCTGGATCACTTCATCATTTTTTCCTGGTTTCCTTCAAAAAACAAAAACAAAAACAAAAAAAAACCCTATACAGTTCTTTTTGTCCTGAGTTTTGCCTCCTCCCAATTCTTCCATATTTTGGCCAGAATATTTCTTCTAACAAGAAAATCTGATTAGAGGGGTCTTTCTAGCCCTACCTTCTTCAGTATGTCCCTATGCTCAACAGACAAATATCTAAACTCCCTCAGATTACACTGATAGTCCTAATTACCCCTTCACCTTCAATTATGTACATTTACAGTGAGCCATACTGAACTGCTTGTGTTCCAGAACATTCCATACTCTTCTTGCCTTCCCGTATTTGTCTCCAGGTGAACAACCACTTATCCTATGTGAGGTACTAGCCATGATCATGGACTCTAGAGCCAGATAGTCTTGATATGAACCCAAGCACCAATGCTTACTAGTCATGTAAACTTAATTGAGTTACTTAAACTCCCTGTGGCTAAACAGTTTCCTCATCTATAAATTAAGGATAATAATAGAACCTATCTCACAGGGTTGCCTTAAAGATTAAATGAGAGTTGGTACATGGAAAGCGCTTATAACAGTGGCTGGCACATAGTACCACATACACATCTGTTGTTGTTGTTATTATTATTATTATTTTATTCTTTAAGACAAATTAATTACTACCACTTCTGTAAATGCCTCTCATGGAAAAAGCCAGGTGCTCCTTTTCTTAAGCTTCCTCTACTCCTTTCTTTGCACTTCTCCAGTCATAGTGTGGTCTGTGTGTACACTGGTCTTCAATAACAGTGGACAGACAGTTTGAGGGCAGAGGTCTGAGCCCAGCCATCCTGGTCTCCCTAGGTCTCCTGCAGGGCATGACCCAAGTGAATATTCATAAAGATGAGCATCTTTCACAGAAAAGAAATTTCTAAACAATATAATCTAAGTAGAACAGGATAAGAACAAACTTAAATTTAATGATAACAGTGTCTTAGGATCGTTAGATAATAGCAACTCTAGAACTTTGGTCTTTATGATTCTTCAGGGGGAGAAAAAGTATTCTTTTAAGGCAGGTTTTGCCTCTGAAACCACTTCTGTGTGCATATCACAATCCCCCATTTCCTTCTACAGTCTTTCCAATGCCATGTTTCCTTATGAAGTTCTCTTTGACACCTGCATCCAGAAGACGGCCATTCTGTCACCGCTGACTGTTCTAGTAGCTTTGTCACCTCTTGCAACACTTTGCATACCCAGCAGTGGAGCCACCTTTTAAATATTAAATCCGAATTCTTCACTCTGCCCACAGGTTCCTAACACCCCAGACCTATCAATATCCCCCCACTGTAACACTCTGACTTTATGGAGATTCTAGCTTTGACCCCTCCCCTCTTCTCCCACATCAACTGGGACACCCCCTCCTGTCACATTTTCTTTCTTCCTCTCACTTCTCACTGCACAAACCCAAAAGGATTTCAGGTGGGAAAAAAACCTGCAATCTACCTTCTACTCTTTCAATAGCTTTTAAAGGTCACTAAAATGATGTATTGGATAAATAGGGACTTTTTATCCAACACGATGCCCTGAGCCTCATCTGAGAAAATGCTTTTGAGTTCCTTAAAAATCCTACTAGCTGACTGATGATCTGTCACTAGCCGTGTGAAGACAAATGGTGTTAAAGGAATGTGTCAATCCCTTCTGTGGTATTTGGGGTGTATGGGGGATGGTAGTGTTCACTGGCCATGTAGTGTGAAAGAGACAACTCACCAGTGAGTATCCTCCCCCTCTCTTCACCACACTGGTCCTGCACTTTCTGGGTTTCACCCTCAGTCATCCTGTCCTTTCCCCATTTCATGGTAGCCATAATAACGAGGTCCAACATGAGCCAATTCTAACATTGATTTTCTTCACTTAGAATGAGAGGAAAATCACAAACCACATTAAGCTGGAATCTATGGTTCCCAATTTTACCCCGACCCTTAAAACCACTTGTAAATGGTTCATGCGTCTTCCATCAACTTCTCCCACTTGCCTAAGGAGCTATTCCAACTTGCACCCACACAATCTCAGTGTTAACTTCTTTAATAAATTAATTCAGTCGAGTAAAGTCTAGCACCAGTTTCTCCTATATTCTCCTATTGCAAACAAGTGGTTCCCAGGAGGCCTTGCATTTTTTAAAACATCACTTTAGTTAAGCACTAATGCAAGGCAAGTCAAGGATGGAAAAAAGTTGTTGGCTGCTGAGCATATGAAGTGAACATTTATTACTTTAGCCTGATTAGTACTCATTCTTCTTTCTTATGAGAGCAGCATAACGCATTTTCCTCAGACTGGCCAATCAAAGATCGGCGTGTCTCCACATGTCCTGCATGCTGGTCATAGTAACTGGTTCAGGATAGACAAATGACTTAGTTAGTAATAAAGTGATTCACATGGGTGAGATTTTACTGAAAAGGTTGGGGGGAAAAAGTATCTCTCTTTTTTTTTTTTTTTTCTGGAGCAGTTAAGCACAAAGAATACAAGCCTGGAGTAAGGGGTGTGCATTTCATTTCCATTTAGGGAAAATCAGTAGAATAGAGCGGAATCAAGAAATTTTTTTTTAAAGATTTTATTTATTTATTTGACAGAGAGAGATCACAATTAGGCAGAGAGGCAGGCAGAGAGAGAAAGGGGAAACAGGCTCCCCGCTGAGCAGAGAGCCCGATGTGGGGGTCGATCCCAGGACCCTAGGATCATGACCTGAGCTGAAAGCAGAGGCTTTAACCCACTGAGCACCCAGGTGCGCCATTTTTTGATCTTTTAAAAAGTAAGTATGATGCCTGATTAACACTTTTTGAGCACCGGGTCGGATCATCAGTCTGGAACTGATAATGAGCACATTTCCATCTTCCATAAAAGTTATATTTTTATTGGGGCGCCTGGGTGGCTCAGTGGGTTAAGCCGCTGCCTTCGGCTCAGGTCATGATCTCAGGGTCCTGGGATCGAGTCCCACATCAGGCTCTCTGCTCAGCGGGGAGCCTGCTTCCTCCTCTCACTCTCTGCCTGCCTCTCTGCCTACCTGTGATCTCTCTCTGTCAAATAAATAAATAAAATCTTTAAAAAAAAAGTTATATTTTTATTATAATTAACTTAAATAAGAAAGCAAAGAACCCCCAAAACACCTGTGATCGTTAAAGAAATTCAATCAGCAGATTAAAAAGGCTACCTTCCAGGGCGCCTGGATAGCTCAGTGGGTTGTGCTCAAATCTTGATTTCAGCTCAGATCATGACCTCAGGGTTGTGAGATTGAGTCCTGTGTCGAGCTCTGTGCTCAGTGGGGAGTCAGCTTGAGAGTCTCTCTATTCTTCTCCTTTCACCTCTCTCCCCACCTTCTCTCTCAAGCAAATAAAGAAACCTTAAAAAAAAAAAAAGAAAAAGAAAAAGAACGTGTAATTCTCTTGGCAATTTATACCAAAGTTCCAAAAAAGAAAAAGAAAGAAAATCATCTCAAGTAATTTTATAAGATTAATATAAATTTGAGTCAAAATCAGAAAAGAACAGTATAAGAAACAATAATTATAAGCCAATTCCACTTTCAATGTAGAATGAGGCTAGACCAGAAAGTTTGATTTATGTTTAAAGACTGCCAAGAATAATGATTAAGCTGTAGTTCATTGGTGACCTTCATTTCAATCTCCTCTTGAACCAGTAAACAAATAAAACACAAAATATATGAGGTGAAGACACAAGAGTATACATAGGGCTTCCCTGTTCCTGTCAAGTTTGTCAGAAAAGGTACTTCTGAAGTTTTGTTTTCAAAGAGAGGGCAGGATGAACAACCTACACCACCAAGGAGCCCCCGGCAGCCGCTTGCTTCCATTCCTGAATTAGAAAAGGAGAGGGGTCACCTCATAAAATCAGGAGTTTATCTACTCCTATATAAAGCAATGCCTGTCTACATTACAGCGACACAATTTTGTGTCACTAATGTATTGTGCTTTTTACTGTAATGCTAGTCCCAGAGTAGGAGTGACCATAACCTATTACAAATAGTCACAAAACTCATAAAAATGTATAACTGCAAATTGAAGTCTGCAGTGTATTTTTTAAAGGGAGGGGAGGAGAAGAAATAAATGTGTCCCCCATGAGGGGCACTAAGAACAACAAAGAGGAGCCCATGATGGAAAGCAGTTTAGAAATCAGAGATGTTTCTTTCAGAGATGTTTCACTTTTATTATTTTTTTTATAAAGCTGAATAATGTTCAGTTCTTATTCATTTACCCAAGTTCATGCACATTAAGTGGAGTATATATCACAGAATGTTGGACTTTCTGAACCTGGCTGCCTGTGGAAATGTATTCCTTCCCCAATGTCCGCTGCCACCTGGAATTTCCTCCTCTCTGGCAGTAGTAGTTCATGCTTTTTATCAGTATTGCTAGGATTCCTCTGTGTCTGCTTTTAGGCCTGTGTGTGTCCTGGTGAATTCTTCCTTCTTTTCATCTGTTTCCTTTTAAAGCTGTTTTAAGGTTCATTGCTTCTTGACCTCTTCAGCCTTGTGGTTCTTCTAGCCCCGTGCAATTCCCCAGTTGGGGCTTCAAGATTCTATTACTGCGGTGCTGTCAACAACCTTTCCCCCCTCCCTTCTTTCACCAACTTTTGGCTACTCCCTGATCACATTCAGGGTGCAAAAACGCTAGGAGTGAACAGTCAACCAATCCACAACCCCCACCAGCAGCACATACGACAGAACCTATTTGGAATCCTTTTCCATGATGACTAGCTAATGCAACTAAACTTTCTAGCGTCAGTTCAGCCTCTGGAAGCAACCCAAATAGCAACACAAGAAGGGATCAAGGATTAACCAATGCTCGCAGAAATGTTCACAGTTGATGGCCCAGACAAAACAGCGCATCCCAGCTCATGAAGGTTTGCATATCATTACAGAGCTATGGAAAGGTATGCTTCCCTGGGAAGGAAAAACCCCCTCTTCATCATAATGTAGCTTTGTTGTTCACATGTTGTCTGCTACCTGCATTGACTGTGGTAAGAACTGCATATCACAAGAAGAGTATATAATGGCAGTGCGAACCACAAAGATGATGTTTATTCCATATCTAAGCCAATAAGCGCAATGCAGTATTTCATGGGTCCTCATCTTTTCCCATCTTATATTAGACGGATCCTTTCAGCAGGAGTTTTAATGCATTGTAAACCTACTTGGTGGCAAGCTTTAAAAGCATTTAATAAAGGAATGTGGAGGAAACGTCATCAAGGAGCGAGGTTTGCCTTAATGATTCCTTAACCTGTTTATTATTATCTCCTGCTTCCTAGAGATGATGGTTCAGCAGTTCTACAAATCAAGCTTTAAAAAACCTGAGACTTTTCGGAGCCAAAGATCCTTCAGCTCTACAGGATAATGCAGCCTGCTAGCCTTCCATTATGGGCAGGCTGTGGTTTATTCTGTTTTCTCAAAGGGACCTTCTGGAAGGAATTTTATGGCCATAGTCTTCATGGGACCATCAAGCAATCGGCGGCCTGTGTGGGAAGAGAAAGCACTTGTCCAAAAAGCTATGACTTCAGTTTTCCTTCCTACTTGCTGCCCAGGACTTGTGGTCTTCTTTAGACCCAATGCCTTTTTGGAGAAAGCATTTTAAAAGTTATCTCTAGACCACACTCATTCATAGAACAGACAATATGCAGGAAGGCCTGAAGTTTCCTGTTCAATAAATGGCCGAGGTAAAGAGATAGAACTCGAATGGAAAAGTTTAGGAAAAATACTTCTGGCTCCCTTACCAGGAGCTAGTCTTACTTGGAGGAAGACGTCTGGGGAGCCGATGCGAGTCACCTCCCTCATTTTCACTTTCCCTTTGGTAAACACACTTTTCTGCAGATGGGGACATTCTGCTCACTTCTACCGGAAAGATCTACAAGCGAAGGTGAAGCCAAACTATAAGGAGCAAATGAAAATAGAACCCATGGGATAGCCTGACACTTTATAGAAGTAAATATGACCAACTCAGACCCACAGGAAAGCATTTTATGGCAAAGATTGTGTCCTTTCAAAGAAAAGACGAGGCATTTTATTTTTCGAAATGAAACCTGAGATTAGTGAAACTATTGCCAGGTGCCTGGTGGAAATTATTTTGTCTGTAGGGACTTCATGGTGCTCTCTCATGAAAAGAAAAATTAACCTTCAATGAATAAAAAAAAATCTTTAAATTCCATGTTGGTAAAATTATTCTTACATTGCCGTTCTCATCAAGGACTAATATATATATAACGCTTGAAGTTTTTCCATTAAACTGTTTTTGAGTTATGAGTGACCAAAAAAATAAGTTTGAACATATTGAAAGAAAAAAATGAAAAGACAGATCTTTCATGTCCCTTAGCTAGAAAGGTCGTTATTTACACCTCCAGCAACTCTCTCTACACCCTTCCCCACCCCCATGTTGCGAAGGCCAATACCATTAGTTACAAGTTTTAGGTAGAAAACATTTTTACTTTAGTATTTACTTTAATTCAACAAATATGTATGCCTAGTGAGGCCAAATTGTGTACTGAGTGCAAAAAAACACGTGATGATAATAGGGCATTTGGGTTTTTCTTTAAAAAAGGAGCAAGCTGTATATAATTAGGAATGATGACCACTTAAATTCTGGAAATGTCAAATTTGAAATGTCTGTAAGGCCATCGAGGAGGGGATGTTCATCAGGAAGCTGGAAACTTGGTCAGAAGACAGGTAAAATTGGACATATTGGGGTGGTAGTCTTCTGTGTCATATGATGTAATACAAAGTAGGTTTCCGATGAAAAATTAAGTGACCACTACTATTTTAATCTCTTCCTTAAAATATCTTGTACAGTGATAAATATACTTTCCTTGAAAGTATTTCACAACAGATATGTTCAATTCTCTCCACAGCCAGCTAAGCATGTGAAGGGCTCAGGGAACCACAGTAACTCTTTTAGGGAGGCTACCTATCCAGGTCCATGAGGAGCGAGACGGGGCCCCGAGAACACAGCAGTGCCTGGGAAGGAGGAGAGGAGAGGGAAGCTGAGCTATAGAACTTGTGAGAGAGCACTTTCTAAAGAATTGGTAAATACAGAGATTTTTCATGTAAAGAATTAAAAAAAAATTGGGAAAAAAAGCAAACAAAGTTACAAGGGGGGAATTGGTCGCTAACCCATGTAAATTTTGTATTTCTTTTTCTTATCACCCTGAAAAATATTTTCCTCCCTAAAACTTTGAAGCCATTTTTCAAAGTCGGGAATTGTTCTGTGGTCCAAATCACTTAAACAGAACTTTGCTACTATCCTGCAATGTATTTCATCGTACGCTTATATAGAATTTTTGGTGTCTCATTTATACATTCATCCATTTATTATTTAGGTATTTTTTTCAGGCACAATCACCAATATCACTTTTCTTAAAGAAATGCCCCTATACAAAAATGCCCATTTGGCTATTAGACACTTTTCTTACAGAAAAAAGAAAGAAGTCAGTAACAAGCAAAATCCTTTAGAGATCCTTGAACGAATGTGGTACCATAAATGCCTTAGTTTCTTCTTTTATAAAAACAAAGTAACGCTAAGCAGGAGAAATATTTACAGTTTGCTTTAGAGGACTGGATAGGTGGTATATCACCAAAAGTTGGGTTACTGATGCTATTAGCTAATGCTGGACATCAGCCCTCTGCAAATCATCTCATGTCAAGCCAGACCTTCCCAGAGATGAAATGAGGGCATGCTGTTCCAGTTCAGAATGATCGATCATACTACAGCTTATTTGTCCATTTGCTCCATGTCACATCCAACATCAAGGTGGTTGGTTAAAATTGTCTTGACTTGTCATAACTTTGGCATCCTATTGGCTGATTTCCATACAGCTCTACATTAAGATCTTGGGCTAGAGAGTCATAAAGACCTGAGATTGAGTTACAGCCCCACCATTAGTAGGCATATAACTTTGGGCAAGTCAGTTCACCTCTCTGATCCCCATCTTCAGTATCATCTATAACATGAGGATTTACAATGATATCCACCTCAAGAGTTGTCAGAATTGGGGCGCCTGGGTGGCTCAGTGGGTTAAAGCCTCTGCCTTCAGCTCAGGTCATGATCCCAGGATCCTGGGATGGAGCCCCGCATGGGGCTCTCTGCTCAGCAGGGAGCCTGCTTCCTCCTCTCTCTCTGCCTCCTTGTGATCTCTGTCAAATAAATAAATAAATAAAATCTTAAAAAAAAAAAGTTGTCAGAATTAAAGAAGGTAGTGCCTGGAAAGTTTTGAATAGAGTCTGAAGAGCAACAGATACTGTCAATATATTTCTATTTTTAGTATTATTAATCTGATTCATATATACAGAGTTCACACAGGTTGAAAAAAAATAAAGCCAAAAATGACTGTGATAATCAGAATTACATTCTCCTTGAATGTGGAAGGGAGGAAATCTCTTTTCCTTTCCCCCCTCTTTTTTTTCTTTGGAATAGGATTTTTCATTCTCTCTCTTTCATATTATGTTAAAGCACTCATCTGCTGAGGACCTTTTTTCTTATCAGAGCATATACTAGGTTTGATCCCCAACAGCCCTTGGACACTTACAGGAGTCATAGAGCCAAGCTGAGGCAGCAAAGCTAGATATTGGCTACAGTGCTACTAGCATTGGCTACTTTGGCAATACAGTATCTTGGATTGTCTGCTGGCAATGGGCTGACAGCAAAAAGTTATATGGGAAAAGCATGAAAGCGTGAGGTGCAAAAGGATCTAGTCACAAATTCTTGAGATGGAAAGAATTGGAAGGAAAATAGCTCTGCGGGATGTCATTTTGTGTAGCAATGAATCTGATCTGCTGGAGTGCCCTACTATCAAGGACCAAAGCAAGTCTTTCCTGGGACTTACTTTGGAATATACATTTGGTTTCAGCTGAAATTTGTAATAGAGATTGAGGTTCACGCAAGTAAAGAGAAGGTGGGTACAGTGTACAGTGGATCTGATTTTGGACTCTTGAATTTTTAAAATAACATTTGTTAAGTCATAGGATTTTTAGAGACAAAAATAGAATTTGAAGGTATAAAGATTTGACTTGAACTATTTTTAAATCATAAACCAGCATGCATATATACTAGTGCTCATTCATTTTTTAGTGAGAAAATGATTATTGTCTCATGAATTGTAGCTTTCTTGTCTGGCACTAAATAATGCAACCTTAGTGAGAAAATCAGGGCTCTGAGACACATTACAAACAGTTACAAATATAGCAGCTGCTTTACTCTAGTTCTTGCTAGCGGAAGTTTTCATTATAAATATGGATATTAAGAGGTGCATCATTTCTATGTGTGCATGTTCTAATCGGATTCTTGACAGATAGAGAAATGAACTCCTCTACGTGTGAGTGAAGATACTTTCTTTTCTTTCAATTTTTTTTTTTTTCTAGAGACAAAAAAAAAAAAGCACTTTTTTTGAAAGTCTCTTTCTTGAGGACCAAGAGCCTTTAGACTGAGACAGGAATGAAATCCCACCTCTATGTAGAATCTATACCTAGTTTTTAATTGTGCGATTACATTACCATTGCAAAAAATTTAAAAAATACAAACTTCCACCAAGCTTTTCATTAAGGCTCCAACCAAAACAAACAAACAAACAAACAACAACATCTGATTTCTTGCTCAAGGACAGATAACCCGTTGTAGGGGCATCTTCACGTGTCTGAAGAGCAGACTGGACAACGGTTTTGCACACAGACTTTTGGTAAGCGACCTGTTTTCTCATCCATGTCTCATTCTTGCCTTCCATTTTACTTGATGCTTCAAAGTCCTGAGCCTATCCTAAATTATTATTCAGATCAACAGTTCCCTGATGTGGTCCCCAAACCAACAACATCAGCATTAGCTGACAACCTAGCAGGAATGAAAATTCTCAGGCTCTACCCTAGACCTACTGAAGCAGAAACTGCGGGTATGGGGTCTGGCAATCTGTTTTAGCAAGTACGCCGGGCAGTTCTGACACCCACTGGCATCTGGGAACCATAGATATGGAGCAGATTAGCTCCTCTGGAGAACAGATCTGCTCTCTGCACTCGGTTTGCTCTGCTCTGCTCTAGCAATCTCCACTCTTCCATGTGCTCTCAACATTCAAATATGTGTTGAAGTCTGTGTTCTCCTAATGACCTCATTCTTATTCTCTTAATTTGTGTGTTGTTTTAGCCTTTTCTTTCCTTCCTACCACTTTATTGGGGGGTCAGGGAGGGAGAATTGACAGACATATGTTATTGGGCTGTTATCCTTAACCATAAGTCTCATATTTGTATAGCCCTTTCTAAGCACCAGTATAATCAGACTTAATGCCCATTTATCTTTACTAAAATTGAAATCACTAAAGGTTGTTCTTGTGGGGTGTGTGTGTGTGTATGTGTGTGTGTGTGTGTGTGTCTTTAAAAAGAGTAAAATTTTTGCTTTGGAGACGAGCTCCTTTTTAGTTCATTACCTCCCTACTTTATCTTTACTAATTACTTTTTTTATCTTTACTAATTACTTCTTTCCAGCTTCTTGAGTTGAGTATTTTTTTTTTTGCTCTCTAATAAAAGCATTTACGACTATAAATGTACCTAAAAGTACTACTTTGCCTGGTTCTCATTTTTGATATGTGGCTTCATTATCACTTATTTTTAATGAAATGTGAAGCTAAATTGAAATTTAGCATAATTTATTAAACCAAAATTATTTGAAAAAGCTTTTGCTCTTTTTCTTTTTCATGAAGAACATACATATTGAGGGTACCTGGGTGGCTCAGTCAGTTAAGTATCTACATTTGGTGAGGTCACAAACCCTGGGTCTTAGGACAGAGCCCCACATTGGGCTCTCTGCTCAGCAGGGAATATACTTGTCCCTCTGCCTCTCCTCCCTGCTCATGTGCATACTCTCTCTTGCAAAAATAAATAAAATCTTTAAAAAAAAATGTAGGTTTTTTTTTTTAAAGATTTTATTTATTCATTTGACAGAGAGAGAAATCACAAGTAGGCAGAGAGGCAGGCAGAGAGAGAGGAGGAAGCAGGATCCCTGCTGAGCAGAGAGCCCGATATGGGACTCAATCCCAGGACCCTGAGACCATGACCTGAGCTGAAGGCAGAGGCTTAACCTACTGAGCCACCCAGGTGCCCCAAGAATGTAGGTATTGATATGCGTGGGAGAGACAACTGACATTTAAGAATTTATTTGAAATATTTTTGTGGCTTAGTATTTGTTCAAATTTTATAACTCTTTTTTGGCATGTGACAAGATTATGTACTAGGCTTTGAAATACAAAATTCTCCATGTATATATTAGGCCAGACTTGTTTATTATGTTATTTAAATCTTCTGTACCTTGACATTTTAGGTCTATTTGATCAGTTCAGTTCTGAGTTATATTAGTCTTCTGTTATGATTATGAATTTGTTATCTTTCCATACAATTTTGCTTTCTATACTTTCCACAATTTTGTTAAAAATGAATGTCTGGAACTGCTTTATTTTCTGAAGGGACTGTATACTTTTTATTAGAAATTTATTATTATTATTTTAGGTTTTTTAACCTTAAAATTTATTGCTTAATAATAGTTTTATTTCCATTTTGAATTATTTGCATGGTATATATCCTTTTTATTTTTTTTATTAGATATCTTCCAGTCCTGTCACACATAGACAGGATATAGGTAGATATTTTTTTTTAAAGTACAATTTGAGAGAATCTGGCTTTTTATGAAATTATGATGTTTATTGAATGAATAACATCTTTGGATTTCTTCCTGTTTCTTACTTTAGGTTTTCAATTAATTGTCCATTATTTTGATTTGTTTCATTTCCTATATTTGTTAATTGGAGGGTTTTTTACTGTTCTTTTCTTGATTTGAAAGTTGTGGGTTTTATTTTAAATTGTCCACTTGTTACACGAAGTTTTAACATACTTTAAATGTTTTTCCATAAATTTTTCCCTAAATACATGTGGAGTTCTGTCTTCCCACATTCTCCTCTGCACAACCCACCCTAGCCACAGCCATACCCATGTTGAGATCTTTCATTCTGTATTATCTTTACTACTCTTAGACAACTATACGTTTTGTTTATTTCTTGGCCTACCACTGTTTACTGTATCATATCTACCATTCTTTTTGATTCATTTTTCATTTTGTTGAAATACACCCCACTCTTTCAAGGAGTCCTTGCATATCTATTAATGATAGTTTGGCTGTGTTTAGAATTTGGAGTTCAAAGTCATTTTCTCTTGGAACTTTGATGCGCCTAGGTTATATTTTCTTATTCACTCTGACTCAGAGTGGGACTGTCAATATAAATATTCATACTTGAGGATTTATTAATTTTTACATTTTATTTCCTCTATTGTTACATACTTAACAGATATTTTTGTTTGTCAATGCCCTAACAAGAATATTGTTTTGCCCTGATAAGGATATTAATAATACTTATACAGTGTACTTCTATTTGTTCTATTAATTTGACTCCCTCAGCCATTAAATGGTTTTGTTTGCTTGCTCAAGTGATGCCTTTTCATTCAGGTTCCTTGCTGGCCTATCCATGGTGCTATTTCTATAGGCTACCAGAACAGTATTGTTTTTAATGTGAAGAGAGGAGAGAGCAAGGAGAGGCCCTGTGACAATAGCTGCATTTTCTGGGTTGAGTCCACAGTCTGTTCCTCCTGGATGCGACAAGACACCTCAGGCACTGCCTACTTCCCAAATTCAGGCTCCTATACCCTCTGTCTTCAACGGAAGCAGATGATTCTATATTACTTGCTTTTCCTTACTCTGAGCCTGTTAAGACACATTTTTCTCACTTTAAAGATGGGGAAAACGGGGGGCGCCTGGGTGGCTCAGTCGGTTAAGCGTCTGCCTTCGGCTCAGGTCGTGTGGGATTGAGCCCCACATTTGGCTCCCGACTCAGCGGGAAGTTTGCTTCTCCCTCTCCTGGTGTCCCACCCGCTCTGCTCCTGCTCCGTCTCGCGTACAATGGGGCAGAGCAATTTGTTCTAGCATACTACTAACCAGTGACAGAACCAAGAACAAAATTTAAATTTCCACACTCCTGGGTCTATAGTTATTTCTTAGATCATGCCAAACAGAACAGTTACCTTGGTCTGATTTGATTAACTGCCGTTAAACTACTGACCATTTAGAGAAAATAATTTTTAAAAAGTAAAATCACATCATTAGGGGAAAAGAGAAATCAACTATCTTTTAAAGCTTTTTTTTTCTTTTTTTCTTTTTAGAGACACCTCGGTGGCTCAGTCGGTTAAGTGTCTGCCTTCAGCTCAGGTCATGATCCCAGAGTCCCAGGACAGAGTCCCAAAGCAGGGAGCCTGCTATGCCTTCTGTCTGCTGCTCCCCCTGCTTTTGTTTTCTCTCTCTCTCTCTGACAAGTGAACAATAATTAAAAAAAAATTTAAAAATATAAACTGGCTTTTAAAAGAATTTAATGTCAAAGGCTAATACAGAAAAAAAAAAAAGTATATTTTTCCCCATAAAATGAGATTAGACCAAAAGATTAGGAGAGACATTTTACAGGGTGAATAGTAATGTTGGTAGCCACAAAGGTTAGCCCAGGAGTTCTCTTCTGC
Source organism: Mustela nivalis (assembly GCF_964662115.1). Lineage (NCBI taxonomy): Eukaryota > Metazoa > Chordata > Mammalia > Carnivora > Mustelidae > Mustela > Mustela nivalis. The sequence continues at coordinate 143,900,091 of NC_139023.1, read as the reverse complement.
TCCTGCTAATGCTGCTGCTGCCACTTCACCACTCACTTTGGGCAAACTGGGTCTCTGATCAGACCAAGGATACGGCAAAGCTGTGAAAATTCGATTGAGTCCCCATGAAGCTGAAGCACTGGTGTGGAAGGTGACCTAACATGAGCAATCATTACAAATGTCCGTGTCTTAAAAGGGAATTCTGCATGCCTGCACATGCATGCTGAAAAGAAAAAGCAGTTTTGATCAGACTATCCATGTCATCTCAGAAACTGTACGAATCTCATATCCAAATGGAAGTTCAGGCCAACAGTAAGGAATAGACCAATTCTAAAATGCTGAGCTATGTTAGGACAATGGGACTATGGGATGACTGTATTTTAAGGATTCTTTGTGATTTTCAAACATCATGCAGTAATGTTGTATCAGATAGCTTTTGCTGCATAACAAACCAAGCTAAAACTTAATGGTATACAAAAAATAAACTATTTCATTAAAGTTCTGCAGTTGGCAGTGTGGGTCAATTTGACCAATTTGACCAATTTGACCTGGGCTTTCCTTGTGTCTGCAGTCAGAGGTCAGGTGAGGAGAAGCAGCTGACCTTGAGCTCTGGCACCTTGGCCCTCCCCACACTGAGGAGTGAATTTACACCGCTACTATTATGATTTTAGGATGCCTTTGGGGAGGATGAACACTGAAATTCCTATCCTATTAAATATAAACTTGTAATTACTCAACTTAAAAAATTCACTAAAGAAAATGACGTAATGGTCTATTTGAGATATCTTAAGCCACTGAGTTATAATTGTGGAAATTTTTATTTTCCAATAATTTCTTTCAGTTTTATTGCCCACTCCCTTCCCATGAATAATTTTTAAATCCAATTTAATGGCTCTTCTGTCATCTTTAGCTAGTCACACTTGGTTCAGACCAACCTCCCATTAGAGGCAGGATTCTTCCCTACTTGGACCCTTGAAGGCCAGCAAACCTTTGGTTCTAGAACTTTGCTCTGCTCCCTCTCCCTTGCATTTTTCCTTTGGTGTTGGTATAGAGGGGATGGAGGGAGAAGATCCATTTCCTGACAGGTCTTAGCATGGCACACAGGCTGTCCTCTTCTTCGATGGCCCAAATACTCTTCCCTTATATGAACAACCAACTTCAACAGTGCAAAAATTCCTGTTGCTTTTTCTCTGTGGTCAGCCCCCTTAATCAACTGTGGTCTACAAAGTAGAGTGGATAGGAAGAAGTCCTAAGACTCTGCTGGCACTGGGTTCAACTTCGAGGTATTTCCTTTAAAACTATGAAAGCATCTTCAAGACTTGGCCCTTGCCTGGCCACCATATTACATCCCAAACTCTAGGAGTTCCCAGGAAGCTGACATTCATCCCTCCCCATCTCATCTTTATTCTGCAACTCTTCCCAGCCCATTCTTGGGAACCACAAAATACTCAAGAGAATCAATTCATGCCTCCTCCATTTGGCTCTATTATCCCACTATCTTTCCTTAATGTCCCTGCCCTCAGAACACCAAGGCATGTTTGCAAGTCCTATTGCTTAGGAGACATCAAGTGGGGAACGAATGTCCTTTTCTTGCTGACACAAACCTCATGAGGAAGACTTTATTATCCATTCCCTTTAGCTTCAGAGGAGAGACCAATAAATATCTGCTTCTCTTTCCTTTGGGAAAAGTAAGAGGAGGTCAGGGCCTCTTACAGTTATATCCTGGCCCCTTTCCAATATTCTTTATACTAAGGGAGGATAAGTAGACAGTGGAAAAAGTAGTGGTTGGGAAAAGGTGTTTATCTCTGAATCTGCTCAAATGGCACTTTTTAGCAAGCCCTTTGGGAAAGTAACTAGAATCCCAGCCTGATATTCTCCCTGAATTTCAGAATACATAGTGGCCTTTGCTCTCAGCTGTGAGTTCTCAATACTGGGAAGTTAAAAAAGATTACACATTTTACACTACCATGCTATACAGAATAAGTCTTCAATCAATGTAAATGTTAAAAAAAAAAAAAAAAAAAAGAGTCCCAGTTGTAACCTCACTATTGCTGTGAATAGAAGACTTTTATTTCAACTTCGGTGGCCCATTTTCCTTTACCCTTGTTGTAGATCACTCTTCTTCTTTTTCTTTTTGCATATCAAAACAATTTATTGTAAGAGTTTTACAGTATCTCTATAGGTATTGATTAGTTTAAATATCACAGTTCATTCTCCTTCCTTCAGCACCAAGAAAATTGATGTGATGGCCTGTCTTAAGTTGGTTTCCTCTATTGGTCTTTTATCTGACAAGACACCTTTGGCAAAGTAATGACAAAGGCTCATCAATATGCTACTTTTCATCTGTCTGACACTGAAATCAATGGACTGCAGAAGAAGTCCTTCTATCAGCATTGTCAGAAAAGATCACCGTGCTGGACAGAGCATGCTACCTGATTTCTCTGAGCACTCATTCATTCCTGAAAGCTTTCTCTAGGCTGTTACAACAATGACCCTGCTTAGAGGTCAGAGATAAAGATGCTGTACAATCAAAGGATGCTCAGTAAGTCTGGAAAGGGGAGACTCTCTCAGAGTGTGAGATGATATAATGGTCTGCACATCCGGCCCCTGGGAGAAATCACATTCTCCATCTCAGGGACATGTGACCTGCGGGATCTGCATTTGTGGGACTGGAAGCCCTAATCTGTCATAAGTGACAGCTGAGAGTAGAGGATTACACCCAGCACCAAGGAAAGAACTTACCCGAGCAAAAGTGGTTAGATTGGCATAACCAGTTTCATGAGAAAAAATATCTTTAATCAAAAATTTAAAAATAATGCAGACATGGTTATATAATAGTTTGGTATGGTTAGCCAATAATAATAATTCAGTAGAAGAAAACAATTCATCTTGTAACATACTTAACATATTTAGATCATTTACAATCATCCTCACAATGATCACATAGAACACTGAATTCTACTAGCAATTGTAAGCCTCGTAGAATTAGGTTTCCCTGACTTAGAAACTGCTGGGCTTGGGTTCATTCTAAAAGAATAATGTCCTAGAAACTTGCAGCCTTCAGGTGGAACTCTAATCCAAAGTAGAAGAAAAACTGAAGAATGCTGATTTCAGAGGGTGACATCCAAAGTATTTGGACTTCTGACTAACTCATCAGGGCACTTGATTGTTTTTCTGCTTGAAGAGATACAAAAAACATCATGCCCAGGGTGCCTGGATGGCTCAGTGGGATAAGCCTCTGCCTTTGGCTCAGGTCATGATCTCAGGGTCCAGGAATTGATGCCTGCATTAGGCTCTTTGCTCAGCAGGGAGCCTGCTTCCAACCCTCCTCCCCTGCCTACTTGTGATCTCTCTCTCTGTTAAATAAATAAATAAAATCTTAAAAACAAAACAAAACCCTAAAGGGCAAGAAGTTCTTTCTCACACACACACACACACACACACACACACACACACACAAAGAAAAGAAAAGAAAAAAAAGAAACCAAGAAACAAAGAAACACAAAACAAACTTTGCCCAAGTATACTTTCTTTTGTTCCTCATATTGGCAGGGCACTATATTCTCTTTTCCCCAGAAAAACAATTGCTTATTCACAAGTAGCAATATGAGTCTTGAGATATTTTCCCCCTTCTCTCCTTGTCCCCATCAGTGGTGAAATGCAATGATACGCGATGACAATATATAAAATCCAGGAAAGCCATGAAGCTATGTAGGTAACTAATAGATTCAGAGATAACTGTCAAGAATTCCTCTGAGGAGTTAGGGGGTATGTATTTCAATGGCATCTTACTAATGGGGTCGCACAGAAACCCTAACCAAAATTGCCTGGAAAGAGAATGTGTGGGTGCAGTAAGGGAAACCCTACAGGAACACTGGTCACAATGTCACAGGCCAGGTATTCCCTTAGAAGTATATATCCTGTAAAACCCCAAAAGGCCGAGTCAAAGCACGCCACAAATCCCAGAAAAGAGGGAAGGTGAAATTGCAGCCCCTATGAGGTCTAAGGAAAGAAGCAAGACATTAAATGAGTCAAGTGGTCCGGATTTAGAGGGATCTGGAGTCAGTCAGCAGTTTACTTCTACGAATCACCTATGAGATTATGGACAAAGGGGGATCCCCCTCAACGCAACAGTGAGAGGAGGATAAAAATGAGCAGGAATTACTTTCTCTAAGTCCAGTAAGCATTACTTTCTCCTTCTAGCTGGCAGGACACTAAGCAAGAACTCCGTGATCTGAAAACCTTGATGTTGCCTCCAAGACTAGGCAAATTCTCTCAGAACATAATTTGCATGAGATAAAAATGGGTTGGCACTCAACCGCTGCTTCTTTGCTAACAGAAAGAGCTGGTTTCATCAGCAATCCTGCAACCCAGGCGCAGGACCCCACACTTGGTTTAATGCTCTGTCTTCCTCTTCAAATTTCTAAGAATTTTCAAACAAGGGGCCCCACCTTTTTATTTTGTGCTGAGCTCCATAGATCCTCAAATTTATTCTCTGTCTTCCAAGTGGCTAAGTGTTCCTGGAGAGTCTGGCCCTTCTGTAGCTCAGAGTGGTTTTTATCCATCTGCGTCAAACACCGTGGTCTCATTCCCCTGCCGGTAGATTGGTGCAGGGCTAGGTTGAAGATGCCATTCACACAAATAAGAACCCAGAAGGAAGCTGGAAGGTTTCTGGAAAACCTTTCCTCAATCTTAAAAAGAGACACTGGAGCAATGTTCTCCTTGGTCCTATCTCAAAATACCGATGAATGAGGATGTCAGCATATATCCTGAATCTGACCACCTCCCCCTCCCTGCACTGCTAGAACCTGGGCTTCTCTCATAACCCGTGAAGCACACTCCTAATTTCTATTCTCACCCTTTACAGTGAATTCCCCACAATGGAGACAGAGTGTATGCCTACAAACAGAGATCATTTACCTACCTGTTCAAAACTCTCCAAAAACTTCCCAACTTATGATAAAACTCAAAATTCTAATCATGGCCTATAAAAGCCCTTAGGATCTGACATTGGCTACCATGGAAATCCTAGACACATTATATATCCTTCAGAAATGTCTCCCATATTCTTAAACATGTCGGGCTATTTTCCAAGAATTCACTCTTTGAATTCATAATATTTCCCTCAGAATTCACTGTTAATTAATAATAACCATATTATTGGCATTTGGAATTAGTTCTTCATTTATTTATCGAGTGCTTACTTTGTATCAGACTTGAAGGCACTGGGGAAATGGATATCAAGAGATAACAGCTTCTATTCTCTGGCTTTAGCTTAGAGGAAAACCTCTTGAAATCCTTCAAACTAGTAGACATCATAATAGGTGCTAAGATTGTTTTACCAATTCAAAAGCCTGTGAAGTCGATTGCAAACTTCCTCACCTACATTCTGAGGCCCAGTGAGTGACTTAGAGTCCCAGAAGCTGCTAGCAGCGAATACAAGTCACCCTGTAAATGACATGACTATTTATGTAAACAGCACACCCCCTAGAGTTGGACAGGACCCAGCCTGCCTGCCTTCGGACAGGCACCCAGTCCATCCCAGCTGTACCTCACTATGCCACTGGAGACCTCTGGAAACTTAGGACCAACTTATTCCTCTGACTCTCACATGACTGTCATTCCTGATCAGTGGCTAAAGTGAATGTCTCTCTTATGCTCTTTCCTGTCCTGCAGTCTTTTCTAACACTGTTCTAGCCCTCTTTTACCCCCATGCTATGGGTTGAATGGTGACCCTGGCCACAAAAAAATTAAAGGTATATTTCAGTCCTAACCCCAGTATGTCCTAATGTGGCCTTAGAGAGAGAAAGTAGAGTGGGCCCTAACCCAATATGACTGGTGTCCTTATTTTAAACAAACAAACAAATAACAACAAAAACACCTTGTGAACTGACAGACACATGGAGTGAACAGCATGGGAAAGTAAGAAGAGATTAGGGTGACATGTCTACAAGCCAAGTAACAGCAAGGATTGCCAGCAAACACCCAAAGCTGGGGGAGACACATGGAACAGATTCTGCCTCATAGGCCCCCAGAAGGGAACCATAAGCTTCCCCCCAGAAGGAACCAATCCTACTGACACCTTGATCTTGGACTTCCAGCCTCCAGAGTCATGAGACAATACACTTCTACTGTTTAAGCCACCCAGCTTGTAGCATTGGGTTATGTAGCCCTAGCAAACTAATACACCCCATCTATTGCTCCCATTCCCATAAAGAATTTCAGCTGTTACTACTGGAACCCCCATTTCACAAGAAATAAGTTTCCCAACATCTTTGTTTTCTTCCCCAAACAATCTCTCCACTTTGTGCATTCTCCTGAGGATTGTGCTTTACCTGTGGCTCTCACAAGTACTACTCACCTTGTGAGTTGGCATTCTCTGGCTTCCTGTAGCTATTTCCAGGGATAACTGTCCCCAAATACTGTAAAACTACTTCTTGCTCTGCAGAGGAAACCATTGGCTATCTTCTACCCACCCCCCATCACTATTATTTTCCAACCATTCCATCATATTCACATGTAAATTTGACACCTGCTTCAAACTCTTCATCTCTACCCCAAGTCCTGCCATCCTCTCAGGCATCTTTGAGGGCCATACGAGTAAGTCACCAAAGTCCTTAACCAACCACTCACTGCTACTGATTGCTCTCAACAAACCCAGTGGTCACTGTCTTCCACTTCACTCAGAGCCTTAGGTTTCTTGTTGGACCTCTTTCTACCCTACACACAAATCCTTAAACCCCAACATGATACCATAACCACTTAGCCTTCATTTTTCTCATGGTCTCTTTCCTGTCCAAATTGCCTCTCTTCTCTTGGCTTCATAAAGATCTCTCACCTCTTTGTGCCACCACAGTGTCCAGAGGATGACACCCTTCCTGCTTTTCCTCTCCCACCTGGAACAGACCCCTTTATTGATCACAGAGAGTCTCTCTTCCCCAAAAGCAGAATATGAGAGTATAGATGGTTCTTGGAATATGCCATCGAAGACGTGTGTGAAAGAGAGATAGACAAAGCCAGAGAAATGGAGAGAAGGAGTGAAAACTGGTAGAACGCTAATTTCTCAGGTAATTGGGCCACCTGAATAGTTTTCAATTTATTTTGGAGTAATAGTTACTCGCCTCACTTAAAATGTGTGTTACAACACTCATTTGCTTGCTGCTCTTCAATTGTTCTCCAACGTGACAGAACTAAGTTCAAGTTCTTTAGACTGTCTTCCTGGGCCAGTAATAATTTGATTTTGTCTACCCCTCTAGAATCATTTCCCAGCTTCCTCCCTCTCACATAGTACATTTCAAAAGCTTTCTGCATTCAGATATGCTTCTGCCTGCAGCTTTATCTTGCCTTCTTTATGTAATCCCTCAAGGACGTCCCTCTCACCCCCATCTCTGGTGAACTCCCAAGCTTCTTCAAAACTCACTGAAGTTCTGATAGCACTTTCCTATCCTTTACAGATTGCTTTGGACAGAATTTGCAAGTCCTATCTTTAAAATACTTCTTCATTTTGTACATTCTTCTACAACTGTACTGATTCTAATTTTTATTTTTCCCTCATGTATCTTTACAAGAGTGCAGTTTCTCAACCTCAGCACTATGGATATTTTGGACCAGTTAAGTCTCCATCATGCATGGCCGTTCTAGGTATTGTAGAATGCTTAGTAGCATCCTTGGTTTCTGTCCCCTAGATTCCAATAAAATCTCTCCAAGTTCTGACAACCAAAAATGTCTCCAGATATTGTCAAATGTCCCCTGGAGGACACTGGCCCAGGTATAGTGTAAGCCACTCTGGGCTGTAGCTCGACTTTTTCATCTTATTAAACTGAGAAACTAACATGGTATCTGGCTCACAACATACATTTAGTCAGTGTGTTAGTGAAGTGCTCTGAACCACAGGCAGTATGACACCGCTCTAGCAAAATGCCACAAGAATGCCCAGGCAGAGTCCATAGCATCTCAGTTATTTCCAAGTAAAGATATTTTTTAGTTAAAGAGGACGTTTCACTACTAAGGAAAACAAACAAAAAAAATTGTTGCTATGGTTCCCCCCCACTCCAAAGCAAAGAGAATATTTGAGAAAGTTTTCTGAGCACCATGGCCTAAGACTGTGTAGCTCTTAACAAATTTGGCGCTCACTTCCTGCTCATCTGCTTCCTCTCCCCCTTGAAGCCCATTCTGACAGTCCCTACCTCCCCAGCAGTCTTTCCGATCCTCTACACACACAGGGCTGGGGCAGAGCCCCTCACTAGGCACTCGCAGCTGCTCAGAAGCCAGCCTTCAGCAAAGGTGAATGGCTCCCCTGTGGATGACTGCCAAGTCCACTGTCTGTCTGCTTCCTGTGCCAGGGCACTTGGCTCCTGTTTACTGGGCTTTTATCTGCATTTATCTTTTCAACCCAATGAATTTAAATTACGTCTTTATCTTTTACTACTGAGGCAGCCTAAATCCCCCTTCTATCTTAATATGACTTCCTACTACAGTCCATTTTCTTCTCTAAGAGAAGGTTATAAATACTAGAGATGGGAAATGAACTACTTCCAGGAAAACCTTGTGAGTCCACTTTGGTGCATGTGGGAAGGGTTCAGCCTTCCCAGCGCCACAGGGCAGGACTCACAGAAGATTATTTTATATTTAAAACAGAAGGTAACTTACGGCTTGCTCCCATCTGCCAAAAGGCAGACCTCACATCCTTCTGTTTGCATGGTAAATTATGGAAAGACAAAGAGACTCTAGAAAACTCAGCATGGTAAAACCAAATGGAAATCGTTTTTTCCTTAAAACAACTGCACACATTAGAAGAGAAGCTAAATCCTTCACCAACAGCTGATGGGCCGATGTGACAGAGCATGGCTATCTTCATCCGATTCTGTTGGCCTTTTGCTTTCTCTGCCTTGGCCTTTGTGAAAATACGAAACGTTGATTTTGTGCTCTCATGTTTAAAACTATCATGGCAGGCAATTCAGGTCCCAATTTCCATTTCCAACTCATTTCTTACTCCCTTCTTCCTTGTTCTGCCTCTAAGAAGCTGGAAACACTGAACACTCACTCTCCCAGCTTCTCTTGAAGCTTGTGTGGATATGTCAGGTCTTTTTGCCCAATAGGACCTAAGAAGAACTTTGCTAGGAGATTCTAGGGAAGTGCTTGCCTTCCTGATATAAAAGACAGGTGTTTCTTGTGCTGCCCCCTTCCCCTTCTTCCCGCTTTGAATGTGCACATGTTCCTGGAGCTGCAGTCACCATCCGAAGACTGTGAAGCAGCTCTGCCATCGGTAAGCAGCTCCACCATTTTGCCAAGTGAGAAAAGGAAACCTCTTTCTCCAAACCTGGTAGACAGCTGTTCTGTTGTTTGCTGCCAAAAGCACTTAAAATGAAAATAGCTGGGTTTATACTTCTGTCAAGTCACTATGAAAGTAAATGGATTTGGTATACCCCTTCTCTCTTCCCTATGCATTTTTACCCCAAATCCATCGGGATACAATGTGGTTAGTCCAAAATCTGCCAGGCATTGAGCATTAATCTAGGCCAACAATGACATCATAGCTCAAGTTGATTCCAGAAGACGGGTTGAAAAATCTAGGTCCTAGTCCTTGGATGCCTGGCTTTCAGAGAGCTAACACATGCTGAAAGTTTACTATGTACTAAGCAATCTTTCAGTGCTGCTTTAAATGAATTAACTCATTTAGTGTTCATAAAAACCTCTGAGTTAAGTCCCCAGATCATACTCCTTTTAAAGATGAAGGAACAAAGACACAGAGTAACTACTTTAGCCAAGGCTACCTAGCTAAGTAGCACATGGCTACTATCCATATGACTTGGACTTTCTGAGCCAACAGCGTATACATTCTGAAGAATAGGTGCCTTGAAGGAAAAACGCATTGTCATTCTACATATGATGACAATCAGATGAACTCCTTTTCTTTAAATTTTATTTTTTCAGTGTTCCAAGATGCATTGTTTATGCACCACACCCAGTGCTCCATGCAATACGTGCCCTCCTTAATACCTACCACCAGGGAACTCCTATTTGCATCTTTGAGAGAACATCAGAGTCACTACACTGTAAGACAAAAATCAGCTATAAAGGGAAAGATGATTCTGTCCACATCATTCAGAGAAAAAAGTGCATTTAAATGAAATAATATTAAATACCAAAAAAAAAAAAAAATCATAACCACTAACTTCTAATGTGGGCGTATCATTTGCCACATGCTTTGCTAAGTGATTTTATGGGTCTTTCTCTTCAGTTCTCAGAACACCCAGGAAGCAAGGCAGCTACTCGGCTGCCAGCTCTAAAGCCACTGCTTCCCCTTCTTTCTTGCTTTTTACTGTGTTTACCACCCTCTTGCCAAGAGCTCAGAAGTCTATTCTATCCCCAATCCCAGAGGAACAATCACAATCGGTGTCTGTCAATCATCTCCTTTGCCAGCTATTGATTCCATAGACAGATTCTTCCTCGAGAGAAATAAGGGGTAATCTGTTGGAATTTCTGGGAAAAACTTCCTTTGCTAGTCTAGAGAAGCACCAGGAAGAGGTGGCCGTGTCATGCCAGTAACTGAAGCGGTCACCTTGCAATCAGTAGAAGCCTACACACCAAACCCAATTGCTAAGCATGGCAGAGAAAAGAAAAAGAAAAAGGCAGGGTTTCCCAGTGGCAGTATTAACTGCTGAGTTAATGCTGAAACTGCCTTGCTTTTACATTTCTTGTTCTATCAAACACCAATATATACAAAATAGCTTCTCTTATTACCCCCATATTAGAGTTGAAGAAACTGAGGCATTGAGTGTGGAAACAGGGATTTAAATGAGGGCAGTCAAAATACCACCAGCAGCATTGCCTAAACCTCCCAGCTTTTTCCTGCTAGCCCGAAAAGCCCACTTCTCTTTCTTCACACCTAGGAAGGAACATTTCAGCAGGGAATTTTTTGAGCAACTATTCTATTACCTGAACACCCAAGTTATAGTCAGGTTAGTGGACCATAAGATGGCTTCAGAAAAAGCTTTGTCCCCTCCAGATTAGAACACGAGATCTAAAGTCTTGACAAGATGCACAGTAGATAAGACAATGGCGTTCATAAGAAGTAACTAGAATAGACATATCGAGAACTAGGTGGATTGTCCATGCCTATCCTCTAACACATCCTTCTCCTGTGCTCTCTAGATCTTTCCAAACAAGGGTGCTTGCCTTTCCCCAAACACAGGACACCTTCTTCTCATCCCTTGCTCAGTTATTTCTTCTGGCACTGCTCTCCCCCACAGCATGGAGTCTAAATCTTACCCCTTCTGAAAAGCCAAGTTTTAACATCCCCACTTCCCAAATCCCCCGATCTTTGGTCTCCCTCTTTGTTGTACATACAAGAGTATGTTATCTTATTATCCCAATCAATATTATCTTAATGTATAAATATACATCTGGCTTTTTTGCTCAGATGATAAATGGAGTGAAGGCAAACCTGTGTTTGTTTTTTTTTTAATCACTATAATCTCCATGGTCTACCAAGTGCTTTCTACTAGTACCTTAAAGAGAGATTTAGACTTTCTAAAAATTCGACATCCTGAATCCTATAGCATTAATGGAGTATCTTTATGAATAAAGAAGAATACATAGCCTATTCTTTCTAAAATGAATCCATTTATTTCCTCCTCCTCCTCCTCCTCCTCCTCCTTCTTCTTCTTCTTCACAAAATCACTATACTCAACATGGGGTCTGAACTCACAACCACGAGATCAAGGGTCATACACCCAGGGAGGAGAAAAAATAGCAACCGGTCTCCAGAATTAAGCTGGCTATCTACCAGACCACTCTGAACACCCATGAAATCAGCCTGAGATGTAAGATATATCTGGATCTCTATAAACAGAGTATCTCAGGTGGTTGGTATCAAGGTATAAAAAGCAGGGAGTTGTGATTCTGTGGGCAGATATCGGAAGATAAATGGAAGGAGGAGGGAGCCTCTGGTATCTGATGCCAGGAAGGCAAAAGCCTCCTGCACTGAGGACCTGGCACAGACCTGTAGACAAGTACCAGCAGGGAAAGGACTTTAGGGCAGCCCCCTAGACTGAAGCCTGGAGCTACGGGGGTGCATGTATGAACCAGGGTGGCTTGAAGCTTTAGAAGCACAAAGGGCAGAGATGTGCCTAGACCTGGAAGTGGGAGCTGGGAGTCCTGCTATTGGGCACACAACCCAGGATGCTGCAGTTTTTAGCAGCACAGACAGAAATGGAGACAGTGCGGCCTGGAGAGAGCTCACTGAAGAGCAGACTATGATCTCTCTGTTCTGAAACAGAGTTTTGGATACAGTCACTTCTGCTCTTACTCTGGGAAGAGACAAGAGACATGGAAAGCTGCCAGGGAACGCTACCAGAGAACAAAAGCTCCCCTAAAACCAGTTTTGAGCCCATTAACCACCCCACCCCCACAGGGGGCAGGGCAACTCTGCCCAAACAGGGTTGCCTGAGTAAGAGCACAGCAGACCCATCCCGAAGAAGACAAGCTGGAAAAACAAAAGGCCGACAACCCTAAGGTCCCTATGAAACAGGTGCATGTTGCTTTGGTTGTGGTCAATAACTTAGACTCTGCATTCCCTCAACCACCCCTTAACAGAATGACTGAGAGGAGGAAACCCCAACATAGGAAAGACTTAGAAGTCTTTCCTGCCACAGAACTAATGGGTATGGATATAACCGAGATGTGAGAAACAGACTTCAGAGTAACAATTATCAAGGTAATATCTAGGCTTGAGAAAAATATTATGACAATATAGAATCTCTAAGGGCAGGATTGAGATCCAATTAGGCCAAACTTAAAAATGATATGAATGAAGTACTAGATACTATGACTGCCAGGGTAAACGAGGCAGAAGAATGAATTAGTGAGCTAGATCATAATATGACAGAAAAGAAGGAAAATGAGGCAGCATGGGAAAAATAAATTAAAACCCAAGCAATCAGGCTGAGAGAGATTAGTGACTCAATGAAATGTTCAAATATCAGAATTATTGGGATTCCAGAGGGGTTGAAGATAGAGGTCCAGAAGATATATTTGAGCAAATCGTAGCTGAGGACTTCCCTAATCAGGGGAGGGAAACAAGCATTTGTGTCCAAGAGGCAGAGGACCCCTCCCAAATCAATGAGAACAGACCAGCACCACAACCTATAATAGTACAATCTGCAAATCTTAGATCCAAGGAAATAATCTTGAAAGTGATGAGAGGGAAGAGTTTCCTTACATACAGAGGGAAGAACACCAGAATAACATCAGACCTGTCCACAGAGACCTGGCAAGCCAGAAAGGGCTGGCAAGACACATTCAGGGTACTAAATGAGAAGAACATGCAGCCAAGGATATTTTATCCCACAAAGCTATCATTCAGAATGGATGGAGAGACAAGGAGCTTCCAGACTGGCAGAAACTGAAAGAATATGTGACCACCAAGCTGGCTCTGCAAGAAATATTAAGGGGGGTTCTATAAAAGAAGAAAGATCCTAAGAGTGATATATAACAAAAATTTACAGAGACAATCTATAGAAACAAGGACTTCACAGGCAACATGATCACAACAAAATCATATATATATGTTTATATATATATATATATATATATATATATATATATATATATATCCTCTCAATATGAATGGATTAAATGCTCCCATGAAATGGCACAGGGTTGCAGATTGGATACAAAGACATGACCCATCCATGTGCTGTCTACAAGAGACTCATTTTGAACCTAAAGTTACAACCACATTGAAAACGAAGGGATGGAGAATCATTTTTTTTCTTATTTTTATTTTTTTAAAGATTTTATTTATTTATCTGACAGATAGAGATCACAAGCAGGCAGAGAGGCAGGCAGAGAGGAGGAAGCAGGCTCCCTACAGAGAAGAGAGGCTGATGCGGGGCTTGATCCCAGGACCCCGGGACCATGACCCAAGCTGAAGGCAGAGGCCTTAACCCACTGGGCCACCCAGGCACCCCGAGAATCATTTTTCATGCCAACGGACCTCAAAAGAAAGCTGGGGTAGGAATTCTCATATCAGACAAATTAGATTTTAAGCTAAAGACTGTAGTTAGAGATACAAAAGGACACTGTATCATTCTTAAAGGGTCTATCCAACAAGAGGACCTAACAATTGTAAATATCTATACCCCCAATATGGGAGCAGCCAACTACATAAACCAACTGTTAACCAAAATAAAGAGACATACTGATAATAATATGTCTATAGTAGGAGACCTCAACACTGCACTTTCAGCCATAGACAGATCATCTAAGCAGAAAATCAACAAAGAAACAAGAGCTTTGAATGACACATTGGGCCAGATAGACCTTATCGATATATACAGAACATTCCACCCTAAAACAACAGAATACACATTCTTCTCGAACGCACATGGAACTTTCTCCAGAACAGACCACATACTGGGTCACGGATCAGGTCTCAACTGATACCAAAAGACTGAGATTATTCCCTGCATATTCTTAGACCACAATGCTTTGAAATTGGAACTCGAGGGAGCCTGGGTGGCTCAGTTGGTTAAGCAGCTGCCTTCGGCTCAGGTCATGATCCCAGGGTCCTGGGATTGAGTCCCACATCGGGCTCCTTGCTCGGCAGGGAGCCTGCTTCTCCCTCTGCCTCTGCCTGCCTCTTTGTCTGCCTGTCCTCGCTCTCTCTCCCTCTCCCTCTGTCTCTGACAAATAAATAAAATCTTTAAAAAAAAAAAGAAAAGAAAAGAAATTGGAACTCAATCACAAGAAAAAAATTGGAAGAAATTATAATACTTGGACGCTAAAGACCATCCTGCTTAAGAATATTTGGGTCAACCAGGAAATCAAAGAAGAACTTAAACAATTCATGGAAACCAATGAGAATGAAAATACACCCGTCCAAAACCTAGGGGATACTGCAAATGCCGTCCTAAGAGGGAAATGTATAGCTATCCAAGCCTTATTCAAAAACAAAAATCCTGAATACAAAAATTAACTTTACACCTTAAAGAACTGGAAAAAGAACAACAAATAAAGCCTAATCCACACATGAAAAGAGAAATAATTAAGTTTGGAGCAGACATCAATGAATTAGAAACCAGAAATACAATAGAGCAGCGCAACAAAACTAGAAGCTGGCTCTTTGAAAGATTAAAAAGACTGATAAATCACTGACCAGACTTAACCAAAAGAAAAGAGAAAGGACCCAAATTAATAAAATTATGAATGAAAGGGGAGAGATCATGACTAACACCAAGGAAATAGAAACAATTATCAGTAATTATTATCAACAACTATATGCCAATAAATTAAGCAACCTGGAAGAAATGAATGCCTTCCTGGAAACCTATAAACTACCAAGACTGAAACAGGACGAAATGGGCAACCTGAATAGACCAATAACCAGCAATGAGTTTTTAGCACTGATCAAAAACCTCTCAAAAAACAAGAGTCCAAGCCTGATGGGTTCCCTGGGGAATTCTACCAATCATCCAAAGAAGAAATAATATCATTCTCCTGAAGCTGTTTCAAAAAATAGAAACAGAAGAAAAACTTCCATACTTATTCCATGAGGCCAGCATTACCTTAATCCCAAAACCAGGCAAAGACCCCATCAAAAAGAATTACAGACCAATATCCCTGATGAATATGGATGCCAAGATTCTCAACAAGATCCTAGCTAATAGGATCCAACAGTATATTAAAAGGATTATCCATCATGACCAGGTGGGATTTATCCCAGGGATACAGGGTTGTTCAACATTCAGCAATCAATCAGTGTGATTGAACACATTGATAAGAGAAGAGACAAGAACCATATGGTCCCCTCAATTGATGCAGAAAAAGCATTTGACAAAATACAGCTTCTTTTCCCGACTAAAACTCTTCAGAGTGTAGGGATAGAGGGAACATTTTTCAATTTCACAAAAACCATCTATGAA
Organism: Mustela nivalis; assembly: GCF_964662115.1. NCBI lineage: Eukaryota > Metazoa > Chordata > Mammalia > Carnivora > Mustelidae > Mustela > Mustela nivalis. Next base: position 143,884,186 of record NC_139023.1, on the reverse strand, counting down.
AAGCCCACAGCAAATATCTTCTCAATGGGGAAAAGCTGTCAGCCTTTCCCTTAAGATCAGGAACATGACAAGGATGCCTACTGTCGCCACTATCATTCAAGATAGTACTAGATGTCCTAGCAACAGCAATCATCAACAAAAAAAGAAATAGAAGGTATTCAAATGGGCAAAGAAGAAGTCAAACTCTCTGTCTTTGCCGATGACACAATACTTTTATGTGGAAAACCCAAAAGACTCCACCCCCAAATTACTAGAACTCATACAGCAATTCAGTAATGTGACAGTATAAAAAATCAATGCACAGAAATCAATTGCTTTCCTATACACTAAAATGTAACTGCATAAAGGGAAATTAGAGAATTGATTTCATTTACAATTGCACTGAAAACCATGAGATACTCTGGAATAAACCTAATCAAAGAGGTGAAGGATCTGTACTCAAGCAACTACAGAACACTTATGAAAGAAGTTGAAGAAGATACAAAAAGATGGAAAAGCATTCCATGCTCATGAATCGGAAGAAGAAACATTGTTAAAATGTCTATGCTGCCTAGAGCAATCTATACTTTCAACGCCATCCGGATCAAAATACCAATGGCATTTTTCAAAGCGCTAGAACGAAAATCCTAAAATTTGAATGGAACCAGAAAAGACCCCAAATTGCCAAGGAAATGTTGAATAATAAAAACAAAGCTGGGGGTATCACGTTGCCTGATTTCAAGCTATATTACTAAGCTGTGATCACTAAGACAGCATGGTACTGGCACAAGAACAGAAACACACATCGATGGAACAGAATAGAGAGCCCAGATATGGACACTCAACTCTATGGTCAACTAATCTCTGACAAAACAGGAAAAAATACCAATGGAAAAAAGTCTCTTCAATAAATGGTGCTGGGAAAATTGGACAGCTATGTGTAGAAGAATGAAACTCAACCATTCTCTTACACCACACACAAAGATAAACTCTAAATGGGTTAAAAACTTCTCAGTGTGAGACAGTAATCCATCAAAATCCTAGAGGATAACATAAGCAATAACCTGGTCGACATCAGCCACAACAACTTCTTTCAAGACGTGTCTCCAAAGGCAAGGGAAACAAAAGCGAAATGAACTTATGGGACTTCATCAAGATCAAAAGTTTCTGCACAGAAAAGGAAACAGTCAACAAAACAAAGAGGCAACTCTGGGAATCGGGAGAAGATATTTGCAAATGACACTACAGACAAAGGGCTGATATCCAAGATCTATAAATAACTTCTCAAACTCAATATCTAAAAAAACAAATAAGTCAAAAAATGGGCAGAAGACATGAACAGACACTTCTTCAAAGAAGACATACAAATGGCTAACAGACACATGAAAAAAATGTTCAATATCATTAGCCATCAAGGAAGTTCAAATCAAAATCACACTGAGATACCACCTTACACCAGACAGAATGGCAAAAATTAACAACTCAGGAAACAACAAATGTTGGAAAGGATGTAGAGAAAGGGGAACCCTCTTACACTGTAGCTGGGAATGCAAGCTGGTGAAGCCACTTTGGAAAACAGTGTGGAGATTCCTCGGAAAAGTTAAAAACAGAGCTACCCTATTTCCCAGCAATTGCACTACTGTGTATTTACTCCAAAGATACAAATATAGTGAAAAGAAGGGCCACATGCACCCCGATATTCATCGCAGCAATGGCCACAATAGCAGAACTGTGGAAGGAGCCAAGATGCCCTTCAACAGATAAATGGATAAAGAAGATGTGGTCCATATACACAATGGAGTATTACTTAGCCATCAGAAAGGATGAACATCTGCATCAACATTAATGGAACTGGAGGAAATTATACCGAGTGAAATAAGTCAAGCAAAGAAAGATAATTATCATATGTTTCACTTATTTGTGGAACATAAGGAAGAGCATGGAGGACATTAGGAGAAGGAAGGGAAAAATGAAGAGGGGTGGGAAATGAGAGAGGGAAACAAACCATGAAAGACTGTGGACTCTGGAAAACAAACTGAGGGTTTTAGAGGGGAGGGGGTGAGAGAATGGGTGAGCCTGGTGGTGGGTATTAACGAGGATATGGACTGCACAGAGCACTGTTATATGCAAACAATGAATCATGAAACACTACATTAAAAATTAATGATGTACTGTACGGTGACTAACATATTAAAAAAATTCTTAAAAAAAGAGTCACATGCTCTTCAGACTGAGCCAACTGGGCACCTCTGTTCATTCTTTTCTAATTAACATTTTTAAATTCTTACATTTTTAATTTTAGAAGTGTCCCAGAAGAGAGTAATTTTATGAGCTATTATCCTATGCCAAGTTAGGATTTTCAAAGAGCTTTCCCAGGATTTATGTTTACTTTTTTTCCCCTTTCCTGCCCACTCATCCCTCTATTTAGTGATATAGAGAAAGGATACAGGTCCTGGGTGGTGAATAAAGAAGCAGGTCTTGTAAGGGCTATGCTAGGGCAGCTGGCAGAAATTACCTCTGTCGTGACAGTAACTCTCTGACAGCACAGAGAGGTTGAGAGAACTACCCACCCATCATTTAAGGAGCAGAGCCCTGATTTCAAACCTGGACATATAAAGCTCTATGGCCTAGTAAAGTAGGCTATCTAAGAGAAGGACCCAGATCATTGCCGTTAATATGAGCTATATAGCACAGTAAAAAGAACATGGCAACTGATGAGGCCTACAGCCAGTTTGACCATAAAAAACAACTTTTCTAAAAACAATGACCATCATTCTGGTCGGTTTTATAAGTCCCACTGAGCTCACTTATGTTTTCCTAGACTACAGCACTTCTCTATTTCTGGTGGTCTTTGGTGTCCTATTGCTTCCATGTTCCTCTGCTGTTGTGCCCTATGCCGAGTTGCATTGTTGGCTGGCTTCATGAGAGAACTGAAGTGCAAGAGTGGGGAACCAACACTCATGAACTTGAATACCCTCTGTGTGTCAGAGGTGTGCTGTATCCATCATGTAGTCCTCAATACAACCCCACCATGTGTCATTGGCTCCATTTTACAGAAGGCACTGTTTGACCTGTGAGTTCATGTGCTTTCACCACATCATGGTGTGGGGCCTCTGGGTAGAGGTGGCAGACACCTGGTCACAAATGGAAGTAGGAGGTTTGATGAATGTTCATTTGCTGAGCAGAGTGATGTTGTATATAAATGACAGAGATCTTTACAGGCCTCCACTTGCTATTTGAAAAAGAGCAAGGAAAACATTTCTTACCAAATGTATGTTTCTCGTGGCAAAACCAGGAAGTGGCCAATGCTAAACCATTTTTTTTTTTTTTAATTCAAGTTAACAAACAAACGTAGCTGTGATGGGTATGATTGGCCTTAGGATTTTCAGAAAATTCAAAGATGCAAATCGAGAGCCTTTAGTCAATATTTATTTTTTAATAACTCCTAAAGGACAATAATAATAATAAATTAAAAGGATGACCACTTAGAACAAAGGAAACACACAGGAGGCCTTCAAGACCTACACCAAACAGAATAGGCTTGTGGAACCTAAAATAAACCCATCACTTAAGAATTACCTATGGGAAATTCGGTCATTATTTCTGTAAGGGTGTGATGTGAAGAAATTATAATTATTTCATTTGCTAGAAATCTCTGAGGTGGGAAATAGCAATATGAATAAAGAAAACAGTGTACGTGATCCATCTAAAGCCTTCAACAATACTGAGAGCAAATGAATCAAGATGGAACTGGGGGAGGTCTGCTGGGGCTTAGGAGACTAGAACTGGTTACATTCAGTTCAATTACCAAGGAAATCAGGGACTCAGAATTAAAGTATGACAAGATCTCAAAAATTACCTAATTCAATCCCTAATCTTATAAACTTATAAACTGTATACAGTCCAGGGATGGTTTAGACACCAGATTCTTGACACCCAGGCCAGCATTCGTCTCCTACTTTATGATGTTCTGTAACACATCAGTTAGTATCAGTTATGAAATATATATAACATATTCTACTATATACCTACTTTCCACAAGTAGTTATAGATTATAACGAAAATTACCTCAAGCTTCCCCAGGGCCAGATCAGAGCTGCCTTCAACATGCAAATATGAATAACAAATACGGAAATGAGGTTATTCTAAGGGAACTCTAGAGTAAGTTCATCAAAAAGTATATAGGAAATATGCCAGGAGACAGAATTCTAATCTCTAAATAAAATATTAGTCCCTCTGCCACAGAAATATAATGTACAATTTTATTTATTCTTGTTCAAGAAAAAAAAAAAACACAGCTAGAGAATTTTGGAGAGCATGTGTAAAGTCAGCTCAAGTATACTTATTCTCATGATTCTCAATTCCTCACTAGAGGAGGAGGACTCCCTCGAATCGAGTGAGGTGAGTTAAGAACAAATATAATGAAGCGTTACATTGCTCAGAAAATAATAAACACGTGGAGCTCATTACCACAAAAGAAGTACAGGCAAGGAATATAAATGGATTCATAGAGGTTTGCTCAAATTTATGAATGTCAGAGTCGTAAATGGCTACTGAGAGTACTCCTAACCTTTAAGGTTAATGTCAAGGAGGAAAACTATGTCCTTTCCTGGCAAATCCCTTGAGGCCTCTGTTGTCAACACAATGTTGGATTGGACAGAATGCCAGGTTTGCGTGGCAGAGCAGTTCTTAAATTCCTTTTAAGTAATGGGTATACAGGCCAGAGGAACATTCATCTCTTCAATGGGAGCGTAAATGAAAAATGTTCCATTTTAAACAGGAAACTTGATGAAATGCTGCTGTTGGACACTATTATTTACGTAATCAGAGTTGAACAAGGGGAAAACTTTTAGTTTTACAATCAGAAGAAGGCAAGGTTTGAATCCAGGCCGTGCCACTGAGTGGGCCCTGGTGCAAGTTACTTACTTTTCTGCACCCAGCTTTCTTCCTCACACGTGAAATGGAAAGAAAGACATCCTGCCAGAGGCATCTTGCTGAGACTTCTATAAGAAAATGCTTTGTACACTGAAAAAAAGGACATATTATTAGGTAGTGATAGTTTTAAGCAAATCTCAGTCACTTTGGGAGAGGGTCTATGAGGAGAGTGTGAAGAGAGAGCAATCCCTGTTTTTTTGTTTGTTTGTTTTTTGTTTTTGTTTTTGTTTTTTCTGAAGAGAATTGTTAAGATTCTTCTGAAAGGACCCTCAAGACCCAAGACAGATGTCAGCTCCCCAAGGCAGAGTTTCTTTCCCCTCTAAGTTTCTAGAAACCTCTAGTCATGTCTCAAAGCATCTCTATTATTATCAGGTTATCCACCTTCTTCATTTAACTGTGATTCTCCTCTAAGACAGAGGCCTCCTCTTATTCATCTTTGTGTCCCTAATATTTATCATAGTCTTTGTACATAGCTGGCACTCAATGGATTTTGAATAAATTATTCAATGTGCGGGCGATCCTGCTGTCTCAACTTTACAACAGTAAGATAAAGAAATGATTCAACTATAAAATGCAGTAAGTTAAAAGCAACTAAGGAGCAACATAAAGACTGATCCTTGGCTTTCCTAATTTCTAGACATTAGTCTCTAAGTCCCTAATTTGGGAATAATAGCATCTTGGTCCTTTTCACATAAAAAATAAAAGGCAAGACACGGATCACTGGGTACTGAAATATTTACAAATGGCACATATTTACAATCCTAAAATCACATTCCTAAAAACCCTTTAAAATAAGATGAATATAATGTTTGACCATAACATCAAATTTTAGGTAAGTACAAGATTGCAGAGTCTTATCACCAGACTCTCTCCTTCATCTTCTTCAAAGAGAAAACTTCCAGCTTTGTTAGCTTCAGAATTCAATAAAAGAATCAAAATTAATGTGAAAATGCAAACTTCCTATTCAGTCCAGGAAATGAACCAACAGTTGCAGGTATTTAGATCTTTTTTAAATATCTAGGAAATTTTCTCTTCCAGTTCATAAAGTTAGAAAGATAAATAGGAAGTTAAATAAGTATGCCTGCCAATGATATAGAAAAAGAATTGCATACTGTATTTTATATAACCAAGTGGAATTTATCCCAGATATGCAAGGTATGCAAGACTGTTTAACTTGCAGATGACAATGATATCACACATAGAAAATCCGAAAGACTCCACCAAAAAACTACTAAGAATTGATACATGAATTCAATAAAATTGTAAGTTACAAAAGCAATATGCAGAAATCCATTGCGTTTCTATACACTAATTAAATAGCAGAAAGAGAAATTATGAGAATAGGCACAAAGATGAGCAGAACAGAATACAGAGCCCAGAAATAAACCTATGATTAAGTGATTAATTAATCTTCGACAAAGGCATGAATGTGCAATGGGAGAAAGTCTCTTCAACAATGGTGTTGGGAAAACTGGAAACCCACATGCAAAAGAATGAAATGGGACTGCTTTCTTACACAATATACAAAAATAAACTCAAATGAATTAAGGACCCTAATGTGAGACCTTACTGAATGGGAGAAGATATTTGCAAATGACACATTTGACAAAGGGCTACTATCTGAAATACATAAAGAATGTACACAATTCAATGCCAAAAAAACCCCACAAATAATCCAATTAAAAATAGGAGAAAACATGAACACTTTTTCAAAGAAGACATTCAGATGGCCAATAGACACATGAGAAGATGCTCAACATAACTCATCATCAGAGAAATGCAAATAAAACACACAATGAGAGGGGTGCCTGGGTGGGTCAGTGGGGCAAAGCCTCTGCCTTTGGCTCAGGTCATGGTCTCAGGGTCCTGGGATCAAGCCCCGCATCGGGCTCTCTGCTCAGTGGGGAACCTGTTTCCTCCTCTTTCTCTGCCTGCCTCTCTGACTACTTGTAATCTCTGTCTGTCAAATAAATAAATAAAATCTTTTTTTTTTAAAGTTCATTTATTTACATTATAATAAAAAACCCACAATGAGATATCAACTCATACCTGTCAGAACGGCTAAAATCAAAATTATAAGAAATGAGTGTTGGTGAAGATGTGGAGAAAAAGGTACCATGCACTGTTGGTGGGAATGGAAACTGGTATAGTCACTGTGGAAAACAGTATGGAGGCTCTTCAAAAAATTAAAAATGGAATTATCATTTGACCCAGTAATTCCTCTACTGGGTATTTATCCAAAGAATACAAAAGCACTAATTCAAATAAGTCACATGCACCCCTATGTTTATTGTAGCATTATTTACAATAACCAAGATATGGGAGCAATCCAAGTGTCTGTTGATAGATAAATGGATGAAGAAGGTGTGGTATTTATATGCAATAGAATATTACTCAGTCTTAAAAAAGAAGAAAATCTTGCCATTTGCAACAACATGGATGGAACTAGAAGATATAATGCTAAGTGAAATAAGTCAGTCAAGGAAACACAAATACCATATGATTCCATTCATATGTACAACTTAAGAAAAAAAATAAATGAATAAAGAAAAAAAGAGATAAACCAAGAGACAGACTCTTAACTACAGAGAACAAACAGATGGCTACTAGAGGGGAGGTAGGCAGGGTGGGGGTGGGTGGGTGAAACAGATGAAGAGGATTAAGAGTACACTTGAGATGAGCACTGAGTAACATAGAATTGTCGAATCACTATATAGTATACCTAAAACTAATATAACACTGTATGTTAATTATACTGGAAATAAAATTTTTAAAAAATTAATTAATGTAACCTCTTATCACATTTGCAGGCCGTAAATGAAAGTCACATAGTCATATCAATAAATGCTGAAAAGCATTTGAAAAATTCCAACACCTATTTGTGATAAAAACTCTCAGTAAACTAAGAATAGAAGGAAACTTCCTCACATTGATAAAGAGCAGCTACAAAATACCTACAACTAACACCATACTTAACTGTGAGAAATTAGAAACTTTCTCACTAAGATCAGGAGCAAGGCAAGGATCTCCCCTCTTACCATCCCTTTCATCAGTGTACTGGAAGTTCTAGATAAAAAGACAAGAAGGAAGGAAAGGATATACAGTTTGGAAAAGAAGAAATAAAACTGTCTTTGTTCACAGATGATTATGTAAAAAATCTGTAAGAATAAGCAACAACAAATAACCTCCTGGAACTAACAAGCAATTATAGCAAGGTTGTAGGGTACAAGGTTGACATACAAAAGTCAATCTGTCTCCTGTATAACAGCAATGAACAAGTGGAATTTGAAATTAAAAACAAAATACCACTTATAATAGCACCCAAAAATACTTAGGTATATAAAGCTAACCAAATCTGAACAAGATCTCTACTGGAAAACTTTGATTTTATTTGAATAAAATGAAAGAACTAAATAAATGGAGAGATAGTCTATGTTCATTGATAGGAAGACCCAATATTGTCCAGATGTCAGTTCTTCCCAATCTGATCTATAGATTCAAAGCAATCCCAGTCAAAATCCCAGCAGGTTATTTTGTGGATTAGCAACAAACTGATTCTAAAGTTTGTACAGGGAGGTAAAAGGCCCAGAACAGCCATAACAATATTAAAGAACAAAGCTGGAGGACTGACATCACCCAACTTCAAGATTCACTGTAAAGCTGTAAGAATCAAGACTAGTATGGTACTGATCAAGAACAGTTACAGAACAGAAGAACAGAACAAAGTAGATCCATGGAACAGAAGAGGGCCCAGAAACAGACCCCCCCCCCATAAATAGTCACCTGGTCTTTGACAAAGGAGCAAATACAAAAGAATGCGGCAAACATCATCTTTTCACTCATTGTTGGAAAAACTGGACATTTACATGTGAACAGATTGATATAGACACAGACCTCATACCCTTCACAAAAATTAACTCAAAATGGATGACAGACCTAGATATAAGATGCAAAACCATAAAACCCCTAAAACATAACAGAAGAGAAAACCTAGATGACTTGGGTATGGCAAGAACTTTTTCAGATATAAAACAAGGTACAATCCATGAAAAAACTGATTAAATGGACTTCATTAAAATTAAAAACGCCCACTCTGTGAAAAACAATGTCAAGAGAATGGGAAGATAAGCCACAGACTGGGAGAAAATATTTGTACAAGACACATCGGATAAAGGACTGTTATTCAAGATATATAAAGAACTCTTACAACTTGACAATAACAAAACAACCTGATCTAAAGAAGGGCCAAAGAGACACCTCACCAAAGAAGATACACAGATGGCAAATTAACATGTTAAAAAATACTCCACATCATATGTCATTGGGGAGAAGCAAATTAAAACAACGGGATACCACCACACACCTAGCAGAATGGCCAAAATCCCAAATACGGCAACACCAAATGCTAGTAAGGACATGGAGAAACGGAAATCGTCACTTATTGCTGGTGGGAATGCAAAATGGTACAGTCATTTTGGAAGATAGTTTGGCTGCTTCTTATAAAACAAAATATACTCTTACCATTCCATTCATCAATTGTGCTTCTTGACATTTATCTAAAGGACTTGAAAACTTATGACCACACAAAAACCTGCACATAGATGCTCACAAAAGCTTTCTTCGTGATTACCAAAACTCGGATATAAGCCATGAAAAGACAGGGCGGAACCTTAGGTGCTTAACACTAAATGAAAGAAGCCAATCTGAAAAGGCTACTTACTATGGGATTTCTACATCCTGCAAGAGGCAAAACTATTCCAGAGACAGTAAGATGATCAGTGGCTAACATGGGTTAGGGGTGGGGCGGGGGGGAGGAACAGGCAGAGCACGGTGGATTTTTAGGGCAATGAAACTTCTCTGTAGGGTATTATAATAACTGACCCATGTCGTCATACATTTGTCCAAACCCACACAATGAACGCACAGCACCAAGAATGTCATGTAAACGTGTGTCAGTGGAGGATCATCAATGACAAATGTCCCATTCTGCTGGAGGATGTTGATAATAAGGGGAAGCTATGCATGTTGCGAGGAGCAGGGGTACTTGGGAAATCTCTGTGTCTTCCTCTCCATTTTGCTGTGATCCTAATACTGCTCTTAATAAGTAAAGTCTAATAAATAAGCAAGCACGTATATAGATGCATCTGTGTGTGTGCAACCATGTGCACGCACGTGTGTGTGTCCTTTCCTCATTTTCAGTAGCTGAAAGGATGAGTGAAATGGGTCAACAGGCCCCCGAGAGCAGCATCTTCCCTGGCGCCCAGGAGCTAGCCCAGCCCTACGGCCGCCTGGATGAGACCATCTCATGTCAGCTTTACTCAACAACCCCCACTCAGTACTTGCAGCCCTGCTTGCAAAGCCGACCCTCAGCTCCTCTGAATTCTGAGATGCTCTCGACTAACAGACACCGTCTCTCTTGTCAAAGGGCCTGGAATGAATGCTTATTTCACGTCTGTTCTTCCTCGGCTTACTTACAGCCAGACTGACTTCGCAGCTCTCAGATTTCAGCCTTTTTATTCTCCAAGGCCAAATTTACATTGCTAGTTAATATCATCTTGGTTTATTCTGACCAATGACACCTATATACCTCTCCCACCTCTCTGCACCCTACACTAACTTTATTGTCATTATTTCCTGCTGTCAATCTCATATTGGAATAGGCAACATGGCTCTACTTTGTCATGGTGAGAAGTTTATCCTGCAAATTTTCAGTTTCTTAGGTCTTGCGTGAATGGTTGTGCTTATCTCATGTGTGCTTCTAGGCATCTCCAGGGCTCTGCATTTTAACTTCGTACTTCTAAAAGCATCTGTACAGAGATAATATTAATGTTATTGCAACAGACAGGCAGAGCCTCATTTCTCTCTGCTTTGACTGAAAATGCCTGTTCGTAGCGAAAATGTGCAGACATTGGCATTTTGGTGTGAGGTCTGAATGAGTGTGGGTCCAGCCATTGACGGCAGGAAGAAATAAGACACAGCTGCCAGATGGTTTGGTTAAAAAAAAAAAAAAAAAAAAATACCAGTCAAATTGACTGGTGATCCACCACTATTAAAATTATTTTCCCAAAGGATCCTTTATTTGGGGGCTGGGAAAAGCTCCTAAATGTACTCTCAGTTGCTTGGCTGAGTGGGGGATCTAAAGGTCACGTATCTCTCCAAGTAGCTACTTACCTAAAGATGTTGGGTGTTTTAAATTCTGCATACAACTGCTGATCATATTTAAATTTTTTAAATACCTGATTTAGAATTCAGAGTAGGAAGGTAGAAAGTGATAGATAATCGGAGTCAGAGTTAAGTTCTAGTCTCTCCTCCTAATTTATTATTCTCAATGCAGCCCTAAGCCTCACTTTACTGCTCTGTATAATGGAGGTTAAAAAAAAAAAAAAAAATCTGCTCTGACTAGGTCACAGCCATAGGGCTGTTTAAAGATCTTGAGATAGGGTGTCTGGGTGGCTCAGTCATTAAGCATCTACCTTCGGCTCAGGTCATGATCCCAGGGTTCTGGGATGGAGCCCCGCTTTGGGCTCCCTGCTTAGCAGGAAGCCTGCTTCTCCCTCTCCCACACCCCCTGCTTGTGTTCTCTCTCTGACTGTGACTCTCTCTCTCTCACTCAAATAAATAAAATCTTTTTTTTTTTTAAACCCACAAACTAAAGAACTGCTGGTGGAGGCAACAGAGTCAAACTCCACATCCGGTCTATGACTAAACTCAACCACCCCAGATTCCTGCGCCCACTAAATGCTACGACTTTTTTCCCAAGAAATACACAAAGAGTAAATAAAATGGAATGTCATCTTCCCTGAATGACGCTGTTCTCAAGGATGAGATTTCTCTACGACCTCTCTACCACACACTATGGAACAGTAGCATTCAGGAACATTTAAAAGTAGAAAGGAGCGAGTACATTGTAGAGGTCTACGAATTACTACACAGAGCACTAAAATACTCTATTTTAGTACTAAATACTAAATACTAAAATACTCTCTTCTAGCTGTTATTCCATCCCAAATGGAAGAAGTTCACATTTTAACAGAAGTCTGCTTATAACCACTAAGTGAAACTATGACTCTGTAACCTTTAACTGTGTTCCTCATTAGGTCCTAACGACTAGCGATGTACAAGTAACGATTATGACTTTTGCAGAACCATAATATTGAGCAGCCATGAGCATGAAACTATAAGGTTATAATATAAAATAAATTAGGCTCAGAGCATATAAACATTTCAATTAAAAAGACACAGTAAGGGGCGCCTAGGTGGCTCAGTGGGTTAAAGCCTCTGCTTTCGGCTCAGGTCATGATCCCAGGGTTCTCAGATCGGGCCCTGCATGGGGTTATACACTCAGCGGGGAGTCTGCTTCCCCCTCTCTCTCCCTGCCTGCCTCTCTGCCTACTTGTGATCTCTCTGTCAAATAAATAAAATCTTAAAAAAAAAAAAAAACCCACACAGTAAGAGATATTGTCCCAGAACTCCATTTCTCTAGCTAATCTTTCACCATTCTTATTACACAGCATAACAAGACCTGGGAGTAATTGAAGAAAAATGTGCAGTTCAGAAATCACAAAAATCGAAGTCAAAATACATATGTTCTGTTCCAATCCCACCACTTGCTAGTCCTGTGACACAGGACACGTTACTCTGCTCTCTTAGATCCAGTCTGCTGGCCTATACATCCCACCTCACAGGTTGATGTGGGGTCGAAAAATGTTATGACAGAGAGTGTAAATTCTTATAAACTCTGCATTCCCATTCTGTTTTTAAAACATGGTTTGCAAGAGATGGAGTGATTCAGGAAACTGGCTTTTAAGTTTGCTCTATTTGAAGGCTGAGCTCTTCACACACACTTTTATTTTAATGACTTTATCCAAACAAGCCTTTGTGACCCCACACTATGAGATCTTTGCAACACAATTACCCACCACAATGATAAAGCAAAGCGTTCTCTTCGGGTGTATGTTATTCCATCACTAAACTTTCTTAGGCATTTGATGGAACTAACTTTAGACACGCCTTAGTTTTGAGGACAGGCTGGGGCGTGAGCAATAAATGAGCAAAATTTTAAATATGGACGTGAACCAGTGCAATGCCTCCCTGCTCCCATAATCTGATGTGTGGAGCCCAGCCAACCTGGGCAAAGGGTAGTAGCTTTCCAAGGCAGATGCTAAGCCTCGGTATCTGGAGCAACCAGTCACCTAATGTGAAATTCTTTTCATCTTCCCTTCACACTCCTGTGAAAACCAGGAGGATTTCTGAAAGGCTCAGAGCTTCTCAATCCCTGCAACCAGGAGGCTTTCTTCTAGTTCAAGCTCATGAGAGGAAGGACAATTTCACGTTAACCATACACACAAGATGACAGGGAAGGAGGCAAGCTGATGGCATGAAATACATATGCAAACCCTCCCTTGGAAGCTTGCTTTTCACTGTCTTGTACAAAGTTAACGGAAACCAACGAACTACCATTCCAGAATCGTCGCCCCTTTAATCCTTAATAACCAAATAAAAATGGGCAGCCTGTATTCAGGAGCAGCTCTAGCAAGCAGATCTCCAGGAGACAAGGCTCCCTACAGACTTTCCCTTGATCTTAAAGCTTAACTTGAAACATTTATATGCACGGAGCACCTGGCCAGGAGATGTGAGAAGGCCTTTTTTTTTTTCACCTTGGCTCTATTTCTATCTTTAATAATAAATCCTCAGCTTTCTTTCTTTTCCTTCCTGGAAACTGATTTCATTCTAAATAATGGTTTTTGTTCTTTCGTAATAGTTTAAGAAAAGCAAGACAAACTTGAAAACCCCCCATTAACACCCATCAAGTTCCCTGCCTGCCGGTATCGGTATCGCCTTTGCTTCAGGAAAGATGAGGCAGAAGTCAGGGCAGGTTAATTCCAATCAGGTTGAGAACTTCTTTTGTTTGAATTCAAAGGACTCAGGTTAACCTATTATGCAATTTCGCAGCAGCTGCCACACAGATCTTCTTGCTGGGGGGACAGCGGATGAGCTCAGCAGCCTGACCGTCCGGGCTTAAATCCGTAGGAGACAGAATTACAGTCGGATGTTCAACCGAGGAGGAAAAAGCTGGTCCCGAAATGGTAAGGCCATCTGGGTCACATCCTCGACAAAGATACAACGCATTTAATAGTGAAGACACACACAGAGTGCGATAAAGCCATGTAGCTACTTTAGAAATAAATGTGTTTCAAGAAAGGAGTCCTAGTTCCTAAGGATCCTCTCTCCTCTTTCTGTCTTACTTCATCCCATAAAATATGTTTCAAGAGGCCTCACCCAAAGAAACACACAATACAAAAGGATACAATCAGTAGTCGAAATTGGAGCAAAGGAGGAAATGGGTGAAAGAGCAAATGGTGAAGGGAGTCTTCCCCCTTGTGTGGCTGCTGGAAGGTGGAAGGTACAAGCGCGCCTCTGGAGGGCCCAGAGCCGTGCCCGCCAACACCCAGTGCCGGTCCTATCCCGCAGCCTCGCCTCCCCGCAGCCTCGCCTCCTCTAAGCTCACTCTGCACGCCCGAGGGATGCCTCTAAAAGGCACATCGGATGGGGCCTTATTCCCCCTCACAGCTCGGGGATGGCTTCCTGCTGTATTTAGGGTCAGGTCAGAATTCCTCCCTGAAGCTTACTCGGCCCTCGTGACCTGGTGCTTCAGGGCGCTCAACCCTGTCTCAGGGCGCCCTGCCTCTCTGCTCCCCTGCCCCAGCCACACCACACCTCCCTCAGTAATACCCACCTTCCCCGCACAGCTTGGCCTCTCCACCGAGTGAACTTGCACTTCAACTTCCTCCCGTGCTGGGTTCATCTCCAGTTCACTTGCTCCGGAAACGCACTGCGCACATCCTCCCTCATCCTGGCATCTGTCACACTTTACTACTTCCTTAAAAGCTTGCTTTTGCTGGCTGGTAACACTCTCTGACGATAGGAACTGAGTCTAGGTTGCCGTGCATTTTATCCCCAGCATCTAGCAGAGCGCCGGACATGTTATTACCATTTAGCAGTATGTTTTTGTTCCTTGCGTGAATAAATAAGAGTAACCATAACTCCCGTCTACTAAGCATTTACCCAGGGCCACAAAAGATGCCCCATGTTTTACTTCCATTATCTTTGTGATAAAACAGGAACTATTCTTCACAGTAAAGCCTGAGGCAGATTATGACCACCTTCATTCTATAGATGAGGAAACTGAGGTTTCTCGTGTAACTACCGGTACCAAGCTACCGCCCTGATTCTCAGGTTTGAACTCTTACCACCACGTTATATTGCCTTTCTAAAGATAAATGATTCTTCCTTACAGCCTAAGCAAAGAAGGAACAATTCTCAGTTGCAAGATTCATAGCATCTAAAAACAAAACAAACAAACCCAAAAAACATGCACCAACTGCTGGGGAGAATCATGGCTTTTCCTAGATTCTGAAATGTAAAATATTTCTTCCCTGGGTCATATCAAAGAATTTCCCAGTGACCTGATTTTGTGGATGGTAGCCTGGGAATCCCTACAGGGAGGAGAAGAGATTTTCTAGAGCCTCTTCCTAGAATGTCCCTTAATATGTGCCAGTAGTACCATATAAAAGCATATTGAGGGGGCATCTGGGTGGCTCAGTAGGTTAAGTGCCTGCCTTCAGCTCAGGTCATGATCCCAGGGTCCTGCGATTGAATGCCGAGTCAGGCTCCCTGCTCCACAGGGAGTCTGCTTCTCCCTCTCTCTCTGTGATGTCTCCCACTCTCACTCTCTCTCAAATAAATAAATGAATAAATCTTTAAAAAAAAAAGAAAAGGCACATGAGAGTCCGTTCTCCACATGAGAAACTATACAGTTCTCTGCTGATCTGCCTTAAAGCAATATGTTAGTTAATTTACCAAAATCAAACTCAGCAAATATTCATAGGGTTACTTTAAGATCACTTTCCCCTTAGAAGAGAGGGGAAGCAGACAGCTGGCGGGGAAGGGCTGGTGACCCTCTCTGACCTGGCACGGTAATGATGTGTGTGCAAGGGGAACTGGCTTTGCCTGCTCGGGTCTCACTGAGGGATCTCTGAGAGAAGTGGTATCTGGGCCCAGCTTCCTCCTCTGTATCCTGGAGACCCCGCCGTCGAGAGGGTCCGTTCAGCTCTCTCGTTCCCTCAGTTGTCTGTGGCCGCTCTCCTCAGAAGGTGCCATGGTCTGTGTTTTGTTTGGAAGTTAAAACCCTGCTGCCCCCTCTAAAAGCTTGGGAATGTTTGGGTCTTGGTCATAAAGAGTCAAAAAGAACAAACCAAGCAATTTTGGCTACCCTCTCCTACGGTCTGCTGCCACAGGAGAGAATAAGACTTCAGCCACAGAACATCTCTCTCTCTCACACACACACATGCACACATACATCTTTTTCTGATAGTTTTAACTGTCTACTTCAGGATCCAGTGGTATCTGCACACTTGCTTTCTGCCTCTGCCAGAGAGTCTCTGGAACGACCATGCCTTGACCAATTATTGCTGCTCTGCCCCTGCTTCCCCACCTTGGAAGCATTTCTCCCTAAAACTCCATTAGAGTCATTTGGCAGCAACTCCTCTTCAGCACTGTGAATGGGAATCTTGGATTTTGTGAAAAGAGAAGTCCATAAAGGAGAGTAAATTTTCTCTTGAATCACATCATTACAACACCTCCACAAAGTCAGTTGTACATGTGAGTCTTTTCCTTTTAAAGCCATGCGCCTCTGCGTCTGTTTTTAAAAAGAGGCACTTCTTGTCTTGCAGACATTTGCAGTTACTGCTCAACCTTTACATTATCCTCATAAAATGGCTCTGAAGTGGGTAAATAGTAGAAAGTCTCGGAACAAAATTGACCCCCTTTTCCCCTAAAGATAGGATGAAAAAAATACACAAAAATCTGAAAATTCTAGGATTAAGAGAGGTTGGAATCTTTAGACAAACCATCTCACTTATTTGCTTTTAAGGGATTCTGTAAATAAACGAGTCTAATTCTATCAACTGGGAGAGAATAAAGCTGTCTACTTATAAGACATACAGTTTTATTCTTTCTGTTAGCCACAATTCTACAACAGTTGGTTTATACTCTATTTCTATGTATGGTTTTCAGTATTTTATTCTGAATTTCTTTTAACTCAACTCTTATTAGATATCTTATATCCTCTTATTTTCAGTTAAGTCCTCCATAAATAAGGGAAATAGTAAAATGTTCAATACTATCCAGAAGAAAAAACTGTAATTAGTTGAGAAAGAAGTCCAAACTTCAAAAGCAAAACGACGAACATGTAAAACAAAGGGTGTTGGTATTTGTCTTGACAAAGATAATGGGCATTTTTATATTTTTTTTAGTAAGAAAGAAATGTAGTCACCTTAACTTCGTGAAAGGAAATTCCACTTAGACTTCTAGAGAAAAAGATCTTACGTGTTTGAAAGGCAGTACGTGTGGGGTCTATGTAGGAACAGAAACTCGGTAGCTACTCATCTTGGGGAGCGGGAAGTCAGGCTTCTAAAATGGAGGAATGCAGCTAATGATTTCTGAGATTGGTTTCTGCCAGCCTTAGGCATTGGCAAGTCGCCCAACATTTAGTAAATAGCCCTTACTTACTGGAGGGTGGCCTAGTGCTTGAAAAGATCACGCACGTCTCTCATGGGTATCTTCGGCTCATCAGTACATGCAGACCTCAAGAAACTTTGGTGCTGAATTAATGCCAAGCATCTCACTTAAGTGGCACAGCCCGTCTTCCATTAGAGGCAGGTAAGGAGAGGCACCATTTTATTTATTTTTTTTTTTTTAGCAACCAGGTTGAAAAACAAAAAGAAAAATTGCCCATGCTCATCCCAAACTTTTCGATAGCTTGTCAAAATAAGGGACAGTGGAAGCATACAACATAACAAAATGCAAACACCAAACCCAGTCCTTCGAAGAAACTCCTCAGCGTTCCCTACATGGTTCAATCACGCTGCTCATTAAACAAGTCATTTTAATACTCACTGTCAGCCCAATCTTCCAGGTGCCAGGATTTCCTTTTGAAGAGAGAAGGTACGCTATGGGCCAGCTTTGCAGAGAGGTAAACATATGGAAACCAGGACAGGCTTTTCTGGTACTTAGGATCAGCCCCTTCTAAATTTAGAGGCCTCCCCCCACAACCCTCTCTCTCTCTCTTTTTTCTGGTTTAAAATATTTTTTTAAATTTATTTTAATTTTTCAGTTTGCACAGAAACAAGGTGCTGTGAAATACACCTCAAGTGTCTTTTAAAAATTAAAACAGGATTGATTTGTAGTGTCATGATTCCTGCTAATCAAAATCACTGACAATTTTTCAGGAGGGAAGAGGTATGGTTTAACTCTCTCACTAGAGAGCACTGCTTCCTTCTTCTGTTTTGATCTAAATCTGAATATTTTCCTACAGATAATCCTCTTGCATTTTTTAAAGGAGAGGAGCGGGGAATAAAATTCTCAGAAAATAAATGTTTATTTGGACCCACAGATTCCTCAGGGCCTAGATGGACGAACGGAACTCCAGATCCCTCTGCTGGCCCAGCTCAGGACGTGCTTCTCCTGAAAGTGCAAGATCAGAGTCCTCAGCCTCCAAGTTAAAACTTGCAGGGTAGAATGTTCTGTTTACTCTGTTTCTCCTGCCAAGGACCAGCACTGGCATGCAGGGAGTGGTTAAGTGTGGACACCACTTAGGACAAGAAAAACAAGCCTCGGCCCAAAGGAGGATTCCTCTAAGTTGTATTATCTACTCTGAAACCAATGCATAGTTCAATTCATGTGCCACTTTCTGTTTCTTTTTTTTCTTGCCATTGTATTTTAAAAATTAGAAATGACTTCTAACATATGGGAGTCTTTTTGTCTTTAAATTCAAGGATTTCTTAACCGCAGAAACAAAAAGAGACAGAGGGATTTAACAAAGCAGTAAGTTTCCCAGAAACTTGCCTTCTAGCAACAAAAAGTCATATAACTACAGTTAGGTGAACAGCAGATTTGATGCCTTGGAACTGGTGAATCATGTTACGGCATCCTGGTGTTCTCTTTTCTATGAAACTAATATCTTCTACAGTGGTTTTAAAAGGTATCTGTACCTTAATTTTAAACACATCCAAGAAAGCACCATCCTCTTTAAATAGTCATTATGAGGACCTTTATATAAACCCATGAATTAACATCAGAAAAGTGTGATTTTTTTCTAATGCTAATTGCCCATGATATTTTTAACATTAAAAAAAAATAATGACATTGGATAAAGGCAAAAACTCACGAAGTCAGTTGATTCAAATAGGTCAAGGCAAATAATATATAAACAGTGATTAGCTGGTCTCAAGCTATCACATTTAATCAAAAAGTAAATAAATGCCCAGAGAAAAGAGAGAGAGAGACCCAGAGCAAATAATGAGAGAGAGAGACTGAGACAGAGACACACAGAAATAGAGAAAGAGGAAAAAAAAAGAAAATGAGAAATGACCAAGAAAACCAGTGTTTCATATAGCTGATGGGACCCCCAAATTTTTCAAAAGTGGTCATTAATGATTTTTCATGATCTTAATACATAATGTGACAACAGAAGGACATCATTCTAGAATATCTGAAATTATTTCTATACAAATCCACCATGTACCAGGTTGAGAATCTCCCATTATGAGAAACACACAGGAGAAGCAAAACTATGAACAGGCTATCTTTCTCATCACATCAATTCCGGCCCATACACGCATCTGATAACCTTTGTTTTAGAAATTTAGGGTGAATAAATATTTCAATTACTAGAGCCTTACTATTATTATAATAGCAATTTCAAGTTTTTCATAATTTCATAATTTTTCATCATGCTTGAGTATTTTTATTTTGGTATTTTTTTTAATTTATTTAAATTCAATTCAGTTAACATATCGTGTATTAACTAGTTTCAGAGGCAGAATTTAGTGACTCATCAGCGGCACACAACACCCAGTGCTTACTACTAACGCGGACCTTCCTTCAAGCCCATCACCCAGTTACCAAGTCTCCCCTCCAGCAACCCTCAGTCTGTTCCCTATAGCTAAGAGTCTCTCACCATTTGTTTTCCTCTCTGTTTTTGTCTTATTTCATTTTTCCTTCCCTTCCCCTATGATCCTCTGTTGTGTTTCTGGAATTCCATGTATGAGTGAAATTATATGGTATTTGGCTCCAGTGCTTTTAATGAAAACTTTTTCTATTAAAAAAGCGTGTATGCATGGCAATTTTAAGTTAAACTGAGTTAAAATTCATTTTATTTGGAGGATTCTGTTGCTGGAGAAATTAAGGACATGAGGTCCACTTCCAAACCTACTGAAAACCAAAAGCATGTGGAGACGCTTTGACAAATCCAGACGCCGACAAATCCCACTTCATATCTACTGAATCAGAATCTCGAGGAAGGGGGAGAGTCCCTGGAATCTTGTGCTTATTTCCTATTTCGCCTCTGGGTTTGGAATCGAGAGGTTAAATGATTTGAATTTAAAAAAACCATCCAACATCTGGGCAGTTCCCTGCAGCCACAAACACGAGACGAACGGAGGCCACACTATGTATGGTCTATAAGCACCAGACACAAGTGTGTTCTCCCAAGACGCAAAGAGAATGTTGTCAAGTGTCTAGGTAAGTAAATAAGAATTTGTAATTTAACATGATCTACCTTATTTTTATTATACAGAGTGATGCATTTAAATTACCAGCCTTTACTTTTTATTTATTATTATTATTACTATTTTTTTACTTTGGTTGTGAGAAAAGTCAGTCTATAGTTTGTTGTCAAACTGTACCATAAAAGAGCAATGTTGCCATCTAGTGGTCAGCTGGGGACATTAAAGAAGCAGGTTGTCTTCTGAAATGCCTTGTTGGAGGAAATGAACCCCAAGAAAAGAAGGTGAACAAATTTCAAGAGCAAAGACTTCACGACTGGAAGAACTCCTCTAAACTATGGATACAACCACCAGGTTCTCTGAACCCGTGTCAGCTTCCAGTCCTAGAATCACAAGTAATGGTTAGTTGACAGCAGAACTGTTTCATTTGGCTTTTGGGTTTGTTTAATAGGATTGATTTAGGGTGGCTCAGTGCGTTGAAGGCTCTGCCTTCGGCTCAGGTCATGATCTCAGGGTCCTGGGATCGAGTCCCGCATTGGGCTCTCTGCTTGGCAGGGAGCCTGCTTCCTCCTCTCTCTCTGCTTGCCTCTCTGCCTGCCTGTGATCTCTGTCTGTCAAATAAATAAATAAAATCTTAAAAAAAAAAAAAAACAAGATTTATTTAATTATTTTAGAGAGTGAGTGAGCACGCACACAAGTGGGGAAAGCGTCAAAGGGAGACAATCTCCAAGCAGACTCCCTGCGTAGGGCAGAGCCCCACGCAGGGCTTGATCTCACCACCCATGAGATTATGACCTGAGCCTAAACCAAGAGTCAAACGAAGACTCAGACACTCAACCAACTGAGCCCCCCCAGGTGCCTCCATTTGGCTTTTTAAAAATAACACTGTAAACTGGCTCATGTTGGTGTCTTTGTGTAGGTTTGAAGGTGACTTTTGATACTGGGAGTTTTTCAATCCATCAGGGACAGCATCTTTCACAACCATGGTTTTCCTCCAATTGCTCCGGCTGCCTGAAGCCATGGCCATTCTCCACCTCTGATGGGGTGGAGGGACATTCACACTGTTCCTGAGGTACCTCCTCTAGAAGCCTTCCTTGCCTGAGTCCTGCCACATTCAAAGCATACAGTCATGGGAAGGAGCCGGTTTCCCAGGTCACGTGACTGAAGGCGCCTTCCATGTCACAGGTGCGTGTATATGTGCACAGAAGTGAGAACACATTTGATCACCAAGGAGGAAATGGACATCATTCGGAGACAAAACACTGCCAAATGCTGTTTGGCAATTTTAGTTATTTTTATTTTTAATATTTGGCTTGACCTAAGTGACCTCAATTAGATCACGATATTTTTAAAAGTTTAATGTAATGCAAACTTATTATTATTTTTTTTTAAATGTCTGAGAGCTACAAGACTGGTTTGGAGGCAGCCATTGTGTCTGTCTTTAAAAGGTGAAAGGTATAACACTGTCTTTCAAAGAGCTATAAAATAGTCTGTCGGACATACTGAAACAGGGTCTCCTGGGGACGAATTGTTGGGATTATCCTGTAGCAGAGTTCCCTAGTGAGCTTCTTACAGGGACATCTGGGTCACTTCTGAGAGTGACCTGGTCCCTGTTTTTCTCATTTAATGGCACGCCCTTCCATCTTTAGCTGGCTAAAAGGCATTCTCACTCAAGATTTCCTTCTTCCTGACTGATTTAGGCATACAGATTCTTTGTTATCTAGTCCTTGGAAATGAAAAGGTGCCTGACCAACAGGGACAGAATGATGCACTCATTGCAAAATGGGCACACACAGGAAGACCTGCCTAGAGAGGATATGTAAAAATAACCCAGAGAAAGGCAGTAGAGAACACCAGGTTACGAGCAGTCTTCCAGATGATTCTGCAAACTCTGGGCCAGCGAGGCCTTAGCTATGGAGTTTATTGAGTAATTACATTAAAGAGCATGAGAGATATTATTATGTGTCAAATACTACTCTTTGCTCTCTAGATAAACTCCTTTAATCCCTAGAACAACCTAGGAGGTAGGTGCGTTGATTATCCCCATTTTACAGATGAGGAAATTAAGGCATAGCAGGGACATGTCCAAGGCCACACAGCCAGCAATCACAGAAATGTAATCAGATTCCAGGTAACCTATCTCCAGAGCCCAAGCTTCTAACTGCTATACAAAACCACCTTCGTCTAGGAACCTTAGCCCTTCTCAAAGAATTACAATTCGATACAATTCCAGCAAAATTATATGCAAAAATTAACTTTCCTAGATTATTTTAAAGGCTTTGGTGGATCTAGAGTCACTCCGGCTCCTCATCGAGAATGCTGGTCCTCATCACAAAGTACTAAGCCAGATGAATCACAACAGCATTAGACTGTGTCTAGACCAGGACTCATGACCAGCAGATGATGTCTGTGATAAAAAATCAAGCTATTCCAAACATTAGAAGTTGTATTTTAAAGTTCCTTTCTTGTAGTGATTTATTGCACTGCCTTTTTGTCACACTCAAAATTATGACATTGCACCAGAAGGAAAAACGTAGGCTTCTTTGGACTTTTGGTAATGTGGCCATCAAATATATAGATACATACACATATATGCTTATTCTGTAAATGCTTATTGAGCACCTGCTACATGCAAGGCATTTCCTTGATGCTGTTGGGGATGGGAAGATAAATGACAAGTCACTGCAATCAAGATGCTCACAGACAGTTGGGAGATTTAAAAATGATGTAAAAGTAACCGTGATTGGGACACCTGGGTGGTTCGGTCAGTTAAGTATCTGCTTTCCCCTCAGGTCAGGGCTCCCTGCTCAGTAGAGAACTTGCTTCTCCCCTCTACCCCTCACCCCGCTTGTGCGCTCTCGCTCTCTCTCTCTCTCTCTCTCTCTCTTGCTCATTCACTTTTTGCTCTCTCTCTCTCAAATAAATAAGTAAAATCTTTATTAAAAACACTAACCGTGACCTTACAGTGACATAAGGATTCTTTCTAAAGGAGAGGCACAGGGCCATGGGTTTTGTAAATCCTGTAATTCTCTGTGGACCAGAACTAGTCCTCAGCTTGATCACAATGGATAAAGAGCATTTTTGGAACACATAATTCACTGACTCACTAAACACACATTAGATCTTAGTTTCAAACTCACCAAGCAACCAGAGTACTACAGAGAGGCACAAAGGATGCGACCAGAAAATGTAATGACGTGGAGGAAGCAGGAGCAAGAAGAAGTACGCAAGAACAACTGAAACATGCTTGTTAGCTCTCCCGTGAAGCCGTGGCTTTGACATCACTCCAGTAACACAGAGGTTTTATATCATATTCAGATGGTTCAAGTTTCTCTTGACTTCATTCTGATCTACAGTAACTTAGAAAAATTATCTAGAGCGCCCCTTAGTTTTTCACCCAGTCCTGAACAAACCACATATTTCCCCTCACCAGATCAGTTATTAGAGACTGCTAGCCACCCATGGCCCTCTCTCCACCTTCTCTGTGTCACAGGCTCATCTCACCACTGAGGGTCTTCTGTGGCAGTTGGCGTCCCATAAAGATTACTCAGATTAGGTTAGATTAAGAGATGCACGAGACTTCACGGAGCATGCTCTCCTAAGGCTTAAAATAAAGGCAAAAGCTATGGTGCATGGTGACCCGGGGGGGGGGGGGGCGGGGTGCACTGGCAAGCCTGCCAGCACTGGGAGTAGAGACTTCCAGGCAAAACTTTCCAGGATTATTCTTATTTGCTGAAGGATGTGCTTAGTCTCCGGATCAAACCACCAAGATTTGTACTATATATCTTGGCTTCCCAAGACCTCCAGGCAGAAGTTCCCAGTAGGGTCTTTTATGCCCCCAGGTCCTATTAACCAAGCCAGACCAACTGGTTACAATGGGAGAAATCTACTGAAAAACAATCTGGCCTAGGGTTTCAGCATGGGAGTTTTGGACTATAAATAAAGCATTATAAATCATTAGTTAGCTGGTTGGCTAGCCCATTAACCTTAAATTGGCCAAGAGTCAAAGCTACACATCAAGCCATCCATGGAAATAGCATAGGGTAGCTTTGGTCCAACTGTAAAATAACTTTCCAACACAGGTGCTTTGGATGCAAGCAAATGAAGCTGATTCCAATTAACTTAAGCAAAGAGGAATTTACTTGGAGGCAAGAGAATTGCATTTGAGCACAAACATTTAACAAGGCAGTTCCCACAGAAGGAAGCAGGAATGAAAAGATGTTGCCAGGACCTAATGGAGTTCAAGGCAATTTTCCTGTCCCTTTGCTCCTCATTTTAAAATTCAAATGTATGGGGAAGGGGAGATTCCAATAGCTAAATTTGCCCCTGCCCCACTTCTAGGCAAGAGTGGGACTCCTGATAGCAGTTGAACTGGGTAAAAGGTCCCACAAGAAAATTGACTAATGGGGCACCTGGGTGACTCAGTGGGATAAAGCCTCTGCCTTCAGCTCACGTCATGATCCCAGGGTCCTGGGATCGAGCCCCGCATCGGGCTCTCTGCTCGGCGGGGAGCCTGCTTCCTCCTCTCTCTACCTGCCTCTCTGCCTACTTGTGATCTCTGTTAAATAAATAAAATCTTAAAAAAAAAAAAAAAAAGAAAGAAAAGAAAATTGACTGTTATCAAAAGGCAAAATGCATTTCGGGTTGTCAAAGCCCAGCCAATGTTCATTACAGCTTATATCCCACATTTGTAAGTGAGAAGTTTCAGGCAATTTAAGTAAAGTACTTTATGCCTAAGATAACAGCATCATCTTATTTGCTTATGAAAGCACTGTTTTTCCCTCCTTCCCTCTGCCTATATTACACCCTTCATCTACTGGTAGCAGGACAGACACGTCTGTTGTCATTTTAGAAAAAATTACATATTAGCTGATTGCAAAAAGGAAACAAAGAAAATAGCTGGTGGTTTTAAAATAATTTTTCCTGTTATAAAACTTACAGATTCCGGGCGCCTGGGTGGCTCAGTGGATTAGGCCTCTGCCTTCGGCTCAGGTCATGATCCCAGGGTCCTGGAATCAAGGCCCCCACCGGCCTCTCTGCTCAGCGGGGAGCCTGCTTCCTCCCTCTCTCTGACTGCCTCTCTGCCTACTTGTGATATCTCTCTGTCAAATAAATATATTTAAGAAAAAAAAAACTTACAGATTCCCATTAAAGCATATTCTGAAAGTGAAGAAAATGTTAAGGAAAACAGTTAAAATCGCTTGTAATCTCACCACACAGAGGTAGATTCTGTTTTATTTACTATATGTTTTATTTCCTTCCAAGTTTTCCGTTGTTATTATATTTTTGTCTGTGCATCTGTATAGTAATATAAACATTCATCTATGACTATATTGTTACATAATTTGGACCATGTAGCTTCTTCAGGGTTTTGGTGGGGTTTTGCCTCCTTTTTTTTTTTTTTTTAATTTTATTTATTTATTTGAGAGAGAGAATGTGCACAAGTAGGGGGAGAGGCAGAGGGAGAAGCAGACCCCTCACCAAGCAGGGAGCCCAATTCGGGACTCAATCCTGAGACCCTCGGATCATGACCTGAGATGAAGGCAGATGCTTGACTGACTGAGCCACCCAGGTGCCCCTTGCTTTCTTTTTAGAAAAAACTTTGTTTCAATAAACATTTTTAAGTCATTACATTTTATTCAAACTTATGGCTTTCAATATGCATACATATTTTTGAAAAATTTGTATTTCTGCTGGCTTTTAAAGAACCATGAGGAATAACAGTTGCAAAAAAAACTGTGAAGAGAAAAATCAACTCCATGACCTAACATAAGCCTGGAAGAGGGTGCCCGTGATGGGAAGCAGTTGGAAATAAGCCCCAGAGCTTGAGAAGCAAAGAGGGCACAAGCCAGCAGAAATCAAATGATTAAGCAGGGGTGGAGGCGGGGAACAGTCCAGAGCCAAAGCCAGCCAGCCCCTCTCTGAGAAAGAAAACACAGAACTCTCAAGGTTCTGGCATCAATTTAACTCCTAAACTTAGTCCTCCCCCACCTTCTGGCCACAGTGTCCCACCCCGCCCAGAACTGCTATATCTTCTGGTGTCTCCATCCATACCCTTGGCAGACCCACTAAGAATCTAATTATAACTGCGGGAGCTCTGCAGGGGCCACTGTGACACGGAGATGCGCAAAGGGGTCTCCCGGAGAGGGAACTGGTGAGGGCACTTTGGGGCACCACAATTAGAATGGACATGACTCCCTTCATGGCTCCTTGGTCGGGGCTGTGTCTCATCGGGAGACAAGACCATTCCTGAAAACTGCAGAACACAGGCGTCTGACTATCTTTCTCTTCTTGTCTTTCTTTTCCTTCTTCCTTCCTTCCTTCCTCTCTTTCTTTCTCTCTCTCTCTTTTTTTTTTTTTTGTTTTTGTTTCTTTCTCTAGAGTAAAGTGATGACAACTGGAATATTTTTTACTTTTCTGGAAATTACGGAGCTCTTTTTGTTGTTAGGTAAATGCTAAACCTAAACATAAATTAGGCTCAATGCTGCAAATCAAGCAACTATGATAGGTAAGCAGAGCCATCGCCCACCGAAACAGCACTATAAATGTGTAATGCCTGGATCCTGAGGCTAAACTCCTGGTTAATAATAGCACAGAAGGAGCACAGATTTACCCACACTACAATCATATGTAAAGAAATTATAGATTTCCACTTCCCTGCTTCCCTGACTCTACAGACTATCTGCTGGATAATGGGGCAGGGGAGAGGAACTTAGTCTGGCAGAATAATTAAAACTACCCCTTAAGTAAATGTTTCATCTTTTTAGGTCAAGTTCAGTCTCTCAAATGTCAGCCTAGATCCTCTCTGATTTTCTTAGCAAGGATGTGGCCTACATGGCCATGTGGTGACAGAGGGCACAGGGCGTCCATGGAACCAGGAGGATGGGGATCCTCACGGGGCTGCTAGATACAAGGACTTATTCAGGCTGAATGTAAGAACAATTCATCTCTGGGCTTCTTGCGGCATCTGCTGTTGGAAAACTATAGTATTTCCAGGCTTCACACTTGGGATTCTGTGGGGGGGCCTCCTGTCCCATGCTTCAGTGTGCTGAGCTGATGTGCTGCAGGTCCATCGCAGTTTCTGCCTCACCCTCCCCTCCCTTTGGCCAGGCCACGTCCACTCTGCTGTGAGGTCATCACTTTGACCCTTGTCCCACTGCAGCTCCATGGCCCACTCACACGCTCCTGGCCTGTGGGGCTTTCTAGAGACTAAATAGTTGTGTTCCCCACACTACCCCCAAATCCATATGCCAGAGTGATGATGTTAGGAGGTGGGGCCTTTGGGACATCCTTAGGTCACCAGGGTGGAGCCCTCATGAATTAGTTTAGTGCCCTTCTAAAAGAAGACCCAGAAGGATCCCTCACCCCTTCCTCAGTCTTGAGCTCCCCCCAGCCTGGCTTACAAAACCTTTGGCTTGCCCGAGACGTTAAGAAAATGAGCTGTGAGATTCAAGTCCCTCTAGGCCATTGGTTCTTAACACGGTCTTACCTGGAGCCGTTCTGTAAAATTGTGGGGTTTTTACGTTGTCACAAAACTTGGGGAGATGAGGGCTATTAGCATTTAATAACCAGAAGGAGTTCAAGGGTCCTCATGCTGTAATGAAGGAGGCTGCCCCATAATGAAAAATCACTCCATCTGTACAGGTGAAGAACCTGGTCATCATTTTCTGAGCTTAAAACCTAACTCTAACAAAGTGTTTCTGCTTGGTTTAAATAGAAACCCCATATTTCATTTATATAAAACAACATAAAATGTCCAGTAATGCAACTAACATTTAAGTGAGGAGACACCATTCCTTGCCTTGTCCAAAATATTACAAAGAGCTTTTCACTATTTCAAAAAGCCTCCAAGAGCAGTCCCTACCACCCGTGACACAAAAGTCACCCGGCTAAACGGTTCGGCATGGCTAGCTATCACTGGCAGGGCAGCCTGGGGCACAGCATCCCCCCTGCACCTGTGCCTGAGCCTTAGAGAGAAATGCATATTCTTTCACCATCAGTGCAATTCTCCTTTCTCGTTCTCCTTTCTGTTTCAATTAGAACACTACCATGCAATTTGAAGAATGTGGTAGGTAGCTTATAGGAGCTCTAAAATTCCACTTTAAGGAGGTAAAGAGGGAATACCTATTATCTAAAGAGGGCTGGAATCTGATACTGTTCCCAGCCTTTGCTCTGGGCATCCCCCGATCCTCCCTTTCCGTACTGAGCACTTACTATGTGCCAGAGGCTATTTTCCAGGCTTGCTCTCCTGTACTTTTCTCAACTACCCCCACAAGGCAGGCATGGCCATCCTTGTTCTATAGATGATGGAACTGAAGCTCAGAGAATCAAAGTAAACCAAGAAGGGGAAAAGCTGGGATTCAAATTCAAGTCTACTTGACTCCAAGAGCTGGCATCTTAGCCATTCCACATGGAATTCAACGAACTCCATATTTAATTAATGTAGAGACAATGAAAAAAGATCACCTTTTGTAAATTTTACTTACAACTCCATTTCTATTTACATAGTTTAATACCTCACCCTTTGAGATGAAAATAGTTATCAGGCAATTAAAAGGAAAAGCAACTGAGAACTAGAGTCTTCTATTTTAATGAACCCTCTGTGGGATCCTCTGAACTGAGCTAATTGCCTCACTTACCGTATCTCTGCACTCTGATGACCTCCTGAAGTTTTCATGTGGGGAAAATACCAATCCTTACAACGCAAGTTATTAGCTAACAGTTTTCTAATGTGATAGAAGAGAGACTCTCGCTCAAGAAGCCCGAAGTACTTCAGCAGCATTGGTTCTATATGAAAAACAGTCCTGCCCTCTAAGAACAAAGAATGACAAGGAGTTCATTTCCACCCTCTCTGTCCCCTGAGAGGACAGTCAGATCACGGAGCACCTAAAAAATACTCATCCAGTTTCAGGGAAAGGGTTTTGTCAGAAGTTGTCTTGCACCTGGGCTGAGAGAGAACCTCGACGGATAAAAAAGGACAAGTGCCCATCATATGTCCATCACTTTAGGTATGTTATTTCAGTAAAACTCTATGAAAACCTGTGTGTTACATGTCATTGCCTCGCACAGATAGAAATATAAGGGCCCTATGAAGCTGTAAGTGGCCCCCGAGCACCCAACAGCAGAGTGTCCCAGCTGGGAAGTGAGCCCAGCCATGTCCCATTATGCTTGCTTCCACTCAACCTCGAGTGTATGGGGATCTCCAACCCCACCACAACTACTGTGTCACAGAGAAGCTTGGGGGACGGGGAGGGACACTTTGGATTAAATCTCCAGTTAGGTTTCAAACACCTCGGAAGTCTAATTTCTAGGGAATGTTCCCAACTGTGTTCAACAGATTTGAACGTAACTGGAGACTGGGCAGTTGGCATGTCACTTTAACGAGGGGAATGTTTCTTGCAAAATCCAACAATGACAGGAAAACTTGACTATGTTCTTTAATAAAATGCAAAATGATGTGGCAGGGAATTCCCAGAACTGTTTCCCCACCTTCGAGCACTCTCCATTTTTGGTGCTGCTATTAGGCTATCCCAAGTCCTGGAAGACTCAGGTCACTGCTGAGAAACCCTTCTTCAAAAGTAAACTATGACTTCCGTATTCTCATCATCTTCTTAAGTTGTTCTGGGAGGGAGCCTCACAAGGTTAAATTGAAAATAAGAAACGTAAACATAAAAGCAGCAGCCACTGGGTGTCACTGATTTACCACTTGAATATACCTTGTCCCACATTTCTATAGCAGGAGAAAACCTGGTCTTTTAAGTGGAATATTTTGAAACCACTTTTGAAACCTTCACGTTCTTGAATGGTTGAGACAAATGGAGAAGAGTTTAAAATAAAAGGATCTTGTGACCTTGAGAAGATGTTGTTCTCTATTGTAAACAATTCATAACTGTAACAATGGTCCCATTTTAGAGATGCATACACTGAAGCAGAACAAGCTAACTAATGTCCAGGATGTCCGAGAACACATTCCTGAACTTCATTTTTAAATCAAGACTTCCATGTTTTATTTTTATCTTAAGATAAAAGCCAGGGACACAGTACCCATTATTTATTCTTGTCCCTAACTCCCAATTTCATACTTAAAGAAGACTAAAAAAAAGAAATCTTTCAGAACATCTGAGAATTTGGGGATTGGGATTATGTATCAAGCTCCTACAAATGGTGTTAGAAGCTATTATTTATCAGGTATCTCTTCTGAACTGGGACAGTCATAGCAGTATCTCATTTAATGTTCACCAAAGAATAGAACACAGGTGGTCATTATCCCCAGATGAAATAAAACTGGAGATCAGAAAGGATAAATAACTTGTGGAAGATCACCAAGGAAGCAAGATAAAGATTTCAGATTCTAACCCACATTTGTGGCCGGCAAAGCCACGCTCATTATGCCGTATAAGCCGTTTCTCTTCAGAAATGTTATCTTTAGTTCGGACACATCCCTTCCAAAGCTATGTGTTGTGCCTTATCTATGGTTAACCAGCTAGTAGAAGTTAAAGATAATAAGTCCAAGTCACTGTATGCCTTGTGTTTTAGGATCATTCCCCAGGTAATACCACTGGCTACAGGAGTCACTAGTCTCTCATTGTACAAAATTCTGAATTCCCCCACCCCCCAAGCTCCTCAGGGTGATGTTCTGGCCTGGGATTTAGTTTCTCCGATCTTCCGTTGTCTAAGTAAGCTAAGTCTTATCTCTTTCTATAGTGGATATATTCCTGCTCTCATTTTTGGCTTAACAATACCCACCCATCTGGAGAGAAGTAATCCTTCTTTAGACTAAAGAGCGGTGGAGAGCTTTGGGGTTGTTTATCTGCCAAATAGGTGCAGAAACAGCCCAGCAACTATAAACTCATAAGCTTCCTGATTCATCCTTGCAAATACAGTTAAGCTCAGAGCCGGAGGCTTTCTCTGGGGGAGATAAGGCAGTGTTTCCACATCACTATTAGCTCCTGCCAAGTTCCTGCTCTACAGAGAAGCAAGTTCTCTAGCTGGTGGCCTTTTGATGCCTTCCCTCCCTGAATCACACCTTAATTGTGGATGTTCCCTTTCCTTAACCCAGAGTCAAAACACCATGACTCTTTCTTTGTTTTCCACTTTCTCATTCCAGATCCTTGGGTTTCTTTTCAGACCTGGTTATGGCAGTAACTTAATAATAACCCCACAGAATCTGGCAAATAATCTCATTGTTTCATATTTTAAAAAAGCATCACATTTTAAAGTAAAACTATGTGTCCCTTTCCAGTGTCCATTTCAAGGAAATAGTAATATGTCATGCTCAGCAAATCCCAGATATCTGGGGGATCATCTTTTTTTCCTCTCTTCTCCCCCTGGTGATTGCTTCTTCTCCTGCTCCTTTCAACATAATCTGCTGGGTAACAACATCAAAATACATCTGGAGAACTCACACGAACTCAAGCTTCATCTCTTGATGACCACTTACAAAATGGAGAAGTAACTTTGCAATAGATGCAATCTGGCTGAAGCTTGATTCTCTTCCCTTTTTAAAAAAATAATATTCCAGGGGCACCTGGGTGGCTCAGTGGGTTAAAGCCTCTGTCTTCGGCTCAGGTCATGATCTCAGGGTCCTGCAATCGAGCCCAGCACTGGGATCTCTGCTCAGCGGGGAGCCTGCTTCCTCTTCTCTCTCTCTCTCTCTCTCTCTCTCTGCCTCTCTCTCTGCCTACTTGTGATCTCTGTCTGTCAAATAAATAAATTAAATTAAATTAAATTAAAATAATATTCCAAAATTTTATCTTAAAAGTTAGATTTAGAGTCAAAAAACCAAATAATATGGATTTTTAAATATGGTCCTCTCTGCTGCCCATAGGAAGGCTGTTGGATACGAATGAGTGGGAAGTGTGGGGAAGGATCTTTACAGGCTTGGGACATACCACACACGGATCATCTGTGCAAAGGCAGAGAAGGGTTTGGCCTCTTTGTGCCCTAAATTTTTCATAGGAGCACCTCCTATCTTGTTCTGCTTTCAAGTCCCCAGGCCTTGCCTCAGCATCTCCCAGCCCCCCACAACTGCCATTGCATATCCTTCCCTTGGTCAATCTCTGCAGAGCCCTGTCCTCACCCCAGACTTAGACTCCCGGCACTGCTTGTCTCATTCGTCCTACACATGTGTGCCAAGTGACGCTCTATTCCAGGCCCTGACTTCGTATTTTTACTTCCGTGTCATGTCCCTCCCCACCACCACCGCCATGTTCAGTCACTGCTTCAGATGGTACCACCAGTTAAGGAACTGGTCCAAAGTCACATAACCAAGAATGGGCAGAGGAAAGAGTCGAAGCAAAACGGAAGCTCTGCCCGGCACGTGGTGCCAGCTCGGGAGGTTATGACATTTATGTTAGGAGGGTTTTTCCTCTCCCGTGCCTGTTTTTTCCTTTCTTCATCAAGGAAGTTTCCTGAAGAACAAGGTCAGTTGAAAATAAAACAGAGTACTAAGTACCTTAAGCTAGTGGATATTCTTTTTTTTTTTTTTTTAAAGATTTTTTCTTTATTTATCTGACAGAGATCACAAGTAGGCAGAGAGGCAGGCAGAGAGAGGAGGAGGAAGCAGGCTCCCTGCAGCGCAGAGAGCCCGATGTGGGGCTCGATCCCAGGACCCTGGGATCATGACCTGAGCCGAAGGCAGAGGCTTAACCCACTGAGCCACCCAGGTGCCCCAAGCTAGTGGATATTCTAAAAGATAAAGCCTTACTACAGATGAAAGGAGTGTTCTGCTGTCTTAAAATTAATGAATACTACATAAAATGTGATGTGTAGTTACCTCTGTATTTATATCCACATGAATTTTCCTTCCTCTGCCCATGTATTTTAGCCATTGGTCATGATGATCAGAGTAATTAGCTTATCCACAGAAGCCCATTTTTAGAAAACACTGTTAATTTGGAGAATATGCCTCCTGAACACAGGATCAGGCCTGGATGAGGGCAGTGGGGGAAATAACTGAATACTAATTTTGGCAAGGTCTATTGTCAAATTTCTCTCACTTTCACAATCCACATGAACAATTTCTGTTTTCTCCGTTGACACGATTACACTTGTATTCATGTTCAGAGTGTGTAAGAAGACCAACCAATAGTGCCTTCCACACATCCCTGCATTGGCATCCGGACCGTCTTTTGCTGACTCTCCTTGCACCCGCATAGTAAAGACACACAGCCCGGAGAAAACCCAAGGGCCTTCAGCAACCACCTGAGCAAGCCCACGGCTCCCTGTCACTGATGGGGAGAAGCCTTTGCCTCTGGGAGGCCAGGCACAAGCCATCTGCCCACGCACTCCAAGGTAGAAGCACTAGCAGACAGAGTCTCTGTTGAACACGTGCCACGCCCCACCCCAGCTCAAGCTGACTTTAAACACCTGGGTAATGACCCCAGGAGGGTGCATGGTTCCTACTACTGCCATGCCAGGTCAGTGCACGCAGTGGATAGAGGAAGCTCCTAGTCCATCTCCCTGCTCCAAAAATGCATTTAATATATTGTCTTCAGATATTATATTGATCAGAACTGATACTACACTTGATCTCAGCCAAAAGGCTGGCAAGCAAGCCACACAAACAATTGAGAGGTGAACGTTTTCCAAGGCTGCGGGCATAATAAGCATTGCCTGCAGAGAAAGAATTCTAAGCTCTGCTTACATAAAGAGAATTAATGAAAATCAGAGCACGTCCTTTAAGTAACATTAGGAAACTTGGCAGACGTGAACAATTTCCTCTGTCCCCTTATTACAATGTTACAGCCATTGTCTCGTTTTCTGATAAATCATAAGTACACTCTGCTCTCTGGGAGTAACTTTTGTTCTCACGATGTTGTAAATGCGAGAGCAGAGTCAAATGTTCAGTCTGTGGGAGGTTCGTAGTGGAACACAGCCATCTCAGCACAGACACCACCTGTCTTATTCAGGTGTTGGGCAGGAGGCCAGAACAAGCCAGGGAGGGGAGAGACACCACCAGGGAATTCCCACTACCCGGGTCTCCTCTCCTTGCAGCCTGACCATGGCTGAAGAGTTTCATGGTTCAGCTAATTCTTCCCCACGCACCAGCCCTCTCCTTCCAAAAAGGGGCTGGGAAGCAGCAGAGGTTGCTGGTCCTTGCCCATCCTTAAATAAGGAATATGTAAGGAATGTGGTCCCTGGGAAGAACCGAGCCATGCATAGCTTCTCCGGGTAGCTTAGCTTAGTTTCTTCTGGACTTGAGTTTGCCTTGCTAGCCAGAAAACCCTCAACCCCTGCTGACTCAACAGATCTTTTTGTCTCCATAAAGCCCGGAGCTTAAAGAAATCAGTTGTAACTTCCCAAACCAAAGGAATAATATTAGAGGTATCGTCAACTAGTAAATCATTCATGCCCTAACACACAGTAGGACTACCTATGTTGCCTGTTCAATGGGCTGCCAGCACATACTTGGGTAAATATGCCCAGAACACTAAAGAAATGTGTAAAACAAATGATCTCTTTTAACCTGTCCTCGAACAAATATGCAAAAATGCCTTTGCTCACTATCCTCAAACATTCGATTTCTTGTTTCAACACACTGCTCAAGACGTTATGTGCTGGGGTAGAAGACAGAAACAGGGAGCAGATGCTGAGACCTGTCCTCTGGAGTAACACAGCTCAAGGAGCTGGAGCTTGCAGGTAGCATGGTGTTTAAAGGACAGGAGATATGTCTGGATTATGCTTTAGGTTTTTATTCTCCCCTTCTCTAGAAGCATAATATAGGTACTTGATGTGCCTTACCTGAAGTAGAACAGAAAAGAGAAGAGTTGGGGGTCGAAGAAGTGATTCAACTTTCAGGTCCTCGTGGCAGTCTATTTGAGAAAAAAACAGTCTGGAAAGATGCATGCGGATCATGAGATGGCTAACTGAGCAATCGGATTCATCAGAGAACTCCCGCTCTGTGACTATGAACCCAGAACTATGGGAGCCGGCAAGCGTGCAGGATCCCAGAGTGGACTGGAGGAGAAGGCTGGCAGGGTCTGACCCCCAAAAGGAGTCAGGATGTTGTTAAGACCTCACCAAGGTCTAGGAAGAAAGCCAAGCTTAATTAACCTTAATCCATGGTGAGAAATCATTCCTTAGACCCGGTTTCCTTTTAAACATACTCTCTTGAACTTGTCTTTAAGCTAGGATGAACTCTGTCATCTGAATGCTGTCCCGGTTCCACTAAACTCTGCTGGAGTTCGGACCTTACCCTAGCATCTATGTGTGTGTGCACATACGCACCAATGCGGTCTTCCTGTTCGAGATGCCAGGTCGAATTTACAAAGTTCTATATTTTAGGAAACGAAGCCTTCTGTAGGTTAAAGCCACAATCATAAACATTTAAAGCGATGTTAAAGTTTAAATCTAGTCCCCTAGTACCTGCATTCATTGCTCTGACCGCTACACTTTGATAAATATAGTCTTGAGACCTACTCAGTTTTCATTCCATTTCCCTCATGACAACATTCAAGTTGATGTAGAGTAAAAAACACAACAAACCAAAACAAAGCAAAAAACAACAACCCCCCAAACCCTGATGTAACAATAAGTAGGTTGTCCGCAAACAAATATAATGTAAAGTATTTAAAATAATATAAAGTATCAGGCCAAGTAAAAAACCCTTACTGAGGGTAACTCTGATGAAAACAAAAGGATAGTTCAGGTCAGAGAGGTTTCCATGCAAAATTTTAAAATCTCCTTTCCTGGTTAGGTGGGAAAACGGGATTTTGTGCACAAATAGCCTTGTCAAACAACTCCTTTTGTGTTTCTTTTTTTTTTTTTCCCAAAGATTTTATTTATTATTTATTTGAGAGAGAGACAGTGAGAGAGAACATGAGCGAGAAGAAGGTCAGAGGGAGAAGCAGACTCCCCATGGAGCTGGGAGCCCGATGTGGGACTCGATCCCGGGACTCCGGGATCATGACCTGAGCCGAAGGCAGTCGTCCAACTAACTGAGCCACCCAGGTGCCCCACTTTTGTGTTTCTTTTTAGAGAAAGATGAATTATCTTCTTTAAAATGTTCCAAAGGGAGGGTGGGGAAACATCCCATAGATGGACAGCCACTCCCAGCTGCATGCCCTAGAACTCAGGATTTGTGCTTCAGAAATTATCATCTCATAAAGACAGTGGTTAGCTACTAGTGAGACTGATTTCTTTAAATGGTCAGCTAAGCCTCCAATTGCAGTCCAGATGTATTTTTGTCTTCCTCTAGCTCTACTGTGAATTATTTAAAGCAGCATACTCCACAATTTGAATATGGCCCACATTTTAAACCAAGCTCACCAAAATAATAACACTCGATGTACTAATTTCCATTTAATAGAAATATTTCTATAAATTTCTAATAGGACTGAAAGGCGGTATGAAGCAAAGGACAAAAATATTTCTAAAAATTCATTTTATCCCAGGAGAAATTACTCTTTCTACAAAAATATCATGCAAATATTTATTTGCAAGGAATTCTAAGCATGTCTCTAGAAAACCACATTTGTAATCAAACTAGTGGGGCTGTTTAAAAAGACTCTCCACCAAACTGGTGGTTCTTTCATGTTTTTTTAAATTACTTTTGTAGAAATGCATTGTGTAGGGAAAGCTCTACATGATTCTTAACTGGATAGGGAATTTTCATTTTTAGAAAAGTAAAGATGTGTTCCAGTATTACTACAGTTGATTGGGACTGGTTCTTCCAGTAACTAAGGGATCTCCTACAGAGACAAATTTTCTAGAAAAGGAAATGGAACAAAATGGAAAAGAAGAAAGTTTCGACCTTAGGATCTAAACCTTGGATGTTCTTCTCTGCCTTCTCTGAATTATAAGGAACATTTTTCAGGTCAAACAATAATTTACGAGCCCTCCCAGAGGTCTTTGGTTTCATGACACTGGCTTGTGAGTCTTTCAATCTTCTCCAAGGCAATTCTGAGCAAAATTCTGAAGTATGCCCTGTATGTTTGAGAATACCCATGTCATTTCCCTTGGCTCTACCCCAATCTTTTGTGCAATGGCCTTGTAAAAATTATAACAGGCACCCATCCAACCAACACAGCCATCCACACCCAACCAATTTATATATAAATCTAAATTTGTATTTCTGTACATGTTAGACTTACTCTGTTCTATTTTGACAGTATTGTCTTGTGGTGTCATAAAGATTAATGTCTCTACTGAAGAGAGTGACTATTTCTGTGATAATTATCTGGGGGAGAGGAAAGTCCTACGACAGAAAACTGGACCTTGGAAGACAGGCCCTAAATGTATTCATTCCTTCATTCAATGAGTATTTATTGACTGTGTGCTGCACGCCTAGCTGTGTTCTCCAGCCTGAACCACAGCCCAAACTAGAGACTGACAGGGGAGGCAAAATTTTACTTCACCTTTGAAGGGTTCTTTTTGGCTGGACCTGAGACTCAAATTGACATGGACAAAAATCAATAGGAGAAAGACATACAAATCCATTAAATAACATAGGTTTTGCAGGATGTGGAAGCATTTGTAAAGAATGAAGATACAGGGGCACCTGATGGCTCAGTTCGTCAAGCAGCTGCCTTTGGCTCAGGTCATGATCCCAGGGTCCTGGGATCGAGTCCCACATCGGGCTCCTTGCTCAGCAGGGAGCCTGCTTCTCTCGCTGCCTCTGCTTCTCTGCCTGCTTGTGTGTACTCTCTCTCTCTCTCTCTGGCAAACAAATAAAATCATTTTTAAAAAATAAAAATAAATTTTAAAAAAGAATGAAGATACAAAGAAATGGCAAAATCTATTTGCTTTTTTATATTAGGTTGAACAGAGAAACAACTCTGGAAAAGTGACTATACTATGTGGAAGGCCCTAAAAAAAATTTTTTTTTTCATAAGTTTCATTTATGTAGAATTCTCTCTCAACTTCTCATCCTGGGTAAGAATGTGATTTTCCCTCTGGTGTAAGGAGGATATCTTTCATCCAGGAATTTTATGTCCTGTTTTTAAGAAAAGTAAGGAAGGACAGAGTGTTTTCCTGTATTTGCTGTCATTCAAGAGTCCTTAACCAAAAACAGGCAATATGCCAGGGTGGCATATTTTGGAGTTGCATGTTCTGAACTCCTTCAAGAACGTACTCCACAGGGGGCCTGGGTGGCTCAGTCATGATGGCTCAGCTCATGATCCCAGGGTCCTGGGATCGCGCCCCGCATCAGGATCCCTGTTCAGTGGGGAGTCTGCTTCTCTCTCTGCCTCTTCCCTGCCCACCGAGCCCCTGGTTTGTGCTCTCTCTCACTCACCCTCTCTCTTACTCTCTCTCAAATAAATAAAATCTTAAAACAAAACAAAACAAAACAAAACAAAACCTCTTCTAAAAAAAAAGAGAGAGAGAGAGAGACCATAACCCAGGCCTGCTCATCCATCTGGATCTCTAAACAGCATCTTAGTTCCATGTGTCCACAGCTATACATGCTCCCTCACGACAGGAACTCTGGCAACTCTGTTTCCAGTGGCTTCCACCTAAAGACCTGATTCCTCCCATTTTTATTCCCTCCATATTCAGTGGAAATCCCGTTGGCTCTACCTTCAAAGTACGCCCAGAGTCTGGCCCCTACTCCTTCCTCCCCCGTGCTCACCCTGGTAAGATCCTGTTGTCGCGTCTGGAAGGCCGTGACACCTTTCACACCAGTTCTTTGGTTTTCACCGTGCTTCCCTGCAGTCTATTCTCAGCACGACGACCCAAACCATCCTGATAAAAGTTAAGCTCAAATCACGCCACACCTTGGAACAAAACCCTTCAGTGATTCTGCATTTCACTCTAGAAAAGCTGAAGTCCTTACTGTGTCCTCAAGGTGCCAGTGACCACATGCCCCGGGGTTACTTGACCTCATCCCACGTCCTACCCCCCCAGCCCACTCTCCTCCAGCCACATTGGCCTCTGCACCCTTCCTCTGATGAGCTGGGCATGTTACCACCTCTAGGCGCTGGCTCATTCCTCTGCCTAAAAATCTCCCCCGACACCCTATGTCCACAAGGTTAATTCCCATAGCACCTTCTCAGATTTACCTTCTCTATGAGGCCTGCTCAAACGACCTCACTTTGTATTGCAGAGACAGCCCAAGACACACAAATTCCCTGCTGATATTTCCAACTTCCCTTAACCTGATCTATTTTTCTCCATGGCACTTCCTTTAATCTAACAAAACTTATTTATTAGGTTTTGTTATCGGCTGTTTGTTGTTTCCTGACAGTGGGTTTTGTTTTGTTTGGATGGTTCTTAGGTTTCTTCATGTAACCCAAGTGTCTGCCATAGGGTGGGCACTGAATGAACAACGGTTCAACGAAGGAATCTAAGCAGAACAATCAGACTCTCTACCATCAAGAAGGTTACAGTCCACAACAGTGATAATGCTTTTCTCTCCAGGATTTATGATTTAGTCCTTTTGTACTTGAGACCTTGATGAACCTACATGGGACTGGACGTGTCAGAGGATGCTTTCAGGTGAAGGAGGAAGGATGGCCTCTTCCCTCCATAAGCAGCTAGACTGGAGCTGCTAGACCATAACTTGAAGGGAAAAGAATTATTCCTCCTTTGCTTCCAACTTTAGTGAAGCTTATCTGACAAAACTGTAGTATATTCCAAGTGTACAAATTGATTTGATATACACAGACCCTGTGAAAGTTTCCCTCCAGTGAGTTAGTAACACAATCATGGTCATCATTTACCTCTGTGCGTGAGAACACTCAAATTCTATTCTCTTGGAAAATTTTAATTCCACAATACAGTATTATCAACTACAATCACTATGTAACACAGTATACCCTCAGATATTATTTAACTTATAACTGAAAATGTGTATAGGTCCTGGTAATCACCATTCTATTCTCTGTTTCTATGAGTTTGGACTCCCCTAACCCACACCTAACTCCACATCTAAGAACACTTTCCAGGGGACAGGGAGAGGTCAGAGGGCAGCTACCTCATCGGCATTCCTGTGGCAGCCTCTCTCTTGGGAATGGGACAGATTTTTCCTCAGGTTGCTGGTAGGTTTCCCTCTAGCCTTCATAATGCATGCTACAGGCAGTGACACCCATCTCTACATGCTTTAACTGCACCTCCTCTAGTGTCTTTTTATCCATCGCTAACCTTGTCAAAACTTCTGCTGTCTCAGGGAAGGTGGTTTCAATGAACCATTAGGAAGTATCATCAGTACTTGTTAATCCACTGGTTACCTGACGCAGAGCCACACAGCAATAAGATATGAACTATCTCAGGCAATCTAGGAGAGATCATTTGGGTCCAGAGATTTCTCCAGGTCCCTTAGGCCAGGCACCATAGAGAGCTAATGACTTCATCAACTGAACTAGGCCCCTTCTTTACGTGTGGCCCTCCTCAGGGAGTTCACATTTGGTGTTTGGTATGACAGGGAGTATTAACAGTCTGGGAAATTCTAGGAGAAAGAAAAACTAGTTAATCCAATTGTTTCCTGGTGGTAAGAAATTTTAATAGAAGTAGAATTAACTATTTAAAGTCATAACAATGCCATTTAGCAAAATTTTCATGTTCTGAAGAAATAATGACCCGTGTCTGTGCCCAAGTGAAATACTCATTCAAAGAAATTGTCTCCCTTCTCTTTATAGCTTTCTACCTTTCTTTATAGCTTCTCCAGAAGCTAGCACAGTGCCTGGCCAAATAGTTGCCCAATGAATGTGAATAATCCAACATTCAGTCAGCCAACAACAACAACAACAAAAATAGAGAGCGCACATTATCTCCTTTCTCTTCTTACGCATCCAGTTGTGAATACGTGTAACAGATCCTTGGTCCCCAAATAAGCAAACCATTTTCCCTCAAATAATTAACAGGGCCTATGGCATTGTCCTATAAGGCCTGGTTTAGAAATTGATTACCCAGGAGCCAAACTTAATAGCTTAGGCAATTTCCCTTTCACGTCCAAATTTGAGGTTCCTTGAAAATTAATGAGGTTATGGTTTATTGTACAACTGCTCTAGGTGGAGTCCTAGATAGGCAAGCCCCGTAATTCCCCATCCAGATTTATATCACACTAACTCGTTTCATGCTACTCTCAGATCTTCAACTTCTCTCAACCGATGCAGCCTTGAAAGGAAGTTGGACCATCAGTTCAAAGCCCTACCAAACTAAGGCATGTAGAATGCTGGCTTCCTGATTTATTTGATTTCTTTAAGTTATTTTAATAGACTGAATCCAGGGTTTCAGTTTTTGCTTGTTTTTTTTTTTTTTTTAACATTTTTGTGCAAGGACTTCTTCACAGATTATTTCAGATTATTTCAATTATCACTGATAATTCTTCAACAGCTTGGCGAAAGCAAGAGATAAATGCATAAAACAGAATACACAGAACTACAAAAGATATCAGTTATTAGTATTTTTGACATTCCATGG
Source organism: Mustela nivalis (assembly GCF_964662115.1). Classification (NCBI taxonomy): domain Eukaryota; kingdom Metazoa; phylum Chordata; class Mammalia; order Carnivora; family Mustelidae; genus Mustela; species Mustela nivalis. The sequence continues at coordinate 143,842,346 of NC_139023.1, read as the reverse complement.
GCCAATAGGGAATTTTCCATTCCCTGAAATTTAAATCTCTGAATAGAGTCTTAACTATTTGTTATTAACTATCACAGACTGCCATCTCTTTATGCCTGGACTGACTTGGAATTGAATACAGAATTAAGAACTGAGCAATTTAAATTATAATCTGTAGAAAAGCTCTGATATTATTGACATCTAAATAAGTCAGCTCAGCCACCTCGTTTTTAGCTGCTCCTGGCTGACCACACTTGTACTCTAGCTGGCTTGCCACATATTGCTCTTCCTATCAGTATGATTTAGGCCCTTAGACTTTCCCAATTCCTCCCAAATTGAAATAATTTTAATTCACTGAGAATTTCTTGAGACTTTCTATGTATAACTGAAACACAGGGTGCTTTGGTGCCTGTATCAATGGCTTTCTTCCATCACCTGCAGTTTTACACAATTTTCCCCTTCTGCATAAATATCTAGAATCTGTCAAAGAATAATGAGTGATCTGTCTTCTTTTTCTCCTCCTCCTGACCAGGTACAACTAGTGGAAAGATCCTTTTTCATCCTCATTCTTTCAGAGGATGAAGATGCAGCTTTCTGTGAACTGATATAGTTTAGTTTGGGTCTGGGATTGCTCTAGAGACTTCTTCTTCTTCTTCTTCTTTTATTTTTTAAAGATTTATTCATTTGAGAGAGAGAGAGAAAAAAAATGAGCTGGGAGGGGTGTGCAAAGGAGAGGGAGAAGCAGACTCCCCACTGAGCATGGAACACAAAAAGGACCTCAATCCCAAAACCCTGAGATCATGACCTGGGCCGAAGCCGACGCTTAACCAACTGAGCCACCTGGGCGCCTTGCTTTAGGGACTTCTCATCTCCCTACAGTTTACTGAGGTCTGGAAACCATATTTGAGCTGGAGATGACAGCTGAAGAGGAAAATGCCCTTGATAGCTAGTAATAATAATTATTGCTATTATTATTAATAACTCACTTATAATAAAAATTGTCATTATTATCATGGCTATCATTATTGAATTAATCTGTTGAGCAATCATGTACATTTTACTTGTAGGACATGTCCTAATTTTGAATTTTATTGAAAGAGACTAGGTAGAGCTTATATACCAGCATTTGTGCACAGATAATGCTATAGCATTTATTCAACAAATACTTAAGTGCCTACTCTGTATCAAACACCAACTATTACTGATCTGTTAAATCTGTCTTATTGATCTGGGAACGCTGGAAAGCCCCTGAATTTAAAACGTTAAAATTATGTTGATGTGTTCCAACCCAACTAAGCTTCTGACACCTTCTAGCTCTAATTCTATTCAAGTGTAAAATGTTTAACAATGAACAGTAGCTGTTTTCAATTGGCTTTCAATAAGTTGCAATGACAATTTCACAACTCAAGCACCAAAACCTCACCATTAGAAAATTGTAAAAGGTATGAAAAAATGTCTGCCCAAAGGCAAAATCATTTAGCAATTTAAAAGTGAAAGCAGAAATTCGCTTGAAAAAGTAATCTTTTACCTTGAGCTCTCATTCCACTTCAGAAATGTGTAGTTAATTTTTGTGAAGAGCCATTTACATTTCATTTTACAAATAAAAGATGTGCTAATTAAGCCTGGAAGTTCAGGATTTGACTCAAAGAAAAATGATGAGCCCGTTCCCAATTAGCAATTTATTTGATGGATACCATGGCTTAAAAATGCGAGGAACAGAAAATACCAAGTAAAGGAACACCTTCCAAGGCTGTTTCACGGTATCTTTGAGAGCTAAAACTGAACAATCGCTCCTGCCTTCAAGTATGTACATTAACGAGACCGGACCTTTGCAGAGTGAACAGGAGTCATTTCTAATCAAACCAAAGTCAGTAACTCACTGTCTGGAAAGACAACTGAACCAAACAGCCATTTGTTGGTTGGAATTACTTTAGATTATTTTAGAAAACGTCAAAAAATAAATTAGATTTTCCTTCTTGCATGTATTTTTCCAGATTCTTTTAAAAATAAAATGTTCATTTGGGGCCATGACAGCTAAAATAGAAATGTCTTTGGCATAAACTCAGCTTTCTAGCCTGCAGGCAAAATATAAAATTGTTGTTAAATTGGAGTGGACCAGAAAACGGATGATAAAACTTGCCCATGAAACTTCTGCTAATAACAAACATTTGTCCCGTGACATGGACTGTAAGTAATAACACATGACAGGGGGATGGCTGTGTCATTGTCCCGAACGACAGTTTTTGGTGCCTCTCGGGGCAGGAGGCCAAGTTCACCTAGCCGTCCAGTCGCGGTTGTCTATGAAACTGTTAGGGTTAAAAATGCCCTTGTTAAAACGGGAAAGACTTGGGAAGACAATCCTCTGATGTTTTGAATTCAGTTGGTCTTCCTTTATAGTTTCCAAGGCAGCTTGGGCTGTTGTTACTTAACACAAACGAGCACACATTTCAGGTTCTATGTAATGCTTCGTCAGCATTTTCCTATTTCTTTCTTTCTTTTTTTAAGATGCTTATTTATTTGAGAGAGAAAGAAAGAGAAAGCACGCGTGGGGGGAAGGGGCAAAGGGACAAGCAGACTCCCCGCTGAGCTGAGCAGGGAGCCTGAGAGCAGGCTTGATCCTGGGATTCCGACCATGACCTGAGCCACTCAGTGCCCGAGCATTTCCAATTTCCTAAGAGCTATGCCATTTACCCACTTGACGACATTTCTCTTTCACACGGTAGTCAGAAAGAGAGAAGAAGCAACCCCCAAAAGGCAGAGTTTGTAGGTGAAGGGACCGTGCCAATGGCTAGCACAAGCACCAAGTCCTTCCTTTCATCTGGCTTTGCTTTACTGTATTTTATTCAATCTAGGACATCACTGATTTTAAGAGTCACTGTTTTATTTACCAATACAAAAAAGAATATACACTTTCAGTCAACCTATGATACACCACCTCAATGACAGGTCTGCCTGAAGTCTGGGTGGGCCACATGGCCCTCTTTGCCCGTGAACTTCCTTTATCTATTCCAGATTATTTGGCATTTTCTCTTGCCTTCTCCTGCACTGCTTGACCTAAAACAGGAATTCTTTTGTACTTATCTTAGTAACAGAATGTAACAAAACCTCATGAACCTGTGGGCTTTTCCCTTCCAGGTCCCTTAAAGCAGTTGGCTGCTCCTTCCAAGAAAAGAAGGAATTGCAGTCACCTCTCTGACAAGGAACATCTGCTTCGCTAGCATCCCGTTTGCAGCCAGCTGCTAGTCTTTGTGTGTCCACAGCCACTTTTCAGGTCCAAGCCGAATCACAGGCTTCCGGTTGGAAACTTCTGAAGTGGCAATTACACTCAACACACACCTTCCTGGCATCACACATGAACTCAATCGGCACGGCACTAACATAAACAATTAGGACCAAGTGTGCAGGCAGCAGCCCCTTCCCCATGACTGCCACCTGGCTGACAGCAATTCTATGGTGTCTCTCAATCCCAGGGATGAGAAAATACATGGAAAAATGTGCTTCTTAGAATTAGCAGAGCACTAGATAATCTGTTCATACACTCTAGAGGTAGCAAAACCAAAGGCCCACAGAACCAATTTAACCCTACACATGGGTCTAGTTTGATATAAAAAGCATGAGCCCTCTGTGTCAAATGTTTCCTGCCTCACTTTTAAAAAAAAATTTCTTTATTTGATAGAGAAATCACAAGTAGGCAGAGAGGCAGGCAGAGAGAAAGGGGGAAGCAGGCTCCTTGCTGAGCAGAGAGCCCTATGCGGGGCTCGATTCCAGGACCCTGAGATTAAGACCTGAGCCGAAGGCAGAGGCTTTAGCCCACTGAGCCACCCAGGTGCCCTTTGCCTCGCTTTTAATAGAGATGCAGATACAAAGGAATGGTGTCCACCATGAGGAAGACACCCAGTTCCACATCAGGAATGGTTGAAAACCAAAGATCTCATGGCATGACCCATCTAAAGGGGGCAGACACCACATGGCTCAGGTCCACTGTTAACGGTCAGTCATCCTGTCAGGACACTATAAACACAGTATCGTTCAGTCTTCAGATTCTTCTAGAGAAGCTGGGCATCTGAGTGTTTGTATGAAGTCTCTTAATTTTTCAGCTTTGGCAACTAAGTCAAGCATTTCATAATACCACGCAGGCCACACAAGGCGAATCTGTGGGCCACATGGGGCTCACAGCTCACCAGTGTGTGGTCCAGGCAAGATACACCTAACATAGGTCAGCCATGTAATAAACATGGCCATTTGTCCTGTGGGTATTAATCACAAAACAATCAGCGTGACTGGAAAGCTCATCCTGTAACGTCTTTGCCCGTGAAGCATCAGGGCATAATAGGTACTGGTATAAATCCCAAAGGGGAAATTCCCTTTAGTCAGTTCATTTTGAATTTTGTTTTTATAATCATCTATGTGTAATAGAACCAAGTCACTAGAAGGATTTCAAGGCTTAGCACTGGCAACAAGTAGCTTTTCAGAAAGTAAAAATTGATTCTTTTTTCCAATGCCAATATTTATTTAAGGATGAGAATTACTGCCTTGGATCTCAGCCTTGGTTGGTGCTCTCTGAACCACAGCGCCTCTCTGAACCAGGGGCCTCGCTGTCCCCCCTGCTCCCGGCTCTCTTGGGGCTGGTTGGGGAGGAGCCTAAGTAAAGGACAGGGCTGATGACTTGGGAGTGCCTGTCCTGTTGCCCCTGCTTCCTAGACCTAGAAAAGATCTTTTTCGCCCCCTTGGAAAAGGGAGAGGGGGAGAATAAGAGCAGAAACTCTAACTGCAGCTCAGCCCAATGCACCTGACTCTGAATCTCAAATATGCCTGCTCTCATAATGGAGCTCACAACTTGAGATCCCCGGGAACCTGATTTTCTAGGACTCAGTTTTCCCCTCTGTAAAATGACTGAGCAGACAGATAAATGTTTTTCAATCTGGGTTCTGAGGAAATTTAGAGACTTGGATATTGTGCTTAAAGAAGAGGATCTGGTTTTATACAATTTGCATTTGGCCTTAAAAGTAAGGCTTCCATTTAACAGGAAAATATAACACCTGAAAAACAAAAACAAAAATAAAGAATATAGTGTTGAAAAACAGCAGCTAGATGATCTACGTGATCTGTAACTAGGCCTCTCCGGATTTAATGCTTTGATTTTTAAAAAATTCCCCAATGTGTATTTATATACAATAAGTTCTTACAAAGTAAAATGCAGATATTTTCAGATTAAGTAATAACTCCAGCTTTTACCCAAAATATGACTTGCTATGAAAATTCTGGTAAGGCTTAGTATGCAAAGGTACAAACAACTTTGATTTTTCTCTTCAAAATGAAGCGTCCTTTTTTTCTCAGATTTTTTAAGACATGACTGCAAAGAGTATTGAGTCTGGGAAAAGCAGCTCACACTAGGAAAAAGGACACTTTGTGTCTATTTGCTGTCGAACCCACACTCCCTGATCAAGTTTGTACATGTTAAGTGAAGGAAACGGAGGACTTTTCAGTATTTAAGGTCTCCAGGTCATTTTCCTCTGGAAATACAGGAAATTGAGGTGAAAATAAACTCCCTACATAGTCCAGGGGTAAATGTAACCGCTTCTCAAACACACTTGAGGATTTCCCACCTTTTTCCGCCTGTTCGTGGAACACACTCCAGCCCGTTCATCCACACCATGTCGTACACAGTCGTACACAGGCTGCACAGCCGTCTCATTCCCAGTCTCTGCATCCCCCACTCCTCCTAATCTCCAAAGCACCTATTATCATTTACAAGTGCCTTCTACAAACGGCTAGCTTTGCGAACTCCATTTGGACATACCTAGGTATAACATTTACCCATATATTCCTGAAGTTAAAACCACTATTGTTCTTCTGTACCCCCCACGGTTTCTTGACCATACATAAGTGATCAATACGCTAGTGGAAGGATTAGATATATCAACTGAATAATTTTTGTGTCTATGAGCAAGAACACTATTACTATATGAGAAATTCTGAGTTCAAAAGCACTTTGAAGGGGGAGCCTGGGTGGCTCAGTCAGTTAAGCACCTGCCTCTTGGTTTCAGCTCAGGTTATAATCTCAGGGTGGCGAGATCGAGCCCTGTGTTGGGCATGGAGCCTGCTTGAGAGTCTCTTTCTTTCCCTCTGCCCCCTCCCCACCTGCACACACATGTGACATTCACACTCTTTGTTTCTCTCTCATAAATAAATAAATAAATACATAAATATCTTAAAAAAAAAAAAAACAACACTTTGAGAAAAAGGCAGAAACAGCCTAATTGTTCATATAGTTGTGTGAAAGTATGTTGTATCATGAAAACAACATTTAGAATAAAGCAGTGAGTAAGGAAGGGAGATGCTGTATAATGCTACAAGTTTAATGATATATTTAATGAAAAACACTCAAAAGAGAAGAAAAGACCTCACAATAATATTTAAAATTACTGGATTCATAGTAGTAATTTTTTCCATTGTTATCAAAACTTTAATATTGAGGTTTATACTACTGTTGTTGTGAAAAAAATAATAAAAATAATAAAAAACATGTTTTGAGTTTCTATGCCAAAGGAACATTAGAAGGACTTTGTTATTACATGAATTTGAGGTCCACATAATTTCCCTTGTTGAAAAGAAAACATTTTATAGCAAATGTTCCTTTCTGGTAGTTCACAGAATAAAAATTGATAGCCCCTCCTATGGGTTTCATCATGGGATTTTTCTTTTAATAAATTACATTCCATGGAGAACGTGTTGTACCAACATGCCTGTGTCTCACTACCAAAGAAAATTTCAAAAGCAAACTGAACCAATTTGTCTCCTGGTGTATATTTATCCCCATTAAGAGCCCAGAGAGTGAAAAAACATGGTAATTATTTTAGAGCTTTCTAAATGCTTTCATGCTTTAAGCTACAGGCTGGATTAGGTCCTTAAAGATCCAATGTAGTAAAAGAAACAAAGCCTGCTATTACCTGAGAAAAAGCCCTAGAACATTTTGTCCTCTGGCTAATGACTGACTTAGACCAGGATGGCAAGACAGTATTCTGGTCTTGTTCCCATGGTGTCCCCAGGGATGGCGGCCTTGTCTGCTCTCAGCTGAACTTTAAAGCTGTGTGTGTGTACGCGCATGTGCACTTAAGAGAGTAAGCTATTCCCAAAAAATAAAAGAAAGTGGGCTATTTTGCCTTTTTTTTTTTTTTTTTTTAGAAAGACCTGGGTAATTCAAAAGCCTTGCCTAAAGCATTGTGTCTAAAATAACACCTCTAGATTTCTACAGTTCAAAATACACAAATCATTCCAAACTCCTTTTCTTTCTTCCATTCTGTAACTACCTAAGTCACAAAAAAATCCCCAATTGAGCAATATAAAATTCTAATTATCTCTCACAGCTCTCTGCTATGTCACATAGTGCCATGCAATTAAACACAGTCACAACTGTGCAGTGGTATTCCTAAAAACATCTCTATCTTCTTGAGTGAACCTCTGACCCTTTTCCTGCCTGGGATGCCAATGTGAGAGTCAGAGTCACAGCAGCCACACTGCAAGTGTGAGGAAATAGCCAAGAAAAATGCAGAAATCTTGGATATAACACTGTTCAGGTGCTGAAATAAAACCAGAAACCACCTACCTTCAGTTTTCTTACTTATATAAGCCCATGTGGTTGAATTTTCCTGTTGTTAGTAGCATTCTTATCTCTTATAACCCATTTATTCCCAAACTCTGTTACCTTGGTCTATTTCTTCATTTGTTTTTCTCTTCATCTGATTTGTTTTTTCTTTGTCTGATTTCTCTTTGTCTGATTCTTTTTCTTATTGTTGGATTCCTGTTCTTAGTCCCACATGTAAAAATAGGTCCACTCTGCAGACATATATATTCTATATTCAGTGTTTACTAGGGTATGTGATCAGAATATGTGTTTGATATACTTCATTAAAAAAAAAGAGTACAGGAGGAGTCAAGATGGAGGAGAAGTAGCAGGCTGAGACTACTTCAGCTAGCAGGAGATAAACTAGATCAGCTTATCTAAAGATTGCAAACACCTAAAAATCCAGCGGGAGATCAAAGAGAAGAAGAACAGCAATTCTAGAAACAGAAAATCAACCACTTTTTGAAAGGGAGGACTGGTGGAGAAGTGAATCCAAAGCAACGGGAAGATAGACCCCGGGGGGAGGGGCCGGCTCCCTGCAAGCAGCAGAGCAACGGAGCACAAAGTCAGGACTTTTAAAAGTCTGTTCTGCTGAGGGACATCGCTCCAGAGGCTAAACCGGGACGAAACCCATGCGGGGTCAGCGTGGCCTCAGGTCCCGCAGGGTCACAGAAGGATCGGGGTTCTGAGTGTCACAGAGATTACAGTTATTAGAACGGGGAAGCTGGTTACAGAGACAGAGCCGAGGAGTGAGCTCTCAGCTCATGGATACCTTGAACCAGTCACAGGCTCGGTGAGCTCGGAGCGTGGCAGGAAGCCAGGGAGATGGGAGTAATTGGGCGCACTGAGGAGTGAGGTCCCGGCTCTCGGCTCCTCTTAGCCAGAGACCAGGAGGACGCCATTTTTATTCCCGTCCTCCAAAACTCTACGGAAAGCGCTCAGGAAACAAAAGCTCCCCAAAGCAAAACTGAGCAGATTTCTCTGCCCAGCCTCTGGTAAGGGTGATGCAATTCTGACTGGGTCAAAGACACTTGAAAATCACTACAACAGGCCCCTTACCCAGAAGATCAACAAGAAATCTAGCGAGGACCAAGTTCACCTACCAAAGAGTGCACTTTCAATACCAAGGAGAGCAGCAGAATTCCAGAGGAGGAGAAAGCGAAGCACGGAACTCATGGCTTTCTCCTCATGATTCTTCAGTCTCGCAGTTAATTTAATTTTTTCTTCTTTTTCAATTTTTTTTCTCTTCTGCTAATTTTTTTTAACTTTTACCCTTTTCTTTTTTAACATTTTTTAACTAGTTTATCTAATATATATATATATATTTTTCTTTTTTATATTTTTTCTTTATTCGTTTTCTTTTTTAATTGTTTCTTTTCTTTTCTTTTCTTTCTGAACCTCTTTTTACCCCTTTCTCCCCCCTCATGATTTGGGATCCCTTCTGATTTGCTTAAAGCATATTCCTGGGGTTGTTGCCATCCTTTTAGTATTTTACTTGCTCCTTCATATACCCTTATCTGGACAAAATGACAAGGCGGAAAAATTCACCGCAAAAAAAAACGAACAAGAGGCAGTACCGAAGGCTAGGGACCTAATCAATACAGACATTGGTAATATGTCAGATCTAGAGTTCAAAATGATGATTCTCAAGGTTCTAGCCGGGCTCGAAAAAGGCATGGAAGATATTAGGGAAACCCTCTCGGTAGATATAAAAGCCCCTTCTGGAGAAATAAAAGAACTAAAACCTAACCAAGTTGAAATCAAAAAAGCTATTAATGAGGTGCAGTCAAAAATGGAGGCTCTCACTGCTAGGATAAATGAGGCAGAAGAAAGAATTAGTGATGTAGAAGTCCAAATGACAGAGAATAAAGAAGCTGAGCAAAAGAGGGACAAACAGCTACTGGACCACGAGGGGAGAATTCGAGAGATAAGTGACACCATAAGACGAAACAACATTAGAATAACTGGGATTCCAGAAGAAGAAGAAAGAGAGAGGAGCAGAAGTTATACTGGAGAGAATTATTGGGGAGAATTTCCCCAATATGGAAAAGGGAACGAGCATCAAAATTCAGGAGGTTCAGAGAATGCCCCTCAAAATCAATAAGAATAAGCCCACACCCTGCACCTAATAGTAAAATTTACAAGCCTAGTGACAACGAGAAAATCCTGAAAGCAGCCCAGGAAAAGAAGTCTGTAACATACAATGGTAAAAATATTAGATTGGCAGCAGACTTATCCACAGAGACCTGGCAGGCCAGAAAGAGCTGGCATGATATATTTAGAGCACTAAACGAGAAACACATGCAGCCAAGAATACTATATCCAGCTAGGCTATCATTGAAAATAGAAGGAGAGATTAAAAGCTTCCAGGACAAACAAAAACTGAAAGAATTTGCAAACACCAAACCAGCTCTACAGGAAATATTGAAAGGGGTCCTCTAAGCAAAGGGAGAGCCTAAAAGTAGTAGATCAGAAAGGAACAGAGACAATATAAAGTAACAGTCACCATACAGGCAATACAATGGCACTAAATTCATATCTCTCAATAGTTACCCTGAATGTTAATGGGCTAAATGCCCCAATCAAAAGACACAGTGTATCAGAATGGATAAAAAACCAAAACCCATTTATATGTTGCCTATTTGAAACTCATTTTAAATCCGAAGACACCTCCAGATTTAAAGTGAGGGGGTGGAAAAGAATTTACCATGCTAATGGACATCAGAAGAAAGCAGGAGTGGCAATCCTTATATCAGATCAATTAGATTTTAAGCCAAAGACTGTAATAAGTTATGAGGAACGACACTATGTCATACTCAAAGGATCTGTCCAACAAGAAGATCTAACCATTTTAAATATCTATGCACCTAACATGGGAGCAGCCAACTATATAAACCAATTAAGAACAAAATCAAAGAAACACATCAACAATAATACAATCATAGTAGGGGACTTTAACAGTCCCCCCACTGAAATGGACAGATCATCCAAGCAAAAGATAAACAAGGAAAAAAGGCCTTAAATGACATACTGGACCAGATGAACATCACAGATATATTCAGAACATTTCATCCCAAAGCAACAGAATACACATTCTTCTCTAGTGCACATGCAACATTATCAGGATTGATCACATCCTCGGTCCTAAATCAGGTCTCAACCGGTATCAAAAGATTGGGATCATTCCCTGCATATTTTCAGACAACAATGCTCTAAAGCTACAACTCAATCACAAGAGGAAGTTTGGAAGTTTGGAAAGAACCCAAATACATGGGTTCTTCTACATGGGTTCTTCAGCATTCTTCTAAAGAATGAATGGGTCAACCAGGAAATTAAAGAAGAATTGAAAAAAATCATGGAAACAAATGATAATGAAAACACGATGGTTCAAAATCTGTGGGACACAACAAAGGTGGTCCTGAGAGAAAAATATATAGTGGTACAAGCTTTTCTCAAGAAACAAGAAAGGTCTCAGATACACAATCTAACCCTAGACCTAAAGGGGCTGGAGAAAGAACAAGAAAAAAAACCCTAAACCCAGCAGGAGAAGAGAAATCATAAAGATCAGAGCAGATATCAATGAAATAGAAAACAAAACAACAACAACAAAAAAAATTGATAGAACAAATCAATGAAACTAGGAGCTGGTTCTTTGAAGAATTAATAAGATTGATAAACCCCTGGCCAGACTTATCAAAAAGAAAAGATAAAGGACCCAAATAAATAAAATCATGAATGAAAGAGGAGAGATCACAACTAACACTAAAGAAATACAAAGAATTATAAGAACATACTATGAGCAACTCTACGCCAACAAATTTGACAGTCTGGAAGAAATGGATGCATTCCTAGAGACATATAAACTACCACAACTGAACCAGGAAGAAATAGAAATCCTGAAAAGACCCATAACCAGTAAGGAGATTGAAACAGTCATCAAAATCTCCAAACAAACAAAAGCCCAGGGCCAGATGGCTTTCTGGGGGAATTCTACCAAACATTTAAAGAAGAACTAATTCCTATTCTGAAACTGTTCTAAAAAATAGAAATGGAAGGAAAACTTCCAAACTCATTTTATGAGGCCAGCATCACCTTGATCCCAAAACCAGACAAGGATCCCGTCAAAAAAGAGAGCTATAGACCAATATCCTTGATGAACACAGATACGAAAATTCTCACCAAAATACTAGCCAATAGGATTCAACAGTACATTAAAAGGATTATTCATCACGACCAAGTGGGATTTATTCCAGGGCTGCAAGGTTGGTTCAACATCCGCAAATCAACCAATGTGATATAACACATTAATAAAAGAAAGAACAAGAACCATATGATACTCTCAATAGATGCTGAAAAAGCATTTGACAAAGTACAGCATACCTTCCTGATCAAAACTCTTCAAAGTGGAGGGATAGAGGGCACATACCTCAATATCATCAAAGCCATCTATGAAAAACCCACCATAAATATCATTCTCAATGGAGAAAAACTGAAAGCTTTTCCGCTAAGGTCAGGAACACTGCAGGGATGTCAATTATCACCACTGCTATTCAAAATAGTACTAGAAGTCCTAGCCTCAGCAATCAGACAACAAAAGGAAATTAAAGGCATCCAAATTGGCAAAGAAGAAGTCAAACTATCACTCTTCGCAGATGATATGATACTATATGTGGAAAACCCAAAGGACTCCACTCCAAAACTGCTAAAATTTGTACAGGAATTCAGTAAAGTATCAGGATATAAAATCAATGCACAGAAATCTGTTGCATTTCTCTACACCAACAACAAGACAGAAGAAAGAGAAATTAAGGAGTCAATCCCATTTACAATTGCATCCCAAACCATAAGATACCTAGGAATAAACCTAACCAAAGAGGCACAGAATCTATACTCAGAAAAGTATAAAGTACTCATGAAAGAATTTGAGGAAGACACAAAGAAATGGAAAAATGTTCCATGCTCCTGGATTGGAAGAATAAATATTGTGAAAATGTCTATGCTACCTAAAGCAATCTACACTTTTAATGCAATTCCTATCAAAGTGCCATCCATTTTCTTCAAAGAAATGGAACAAATAAATCCTAAAATTTATATGGAACCAGAAAAGACCTCGAATAGCCAAAGGAATATTGAAAAAGAAAGCCAAAGTTGGTGGCATCACAATTCCGGACTTCAAGCTCTATTACAAAGCTCTCATCATCAAGACAGCATGGTACTGCCATAAAAACAGACACATAGATCAATGGAACAGAATAGAGAGCCCAGAAATAGACCCTCAAATCTATGGTCAACTAATCTTCAACAAAGCAGGAAAGAATGTCCAATGGAAAAAGGACAGCCTCTTCAATAAATGGTGTTGGGAAAATTGGACAGCCACATGCAGAAAAATGAAATTGGACCATTTCCTTACACCACACACAAAAATAGACTCAAAATGGATGAAGGACCTCAATGTGAGAAAGGAATCCATCAAAATCCTTGAGGAGAACACAGGCAGCAACCTCTTTGACCTCAGCCGCAGCAACGTCTTCCTAGGAACATCGCCAAAGGCAAGGGAAGCAAGGGCAAAAATGAACTATTGGGATTTCATCAAGATCAAAAGCTTTTGCACAGCAAAGGAAACAGTTAACAAAACCAAAAGACAACTGACAGAATGGGAGAAGATATTTGCAAATGACATATCAGATAAAGGGCTAGTGTCCAAAATTTATAAAGAACTTAGCACACTCAACACCCAAAGACCAAATAATCCAATCAAGAAATGGGCAGAGGCCATGAACAGACATTTCTGCAAAGAAGACATCCAGATGGCCAACAGACACATGAATAAGTGCTCCACATCACACGGCATCAGGGAAATACACATCAAAACCACAAAGAGATATCACCTCAAACCAGTCAGAATGGCTAAAATTAACAAGTCAGGAAATGACAGATGCTGGCAAGCATGTGGAGAAAGGGGAACCCTCCTACACTGTTGGTGGGAATGCAAACTGGGGCAACCACTCTGGAAAACAGCATGGAGGTTCCTCAAAATGTTGAAAATAGAACTAACCTATGACCCAGCAATTGCACTACTGGGTATTTACCCTAAAGATACAAATGTAGTGATCCGAAGGAGCACGTGTACCCGAATGTTTATAGCAGCAATGTCTACAATAGCCAAACTATGGAAAGAACCTAGATGTCCATCAACAGATGAATGGATCAAGAAGAGGTGGTATATATACACAATGGAACACTATGGCGCTATCAAAAGAAATAAAATCTTGCCATTTGCGACGATGTGGATGGAACTAAAGGGTATCATGCTTAGCAAAATAAGTCAAGCAGAGAAAGACAACTATCATATGATCTCCCTGATATGAGGAAGTGGAGATGCAACATGGGGGGTTAAGGGGGTAGGAGAAGAATAAATGAAACAAGATGGAATCGGAAGGGAGACCAACCATAAGTGACTCTTAATCTCACAAAGCAAACTGAAGGTTGCTGGAGGGAGGGAGGTTGGGATAAGGGGGATGGGGTTATGGACATTGGGGAGGGTATTTGCTATGGTGAGTGCTGTGAAGTGTGTAAATCTGGCGATTCACAGACCTGTAACCCTGGGGATAAAAAATATATTATATGTTTATAAAAAATAAAAAATTTTTAAAAAGAGAGGACAGATTTTATTATTGAATATATCATATTTAATATATTAAATATATTATATTTAATTATTAATTTTAATTAATTTAATTTAAATTTAATTTTTGGTTTAATTTTTTAAGATGCAGTATATTAAATATATATTTATGATTAAATATCTTTTTATGATTGAATATATTTGGAAAATACTGGATACTTGTTTCCCTTCTAGAGCTTTGTAATACATATAAATACATATAAAACTGCTGCAGCCTTTGAAAACAAAAAGAACAATTATAACAGAGACATTAGAATATCATTCGGATGCATCCTAATCTTACTGAATTGATTTTTCAAGCACTCTCTTTACCTATTTACTGTCCACCTCTCAGAATTAGGGTTCTGAGGACCATATAAGAAACACTGGACTACCTTTATCCATAAATATTTTAATAAGTATTATTTTATCCTTTCTTATTTGCAAATGTCCCATATGTTCTGATAAAGTTTAGAGAAACTTCAAAGAATTCAAATCAATAGCTTTTGTCAACACATACCAATCAAAGGCCGGTGGTAATAAAATTCTCAATTAGTTCTGGCTAGGTACAAATTCCCCGTTTTCTTTACCTAGAACATGCAGCCCCAGATAATGGCACCAATGGTAACCTGCATGTGCATTTCTAGATGGAGAAATTCTTTCCAAACTCCATACTTGAGACACTGTATCTTTTTTTTCCCCCTAAGATTCCATATATTCATTTGACAGACAGAGATCACAAGTAGGCAGAGAGGCAGGCAGGGAGACAGGAGGAAGCAAGCAGGCTCCCCGCTGAGCGGAGAGCCTGATGTGGGGCTTGATCCCAGGACCCCGAGATCATGACCTGAGCCGAGAAAGGCAGAGGCTTTAACCCACTGCGCCACCCATGCACCCCGAGATATTGTATCTTGATTAGTTGTAGTACTGATCTCTCTAAGGCCAACTGCTATGATTCTGTGAAACAGTTCTTGCTAATCTGTGATGTCTTTGGTCTGTCACGTGTTCTTAAGATCTTCTTTACCTTTAATGCCAAACTTGCCTTCCCTTTGGGGATCGTCTATTCTCTCAGCAGAAGCATTTGATATAGCTCCGAGGAACCGTAGGTTGTAATCACCACCCCCAGCATCCTTTTCCAAATTATTCTGTGCCTTGAGCCCAGCTGTAACTATCAGGGTGTGGGTTTTTTCCCTTTTGCTCTCTTCACATTGTCTCAACTCTGAGCCAGAATAATTTAAGCGCTAAAGTCTTGTCGGGTTTTGCAACCATGCACAGCCTTATGAAGTCTAGGCGTTTTGCCAGAAATCTAAACTTTGTTGAACTATGTTAAAAGGTTAAACATTTCACAGAGTTTGGATTCCCCTACCCCCACCGCACTTCCAGACTGCCTTGTTCTTAAATGTCTGTTTTATCAAGAAGTGGAATAACTAATAATGTGCTGGATAGAACATTTTCAACCATCACACTGTAACCATAGTAGTACTCAAACCCCCAACCAAACAAATGTTAATCACACTCCTCTCCTTAATCAAAAAGAGCTGAGGACACAGAACCGATTTAGTCTGTTTTAAAATGAAATGCTAGAAGCTTTCTATAAAACCTAACTGTAAAAATGAAGCTGTTATTAATTGTTTGTAATAATTTCTATATTAGCAAAAAAGCTTTCCTGAAATGAATGTCAATGAACAAAAATAGATTGCAACCTCCCCAGTCTGGAGGGAAAGATAAACACCAGCTCCTAGGCCCCTAGTTTTGAAAACCTCCCTCTACTTAATTCCTGGAACACTGGATGCCTGCTGACCCCTGGACAGGATACTTCTGAGGTTCTCGTGCCCACAGTCAACATGGATACTGAAGGGAAAGGAAATACATTTCTAGAAATTATCTGTGACCCCTCCCAACTCCCCACACCCCACCTGAGAGTAAGTGTAGTAAGTATTCTTGACATCTCTGCTAAACTCTTCCCCAAGTTTGCTAAGTCTCTCCATCCCCACCGCCACCACCCTGTCCCAGCCACCACCCTCTCACCCGGACCCCCACAGTGGTATCCTAACTGGCCTCCCTTTTTCCTCTTGCCTCCAATCTCCCCACAGCGGCCAGGGGTCTCGAGAGCCTTAGAATAAAACCAATCTTCTTATCCTGCCCCCTAGGCCCTTCTTAAACCTCTCCACATCTTAAACTACCTCCTCCTTTCCCACCACATTCCTGACACTCAGGGACCCTCTTTCTTTTATGCAAAATATGCCCAATTTACACCTGTCTCAGGGCCAGGGAGGGGCCTGCTGTCCCCCACCTCCAGGTAGCTGACTCCACCCTGCCTTGAGCTCTCAGCTTAAGTGTCCGCTTTGGACAGCCTTCTCCAACCACACAACCTAAGAACCCTCCTCCCCAGACCCTCAGTTACTCTCTGCCACATCCCCTTTTAAAACACGCTGCATGGCACTTTCCCTATATGGCATTTTTTCTATATGTTGATCAATTTCCTCTCTCCCAATTCCCACCACTTGTCACAAGCGGGAATTTACTAGTTTACTGCGGTATCTCCAGAACCTATAGTAGTAATTGTGACCTAGCAAGTAAAAAATAAATACGGTATTGAATGAGTCCATGAACAGAAGGAACAGAAAAGTGAGCACTAATCGCAGCCCCTGTGATCCAGCCATGGGAAGATGTAACAAGAGTAGCTGGCAGGCACTTTCAGGTAAGGGTGTATCAGGGGTTGGGCATCCTGAGAGATGTTTTGGGTTGTGCTCTGAGCCTTTATGAACTTCACCAGGGAAAGTATAGTTACTGACATAAGCAGAGAGAGCTATGTTTGTATGGAAATGAACTTCTCCAGATGGCTGTTTGTATCTTTGACATATTCAGTATAGTTTTAGCTACTATTTTTCAAGGCAATATCTTAAAAAGAAATTTCCTTAAGTAGAAAATAAATTATTTTTTACTTAATGTATCAAAGTAAATGACTGAGAGTTTCCTGTTGGATAGTCATGACTTTATAAGGAATTCATGAATAACTGTTAAGTAAAGTAACATCGTGTCCTTACTTTTCGACAAGCAGCCAACTTAGATGACTCATATACATAGGTTGAAAATTATATCTGCAATCAAAGATCAGAGCCAAAGTTGGTCACTGGAAAAGTGCTTAACAAATCTTTGGCTTCGAAGTCAGGTTTCATGTGGAGCCAGGATTAACAAGGGAAAGCATGACCAGAATGGAATGTGAGGTTTGAGCACTGGGGAGAAGATGTCTCTGGGGCTGTGAGCTGCTTTTGGTCAGCAGCTCTGGGAGCTAGGCTTGTTTCAACCTTATGCAATTTTGCTCCCATGATCAGTCAATGAGAGAGGAAGAAAACTGGGAGAGGAGCCTGAGTGAGCAAATACACCGAAATTCGTCCTGTGGAGATAAAAGGGAAAGATCATGGTAAGGTCGCTTCTGTGAAAATGCCACTGATGTCACATTTATTGATAAAGGAAAAAGCAAGGAAGCTGACTGTCTCCAATTTCATAAATAACAGAGCTTACAGAATTTTACTCCAGAATTACAGAAATACGCGAAGGGAATAAAAACAGGATACTGAAGAAGTATCTGCGTTCCCATTGTTGACTGCAGCATTATTCCCAATGACATCCCAGAGATGACCACCGTACAGAAACAACCTAACTGTCCATCAGTGGATGAATGGGTAAAGATGTGGTATAAATACACAATGTCATATTACTCCGCCATGAGAAAGAAGGAAATCCACCATTTCTGACAACGTGGATGGACCTTGAGGACAACAGGCTAAGTCAAACAGAGAGATGCAAATACTGCACGATGTTACTTGCATGCGAAACCTAAAAAATTTGAAACTCATAAAAACAGAAAGTACAGTGGTGGTTACCTGGGACGGGGGGGAAGGTGTTGAAGGAATAGGAGAGATGCTATTTAAGGGCACAGATTTGCAACCAGTACACAAATAAACCCTGGAGATCTAATGCAGAGCACGGGGAATACAGATGGCAATGCTGTATTATAATCACTGAACTTGCTAAGAGATCTTAATCTTTTTCACCACAAAAAAAGAAATGATAATTATGCGATATGAGAGAGGTGCTAATGAGTGCTATGATGGCAATCATGTGGCCATACAGAAACACATCAAATCAACATTTTGTACATCTTAAGCTTACACAGTGTTGTATGTCAAATACATTTCCACGAAAACATTTAGAAGTGGTAATAACAGAGCTCACAGGAGGCACCATTTTCTAAGATTCAGCCTTCTCCATAGGCAGACAGAGAACCTGAATCTGATAATATTAGTACCCAGCAGTTTCTCATAAAAATGTTCTTTTACCACTGACCATACAATTGCAATGTACAAAAATACAAGGTAATAATAAGCATCTAGATATTTCCAAAAGCTCACAAGAGGAAGTATATGATACGGAAAAGGATTGCCAGTCCTTATGAAGAATAACATGAAAACAAATTACAGGCCTGCATCAGAGGCTATTACTCTCTTTCATTTGTTGACGGGCCAAGTGCTTGTGCAAGTGCAGTATTGGGCATTGCAGACATAAACACAAATAAAATACACATCCTGAAAACAGATCTCAGGAGAGTGTGGACCACAGGAACCCATATACAAGCAGACAGGGTTGTGGTGTCATGCCAAGGGAGGGACTGTTTGGTAGAACAGAAGAAACAGTTAAGGACCTAAGTCCTTTCTGAAAAGGGGTGAGTAAATACTTCTTTTCCTTCCCACTAATCAGAGTTCAATGGCTGCTGCTAAAGTGGATCTTATTTTATCCCTTTTCTGAACGGGTTTTTTTGGTTTTTTTTTTTTTTATATTCCTTTTTAAAATTAATTTATTTTTATTTTTTATAAACATATAATGTATTTTTATCCCCGGAGGTACAGGTCTGTGAATCGCCAGGTTTACACACTTCACAGCACTCACCATAGCACATACCCTCCCCAATGTCTGTAACCCCATCCCTCTCTCCTGATACTCCTCCCCCCAGCAACACTTAGTTTGTTTTGTGAGATTAAGAGTCACTTATGGTTTGTCTCCCTCCCAATCCCATCTTGGTTTTGTTTTTTAATTTAAATTCAATTGGGACGCCTGGGTGGCTCAGTTGGTTAAGCAGCTGCCTTCGGCTCAGGTCATGATCCCAGCGTCCTGGGATCGAGTCCCACATCGGGCTCCTTGCTCCGCAGGGAGCCTGCTTCTCCCTCTGACTCTGCCTTCCACTCTGTCTGCCTGTGCTCACGTTCGCTCGCGCTCTCTCTCTGACAAATAAATAAAATCTTAAAAAAAAAAAAAACCAACTTTAATTTAAATTCAATTAATTAACATATAAATTATTATTGGTTTCAGAGGCAGAGGCCAGGGATTCATTAGTCTTATATAACACCCAGTGCTCACTACATCACTTACCCTCCTTAATGTCCATCATGCAGTTACCCCAACCCTCCACCCTCTTCCATCCAGCAACCCTCAGTGTGTAACCTATGATTCCTTATGGTTTGTCCCCCTCTGTGATTTCATATTGTTTTATTTTCTGAACAGGTATTTTAATCTATAAAAATAAAGAAAGAATCTTCCAAATAGGGTTTCAAAATAGTATCTAAGCAATGTTCTCTCTCAATTCTCCATCCTCATGGTCTCCACAACACCATTCCCCCAAATAAGATGGTTTCCCTCAGTTACCAGTATTGCTATACTCACAGGTAGCCCCTGCCCACCAACTTGGATGCATTTTTGCTGCATCTGAATCTGTTTCCTGGACATATGCTCCTTTTTTAAAGTTTAAAATTTCTGTTAATTTCTTTGCCAGCATTATAGCACCCTTTTTTTCACATGGATACACTCATTCATTCATTCATCACAAACGTTTGCTGCATACATCCACTTTGGGCAAGCTACTGAGCCAAGCAATAGGAAGAGAAAGACGAGCAAGGCCCCACTGACCCCATCTTGGGGTGTGGATGTCCTAGTGAGTACAAGTAAACAGGGAGTCCTGGGAATGCACTAAAAGCTATGACAGTGGATAAGTACTAGGAACTATGAGGGCACATTACTGGACAAGGTCTTGAGGAGTCAGGAAAGCTTTCAAGGGAAACAACATCAACACTGAAACATAAAGGATGAAAAGAAATTATCCAAGTAAAGAACACAGAGAAGAATTCTAATCAGGACTTAGACGTATTTTCAAAACCCTAGAGATGAGAGACACATTCCAGAAATTACAAGTGTGTGACTATGTGTATTGGTGGGAGGTCGTGGGCGAGTAGTGGTGGAGGTGTGATGGAGGGTAGAAGATAGGGATGGTGCTCAGGTTTCTAGAGATGTAAGCAGGACAGAAGTTGTAAAGGACCTCATGAGCCATATTAAATATTTTGAATTTTATTCTGACAGCAGTTAAGAGACTTTGGAGGTTTTTCAACAGGGGAACCATGAAAATAGACTTCTGTTTTAGAACACTGACTACAAACTAGAAGTAAATCATAGGAAAATATGAATTATAGGAGCCCACAGATAAGCGGAAAGTGCTCAGAGCAGCGGGGCCAGAGGCCAAGGGAGGGACAGTTTGGCAGGAAGGAAAAAAATAAAACATGTTGAATACTGATGTTAAATCTGCGTGGGAGCCTGAAGACACAGAAGGGAGGAGACCATCAGTAAAGCAGTTCTTGAGGACATCAGGGATGTGGTACTGAGCACAGACTGAGGAAGCAGACTTGGAGGACAAACACATCTTCCACTGAAACAGGAGGAAAGACAAATGGTGGATGTGGATATAGAACAAATTTTAAATCTGCTGGCAGGAATTGAAAAAATTCTCTTCTCGCTTCTGTCTTTTCTGCGATCTGCTGGCAAGACGTGTTGCCAAGAGTGACAGGAGACGAGGTAGGGTAAAGAGTCTGAGAAGAGCGGGGAACCTGAAGTAGCCATACTGGAAAATGGCACAGAGAGAGAACTGAATGCACATAGAAGTATCTCTGGGTAATTCTGAGTGTTTGGCTGAGATTGAAACCATACATTTCTAGTGGCATGAATCTGGACAATTGTGTGAATGCTCCAGACAGAGCTTAACAAGTACAGGCACCTAATGAGTAGACATTTCGAATGGTTTAGCTCTAAGGTTTTGCTGGGGGGTGGGGTATGGAGGAAGAATAAAAGGGTACATGAGTAAGGATGAGAAGGATACTGACAAGAGGATCGTGTGAAGGAATAAAGCATGGAGGCAAAGCTGAAAAAGAACTCAATCATTATGGGGAAGACCAATGGATGTAACAAATGGGGCAAGGAACTCGATGTCTTTGTGAAGTAAAAGGTCAAGTGTGCAGGAGAGACTGAAGGAAACTGAAGTGGAAGAGTGGCCCTTGTGAATTTAAATATTCAGAGATGGGAAAGATGTTCCAGGAGAGGACGAGATCCAGTGGTAAAGTTGAGAGTAAGCTGCTGAAGAGGTGTGGAGAATGTAAGGGCCTACTTAATCAGAGGGAGTCATTTTGTTGTTTATGCAGTAAACTTACATTGACCCTGCTCCTCCCAGAGGAACTAACTTGCAAAGCCCAGATACAAGGGCGGGTAGAGACATCCAATCAGTGGGGCATGTATATATCTACTAAGGTGAATTGTAATTCAGTTGGCCGCCTGTGTGTGACCTAACATGACTATGCAGTTTTCTCTGTGTATTGTAATTTCACTGGCCACCTGTGTGTAGCCAGGCTCTACCACATGGCCTCTACTCTATAAAAGTTAGTCTGTGAAGCAAGGAGGGGTCACCTCTTTGCAAGAGACGGCCCTGACCAGTCAGTTTGATCCTTGATGCTTGGCACCAAATAAAGCTTTGCTTGACCTTCGCTTTGTATCAGTCTCACTCCTTTGATTACGGACCCTAACAGAGAAGCCCTTGGGAGTGAGACTGCTGAGGAAGTTGGAGGCAAAGTGTTGTGGATCACCTATGTAGACTTGCCAGGGCAGTACAACTCAAGAGTGGAAAGAAAAACTAGTAGTGGCGGCTCATGTCTTGAGTAAACAAGGGCATATGTCTTTGTTGGAGAAGTGTCTGTTCATATCTTCTGCCCATTTCTTTATATGATTGTCTGTTTTGTGTGTGTTGAGTTTGAGGAGTTCTTTATAGATCCTGGATATCAACCTTTTGTCTGTACTGTCATTTGCAAATATCTTCTCCCATTACGTGGGTTGCCTCTTTGTTTTGTTGACTGTTTCCTTTGCTATACAGAAGCTTTTGATCTTGATGAAGTCCAAAAAGCTCATCTTCACTTTTGTTTCCGATGCCTTTGGAGACATATCTTGAAAGAAGTTGCTGTGGCTGATAGCAAAGAGGTTACTGCCTATGTTCTTCTCTATGGTTCTGATGGATTCCTGTCTCACAGTGAGGTCTTTTATCCATTTTGAGTTTATCTTTGTGTACGGTGTAAGAGAATGGTCAAGTTTCATTCTTCTACATACAGTTGTCCAGTTTTCCCAGCGCTATTTATTGAAGAGACTGTCTTTTTTCCACTGCGTATTTTTTCCTGTTTTGTCGAAGATTATTTGACCATAGAGTTGAGGGTCCATATCTGGGCTCTTTACTCTATTCCACTGGTCTATGTGTCTGTTTTTATGCCAGCACCATGCTGCCTTGGTGATCACAGCTTTGTAGTAAAGCTTGAAATCAAGTAACGTGATGCCCCCAGTTTCGTTTTTGTTTTTCAACATTTCCTTAGTGATTCGGGGTCTCTTCTGATTCCATACAAATTTTTGGATTATTTGCTCCAGCTCTTTGAAAAATACTTGTGGAATTTTTATCAGAATGGCATTAAAAGTATAGATTGCTCTAGGCAGTATAGACATTTTAACAATGTTTATTCTTCCGATCCAAGAGCATGGAATGGTCTTCCATCTTTTTGTGTCTTCTTCAATTTCTTTCATGAGTGTTCTGTAGTTCCTCGAGTACAGATCCTTTACCTCTTTGGTTAGGTTTATTCCCAGGTATCTTATGGTTCTTGGTGCCTTAGTAAATGGAATCGATTCTCTAATTTCCCTTTCTGTATTTTCATTGTTAGTGTATAAGAAAGCCACTGATTTCTGTACATTGACTTATATCCTGTCACGTTGCTGAATTGTTGTATGAGTTCTAGTAGTTTGGGGTGGAGTCTTTTGGGTTTTCCATATAAAGAATCATGTCATCTGCGAAGAGAGAGAGTTTGACTTGTTCATTGCCAATTTGGATACCTTTTATTTCTCTTTGTTGTCTGATTGCTGTTGCTAGGATTTCTAATACTATGTTGAACAAGAGTGGTGAGAGTGGGCATCCTTGTCGTGTTCCTGATCTCAACGGGAAGGCTGCAAGCTTTTTCCCATTGAGGATGATATTTGCTGTGGGTCTTTCATAGATAGATTTATGAAGTTCAGGAATGTTCCCTCTATCCCTATACTTTGAAGCGTTTTAATCAGGAATGGATGCTGGATTTTGTCAAATGCTTTTTCTGCATCAATTCAGAGGACCGTGTGGTTCTTCTCTCTTCTCTTATTAATTTGTTCTATCACATTGATTGATTTGTGAATGTTGAACCATCCTTGTAGCCCAGGAATGAATCCCACCTGGTCATGGTGGATAATCTTTTTAATGTGCTGTTGGATCCTGTTTGCTAGGATCTTGTTGAGAATCTTAGCATCCATATTCATCAATGATATTGGTCTGAAATTCTCCTTTTTGGTAGGGTCTTTGCCTGGTTTGGGGATCAAGGTAATGCTGGCTTCATAGAAAGAGTCTGGAAATTTTCCTTCTGCTTCAATTTTTTGGAACAGCTTCAGGAGAATAGGTGTTATTTCTTCTTTGAAAGTTTGGGAGAATTCCCCAGGGAATCCATCAGGTCCCGGGCTTTTGTTTTTTGGGAGGTTTTTGATCACTGCTTCAATCTCATTACTAGATATTGGTATATTCAGGTTGTCAATTTCTTCCTGGTTCAATTTTGGGAGTTTATAGTTTTCCAGGAATGCATCCATTTCATCTAGGTTGCTTAGCTTATTGGCATATAACTGTTGATAATAACTTCTGATGATTGTTTCTACTTCCTTGGTGTTAGTTGTGATCTCTCCCTTTTCATTCATAATTTTATGAATTTGGGATTTCTCTCTTTTCTTTTGGATTACTGTGGCCAATGGTTTATTGATCTCATTGATTCTTTCAAAAAACCAGCTTCTAATTTCATTGATACGTTCTACCGTATCTCTGGTTTCTACCTCATTGATCTCAGCTCTAATCTTGATTATTTCCCTTCTTATGTGTGGAGTTGGTTTGATTTGTTGTTGATTCTCCAGTTCTTTAAGGTGTAGAGATAGCTGGTGTATTCTGGATTTTTCATTTTTTCGAGGGATGCTTGGATGGCTATGTATTTCCCCCTTAGGACCGCCTTTGCTGTATCCCATAAGTTTGGGACTGAAGTGTCTTCATTCTCATTGGTTTCCATGAATTGTTTCAGTTCTTCTTTGATCTCCTGGTTGATCAAAGCATTCTTAAGCCAGGTGGTGTTTAGCTTCCAGGTGTTTGAGTTCCTTCCGAACTTTGTGATTGAGCTCTAGTTTCAAAGCATTGTGATATGAAAATGTGCAGGGAATATTCTCAGTCTTTTGGTATTGGTTGAATTCTGATTTGTGACCCAGTATGTGGTCTATTCTGGAGAAGGTTCCATGTGCACTTGAGAAGAATGAGTATTCTGTTGTTTTAGGGTGGAATGTTCTGTATATATCGATAAGGTCCATCTGGTCCAATGTGTCATTCAATGCTCTTATTTCTTTATCAATTTTCTGCTTCAATGATCTATCTATTTCTGAGAGAGTCATGTTAAGATCTCCTACTATTATTGTATTCATATCAATATGACTCTTTATCTTGATTAACAGTTTTCTTATGTAATTGGCTGCTCCCATATTGGGGGCATAGATATTTACAATTGTTAGATCATCTTGGTGGATAGTCCCTTTAAGAATGATGTAGTGTCCTTCTGTATCTCTGACTACAGTCTTTAGTTTAAAATCTAATTAGTCTGATATGAGAATCGCTACCCCAGCCTTCTTTTGAGGCCCATTGGCATGAAAGATGCTTCTCCATCCCTTCACTTTCAGTCAGGTGTATCTTTAGGTTCAAAATGGGTCTCTTGTAGACAACATATGGATGGGTCCTGTCGTTTTATCCAATCTGCAACCCCATGCCATTTTATGGGTGCATTTAGGCCATTCACATTGAGAGTGATTATTGATAGATACGTTTTTATTGATAACGTGTTACCTTTGAAGTCTTTCTTTCTGTAGATTGTCTCTATATTTCTGTTCCATGCTATTCTTAGGATTTCTCCTCTTTTATAGAACCCCCCTTAATATTTCCTGCAGTGTCGGCTTGGTGGTTGCATAGTCTTTTAAGCCTTGTTGGTCTTGGAAACTCTTTATCTCTCCATCCATTTTGAATGTCAGTCTTGCTGGATAAAGTATTCTTGACTGCAAGTTCTTCTCATTCAGTGCCCTGAATATATCTTGCCAGCCCTTTCTGGCTTGCCAGGTCTCTGTGGACAGCTCTGACGTTATTCTGATGGGCTTTGTAAGTAAGGAGCCTCTTTGTCCTAGTGGCTTTCAAGAGATTATATCTACAATTATGATTCCTCAATTTGACTATCAGGTGTCTTGATGTTTTTCTAGAATCTATAATCTTGTGTGGAGACCGTTCGGCCTCTAGTACATTAACGCTGGTTCCATTCGCAAGATTCTAGTACACTAACGCTGGCTCCATTTGCAAGATTGGGAAAATTTTCATGAAGAACTAGTTCTACTATATCTTCTAGACTTCTTTCTTTCTCCTCCCCTTCAGGGATTCCAATAATTCTGACGATGGAACATTTCATGGCATCATTTATTTCCCTGATTCTGTTTTCATGGCTTCTAAGCTGTTTGTTCCAGGCTTCCTCCTGATCCTTCCTCTCTATCTGTTTGTCCTCCAGATCACTAATTCTATCTTCTGTCTCAGTTACTCTATCTCTGAGAGAATTTAGATTAGATTGGAACTCATTGAGAGCATTGTGAAGCTCATCCCTGGTAGCTTTCAGCTCTTCCCCACATTGGAAACATGATCTCTGGTCGTTTTCAGTTCAGCCCCAATCAATTCCGTTTGGTCATCCACAACTTGCTCCAACCTAGCTATCGCTTGGATAATTGTTAGCCTGAATTCTCTTTCCGACATATTGTCTATGTTGATAGCCATTAGCTCTGTAGCAGAAGGCCCATCCTCTGTATTTTTCTTCTGTTGGGCATTCCTCCTCCTAGTCATTTTGATGGGGGATGGCTGAAAGGATGTAGCTGGGTGTGTCGACCATGGTGCAGTCAAGGTGCACCCTGGAATGCTTCTGAGCCATCAGGGTTCCCCACCCAAATGAGAGAAAAAAGAAAATGAAAAGAAAAAAGAGAGAGAGAGAGAGAGAGAGAGAGACAGAAAAGAAAGGTAAGATTAAAAAAGAAGGTTCAACCCAAATGGGCCCCAAGGTAAGATTTATGAAGTATACAAACAAAAACAAATAAAAAGACTGATAAAAGTATATGACAAGAGAAAAAAATATATATAATATATATATGCAAATATATATATATGCATATATATGTAAATAAAGGAAGAACCTCGTCAAAAAGAACCCCAAGTGTAAGATTTATATACTATCAGGACAATCACAAAAACACAGAAACACTGGTGGAAGAAAAAGATGGGAGAGTGGTTATAAATTCTCAGTGTGGACATGTAAGGTTGTTTTGATTCTTCCTGGATGTATCTTGATATCTTTGTTAAAGGACTCAACTTTCCTAAGATAAAGGGGGATTAAAAATTGGTTTACCTATAGGGGTAGCATTGATTGGGGAAAGGGGATTACCTTGAAGTTTAACTCTATATGAATATTAGAAAAATTAAAAAAGGAATAAACTAGACTAAACTAGACTAAAATTTTTTTAAAAAATAAATTTAAAAAATAGAAACGCAAAAGGAAAACACAGGTGTATGTATCAAAAAGTTCAGGTTGGAAGGTTATTATGGAATTTGATGTACTGGACATCTCACTGTGATGGTAAAATAGGTTAAAAAATTATCTATATAATAATAAAAAATTATCTATATTAAAAAGAAAATGAGCCAGAATAGTGGGAACAAATTAAAAATAAAAGTTGTCCTATGAAGTAGTGGTGGTTGTTCTCTTGTGGTCTCCCCCCCCCCCACCCCGTTGGCTTTCTGGGGGAGGGGCCTGCCACGTGGGTTGGTTTTCAGTCAATGATGTTCCCTGAGTTAAGTCCTCCCGCCCCCCTCAAGGCGGTGGGCTCTGAGGAAACTGGTTTTTTCAGGCTTTTGTTTTCTGGAGGTTTTTATGTTTGTTCACTTTTGTTTTTCTCTCTCACCTTGACCACTTTTGATGGTTTTTGTAGGTTTAGAGGAAAGCAAACTGCACCCTGACATCCCTCTCAGAGAGAAGCCTCAGTCTGGCTGCAAAGCCCAAATAAAAACCCCCTTGGCCACTGGCAGAGCAGGTTCTGAGTCGCGGTCCCCGGGGACTCAGAATTTTTTGCCTGTACCCAAAACCACTGCAGAGGTGGCTGTCTGGGCAGCTCCAGACTGCCAGAGAGGTTCCAAGCAGCGATCGCACACTGAGATTTTCCAGCTGGCCCAGGCTGGGAGTGCCTGGTCTTTCCGGGTCTGAGAGCACCAGGCTGGCGCCTGTGCACACCTCTCTCAGGGGAGAGAGGCACGGCATGGCAGGGCACTTGCGTGGGGACTGCAAAAAGGCTGTGCTTCTGTTGGCTGGCGAGGCTCCCAGCCCCTGATGGGAGCCAGCCCCACGCGCTCTCAAACGCGCTGGTGGCTCTGGGACCAAGACCTGGTTTCTCTGCCGCACTCTCTCTGGCTCTGTGGCAGGGGTGGTTGTCCTGGGTCTGGGGACTTAAGCCCCGACCCTAACATCCCGATTCCCGCAATTTCCCCCCTGTGATCCTTTGCTCTTTTTGAGTGCTTTCTACCAGACTCCCGAGTTAATGCTGGTCCCCAGATACAGGACACTCTTGTATTGTGATATTACTTTCCAATGGGTTGCCTCTCGTGGCTCCCTCCCCCTTTTGTTTATCTTCTGCTATCAGTCCGATTTTCCCACTCCGCTTTACCTGTCCACTGGTGTCTTCTGCTCCGGCAGAGATCCAGACATGTATAATTCTGATCTCAGGCTGATTTCATGGGTGATCAGAGTTCTTTGGAAGGTAATCAGCTCACTTTAGGGTACAGGTTGAAAGGGCACCTCCTCCTACTTCCCCGCCATCTTTTCTCCCCAAGACTCTTTTTTCTTATTGTGTTTACCAAGTGTCAGACTTTGTTTAGAAATTTGCTGCATGTGTGAACCATCGCTTTGCATGCAGGTTTTTTCTATTTGGTTTTATTTTAGTACATTTCATGTTAAACTGCTTATTGTTTCACATTTGCGTTTTTATTCTTATCATCTAAAAACATTCACTTATTTAGCCACGGTAACACTAATTTCCATATTTTACCTTTTCTTTATATCTTCAGTGTGTTTAAATAATAACCAGTTGAGAAGTGAAGTACTTGATTTGATTATTTACTTCTGTGTAACTCAATAAGGAATGAGTGAGGCATTAGTGAATTTAATTTTTTCCATTGAAGGTTTTTTTTTTCTTTTGTAAAATATATGTGCCATCATTTCTTTAAACTAGCACATCTTAGCCCTATTCATGAAATTTCATTGAAAAAACTATTTTGAAAATCAACAGTAGCTAAAATAGAACTTCCTCCTGGAATAGGGAACAACAAAGTAATCTCTCTTCCCAAATGTGAATGAAAAGAAATTATTTTTCTGTGATAGTAACCTATACAAATTTCATAGACTTTTCCTTTTTCCAAGAATGCTAGAACTACAGTGATTTTAGCAGCACATTTCCTTGAATTTATTTTTCAGAAGTCCATTATTTTTAAAAACATATGGCAATACACCAAATTTAAATATTCGGCAATAGAATGCACAATACAGATTTCAATAATCGCTACAACACCACAAGTGTTATAAAATTTATTAGTTTTACTAATGAGTTCACCCTTACCCATGGTAGTTATTTGACTGAAGGATGCTACATGCTACAATTTCCAAACTCATCAGAAGTTTATTTGATCCTTTTTTTCTACCCTACCTTTTTTATTCTTCTTATCTTGAAATGACACATTCCTTTTCTATTAATAGATATGTGGGATTCAGGAGTAATTTTTTGTTTTTTCTGTTTGCATTATAAAATGAAAATGAACACGTGCTCCTCCCTGAGTGTGGTTTCTGATGTAATAATGCCACAATTCCTGGTCATGTTGGTATTCTTACCTCTGCAAGCATAATTTGAAGTCACCAATCTCAGGCACACCTCGTGTCATGTGGGTATAAGGAATAAAAAGGAAAATTTTTAGCACTCATAAATGGTCTGCCTTTGAGTACCACATCAAGTACAAGTACAAGGAGAAATGCAAAATTATTGTAGTATAGTTTCTCATTCCACTGGAGCTTCTCCTTTGGCTAACTCATTTCCACTTGAAGTGCTTCAACACTTTTCCCAATCTAATCACTGAATATATATTTATTTTTAATGAATTGCCCTGAGTCTTTTATTTATAATGCAAGATGTACAAACATTTTGACATCTTAAAATAGAATATAATTAACTAAGGTATGCATATAGTTTTTATAATAAAAGACTATGTAGACTGTGACAGTCTATGAAAAACAAATGTTATCCTATTTTTAAGTCTAGAAAATGTTTTGTCATATTCAGTATAAAACAGATGAAATATAGTGTTGTAACCAAAAGAATATCTATTACATAGCCTCCTACTTCTGAAAATTTTTACTCTAAACTCAAATGAATAAATACCCCATGGGGAAAAATGTCTCTCATCTACAATTAATTTCTTGATTAGATCTACACTTGTTTAGATCTACTATGTTTGCTGACTTCCCTCCCACAATGTTAATATAAGTTTCTTAAGATTTCAGAGGAGCTATACTATCTAGGAACTGGAACCAGTTTTTAAAAATTTGCATAATACACGTGTCCAGTCAGTTGAACTGCTGACTTAACTCCATCTTCTAAAGATAGAGTAAAGCTCTGCACAAATGTGGAAAGGTCAAGTTATGCTAATGAGAACCATTTAGTGAGCTGCTTGACACTCATTGGACATGATAATCAAATCGCAGTATAGGCAGTAAACTCCAATGTAGAGTATGGCTTTTAAATCCATGAAATGTGCAAGAAATTTTCCCAGACCACTGCATTCAGCTTGAAGATATGTGAAATCAAAGATGTGTGACTCTGAGGCAGCCCCAGGGAGGACAGAGGGAAAGGGACAGCTGTGCTCCTCAACAATGACCCTGCTTATGATAGGGACAAAGAAACAGCACACATAAGAAAGTAGCCATCTGTGAAGATTTGGCCATAGGGTTGACATGAGGGAAGGGAAGAGCCAAGGAGTTGTAAAAGGGCAGGAAGGAATTAAATTTCAACAATGAACAGAGATGATATTTCAGAGAAGGAAAGGTATTTACTATTGCCAAAAAGCTACCTGTATGGGGAAGGGGGTGTGAAAAGGGTCAGGGAGGGACTTTTTCCTTATATTAAAGATAGCTCAGTATTGCAACATTAATTAGGAACCTGACTTCACTGTTCTATGGTGTTATTTGATAGTCTAAATTAAATTTGAAAAATGACAACAAGTAAGTAAATAAATAATTCTGGCCAAACCTTCATATTAATTTTACAACCTCCAGAAATCTATTGGCATGGACCCCAAAGCCAGAGGATCCCAAACACATTATCTACTGTTCTCAGAACCCTCCTAAAAAAGGTGCCTATTTAGAATAAATTAACTTTCTCCTCAGGCCCAGCTTGTGAACTTCCTCTCCCTTCCCACCATCCTCCCCACCTCCACCCTCTCTCTCTCTCTTATATATCTATATATGTGTGTATGTTAAAAATCTCTCTTGTACAGTTACATCCCAATACTACTTACATATGCTAGATGAATACAGCTAATAATAAAAAATAAAATTTAGCATAACAAAGGAAACAGACAATAAAACTGAAAGGCAACCTGTCAGAGGAAATATTTGCAAATGTCTTACCAAATAAAGGGCTAGTATCAAACTCAATGCCCCCCAAACAAAAAATCCAGTCAAGAAATGGGCAGAAGACATCAACAGATATTTCTGCAAGGAAGACATACAAACAGCTAACAGACACATTAAAAAAAATGCTTCACATCACACGGCATCAGGGAAATACACATCAAAACCACAGTGAGAAACCACCTCACACCAGTCAGAATGGCTAAAATTAGCAACTAGGAAACAACAGATGATAAGGGTGGAGAAAGAGGGACCCTCTTATGCAGTTGGTGAATATGCAAACTGGTGCAGCCACTCTGGAAAACAGTATGGAGGTTCCTCAAAAAGTTAAAAATAGAACTACCCTATGACCCTATGACCCAGCAATTGCATTATTAGGTAATTATCCAAAGGATACAAACATAGCGATTTGAAGGGGCACCTACACTTAATGTCCACAACACTGTACACAACTGTAAACAATGTACACAACAATGTCCACAACAGCCAAACTATGGAAAGAGTGCAGATGTCCATCAACAGATGAATGGATAAAGAAGATGTGATACATATATATATGATGCTACTCAGCCATCAAAAAGAATGAAATCTTGCCATTTCCAATGTAAGCAAAATAAATCAGTCAGAGAAAGACAAATACCATATGGTTTCACTCATATGTGGAATTTAAGAAACAAAACAGATGAACATGGGGAAGGGAAGGAAAAATAAAATAATAAAATAAAATAAGGTGAGAACAGAGAGGGAGGCAAACCATAAAAGGCCCTGAACTACAGAGAACAAAGTGAGGGTTGCTGGAGGGGAGATGGGTAGAAGGATGGGGTAACTGAGTGATGGGCATTAAGGAGGGCATTTGAAATAGTGAGCACTGGATGTTATATGCAACTGATGAATCACTAAATTCTACCTCTGAAACTAATACAGTATGTGTTACTTAAGTTGAATTCAAATAGAAAAAAAATACTTGGGGTACCTGGGTGGATGAGTTGGTTATGCATCTGCCTTCGGCTCGCGTCATGATCCCAGGGTCCTGGGATGGAGTCCCACACTGGGCTCCCTGCTTAGCAAGGAGCCTGCTTCTCCCTCACCTTCTGCTGTGCCCCCTGATTGTGCTTACTCAGTCTCTCTCTTTCTCTGTCAAATAAATAAAATCTTTAAAAATAAATAAATAGCACTGGGTGTTGTGCATAAATAATGAATTTTGGAACACTGAAAAAAAAACAAATATAAAAAATCTAAAATTTAAAAGAATAAGTAAATAAATGAATAAAATACTTCAGTGAGAAGCAAAAATGAAGCAAAATCCCATATCCAGATAATAAATGCTGCCATATAGTATTTGCAAGTGTGATCAAACAGCACACAGAGGAAGCTGGGCATTTTGATATTAGCAGAAATTGTGAGATGTAGAGAACATTGTCATCTTAGACTGTGAGAAACATATTTAGAGGTTAATAGGGAGCACTCAGTAAGGAGATGAACTTACAGAATGTGCTGTGAGACAAGGAAGCTTTCTTAATTAGCAAATATTTCTGTTTTTAGATTATTTGTGCCAGCCTTTTGCAAAGGATGTTTCAATAATGGTTCAATGATGCTCTGGATTAAAAAAAAAAAAAAAAAAAAAAGTTAATAATTAAAAGAATGTGTGGGAATGTGACATGTTAAATTCCCCTCTTGGAGATTCACAATATATCTGAGCAAAAGAAAGGTTATGTAATATTTACAGCTTTTGAAAACCTGTTTAAAATAGTTTCACTTACCTAATCCTAATCACTTCCTGTTTTAACCCTAATCACTTCCTGTGACAACACTTCTGTTCTGTAACATACAATTTTTTTTAAATGCATATACTTTTCCATCTGCTATTTCTATCTTTTTATCTATTTTTATATCTGCTTATCTGTTCTTTTCTGAGACATTCTGAGCATTTTAATTATGAGAGATTCAAATCAAGTTTTAATAAATCTCAGAGTAAAATCCTTTCAGACATTACTCTTCTTCTTCTTCAAAATATTTTAGCTCTTCTTTACCTGTTTAGTTTTCTAAATTAATGTGAGAACTTCTTTCAAGTTAAAATATCCCTTTGAGGTTTTGTTTTGCTTTGTTTTTTTAAGATTTCATTTATTTAGTTGAGAGAGAGAGAGAATGAGTGGGGGGAGGGGAAGACCGAGAGGGAGAAGCAGACGCCTCTCTGAGCAGGGAGCCCAACTTGGGGTGTCATCCCAGGACCCCAAAATCATGACCTGGGCCAAAGGCAGATGCTTAGCCAGCTGGGCCACCCAGACGCCCTAATCCCTTTGAGTTTCTAATTAGAATCCAATAATAATTTTTTAAATTCATTAATACTTTAGCAGAGAAGAACTAATAAATTTATTTGAATATTTGAACTTGCTCTTTAAGAACAGATCATGTCTTCATTTGTTCAAGTTTTCATTAATGGAAGGAAAAATTACTCACAAATGTTTAAAATTTTCTTTATACATGATTCATTTTATTTTTTTTGTTGTTGATATTTTAGTGAGATATTTAGTCTCATATAATAGAGTACTTATAGGGATTTAGAGAAAATTATTGATTTTTTTCCCTCACACTTGACAATTGGAATTTTTTAAATGATTTTCTAGATTAATTTATGTTATATAAGAATAATTTTAGATAATTTTGTGCTTTATTATCCTTTTTATTGACAGAACTTTATCTGCTTTGTATCTTGTATTGTTCTGAAATGCAACTGTCAGTAATAACAAGAGACATCCTTATTCCATTTTTTTGGTGTTAAAGGGAACGATTCGAGTTTATAACAATTAAATAAAATGTTCACAATAGGCCCTATATTGTTAAAGAATTGTCTTTTAAGTCCTATATCACATACAGTTTTATATAGAAAGAGGGGTTTTTATTTTATCCTGGTTTTTCAAAATCTATTTCAGTGGTCACTTAGTTTAACATTATTAACCTTTTGTAAGAATTATGTTAACATAATAAATAAACATCCTTACATTCCTTGCTATCACTAATTAATTACATTTGATTTTTGTGAAATACATCAAAATATATGCCTTGCCATTATTTAATAGTTTTTTCATATACATTCCTAACAAATTGCTCTGGGGTATTCTTTGACTATAGAGAGAGTGGACATGGAACTCTTTTTCCATTTTTTTATAGCAAGGATATTGTCCATCACCTTATATGCTACAAAGCAATTTATTATTTTAATATATAATGTAAAAAATATAAACTCCTTAAAATATTCCAAATTAATCACAAAAATATGTAATCAAAAGACATACAAGAAATTAGTAAGTTAAAGTAAGTTATATATTTGATTCCATAATTGTTTATCTGTTAAAACTATTTTTTTTAAGATTTTATTTATTTATTTGACACAGATCACATGTACGCAGAGACAAAGAGAGATTGGAGGAAGCATGCTCCCTGCTGAGCAGAGAGCCCGATATGGGGCTCGATCCCAAGACCCTGAGACCACGACCTGAGCCAAAGGCAGAGGCTTTAACCCACTGAACCACCCAGGTGCCCCTAAAACTTCCTTTTTAAATGTATGTTTAAAATTTCTTTTTGTGTGTCAATTTGGTAAAATATAGATCCCCCTTAAAAACGGATTCATCTATTTTCTTTCATATGTCAAAAAGAAGAATGCAAAGCATATATTGTTTAAAAGGGAGTGGCTGGAATCAAGTAAATTTGGGAAATATTGGACCAAATAAAGCTTAATAGATTTGCTTACTACAGAACTTCTTAGAATTCTCTAAGATAGTCCTTTGAATCTTTCAATGAGAGAGACACACAGGAAACTGGCAGTGGGTCCCAAACTTACTTAATAAGGAACTATTTTACCCTGAGCTTCTTGCAGATGGAATAAACTTTGAAGAATGCCAATTTACATCACACTCATCAAGGAGAAACAAATAAGTAGGTGGGTAGATATACACATAAAGTATTACAGAGAAATTTTTGAATAATGGTTTATAACTTGTCTATGTTTTATCAACGTTTTAA
Source organism: Mustela nivalis (assembly GCF_964662115.1). Classification (NCBI taxonomy): domain Eukaryota; kingdom Metazoa; phylum Chordata; class Mammalia; order Carnivora; family Mustelidae; genus Mustela; species Mustela nivalis. The sequence goes on along the minus strand of NC_139023.1, from coordinate 143,806,864 downwards.
AATTAATCATTATCTGTCTAGATTTATAATTTTCTTATAGTTTTCCTTCTTTTCCATGACTGCAAGTTAAAACAGTCAGTTTTGGTTAGTCAACGAATCTTCCTGAGAGTTCAACATAAACAGAATTACTTCCTCTTTGACCTTGCACCCTGGTCAATATTTTCCCGTAACCATTACTTGAATATTTTCTTTTTAAAAAGGGCTAAAAGTGGTGTTGACTGCCATTTAGGAAAGAAATTCTGAATGAAGACTAAAATAAACCATGACATATCAGAATTGAGAATTCTTAAAAAGATATGACCTAAGATACGTCTGTGTCTAATGTCATAGACACATTTCTTACATGAAACTACACTGCCCATGGCCCCCTTCTTAGCTAAGGACTATTAAAAATGTTCAGCCAGTGATATACTGAAGGTAAAAGCCAAATTATGGTCATTTTTGGAAGACTAGGACCCACTTGCAAACACACACCCACAGACTCACACACACATTCATACAGACATGCTCACATACCCTTAAACTTCACTTAGGTAAAGCAAGTGAAAAACACACAAAAGGGGAAAAAATCAACATTACCTCTTTGCTAATTTTACCCAAACCCCACCTCTACAAATATGAGTTTTTAAAAATCACATTCTCTTACCCCTGTAGTTCAGTGAGATCCACTTTTTTTTTTTTTTTTAAGATTTGTTTATTTTTGAGAGGGTGGAAAGGGGCAAGAGGGAGACAGAGAGAAAGATAATCTCATGCAGCTCGCTGCTGAGCACGGAGTCTGACACGAGACTCGATCTCACAACCCAAGGTCATGACCTGAACCGAAACCAAGATTCTGACACTTAATCTACTGAGCCACCCAGGTGCCCTCAGTAAGATCCACCTTAATGCTGGATTATGAATGTAGTTTATTTAATCTGCTCACCTCCCACTGTATGTCACCAGCTAGGAAGGGTCATTTGTTCAATGTTTCTGAATGGCTTTCCAGGAGCACAGGCTCTTGAGACCTCATTAGACTTTGCCAGCTGGGTCTGCAGGACCTGGAGTGAAGAGCTGCCTACTATTCAGAGGAGAGAATACCAATCAAAATTTAAATACCCTCACAGAGCTTGGTTGCTTATCAAGAAAAATGGGCCTGAACTTTGGATCATCATTGGTGTGCTTGTAGAGCCAACGTTTCTGAAATAGCAATCACAGAGAAAATGGGCAAGAAGCTCTGAGAGTTTACTGTGATCCATATATTCAAAGCAGGAACTCCACTGATGTCTGATAAAAAGGCCCTTGATTCTCTAGCCATTCCAGAAGCTGGCCACTCAGGAAGGAGGAACAGAAAGCCAAAGCAGCACATCACATGCTGAGAAAGGAAAGGACCACAAGACCAGGAGCTGTGCTCATTTGCTTCAGAAGACATGGTCCTCATTTCACTATCCCTGGCCCCTCTCAAGATCAGTTTAATAAAAAATGGACAAAGGACCTGAACAGACATTTCTTCAATGAAGACAGACAGATGGCCAAAAGGCACATGAGAAGATATTCAACAACCCCTGGCATCAAGGAAATGCAAATCAAAACCATGATGAGATACCACCTCACACTGGTCATGGGTATTATAAAAAAGACACGAGATAAGTGTTGGTGAGAGTGTGAAAAAAAGGGAACCCCATGCACTGATGACAGAAATATAAATTGGTCCAGCCACTGTGGAAAACACTGTAAAGGTTCCTCAAAATATTAAAAAGTAGAAATACCATATGATCCAATAATTCCACCTCTGGATATTTATCTGAAGAAAGTGAAACACTAACTTGAAAAGATGTATGCACTCCCATATTCACTGCAGCATTACTTATAATAGCCAAGAAATGGAAACAATCCAAGTGTCCACTGAATGACAAGTAAAAAAGATGAAATCTTGCCATTTGTGGCAACATGGATGACCTTGAGGATAAGTATTATGCCAAATGAAATAAGTCAGACAGAGAAAGACACATACTGTATGATCTCACATAAATGTGGAATCTAAAAAACAAAACAAACAAGCAAAATAAAACTCACAGATACAGAGAACAAAATGATGGTCACTAGAGGGGAAAGGGAATGGAGGGTGGATAAAATGGGTGAAGAGGGTCAAGAGATACAAAATTCTAGTCATAAAATAAATAAGCCATGGGGGTATAATATACACCACAGTGACCATAGTTAGTAATATTCTAGTGTATATTTGAAAGTTGTCAAAAAAGTAAATCTTAAAAGTTCTCACCACAAGTAAAAACATTTTGTTACTTTTTATGACGACAAACAGTAACTAGACTTATTGTGGTGGTTATTTCACACAAATATTGAACCATTATGTTGTACACATGAAACTAATATAATATTATTATATGCCAATTATACATCAAAAAATGAAAAAAAAATCTTGACCAGAAATAGCCTTTTGGTTGCTCAAACACCTAATACATAGATTACAGTATGAGAGAAATGATGGTGACCATGATGATGTTAAAATACACATTTTTATGTTTTCAATAATTTTAAATAAATTTAAATGAGTTATATAGTAGTAGAATTCATTAATAGTATAGAATATCTTCCAATCCTTCTACAGGTCTGAGTTGTGAGTGCTTTAAGGCTTGGCCCATGAGCGATCACCAGTTCATACGCTGATCTTTTCATTTTCATTTGCATTGTGTGAAAGAGACTGTCTTAGCGGTCTGGCGACCAGGTTCAAAGTCTCACTCAAGACACTTTCTATATCATCTTGAGCAACCTTCTTTTGGTTTCTTCATCTGTAAATCAGAGATAATGACAGAACCTACTTCATAAGATTGTTTGGACATCACATGAGCAATGTGTGCAAAAGCTGAAAACAGTATCTGGCATAGAATCCTATGCAGTAAATATCAGTGATTTATTTTTGCTAATTAATTCTACTCAAATGATAATAAAAATGAGAAACATCATCTAAATTGTCACATCAACTAACTTGTCAAAATACTTTTAAAATGGGATAATATTGTCTCGTTACATATTTTGCCATTTTCTGAGCTTTTTTTGCAATGAGCATATAAATACAAAAATGATCTCAACTATAATATGTAATTAAAATAAATATATTCAAGTTATAAAAATCAGTTAAGCTTGTAGAACATGAATCAGGCTTTAAAATTTTGGTATTGAAGAGACTGAGAGAAACAGTCCCAGTTATAACCTATATACAGCAGGAAGGCATTAATACTGTTTACTTAAAGTCAAGGTCAATGGTACAAATGTTGGGGAGGGCTGATGAACCAATTTGCTAAGACTATGTCATTATAACAGTCCCTTCCCTGACTGCAGACAATAACACCGATGCTGAACCTAACTGGGCTGGGACCAAAGGAGAATGTGTCATCCACCTAGAAATTATTGAAGAACCTACCGTTTTCAATGTCCACTGCCTCAAATTCTATATTTTTGTGTGAAGCAAGCAAGTAGCGACAATTAAATAAATCTGTCACTTTTCAACTAGTTTTTGTGCAAAAATACATACAAACACAAAATACCAAATTATTAGCTATTAGTTGTATATGCCATTTCATTGGATCACCTTAAAAACTCCCATTTTTATAAAAGCTAAATAGTTAAAATTTAATGTAAACATTTATTCTCAAGCATAACCAAAGGGGCACCATTTTATATTATTTTAAACAACAATCAAAAACATTAAAATACCCCATACGTATTCTCACTCTTTGTGACTTTTTATATCTAAATTTATTTTCTTCATTCACATCATTCTCTTTCGATTACATGATAAATGAATAATATCTGAAAATCATTTTCTGAGATTTTTAGTTTACATTCCTAAAAAGCTAAATCCTAGAAGGTTTGAAAATATTTGATGAGCAGATTAGGTATATCTCAACTTAAAGACATTCTGAGATAAAAAATTGAATTTCAATCTTGCTGATATTCCTTTTGCTAAGATTTAGCAATCCATTTTTCCCCCTGAGATTTCTACATATATATTGTCAGTGGTGGTAGTGGTGATGGCAGGGTGGTTAATGGTTTTAAGAAAACTTTTTTTGTAGACTATGATTCATGGAACATCTATTTAAAGCCATGTATTCTGAGAAGCTGAGTTATAAGATAATTGCTTTGTAAGGAAGAAAGCAGGATGTCTTTGTTGACATAAGGAACAACCTTCACAATGAATATAAAAGAGCTTTAAAAGCCAATTGGCTCTACACCCATTTAGCTATCGCTGGAGGGTACTTTTGTCCATGATCCCATTTTAGACTTGGTACAACTGCCCCACAGCTCCAGCTCACAGCCACCAGAGGTCAGAATTAGACATCCGTGTGTAATGGATACTAAACTTGAGTCTGGGACTCAATGGTGTCTTCTCTCCCAGAACCCCATTTTCTTCAGTTTAGCTTTATCACCCCCAAATATAATATATGAAGGTTATAGTAAATATAAGAAACACATGTTTTACCTTCCCAGGTAGAAATGGCTTCATGACAGCAAGAGAAGGGAAAAGATGTAAATTAAGAAGATCATTCTTTCTACCAAAGAAGAAGACCAAAAACCAAACAGCCTACAAATCATTTGAAAAGATAAGGAGAAAACAAAAAAAGTCTGTATGAGCAATCTGATTATCAAAACTGTATTAAGACGTATGTTTTCATTCGTGAAAATGCATTTGAACTTCACCAAAATAGTAACAGTAGCAATAGTGGTGGTAATGATGAAGGTGGTGGTTGGGATGGTGATGGTAGAGACAGCAGTGGTAGCCAACATCTAATGCACTTAATGCACTTCTTGAAGTACTTTACATACTATTATAACTTCATTTTAGGGATGAGGAAACCAGGCACAGAGGATTTTCTAATAGTTATCAGGAGCTTGGAAAATGTTTCTATCTTTTGTGACTGTAGTCTCACATTTCAGAGTTTGGACAAAGCAAATAATTCAACTGGAGAGAAGTCAACAGCTTCCCACTGTTGACATGAAGATATCATATTAATCCCAGGGCTATTTATAACAGCAGACTTTGGAAACAATCAAACTATCTAGTAATAGTGGAATAACCAAATAAAATGGTAAATGTTATGTAGTCATTACAACCATAATTATGAAGATTGGAAGCAATAAAAAAAATGGTCAAAAGAAAAAAGTCATCAAAGACGCTGTGTTTATACCATGAATAAAGCTATGTAAATATGTACATATATGGAAAATGATAAAGAAATCTGATAGAAAAACAATGTATTTGATAGGCAGAGTTTTATAGGGATTATATATAAATTTACAAGTCAAAATCCTGGAAAACATTAAAAAAAATATTGCCAAGAGATACAATGTTAAAATTCTTCCTTGTGGGAACTTAAGCAAATTCAGTTTATTTCACATAGTTGACACTTGACCAAGGTTTGGTCACAAGCCACACCAAGGCCTTTCTACTTACCAGTCCAGGTTGTCCAACTACATCAACTACATCCTTCAAAGCACCCATAAGACTCAGCAATAATAGTTACTGTTTTTGTTCATAGTAATAATATACCAAATGTGTACAGAGCTTTACAGTTTTGAAAAATGCTTTTGCTTAGCTTATTTCAAGTCCTATTCCTTATGAACAAACATTGATATTTAGAATCCAGTGGTGCTCCCAGGAGAATGACATCTCAGAAGAGAGGAATGACAGAAGTTCAGGTGGGTATAGATGCACTTTGGACAACAGAGAAGTGACTTACATCTCAGAAGAGAGGAATGACAGAAGTTCAGGTGGGTATAGATGCACTTTGGACAACAGAGAAGTGACTTACACAGTAAATAGGGCAGAGCCTCACCTAGCCTTCCAGCAAACCCACTGCATCCCTAAGTCACAGATACAACATGCTCTAAATATGAACCATCTCTTGGGAGCATCCTTACAAAGGACAGCAAGATTTCACAAGATAATAATGGGTATTTCCTTCCACTGTGAATTCCTTTCCTTATCCTACCCCTTCTCCATAACAATCCCTATTTGTGGTTTCTAAAGCTCTGTATGATTGTAGTCAGTCCAGACCAAGTGAATCAGTGCAGTGTTTGAAAAACTGTATTTTCTAAAAAATTCCCCAGCTTTGAAAAGTCAAAGCAATGTATTTTTTAGAAAGCAAATCCAAAGAGATTAAAAAACTGTACCCAACCTTTGAAGTTTTAGCCTTTAACCCATTTCTAGGATAGGTCCTTCCTTGGATAGAAGCACTTCCTTCAAGGAATCACCTAACAATTAGGAAATAAATCTACTTAATCCACACAACCTCCAGCTTTTTGTCAAAACCCACAGCTGTTCTTCATACCTCCCCCACACACTGTCCATATTGAACACATGCAAGTTAAAGGTCTAAAATGCCTTTTACATTACCATATTAAGGAAGAGAACAAATCCAGAAATGCAGCCACAGTACTATAATCAGAAAGGGGCTGCAAATGTGGCAATAGATATTCCATGTGTTCACTAAAACAGACAGCTGGTTTTGTTCAGATAAGATTTGGGGAAATAAATAATTCTAGAAAAACAGTGATAAAGACTCTAAGCTTAGAAAGAAGTACAGGCCAATATCCTCAATGAATACAGATGCACAAATTCTCAACAAAATATTAGTAAACTGAACTCGACAGCATTTTAAAAAGATCATACGTCATGATCAAGTGGGATTTATCTCTGGAATGCAAGGATAGTTCAACATATGAAAATCAATTAGTGTGCTATACCACATTAATAGAAAAAAAGATAAAAACTGTATGATCATTTCAATAGATACAAGAAAATCTTTTGACAAAATTCAATATCTTTCACAATAAAAACTCTCAAGAAATTGGGTATAGAAGGAATGTATCCCAACATAATAAAGACCATATGTAATACGCACACAGCGAACATCATACTCAGTGGTGAAAGGTGGAGAGATTTTCCTCTAAGATCTGAAAAAAGACAAGTGTGCCCACCTGGAGTGCTGACAACACCAATTCCATTGTTGGCTCTCCATCTTGTTCATACCCACACAATGATCTCCCTTAGGACTACATGTTCCCAGGCACCTTGGAGGTTAATGTATGCCCTCACCGGAATGTGGGGAGCACTTGCTCTGATCTTCCTTAAAGCAGCATATAGAAGACACTACTCTAGATAACTAGTAGAGATGTATGGTGCATAGATGGTGCCACTTTAGATAACTACCCTTTGCCCTACCTACAATGTCCCACACTTTATAAAACCTGTGGATTAAGGTCCAGATTGTGTCAGAGAAGAGCCACATAGTATCACTATCCACCCAATTGCCCCTGTCAGTAAGTTACCCTGAACAAAAATCTGATATAGAGTGGCTTGCTTAGTTTTTGGATCTCAAAGTATCTTCTCAGTCTGGGGGACACCTTACTATCCCTTCTCCATCTTCTAACACCACTCTTGCCACTTTTATTCAAGATAGTACTGGAAGTCCTAGCCAGAGCAATTTAGACAAGAAAACAAATAAAAGAATCTAAATTAGAAAGGAAGAAGTAAAACTATTTGCAAATGATGTGATCTTAAATAGAGAAAATCCTAAAGATGCCACCAAGAAACTGCTGGAACTGATAAATTCAGTGAAGTTGTAGGATACAAACTCACTGTATAAAAACGAGTTGTATTTCTATACACTAACAATGAACTATCTGAAAAAGAAATAAAGAAAATGATCTCATTACAATAGCACCAAAAGGAATAAAACACTTAGGAATAACTCTAACCAAGGAGATAACGATTTGTACATTGAAAACTATAAGACTTTGATGAAAGAAATAAAAGAAGACACAAATTAATGGAAAGAGATCCCTGTTCATAGAGTCCAAGGATTAATAATACTAATTATTATTATTAAAAACATTAATATTAATATTTTAAAATATATTAACATTTTAATATTATCAAAACACCCTTACTACCCAAAGTAATCTATAGATTCAATTCAATCCCTGTCAAAATTCCTTGGCCTTTTTCACAGAAATTGAAACAACAATCTTAAAAAATTTGTATGGAACCACAAAAGACCCCAAAAGCAATTCTGAGAAAGAGGAGCAAAGCTGAAAACTTCACACTTCCTGTTTTAAATCTATATTACAAGTTATAGTAATCTAAACAGCATGGTATTTTCATAAAAATAGACATATTGACCAACAGAACAGAATTAAGTTCCCAAAAATAAATGCACAGATATTATGGTCAGCTAATATTTGACAAGAGCCAAGAATACTTAATAAAGAAATGATAATTTCTTCAACAAATGGAGCTGGGAGAACTGGACAACCAAATGCCAACAAAATGAAATTTGATCTCTATCTTAACCCATTCATAAAAAAATAAACTCGACATGGTTAAGACTTAAACATAAGGCCTGAAACCGTAAAACTCTTGGAAAAAAACACAGAGAAAAAGTTCTTTGATACTGGTCTTGGCAAGGATTTTGTTTGATATGACATTGAAAGCACAAAGAACAAAAGCAAACTTAAATAGGTGGGTCTGCACCAAACTAAAAAGTTTCTTCACAGAAAAAAAAAATCAACAAAATGGAAAAGGAACCTATGGAATGGGAGAAATATTTGCAAATCATGTATCTGATGAGAGGTTAATATCCACAATACATAGGGAACACACATAACTCAATAACTCCCCCCCAAAAAAAATCTGGTTAAAAACTGGGCAGAGCGGGACGCCTGGGTGGCTCAGTTGGTTAAGCAGCTGCCTTCGGCTCAGGTCATGATCCCAGCGTCCTGGGATCGAGTCCCACATCGGGCCCCTTGCTCAGCAGGGAGCCTGCTTCTCCCTCTTCTTCTGCCTGCCATTCTGTCTGCCTGTGCTCACTCTCTCCCCCTCTCTCTCTCTGATTAAAAAAAAAAAAAAAAAAAACTTAAAAAAAAAAAAAACTGGGCAGAGCATCTCAATAGACATTTTCTAATGAAGACATACAAATGACCAACATGAGAAGAAGCTCAACACCACTAATCATCAGGGAAATGCAAATTGAAACCACAATGAAACATCTCACACTTGTCAGACTGGCTAGTATCAAAAGGATAAGAAATAGCCAAGTGTTGGCAAGGATATGGAAAAAAGGGAACACCTGTGCATTGTTGGTGGGAATATAAATCGGTACAGTCACTATGAAAAATAGTACAAAAGTGCCTCAAAAATTTAAAAATAGAATGGAATGATTTTGCAATCTCACTTCTGGGCATATCCAAAGGAATGAAATCAGGATTTCAATGAAATATTGCACTCCTGTGCTCACTGTAGCATTAGTCATAACAGCCAAGATATGGAAACAACCAAAATATCCATCAACATATGAATGGATTAAAAAAGAAATTATATGTGCAATTATTAAATGGTATATATACATATATGATATACATATAATTCCTATTTTTCATCCATTCATATATATATAATTGAATATTATTCAACCATGAAGTGAAAGGAAATCCTAAGTAGAGTAGAGTAAAATGGTTGTTCACAATTGCTGGCAGGGAAAATGGGGAAATCTTACCCAAAGGGTACAAACTTCCAGTTACAAGATGAACTTAGGAGTTTACAACATGGTGTACAGCATGGTGACTGTAGGTGATGATGCTTTATTATATACTTGAAAATTACTAAGAGAGTAGATCATAAATGTTCTCACCAGGAAAAAGAAATTATAATTATGTGATATGATACAGGTATTAAACTTATACAATATAACAATGTTATACATCAATTATATCTTAATAAAGTTGGAAAAAAATTTTAATTTAAAAGTACAAGAATGGGGCTCAGTGGGTTAAAGCCTCTGCCTTCGGCTTGGGTCATGTTCCCGGGGTCCTGGGATCGAGCCCCGCATCAGGCTTTCTGCTTGGCGGGGAGCCTGCTTCCTCCTCTCTCTCTCTCTGCCTGCCTCTCTGCCTACCTGTGATCTCTCTCTGTCAAATAAATAAACAAAAATCTTTAAAAATAAATAAATAAATAAAAGCACAAGAAGTAACACTACCCACCTATACAAAAGGGTGCTGATACATGAGAGGAACACTCCAGTATAGACAGCAAGGGTCACAACAGTCCAGCCACAGAGAAGGTGATAAGTGCTCATTCATTTAATCAATAAACCTTACTGAGCATTTACTACATGCCAGGCACTGCTCTGGATACTTGGAATACATTAGTTAACAAATAAACAACACTTGTCCTGTGGAGCTTACGTTACAGCGGGAAATTGGACAAAGCAAAAAAGAGGACACGTCAGCCATACGCCAGGCCAATTCCATAGGGAGAGAGAAATGGAAAACAGAGTAAGACTCTACAACACATTTGCACATTCCTTGTCATTTGTTCATATATAAAATTGTGTACATATATAATTACCATCCCACAGTGTTATCATTTATTTATCCATTTCAGAAATATGTAAGTGCCTACTATTTTCCCAGCCTCACAAGATTATGAGCTTTTGCTATCTTTATAAAAGACTTAGTTGAGAGCACCCCTCCAGGGATTATGACATATAAATACCTCAAATGGGTAGAGCTTTCCAGACTACTAAGGCCAAGATCCTAGTCCTCGAAGAAGATAAAAACCAGACAGTGTGCTTCTAAAAATACTTGTTTGTGGAAGTTCCTTTTTTTTTTTTTTTAACCAAAGTCTTATACTTTTTACTGAAGTCCTTTTCTTTCTAAGAGGATGGCACAGGCCTCTTACAATACCTTGTTCAATAATACTTATTCACATGTATGTTGAATGAGTAAATGATGCTCTGTGATTCAAGTCAAAAGAGTAATCTAAAATGAGGACTTGTGCCACCACTGTTTCCCCGTCTTCTAATTGTCCAAACCCTATTCTCAGCCTCACAAAATCATGGACTAAAGAAAATTACTAATTTCATTCCAAAGTAATAAGATAGTGGCACTTAAGCTCAAGGTTGTTTGAGTCTCACCTCGTTGGTTCTAATAGGAAAATCTCTTATGTTATATAGAATTGATTTGAGAATATTATAAAAATGAAGTTACCACCATAAGGAGAAAGAAAGCAAGCCCAAAGATATGTGTTGAAAGACAAAATTCTCAGTCCCAGGAGAATTGTATGATATTTAAGAGTCCTCTCCATTATCTCTGGTTTAAAATACAGTCCATTCTCATTATTTGCAATACTTATGTTCTATGAAGTCTCACGGACCACTGGATTAGTGAATGCTGTACCACTGCTCCTAGAGGGTTAGGTTCCTTTGAGCTTCTGATGACATTTTCCTCAGCCCAAATGCCATTAGTGTTATACAGGTTCATTCAACAAGCCATCTTAACAGCAAAGAATACCTGCTTTACAACGTGATCTTTTTCCCATATAATACCTAGCAGGTGTTTTTAAAATTTTCCCCAAACCTCCTGATCTGCAGAACCTACCTTACCTGTAGATCTAACCCCTGTCATGCTGTAACACTTCTTGAAATGTGCAAACCAGTGAGAACTAGCCAAGAAGACTTTAACGTGTTCCTTAGCATGGCTGATGGGACTGCATATTTCTCTGGGTTGCAACCTCACAACAGTGCTGTGCACGATGCTTTTTTATCAATCATCTCACAAATCCATACCTTTAGCCCCTTTTTCTTCTTTTTCAGGCTTCATCAGACTCTACAGATATGACTTTCCCACTTGGCACAGCCGGCTCACTTAGAGATGAGCAAATTTCCTCTTCCTTTTTCTGAATGTACCAAATTGTTGATTGATTTCCATTTGAATTCCCAACCAACAGCCTCATAATCCATCCCTAAATGAAGCTTATCTAACATACATCTTTCCCCTACAAGTCGTATCATAGCCTTTCTGAGCTCAGAAACACCAGGAAGCACTTCAGTACTTGGCTTTGGAACCATTTTAAACAGTGAAATCACGGACAAAAAAGCACAAAGATACAAAAACAAAAAACCCAACCAAAACCAAAACCAAACCAAAACAAAACAAAAACAAAAAAACCCCAGGTCACTAAATAGATGGAGGAAGGACACTTGTTCACAGAAGGAGCTGAAACAAGAAGGCAGGGCATCACTTTGTTTAACACTGGGTGTTTGTGTGTTAGGGGAAAAAATGTTCATCACTCTTCCCGCATCCACAAATGACGGGGGAAGCACCCCAAATATCGATATTGGGTTTGTAATCAAGATGTTGGCAAATAGGCTAATTTGTAAATATGGAACTGGCAAGTAATGAGGACCAACCATACTCAGAGGTAAAGATGTCCTTTCATATTTCAAAAGGAAGAGTTCCATGAACATTTGACACTGAGCACAACCGTTAGGTATCATTTGAGATGACACTGATATGACTGGAATTAAGGAGCCAAATCAACATTTCATCACCATATGCCCTTGTACCCTTGACACTGAGATAAGAACAAAGGAAAACACACTAATTGACTCAAATCCTAATTCCAAAGTGTACAGTACATCTGCTTTCCAGGACTATTAGTTCGCATAGTACGTACATCCATGAACCAATGACTTGGGTGTTGCTCCTCAAAAACATGAAAGAAGTTTCTAATTATCTATTTCCAGCCTTCTCTAATACATCACTGTGTGACTATTAATTTTAGGTCCTAAAGTTTTCAAATCCATTGCTGGAGGTATAATAAGTTCATTCAAGTAGCAACAAGGAGTAGTGATTAAGAGCTTTGGAATCAGACCAGGGTTCAAGTTAATGGGTCTACCACATACACTGTGTACCTTTGGATAACTCGCTTACTTACTTTAAGCATTTCAATAAAATAGGGATGGTAGTAGTCTACTTCACACAGAGCCAGTGAGAAATCAAATGTGATAGTGTAGATAATGCTCCCAAGAGCAAAGTAAGCATTTGAAATTATTGATTACTGTCATTGTATTGTGTAGAATCTGAAGAAAGTAAGAGTCCTTAAATGCTGTTTTCCAAAATCAAATCTTTCTCCAAAAGACTGAGAAAACAGCCACAGAAAACCATGAAGAATAAATATATCTTTGTAGAGAACAAATTTCAGAGTTTCAGCCCTACGGACAATTTCTGAGAGAAAAGTTGGGAAAAAATATGAGACCCTAAATTGTTCTTCCACCAATGTCATCACTTCTCAGTATTCTGAGAAGAAATTTTAAAATATTTTCCATTTCAACCTTCCCCAAACCCTTCAAATTCAAAATTGCAACTGTCCTGATGGAACTCTGCATGAACTGACTTTGCCACTTATAGGTAAACAAAAAACTAAAGTAAAGGCATCATCACATCCTTGTCATGGCTATATGGTGGAGCAAAAAGTCCATTACAACTCTACCCAGCTTCTCTTTCTTAGAGCTTTTAAGTCTCTTTATGCTTCTTCCTACAGCCACCAAACTTCTTCGGAGAGTCAAAGGTCCCACAACATTCCTCCAACCCAGTCTGAAAACTTGATAAATTGAGATTGCTACAACCAACTGATCTAATTCTCCCAAGTAGGCAGATACTCAAAACAAAAAATTCTAAAGCTCAGCCATCTTAGGTCGCCATAATTATCTCCTTCCCTCTCTGGTGCTTGCCTTCACATAAACGTATGGTGTCTCTTTAAAAACAGCACATTGGCAAGTTGAGCTATTTTTTAAAAATTAAAATTGATTAGTTAAGTATTTATGAATTTACTTCATTTTTAAAAATGCATAATGTAGCCCTTTTCTCCTTATTCTGAATTTTCTCTTCTTTGCTTTTCTTCTTTATATGCCTTTAAAACAAGAAACTGTTGTTTCTCAGAACTGAACTCTGAATGCCATCCACATTCCCTGCTGAAACTGTTCATGGGACTTTGAAAGGAAACTGCTGTGTTTTGTACTTAAAAGGGAGTTTTCTATGTTTTATATGCTTAAAATATGATTAACAGTTTTTGAGAAAAAGACCTTGTCCCTATTTAGCTATTTTTAGTGCTTTTAATGTTAAGATATGTGGTACCAAAAACCTAGAAGTTTCCATGAGATGGCCCTCCTTAACACTACAGTCAAGAACATGGTCCTCAGCTCTGTAGGCTTAGAAAACCAAGAATTAACACTATCTCTGTACAAACTATTAAATCAGAATGACCATTTATAGGTGCCTGAGTGACTCAGTCTGTTGGGTGTCTGATTCTTTATTTTGGCTCAGATCATGATCTCAGGCTTATGGGCTAGGGCCTAGAATTGGACTCTGTGTTCATCAGAGTGTGCTTGAGATCTTTCTCTCCTTCTCCCTCTGCCTCTTCCCCTGCTCTATCTCTAAATAAATAAAATCTTTAAAAAAAAAAAAAAGATGCCAATGTATTCGCCTACAGTGAAAAACTACTTGGCCATCAAGGGGAAATGCTTGAATTTCTCTTTCTCTCTCCTTCTCTCTCTTCAAGGAAGTAGCATTTTCTCTTCAGGGAAGATACCTGGGATATCAGATCATAATCACAAAACTGAGCAATAAGTGATAAGCCTAAAAGAATAAATTAGAGATTAGTCAACAAGAGATATAAGCCTGAGTGCCTGTGTCCAAAAGCTGGCAAAGTACTCTCCTAACCCCTGCATACCACTGCCAGCCTCTGACTCTACAGGTTAACCGTCTGTGTTCTAAACCACTATCTTCCTCTAGTCAACCTCAAAATAATACAAAGGATTAGATTTTTGCTTATAAAACTATAATTGTGTTCTAGACTACCTGTGAATATTCCTAGCCCACCTCAACTAGAGTTCAGGAAAACATGATTAAAACCAGTGAAATAAATTTTGTGCTAGTCAAGGGTCCGTTCATTCATTCATTGTAGGAAGAGTTATCAACAACCATTTAATGAACACTTACTTGTTACTTGCTACCAACTAGAGTTCAGGAAAACATGATTAAAACCAGTGAAATAAATTTTGTGCTAGTCAAGGGTCCGTTCATTCATTCATTGTAGGAAGAGTTATCAACAACCATTTAATGAACACTTACTTGTTACTTGCTACCAAAAATTAGCACTGAGCTAGACACTGTGGGTGTCATCAAAGAAACAAAAGATAAATGACTACCCAAAAATAAAGATCAAGCAAACTGTTAACTATACACTAACAGACAGAGTTCATAGAAGGGAAAGTACACTGAGTCATGCGTGGCTAAAAAGCTTTTCTGTAAGGGGTAGGCTGTGAGAGAGATATGGAACAATGTATAGGATTTCAGAAGAGAGAGAAGCAACATAAGAGAGTCTAGTAGAAGAAAATGAACACACTCAAAATAACCTTATCAAATAGAGTCAATAAATGATCTGATCCTTTACAGAGAGGGAAAGTTCTACTCCTACAGCAAAAGTTTTAACTACTTCTATCAACTGTCAGTGGACAGTCCTTCATCACTTATATTATTTTCTTATATTTTCCTTATGAGCCAGTTTATAACTTAAGATAAATACAGGTTTTTAACATCCACACAATTAATTAAAGGGAATTAATATACCTGAGTACATAAAGAAGCAGAATTCACCTCACCCAGTGGATACATAATAGTGACTCTGGGTTCAGAGGTGTGCTACTGGGGCTTCCCCCGCCACCCAGTCTCATAATCTATAACTGCAAGTCCAGATCTATTTGGTTCCTGATGAATATGGCTTATTTACAATCTACATTCTAATAATACAAAAGCTTTTGATTATTTGATGAAAGCAGATGAATTCTTGCATACTGTAAATTTAACTCTCAAAAAAGCTGTTGAGCTTTTGTGAAATACTGGCCTTATATTTTGTAAGTTTTGGAACCTCCCCAAATCTAAGAGGACACAAACATTTCCTCAAAGAATAAAAGAAAAGAGTAATAATAATATCCAGTGGTCAGAGGGAAACTTCTGGTGACCTACAAGTATGAAGACACATGGGAATATCGTCAATAAGCATCATACTGTCATGAATGTACGGCTTAACAAGCTTTTCAGACCTCACAACAACTAGTTACCTGGGGCTAGAAGTAAATATCATCATGCTTTACTGTATTCAAAACACTCAGGTAGAGACTTTTATGTAAACATGGCCATATTTCCTTTCTCCCTCACTGCAGCTCACAAAGGGAATAAGCCTTTGGGAAAGATTAAAAGTTACTAGTAGTTCAGGAATGAGTATGGAAAAGTGGTCCTAAAATTTTCTGGGCTAATTCACTAGGATGCCAAGTTAATGAACCAGCCACAACCAAGATGGTTATCCATCCTTTAAATGCATACAGATAAGTGATACCACCCTCAGAGAGTATCCGAGATGCATTTTTAGTTGATTTCCAGGATAACCCCCAGGAAGATTGACAGTTGACCTGTGTTAACTCCATTTTGCTGATGGGGGAAGCAAAAATGTACAAAACCCTATTATACTGTCCTCTTTCTGTAGCCAGTGAGTGATGAGAATGCGTATTTTCTGATTCCCCATCAGGGACCATTTTGTTTTCAAACCCCAGATCCAACCCAATTATAGGAATACTCAATACTCAAAACTTGATGACTCCGATTCCTTTCCAACATGGAAGTAACCACATACCATAATAACATGCAAGGGTAAAACCACACCTCCAGAACAAAGCATGTTGCAACAACTAATTGCAATCCTGTAGAGTAAGCAAGCCTTTAAAAATATTCTCAGACATCATTATGTATTAAAATAAAGCTTGGATTAGCCCTACCCATTTTAACAAGGGGTCCCATGCCTCTCCCTCCTAAATAAGTCTACATCAGTGTTTATTTTGATTAGGAGGTTATCAAAAAAATAAACAGCTTGCAAAAGCAGAGAAACAAGGTCACAATCTGATCAGAAAGGTGAAAATGGCTCAAAGGCAAGCCTACTTTCTCCTGTCACCCTAACTTCTACTGCCAGATTCTGTAGCTCTCCTGAGTCTGAACTAATTTTAGACCAACCCTTTGAATTTACACATGATAAAACTGAGGCCCACAGAGTGACCCACAGACACAAGTTAATTACAAAGCAGAGAGACAAGACAAATAATAGGGTTCCTAATTCAGCGCTTTATAGCATTGCCCCTTCTTGCCTTTACTAGATTAAGAGATTGTTATACAATTATGATATATTCTCTCCAACTTCTCCTGTCCTCTTCTTCTTCTGTACCATAAAAAAATAATAGTAATAGAGCTGAACCCAAAAAGTGTGCCTCCTGTCCTAGCAACGACACCAAAAGGTATTTCCATACATAGAATGACCTCATGCACATACTCGCAGGTCAAAATCTCATACTGGTGAATTCAGCTTTTTGTCCGTTTGTTACTTTTAGTCAAAGGACAAGTAAACAATGAGTTTAATCACTGGCAATAGTGGGGCTACAGTGAATGCCCTAAAGATAGACATTCATCCATTCATTACAAAAATACATATTGAGTACTTAAAAGGTGGTATGTACGTGAAATAACCAAATCTCCATAATCACTTATTCCAAATAAAATTTAACTGTGATTCACAAAACCTATATAAATATAGCTCAACTCTATCTCCTTATGAAAACTTTATAAGTTTTGAGTACTTATAAAGTAGCTATTGTACAATATTGTTGAATTAGTTTAACTTCTATGTTTTCTCGCTGAAAACTATAAAATATAAAACTTTCTATGCAGTTTCACATATTTAAAATTACTGTTATTTTCCATGTTCATCTTTAGGCAGATGGTCCTTCGAAAGGATAAAATGAGAATTAAATTCTACCAAAAATGTATTATTCAACCAACATTTTACCTGTGCTGTATCTCAGGATTAAATATTCTCTATAGAACTCTAAATCTTATTCAACCAGAATTTAGGACTGGTAGATTAAGAACTGAAATATTTGCCTTTAGCATTTTCCCCTTTATTAAAAATAACATTATAATAAGAGTACGTGGTCATTGTAGAATGTTTAGGAAATAGAAAAAAAGCATAAAAAGGGGCATTTAAGTTTACTATAATACTAATATCTAGAGCTAAATACTGAAAACACTTTGATACTACATTTGAATAATTTTTTTCTTCTGTTGTCTCCCCTCCTTTGATATTAGTGAGCATTTTACCATGCTGTTAGTAGTTTCAGAGAATGTGATATTTAATGACCACCTTGTCATCTATTTAATCAATTCCTAAGGCTGGATGTTTACAGGGTCCTGTTTCAGAGAGCTAGAACAACCACTAGTAGGAATAAGGCCACTGCCACACATGACATCACCAGCCCACTACATGCCAATCAGGGCAGAGTCACAGCCCGGCCACCCCTCCTCATCCCCAGCAGGTTTAGAAACACTGTCCTCCAAGTCATATTTTGATGGACGCAGCCCCTCCAGTTCAGCAGTCTGGCATTCCCTATCGAATGCTACAATCTGCATGCTCATTTGGAATGTGAAGGCAGACACTTGCAGAACCTATTTTCAAATTCCTTACTGCTGGGCTGCCATCAATTTCAGCAGTTGGTTCTTCTGAAACCCCAAATCTAAGGGTTTGTGACTGATTGTCTTGGCCACTATTCATTCCTAAATTTTCTTGAGTACCATATCTCAATGAAAGCAATTAGTATACAATCACTCCAACAACCACTAGATATAGTACGGCAGCCTACTCTAGCCCAGCAGACATCTTTTATTTCATTTCCAAGACCATATATGTACTGATTAAAAGCAGGAATGCCCGTCAGGCCCTGAGAAGGGAGGTGATGAATGGTATGTCTGAACAGCTTGGTCCCTGGCTTGGTGTCACTGAAATGCCACACTCCTCACTGAAGCCCATTGATAAGCCTGACAGTGCTGAGCAACTTTTATCAGCAGACTTTATATTGGGGGACCCAAGCGGAAAGTTAGCACATGGGGTGTTCTGTCAGCACAGAAGGCTTACACCATTAGCAGATCATAGCAGAGTTTAGATTGCGGAGCCAAACAAAATTCTAGGTTGCTAAGTGCATTAAAGAAAAGGTTATAATGACTTCAGTCTAAATGAAAACACTGTTTTGAAGGAACCAAAGAAATGAATATTGCAGTCTATTGGTAACAAAGAGACTTCCATATTATTTTACACAGATTATTTTAGTACCGCTTCGGGTGGCTTAGTCTTAAGGGTGTTTGAACTAAAGTGTGCTGGGAATGATCTGGGGGATTACCATAGGCCAACTAGGAATTTTTTTTTAGCATAAAAACAAAACAAAAACAAAAACCTCCCTGATTTCTCTGGAGAGATAGCTCATCCCTGGAGAATAGCTACACATTACAATGCCATCTGACTTGAAAATGTGAAACCGTGTGAGAAAATAAGATGCCCATGGGAATCCCAACTCATGAGACAAAATTTAAAGTTGTTCATAGAAATGTAAACCCTTGACATTTATAAAGCACAATATAGAGTAGAATAAAATACAGTTTCCACTCAATAAAATGGATACAAAATGAACTGGAAAAATTCTAGTCATTTTCTTTAGGGACCATCCAAAACCATCATATCTTCCTAATATTCACCAGAGTTCAAGGCTAATGGAAAACATGTGTGAAAAGCATTTGATAAATAGATTTGAGTGCTCAATAAAGAAGAAATACAACAAATTTGCTTTACTTTGAGTATGTCTGATTGTGAGAAGAAAAGCTTTGGACCTACTTCCCAGTCCATTTTTTTTTTTAATATGAGAATCAAAACTAAATTTAGTTCATTTATTCTTGTCCATCATGTGCTGGAAATACCAATGAGAAAGAGTGTTCCTGGAACATGAAACTTCAGGAGAAATTCCTGAAAGAGCAAGAGAAATAGTAACAAAGTCACTTGAGTAACTACAAATGTAATAATCAATGTTATGTAATTATGGGAAAATCCCCCTACAAAAGTCATCTTAGAAATACTTCCTGCACTTCCAAGAAAATTGGTGACCTGAACACATGTAGGTAACTCTCCTGTTGAACATAAAGTGGAGAAAAAGTAGCATCAGTAACAGAAAGAAGGGAAGAATATCAAGACCACACCAGAAATGTGAAGGAGGTGTTACTGGATGTCATGTAAAAAGAGCACAGTTGAAGACATGGAGGCTGTGGTAGGCAGAATAAGCATTCCTCCCAAGGATGGCCATGTTGCTAATCCTTGAAATCTGTGACGATGCTATATCTGTGACTATCAAATGGGAATTAAATTTGCAGATGGAATTAAGGTGAAAATTGGCTAATCTGTAGAGAGTGAAATTATCCAGGTGGGCTTGATGAAATCACAAGGGTCCTCCAAAGGGGCCTTGTGAGGCAGAAAGGGAAATGATGAAGACTAAAAAGGGCTTGACTCGTCTTTGCTGGCTTTGAAGATCAAGGAAGAGGGCCTCAAGCTAAGGAATGCAGGAGGCCTGTAGAAGCTGGGAAAGGTGAAGGAACATTTCATCCGCAGAACCTACAGACAGGAATACGGCCCTGTCAGTGCTTTGATCTTAGTTCGGTGAGATACACCGCAGATTGTTGAGCCCAGAACTGTAAGATAATACATATGCTAAATCACTAAGTTTGTGGTAACTTGTTTTTGGCAGCAATAAAAAATGAATACAGAGGGGTGCCGAGGTGGCCCAGTGGGTTAAAGCCTCTGCCTTCAGCTCAGGTCATGATCTCAGGGTCCTGAGATCAAGCCCCGCATCAGGCTCTCTGCTCAGCAGGGAGCCTGCTTCCCTCTCTCTCTCTGCCTGCCTCTCTGCCTACTTGTGATCTCCATCTGTCAAATAAATAAATAAAATCTTAAAAAAAAAAATACAGAGGCCTCTTAAGAAAGTGGTCTAGAAATGGGTAGAGGAGAGACTGAAAACAGAAGAGTTCCTTTTAAAAACTCCCAATGGTGAGGAGCAGGGTCTTTCAACAGGAAAGTGTCTTGGACAAGAAGAAGTCCACCACTTAACATCCCTTTGCCACTGACATTGGCAGCATTCAAAGCAATTGTGACAAAAGGCCTGAAGACTTAGACAAGGAGTGCATCAACAACAGCCAGGAGCAGGTGAGGTTTCTCTAAGACCTGGGGGGTAGGCATGCATAATTGGATGTACGTGGTCATATCATAAATAAGAAGAGCAGGCACAGATACACCATGTGGCTGGTGTGGAATGACCCAACAGAAAGATGGGTACAGGAAACAGCTGTTCTGAAACAGAAAAAAAAAAAAAAAAAAAAAAAAAGAATGTTTCTCTACTCGGATTGCACCAGAGCTGCAGCTCCCTTTGCATACCCCTCCTTTTGCACACCCCTCTCCTCTAGCACAGTGACTGAGTAAGTGTGTAGACTTATGTGAACCAGACACTGGATATATGAAAGGAGACGGCAAGAGACCACAAGGCACAGCTCCCACACTGTTTATGGCTTGCATAGCCTGCTCTTCACTCAGAGCTAGAAAAACAAAAATTCTCCTCCTCCATAGAAGAGTGGGATGACAGCCTTCAAGATCCAGAAGAAGAGAATAATACTGGTGAAGGCATTACAGAAAAAGAGCAATATTGGCCAGAAAGGTACTCAATGCTTTCAAAATGCAGAGTGTGACATAAAGTATGAGATGAAGAAACAGAATAAAATGGAAAATAAACAGTGAAATGATAGTAGATAAATATACCTCCAAGGAAACAAATCTGTTAGATATGAAAATATTCATTATAAGAGAATGAAACAAAATCAGACCAAAGAAATGATCAGAGGACAAAAAACAAAGATCCAACACAAAAATGATTATTTTTTTAAAGAAGTCTCAAACAAATGGAAAAGAAGCAATTGAGATGTAATCGCCAGATATGTTCCTGAACTGAAAAAGACACTGTGCAAAACAAATGAATGAAGCACAGATGACCTAACGTTACTAAAGAAAGACAAGCCTTCAGATCTATCCCAGAGGAAGAAGCTTTAACCCACTGAGCCACACAGGCGCCCCTGCCATCCATTTTTAAAACATGTAATAAAAGAATACTCAGTAATATGGGAAAACATGCACAATAGATTGCTGAGGAATTATTCAGATTATGTTCAATAGTTACTTTTAGATAGATCGTACTTTTCAAAAGCTATCTTCATTGTTATTGCTCTCTACATAACCAAGCATCTTTATGATGTAAAGGTGCTGAAATATCTTTGGATGACAAAGCCCTAGATTTTGATTTTCTTTATTTTTTATGTTATAAAAGCAGTTCAAAGTAATCATGTCTTAATTTCATAAATGATTTCTTCAAAGCACCCAGCTATAAGGGAGACTATAAGGAAGATCCACTAACATCTCACTTACCCTGTATGAAGACAGAAAAGGAAAACTTGCAGTTTAACACTGAAACCTAAGAATCAGAATCTGAGATGATTTTCTACCAACTACAAGGCCAATAAAACTATCAAAAAATGCAATCAGTGGCCTGCCTAACCTTTGTCCACCTGAAAGTCGATAAGCATATCCTTCCTCAGTTTCTCTCTCTGCCTGCCTGCCTGCCAGCCTCTGTTGGAAAACTCAAGGCCCATGCTAAAAAGAAAACTGTTCTCCCAGAACCCTGGAAAAGTGGTATATAGCAGGCCTGATACTCTAATTACCTCCTCGTTCATATCACAACAGGAGAAAGTAAGAGCTGTGTATAGTCAGTGCCATAATGCATTAGAGGAAATGTGATAGCCACAAATGTTACAGCTGAGCACAGCGACAAGAAGGATGTTAGCACTTGTGTTTATAGTTATACTGTTATTGATGCTGTTGTTTTAAGCATTCTTGTCTGGAGAAGATTGAAGAGCTGGGAAATGAGAGAAGATCTAACTCAACAGAGAATTACGTAAGGAGTTCTGCACATTTATCTTCAGTTGAAAACTGAAAACAGCGTAATTGATAACACAAAATAAGACATTTTCAAATATCTGTACATGTTTAGAAAGGCTAAGAAATTACAGATGTAAAATCTTAGGAATGCAACTATATGGGTTCACAAAAGATTGAAAACGTAAATAGATCAGTATGTAAAACTTTATGGTAAAAAGATGAGAAATTGATATGAGTCTGATTAAATTCTAGGAAAATCCACATAAAACCTAAAAAAAACCCAAAAACTTATAAAATGAATAGTAATATGGTTATCAATTTGTACATTCCAGAAATTGAGATTAGTATTTGGAACATCCTCAGAGTAAATGTGAACTCCTCAATCTCATTGAACTTCCCGTTTCTATTCAATCACCAAATGCTAATTCTACTTTCTAAATCTCTTTCAGGACCCCTGAGTGGCTCTGTCAGTTGGGTGCCTGCCTTTGGCTCAGGTTATGATCCCAGGGTCCTGGGGTCTCTAAGCACGGAGTCTGCTCTGCCTGCCACCCCCTCTGCTTGTGCATGCTCTCTCTCTCTCTCTCTGACAAATAAATAAATAAAATCTTAAAAAAAAAAAAATCTCTGTCTCACATGCCTGTCCCTCTACTGCACTGTCCACACTGCTCCTTCAACTCTGGTTTTCGTTACCTGTTCAGTTCTCATTTCTCCAAACCCAGCAACTAACCAAGGACCTGGAATTAGAGAGGCAGTCAGGAAATATTTGTCAAAAGACCATATGGAGCTATCATGAACCAATCATAAAATACAGGTTAATTACACTGTCTTCTGGCTTGGCAAATTTAATTGGGAAACTCATCTCTTTTGGGTCTAACAGACGTTCTCCATCTAACAGAGACAATGAAGAAGGACAACAGAGCATCCATCCGGCTGTGACTTAAAGAATCCTTAAATCTTAAAGAGTCTGTGCAATTCATGACACAAAGAAGATTACATAAAGCATGCACTAAGGTGTCATAAGGGTTCAAAATGTCTTTGTTTCTCTAGTGAGACTATGAGTGCTTTGAGGTAACATACCTAGTTTTGTATATTTCATATCCCCCTTGATGCCTTACACTGCAGATAGCATGGGTAAAGAATTCCATGGTCCTCTCAATATGCCTTATATTATATCCCCTCTACCCAATTTAAGACTATCACTTCAAGAATCTCTCCTCTTTCCAACAGCATCAAATTTTTGCTCTGTCTCTGGATTATTCCCACCAGCATACTATCATGTTTATTTTTTTTCTCAAATCTTTTTTCTTTAAAGATTTTATTTATTTATTTGAGAGAGACAGAACACAAGCAGGGGAAGGGGTAGAGAGAGAAGCAGGCTCCCCACTGGGCAGGGACCCCCCACCCCCGCAATGTGGGATTCGATCCCAGGACCTGGGGAACATGCCCTGAGCCAAAGGGAGATGTTTAACCAAATGAGCCATCCAGGTGCCCCTATTTCTCCAATCTTTAAACAGACACACACACACACACACACACACACACACACCCCTTCCTTCATTCTTATTTCACTTTCCCACTAGCAACTGCCTCAAGTCTTTGGTTTAAAACTTCTTGAAAAAATTAGCTCTACTCCTGCTTCCAGTTCCTCTCCTCCTATTTCCTCTAAAGCATACCTAGCAGGCACTATCTTCTAGCACATCAGCAAAATGCTTTCCCTGAGGACACCCATGACCTCCATAGTGCTCAGTCCAATGGGGAATTCGCAATTCCCATCTGACTGAGTGATTGGTCGGCAGCATTTGACAGAGTTGTTCTGCTTATTCTCCTGGATTCTAGGACAACACACTCTCTAACTTCTCCTCTCCCTCACTGACCTTCCTTCTCAATTTCCTTTATGATTTCCTCTCTTCCCTCTGACTTCTTAATGGTGTGCAGATTCACAGCACACACACCTCTCCTATATGTACACTTACCCTGGTGATTTAACCCAATCTCATGGTTTTAAACCCATGTTGGAATTCCCAACACAGACATGTTATATCCCCAGCACAGACTTCTCTCTTCAACTCCAGACTCATATACAAAATTCTTTACTTTACATCTGCGCTAAGATTTCTAATAGATACCACATTAAACGTATACAGAACTCAACTCCTGATCCTTCCCCTTGAGCACATTTCTTCTGTAGCCTTCTTCATCTCAGTGAAGGGCAATCTCATTCATCCTTATTGAAAAATTATTCCAGTCAAAACACCTGGACTCATTCTTATCTTAATCACACACCCCATATCAATTCCATCTTCAATTCCTATTGTCTGTCCTGCCAACCTGTGTCCGGAACCTGACAGTTTATGTTCTCCACAGCTCACCACCCTCATCTAATTTACCAGCATCTTTTCCTTAAATATCTGCAATGATTTCCTGCCAGGTCTCCCTTTCCCTCTATCCTCGTCCTTCTACAGTACACTCTTGTCATGGTATTCAGAGGAATCACCTTTCTCTCACGATTCTTCATGGCTTTTTGATTTCATTTCATTTAGGATAAAATCCAAAGGCTGAAAACAGTCTCAAGGCCCCACAGGATCTGCCCACCCCCATCATTCCTCTGAGCTCAGGGCTTGTTGCTCTCCCCTCTGCTCACTCCTCGTTCATCAGAAATTGTCATGGAGCCACTGCTCACTTCAAGGGAGTCTGGGAAATCAAGCTCTGGGCGTGCTGCCACCTCAACAGAAATAGAGAAGAGTAAATATCAGCAAGGCAACCAGCAGTGTCAGACACACGATTATCTTCTTTTTCGAATAACAAAAAGTCTCAGAGAAGTTCAGATATTGCTGGAAATTTCAATATCTATTCTAGAAAGTAACTTATCTGCAAAATGGTCAAGTACAATTTAAACCCAGGTGTGGCCCCACACTCCCATGTCTTTTCTATTATATCAGGCATCCTCCTTCCTTTAATGGAAAATTAGAGGCCTTTGAGTGATTTTGAGAAGAAAATTTGTTCTTTCAAATTATCTCGTCTCAAATAGTCATCCCATAAATGTTCTTGACGATGATTAAGATTTTATTTTCAGATAATGCCTACCTGTACTAGAACGGGACTTTTAAAAACTCATTTTGAGTATATATATATATATATATATATATGTTTCTCTTCACAAGAGCCACAGGAATAAACTCAATCAAATATTTGTTTGCATTTTAACAAAACTTAAGCTATTCTCAGTCTAGGTTACATATTCTATTCCTCTATGGAACTTTGAAAATTACAGATTTATTTACTTATTTGTATTTTATATTTAACTCCACTGTAATTAACTTACAGCATGACATTAGTTTCAAGCGTACAATATAGTGATTCAACAGTTCTATACATTACTCAGTGCTCATGATGTTAAGTGTATTCTTAATCCCCTTCCCTTATTTCACCCATCCCCCACCTACCCACCCACCTCTCCCCCAGTTTGCTCTCTATATTTAAGAGTCTGGTTTTTTGTCTCTTTTTTCTGTGTTTTGTTTCTTACATTCCACATATGAGTGAAATAATATGCTATTTGTCTTTCTCTCCCTGACATATTTCACTTAGTCTTACACCCTCTAGACCCATCTATGTTGTTGCAAATGGCAAGATTTCATTCTTTTTATGGCCGACTAATACTCCATTGTATATATGTCCCACATCTCTATCTATCTGTCTATTGATGGATACTTAGATGGCTTCCATAGTTTATGTACTATAAATAATGCTACAATAATCATAAGGGTGCATATATCTTTTTGAATTAGTATTTTTGTATTCTTTAGGTAAATATTCAGTAGTGGAATTATAGGTCATGCGGTAATTCTATTTTTAATAAAATTACAGATTCTTGAGTCATATCTACAGATTCTGATCTAATGGGTTGGAGGAATTTAAGACTGAGCATTAAGAAAAAAAATTCCCTTATCATTTTACCATTAAGCCAAATTTTAAAATCACAGGTTTAGTTAGTCTTAATAGCTCCAAGCTCCTCTTCAAAGATTGCAAGTCACCCTCATGAACTGATGGCTACAATTCTTCTGCCTTGTCTCCCATCACTTTTGGCCTTAGACTATATTCCCCAAACTTAATAAAGTAGGGCACTTCCCTGCCACTGTTGTAAGGTTTCATATTTCTATTCTAATAGCAATGTAGCTGCTTTGAACGCTTTACTCTTCAGACACCCCATCATCTGACAGCCAAACTATTTTCTCCATGAAGATTCATTGCACACATCACTGTCTCTGAGGAGAGATCTCCCCCGTGGCCTTCACTGCCCTGCTGCAAAGATTGCTGGAGGCCGCCAGGGATTGCTGCCCCTCTTCTTTATGAAGATTATGAAGATTATGAAGATTAACTACCAATTTTCCAGGCATTGTACCTCAAGGCAGAACCATACAACTGTTTCTAGCCAATGGATTATGAACCTAAATGGCAGGTATCATTTCCAGGAAGAAGTCTGAGAATCAGGAGGAGGATCCTCCATGAATTCTTACCTTCACCTACAGGCTGGATGAGCCCCACAGAAACATTTCCAGTCTCTGGGTCATTGCCTAGAGCAGGAGAGCTGCCCACTCAGGGTGATCAGGGTTAGATTTGACATGAGCGAGAAATAAATTTTCTTTGTACTAAGCTAACAGGATCAGGAGTTCGTTTTGACAGTAGTACCCCATATTCTAAATCGTGAATTTTGCCCTCTACCTCATTTAAGGCCTGCTCGGCAGAATGGCATTTATTTCTTTACCTGTCTGCCTCCCTTACTTATTTGTAGATTCCTTGTACCCAGAGTCCCAAGCCCAGCAGAGTAGGCATTTAATTCAAGTTGGCTGACTTGAAACACATAAAGAACACTGAAGGATACTTACAGAGCCAGAGCTGCAGTACTCCGTAAGACTCTACCTCTCACCCTGGATGATGGTGTCCAAGAATTGTCTTTCCTTTCCAAGAGTTGTAAGCTGTCCTAACTCCATATGCAGGAGATCCCAAGCCACCAACGTCTCTCCTTATCAAAAGAACCAAGCTGACTCCTTATCACCTCTACCCTGTGTGTCATATGCAGAGCTATCTAAATTTGCCTGGACACCATGCTTTTATCTTTTGGATCAATAAATCCTAACTAGGGAAAATTTACTCATTCTTTAGTGAATTCTCAGCAAAATGAGTCCTGAAGTACCCCCAAAGACAGCATGAACATAACATTTTATTAATAGAGAACTTACTTCTAGTTCTTTATGTTTCTGTACCCATTTGGGCAAGAGCCTCTTCCTTGTACCTTTGTTTCTTTAGCAGCTGAAGTAGCTGCTT
Organism: Mustela nivalis; assembly: GCF_964662115.1. NCBI lineage: Eukaryota > Metazoa > Chordata > Mammalia > Carnivora > Mustelidae > Mustela > Mustela nivalis. Next base: position 143,778,813 of record NC_139023.1, on the reverse strand, counting down.
TGCTTTGCTCAGGACATAAGTATGTTTTTTAGCTGAACAGCAAGAAGCAATTTAAGGAGAATTTAAATGAAAGATTTTGATTTCTCTCCTTCTTAATAAGAAGTTCTTTTTAAAAATATTTTATTATTTATTTGACAGAAAGATATAGAGAGAGAACACAAGTAGGCAGAGTGGCAGACAGAGGGAGAAGCAGGCTCTCCGCTGAGCAGAGAGTCTGATGCGGGCCTCAAACCCAGGACCCTAGCACCATGACCTGAGTCAAAGGCAGCCACTTAACCAACTGAACCCCCCCGGTACCCCTCTATAAGAAATTCTTATAACCTCCTCCAATTAGATTGAATACTTGTTAAAGCATAATTGCTTATCTATTGGGGCCTTTTGGAAAAGAATCAGAGATCCTTTTTGATCAGTAAGAAAACTTTGATTTCCTGGACTATAGAGTGTGTTTGTTTGTCTCACTATATATTTAAGAGATGGTGCTGGTTATAGCTTTCTTTATCATTAAAGGGGACTGCGCTATTGACTATGGCTTTACTATGGCCTGAGTCTAAATCTTCTGTGAAAATTACCTAATGAATGAGAAAGAGAGAATAAGAAAAAAGTGGGAAAGGATGTCCTCAGCCCACTAAAGGATGGGCACACTTTATTCCCTAGCTGTGCCTGGCAAACTTGTAGATGTAGGTTTGGGAAGCTATTAATAGTAGACTAGGCTTTAATAGAACTGCTTATCTTGTTTCTTAACCTACACAGAAACCATATTACAATTTTAGAGCCTGTGAGTTGTTTTCAGAGCCGCACGTCTCGAATGATAGTTACTCTTGCTTAAGAATCTTTACTGTATTGCTCCCAAATTCTTTGCATTCTAGACAGGCTGAGAGGTCTCAGGAAGTTTGTTTTCCTCACAAGGTACAAGCTAATTGCCCACCAAGTCTAGTCATGCTGTCTTTTCACTATTAAAGATTAAATTATTAAAGATGTGAACCTGACATCTTTATCTAGATCACTGCATTCCTCCCTGGCTATCAAACTTCATAGTCATTGCTCAGTTTTCTGACCAAATTAAGAACACGTGCATCTGACTTAACTCTCAGAAACTAGAACTGCTGTTAACTTTCATCTACACAATACCTTGAATTTCTTTGAGCCATTCATTAAAATTACATTTGGCTCTCTTCATGACTTGATCTCCAAGTTTCAGATAGAGAACCTATGAATTCAGAGCACTTATTTAGGATTATTAAAATAAAAGAAAAAATAGCACCATATGTATTTGCCAAGTTGTCGTGCCTTTGGTTCAACTGGATCAGCAATCCTCTGTCAGAAAACCAAGCTTATGAAGAGTCCAGCCCATATTTCCAGGGGGAATCTGGCTTGAGATTAGCCTGTCAGAATGATTCAGTGATTTCCAGCTCATTGTAAAGGAAAATCTGTTTAAAGATAGTGTTCATGTCATTTATGGTGCCCAAAGCCAACGTTATGAGGAAACTTCTTTATTAGGAAATAAGGAGCAGATCCCAAGATTCACAGAGACAGAGAGTATCCCACAAAAAGCCACAATTCCTTAGCAGATATTTTAGACAACATGTAGGTGGGGAAAAGATACTGTTTAAGCATGACAGGTAATCCACATACAATCAAGAGTGACTAACCAAAACCAGTAGGCTTGGAACCTGCTCTGGGCCCAGACGCAGGTTAAGAGGAAAAGGGAAGCCAGGCCTTGCCTAAAGTCCTATACCTGCACTTGGCACCCCTGAATCCTCTAGGGCACTGACCCTCAGAAGGGCCAATTCTAGTAGACAATTTGGTGGTGTGCGGACACATTCACAGTGCATATTCCTGGACCAACCACAAACCAACTCCATCAGAAAAACAGATCCCCTTTAGGAATGGAGACTTTAGAATCTGGACTTCTATAAATAGTCCAGGTACTTCTTACTCACAGTAAACAATGAGAACCACTACTCTGGTGCCAATCACAATGCTAGGCAGAAATTAAGATTTAGGGGACAGAGCCTAAGATTCTGACACTCAGCATCGTCATCCTTGTCAGTACTCTCCCACTGACTTGGTGGCCCAAGTCTGATCAGAGGGTGTTGCCTCGTCACTGTGATACAACTTCCACTCTGTGTCCCAGCTCAAATAATTGGGATTTTGTGTTATTCCTTTGTTAACTACCTGCCTACAATGTGCCCAAAACTCTGGGCCCCTTAGAAGGTCAGTCCTATGGCCTGGGCCTAGGAGACGCTCCTTGAACTGTTCTGTGGCTATAGTCTGGCCCCCTCATGACTGGCCTGCCTGCCCCCTGAAGCCAAGAATTACTGCTCCTGCATTTTCCTTCACTATCTGCCACTCACCTTTTAGAATTATGAGTGCCTGGTATTCTTGCTCCTTCTCTCAAATCAAGACTACTACCTGTTGCCTATCCCCAAAGGCTTCAGATGCCATAAACTGGACCGCCTTTTCTTCCCTCCTGGCTTTGTGCACCCCCCCCCCCAGGACCTCTTTAACTAAAGCATGAGTCAAGTTTTTTTCTCCATCTGCATTCAATTCCAGTTTTCTGGGCCATGTCTAGCCATGTCTCCAAATACATATGACACTTTCTCAGGGAATTTTCAGTTATAAAACTCAATAATACTCTCACTTAGGTCCTTGAAAATATATGGAGATTAGTACAGCAGGACAGAGGTGCTCATGAGTGAGTATTCCAAGTTTTCCCACATTCCTCCAGATGGAAGAGGCAAGGCTCCTGGAAATGTCAAGATGAACATGACAGACAAGACACACAAGCTATAACCTCAGGGAGTCAGACTCCAGAGTTATAGGCTGCGTAACCAACTCTGTTACTGTGCCTGGAACCGAGGGGTTCCTGGGACATGAAACTTTCATTGCTAAAGTTGAAAAAGTCCCTGACTAACCAGGATAAGTTGGGCATTCTAAAGCTTGAAATTGTCTGGACTTTTGCTGAATCAAAGATTCAGAATATGAAAGAACTGTAGCAAAAAGAAAAGGAAATTCAGTTTCTTTCATGTATTTTCAGAAAATATGTACATATCAGTATTGCTTTTAATTACTCTGGACCATTAGGCTGTATTTCTTTGATTGTAACTTCATTCAGAGGAGTTCACATGGGCCCTACCTTTTGGGCTAGTCACCTATTAATGAAAGAAAACACGTGATGATTATCAATATTGTCAGATATTTATTGAAAAACTATATGCCAGCCACAAAGTGAAGTGCTTTGCATCAATTATCTCCAATCACTGTCACAACAACAACCAGGGTTTGATCCCGATCCTGCATCTATTAACTCTTTCATTGGCTTTTTTTTTTTGGAAGATGTATTTACTTATTTCAGAGAGAGAGAGAGAGAACATGAGCACGAGGGGCAAAGGGAGAGGGAGAGAATCTCAAGCAGACTCCATGCTGAGCACAGAGTCCAACGCAGGGTTCGATCTCATGACCATGAGATCCCAACGTAGGCTGAAACCAAGAGTCTAACTCTTGACCAACTGTACCACCAAAGCGTCCCTTAACCATGTCATTTGTACCCATAACTTATCTCTCTAAACCTCAGTTACCTCATCTGTAAAATGAGGACCATGATAGCTATTTATCAGGGAGATTTCAGTAGTAAGTAAGAGAAAACATGTATTTAATAGACTTCCTTGCACACAGTAAGGGATCCACAGATAGAACGGCGTTTAGATATTATTAATATTGTTGTTATTATTACTGCTACTTCTACTACCTAGTACTAATACAATTACTTGCTACTACTGCTACAACTACTACTACTGCTACAACTACTACTATTACACTTACATCATCATCATCATCACATCACCATGCCAGATCATACAGCAGTCATTTGCAGAAGCAGACTTAAAATCTGGTCCTCTAACTATCATTGTAACTGTCCCTCAGAACAAAGTGTTACTTAAAATATAACTTATAAGAAATTATACTAGTTACCAAGGATGCTTAGATATAGCCTTGAGAAAAACATGTACTGGCAATAGGCCTCTGCAGGAGAGGACGATATACATTCTTGAAGCCGAGCAGCTGGGAACGCCCGGCCCGCTCAGGACAGAACGCCACCTGCTTCGTTTTTCCGTTGTCTCCCCTTCCCCAGAGCACCTGTGGCTAATTAGATGAGCCCTTGGAATGTGCTTGCTCAACTATAAACTTTATACTGCTCGCCCAGATATATTTTGCCTTCGCTCTTGTTTATCTACCAGGCATACGATTAATGTGTCGCCTTCTTCAGCTCCTTTGTTGATTACTGTCTAATATCTAATAGATACAGGACTGAGGAGTTGTTCAGGGCGACAGTCTTTTCTACTGTCGTCCCCTGCTCCCTTTCTCTTGCAGCTGACTTGTTTGTGCCTCCTTCTTCTCCCATGCGCCATCGGGAAGCAGCAATCATGATGACACATTTTCCTCCTTGTTACAGAAACTTTAAAACCCAACCTGAGAAAGCATTAAATAATGACCCTTAGCATGCAAAAGGTTATTTGTAATATGGACACATAGGTGCAGATAAAAGTCCATAAGAATTTGAATGGCACACAGCACAAAGCAGCAAATTCAATGCCATGGAACCCCGGGAACTAATGATGTTTCTTTGGAATATTTTCCAAGTAAAATATAAAATAAGTACATTTAATGGGTTTTGGTTTATTTTTTATTTCTTTTGGCTTCTGTATGTGTACCATGAACACACAGATGACAGTCCTTCTGGATTTCGTAGTACAGAGTTGAGACAGTAATAACAGAGGGCCGACAAGCTAACCCAACAAAGGTCTAATTTTCCGGAGCTATATGTCTATAAAAGTCAACAAAATAACAGACCGAATGCAATTTTAGCTCTGTGATTACTGACACAGTTTTGCAAGAAGCCATCGGGCCTCTCTCTTCTCCATTTGGAGAAGGCATAATAAAATGTTATTAACATATGCTAACATGTACAAATATTTCTGAATAGTAGTAAATGGAGTAATAGTTTGCAACACTCTCTTTTTCATAAACAAATGATTTATTATACAAGATATACTATTAGTGAGGAAAATTAGAAAAATAAGTTAAATTAAGAACATTTAAATCATCCATGTTCCCACAACCTAAAATGCTATTGTTGATACCTTGTTGTTTATATTTCTGAATTTTTCCAAGCAAATAAAAACTTATAATAGGTAAATACAAAATTTTAAAGTGTTAATTTATAATCCTTGTCCTGTAGCAAAAGGTAGTCAATATTTCCTCGTATATTTTACATATAACAATTTTTTCTATATCAGGGTTTAAATAATTGCCTGAAATTCCATCACGTCAATGCACCATTGCCCTTTACAGCTGAGTGAGCCAGGCGCTGACCTGGGTGTCATGGTCTCCGACAGAAAACATCTCCGGGACCCTCTCATCAGAGCTGCCCTTGTAACCCACCCCCAGCTGCCGTGAGGACTTCCTGCCCCACTGGCTAGTGAACAGTGGCTGACAATATCCACATGCACTGTGATGTCCAAGCTGGCAAAGAAAACATCATTCAAAAATAACGAGGCAATTGAGAATTGCTAGACATCGTTCGAGAGCGAAGTTTTGATTTTTAGATGCATATCTGTTTTATCTTAACTGGGACAGAAAAAAAGGATGGGTCACATTTGGCAATTAAGAATATTTATTTTCAGGGTGCCTGGGTGGCTCAGTGGGTTAAGCCTCTACCTTCAGCTCAGGTCATGATCTCAGGGTCCTGGGATGGAGCCCCACATCGGGCTCTCTGCTCAGCAGGAAGCCTGCTTCCCTTCCTCTCTCTCTGCCTGCCTCTCTGCCTACTTGTGATCTCTGTCTGTCAAATAAATAAATAAATAATTTTTTTAAAAGGAGAGTATTTTTTTCCTCTGAGAAAACTTGAAAAAAGAGAGAGAGAGAAGAGAAAGAATTATTACAGATTTGTAAAATCTGCTACAAATTTCCTGCCAGTTAGAGAAGGATACTAAAATGACAAAGGGTGGGGCACCTGGTTGGCTCAGTGGGTGGAACATGTGACTTTTGTTCTCAGGGTTGTGAGTTTGAGCCCCACGTTGGGTGTGGAGATTACTTTAACAAAATCTTTTAAAAAATGGCCAATAGCACAAATTAAAACAAACAAATTTCTCCCATTCCTGGGAGAATTCTCCCATTTCTCCCTATCCATTCCTGGATGATAATATTTTCAATCATTTCCTAACTGGAGGATTTAAAAACTAGAACCTGAATGTCTCTATGGATGTAAGCAAGAGCAAAGCAACAGAACAAGGTAGAATGTCTTAACCTCAGGTTGCTGGCTTTGCACTGAAGGGAGCTACCGCCTGCATCTTACTGCCCACCCTAAGCCTCTCCTGGGGCCCACAGAGCAGAAAGAGTAGCTGGGGAGACACCAGACATGTGCACACCATAGGCAAGCTTGCAGGTCGAGAGAAGGCAGGAGTACCATATACACTTGGGGCAAGCTGATAGTAAAAGTATTGTCTTCTACATCATAGGCCATAAAGGGGGAGTTTCTTAATTATTTTACAAATAATTGCCTGCTGCTTACCCCAGGCTTTCCCAGCTGCCACTCATTTAATCCTGTGACAAATTACCCGTGTATTCCAATGGGGAAACTGAGGCATACAAAGAGTAAATATTTTGCCCAAGATAATAAGAGATCATAAGTGGAAAAACTAGAATTTAGACCCAGGAAGCCTGGCTCTAAGACTCCACACTCTTGGCCACATCTAATGCCATCTATTAGGGTCAGTGTTAGAGACAGGGTAGGACTGAAGGTCCAAAGACTGAGGTTCAGGTCCTGGGGCCACCTCCTATTAGCAGTTCTAAGAGACCAAAGGGCATTTAATTTCTCTAAGGCTCAGGCTGCTAAAGCAGGTGAAATCCACACATCAGCTCCGTCCTTATCCTCCCCCTCCGATCTGTGACCCACAACCACCCACATGTAGAGCTCAGTGCACCTTTGAGTTCCCCATTCCACCTTGCTACTCCTGAACTTGAATCTGTGTTTTTCCTCAAGATCCAAGAGCACTTTCATGCTATTTCCTTCACTCAGTTCCCAGAGTTGGTATCTGTCTTCTCTTCCGAATTTCCACCTGCGCATCTTTAAGGTACGATTTTTAAGATCTCACCTCTTTCTTATAAGATATAAAATAACTTATTTATTTATTCAACCACTGTGATGCTCCAGTGAGACAATCGATATACAAATACCTCACAAAAATGTAAAGGTACACTAGCAGAAGGCATAGCTGACATCCCCCGGAAAGACGGTACACGCCAAATGACTGAAACCTCGGCGTAGCTAAACTCAATGAGCGGCAGGTGCATGCCCAGTGATTGGAGGGGGCATTTCTATACATCAGTGACACATGGAGGAGGCAAACCCTCTCCCACAAACCATGGCACGGCAGGCCTGGCAGACACTACAGAGCTAGTTAGACAACGTTCCAAATCTAACTTTAAGCAACTCTCTTAAAAATGCAAACAGCCCCCTCCTTTTCGGTGAGTTATTTAATCCTAACTGGTCTTTCTTTTACCATCGTAGCTTCTTACTTTACAAAAGTCTCAAACGCATATTCTATACCCGCTGTCTCCATTTTTTTCCTCAGTGCCTAGGTCCTCCTGCCCACCTTGAAATCTGGACTCTCTCTCCACTGCTGCACTGCAGTGGCTGCTTACATACCCACCGAGACCTTCCTGTTGGGAAACACGGTGGCCATGTCACCTGCCCCATTCTCCTGGCCCTCCAGACAACCTTTGGCATTTGCAAGGTTACCCAGGGTGGGGTTTCAAGTAAGAGCACTCCTACTCAAAGGCAGATAAGATGAATCAATTTGTCCAAGGATCTATCTAAGTTATAAAAGGAATATATTTCAATCACCTGCTTTGACAAGTCACATGGCATCCTACAAAGGCACAGTCGGTCCTTGGAAAACTCTTCTAAACCATTCATGCATGAAATAAACTTGCTAGAGCTCTTCCCACATTTGACAGCAATCCTAACAATTTACATGGCACAAGTTCTAAAGCTGAAACAAATTTTTCTACATTATTAATAATAAAGAATGGATTTCAATCAACCACGCTAGGGGAAAAAAAAAAGTGAATTTCCGCGTCATTCTCTCTATGGGAAATATTACAAAATTACTGTCTTATGCGGAGGTGATTTTTTTTTTTAAAGATTTTTATTTATTTATTTGACAGAGAGAGAGAGATCACAAGTAGGCAGAGAGGCAGGCAGAGAGAGAGAGGGGGAAGCAGGCTCCCTGCTGAGCAGAGAGCCCGATGCGGGGCTCGATCCCAGGACCCTGAGATCATGACCTGAGCCGAAGGCAGCAGCTTAACCCACTGAGCCACTCAGGTGCCCAATGCGGAGGTGATTTAAAGAAAAAAAAGTATATAGTCCAAAAATGTAGAGGAAAACAGTAATATGGAAGTGTGCAGGGCAGCTCATTAATAAAACTATTATGCTCTTTTTCTGGATTTTATGATGTGTATGGTATTTCTCAGATTTTACTAATTTGTAACTTCTTGTGATTTCTTGTTTCTAAAAATACTTTTTATGTACTTTTGTATTTCTAATTTTTTTTTTTAAAGATTTTATTTATTTATTTGACAGAGAGAGAAATCACAAGGAGGCGGAGAGTCAGGCAGAGAGAGAGAGAGAAGCAGCCTCCTGCTGAGCAAAGAGCCCGATGCGGGGCTCGATCCCAGGACACTGAGATCATGACCTGAGCCGAAGGCAGCGGCTTAATCCACTGAGCCACCCAGGCGCCCCTGTATTTCTAATTTTTTAAGAGGATTTTAAGAGAGGGGGCAGTCAGGTCCACCCAAACCCTGCATCCTAATAAGTATATACTGGCTCTTCCAGCATAGGAAAACAGACTAATAACTCAAATGCTTTTCTGGGTAATAAAAATGAGAGATCCTTATTAACATCTTGTTAAATGACAGTAATTCCTCTCACCTCTCCCAGCTTCCTGGGCCCCCTACTGTTCCCTGTCTCTGAGTATACGCACAACTGTGCTTCACGCAGAGCATTAGATAAATAGATAACACCTCTACCTCAAGCAGGTTCGCGCCTCATGAGGGGGGGAAAAGGACATGAACGCTAATAATTATGCAATAACTTGATAAGTGCTCTAAAGGAGTTAAAAGCAAAGCGTCCTCAGAGCACAGAAAATGATCCCACCTGGGGAATTCAGAAGACGTGTCATAAGAAAGGTAATAGCTGAACTGCGCATGAAAGACGGAGAGGGCGTGTGGCTGGCAGAGCCCCAAGACAGCATCCTCATGGGGAAAACCGCAGGTTAATTTGGGTAAGCAGCGCATCAAAGCCTTCTAAAAAACATAGTCAGACATGCTGCGCTGGCAAACAAAGAACAAAAACAAACAAGCCACTACCAAAAAAGAGCAGTATCACAAACTTCACAGAAGAAGTAATAAACGGTGAGTTTATACGCGGTATCCTCTAAAATACCCAGCATTTATAAAGCGTGAAAATCTGCAGGTGGAAGGAAGCTCCAGTATCAGAGGCCTGGGTACCGAATTAGCTCCATCACCTGGGACAGCTGTGTCATTTCTTTAAGACTCAGTTTCCTCATCTGGGAAATCATCAGATCAGAACTTGTATCAAAAATGTGTCATGAGGATTAGACCAATTATGTGTGGTATAAAGTAGTGCTGAGCAAACTCAATCTGTTATCATTAAGAGTGAGGCTAACACACCCAGGTTTCCCCACCATTAAAGATAGATGTGAATTGCGCATCTCCATGTTCCACCGATAACTCACTGGGGGTGGGGTGGTGGTTCGGAAGAGTCAGCACCTGTCAGCCAGAACAATCAAGCTGGAAGCAGGGAAGTTCCTGCAAAGAGCCAGAGCATTCCAAAGAATTCCAGAAATGCTTGTGCATTCTCTATCACATTCCTTTAAGCACAGACTCATTTAAACACAGGGCCAAGGCACTCCACATCAGAAATGTAAACGGGCACCAAAGGCCAAAAAACAACTCCCCATGAAAAATAACCTTCCTGTGAGGAAATCAGCACTCAATCCCACACACTGGAAGATGGGCTCGGGATAGATTCCTGCAGAACTCAAGGTCACGTCCATCTTAGACTTGGTAGGCGTGTCTGCAGGTGGTGCTACCTTGCCCTCCCTGAGGGAGTCCTTTTTCCAACAACTGCACCCAGAGCAATAACTTGATCCTTTCAGCTTTCAAAGAACTGACTGCTCTTTTACTAGTAAATGTGTGTATTGTTAAGGAGGAACATCAACCTCCTGGGTTTAATTAAAGAAAATTATAAAGCAGTGAACTGTGTTGTATTTTAGGCCAGCAGGCCATTAAACCTGTCTCTTTAGAATTAAAAGGTAACTATTTAGTCCTAAAGGATGTGGAGAAGCGGAAGCTGATACATCCCTCTTCTCTCAGTAAGCCAACCTCTTTTTTTTAACTAGGGAATCTGAAACTGTGGATATTTAGAAGTTGATCCTCTCAATAAATGTGTCTACAATAACAACAATCTGTGAATATTAGTTATTTCATTTTGCTCTGCTTTGTTTGTAGTACTATGGTACCACAATAGGCTCACAATCTAAAACCATTGCAATTTCTTAGGCATGTAAGAATTTTCCCCGAAGAGAGCAAAAACATAAGAATTTATGCTGTGGAAAGTGTTATCAATCAGACCTGAGCAGTGCTGGCCTTCACATGAGATCATATTAACATGGGATAGGTCCACACTTACTCATTTTTCCTAGGTCCTAATTACACTGACCATGTTGTGCCAGAAGATCATAACAACCCTGGTCAGTCATTTCTTAGAAGACAACGAGTGGGTTGTGAAAGGAGAAGGGACACCTCTTGAAGGAGGATCTACGTGAAATGAAGGTCGTATCATTTCACTGGAATGAGGCACGTTGATGGATCCCATCACGTGACATTGTACCAACCCATGGTCGGAAGATAACAGGGTATGTGCGGTGCAGCTCCATGGACGTACTTCCCCCTACAAGACAACAGGTGCTGATGGACTTGCGGCTTCTTCCTACCAAACTGAATGATCTTCCCTGGCCATCTGGGAATAAGTAATCGTAGAAGACCTTCGGGAAAATACTATGCAAGTGGTTATTTTTGTGGCCCATCAGAGGATCATTATTGTTAGATGATGATGTTAGATTAAACCTTTATTACTGAGGTGGTATGACTTCCGGGGTGGGGAGGGATACATTTATGAGAGTTACCTTTAGGAGGGGACTCAGAAAACGTAGCAGGTAATAGCTGTCATCAGGCTCCATCCAGCCAGATATCCTTATCCTCATGTTCCCTCCTCATCAAATGTTATGAAAGAAGCCCCAAATAAATGTTTTATTGAAGAGTATCTATTATTTCTCAAGGCTACACTTCACCAGTCGTGCTCGAATGAAGTATGGGATTCACCTTCATTTGCACAGAAGAAAGGCACCTGGCAGCCTGCCTTCATCTTCTCAGCCCATCCGGGTGTCTCTGTCAGACTTGGGTCCAGCACCAAAGTCTTTAGAATTTTATATTTATCTTATGAATATTTGAGGCAGTGTTTCCCAACTTTTTCCCAGTCGTGGTACTCAGAGAAAATGATGGTATTTATTATATACTGCAATAAAGAGATAAGGCAGTGTGCATCCATGACTAAGGAGCTGGGGGAGGAGATGGAAGTGGGACAAGGAGTTCAGGCCCCTGGGTCACACCCCATGCACCGGGGCGGCAGGGATCAGTGTCTGCACACACTAAGAACCCAGCACAGATTCTGCCAGGGAGATGCTGCCCTAAAGTGGGTGTTCTCAAGTGCTCCCCTGGGGAACAAAAGAGATTTCAGGGTCCTCATGGTAGGGGGACTGGGACTCAATATTATTTATCATCAGACAATATTCCCATATTGCTGATTACATTTTATCCACTGCTTAAATAGTTTTAACTACTATGAAAATAACTTACAAACAAACCATTTACTTACATACTTCTCTTCATCTCTTAGTTTTCTGAGCACTTGGCCTACATGTGGTAGAAAGTACACAGACTTAAGAAACAGACCTCCTTGAAAATACTGATTGTGCACATATCTGGCCTCAGACAGATCCACACCCTTTCTGAGCCTCAGTTCTCCTACATTAAATGGAAACACTAATACCTACTTCAAGAAACAGCTATGATTTTTTTCAATTTAAAATGTCAGTAGCTCAGGGGTGCCTGGGTGACTCAATAGGTTAAAACCTCTGCCTTCAGCTCAGGTCATGATCTCAGGGTCCTGGGATCGAGCCCCACATCAGGCTCTCTGCATAGAGGGGAGCCTGCCTCCTCTTCTCTCTCTGCCTGCCTCTCTGCCTACTTGTGATCTCTCTCTGTCAAATAAATAAATAAAATCTTTTAAAAAAATTATAAAAAGTTGTCAGTAGTTCAGGAAAATAGGTGCTCATTAAATATTAGCTCACTTGCTCTTCTTAGAAGAGAATTAGTATTGGAGTTAAATTCCTTCTGTCTATCCTCGACTCCCTCTCCTACTCTGCTGTCCTCCATCATCCTCCCTCTGCCACCTGCCTCTCAGCCTCTTCCCCTGGTTTTCTATTTCTCCATGGTCTGCTGACTCCTCCTTATTATGCTCGCGCATTCTTCTCTTTCCAAACTGCGGTGAGGAGGGAGGAAAGAGGACATGGAGAGGAAAGAATAGGCCTTTAACTCTATTCCACTCCCAACCCTTCAAGGCACCGCCCAAATCATTTCAAGTAATTACAAAAATATATATATTTTTTTAATCCAAGAAACTACTATATTTAAGTCCTGTATTCAAATCTCGGTCTCCATAAATAGACACCCTTTGGATTGTTTGGCTGTCAATCTTCATACCACACTGCCATGCCAGGAGAAAAAAACAACCCGGACCCATTAGTAGGAAGAGTTTGGAAGTAGTGAGTCTTACTAAGAGAAAGGGGCCCAGCCCACATGGCAGGTGCTCAAGTAATACTTGCTTATTGCATCAACGTTTTAAATACCCACCAATACAAAGACCTAAGGAAGCAGAATTGAGAAATGCTATGGATTCACAAATCAGATACAAACCTACTGCTGTAGACCTGAAAAACAAATCAAGGTGAACCCAGAGTAAACTTAAAAGAACGATATTAGATATTTACAATCCTTTTATTTTTTTTATTTTTTGTTTCATTCTCATCTGTGATACAGGGAAAACACAGACTATATTTAAAGTGGGCAAATACCCTCTGAGTTCTCCTAGCCTCATCACCAAAAAATAGTAAAAAGAAGTTGGCTCTAACAGTGTGGTAGAGACAGCAAGAATTAGCATACCAATAAAATTTCCAAGACAATGATTTCTACAAAGAATTTGCAGGCTGGGCTACATCTACAACCACTTTCTGCAATGCTTATGCTGGTGGTTCACATACTATGACCTTTTGAAAAGAGCAGGGCAGCACACCATCTTAGCAAACTCATAAACATAAATGTCACAACGGTTTGGAAAGACAACAACACTACTAATCTGAAACTGCCACGAAGATAAAGCCAGTATAGAAGGAGGAGAACATAAGAGTAATTTTCACAGTCATCTCAATAAGAGATCTGTCCAATGGCGCTACTCATAGTTCTTGAAATAGAGCTTACCGTTTCCTTTGGGAGGCAATCACTCACAGGATTCTAGACATGGTGAGCCATGTGCCAAAAGGGGTTTCTGAAGACAAAAGGTCCCTAATTACACTGATGAACTTTTACTAGATTTGTCTATGAAAGGGGAGGTGCTCTGTAAGGATACAATAGTAACAACCCACAAGTCAAGGACCATAATACTGTCAATAACTTCAATTTTATTCTCTTGCCAAGAAAGATGAGAGCAGGTGGATTTATTGTCATTTTAGAACTAAAAATTAATCATATGTGTGTACTTCATAAAATTATATTTGAGGCGCCTGGGTGGCTCAGTGGGTTAAGCTGCTGCCTTCGGCTCAGGTCATGATCTCAGGGTCCTGGGATCGAGTCCCACATCGGGCTCTCTGCTCAGCAGGGAGCCTGCTTCCTCCTCTCTCTCTGCCTGCCCCTCTGCCTACTTGTGATCTCTCTCTGTCAAATAAATAAATAAAATCTTAAAAAAATTATATTTAAGATTACAGTTTGCATGGGGGCAGATGGCTTAGTTGTGCAATGACAGAGGACACCATTTGTATAGAATTCAGTAACAAAACTGCTCCCTTGATGATAAAAAGAGGAAGAAAGGAGAGAGGAGAAAGAAACATAGTGGCAATTACTGAAAAAAATATCCTTCTAGGCAGATTCTGCACTTACAAAATGTGACCTAATTAGAGGAGTGTTAGAAAAAAAGAAAAGATGTTTAAAATGAAAATTATTGGTCCATCAATTGGAAAAAACAAAAATCCACAAGAGAGAGAATGGGAAACAGAAATACAGAGTCTAGCTTTACTAGGTTTACTAGATAACTAAAACTAGGTTTAGTTTTAGAACTCCAGGTTCCTCAACCAGTTAGAATAATTAAATCTTCTACTATCCCTATGCTCTTAACCAAAGAGCCAACAGAAGACAAAGCCCTAACTAAATAACACTCACCAGAATTATCAGCAAAATGGACAGGACCTGAAGGGAAAAGAAATAGGAGAGAAGGATTGGCTACAGGAAGAGGAAGGGAAAGGAATATACTGACTAACTTTACATTGTGAAAAGTAGAAAAAAAAAAAAAAAGAAAGAAAGACTTGGAAGAAGGATGGAGGAAGATAAAAGCAGACACATTTTCTGAGAGAAGCAGAGGAAGGGAGCCCATTCTGCACACAACACATCACATCAGGCCTCTCTGTGCAAAGCAAATCATGTGCTTGAGCTGCCTGACAGGTTGCTACCATCACTGGTCATCATTTCCATCAGCAGCAGCCCTAGGATACTCACTCACTGTGTGCTATTAGACTGTACAAAATACTATAAATAGATGCTTTTATGTCATCCTTGCAACACCCACATGAATAACGTCCTGTTATTATTCCCATTCTTAGAGAGGAAGAAATCGAATCTCAGAAAGCCGGAGACATTATTTACAACTTTTCATGGACTGTTAAGACTTGGTAAGATTCTGTACCCACACACTCAAACTCTCAGTGATTAAAATTCACCTCCATGCTGCCTGATCCCAGTTGACGGAATTCTGCACTCCCCACCTGCATAGCAATCTTAGCATATAAGCTGTTACAAATCTGTTTCATTGACCATCATTTTGTAATTATTCTCTTGCAGCATCACCCCATATCAATGACACAATTGACCTTCCAACTGTAAAGTTTTTCATTTTTAATAAAACTTCATTAATATTCCCAGTAACAATAAAGCTTCTAGGTAAATTTTAGGACAATACTGCAGCTAACTTTCTTAGGCCATCATTTTAATATATCCATCTAATGTTGTAGCCAGATTATTTACTCTTGACTGACTCAAAGAAATTCCTCATTTTTGTAGAAAGCTACCGGAAAAGCAGATGTGTGGTTAGGATAAAGAAGAAAGAACAGAACTTGTTAGTAATGACACTGATAGACAGGAACATTGATTGTTTCTTGTGAAAACAAATACTTGAACTGTGAACAAGTTTATATACATGTTTAAATATTTTCTGTCTTGTGTAGAAGGTGCCTTGCACAAAGAGATGATGTTTGAGAGACTGATCCCTCTGAGCACAAGTTTTCTCTGGTGATCTAATGTGCTTGCTCAAATCATAAAGTTGAGTTACAGAGCTCCAAAGTCTATTTCAGAATATCAGAAGGTCCTCGTTAAAAAACAACAACAACAAAAGTCTATTTATTTTAAAACAATGATATATTCAGATTCATATTATGACAAGATTAGCTAAATATACATCAATTCTGTTTTCTTTTTTGAAGAAGAAAGAAGAAGAAAGGAGGAAGAAGGAAGAAGAAAGGGAGGAGGAGGGAGGAAGGGGGGGGGGGTTGGAGGAAACTTCCATTGTTCCCTACAGTTCCCTCTAGTTCCCAGTGTTCCCAAGTGACTCAGTTTGAACCAATGACCTGGACAGGGATGCAATATACCACCTTCATGCCTGCTTCATAAAATACAATGCATGACTGTCCATGAAGGCAAACCATGGAGACCATGCATTGAATGGCTGCATTGCAAGATAAAGGAGAGAAACCTTAATGCTCTGGAAATGTTTTTTCTGAGGAAAAAAACAAAGATTTACTTCCTAAGCCACTGAGATTCCAGAGCTTGCTTACAACTGTACCATAAGTGAGCCCTACCTGACCAATTGAGAAAGTGGTACTGGCAATGGGGTCTACCATCACAAAAGTTTTAAGATGTGCCCATGCCTCCTGAACCAAAGGAGCTCCTGTCACAGGCAAGGAATATGGAGATGTTGGTTAAGAGGTAGGAAAAGAGGCTATAGAACTATTATGAGGAATAGATATCCAGCCTACTACTAAGTAAATAGATAGAATCCAGCCTACTACTAAGTCAGAAGCCCTACAGGAAGAAGGTGCAAAACAATCAGCATTAGTCATGTACTTAGTCATGTACTGACTAAGATAGGTTAGATTTTTTAATGCCTTCATTACATGAAAGAAGTAAGCTTAGGAAAGAAGTAGCTGGATTGGAACACTTGAAAATGCAATTTTTTATCTCAGGAACCACACTCCATTGAAGTAGCAATATTTCCAATGATATCTTTAACATGAAGGATGAACACCATTTACCTTAAATCTACTAGCCAGATGTCATCAGCTGCTCTATTTTTTAGCCAGGCCTATTCATATTGGGTGGTAGAGGGGCAAAGACAGGAGGTTTAGAGAAAGAAAGCAATGGATGCAGCCTTTACTACAAGCTTTCAGAAAATCCCTTCTGTGGAGTACGTTAGAATCTGTTTTTAAATAACATCATGGCCTCTCCTCAATTTCAAAGGAATGCTTTTGAATGGTAATTAATTTTCATATTTAGAAGGAAAATAAGAAAGACCACTATCTTATAATTTTCTTCTTTAGACTATAAAGACTTAAATAATATAAAGCCAAACAAAATTTTCGAATTGCCTTGAAAACCCAACTATAGACCAGGGTGGAGGGACTTGGACAGCACAATCTGGTATTCATTGCAGTGAGATGAACTTAATTTTCTACTTTGGGAGGCAATGCATGATAGTCTGTGTTTAACATCATTCCATGAAAGCCTCAAAAATCCTCATAAAAGAAACCTTATGGGGAATTTATGTGCCTCACATTATGCCAAAGTTCTGATAAGAGAGAGCTTGGACTTGGCAACCAGCAGGGTTTCCTTCTTGTCCAAGGAAGAATAGGTCATCATCTCAATGGGAACCTGGTTGAGGCAGAGCCAGACAAATTGTGTAGGTACTATCTGGCAAAACAAGAAACTCGGAAGAGGCTAAAAATTGCCAGGGGCCCATCCTCAAGAGACTAGCAAGCCAGAGAAAAAGTTAATGAGTTCATTGCACAGGAGTTTTACTGAATGAAGGGATCTGGACTCTAAAATGGATCCTTCCACTGACTAGTTACGTGGCTTCGGGACAAGTCATTCTCCTTTTCCACAAACTGAGGAAACTGGACTTAATTATGGATTGCCAACTCAAGTACTTACAAGGATCCAGTAGGTGGTCTAATGGAGCGTAGACTGTGGCTAAGCAAAAAACATGTGTGTCCTTCCAAAGGGCCAGAAGCTAACTATTCAACTCTACCTGATTAATGGTATGGAGGAAGACAGGCCCAATATTGCCAAGTTTCCAATTCTTTCAAAAAAGACTAGAAACTAAGGGTTTTTATGGAAAAACATTTTATTTATCAATGTTCAATTTTAAGGACATTATAGCCCAAGTAAAAAATATCTGCTGGTGTGGTGCAGCCTTGAGACTACATTTGTCCCCCAGGAAGTCATTAAATAACTATCACTGAATAAAATAATCTCTATGTCCTCTTCCATCTTTGAAGATAAATTCACACTCACTGCCTGATAAACAGCATTTTGTTTCCTCTACCTATAATGCAACTCTTTCTTTCCTCTCATATTCAGAATCTTTAGGAATGAACTTCCACACACTCTGCTTGGGCCCTGAAGATTTGGCTTCTTCCCCCACTCCACCAAAAGTGGGTCCCAAATGCTGTCCATGATCTGCTGACCACAAACTGGAAAACAATTGCCTTGCCTTCATTCTTACTAATTTGTAGCAACTCAAACTCTTACCAACACCTCTTCTTGAAAGCCAGCCATAAAAAACAACAACAGTGTCTTCTGGTTTTTCACATGTTTCCAATCACCTTGTCCCAGATTCTTTTGCTGCCTATTGTTTTCCTTCCACTTCCTAAATGTGGGTGTTCCCAGAGTCTCGGTCTCCAGCTCTCTATTACTCTAACTGCTTATCCCCAGAGCTCATCTGTAGCTTCAACTTTAAACATCACAAGATTCATTCATATACACAAACATCTCCAATCCTGAGGGGCTCCGAGGCTCCATTTCCAGTGGCCACTGGAACATTTCTACTTGGACTATATACCTCTTTCCTTAAGGCTGACATGTTCCAAATTTATTCTCTCCAAAACTTCTCCCTATGTTCCTCTTGCTATGAATGATTTTCCACCATCCCCCTGGTTACTGCAAGTTAAAATCTTAGTTATCTTTGACGTAACTCACTCACCTCCCATTCCATGATCTATTTCACAATACTGGTAATGTTCATCTCTACTTTCTAAGTAAGGCTCCCACACTTAACCACTTCAACTCAGATACACCACCGTGCATTCTTCTGACTTCCCCAATCTACATTAGGTATTGTCACCATGTTATCACTTACTTCATGTTATCCCTTACTCCTATTGCCCCAACAGGATAAATATCAACTTACTGTATATGGCATTCACATATGGTCCTTATAAACCATCTTTCTCCTCCTCCATACAGAAGAACTTCTGTTCCAACCAAACCAGTCTCATCCTTGCTCTCCAAAAACTGTGCTTTCTTTGTGTTGAGAATATCCTCCCTGGTCATTTCTACCTATTCAAAGTCTTCTCATTCTTCAAGGCCCAGCTCGACTTGCATGTTCCTCAAAAAACTTGCAAAATAACCTGGGCCAAATTGACCTCCTCCTTAAGAGTGTGTTGCCTATCCTAGGCCCTTTCAAAAAAATTTCCCTAAGCAAAAACAAAAAACTACAACACACTTCAGTTAAAATTTTCACTGTTATTTCATTGAATTTTAGGTTATTTTACCTCTTCTGGATTTTTTTCTTTTCTTTTTGTCTGACTTGGTTTCATCCAGCATGACATGTTTAATTGGATACTACTTCTAGTTTCTGAAGATGAAAATTTTGAATATTAATGTAAAACTTCTTGTTTTTAATATAAGAATGAATCCAATAAATTTTCTTTTGATGATTTTCTTTTATTTTATGCACTTAGGTGCATCTCTAATTTTTAATGTTATATTTTCTTATTTAGTCTATTCCAGATATTTTCTAATTCCCCTTGTGACTTCCTCTTTGGCACCTGAGCTATTTAGAAGCATGTTGGTTAATCATAAATTCTGTAAGTTTCCAGGTATTTCTTGGTTATTAATTTCTAGTTTCATTCTTGGGTGGTCAGAGCATACACTTTGCCAGATTTCAATTCATCAAAACTTTTTGAGATTTGTCTTATGGTCCAGAATATGGTTTATTTTGATGACTGTTAAATGTCAATTAAGGCACATTGGTTCATAACACTGTCTACATCTTCTACATTCTTAAATACATTTTCTCTACTTGTTTCACTGATTACATCAGTTGACATCTCCAATTACAATTATGAATTTTTCTATGCCCATGGGTTTTGCCTTATGCATTTTGAAGTCATGTGGTCATTCAAAACCACACTTAAAGTTGTCAAGTCTTCTGCATACATCAACATCTTCATCAGTATGTAATACCTCTCCTAAATCTAATACTAATACTAATAATTGATGGGTGAAGTCCAGTTTGTCTGATTTTAACATGGTCATTTCACTGCCCTTTTTGATTTGTGTTTCTATGGTATGTCTTTCTTCAATCTTCTACTTTACACAGATCTCTGTCTTCCTATTAGTTTCTCATAGACAGCATATAGTTGCATTTTATATTATTATTCAGCCTGACAATCTCTGCCTTTTAATCAACATATTTAGAAAAAATAGGAAATTAATTTTTAAGGTAATTACTGATATGGTAGGATTAAGCCTATCACCTTTCTAGCTGTTTTCCATTTTCCAAGTGTTCCTTTTTTCTCTTTTCTGAAGTCGCTGAGATTGCACATTTTTTTATTATTTACTTTTTTGTTTATAGTTCAATGATTAGGTACAGTCATTTCTTAAAAATTTTTAATTTTTAACCTTATTTTAATTTATGGTTGCCTTAAAATTGATACTACACATATTTAACTTATCACTGTCCATTTTTAAATAATACCATTATTTCACATACTAAGAACCTTACAACCGTATACTTCCAGTTCTTCTCTCCTACAACTTATAATTTTGTTTTCTCGCTTTATTTTTATGTATAATCTTTTTTTAAAGATTTTATTTATTTATTTGACAGAGATCACAAATAGGCAGAGAAGCAGGTAGAGAGAGAGGAGGAAGCAAGCTCCCTGTTGAGCAAAGAGCCCGATTCAGGGATCAATCCCAGGACCCTGGGATCACGACCTAAGCCAAAGGCAGAGGCTTTAATCCACTGAGCCACCCAGGTGCCCCTTTTATGTATAATCTTAAACTAGATTTTTTATTAATATAAAATGTATTATTTATTTCAAGGGTACAGGTCTGTGATTCATCAGTATTACATAATTCACAGACTCACCATAGCACATACCCTACCCAATGTCCATCACCCAACCATCCCATCCCTTCCACTCCACTCCTCTCCAACAATCTTCAGTTTGTTTCCAGAGATGGTTTGTCTCCATCTCTGGTTTTGTCCTGTTTCATTTTTTCTTTTTTTCTCCCATGATCCTCTGTCTTATTTCCCAAATTCCACATATCAACGAGGTCATATGATAACTGTCTTTCTCTGATTAACTTATTGCGCTTAACACAATACCCTCTAGTTCCATCCACAAAATTGCAAATGGCAAAATTTCATACTTGATAGCTGTATAATATTCCTGTGTGTGTGTGTGTGTGTGTGTAACATCTTCTTTATCCATTCATCTGTCAAAGGACAACAAGGCTATTTCCTTAGTTTGGTTATTGTGGACATTGCTGTTATAAACATTGGGGTGCACATGCCCCTTCACTACATTTGTATCTTTAGGGTAAATACCCAGTAGTCCAATTGCTGGGCTGTGGGGTAGCTCTATTTCCAACTTCTTGAGGAACCTCCATACTGTTTTCCAGAGTGGCTGCACCAGCTTACATTCCCACCAACAGTGTAGGAGGGTTCCCCTTTCTCCGGATCCTTAGCAACACCTGTTGTTTCCTGACTGGTTAATTTAGCCATTCTGACTGGTATGACATAGTATCTCATTGTGGTTTCAATTTGTATTTCCCTGATGCTGAGGGATGTTGAGCACTTTTTCATGTGTCTGTTGGCCATTTGGATGTTCCTTTGCAGAAATGCCTATTCATGTCTTCTATCTTTTGATTGGGTTATTTGTTTTTTGTGTGTTGAATTTGAGAAGTTCTTTATAGATTTTGGATACTAGCCCCTTATCTGATATGTCATTTGCAGTATCTCCCATTCTCCCATTCCATAGGTTGCCCTTGGTTTGTTAACTGTTTCCTTTCTGTGCAAAAGCTTTTTATCTTGCTGAAGTCCCAATAGCTTCCCTTGCTGTTGAAGTTTCTAGGAAGAAGAGGTTGAAGAGATCACTGCCTGTTCTCTTCTCAAGGATTTTGATGGATTCCTATCTCACACTGAGGTCTTTAATCCATTTTGAGTCTATTTTTATAATTAACATATAATGTATTATTTGCCCCAGGGGAACAGGTCTGTGAAACTTCAGACTCATTTTGAGCCTATTTTTTGTGTGATGTAAGGAAATGGCCCAGTTTTATTCTTCTACATGTGGCTGTCCAGTTTTCCCAACACTGTTTGTTAAAGAGACTGTCTTTTATCCATTGGATATTCTTTCCTGCTTTGTCAAAGATTAATTGACCAGAGTTGAGGGTCCATTCCCGGGTTCCCTATTCTGTTCCCTTGATCTATGTGTCTGTTTTGTGTCAGTACTATACTGTCTTGATGATTACAGCTTTGTAATAGAGCAAAGTCTGGCATTGTGATGCCCCCAGCTTTGGTCTCCTTTTTCAGCATTCCTCTGGCCATTCAGGGTCTTTTCTGGTCCCACACACATTTTAGGATTATTTTTTCTATTTCTGTGGAAAAAAACTGATGGTACTTTGATAGAGATTGCATTAAATGTCTAGATTGCTCCATACAGCATAGACATTTTAATGATATTTGTTCTTCGGGGTGCCTGGGTGGCTCAGTGGGTTAAAGACTCTGCCTTTGACTCAGGTCATGATCCCAAGGTCCTGGGATAGAGCTCTGCATCAGGCTCTCTGCTCAGCAGGGAGCCTGCTTCCTCCTCTCTCTCTCTCTGCCTGCCTTTCTGCCTACTTGTGATCTCTGTCTGTCAAATGAATAAATAAATAAATAATCTTTTAATGATATTTGTTCTTCTAATACATGAGTATGGAACATTTTTCCATTTCTTTGTGTCTTCCTCAATTTCTTTCATGAGTATTCTATAGTCTTCTGAGTACAGATTCTTTGTCTCTTTTGTTAGTTTTGTTCCTATCTTATGGTTTCGGGTACAGTTGTAAATGGGATTGACTCCTTAATTTCTCTTTCTTCTGTCTTGTTGTTGGTATATAGAAATATAATTGATTTCTGTGCATTGATTTTATATCCTTACACTTAACTGAATTACTGTATGTGTTCTAGCAGTCTTGGCATTTTCACTATTATTGTTTTAAATTATCAATTATCTCTTAGAGTGATTAAAAATAGGTATAAAATGTCTTACATTTACCTTTATTTTTAACATCGGCACCCTTCATTTTTTGATGAATCGAAGTCCCCACCTGGATTTAGCATTACACGCTTCACGCTTTTCTGCATGCAGAATTTTTTTTAGTATTTTTTATAGGGAGATTTACTGGCAATGAATTCTGTCATCTTTTATTTAAAACTTATAGATGAAAAAAAAATTTATTTGACCTTTTTGAAAGATATTTTCACTGAACATCAAATTCTGAGTTGATAGGTTTTTGTCTTTCAATACTTTAAAGATGTTACTCCACTGTCTTTGGTTTTCATAGTTTGTAATAAGAAGCCTATATAATCTTTTTGTTTATTCAAAGTTATAAAATGTCGTTTTCTCTGTCTTCGTGAATATCTCATTTTTATTAATAATGTTTCAAAATTTTTATCTATTTATTTTTTAATTTGTTTTTCATTTGTTTTAGTTATTCTGCTTCCAATTCTCTGAACTTCTTGGATTTGCACTTTGATGTTTTTCATTATTTTACAGAGTTCTCAAACCTTTATCTCTCCAAATATTTTTGCCTCATTCTCATCTGTACATGCAGGGTGTGCACCTTTCCCACTAGCTCTTTGAACATTGTGAGGCAAGATGCCAGATGAGTAGGGGGCCTCATTTCATCCCTTGAATTCAGCTAGATATTTACCAAATCATTCTGAACACCTGTGAATTCAACCTATGATATAAAAAAAAGAATTGCTGGACTTCTACAAATAGAAAGACGACGACTTTTTGCAAGATAGGAGATGCAGAGAAGTGAAACTGAGGGGATCTATCAGAAGATAAGAAGCAGGTGGGGAGGGAACCTCCACAAGCTGGCTGCTGAAAAGTGATAAAGCCCCAGAGCACAAAATCAGAACTTTTAGATCTGCTCCACTGAGAGAAGTCCTTGCCTGAAAGGTGCTCAGGTGGTGAAGTGGGGGAAGAGTCCTAGGTGGGACAGTGTGGTCTCAGGATCCTCAGGGTCACAGAAAGAACAGAGGTCTCTGAGCCAACAGAGTTCCCAAGCACTGGAGTGGAGAAACCGGCTATGATCAGTGGGCCAGAAGTGGGCTCTCAATTGCGTTTGCCATAAACCTTGAACCGAGGCATGATCAGGAGACTACTCCCCATGTGGGGGCTCTGCAAAGGGCAGACGTGGCAACCCTCCTCTCTCCCCCAGGAGAATCAGCACCAGTGCATATTGCAGGAGTCTGCAGAATTTGGAGCACACAAAAGTGAAGATTGCTTTTCCCTGAGGGTTAACTGAAGAGAGGCAATCCTGATTGTAAAGATCTGGGCTAGAGATCAGGATGTCATCTTTTTTATTTTCATCTTATAAAGTAGTTGGAAAAGCCTTCAAGGAACAAAAGCCACATAGAGCAACCCAAAGCAGCTTACAGTGAACCCAGTCCCCTAACAAGCAGCTATGCAACTCTGCCCAGGGAAAGACACCTGGGAATCAGTGCAGCAGGCCCCTCCCCCAGAAGACCAACTGGAACGACAGGTGAACACCAAGTTTACGGAGCAAAAAGAATTGCAAAACTGCAGTGCTCGGGGAAAACAGTATAGAATGCAAGGGTTTTTTCTCATGATTCCTTTATCTTTCAGTTTAAACTTCCCTTTTCTTCTTTTTTTTTCAACTAGTTTCTTATTTTATCAACTCTTGTTTTTAAGTCTTTTTTAAATTTTCATTTTCACATTTACATTTGATACATATATTCTTCATCTATGGATTCCATTCATTTAATTCAATTTTGTTTTTGTACCTATACGTAAGTTTTTCTTTCTCTACAATTGTGGGATCAAGTATCTTTTAGCAAACAGACCAAAATACACCCAAGACCAAGTAGATCACTCTATTGTGTCTACCTGGTTGATTATATTCTCTCTGTTCCCTTTTTATTGGGGGGGGGGTGCTCTGATCTCTTCTGATTTGTCTAGTGTATATTTCACTGGGGTCATGGTTGATACTTTTATTTTTTATTTCTCTTTTGTTCTCTTGTTTATCTATTCTTCTCTGGACAAAACGACTAAAAGGAGGAATTCTACCACAAAAAAAGAACCAGAGGTAATACTCTGCCATAGATTTAATCAATATAGATATAAGTAAAATGTTGGATGTAGAAATCAGAATAAAGATGTAAAGATACTAGCCGGGCTTGAAAAAAGCATAAAGGACACTAGAGAATCCCTTGGTGCAGAAATAAAAGAACTAAAAACTACTCGGGCCAAAATTGAAAATACATTAGCTAAGAGGCAGTTTTAAATGGATACTCTAATGGGAAGGGTATTGTTATGCCCCAATAATGGGTCCGTGATTAAAGGAGTGAGACTGATATAAAGCGAAGGTCAAGCAAAGCTTTATTTCATGCCAAGCCTTAAGAATCTAACCGAACATCCGGGGACGCACCTCTTACAAGAGAGGGCAACCCTTCTCTGTTTCACAGACTAGCTTTTAAGGACAAAGGCCATGCGGTCGGGCCTAGCCATGCATAGGTGGCCAATGAGATTATAACACACACAGGAAACTCCACAGTGATGCTAGGTGACCAATTGAGTTACAATTTACCCTAGTAGACATTTGAACCAGCCTATTACACCTTGATTGGGATTGGCACCCAAAGGGCGGGGCTCATACTCCTTGGTAACCAGGGAGACAGTATGCATCCCCCCACTGATCGTATGTCTCCACCTGCCCTGACCCATCTTTGTATCTGGGCTTTGTTACCTGAAGCTGGTTTCTGGGACTTGTCTCCAAGTAAATCCCCTGGGGGAAGGGGAGCAGGGACAGTTTCTAAATAGGGCCTTACAGGTATATGAGGCAGAATGTCAGCGACACGGAAGACAAAATGGTACAAAGTAAAGAAGCTGAGGAACTGAGAGAAAAACAGCTAAGGAATCATGAGGGGAGGCTTCAAGAAATCAGCAATACCATAAAACAAAAGAATATTAGATTGATTGGGGTCCCAGAGGAAGAGGAAAGAGAGAGGACAGAAGGTATATATCAGTAAATCACAGCTGAGAATTTCCCTCATCTGTGGAAGTAAAAAGGCATTCAAGTCCCAGAGGTACAGAGAACTGCCCTCAAAATCAACAACAACAACAAAAAAGATAAAAACCCCAACGTCTAATACTGAAGCTTGCAAATTTCAGAGATAAAGAGAAGATGCTAAAAGCAGGTAGAGACAAGAATTCCTTAACCTACAAGTATAGAAACATTAGACTGGCAACAGATCTATTCACAGAGACCTGGCAGACCAGAAAGGACTGGAATAAAATATTCAGGATACTAAATGAGAAAAACATGCAGCCAAGAACACTTTATTCAGCAAGGCCGTCATTCAGAATGGAAGGAGAGATGGAGTTTTTAGGACAAACAGAAACTTAAGGAGTCTGTGATCACTAAACCAGCCCTTCAAGAGATGTTAAAGAGGATCTTAAAAGTGAGGAGAGACCCCAAAAGTAACATAGACCAGAAAGGAACAGAGACAATATACAGAAACAGTGACTTTACATTTAACGCTATGGCACTAAATTCGTATCTTTCATAGTTACTCTGAATATAAATGCTACAATCAAAAAACATAGATGATCAGATTGGATAAAAAAGCAAGACCCATCCATATACTGTCTACCAGAGACTCATTTATCTCCAAAGACACCTCCAGATTTTGAAAAAGACTGGGGTGGAGAACCATGTATCATGCTAATGGAGATCAAAAGAAAGCTGAGGTAGCAATCCTCTTATCAGAAAAAGTAGATTTTAAACCAAAGATTGTAGTAAGGGATGAAGAGGGCCACTATATCATCCTTAAAGGGTCTATCCAATAAGATCTAAACAGTTATATATATTTACATTTCTCACTTGGGAGCAGTAAATTATATAAACCAATTAATAACAAAATAAAATAAACAAATTGATAATAATACAATAATAGTAGGGGACTTTGACACCTCCCTCAGAGCAATAGACAGATCATCTAAGTAGAAGATCAACAAGGAAACAAGGGCTTTGAATGACACACTGGACCAGATGGACTTCACATATATACAGAGTATTCCATCCTAAAGCAACAAAATACATATTCTTCTCAAGTGCACATGGAACATTCTTCAGAATAGGCCACATATTGGGGTACAAATCAGGTCTCAACTGGTACCAAATAACTGGGATATTTCCCTGCATATTTTCAGACCACAATGATATAAAACTTGAACTCAACACAAGAGGAAATCCAGGAACTCAAATACTTGGAGACTAAATAGCACCCTACTAATGAATGAATGGGTCAGCCAAGAAATTAAAGAAGAATTTTAAAAATTCAGGGAAATAAATGAAAATGAAAACACAACTGTTCAAAACCTTTGGGATACAGCAAAGGCAGTCCTAAGAGGGAAGTACATAGCAATACAATCCTTTCTCAAAAAATTAAAAAAGTCTCAAATACACAAGCTATCCTTACACCTAAAGGAGCTGGAGAAAAAATAAAAAATAGAGGCTAAGGCAACCAGAAGAAGAGAAATAATGAAGATTAGAGCAAAAATCAATGAAATAGAAACCAAAAGAACTGTAGAACAAATAAATGAAACTAGAAGCTGGTTCTTTGAAAGAATTAATAAGATCAATAAACCTTTGGCTAGACTTATCAAAAAGAAAAGAGAAAGGACCCAAATAAATAAAATCAATGAAAGAGGAGTGATCTCAACTGACATGAAGGAAATAAAAATACTTTTAAGAACATATTTTGAGCAACTATATGCCAACAAATTAGGCAATCTGGAAGAAATGGATGCCTTCTTACAAACTTATGAACTGGGGCAACTAGGTATCTCAGTGGGTTAAAGACTCTGCCTTCAGCTCAGGTCATGATCCCGAGGTCCTGTGATCAAGCCCCACGTTGGGCTCTCTGCTCGACAGGGGGCCTACTCCCCCCCCCACCCCGCCTGCCTCTCTGTCTACTTATGATCTCTGTCTGTCAAATAAATAAAATCTTAAAAAAACAAAAGAAAAGAAAAGAAACTTATAAACTTCCAAAACTGAAATAGGAAGAAACATAAAACCTAAACAGACCCATTATCAGCAAGGAAATTGAAAGGTAACCAAAAATTTCCCAATGAACGAGAGTCCAGGGCTGTTTGTCTTCTCATGGGAATTCTATCAAACATTTAAAGAAGAATTAGTACCTATTCTCCTGATGCTATTTCAAAAAATAGAAATGGAAGGAAAACTTCCAAATTCATTCGGTGAGACCAGCATACCTTGATTCCAAAACCAAAGACCTCAAAAAAAAAAAAAAAAAAGAATTACATACAGACCAATATCCCTGAAGAAGATGGATGAAAAAATTCTTACTAAGATGCTAGCCAACAGGATCCAACAGTACATTAAAAGGCTTATCTACCACAACCATGTGGGATTTATTCTTGGACTGTAAGGGTAGTTCAACATCTGCAAATTAATCACCATGATACATCACATTAACAAAAAAAAGGACAAGAACCAGACAGATGATCTCCTCAAGAGATGCAGAAAATGTATTTGACAAAGTACAGCACACTTTCTTGAATAAAGCTCTTCCCAGTGTAGGAATAGAGGGTACATACCTCAATATCATATCTCAATATCATGAAAACCATCTATGAAAAGCTTACAGTAAATATCATTCTCAATGGTGAAAAACTTAGAGCTTTTCCCCTAAGATCAGGAACATGACAGGGATGTCTGCTCTCACCACTGTTGTTCGACATAGTACTAGAAGTTCTACCCTCAGCAATCAGAAAACAAAAAGAAATAAAAGGCATTCAGGTCAGCAAAGAAGTTAAACTCTCACTCTTCACAGGTGACATGATACTTATGTGAAAAACCCAGAATATTCTACCCCAAAATTGTCAGAACTCATATAGGAATTCAGTAAAGTGGCAGGATATAAAATCAATGCACAGAAGTTACATTTCTATACACTAACAACACAGAAGTAAGAGAAATTAAGGAGCCAATCCCATTTACAACTGCCCCCAAACCATATGATACCTAGGAATAAACCTAACCAAAGAGGCAAAGGATCTATCCTCTAAAGCTACAGAACTTATGAAAGAAATTGAGGAAGACACAAAGAAATGGAACAATGTCCATCCTCATGGTTTGGAAGAACAAATACTGTTAAAATGTCTGTGCTACCTAGAACAATCTACACATTTAATGCAATCCCTACCAAAATACCATCCGTTTTTTTCAAAGAAATGGAACAAATAATCCTAAAATTTGTATGGAACCAGAAAAGACCCTGAATAGCCAGAGGAATGTTGAAAAAAAAAAAAAAAAGACCAAAGTTGGTGGCATCATCATCATGCCAGACTTCAAGCTCTATTACAAAGCTGTAATCATCAAAATGGTATGATACCGGCACAGAAACAGACACATGGAATGGAACAGAACAGAGAGTCCAGAAACGGACCCTCAACTCCATGGCCAACTAATCTTTGACAAAGCAGGAAAGAATATCCAATGGAAAAAAGATAGTCTCTTCAACAAATGGTGTTGGGAAATTGGACAGCCATGTGTAGAAGAATGAAACTGGACCATTTCCTTACACAACACACAAAAATAGACCCAAAATGTATGAAAGACCTCAGTGTGAGACAGAAATCCACCAAAATCCTTGAGGAGAACACAGGCAGCGATCTCTTCGACCTCAACCGCAGCAACTTCTTCCTAGAAACATCACCAAAGGTAAGGCAAGCAAGGGCCAAAATGAACTATTGGGACTTCATCAAGATCAATTTTGCACAGCAAAGGAAACAGTCAACAAAACCAGAAGACAACTGTCAGAATGGGAGAAGATATTTGCAAATGACATATCAGATAAAGGGCAAGAATCCAAAATCTATAAAGAACTCAAATTCAACATGCAAAGAACAAATAATCCAATCAAGAGATCGACAGAAGGTATGAAAGACATTTCTTCAAAGAAGACATCCAAATGGTCAAAAGACACATGAAGATGTGCTCAACATCTCTCAACATCAGAGAAATAAAATTAAAACCACAGTGAGATACCACCTCACTTGAGTCAGAATGCTAAAATTAACAAGTCAGGAAATGACAGGTGTTGGTGAGGATCCAGAGGAAAGGGAACCTTCCGACACTGGGGTTGGTGGGAATGCAATCTATTGCAGTCAGTGTGAAAGACAGTATGGATGTTCCTCAATCAGTTAAAAATAGAGTTACACTACAACCCAGCAATTGCACTACTAGGAATTTATGCAAAAGATACAAATGTAGTGATCCGAAGGGGCACATGCACCCCAGTTTATAGCAGCAATGTCCACAGGAGCCAAACTGTGGAAATAGCTGAGATGTCCATTGACAGATGAATGGATAAAGAAGATGTGATACACACACACACACACACACACACACACAAATGGAATATTGCTTAGCTATCAGAAAAAATGAATACTTCCCATTTATATTGATGTAGATGGAACTGGAGGGTATGATGCTGAGTGAAATATGTCAATCAGAGAAAGATTATCATATGGTTTCATTTGTATGAGGAATTTAAGAAACAGCAAAGAGAATTATAGGGGAAGGGAGGGAAAACTGAATGGGAAGAAATCAGAGAGGAAGACAAACCACGAGAGACTCAACTATGGGAAACAAACTAAGGGTTGCTAGGGGGTGGTAGAGGGGGATTGGGTAACTGGGTGACAGGAATTAAGGAGAGCACATGATGTGCTGAGCACTGGGTGTTATATGCAACTGATGAATTACTGATCTCTACATCCGAAACTAATAATGTACTATATGTTGGCTAATTGAATTTAAATTTTAAAAAGTAATAAATAAATAAGTAATAAAGTCCTTGCTTGATTGTCCCAACATCTAGATCATCTCTGCAGGATCATTTGATTCCTTGATCTCTTGACAAAGGGTTGTATTTTCTTGCTTTTTTGATTGTCTCATGTATTTCTAAAATGAATGTCAGTCACAAGTGGGACAATAGAAGCTGCTGTAACTAGTATTTATTTCCCTCTTGGAGGCCATATGAGTGAAAGAGTGAGTTAATCTAGTCAACAACAATCTGTCTGAGTTCATTGCAGCATACCACAGGCTTCTATTTCCTCTGGTGATAGAAGGCAATTGCCTTGTGTTTAGTTTGGGACTAGAGTGTCAGGCGATTCTTTCAATACTCATGTTCCACCCTCAGCTTCCACCCATTGCTACGTGCCAACTGCACAGTGTGTGGAGCTCTTCATGTTCTCGCCACACCCCCAGCTGCAGGTGGCTATTGCTCACCCACATTTAGTGCTAGGTTTGGTGAAAACAGGGTCCCTCTCTTCCTGGCTGAGCCTCAATTTTATGGCAGACCTTGCGTTCCTAGAACTTGAGGTAGGGCTTTTTCAGTATTTCTGTCTTCCTTCCTCTGCCAGCCAAACTCTGCATTGCATCTGAGGTTTATGTTGGGCAGAAGTTTCTTGCCCTGCCTATGATAGCAGACCAATGTTTGGTCCCACAGGTTCCAGAAGCCAGGCTGCCTTCCTGTTCTCCCACGGGGATAGAAGTTTATTCTTACACTCTTTTCCTAGCCACAAGGGCTTTCTGAGTCCTGTGAGTGATGGGTGTTTGCCCCCCTCCTCAGTGGCTTATACTTTTTACTCATAGGGGAGGAGAGACCAAGAAGGCAGAGGCTTTCCGTTCTTCCCCAGAAGCCCCAGATCACCTCCTGCATGTTTGTGCCCCAAAGAGAGGTAGTCTCTTGTCCTGCCCTCATGAGCACCAGTGATGGTGAATAGAAAAGATCTTACTAGTGAGGGAAAACTCATTTATTTCAAACTGTCATGCTAGCCCACACTCGGCCTTGTGTAACTGACTAAAATTTTAGCTGACCAAATCTGACCTGCTGGTGTGGCATCTCCGTCTTCCTCTAGCAGTTGAGACAGTTCATATTTCATGGACTTGACACTTTTTGGAATTTAGGTTACCTTGTGACCTCAGCTCTCTAGTGGGCTCACAGAGTTATGAATTTGGGGTGTATTTTTTCTTCTTTTTATGAGAGGTGTGAGAAGCATTCTTTCCCATTTTCTACATTCTAGGTAAAAGTGAAAACTGCCAACTTACTTTTAATACCTGGTATTTGTTTAGTTCTTTAGGCCCTGAAAACTCTATATAACTTTGTGAATGTAGCTAGGAAGTATTTTGTATCATTACACAGAAAAAGTAATTCTTGTCACAGCATTTAAGTCCAGATCCTCATAATCAAGGAACTCACTTTCTTAATGAACCTTTTCTAAAAATAGTAACAATAATGTTTCTTAATAATCAGAATGTTTACAGAAAGAATATAAAACACAACTGCACTGACTGAAACTCTACAAGAACCTTATCATACATAATACTAGCAAATATACAAAAGATAAAATACTTAGTAAAAAGTGGCTTAGCCTTGAACCTAAACTATAAGAATATATTTGATATAATTTTACAAGGACCTCGGTTTAAGTTATTCTCATTGATAAGATAGTCCCATAATATGAAACCTAAGGGTTTCAAATAAAATCTATTAAGTAGGTCCTTCTTGATAGAAAGATAAGATCAATTTGTTTTTAAGGGTCTACCAGAGAGATGCGAGTTTTTAGATTTATATAGTTCTTATATTTAAAACCACAACATAATTCATATATGGTTGTAATAACTACTCTTCTCCATACTTCCCTGTAGATTCTATGATTTAAATAACAAATACCAGCTTGCCACATTTTACTTTTATTTATTTCTTCCATAAAAATATACTGAATACTTATCATAAGCCATATGCTCTATATACAATCTTCATATATGCTGGATATTCATATCTTCAAGTACCTTACTATATCTCTCTGGGATATATCTTAATACAATATATCATTGTTAGTAAGGAGGCATCCTCAATAAGAAGGACTGACATAGAGTGGTAAGAGATAGGAAAAAATAAGGATTAAAATGGCAAATCCAGGGTGTCTCTTTGGCTCAGTCAGTTAAGCATCTGCTTTTGGCTCTCAGGTCATGAATCCAGGATCCTGGGACTCAGCCTTGTGGTGGGCTCCCTGCTCAGCAGGAGTCTGCTGCTCCTTCTCCCACTGCCCCTCCCCCCTTCTCATGTGCACCCTCTCTCTCTCAAATAAATAAATTAAATCTTTTTAAAAAATGGCAAATCTTCCAATCTTAATAGCTCTGATCAAAGAATATTAAAATTAGTGACTAAAACAAGCAATTTAAGGAGCAGGAAAGAAATGCCACAGTGCAAAACACAATATAAATGATCATACTAGTAATATTTATTCATTGAGTCAGAAATTAAAGCTTCACTTTAAAGAAGTGGCAAACAGTAACTGGCAAACGTGTTAGCAGTGGGTATAATCAAAGATGATTTTAAAGGATGAAATTAAATAAATCCAGGATTTATTTAGAACACTAGACAAATCCAAAAATCCATAAACTTTAAAGGCAGTATAAATCTCTAGCGTAACTAGAATTGGGGAACTTTGAAAAAACTAGAACTAAAAAAATTCATCTAACTGAAGCAGGCTCTGCTGAGAAGCAGCACAAAGGAAAATAGGAGATTTGTACTTTTATGAGCCAAACCACATCAGCTGTGCTATCCTCTCAATATTCAACAAGCTAATTCCTGAGGGGCTACAAGAAAGCATGCACTACATGAACCAGAAAAGTCTTTTCACCTTAAATTACAAAACAAATCTGTCCTGAAATGACTCTTAATTTCTCTTCATTTGCCATCATGAGAAAGATAAAAGCTCCCAGCTTTGCTCTGGAATAGATTCCAGATATATTAAGCCCTTTAATATTTTGCCATTATATGTAAGTGTCCGCCATCTGTTATTAAAATGATAAAATTTAAAAATGGACTAAACTGTGTGCCTCTTTTGTTTATAATTTCTCGTTCCAAGAAAATGTCTAAAAGAAAAATTCCCATAAGCAAGGACTTTTATAAAATATGGCCAAAAGTAGACAAAATGGAAGACTTCACTGAAATTCCTATCAAGGGTAAAGTTTTCATGCTCTTTCCACCAAAAAGCAAGGGTCCAGGAGGTCTCCTAACCATGACTTTCAATCAAACAGATAAGCACCTTCTATCATCATGGCTCCTCAGAAAGTAGAAGAGACTCAGCATCTTTCTTGAGGTACATCTGATAGCACCATCATATTTGCGAACCTAGTGGGGTCAGGTTGAAGTCAAAGGCTGGGATGGTAGGCCAGCAGCCTGACTGAAACCAATCTGATGCTCTTTCGTTTAACAAAATATTGAGCACCTCCTCTCTGCCAGACTCATCATTAAATGTTTGCAATACATCACTGAACAAAACCAAGATGTCTACATTCAATGACGCTCACATTCTATGTTAAGAAAAACAACTACAGGGGGCATAATCAACCACAAAGTGAGAAGGGTTCCATGATAAGAGGTAGAATGTATTAGGTCCTTATTGTGCTCTGAGTACTCTTATTCTTAGAGCTTTATATGTATCAGTAATGGGGTAGATCCAATTACTATCCCCGATGCACTCTGCAGAGTGCTGAAACACAGAATTCAGCCCTGTAGCAACATCAGGCTTGGCCTACAATTCCATCAGGATAATCAGCAATTGAGTACCAGAGAGATGAGAACCTTCAATTTTAAAAAGTAAAATAAAATATCCCAATTTTGCCTTTGGCTCATTTAGCATGTGGATTTTCCTCTGATTGCATTGTAACAATGAAAAATAGCCCAGTTATGGTAACCAGAAAGTCAAATCAAGAAATTCTTAGGGCATTTGAAGTGTCCTGTGCCATTAAGAAAGAAGAATACTGTGTGTGCAGAAAAAAAACAATAGTACGAATGTCTGTCAAAATGCAACAAAAAAGAATCTAAACCCAATTCGGAAGGCTGCTGTGGGGCTCTTGAGTCTTCTCCAAGAGTTCCTACCTATGATTTTGTAACCGCCATGAGTGCCTGGCACCACAGCCGGCAGGAACGCTATAGAAGAATAGCAGCTTGACAAATTTGGTTGAACTGATCTGAAACTTCAAATTAAGAATGATTCTGTGGGTGTCAGACATTCCTAGGGAACACCAGAGAGAGTGAAATAACTCCTACTCTCTCATTCTTGATTTTTGGTAGCTCAGACAATTTTGGGGAAAACTCAAGTTAATTTATGAGTTTCATACTTTCTGCATAAAGAGGCAACATCATCAAGCAGGTGAAGGAGAAATTGTGTCCTGCACGAGGAGTCTACTCAAAGCCAGGCCTCTTAAAGCCTTAATCAGCTGGATCTCAACTTTTTCCACATTCCAGATACGATAAACTAATTTGGATTACTGGAATCTGTCCTCAAACTCCAAATAAACTGAAGACTTCCCTCCTTCGAAATAGGCCTGAACCAAAACAGATTTTCAAATGCTGTGGTGTTTAGAAACAGGACACTGATCTTTGTATCCAATGGAATAGGCAGCCTTAAATCTGTGACTGTACCATCTGTGTTTGCCACAGAATCGAGGACAGTAGTTGGTCCACTGAAAGTCTGCCTTCAATGGCATCCACTCCATTTCCTGGATCTTACTGAAGTTTCAGTTCAGAGTCAACTAATTGTTGCTCTGTGTTTTTCAGCCAAACTTTACATGTTTTGAACATAATCTAGGAATAATCCAAGGATAGGGTTGGTAGTTTATTTCTACTGATATAAAACCTATTCATTCCTTAAGACTAGTTTAGCTATAAATGGTTTTCAAACATTATTAGCTATCCCTAAATATAATTTATCTAATTGATTAATAAGATAATACTGACTCAACTCCCATCAGCATTACTACTGCCTGTGCCTCTTCCTTCTGCTACAAGCGAAAATGCAAGACTTACCTAGCAGTAAACATAATCTAAACAATCACCCCGAGACCACAGAATCCAAAAAAGAAAATAAATGGTCCTAAAATGTGGAAAAGGGTATATTATATTTTTTTGTGAGACTCATTGTATGATTTGGTTTGGGATACCACTTAATTCACAGTTACAACTAGTACTGAACTCTCCCAACATATTTTCCATTTTAAAATAAAAAATTTTGACCTGAATTCTATTAGATGGCTGCCTTGAAGTACCTGAATTATTAAAAATAGCCTTAGCATAGCCTTCCATGAAGTATGCATGCCTTTACAAGTTTGAATACATTTATTTATAAGTTAACATTTTAAAAGTTTGTGTGTATGTAATGCATCTGTCTCTGAATATTTATGAGTGTACTTCCTCATTGAGTTGGGAGACAGGAATGGAAAACTGTAAGAAACATTCTCAGTAACAGTGGACATATCCAAATCTCAATTAAAAAAAAAAGGAATAAAACCAATATCCTAATTCTTGCATTTTTTAGCCACTTTTTTGAGGTATGACTGACTTTCAGAGAGCTGTACATTTAATTTACACACCTTCATGATTTTAGAGATAGGTTTACACCCATGAACCAACCTCACAATCTAGGCCATAAACATATCGATCACACCTAAAAGGTTTCTCTCACTTTTTATTTATTAGTTTTGCGTGATAAGAACACTTAAAATAAGAACTACCCTCTTAGCTAATTTTTAAGTATGCAATACAGTATTGTTAACTGTAGGCTCTATTCTGTACAGTAGACTTCTAATTCTTATCTGTGTTTCAAGGGTCTTTTGGTTTCAGATCATTGCTTTCAGTTGAGGAAACTGCCAGTATGAAGTATCAGAGTTTACAGTCTATTCGGATACACGTCACTATTACAGAGGATGGATTGGAAGGATCCTATGATGCTTTGCCAGCCTTAACATAGGCAATTTCTCAGGTCTTGTGCCTAATTATTTAGGCTTCTTGGAAATATGTTTTCAATGGATTAAAGGAAGGAGTCCCTGATCTACTCTCTTTACAAAAAGAAAAAAAAAAAAAAACACTCTCATAGTTATAAGACTGGAAAAGTATCAGATAAGGAGTAAGTTGAAAAAGGAGGACTTTTCAAGTGTGTATATTCTAAATGAAAACTGACTATGATAAATCTGATCAGAAGGATAAAATGTTCCCTTGCACATTCAGGATGGCTAATGGCATCAGGTGTCAACCTCCAATTTTCTGTCTGATCATCTGTGACCTTTTGACTTAGAAAATAGATTTTCCTTAAAGGCTGCTGCATATTCCTTAGAAACAAAATCTTTTGACATTTTTTCCCTGCTATTTTGTTTTAATAAATGAGGGGAGAAGACCAGCACAGTAAAACAAGGCCAAGGTAGGTGTAATTGTGGAACTACAGAAAAGGGCAAAGATGCAAAATTCCCATAGAAACACACAATGAGGGATACTGCGCATTTCCAGTATCTACAATTTCTGTTTCTACTGTGAAAATAAGTGAGTCTGGTCAGTGTGGCAGTGAGCTTTTTTTACTTTCATGTGTCTTGAAGTCCTTCTCTACTTTTAATCTTAAAACCACGGGAATACATCTAGTTTCTTTCATTATAATTCACTTTGAGATGAATACCACATTTGGGAACCTGAGCTGAAGAGTTTATCCTGTTCATGGTAGAAGACTGGATTCTCCTCTTCCTCTTGCCCATTCTCAAAGATACAGGCATGTTAAAGAGTTTATCTTAAAAGATAAAAATTCTGTACCAACAGATTTTTATTTTCAAATTAACATAAAAATAATATTAAATAAGCATACTGCCCAGTATAAGCAGAATCATTTTTTGTATAGTCCCTTCATTGCTGTTTTAAGTGCATGGTTTTCGTGTTGTTATAATTACCATACACATAAAATATAACATTGTTTTCCCAGATGACACTAGTTGATATCTGCAAAGACTTTTTTTACATGTACGATTTTTATTAGAAATATAATATCCTACTAATTTACTGAAGCATTTTCTCACTTGGGACATGTATATTACCTTAAGATGTTTAACTCTGAACTTCTTTATTATCATTTTATTTTATATTTATTGTTTTTATTATGTTAATTTCTGGGTACTTTCTAGGTCTAGCAATGTGATTCTAGGATTGCTGGACCTTGGGAAAAGTGTGTGAACATCTTCTGGATCTATTGCTCTGCTACCTCTAAGTAGGGTCCTCTACTTCTGTTTCGTCCTCAGATGATTTAGAGATAGTATACAACTCACACTAGCGTTGCCCAATATCTTGGGAACACTTCAAATAAAGGACATGCCAAAAAGGAAGGAAAAGAAACGTCACAGAAAGGCTAGATCGCCCATGCCCCATTTGGATGTGTGAGGGGGTGTACACACTGGAGATGACCTCAGCTTAGAAAACTAGTTGCCTTCCCCATGTGACAATGTGAAGTGGGTGCTGTTTTAATGGTTCCGGCCTCAGTGAAACTCCCTGAATGTATTGATTCCACAAGGGTTTTCATAGGGGGAGGGGCGTGCTATCATTGCTTCCCTTGGCACACAGGACCTTGAACCCCAGATTCAGGCTGAAGACCCTCTCCTACATAAATTGGTCTCTCCCGGTTTCTGCCTGCTACCATCCCAGGTGCTTGTACGACCATTCTCTGTGGTTGCTGCCTTCCGCAAATAGTTAGGGCAAGCATCAACACAGGCAGACAGTGGGAGGAAAGGTTTCAATTCAGTAGCGGGTGCATTTTTTCTCTTCTCTCTAGTTTTTTCCATCATTTACCAGAAAAGCATTTCCTGATCACACCGGGCTCCCTTTTTCCCATGAATCATCAAAAGTCCTTTCTGCCCACTCAGTCTCCTAACCCACACTTTCAAAATAATGCATTTTTGTACTCGCAGTAGTGTTATAATAGACACCGAAATGCTACAACAGTTTCCAAAAGAGATGTCCCAATGTGTATTGTCACCTGGAATGAGTGAAATTTTGTTTCACAACACCTTCAGTAACATTGACTTCACTGAATTTTTCCTTTTTTTTTTTTTGAAGATTTTATTTATTTTATTTGACAGAGATCACAAGCAGGCAGAGAGGCAGGCAGAGAGAGAGGAGGAAGCAGGCTCCCAGCCAAGCAGAGAGTCCGATGCAGGGCTCGATCCCAGGACCCTGACACCATGACCTGAGCCGAAGGCTTGACCCACTGAGCCACCCAGGCATCCCTTCTAAAGTAAAGTAAAGTAAAACTAAAAGAATCTTTCCTTCTTTTAGTTTAGCATCAACAAATATTCTTAATGATCCAAGATGACTTCAAAACTTCTGAAAAAAATGCACAGAAACAATAATAAAACCTATGATTTATGGAGTATCAATTAATTACACACCTGGCACTTCATATGCTCTGTTTCATTTATCCTTAAACAACCCCAAAGAACAGATTTTTTTTTTTTCTTCCCATTCATCCTTTAAGTAAAGTAAAGATTCCAGGAGTAATCTGGCCACAGTTGTCTCAATAAAATTGTGGCCATGAATGAAACTTCTCTGAATCCTAGCTATATGCCTTATATAGCTATAAGGTTATAAGCAATGTATTTTTCACTCATCATTTCTTTTCACAACTGCCATTATTTGCTTATTATCACACTGTTCAAGTGAGATTCCAGTGTTATTAATCATGAATTAAACTCTAGTTAATTAAACTCAACTTCACCATTTTTTTTCCAAACCACAAATCTGAACCTTGTTCTTTCAAAAGCAGCCAGCAAATTAAGTTACCCTTGACATTATTCCAAGTTCATGATGTGTTTTTCTTTTTTTTTTTAGCCTCAAGTAAGAAGTAATTAAACTATTTGCTTAATTAATTTTAGTTTTTTGTAAAATCCATAAATTACGAGTTTTAAATCAATTTTAAACCAAATTTTTTAGGACTCACAAAATATTTGGGCAGAATGTGACTTCTTGAGGTCAAAAGGGAGAGAGAGGAATTGTATGCTATTTAAACTCTTTGTGAAATATGATCTGCATTTTTTCTGGGTATCAGATCACTTGCAAACAGTATTTTAACTATATCAGTTTAAATAAATTAGCTACCTGTGTGCCACATGGTAAAAATATCTCTGTATCAACACCTTCCTAGGCACACCTAGTAACACGGCATTCCCTTGCTTAACGTCAAAGAGCAGAAGACCATGATAGTTGTAGTTTTAATTAGACAGTGTTGGAAGAGGCAAAGATTAAAATTCCTCATGAAGGTAATAATGGGAATACTCTGATAACTGATTATAACTGACATACACTGTTTTCTGTAACACATACCCACCCACACAAATGCACACACACAGAATGTTTTAACTGTACTCAATAAAAACATACACAGTCCTATAAAAATGTTTGGAAATAATTTTAATTGACTAGATTCGTAATAGTTATATTAACATAGATGGTCTTTTCTCATATCCCAATAGCTGTGAAATATTACAAACTATACACAAATGCTACAAGTATTATAATTATTACAAGTATTACAAGTATTTGAAATTTTATTGTATTTTTAAAATCTCAGTTAACCTTCAAGGCTTTGCTCATAGATCATCAGCTTCTTGAATGTGTTTCTTTCTAATCCTTCACTGTCCCCTGCTTCATATTGCAACAGAAAAAAATCTCTCCTCTTTCTGAACTCCTAGATCTTGTTAATTTAACTCTTTTTGTAATAATTTATCACCATCCACCTAGCATTAGCGTTACATATACACGCGTCTCACCTGCTGTGCTAGACTGCAACTGTCTTGAGGCTTGTATGCATGCCCACTGGGAGTCTACATAATTAAAATAAGGTAGCTTAGGTTACTAATTTGAAAATTCAAGAATTTTTCAAAATTATAGCTTTTACTCCATAGCAGAAGCTGGGGCTAAATATATCCAGATGCTTTCAAACTTGTATTTCCACTTGACTTCTTCTCTCTCTATATATATTTAAAACTGTTATAATTCAATCAACTCTTTTCTCCTTGCTGGTTCAAAACTTTGCATTGAAGGCAATAATGAGCAGCAGAGAAATGAACACCGGTTCTACTCCTTTTTTACATTTGATTTGCTATAACAACGCTAAAATTAGATTTTACAAAGGAGAGAGAAAGAGATGGAGAAAGAGACTGATTCACGCTGCCCCAAGTTATTTCCCTGAGGAATCTAGGCTTCTTTCCATTAGGTGATCAAATGCAAGAAGAAGGGGACAAGGGATTCTTTATGCCAGAGATTTAATTGAAATAGCAAGGCATGACCTAGAGCAAAATAGCAATTAGAAGTAGAGTTCCTACCCATTGCCCAGCAGCCCGCAATTGCTGAGCGTCTATCTCCTTCATGGAAGCCTGACTTTTGATGCCATTGTCTAGAAGCTATTGTTACTGTTCACAGGAGACAATTCCCTTGATATTGCCTTTGTTCTGTTTAATTGCTTAAAATTCAATAGCTTGTTATAATCTATAAAATTGCAGTGCAACATTTGAAGTCTTTCTTTAAAATGCCTTTCAGGAAAACATAAAGAACTACTGCTTTCATTTTTTTTTTTTTTTTCATATCAAAAAGTTTCAGGACAAAACCATTACCGTCTTTCACAATAAAAACATTACCAACAAAAAGAATTTTTTTAACAACTCAAACTCTTGTAGTATGGACTCAATAGACTCAATATACTCTTGGCATCTGCTATACACCAGGGTTGATTCTGTAAGTAGAACATTCACTTACAAGGACTATTTCTGCTTCCAAGGTCCAGATACACACGTTCGTGCTGTTCTCATTCCCTGTAGCTTTTTCAATGTCAAATTGTGTAGAAAGACTTCAAAGAAAATAAAGCTGAAATGTATTTAAGACTTCCAGCAATTTACTAGACT
This sequence comes from Mustela nivalis, assembly GCF_964662115.1. NCBI lineage: Eukaryota > Metazoa > Chordata > Mammalia > Carnivora > Mustelidae > Mustela > Mustela nivalis. Next base: position 143,736,963 of record NC_139023.1, on the reverse strand, counting down.
CTTTTTTACTCTTCCTTCTAACTAGATTAGATTGTGAACATATAATAAATTATTTGTCTGTAAACATTCAGCAATAAAATAATTTTGTTTCACTACTTTCCTGTTCAGGGGGTAAAAGGCAGAATTCACTTAAGATCATCTGGTTTAAACCAAATCATTCTTAATTCATCATAAGGACACACCTACATATCTTATTATCAGGCATGGACCTTTTCTCCTCTTAAGTAAATTGGCATTTAATCAATTATTACTTCAATTAGGTATACTTGTTCTTTAATTAAAATAGGTGGTAAAGCATGGATATGTTGACTAGCTAGATTTGAGAGGAAAGGAAGAGAAAAAGAAGGGAAGAAAGGGAAAAAAGAAGGAAACAAATGTAAAAGAAGGAAAAACTAAAAACATTTATTAAATTCTGAACATTATGCAAGAAATGAGCTCCTAGTCTCTCTCTCTCTCTTTTTTTTTTTTAATATTGATCAGAGTACTTTGAAAGAGGATTATGATTCCTACCATTTTGCAAACAGGATGAGGAACACAGAGATTCAGTCGCTTCCCTAGAGCTCCAGAACCAGCGATTCCAAGAACTGGGCTTGGAACCAAATCTATGTGTTGCAAAAGTATATATCCTTTCTTCTGCACTGTGCTGGCTTGAACATTATCCAATGAGATAGCAACAGTAAAAAATTCTTAGTCTAATTATACTGTTTAAATTGTTAAATAAAACATTTGCCAAGTAAAATATTTCTACTTCTAATTATTAATAACTCTAGTTCTAATTATTAATAACTAATAATTATCAATAACTAGTAATTGAGTGAGATTCTCCTCCAAGTGTCTGTTTTTATGAAGGGCAAAAGTAAATATTGCTTTGACTTCTACACAATACATGCCTCAAAACATTCCTGTGGCTCAGAAAGTTCAATCAATACTAAATGGGTACCAAATGGAAAGTTTTAATCACATATTGTCACATTAAAAAAAATAAAAATCTGAAAAGATGACATCTTTCCTTTGCTTTTGAAAAATATCCTAAGTATGCTGATAATAATTTCAAATTCTACTCTCTGTTATATGAGATAGGAACAGAGCAGTATATTAGAAACACGTAAGTGTTAACGAGTAAAAAACTTGAGGTGCCCATCTTAAGTACCTTGTAGAAACACAAAGATTCACCACTATAAATTATTATTATTATTTTTAAAGATTTTATTTATTTATTTGACAGAGAGAAATTACAAGTACACTGAGAGGCAGGCAGAGAGAGAGAGAGAAGGAAGCAGGCTCCCTGCTGAGCAGAGAGCCCGATGCGGGACTCGATCCCAGGACCCTGAGATCATGACCTGAGCCGAAGGCAGCGGCTTAACCCACTGAGCCACCCAGGCGCCCGAATTATTAACAGAATGAAATAAATGCATGAATAAAGCAAAGTTTCTGAATCCTTGGACAGATCAATTTTAAATTAGTTCAGGAAGGGTCTAGACATCTGCCTCACTGAATGGTTTAAAGTAAACTTGAAGCCATTCAACTACTAATTGCTTGGTTGTTGGTTTTTTGGTTTTGTTTTGTTTTTTAAGTGTGTTGACAAATTATCCATTTGGCTAAAAATTTTCAACTGCCAAAAAGGTACTCAATCTAAGGCCTTGTGTTAGATTTGTTATTTTGCTTTGTCTTTCCAGCATGTGCATGGCACGTCTAATAACAGAATCCTACCCTCCTTTGAAAAGCCCATTTCTTGTCATTCAGAGGATGGGCTGAACCTTCCTGTGGCCACATGGTGAGTCTACAATCACAGCTGACAAATCAGAATACTCCATCTTTATTCCAACCATAATAATTGGATGAGTATATGACCTAATAAAAGCCAGTCAGAGTTTTTGATCAGATTTGATAACTTTTTGTGAGAGTCTTTCTTCCTTTTAATCAAAATTCAAAAGGATATATTCATGGTGTTCCTTTTCTTACCATATTGAGAAGCTGACTGCCTGAGAAATAAACCAATAGGAAAATAAGGCAAAAGGACACAGAAAGCCCCAAGAATGTCACTTGAAACCCCTAATCTATCTGTACCTGAAGCTGATCCATCCTTAGATGGATAACTACAGATTTCAAAAAATTCACCTTATTATGCTTAAGACACTGAGTCAGAGTTCTATCCCTTGCAGCCAGCCGATTCCTAACTAACAAAAATGTAATGTTACTTTTTAAGTTACTGAAAGCTACTATGTAGTATCTTTCCTTACTTTTAGGTAACTATCAGGTAATATGAAGCAAGACCAAATGAATAGTCAGAATCATTATGGATATCTCAATTTTCTTTACAACAATACTTCCAAGAGCCTGAAAAGAAAACCAGTGCTCAATTTAATTCAATTGCATTGTTCAAGGTAACTGTGGTTACGTAGACACTCATCTACATAGACTACATCTAAGTTCATGTAAAGTCTTTCTGTATCATGAAATGTTAGATTAAAAAAAAAAAAAAAAGACCTTGGAGTGCCTCTTTCCCTATCCTCATTTTAGAGATAAGGAATCTGAAGTCTGACAATATTAAGTGAATTGCCAGATATTGTACAGCTAGTTAGTGACAATACTGGAATGAAACCAAAGTCTGTATCTATAATTTAATAGAAATTATAAAATTATACCTATTGCAGTATTCATGTTATTCTAAGATGAAGTGACTGGTGAACTATCACCATTTTTAAATAGGAAATTAGCTTAGTAAAGCACACAAGTGATTCTGCTTATTTATCCACTGGGGTATCTCCATTAATTCTTCTGAAATGAGGATGTACTAAATGAGCCAAAATTCCATTAAATACACACACACAAAGATAAATGACCTGAAATGGTCTCTTTGTAATGCTTCTGTGTTTCTTTATAAATAACTACCAGATAGAAAGGAATAAAAATAATGATATTCTAATGAGCTAGTCAATTCTATTAGATATGAAAGCTAAATTATAATCTAACTGAAAAAATGTTGATATAAAAAATGGCTTTATTTTGGAGAAGGATGGCCCATCATTCTTCTTCTAAGTTGATAAGCCAGAGCTAATAATAACTGAGTTCCAGGAACCAGACAATACACTTAAGAGAATTATTACAAATAGCCTTTTTGACCATGTTATTACATATCTATGGGTTGGATCAGTAGTTTTTTATTTTTTCCTACACATCCTTAGTCCATATTTAAAAAAAAAAAAAAAAGTAGAGGACTCCTACTATTTCAACAAACAGAATTCTGCAAAATGTTTAATATGCACTTGGGGATTTTTAAATCAATTCTCTAACCTTCAGTCAAGAAATCCTATTAAATCAAAAGTGAACTAAGTATTTTACTTTGGAATTGACACATAATTACACAAAGCAAATCTGTAGCCCTAGAAAGTGAACCAACAAAGAAATTAGGTGCACCTAAATTGGCCACAGGAAAAGAAAGAAGTTCAATGGGATAAGGAACATTTTTAAAGCTAAATTAATATTCATTTAAAAGCCTCTTCTCCAGCATTTAATTTTTAAACTATTTTTATCTATTTTATTAGAAGATACTTAACATTATTAACACTTTGTCACAATCTGTTTCTAGTAGGTAACCCAGCTCAAAATGCACTATAATTTTTGCTTTATATCTGTAAAAAGTAAATGCAATCTCATAATAAAATGTTGGAGTAGATTCTTAATACATCTTCAATGGCCAAACTTTGAAGAAAGAGCAAAATAGTGGACATTCCATCTGTAGAATTAGAAGTACAAAAGGTCTAAATCATGGTTTTTCTCAACCACAATCACACCATTTTTCTGTATCATCATCAAGATATTTACAGCTATAATGATTGTCCATGATTTATATAATGTCTACATTAGGCTCTTTCCAATAGTTCCTCTTTCTTAAGGTCTGGCTAGAATACTCCTTCCCAGACAGGTAGATATAAATGTTACCCCCAGAACTCTGCCTGTTTTTCCAATCTCCCTGCTTTTCCCCTTCCCTCTCCACTGTCACACTAAAGAATCACCTCCTCTGTCTGGTTCCTATCTGGCCCTCTTTGCCCCTAATTACCAGGAAGTCTACAAAGACTATTCATGCCTTCAAAATATGCACAGAGACTCTTCTACACTTTTAACCCATCAACTCTCTCCTTATAGATTAAGAAAATCATTTAGTCCACTGACTGTTCTACTCACCAGGCAAGAAAAGTTGGCAAGTTACTATTTCAAACATGCAGTGTGCAGAGTCTTCTTACTTGGTTATTACCAACTGTCTTCATGTACAAAACAACATGTATATACCCCTGCTACTTTCTACATGCTGCCTCCCAGGTCCCTGCACTTAGAAAACTGTTCTGCCTCTTTCCCACTCAGAGTCTTGTTGTTGGAGCCTCCCTGGGTTCTGTAGGCATTGGTGTGCTTAGCATCAGCCAGACTCTAGGATGACTGCCTATTGTTACACAGGACCCTAAACTGCAAGAAACAAAGAGAGTCCAAAGGGGTTAGATTTTTATTAAAAGTTTGAAAGGAACCATATGCTCTTCTCTCATTGGCAAAATGCTACTCTAAATCAGAGGGTGACAATCGGAAGGTTTGCTGGTCCAGTGACTCCACTTAAATGTCAACATATTCATGCTACCATTTTGTGGTTGCCCCTCTCCCTTTTTTTTTTTTTTTTGCACCACACACTAGTTTTAAAGTGCAAATAAATACAAGACCCAGTCACTGTTTGGATTCAGTGTTTTCACTTGGAACCAGTGCCTTACAGATTATGACATGCAGCACACAGAAAATGGGATTAGAAAAGGTGCTGTGGCCATAGGGTTGTCCTCGGGCTGTAGAAGGCAGGGAAAACCCTTCATTATTCTTCCCCTCAGACTGAGGAAGCTCATGATAGCTATGTGTCACCTCTAATGTCATCGTCTCCCTCTCAGGCTTTGTCTCCCTGTCTTCCTCTTCCCTTCACTGTCTTCCCCCCCCCCCATCACCCCTCCTCCCCTCTCGCCTTGGCTCTCAGGACCAAAGAAAGGCAGAAGAGCTGAAGAGTGGATCCACCATTCCCTAATGAATTAATAACCATGCCCAGCCCCAATGCAAGCCAGAAAGGACGTTTCAATTCCAAATAGGGTGTTCAGAATCTTTAAAAGATGTACATTACAAGTTAAAGATTTTGGTTTTTATTATTGCTGTGAAATCTGTTCAAATATTTAGTTCTTGAAAAGGGGGGCTCAATAATTGTTATATAAATCACTGTTAATGTCAGCTAATTTTTTAAAAGATACTAAGAAAGGCTGTAAAGGAATTAGAAAAAAGAATCACTGTTTCTATCCAATGCTTCAAGTTAAAGTGGCAAGCTATCAATACGGCTGTGCCACAGCAGAATGTGTAAGAGTTTGCTTTTTTCCTATTACATAGAGGGGAAAAAATGGTGTTATGTGAAATTATAACCAAATCTCTTAAATTACAAAATGGCCACTTAGGTTATAGCTAAACCATGTCACAGCTTTCTCATGATCAAGCTAAATAACATATTTCCTTTACAATTGTGTTCATTGCACTTCTTGCTATTGAGAGCACAGATACACTCGGAAAGACAGGAAAATAATATATAAAAGAAAACGGCACTTAAAGTCATTTTATAAATTTATACAATTCCCCAAAAGAAATCGACTAGAGGTTCTCAGTCTAGCTTTTCTAGTCACTGCTTATCCTGCAGAAATAGACCCCTCCACCTGGATGAAAAGGTAACTCACATATAGTCTTTATTTCCAGTCAACAAAGGATGCTCAGCAACACAGCGGAGGACTCACTGGAACAGGGGCTCTTCGGGCAATGGGGCTTGACAAAAGTGTTCAGCAAATAAGAGTCACCAAAAATCACTTTCACTTCCTTTCTGAAGCTCTTGTTTTGGATTGCTTATTGAATTTGGGTGACAGAGAATATATGTAAAGTAAGGAATAAATTTTGATAAGGGCAAGCTCGGGAAATGAAGAGCTCAGGCAGGTACTTATACACACACACACACACACACACACACACACACACAAACACACATGGGGCACAAGTGTGCCACTCTGGACACTTCTGCTCATTGGTGACTATATGAGCAGGCAAAAGAAATGTATTCAAATGGTCAATACATAATTGAAGTTATTTTATTAGTCATCTAAGTAAATGCAGAATCATTTAAAAAAAATAAACATCAACTTGCAAAACTAGACCTGTTGATTATAATGCTAGGATAAATATTTTCCACAATTTAGTATAAAGCCTCATCAATTTTATTCCTTAGTTTTAAGAAAGTGACAATGCATTGACGTGTATATATACTGCTATTGAATTAGCTGATGTAATAAAGGAAAATAGAGACAAACATTTCTCTCTAAGATCTCCAGTAACCTGATTTATAAATCCCAAGCAAGTGGGGTGGAAAGATTCCAGGTGATTTCAAAATGTAAACCAACATTCATTTCATCAGGCAAAAATGTGGATGGAAAAGTCTTTATCGAAAGGAAATGGACACATGCCCCCAAACCCAGCAATCATTTCTCTTCTTCTATCTTCTTAGGTCCACAAAAATATGTACAGGAATGTTTAAGGTTGTAAATAGAGGGGGAAGCGACAGTATCCATTTCTAGGGAATGGTAAAATACTGAATACACACACCATGGAGTACAAAGTCAGAGGCAGATTTCATGAGCCAGACTTACACTCAGCAACATAAAAATGGTTCAGAAACATAATTAAATGTAATTTTTAATTTTTTAAAAGTTAGAAACTGGGACATCTGGGTGGCTCAGTTGTTAAGCATCTGCTTTTGGCTCAGGTCATGAACCCCAGGTCCTAGGATCAAGTCCTGCTTCCGGGTAGGAGGGGGGTTCCTTGCTCAGCAGGGAGCCAGCTTCTCTCTCTGCCTGCCACTCTCCCTACTTGTGCGTGTGTGCGCTCGCTCTCTCTCTCTCTCTCTGACAAATAAATAAATAAATATTTTTAAAAATATAAAGAAACTGAATGAGATTTGTAGCATAACACCATTTACATAAATGTTAAAACCTATTCAAAACAATACTATATTGTTAAGGGTGTACTTAAACTTGTCTACATATATATAGTTTTATATATTACATATAATTTTAGATGTATTTCTATACACACGGACATACATGAGACATGAATTCCAAGAATATACATTAAGTACACTAAAGCAGAGTGTCTGTGAGGCAAGAGAATGAAAGAAGAAATTAGGCATCACATGGGAAAACAAACTGAAACAAAAAAGAGGCTTGTTGCGGCAGCCAACCTCAGACACAGGGAGCCATGAATGAGGACTATGACTGACTCAATTCTGTGTACTTGATAAAAAAAAATTGAAAAAGCATAAAGGACTTTGAAGCCATAGTTACTGATATTAGGATAAACCAATATATCTAAACAAACAGCCATATCTAAAGATAAAATTCATCAGTGACTTTTTTTAAAGATTGTATTTGTTTGGGGAGAGAGAAAGAGAGACAGCATGCAAGGGGGAAGGGTGGGGGAAGGGAGAAGAGGAGAGAGAGGGACAGAGAATTCCAAGCAGACTCTGTACTGAGTGCAGAGCCCAACCTGGGGTTCAATTTCAGAACCCTGAGAGCATGACCCAAGCTGAAATTAACAGTCAGCTGCTAACCGACTGAGCCACCAAGGCACCCCCATCTGTGGCATTTTAAAAGACATAACAAAAAATTATAGATTGGTGATTTCCTTAAGCTGTACTATTTACAGTTGAGTACAATTTGGGAATATTAAAAATGTTACACTGAAATTTTTCATTTGTAAAATCTATTTATGGGTCTGAGTATATTAAAACACATGGGAGGAGAAAAAAAAAAGAAAATCACAGCAAGGAAAAACAATCTCAACAGTTCACAGTAACAACAGTGCTCACATGGCACATTTGTATCTAACTTACCCAATTGGGGTCATCCCTGAAATAGCCCCCAGCCCACCTATCCCCCAACAGGCAATTACATCAGGGAGCAGTTTCATTGCTTTGCCACATGTCCTGGGTATGGAATGAGCAGCTAAGAAGAAAAGCAATTATTTATATATAAATTCTGCCTCAATGACCCAGCTGTTAAAGGTGAAATAGTGGAGTCTGATCTGAATGAAGACTCTGCCATGTCCCCAGGTCACTTTATACACATCAGACACAGCTACACTGCACAATGTCTGATAAGAGTTTACAAAACTCTGTGAAAGGTAAACTACCTTGTTAAAAACAACTAATCAAAGCCATTCTGTGTGATTCATAATAGTTACCTAACCAGATGCTAATGTGAAAACTACAGAGACTCTTTGACTTTTATCAATCTAGTATCTTTGAAAATTTTTCACTATTATTTCTATTTCCAATGAAAATATGTACATATTGATTATATAATTAGAGTTACAAAACCTAACACATTGTATTACTTACATAACAGCAGCAATATTTAAAATGTATTGTCCATGGTATTTACTGCCAAGGAAATTAAATAATACATAAAAATGGCTAGTAAAAAAAATAGCTAGAACTAAATTACTTTTCAACAAACTCAACTTGGGAACATTATCCTTTTAAAATCCATTATCTCTACTCACCATAATTTATCACACTGGTAACATGAGAATGCCTTGAGAAGTCACTGAAACCACACAAATGTCAATAATTATAAATAAAGTGAGTTCTTGTAAGATAAGAAGAATAATAACTTATTTGAAGGATAACCTATGTCCATGAACCATATCATTATCTCAACATTATAAAGAATTGCTAAATTGAAAAAACTTACACATAGCAAATTATAGATATCAACCACTATGAGAACTAACCAACAAATTAATACCTGTAAAATTCTCACTCTGAACTAGTAATGGAGAGCTACACAATAAAAATAAATATACAGCAAAACACACCAACTAAAACATCTCAATGGAACATGAACCTCAAAATGAAAGCTAAGTTTAGATAACATTTCAGTGACCCTACCTACACACACACACACACACACACACACACACACACACACACAAGTAGCAATACTCCAGGGTATTCAATCCATCATCTCAAGCAAACAGTTTGTTTGACAAGAATTATAAATCAAATCACCATATTCATAAGTGGCTGCAAACCCATATTTTATGGCTTGGTACTATGTAGATGAAACCACATTTAGTCAAATTAAGAAATTTACTTCCTATTGTCTAATATTTCCCTGCTAGGAGCCTGTCTACGAATGGTGAGGACAAAAAATCTAGAAGATGTATTACATATTACCTATTTTTTTAACACTAAAAATTGTGCACAAACCAAGCAGGTTCTCAGATAGTTAAATGGTCACACCAGAAAGCTTATCTGAAATTCCTACAATAAACGGCCACCTTAAAAGTTTTAAAAAATACTGAGAAGTATTGAAAAAATTTTGTTGGATTTTTTTCCCTCTCCCCCTTGCAACAGAATGAGGGAATGAAGCATTTTTCTTGGACACTGAGTATAATTATAACTAATCATCTCCTTCTCCTTGGAGCAACATTCGTTGACGTTCCTTCATTTTAGGGTGGCTGGCTGACACAATTCAAATATAATTACTCTTCTTGCATGATAAACTCCAGCACCGTGAGCAAATACAGTATGTCTCATTGTCAAGTATGGCTAGACAGCAGCACTATAATATAGACCTTTCAAGCCCTAGTGTAGCCCCCTGCCTTTGAAATCTGTGCAAGATGACAAAACTGACTTTCATTTCCCTTGGACTTTCTCAAGGTATCCTTATTAAGAAAAAAAAAAAGCCTAAAACCCATAAATTTAATCTACTGCCTGCCAATCACAATGGTTTCTGCTGTCAGACACTCATGATACATAACCACAAAATTTAAATGTTATTGTTTCATACAAGAGGAAAATGTTGCTCATGACTACCCCAAACAGTCATGTGACAATTCAGTGCATTTCCTTTGTTTGCCTCTTCCACCACGGAACAATAGCAAGAGCAGGAAACGTGTAGCCGATGGACCAAATGTGGAAGGAGCTACACAATATTAAACGCAAAAGAAGATCATTTTTCCTAGTTGGCTGGTGAGAGACAACTGCATGATGAGAGAAAGTTTGTTTTCTTAACCTATATTTCGTGTCAGATTAATAGTGGTGTTGGCTTTTTTCATTCTCAAACGACTTCCAATTTTTTATGAAATCAAACTCATATTTGGATGATCACTGGAATACAACTTTCACCAACTTTCAAAAAGGAAATAGTTAAAAAAAAAAAAGAACAAAGAACATTGCATTGTCAAGAATGTTGAGTCTCTGAAAGAAACAAAGGCTTGAAATTTAAAATGAAAATTTTCAACATGGCCTACCAGCTTCCAAGGGCTATGTTCTCATTAACATGGTAAACTCCATGGCTTTCTCTCATATGTTTTGAGTAGTGATTTTAAGGAAAACATATTTCTGTGGATCGCCACAAAACACAAATTTGACATTTTGTCCCTTTCTGAATTACAGTGAAAAGGCAAATGTAATTTTTAACCTACTATTTTCTGGAACAGTGCTTCAGATGGGCCTGCCAAATCTGAATATATTTTATCTGAGTATACACAAACTCTCTTTCTCTGATATGTAGTACTGTACATGGAACCATGTCACATCACTGTCTGTGTGTTGATCTTAGGCTACCATGGGGACACTTACAGGCAGTTGGCCCTTTATTCCTTGACCTCCAAAAAACTTAAAGTAACTACTGACTTTTCATTAGTAGTGGATAGACCTAAGTCAGATTCTGATGATGGGCTCTTTTGTTTCTTGGGTGGAGAAACAACTTGGCTCAGCACACCCTCTGCCCTCCTTCTTCCATGATGGGCATTAGTGGAATCTAAATAAAGTTATAGCAAATTAAAAACAACTTTTGTTTGCTCTACACATGTAAGAAAACCCTCAGCAATTTTCGCTTCCAAAATAGGCAGAATTCAACTACACAACTCAGTTGGAGAAAGGATCTTCTCTTGCCACTTAGAAATGTACAAATATATGTAGCTAACAGTAATTGGAGGAGATTTATATATGAAATAACATGGAACCTTTGATCCCTGTATTTGCAAGAGCTGACTGGCTTGTTATAAGAAAATACCAATTATAGTAAATGTATATACAGTCAAAATGGAGAAAGCACACATATGGAGACTTGAACTTAAAGTGCTTACCAATAACCTGGAAAATTCAAATTTAACTCTGTTGCAGATCAGGACCTCTAACGTACACAAAGAGAGCCCACTTATCTTCTTATAAAACAAGGTCATTCTATTAGGGAAAGTCTGATGGTCTACAAGGGACGTTTTTGTTTTCAATAGGACACTATTACAGGAATCAACAATGCAGTCACATTAAAAATACCTTGATGCCTTTCTCCTTTTGTTACAGACAAAGCTTGCATGGAAACCTTTTCAACAGCAGCCCCATTTTCAACTTAACTTTTCCCTTTCCCTACTAAACAGGGCTCTATCCCTCTGAAAGCCATCAAACCCACTATTCTGATCTGGAGTATTCACCTGATCCGTCCTTGCCCCTTGAATGCACTTATACTTAGATTTCTTTGGGTATGCTGCCTCAATGGCGAAGTCATCTAAAAATTGAAACGAAATAAATATACAAACCTATCACGGGGATTACAAAACACACTTGCCTTAGTATTCTTTTTTCAAGTTTAGTGAAAGGAATAGTGAAGAGACATGAATTTATGATCCAGCTCCTTCCTCGTTTCTTCATCATCACAATGCCCTCAGTCATATTTCTGCTGCCCACGTAGCTTAGTCCTAAACCCTAATAAGCCCGACTTCACCCAGCTGACCTACTACCCATAAAAAGTCTAAAACTCAGCAGTTTGAATTAAAGCGAACTGGTTATATAAGTGCAGCCCAAGCCCAAAAATAAAATAAAAACAAACCCAACAAGAACAGGTGACTGAAAGATTTGCATTTGGTTTGCCATGTTGCTTCTACTCAAAGGCTGAAAATTCTTCGCCTTGAGTATTTAAATATGCATCAGCTCAGAAGAAGTTACACAATGTTTCCATCAGCAGAAGATGTGGCACTTAGAGAAAGCATCAGGAAAATAAAAACTACAGACAAAATAGGGTGTATTTGCATATTTCACTTGAAATTAGGCGATGTTGCAGCATATTGGAAACTCATATGCATTGGATGTCAGCTGAGTTACTTTTCTTTCCCCCCAAGGTGACATTGGTGCTTGTCTTACCAAATATGATGCAACTGACAAGTGTTTTCATGTAAGGAAGATATATGCCTCCCATCACCTTGTCAAGCTGAGTGAAGGCAAACTCCAGCACATCCTTTCACAAGTGATTAGGTGGTCGGAGTCATTAAAAGTCATAAAGTTAGACTGTAGCAGTGTGCCATGCATATATATGAACTCATCCAAAGCTGTCCTCCTTGAAGCAGGTGATAGCTCTCAACTTCGCCTCTGACCGAGTCATAAATTCTTGGCTGAGCTTTCTTTCTCTTAGCATACCTTTGAAATTATACTGAACAGTTAGTGCTGCTTTGGCCAGTCTCATTGTCTCCCGCTTTCCCAGCCAAGCCTCTAATGACTAGAGGTCTGAGCATCTGATTTTGGTTCCTGAACACAAAATAAACAACGAGATTGTCATTACTTTTTCTTCCATGGTACTTTTAACATTTTCAAAGGGCCTTATAAACTCTTGTCAATCAGCCTACTTTAAAATTTTCTAAAAAGGCAACAAGAAAGAGAGTGCGATTATTTAACTGTTCTACAAAAGAAAGAAATTAAGGCTCAGAGAGCTGAAGTGACACGGCCAAGAGTCTGCACCAGGATGGCTAATGAGGAGCTCAGAACAAAGTCTAACTTCTTATGTTATAAGCTTTTACAATCTGCCCACTTTCAGCCTCATCATTTCCCAGGGAAATGATATTGTGCTATAGAAATCCATATGTTGCACCTAAGATGATGAGAATTTAAGATTTTAGAAAAGTACCCTTGAAGTGCATCATGAATTCCATTTTTAAAAAATCTGTCCTAAAGAATCAGTTAAGTGTATGAGCAAAAATGTATGCACAAGATGTTCAATACATCATTATTTATAATAATTAACACATGCAAACAATGCAAATATGCAAAATAGGAATTCTTAAGGTTCTATGATTAAGTAGTATAAATCCAAAACATATTTTTGAAGAACTTTTAATGCTAAGGGAAATAATCATGATATAATGTTTGTAAAAAAAAAAAAGTGAACTACAATTCTTAAGGATCTCAACTATGATAAATGTAAAAATGAACAGGAGAAAAGGGACTAGAAGAAAAACAATACCAACAATATTAACCTCTATGCTTAGAGATTACAGGAATTTGAATTTTCTTTTTTAGAACCTGTCAATATTTTCCAAATTTTCTACAATGAGTGTCACCTACTTGTATAATTAGAAGGAGTAAAGAAAACATTTAAGCTCCTGAGTGGAGGCAGAGGAAGGTACCCACATTTTAGAGGCCTCCTGCAAATCCTTTCAACACAGATTACTCCATATTAAGCAATCTAAATGTTTTCTAAAGCTCATCACAGTAATATACTCACTCAGAATATTAGTCAATGCTTGCCCCTGAGTGCATGAGCTTTGTCTTATTATGGATCTGATGTCGCAGCCAATGTACTTTTCAGACATGGTACCTGAATGCACCTTCATGGGCCACAGTGCTTTTCCTAAAGAACTGTATTTCCTTGTCAATGCCTAAAAGTGTATTTATCCTGCATAGATTGACCGAATAGTGTGGTGAGGAAGAGGAAGGTGGAAGACTCGCTTCAAACTCTTGAACTTCAATAAAATAATTTTGGGCTTTGAGCACTTCAGCAATCAAGAATGACTTCTCTTGGGCTAATCAAGAGACATAAATCAACTCATTTCAGCCTATGTAAACATCATTAAAAGAAAAGTCTTTAACCACAGACATTTTAAAAGATAAAAAGCCAAGACTGAGATCCGTGTGCCCTGTGTAATTTCTTATATTTCATTTCCCATTGTTCTGCGCCAACAACAAAACATAAAAAGGCCCAGGTATTGACTATGTTAATATGATAAAAACAGAAAATTCTATATGCCTACCAAGTGGAACATACATTAATAAGAATTTGATTCTTTTCACCAAACATATGGATCTAATTTTCAAGTCTGACATCGTCATCATTACATGGAGCAATTAGTTGTTGAAGTACATGGCTCTATAGCTGAAATCTTTTAAATATTCAAGCATATCAAACATGTGGCTGAGAAACTTTCAGAGCAGGCTAGGTTAGAGAAAAAGGAGGCTAGGGTTAAAAGTAGTTATAAGCCCTTTGCATCAGGTCAATAGCTCTTCTCCCCTGGGCTCTCCAAGGAAGAAACCCTCTGGTAGTTACACTTACCCAGCAGGAAGCCATTTTGATATTCTGCCCACAGATATTCTGCTCCTACATTCTCTTTTAGAAAAGACAAAGACCCAGAAGCCAGTCAGAAGCTTTGCTGCTGGTTCTTATAAAATCTCAACACTTAGCCTCTACAAAAACAATTTATTTTTAAAAAATTGTTATTAACAAATAGATTTTTCCTTACTTCTTACTATAAAGGCTATATTCAAATCCAGCCCAAGGAAGGTTCGGGGAATCTGCCTTCTCTTGTCCCTATTCATTCACTTTGAATCACGGGACTAATAAATTCTGAAATCAATAGAAGCTGAGCTTCAGGAATGAAAACAATAATAATAATAATAAAATTCTTAGATAACCAAAATGATGAACAATCAATCCCTGAAATATTCAAGTGAATAATGTAGTTGAGGGTTCTGGTTAGGAACAGTTAGAACAAAGACTGTTCCTTATTTTAATTTTTATGCTATTTTCCTCATTTAAAATCCAATAAATACTCAAGGCAGAAAAAGTTGTAAAGTAAATAAATACATAATTAAATAAATAAAATTTTCCCACATACTTCCAAGAAATAACTATTATCAGGAGTTGGTTATTCCTTTGAGTTTTATATAAAAATAGGACTTTAAATGCATAAATATATTTCATCATATATATGTGTCACAATTTATTTAATCTTTCTCAATTGTTGAATACATAGAGGGTATCTAATGTTTCACTATTATTAACTCTGACATGAACAACCCTGAAATATAAATCTTTCTGCGTATTTGTGATTTCTTTTCTCTTTAGAGTAAATTCAAAACAGTGAAATTACTGAGTTCAAAGACTATGAGCTTTTGAATGCTTTTAAAAATACATTGCTGAACAGCCTTCCATAAATTTTGCACCAATTTACACTTCCAAGAGAAATGTTTGTGAAAATGTCTTTCAAAATTGTCCTGCTAGTCTTTTCTTTGTCTTAAAACAACAGGTTAGTTGTTGGAAAAAGTACCAAAAAAAAAACCCCAAAAAACTGAAAGAGTATTCTGTCTAGAATTATACGCCTTCTCATGCACTTAAGAGTGCACATGGGTATAGTGAGGAAAATATTCACCTCAAATGACTGCACCACACAAGGCAGAAAAATACCACTAGCCACACACATCCACTTATTTCCACCTGCATGAAGCACAAAGAAATGAAATTTGGATTTATTGCCTCACTAGCATCCCAAGTTTTAAAACCCTATTATCTGCACTATTCCAAATGACTTGAAAGATCTGACAAGGTAGAGGAATTAACAAGTTCTGTGTTTATTACATCATACACCTAAAACCTAAAATATACTTAGCCAACCTATTAAAATCCTATAAAAGGGTTAAAGGATAAGCTCACTGGTCAGGGTGAGATCCAATATTCATGTCCCACAGAGCAAGGTTTCTGTGTGTTAAAGAGCATCAAAGAACTAGTGGGTGCCAAAATGGTAGAAGTTAATGTCATAGGAGAGGAAATTTGGAGAGAATAACAAAGGAGAAAGCCATGAAATAGAAGGGGGGGGGCAAAGAGTCAAGGTCATCTCAGTGCATCTTCCCAACTTTGCCAAGACAAGAACAGGTGAGCTCTCCCTGGGTGAGGTTTCTAATACAAAACACGCCCCCCCCCCCTCCACACACACACACATTATGCTCTTTTTTCCAGACTCCTTAGGAAGGTTTTAGGGTGGAACTGAGCTGAGGTTACGGAGGGGGACTGGCCACTGTTGCTGTGGTCCCTGCCAGTCTCCCCAGAAGGTTCAACATTAACCTATAGCATCCATTGCATTCTTTCTTTCACTATCTAGGTGGTCAGTGCTGCCCCTAGGCAATATCTTGGTCATTCTCTGTTACAAAGCTAAAAGAATGCATCACAGATGTTTAACTCACTGCGATGAACAAGGACACGTCTGTACCTCGGAAGGTCAGGTACCTTTGGGAGGACTTTTAATACATGACTTTATTATCTAGAGCATAAATATGAATCATCCTTACAGAATCAAAGACATCTAAATGATGAGCAAAACTCTAGGCTTGATTTCAGGGTCCCTCATCATCAAAAGAGATGCTCCAAACTGAGATGCCCTATTTACTGACCTACATAATGTTAAAACTGCACAAGAGTCTTTCTAAAACTTCTGGAGGTTGATTAAAATCTTTTAGTTGGCTGTTTCTGAGAGACTACAAAGAATTACCACATATGTCTTAAATTTATAAAGATCATCGTAGTCTAAAATAGAAAACAACAGAATGGCCTAATCTTGGAATTCAGGCAATGAGTAATGAGAAGCAAGTTCCCCCTGGCACCAGCATCTATCTGTCCGAATTGCTACCATTTTACCTCTTTCCTCGCAGTCTGCTTGATCCAGTGACTCAAGGCTAATATTCTCTGTCCAGATGAAAGTCCATTCATGTTTTAGAGACACTAAGCCACCAGCAAAACCATGCATGTGAGGAAGACACTACCCAAATTCAACCCAACAGCCCAAATCTTATATGAGATTCAAGTTAGGCTTAAAACTGAAGCAAATGTTTGAGGCGATCTGTGGATGAAGAATGGACTCTCAGTTGCAGCCTTTCCAAAGAGGGCAATTTCCCAACATAAAATTCAACTATACTTTCAAGTTTATTCTTAAAATGAATCATTATTCAAATGTATTTATAGGGAACTGTCACTTGCATGCAGCAAGAGATTTTTTTTTTCTTCAGTTTACAAATCCAATCACCCACTGCATGAATTATCTATAAGACAGGATGCTCACTGAGTCCCTTTTAATGTGGCTCCTCCATCAGAATATTGCACAAAAGCAAATTTCCTTCTGGACTTTCTTTGATTAAATACTAAGGGAGTAATCTTAGCAAAATAGAATTTGTTCTAAACAATAGTGACTCTTGATTGAAATGGAATCTTGAAACTTCAAAGAATAAATAATAATGCACACTACAGTGGTTTTCACTCCTTGGCTCCATCATTCAAATGTTTCTGCTGCCCTGAGAGCCTATTCCATTTTAAGGGTGTGTTATATTGACTCTGATATTTGTACTTAATCATTGTCATTCTGGAAAACTTGCTCATTCTTCTAGCCTAGGTTCCTTTAGAGAAATCCTGCTATTTCCATTCTAAAAGCTACTTTTCACTATCTTAAGGGGAAATACATTCATTTTCCTGTGACTTTCATTCTAAAGATTCCAAATTTTCTAGTGGAAGATGTCCTCAGAGAAACCAAGTGCTTTGTATTTTTTAAAAAACAACTTATACTTATTTTCACTCATAAAAATGGTATAAACTTAGTACTTCATGAATTAAAACTAGAAAAAAAATCCCTATTTATTAGGGTTCGTATTGCCAATGAAATCCTCTTCAACCAAATGTGTATTTAAGCTATCCTCACATACAGAAAATTGAGTTTTAGCAAATAAATAATACAGACTCTATTTTCATGAGCAAAAATTGATTTTCACTGAGTTCTTCAACAGTGCCTGAAAATAAAAAAGTGCTATTTAAAGAGACCTTGTGAAATTTCAGGAATGTCGTATATTGGTAAACAATTCAGAACTACATGTGTAAAGAGGCAATTAATTTGTTGAGCTAATGAAAAACAGGTTCTCCTAGTTATTTTTGTCTCTAAGCCAATTCTGGGGTGATCTTTCCCGAATTCAGAAAAGCACTCACAGTTTTGTCCCAACGGTACAGTCATGAGTGAGGTCCCATTTCTTAATTCCTGCATCCTGCTTAGGTTCCAACATCTGGCCAATGGGCAGATACTCTGACAATAAACTTGCACTGTGCAGAGGCTATGACAAAGGAAAGAGGGAGTGCCTAAGTGGAACAATGATCCAACAGGGCACCAGCTTCCTTGCTCACCCTCCCTTGTCAGAGTAAGTCTATCCACATTGACCTGAAGCGACCTCAGAAGAAGCAGTGAGGGCAAGAAACTTCCTTTCAACAGATTTTTTTTTTTTTTAGATTTGCACTTTATGTAAAAATTCAGGTTTTATTTTTACTTATTCTTACATTGGCAGGAGCTGATGCCAAGAACTTATAGGCAAAATAATTTTTTTCTCTACCTCTTAACTGAACAATAACGCATACCATGTAGCATTATCGTTAGGCAAGATTTGCTTTTTTACATTTCACACAAGAATACAGTGTTATCCTTTCTTGAACAAAATGCCCAGATTACTAAGGAAACTATCTTTGGCAGAAGTGTTTCATAAGCATATTTTATTTAAATAAATCCTCCAGGAGCAAATGGGAGAACTTATTGTCTTCACTTAGAAGAAGACTCTGTAAGTAGTTACCTGTCAAATTTCTCTGTGCAGCTCACCAACATTTCCTTATTGGAAACATCAATATTTTCCCCTCACAGTTTCCAAAACGACTTTAAAGTCTCCAGATTCTGTGTCTCCTTCAGTTTGCTTCTCTCCTGATTCCACTCAGGCTGTATTAATGGTTTGCTTCATATCATCATCTCCATTTTCATAAATTTTCTTCAGAACACTCATCAATCTATCACTAGCATCCGTTTCAGTGTCGTGGGAGGGCTCTTGCTTCTTTTTGCCTTCTTTTTCAACCTAAGTTGGGTAGTCCCACCATGTGTTTCCTGCCTTCTTCCTACGTAAAATAAGAACTGTATCTGTCTTGACTGTTTTTGAACCACCTTCCACAGAGATGGGTTTTAAGAGATTGTGCCCAGTCATGGAGTAACTCTTTACCAAAAGATCAAATGACCTCTCTGCAAAATGCACCTGCATGTTCTCGGGGGGGACTTGATGAACTCCAGTTAAGGTAACGTGGATTTTCACAAACCTGTCTCACTGATCCCATTCATAATTACTGATTTTCTCTGTACATTCCATTGTAACGAGAGGAGCAACAGTGGCTGCCTTTGCATTGTCAAAGAGTTCTGCTCTTCTCTCTGATTTCCACTGCATCTTGTTCTTGATTTCTGTCCCAATCTTGGGTTTTTCAGTTGTGAAGGCATCACGTACTCTTTTTCCAGGAGCCTTTTCCAGCAGCAACTTTACCCCTTCTATATCCTTCTGTAGCTCTTCCAAAGCTGGGGCCATGACCAGGCTGGGTCAGGCAAGGCCCAAGCTGCAGCCATGCAGGGGAGAATGAGAAACACTACACCACACATACTCCCCCAGACTCAGAGCCCACCAGCATGAGCTGCAGCCCCCTTCAACGAATTTTATTAAAGTGGGTCCAGAGCAGCAGTTTTAGTCTTTACTGCTACTAGTGATTCTGAAATTCCTGGTAAGAGGAGACACTGTCTCTATAAAGCCAGGTCAGAATGACCACAGTATCTTCCCTCAAAAAAATCTCCACTATCTCCTCTACTAATCTCACGGCAGCATTTCACATGCTCTGTCAGGGGTCAGGGAGAGCTAACCGTGCTTTAGGTACATGAAGGCCCAGATGCAAAGACATACAAGGAGGCAGAGCCTCACTTTCATTCAGTAAAACAGCTCAGCCAAACTGTAGTTCTTAATAAAGTAACAACTGACTTCTAATCCTAGGTCCTCTGGTCATGTACTCCGATGCTCACCCAGGCCCTTCCATGCATCTTAGCACAGAATACTAAGGACTCAGGCTTGAGTCAAGAAACCAGTATCCAACTCCCAGCTTCATCACATATTCACAAGATGCTGTATTAACTGTATCTTCATTTCCTGCATTCTGAGGCTCTGACATCTAGGGCCCTGCTGACCATGCAGAGACTGTCCGTCCCAAGGTGAGCCAATTCCTAGAGAGAGTAAACAACTGCATGCTTTCCAAATGCAAGCCAACTGTCCAGAGTATTCACCATTAAGCACATCCAAGACAAGTCGAATAGCACACAAACCCCAAAGCCCACTGGAACTACTCAAACTAGCCAATCATAAACCTGCCTCCTTCCCTCTCCTGTTCTGTCCATGGAAATCACAGTAAAGGCTCTTGCCTATGGTTTCCTCCTCTCCCTCTGTCTCATGACTGACTCCGGGGCTTCCCCACGTGCCCCAACCACCCCATCCCCACCCAGCCCTGGTGTGGTATGCCCCTTCTCTTGGAATCTGTGAATGTGACAAACAGTTTTCAACAGCAAGCATGTTCTGATTTATTGGTCTTACCATATTGTAATAATAATAAAACAGCTGTATGACCTTGGAAAAGGGACATAACTGCCTCCATTTGTTCATTAGTAAAAAGAGGATAATATTTCCTTTCCACAATGCTCTTGTGAAGATCAACTAAAATAATACACATGATGTACTTAATATATAGTAAGTGCTCAATAAATACTGATGTTCCAAATGAACAGATTTTTTTTAAAAAGATATATTTTTAAGATTTTAAGAGTTATCTTTAAGATTTAAAGGTAACTTATTAAAGGTTCCATACCTAGGAAGATGTAGAATCTAAACGTCACCCAGATTTTTCTGACTCCAAACCCACTTCTTTTTTCACATCACAGTACCTTCCCCAGTTAAGCACAGACCCTCCTACTACACTCTGAACATCTATCATAGTAGTAAACATATACTGGATGAAATTCTATACAAGTACATCACCAGGAACTCATGTGCTCAATAAATTGTTTGAAAGAAGGAAAAGGAGAGGGAACAAGGGAGGGAAGTAAGGAAGGGAGGAAGGGAGGCAAGAAGGATTCTTTCTACCTCAGGAATATAAATTAGAATTATTTTTTTCCTGGTACCTTCCTTTCTTTCCGGGCCCCCAGTCTACCTTCAAATAAAAGTAAAAGAGCTTCATCCCTAATTATAAGAATTCCCAACCCGGAAACACACACCCACAGTTACATAAATGTCCCTTTATCCATTTCTCTTTTTTATAGACCCAAAACTTCTAATGATTTCTGCAAAATGTCCTCCTCTCATAATCTCAACCTTCAAGATGTTTTTAAAATATCACTCTCCAGAGCCATTCAAGGTCAGTTCTGAATTCCCTATGCGTGCAAATATACTGCAAATATTCTCCCCTATATTGCAAATATATACATGCCTGCATATACTCTGATTACAACTTCTTTCCTTCTTCTCCCCATCTTTCAGGCCACATGCCTGGCCTCCTAACTTTGACTGGCCCAGAAACATCAAGCTGGCATTTTACAACCTCACACAGAACAAACATTAGCAATATAAAGCTCTGTTTGATCACTCTTGACCCAAACTGGCAAGCAGTATTCTGAAAAACTACCTGTAACTTAAAGGAGGATGATTTATTTGTTTGGTTCGTTGGTTGGTTTTGTTTTTTTTAACTTTTGGGCAGAAGTTGCTAATTTAAGTGCCTCCAGAAGGAGCAGAAAGGTGTCCAGAAAATGAGTGAAACTGGCCAGGTGAGGACTGGAAGAGTGAGCCAGCACATGGCCTCCAAGCAGTTAGGCAACTCCCACTGGCTGTTTTATGCTGAGAGGGTCCATCTGGCCAGAGATCACACATTTTCAAGGAAAGCCAAAAATCTATATTTTTAAGTGAAGAAACTCCCTACATTTAAAGTTTTCCAACTAATTCCATTTTTCAAAACATCAAATGAAAACAATTTTGTGCGAGTTTAGGTCTGAAAATCTCTACATTTAAGATTTTTTCCCCCTAAGATATTTTACAAGTATTTTCATGTACATAGAAAGACAGCACAGCATTTATCCTGAGGAAGACTTACATGAAATAAAGTTCATTTTATTGGAATGGAATGGAATGGAATGGAATGGAATGGAATGGAATGGAATATTTAAAAGCCATAGAATTTTACAATCTAAGTGAAGTGAATTAGAAAAAAAGGTGGAGAAAAAAAGAGATTATAAATGTTGGTTCTTCACCTTCTTAAACATCTGTCATCCATTCCCTTGATGTGCTCATTGCCACCAGCCTTGTCCATCCTACTAGAATAACTTTACAGAAATAGTGCCCTAGCCCTCCAAATTGGAGGCAGCATGCACAGAGTAGTCTACTTTGTTTTATTTTTTAATGGATAATTTCAGCCATATCCACCCTAGCATAATATAATTTAATTAAGTGCATGTGTTCTACTATGTTTTCTTCCTTTTTGCTGACCCTTAAGTTGAGGACTCTCAATGAAACAAAAAATAAAAACTCAAAAATCTCTCTAATTTTTTTCCTCTCATAATGCATGCATGCATACAGAATAATAATACAAAATACAGAATATCAACTGGTCAAAATTAAACAAAAAGGCCAAAATACATTTTCACTGACTAAAATCAATTCAGATTTAGACCTCAGGGTCTGACTCAGAATGTCACAATTTCTCATGATTCGTGGTGAAAGTCAAATCATGGCAGGGCTCTGGCTCATTGCTGAAGTACTGGACCCAAGATCTGATATCTCCTTTCAATTAACAATTATGTAATTTCTAATTTTTATTCAATTTATAGCCCATAAAATCCTGGCCTGCTAATGGATAAATAGGATTTAAAAGGCGAAAGATTTATGCGATCTGAAGAGAAACCAGAGTATGGATAAATAGGATTTAAAACAGGCATTTCATTATACTTTTGGTCAAGTCATGGTTCCTCTGAATACACTTCCTCTGAATAAAACAATGTATCAAACTGGGTCAAATCCTACTATATCTTAATTTTGCCGTATTTTATTTTTAAGTATGAAGCATTTACTAAATTTTAATTCATTGCTACTGTTCTGTTAATTTTTCTTAAAACAATGAGAAAAACAGGAAGCAAAATTTTAATATAATTTTTATTTCTGTTTATGTTTTTAGCCTCTCTCAGGTTGAGAAAACAAATTTTCTTTTCCACGGGTTTTCTCTTTTAAAACTAAAAGGTTCTAATTTTATATTATATGCATATCTCTACTACCACTATGATTTCTTTCTTAATATACTAAAACCAGAACTCATGACCTAGTCCATACATTCATTCACTCACTTCATCTTTGAAAACTGAATAAAAATGTTCAATTTGGGGGGCACCTTGGTGGTTCAGAGGGTTAGGCCTCTGACTTCGGCTCAGGTCATGGTCTCAGGGTTCTGGAATCTAGACCCACATCAGGCTCTCTGCTCAGTGGGGAGCCTGTTTCCTTGTCTCTCTGCCTGCCTCTCTGACTACTTATGATCTTTCTCTGTGTCAAGTAAATAAATAAAATATTTTTTTAAATGTTCAATTTTTTTCTCAATAGTATCCTACATCTTATTGGTCATTATGGACATAGCACACATTTCCAATAACTGCATTTTTCTGACTGCTTAACTTAAAGAAATCAGCTGAAAAAATCTTATCTTAGGGAATGTAATATATTATACATAGGTCTTCAAATGAACACCAACTGGAGCATGTTATATAGTCTACATGATAGGATCTTTGGAAGGATGATGTCAGCAAAAATAGCAGAGTTGGGGCCCTATAAAATTCTCTTCCCTGTAAAAGCAATGATAAAAAAGAGCAAAAATAGAATTAACTTTTTTAGAACTCTGGAAATTAACATGGGTTTACAGCAATCTAGGAAATATTTATTCAAGAAAAAGCACTGAATTTTAGATTAAAAAAAAAAAAAAGACCATGCTTTGCAGCATTTTCTCATGTCCTGTTCTAATCCTCCACTCTATAACTCTGAGACAGCTTTAAAAACCAAAGCCTGCAATCATAGTGAAACCAACAACCTACATTTACACTATAAACCAATAGCCTGAGAGCCACCAGAGAGGGAAAATGAGAATGCATCTCCTTTTTTAAAGCCTCATTTCCAGAGCACTATCATTGTTTGCCCTGTCTTATTTGACCTATTATTTGACCCACTTATTTGACCCATAGTTCCATGGAAAAACCCAGACTCTAGTTTGTGTTTTTTTGCCTGACTTTGAGCTCACTCAGTGCAAGAACTATTTACCCAGGAGCACTTGTCAAAAACAATTAAGGACAATTAATTAACTTCATGGTGGCTATATGAGAGAGAGGATAATGGTTTGAATAAATAAAATGAAAGGCTAGGGAATAATATGCCCACAGGACGCTGGGCATTGAAAATCTCCCAACATATTTCTAGGAATCTGGAAGCCCACATGATGCATAGGACTATGTTGATGTCCAGGGCTGTACACATGCTCAGGAAAGATCTGAGAAGGCCCTAGGTTCTCACTCCAAGCTGACTCTGAAGGTAAAGTTACTAAGAAGGTAAAGTTACTAACTGTGTAACTACGTGTTGAAGTTTTGCCCCAACACACAAAGAGCACACTTTAGAAAGGCAGAAAAACATTGAATCTATGTGTTTAAGAAAATTTCTGTCCAAACATTAGCTAACTACTAAGATAACCAAACATAGACTTTAGTGAACATACATGAAAAAAAAAAAAAAATAGACTTCACAGAATTAGTTCAGAAAAAACACTAGGGAAATCAAACAACAATCATGGGGAGGGAGGAGACTCTGATTTTTAGTGCTGCCACATTATATTATTTAAGATGTCCAGTTTTCAGGGTGCCTGGCTGGCTCGATCAGTAGGGCATACAATTCTTGATCTCTAGGATGTGAGTTCAAGCCCCACATTCATTATAAAGATTACTTTAAAAGAAAATCTCTTAAAACATTGTCCAGTTTTCAAAAAAAAAAAAATTATTAGATGTGAAAAGAAACAAGAAAACTGGGCCTATCCACAATAAAAGGAAGCATTCAACAAAAAACCTGCCCTGAAGAAGATCAGACACTGGACTTACTAGACAAAGACTTTGAAGAAGTTATTCAAATTTTGTTCAAAAAATAAAGAAAACTATGCCTAAAAAACAAAGTAAGAATGATATGTCATCAAATGATAAAAAGTAAAAAGATAGAAATTATTTTAAATAAACCACACAAAAATTCTGGAGTTAAGAATACAATAACTGAAATGGATACTAATGGGACTCAGCAGCATATCTGACCAAGGAGGAAGAAAGAATCAACAAACTTGAAGATAGCTGGTTAAAATTACTCAATATGAGGAACAGAAAAAAATGAATGAGGAAAAATGAACAGAACTTAAAAGACGTAGCTGACAATATCATGTGTATCAACATACATATACTAGGAAGCTAAGAAGGACAGAGACAGCAGAAAGGGGAAAGATTATTTGAAAAAATAATGATGAAAAAATCTTCTAAGTATGATGAAAAAAGCAAAGCTACATTTATAAGAAACTCAGTGAAATCCAAGCAAGATAAACTCAGAGAGTCATACCTACACATATCACAACCAAACTGTTGGGAGACAAAGATAAATAAAGAGAAAATCTTGAAAACAGGAAAAAAAAACAAAAAGAGGTGACCCAACACATACAAACAATTCCAGGAAGATTAAAAGGCAATTTCTCATCAGAAACCATATAGACCAAAAGGCAGTGGGAATGACATTTAAAGTGCTTAAAGAAAGAATAGCAACCAAGAATTCTATACCCAGCAAAACTATGCTTCAAAACTAAAGGAGATATTATAGCATTTCCAGGTGAAGAAAAGTTAAAAGAATTCATTACTTGCAAACCTGTCCTATAAGAAATACTAATGAAAATCTTCCAGGCAGAAATGAAAAGCTATTAGAAAGTACTCAAATCCACATGAAGAAAGAAAGAGCACTGGAAAAGGTAACTGCATAGATAAATATTAAAGACAGTATACTTTGGGGTTGTTTTTAGCTTTTTTCCTAATATATGATTTTAAAGATAACTGCATAAGGCAATAATTACAAATCTTTAAGGGGCACACAGTGTATGAAGATGTAATCTGGATAATGATAACAGTACAAATGAAGGGAAGCAATGAGAATTATATGGGAACAAAGTTGTGACATGTTATTGTAATTAAGTTGACATTGATCCAAACTAGATAATTATAAGTGAATATGTTAATTGTAATTCTCAGGGCAATATGAAAGAAACTAACCCAAAAAACAGTAATATAAATGACAAGAGAATTAAAATGTTACACTAGAAAACATCTATTTAACCAAAAGAAAGTAATGCAGAAATAAGGGAATAAATAAAGGCGTAAGACATGTAGAAAACAAATAGCAAAATAGCAGATGTAAATCCTACCTTCTTAGTCCATACAAAGTGTAGGTGCCTGGGTAGCCAGAGGCAGCCGTTTGGTTGTAAACTTAGATTGACCCCATCCCTCCCAGAGGAACTTACCTGCAAACCCCGGATATAGGGGTGGGCCAGGCCAGATAGAGACATCCAATCAGTGGGGCGTGCATATATTTACTGTGGTGAGTTGAAATCTCATTGGCCACCTGTGTGTGGGCCGGGCTCAACCACCTCTATAAAGGTTAGTCTGTGAGGCTGGGAGTGGGGGGGATTAGTAGGAGGAGTTAGAATAGCAGTTGGAGTAGCCGTTAGAATGGCCATTAGGGTAGTCCCCAGAGTAATAGTCATCTGGCGCAGCACCGCTGCGCAGCCTCACCATCCCAAGCTGCAGCCCGGCCACAAGAGGCCTCGCCGTCCCTAGCCACGGCCCCACCGCCAGCAGCCTCACTGGAGCAGTGTCATTTGGGGGAGCGGCCTCATTGTCCAGCGGCCTCGTCCAGAGTGGCCTCATCCAGAGAGGCCTCCTCCAGAGTGGCCTCCTCTAGGGAGCAGCCTCGTAGTCCAGTGGCCTCTACCGGAGAGGTGTTGTCCGGGGAGTGGCCTTGTCAGAGTGACATCATGGGGAGAAGAGTCTGTGTCATCGGGGTTGTCATCCTCCTAGTCGTTGCCTCTTCATTGTCGGGAGCGGCCTCGCAGGGGAGCGGCCTCACTGGAGCGGCGTTATTATTCTCATTGTCAACACCTCTTCGTTGTTGGGAGTGGTATCCTTGTAGTCTTCGTCTCTTCATAAGAGATGGCCCCGACCGGTCGGTTTGATTTTCGATGCTTGGCGTGAAATAAAGCTTCGTTTGATTTTCGCTTTGTGTCAGTCTCCTTCCTTTGATCACGGACCCTAACATAAAGAAATGTTATTTCTCCATAAAAAAAGAATGAAGTACTGATTCAGATACATGGTTGAATCTTGAAAACATTAGGCTAAGAAAAAGATGCTCAAGAGGTCACCTATTTTTTATTTTATTTATGTGAAGTATCTAGGATAGTCAAATCCACCAAAACAGAAAGTAGGAGTGGTGCTAAGGTGTGAATATTTGCATCTTCCCAAAACTTATATCTAAATCCAAAATCCCAAGGTAATAGTATTAAGAAGTGGAAAGTGGGGCCTTTAGGAGATAACTAGGTCATAAGGGCAAAGCCTTCATGAATGGGATTGTGCTCTCATAAAAGTGACCCCACAAAACTATGTGTCATGTAAGGATACCACAAGAAGTTGGAGATGTCTGAGAACTAAGGAGGGTCCTCACCCACCCTTACTGACACCCTGATCTAGAAATTCCAGATGCCAAAATTGTGAGAAACAAATGTCCGTTTTTCAAAAGCCACCCAGCCCATATTTTGTTAAATCACTCCTAACAAAGACAAGTGGGAAGTGATTTCCAGTAGGTACACAATTTCTTTGGGGATGATTAAGTGTTCTGGAATTAGATGGTGCTGATGGTTGTACAAACTTATGAATATAATAAAAGGGTGAATTTTATGATATGTGAATTTTATCTCAATATTTTTAAATACTTAGAATCAGGAACTATTTTATTAGGCCCCAGAGCATCTACCTCAGGATGCAATCAATAAGCACTAAATAAAAGGCAACTGAAGGACAATGCTAATGGCAGAACATGGCATACACCAAATCTGAGTTGGAAACTCAGATTTGATTAATATTTCTGCTGCCCTTTCTTTAGAGAGCATTCATTAATTTTAACGATATCACTCAATTCTGTAAGCAGAAAAGCCTTTGGTGTAGAGATATCAACCATTAACTTCATTTTCATGAATACCCATCACTTTTTTTTCTTTGCTCCATTTCCTGTCATTATACTAGGAGAAAACAATGTCCAGGTAGTTAACCCATCCCACAATCTAACCTCTGATTTCATTAACTGCCTTAACTTCAATAACTGCCCAATAGCACTCCTCATGAGCCAACACCCACATATATATAACAACATGTTGAAACTTGTTTTCACCTTGAACTGCCCCATGATAAAAATATTAATTGTAAACATCTCTTCTCCTGGCCATAATCTCCTAATCTTCATGTTCTCTTCCTCTGCACTCTTACTTTACTTGTTCACCTACCTCAAAATACTCAAAATACTTCTATGTTTTATCCCATTCTATTAATCATTTAATTGGCCTAAAAAATACCAGTGTGGACAGAAAGTAATGAGATAGGAGAGAGGTAGGAAACAAGAGTCTGGAAAGTCAGGGAAAGGCTCAATTTCATAATGACAATTTGGACCTGAAAAGGAGTAGGGATTTTATGCTATTGAAAGATTTTATTCTATTGAAATTTTATTAAAAGCCATTTAAACAGAAAAAGGACAATTCGATTTGCAATTTTAAAAGCTTATTCTGGCTCTTTGAAGAGAAGAGAGTAAACAGGGAGGCAAATAAAGAGGATCATACAGAAATTTGGGTAGGTCAGGGCAGCATTTTGGACTTAAGTGATGATAGCAAAAATGAAGAGAAATTAATAAATTTAACATATATCTTGGAGACATAATAAACAGGATGAATTAGATGTGGTGGTTGACAGAAAAAGATGTATCCTTAATGATACCTTGAGTTTTTGCTGCTTCTTGGTGAATTGGTTATTTTATCATTATATAATATTCTTCTCTGTCTCCAGTCATTTTCTTTGTTCTAAAATCAACAGGGGTGCCTGGGTGGTTCAGTCATTAAGCATCTGCCTTCGGCTCAAGTCATGATCCCAGGGCCCTGGGACTGAGCTCCGCATTGGGCTCCCTGATCAGAGGGAAGCCTGCTTCAACCTTTCCCACTCTCCCTGCTTGTGTACCCTCTCTTGCTGTGTCTCTCTCTGTCAAATAAATAAAATCTTTTAAAAAATAAATAAACAGAATAAACTTTACTTGATATTAACACAGCCACTTGAGCTTTCCTTTGATTGATGTCTGCATGATGTATTTTTCTATCTTTTTACATTCAATCTGCCTAGGTGGTTATGATTGAAATGAACTTCTTTTTTTTTTCTAAGATTTTATTTATCCATTTGACAGAGATCACAAGTAGACAGAGACGCAAGCAGAGAGAGAGGGTTCTAGAAGCACAGAGCCTGATGTGGGGCTCAATCCCAGGACTCTGGGATCATGACCTGAGCAAAAGGCAGAGGCATCGACCTACTGAGCCACTCAGGCGCCCCTGAAGTGAATTTCTTATACACAGAATATAGTTGGGTCATGTTTTTTAATCCAATCTGCCAATCTTTTAATTGACATACTGGACCAATTACATTTAATGTAATTATTGCTAAGGCTTAAATCTGTCACTTAAGTTTTTTCTTTTCTGTTTGTTTTGGGTTTTTTTTTCTCCATTTTCTTTTTCTACTTTCCTGAGGACTACCTGGACATTTTTTAGAATCCACTTTAAATTACCAATAATTTTTTAAATATCTCTTTGTACAACTTTAGGGGTTATTTTAGCTATCACATTATCATTGAAGCTATGTAATTATCCAGAGACATTATCTAGATATTACATTAGTTTTATATGTATATTATTTCATATAGATATTTATAATATATAAAATAACAATCTACAGGTATAATCAGTACTGCTTGTCTAAAGTATAGATATCTAATCTTTCATTATGTCCCTTTATCACTCTCCATTTAGAATGTTATTTTCCTATGTAATTATTCTAAATTCATTTAGAAGAATGAATGTAAAAGAACCACATGAATGTCAAGTTTTGTTTCAATCATCATACATAATTTAGAAAATTTAAGAGCAGAAGGAAAGTCTATTTTATTTACCCATATTTTAACTTACTGTTTTCTCACTTCCTGATTTTCTAATGGCCTTCTTTGATCACATCATTTCTGTTTAGAGACTTTACAATCTAGCATAGTTCTGCTGGTAACAAATTCTCTAAGTTTTCTTTCATCTGAGAATGTCTTGGTTTCACATTCCTTCCTAAAAAATGTTTGTGTGAAGTATAGAATTCTGGACTGGGGGCACCTGGGTGGCTCAGTCAGTTAAGCATGTGACTCTTTTTTTTTTAAATTTTTTATTTTTTATAACATATAATATATTTTTATCCCCAGTGGTACAGGTCTGTGAATCGCCAGGTTTACACACTTCACAGCACTCACCAAAGCACATACCCTCCCCAATGTCCATAAACCCACTCCCCTACTCCCAACCCCCCTCCCCACAACAACCCTCAGTTCATTTTGTGAGATTAAGAGTCACTTATGGTTGGTCTCCCTTCCAATCCCATCTTGTTTCATTTATTCTTCTCCTACCCCTGTAGGCCCCATGTTGCATCACCACTTCCTCATGTCAGGGAGATCATATGATAGTTGCCTTTCTCCGCTTGGCTTATTTCGCTAAGCATGATACGCTCTATTTCCATTCACGTCGTCGCAAATGGCAAGATTTCATTTCTTTTGATGGCTGCATAGTATTCCATTGTGTATATATACCACATCTTCTTTATCCACTCATCTGTTGATGGACATCTAAGTTCTTTCCATAGTCTGGCTATTGTAGACATTGCTGCTATAAACATTCGGGTGCACATGCCCCTTCGGATCACTACATTTGTATCTTTAGGGTAAATACCCAATAGTGCAATTGCTGGGTCATAGATTAGTTCTATTTTCAACATTTTGAGGAACCTCCATGTTGTTTTCCAGAGTGGTTACACCAGCTTGCATTCCCACAACAGTGTAGGAGGGTTCCAATTTCTCCGCATCCTCGCCAGCATCTGTCATTTCCTGACTTCTTCATTTTAGCCATTCTGACTGGTGTGAGGTGATATCTCATTGTGGTTTTGATGTGTATTTCTCTGATACCGAGTGATATGGAGTACTTTCTCATGTGTTTGTTGGCCATCTGGATGTCTTCTTTGCAGAAATGTCTGTTCATGGCCTCTGCCCATTTCTTGATTGGATTATTTGTTCTTTGGGTGTTGAGTTTGCTAAGTTCTTTATAGATTTTGGACACTAGTCCTTTATCTGATATGTCATTTGCAAATATCTTCTCCCATTCTGTCAGTTGTCTTTTGGTTTTGTTAACTGTCTCCTTTGCTGTGCAAAAGCTTTTGATCTTGATGAAATCCCAATAGTTCATTTTTGCCCTTGCTTCCCTTGCCTTTGGCGATGTTCCTAGGAAGACGTTGCTGCGGCTGAGGTCAAAGAGGTTGCTGCCTGTGTTCTTCTCAAGGATTTTGATGGATTCCATTCTCACATTGAGGTCCTTCATCCATTTTGAGTCTATTTTCGTGTGTGGTGTAAGGAAATGGTCCAATTTCATTTTTCTGCATGTGGCTGTCCAATTTTCCCAACACCATTTATTGAAGAGGCTCTCTTTTTTCTATTGAACATTCTTTCCTGCTTTGTTGAAGATGAGTTGACCATAGATTTGAGGGTCTATTTCTGGGCTCTCTATTCTGTTCCATTGATCTATGTGTCTGTTTTTGTGCCAGTACCATGCTGTCTTGATGATGACAGCTTTGTAATAGAGCTTGAAGTCCGGATTTGTGATGCCACCAACTTTGGCTTTCTTTTTCAATATCCCTTTGGGTATTCGAGGTCTTTTCTGGTTCCACATAAGTTTTAGAATTACTTGTTCCATTTCTTTGAAAAATATGCATGGTACTTTAATAGGAATTGCATTAAATGTGTAGATTGCTTTAGGTAGCATAGACATTTTCACAATATTTATTCTTCCAATCCAGGAGCATGGAACATTTTTCCATTTTTTTGTGTCTTCCTCAATTTCTTTCATGAGTACTTTATAGTTTTCTGAGTACAGATTCTGTGCCTCTTTGGTTAGGTTTATTCCTAGGTATCTTATGGTTTGGGGTGCAATTGTAAATGGAATTGACTCCTTAATTTCTCTTTCTTCTGTCTTGTTGGTGTAGAGAAATGCAACTGATTTCTGTGCATTGATTTTATATCCTGACACTTGACTGAATTCCTGTACAAGTTCTAGCAGTTTGGGAGTGGAGTCTTTTGGGTTTTCCACATATAGTATCATATCATCTGCAAAGAGTGATAGTTTGACTTCTTCTTTGCCGATTTGGATGCCTTTGATTTCCTTTTGTTGTCTGATTGCTGAGGCTAAGACTTCTAGTAGTGTGTTGAATAGCAGTGGTGATAATGGACATCCCTGCCGTGTTCCTGACCTTAGTGGAAAAGCTTTCAGTTTTTCTCCATTGAGAATGATATTTGCGGTGGGTTTTTCATAGATGGCTTTGATGATATTGAGGTATGTGCCCCCTATCCCTACACTTTGAAGAGTTTTGATCAGGAAGGGATGCTGTACTTTGTCAAATGCTTTTTCAGCATCTATTGAGAGTATCATATGGTTCTTGTTCTTTCTTTTATTGATGTGTTGTATCACATTGACTGATTTGCGGATGTTGAACCAACCTTGCAGCCCTGGAATAAATCCCACTTGGCCGTGATGAATAATCCTTTTAATGTACTGTTGAATCCTATTGGCTAGTATTTTGGTGAGAATTTTCACATCTGTGTTCATTAAGGATATTGGTCTATAGCTCTCTTTTTTGATGGGATCCTTGTCTGGTTTTGGGATCAAGGTGATGCTGGCCTCATAAAATGAGTTTGGAAGTTTATCTTTCATTTCTACTTTTTGGAACAGTTTCAGGAGAATAGGAATTAGTTCTTCTTTAAATGTTTGGTAGAATTCCCCCGGGAAGCCGTCTGGCCCTGGGCTTTTGTTTGTTTGGGGATTTTTAATGACTGTTTCAATCTCCTTACTGGTTATGGGTCTGTTCTGGCTTTCTATTTCTTCCTGGTTCAGTTTTGGTAGTTTGTATGTTTTTAGGAATGCATCCATTTCTTCCAGACTGTCAAATTTGTTGGCGTAGAGTTGCTCATAGTATGTTCTTATAACTGTTTGTATTTCTTTGGTGTTAGTTGTGATCTCTCCTCTTTCATTCATGATTTTATTTATTTGGGTCCTTTCTCTTTTCTTTTTGATAAGTCTGGCCAGGGATTTATCAATCTTATTAATTCTTTCAAAGAACCAGCTCCTAGTTTCATTGATTTGTTCTATCTTTTTTTGGTTTCTATTTTATTGATTTCTGCTCTGATCTTTATGATTTCTCTTCTCCTGCTGGGTTTAGGGTTTTTTTCTTGTTCTTTCTCCAGCTCCTTCAGGTGTAGGGTTAGGTTGTGTACCTGAGACCTTTCTTGTTTCTTGAGAAAGGCTTGCACCACTATATATTTTCCTCTCAGGACCACCTTTGTTGTGTCCCACAGATTTTGAACCATTGTGTTTTCATTATCATTTGTTTCCATGAATTTTTTCAATTCTTCTTTAATTTCCTGGTTGACCCAATCATTCTTTAGAAGGATGCTGTTTAGTCTCCAAGTGTTTGGGTTCTTTCCAAACTTCCTCTTGTGGTTGAGTTGTAGCTTCAAAGCTTGTGGTTGAAAATATGCAGGGAATGATCCCAATCTTTTGATACCGGTTGAGTCCTGATTTAGGACCGAGGATGTGATCTATTCTGGAGAATGTTCCATGTGCACTAGAGAAGAATGTGTATTCTGTTGCTTTGGGATGAAATGTTCTGAATATATCTGTGATGTCCATCTGGTCCAGTGTGTCATTTAAAGTCTTTATTTCCTTGTTGATCTTTTGCTTGGATCATCTGTCCATTTCAGTGGGGGGAGTGTTTAAGTCCCCTACTATAATTGTATTATTGTCGATGTGTTTCTTTGATTTTGTTATTAATTGGTTTATATAGTTGGCAGCTCCCATGTTTGGGGCATAGACATTTAAAATTGTTAGATCTTATTGGACAGACCCTTTGAGTATGATATAGTGTCCTTCCTCATCTCTTATTATAGTCTTTGGCTTGAAATCTAATTGATCTGATATAAGGTTGCCACTCCTGCTTTCTTCTGATGTCCATTAGCATGGTAAATTCTTTTCCACCCCCTCACATTCAATCTGGAGGTGTCTTCGGGTTTAAAATGAGTTTCTCATAGGCAACATAGAAATGGGTTTTGTTTTCTTATCCATTCTGATACACTGTGTCTTTTGATTGGGGCATTTAGCCCATTAACATTCAGGGTAACTATTGAGAGATATGAATTTAGTGCCATTGTATTGCCTATAAGGTGACTGTTACTGTATATGGACTCTGTTCCTTTCTGATCTACCACTTGTAGGCTCTCTCTGCTTAGAGGACCCCTTTCAATATTTCCTGCAGAGCTGGTTTGGTGTTTGCAAATTCTTTCAGTTTTTGTTTGTCCTGGAAGCTTTTAATCTCTCCTTCTATTTTCAATGATAGCCTAGCTGGATATAGTATTCTTGGCTGCATGTTTTTCTCGTTTAGTGCTCTAAATATATCATGCCAGCTCTTTCTGGCCTGCCAGGTCTCTGTGGATAAGTCTGCTGCCAATCAATATTTTTACCATTGTATGTTACAGACTTCTTTTCCCGGGCTGCTTTCAGGATTTTCTCTTTGTCACTAAGGCTTGCAAATTTTACTATTAGGTGACTGGGTGTGGGCCTATTCTTATTGATCTTGAGGGGCATTCTCTGAACCTCCTGAACATTGATGCTTGTTCCCTTTGCCATATTGGGGAAATTCTCCCCAATAATTCTCTCCAGTATACCTTCTGCTCCCCTCTCTCTTTCTTCTTCTTCTGGAATCCCAATTATTCTAATGTTGTTTCGTCTTATGG
Source organism: Mustela nivalis (assembly GCF_964662115.1). Classification (NCBI taxonomy): domain Eukaryota; kingdom Metazoa; phylum Chordata; class Mammalia; order Carnivora; family Mustelidae; genus Mustela; species Mustela nivalis. The sequence continues at coordinate 143,701,742 of NC_139023.1, read as the reverse complement.
TGTCACTTATCTCTCGAATTCTCCCCTTGTGGTCCAGTAGCTGTTTGTCCTTCTTTTGCTCAGCTTCTTTATTCTCTGTCATTTGGTCTTCTACATCGCTAGTTCTGTCTTCTGTCTCATTTATCGTAGCAGTGAGCCTCCATTTTTTATTGCACCGCATTAATAGCTTTTTTTATTTCAACTTGGTTAGATTTTAGTTCTTTTATTTCTCCAGAAAGGGCTTTTATATCTCCCAAGAGGGTTTCTCTAATATCTTCCATGCCTTTTTTGAGCCCAGCTAGAACCTTGAGAATTGTCATTCTGAACTCTAGATCTGACATATTACCAATGTCTGTATTGATTAGGTCCCTAGCCTTCAGTACTGTATCTTGTTTTGTTTTGTTTTGTTTTTGTGGTGAATTTTTCCCTTGTCATTTTGTCCAGATAAGAGTATATGAAGGAGCAAGTAAAATACTAAAAGGGTGGCAACAACCCCAGGAAAATATGCTCTAACCAAATCAGAAGAGATCCTTAATCATGGGGGGAGAAAGGGGATAAAAAGAGGTTCATAAAGAATGAAATTAAAAACAAAACAAAACAAAAAACAAAACTAAACATAAAAAAAAAGAATTAAAGAAAACGAATAAAGAAAAATATAAAAAAGAAAATATATATTATATATTAGATAAGCTAGTTAAAAAACGTTAAAAAAGAAAAGGGTAAAAGTTTAAAAAAATTTAGCAGAAGAAGAGCAAAAAAAAAAAAAAATAAGGAAAAAAAATTTAATTAACTGCAAGACTAAAGAATCACAGGGAAAAAGCCATGAGTTTCGTGCTTTGCTTTCTCCTCCTCTGGAATTCTGCTCTCCTTGTTCTTGAACCTATACTCCTTGGTAAGTGAACTTGGTCTTGCCTGGATTTCTTGTTGATCTCCTGGGGGAGGGGCCTGTTGTAGTGATTCTCAAGTATATTTGCCCCAGGTGGAATTGCACTGCCCTTACCAGGGGCCGAGCTGAGTAATCTGCTTGGGTTTGCTTTCAGGAGCTTTTGTTCCCTGAGCGCTTTCCGTAGAGTTCCAGAGGACAGGAATACAAATGGCGGCCTCCTGGTCTCCGGCCTGGAGGAGCCAAGAGCCGGGGGCCCCACTCCTCAGTGCGCCCTCAGAGAACAGCGCCCAGTAACTCCCGTCTGCCTGACCTCCGGCTGCACTCCGAGCTCACCAAGCCTGCGGCCGGTTCTAGGTAACCCTGAGCTGTGAGCTTACTGTCGGCTCTGTCTCTGCAGCCAGCTTCCCTGTTCCAATACCAGCAAGCTCTGCGACACTCAGACACCCCCGATCCTTCTGTGACCCTGCGGGACCTGAGGCCACGCTGACCCCGCGTGGGCTTCGCCCCGGTTTAGCCTCTGGAGCAATGTACCTCAGCGGAACAGACTTTTAAAAGTCCTGATTTTGTGCTCCGTTGTTCCGCTGCTTGCCGGGAGCCGGCCCCTGCCCCCGGGGTCTATCTTCCCGTCGCTTTGGATTCACTTCTCCACCAGTCCTACCTTTCAGAAAGTGGTTGTTTTTCTGTTTCTAGAATTGCTGTTCTTTTTCTCTTCGATCTGAAGGTGGATTTGTAGGTATTTGCAATCTTAAGATAAGCTATCTAGCTGATCTCCTGCTAGCTGAAGTAGTCTCAGCCTGCTACTTCTCCGCCGTCTTGACTCCTCCTCCAGCATGTGACTCTTGATTTTGACTCAGGTCATAATCTCAGGGTTGTGAGATCAAGCCCCGAATAGTGTTCTGTGCTGGTCGTGGAGCTTGCTTAAGATATTCTCTCTCCCCCTACTCCTTCCTCTCTCACTCCTCCTCCCCACTCCACAGGCACTCATTTTCTCTCTCTCCTCTTCTCTCACACCATCTGATAATATTGTATCACTCCCTTCCTTTTGGAATCCATTGTTTCTGGTAAGAAATCTAAAAATGTATAAAATTTTACTCTGGTACTTTAAAATTTTTTCTTTTTAATACTCAGAAATTTAAATATTATTATGCAACTTGTTATAGATTTATGTAGGTTTATTGTGTTTGGAATTCATTTAGCTTCTTGATTTGCCTGATTAGCTTCTTTAGATTTGTGTCTCTTGCCAAATTTGAGAAGTCTTCAGCCATTATGTCTTTGAATATTTTTCAACTCCACCCTCTTTCTCCTTTCATCCTGGGCCTCTGAAGACAGAGATCTTTTCTTTTAATCACACAGTTTCCCTAAAGCTCTGGTCTTTTTTTTAATTATATTTTATTTTCTGGTCCTTTTAAAAAAGTGTACTTGCTGTGCCAGACCCAGTGCCAAGAGGAATTCCCTTGGTTAGGACTTCCCCTCATGGGGGGGGGGGGGGGAAATAACCCAGGAAGAAACTAGTAGCCTTTGCTCTAGGATGCCTACAGCCTTAGCCACAATTACTGCTGAAGACAACTACACTGACCATCAAGGAACCTTTCAGTTTTGGACATCTATCAATCTCAGCTGACAGAGCTAAATGGAGATAACACCACTCCAACTTCCACAACAGAACCAGAGACTCTGAACTCTACCTGGCCAATAGGCTTGTAGCAGCTCACAGGTGAAATTCTTTCCCCACTAAAGCCAGTCCAAAAAGGCTGGAAGAGGTGCCTACTCCCTCAAATAACATATATTAACACAAGGACACTAGAAATGTGGAAAAGCAAGGAAACATCATACCACCAAAGGGACACAATAATTTCCCAGTAACTTACTCCAAGGAAATAAAGATCTGCAAATTACCTGAAAAAGAATTCAAAATAATTATAAGGAACTCAGTTAAGATTTAAAAGAACACAGGTAGACTACTCAACACACTTGGGAACATATTAACCAAACAAAAAGAGGAGTTCAACAAAGAAATTTAAAAAATCATACAAAAATAACAATACAAAAATTATGAAGCTGAAGAGTAAAATGAAAAATGTGATGCAGAATGTCTTCATCTGTTTGAACTAAAGTAAAACATTACAGACTGGTTAGCTTATTGATAACAAATTTATTTCTTACACATCTGGAAGCTGAAGGTCCAGGATTAGAGTACCTATAGACTGGATAGCTTTTTGATAAAGAAATTTATTTCTCACATATCTGGAAGCTGAAAGTCCAGGATTACAGTATCAGAATGGCTGGATCAAGAGAAAGCCTTCTTCCTGGTTGCAGACTGTTGACTTCTTTTTTTTTTTTTTTTTTTAAGATTTTATTTATTTATTTGACAGAGAGAAATTACAAGTACACTGAGAGGCAGGCAGAGAGAGAGAGAAGGAAGCAGGCTCCCTGCCGAGCAGAGAGCCCGATGCGGGACTCGATCCCAGGACCCTGAGATCATGACCCGAGCCGAAGGCAGCGGCCTAACCCACTGAGCCACCCAGGCGCCCCCAGACTGTTGACTTCTTGCTGTGTCCTTAAATGGTAGAAGGGGCAAGCTGGCCCTCTGGATCCTCTTTTATAAGGGCATGAATTCTATCCATGAAGGTTTCATCCTCATGACCTAACTACCTCTTTAAGATCTCACCTCATAATATCATCACACTGGGCACTAGGATCTCAACATATGAATAAGGGGTAGGTGACAAACATTCAGACCATAGTAGAGAGCTTCAACAACAACTTAATCAAGCAGGAGAAAGAAGAAAACAGAAGGAAGAATCACCTTGACATTGGTCTTGGCAATGATTTCTTAAATATGATACCAAAAACACAGGCAATAAAAACAAAAATAAACACCTGGGACTACATCAAACTAAAAAGCTTCTGAACAACAAAGGAAACAATTAGAAGAGTGAAAAGGCAACTTACAGAATGAGAGAAAATATTTGCAAACCACACATTTCATAAAGGGTTAATATCCAAATTGTACAAATAAATACAATATACAAATATACAATATATACAAAATGTTCAAAATATACAAATATACAAAAATATACAAAGAACTCTTAAATTTCATTGCAAAAAAATAATAATAAAACCCAATTAAAAAATGGGCAAAGTACCTGAAGAGACATCTTTCCCAAAGAAAATATACAAATGGTCAACAAACACATTAGAAAAGATGCTCAATATCACTAATCACTAGGACAATACAAATCAAACCACAATGAAAGATCACCTTACACTTATTAGAAAATCTATTATCTGAAAACAGCTAAATGCTGGTGAGGATGTGGAGAAAAGAGAACCATTGTAACACCATTAACGGGAATGTAAATTTGTACAGCCTTTATGGAAAACAGTATGGAGGTTCCTCAAAACGTTAAAAATCAAAGCAGGATCCCAAGGAGCTATTTCTACTTCCATGCTCATTGCAGTATTATTTATAATAGCCAATGTATGGAAAAAAAACTAAGTACCCATCAGTGAATGAATGAATGAAGAATTCATAGCACACACACACACACATGAATGTTATTCATCCTCAAAAAAGAAGGAAATCCTGCAATTTGCAGCAACATGGATGAATTTGGAGGGCATTATGCTATGTGAAATAAGCCAGACACAGAAAAATAAATATTGCATGCTATCACTTATATGTGGAATTTTAAAAAGTCAAACTTAGAAGAATAATTGAATAGTGGTTGCCAGGAGTTGGGAGCAGGAAGGGCAAAGAGATGTTGGTCAAAGGATATGAACCTTCAGTTACAGGAAGAATGAATTCTAAAAATCTAACATATATCATGGTAGCTATAGTTAATAATAAGGAATTCTATGCTTGAAATTGACTAAGAAAGTACATCTTACTTGTTCTCATCACACATACAAAAAAAGGTAACATTTTGAGATGATAGTGTGGTAATTAAATCAAGGTACTTATATCAAAACACTACACCACACTGTATACCTCAAATAGATTCTTTTTTTAATTGTTAATCTTATCTCAATAAAGCTGAAAAAATAAGGTTTTGTTTTTCTCTGTTGTTCAGACTGGGCCATTTCTCTTTTTCTATCTTCCAGGTCACGGATTCTTTCCTCTTCCCCATCTATTCTGCTGTTGAATCCATCCCCTGAACTTTTTATTTTGATTACTGTATATTTCAGTTCTAAATTTCCCTTTGATTCTACTTTATAACTTATATTTCTTTGCTGAGATCTTCTAGTTTTTTACTGAGGCTTTCTACTTTTTCATTGGTTTCAAGAATGTTCAGAGTTGCCTGTTTTAGCATTTTCATCTTAGCTACTTTAAAATCTTTGTCAGGTAATCTAAAATGTCTGTCATCTTGGTGTTGACATGTATTGTCTTTTTCATTCAGTTTGAAAACTTCCTAGTTCTTGGTATGATGAGTGATTTTGAATTAAGAACCTAAACACTTTCCTACTGTTTTATAAAACTGTGTATTATGAGACCTTCTGTTTTAGATGGCTTTTTCTTTAAAACTTCCCAGGAAGGTTAGGGGAAAGTTGGCACTGCTTCATTTCTGCTAGGTGGAGGGAGAAGTCTAAGTTTCCACTTAGCCTCAAATGACACCTGCAATATGGGGTGGAGGCGGCGGGGGTGGGGAGGGCGGGTAGAGTCTCTTCATTATGACTTGGCAGGCTGGGAGCTCCAGCTCCCCATGTGGTCTTCACTGACACAAGGCCTTGTTACAATTTTGACAGGATGAAAGCCCCTACTTCTCTGATACCACTCTGGTGAGACTCATGGGCCACCTTGTTACAGCTTTGGGAAGATGAAACTCTAGGCTCCCCACAAAGCCTTCCCTGGAATGGGTGCAGCTGAACCACAGTTTCTGTACAGTGTTTAACTAGAATAGTGATCAGTTAATGTCAAAGTTTTCTGAGTTTCCCAGACCATCCCTTTTGGGTAGAAATATACTCTACGGGACTCTGTCTGCATTCATTGGCATTTCTGGGTTATTGGGTTTTCAGATCCAGTTCTCAAGTCCCAAGTTCTCTAACAGTCTGCCTTTTTCTTTCTATCTTTCAATGGCTTTTAATGTTTATTTTATATATAAGGTCTAAGATTTGTAGCTGTACTTAACAGGAGGAATAGGGAAAAGTACATCCAGTGGTGAAAGTTCTTTAACTTTATTTTAAAATATGAGAGTTACAGTTTTTATGAATGTCACTTTACACATTCTTCTTTTTTTTTTTTAAAGATTTTATTTATTTATTTGAGAAAGCAGAGGGAGGGGGAGAAGCAGGCTCCCCATTGAGCAGGGAGCCCGACATGGGGGTCAATCCCAGAACTCCAAAATCATGACCTGAGTCACAGGCAGGCAAACATTTAACCCACTAATCCACCCAGGTGCCCCTCTTTTTTTTTTTTTCCTTTAACAGTTTGTGTAGGACTTAATCAATATCCTTTCATATGTTCATGTTTAAGCATAATAAGTCCTTCTGTGTTCCTGGGGGTCGGGGGCTTCTTTAGGGGAGTCGGATGAAACAGGACAGCTTTCTTAGTTCCATGGTTTAAGGGTTCACGGTTCTATCATTAGTGACCAATAATTCAAAATATGCCCACAGTTCTTTCAGAAATCTTTCCCTTCTCCCTTCCCACTTTCATCTGAGTCTTCTTCTTTTTTTTTTCCTTTGTCCTTATTGTCAATTTGATTCTACTTCCTGCAGTTTCTCTTCAATATGATGCTTTGTCCTGCAAAGGAACTTCAGCAGGTTCCAAGAGTTCACAGGGCCTAGACTGACAACAACATCAAGTTTTGGGGCATCTCCCTGCACACATACACACATTGGGATGTACAAACTCCTCTCCCAGTGTGGACTGGTTTTCCCAGATTGGCTGAGTTTCTCACCACGATTGAGTGGAGCCCCTTTCTTTTGAGGGTAAGCATTTGTTATCGATTTACAAATTTCCTGTCTTTCAGTTTCCTTCTGCCATTTCAACAGTAACAGTGTTTTTGCTGTATTCTGTAGTTTGGGGATATGTGATCAACTAGTTTTGTTGAATAAGTTGCCTGGAGAATTTTGGTCTTATCCTAGTTTCTACATCTGTTTTGTGAGAACCTTCATGAAGATTCAAAAACTGTGCAACCAGTGCCACCGGGCCTTTCTTCAAAATTCTCCTTTAAAGATGTATAAACTTCCTCCTCTATAACGTCATGTTTCCAAGCTTCATTTGCCTTCACAATTCTGTTGAATTTATTCTTGCCAAAATCACCAATTACATTCTGGCAATTAAACCTGCTTTCCTGTTTTTTTCTCTGACCGTTCCAAATAATTTATTTAATTTTCAGCCAAATAGTCGCGTTCAATTCCTTGAGTATACATCAGGAATACTCCTTGAGTATACTCAATTCCTTGAGTATACATCAGGACCTCTGCACATGCTAGTATTTCTAGCTGAATGCACTCTCCTTTCCCCTCCCCACATTCCTTCATTCTCAGATTTCATCATTCATCAATTCCTCAAAACTGGGTTGTATCTCATATACATTTTTTACAATGTGTTCAAGCTTCTAATAGCTCTTAGAATGATGTATCATAATTGTCCACTTATTTCTCAACCCTCACAATAAATAATGTCTTTAAGGGTAAGTACTATGTTTTGCTCATCTCCATGATCTTAGTCATAGTAAAATCCCTAGTACATTCCTTCAATAAATAAGGAATGAATTAATAAAAGAAAGAGTCCTTCTTAAGAGCCTAGTCATTTCAACATAAATAAGTTTGCACATAATTTATTTTTCTTAATAGATATATTATTTAATTGAACATAAAGGTAATTATATATATATATATATATATATATATATATATGTGACAAATTTAGAGAAGTACAAAGAAGTAAAATTAAAATCACCTGAGCTATAATCACCCCAATATTCAATGATACCAGCTGTTAAAAATTTTAATGTATACCCTTTCAGTTTTTCCTGTGTATTTATATGTGTATAATGAGAATAATCTTGAAAATATCAAAATAATATATTTTTCATTTCACTTTTAAAGCTTTATACATGAGGTAACTTAAAATGAAAATTGTTTTAAATGGGAGGCAACATGATGTAGTAAACCATGTACAGACTCTAAAGCCAGAGTGCCTGAGTTCAAACCCTGACTATCGTTTATAAGCTATGGAAACATGGACTAATTATATAACCTCTCTGGGCCTCACTTTAGTAGTAAAGTTGGGATAATGATAATATCCATCTCATGGAATTACAATGAGGGCTAAATGAATTGATATTTGTGAAGTATTTAAAATAGTCCCCTGCATCTAAGTGCTTTAAAGGCACTTATTAAAGACATAAAATAAATAATCGTGATTCTCTGCATGCTCCTCATCATAACATCCTGCAAAATAACATTATGCAGAGAAATTCTCAGCTAGATTGGAAAGGAAAATAAAAGAAAAAGAAACTACTACTGCTTCGGAAAGAAAGAGGAAGTAATGAAAGGAATAGAGCAAGGAGGTCAAATTCCAAATTCCATGGGATATGGGAAATGAATGGCAGAGACACTTAAATAAATAACAAACAGTAACAACATCGAAGCTACTGCCCACTCCTCCAGGTGTTGTCTAGGGGAGGCTGTGAACTCTCTCAGAAGTCCTGCCTTCAGCCTAGAACCACATCAAGTAATGGTGCAACAGCAGTAATGCAGTACTATCAGAGGGAAGTATGCAGTATGCGGTGTGAAGGAAATGCAGATATTTCTTAACTCTCCTACCTAAGTGGGAAGATTAGTGCCATAGAAAAGACTTGGAATCAGGAAACAGATATTTCCAAGGGCCAGGACGTCAAAGGGGAGGTAAGGACAGTTTATGGCCAATAGTAGCAGACAGCATCATAGGCCAATGACCAGGCAGGACCAAGTACCTCAGCAACAGGTTCATGAGAAAAAGCCAATGCCAAAAACAAGTGGAATAACATGTCTCAGTAAATACCAGGGTGAAACTGACTTAGAGGACCATCTAGAGATCCCTGCAAACATACTCAAGCCTTCTCTCTTAACAAAAATATCTTATCTATGGAGAAATACCTGGAGGCCAGATACATTGAGAAGAAGGGAGAAGGGCAAGAACTGTGACAGGGTGAAGATTTGCCCAAATAAGACTATATTAACCAAAAAAAAAGAGAGAGAGAGAGAAAGAGCCTCTTTTTAACGAGAAGAAAGTAACTTACATTTTTTTTTAAAGATTTTATTTATTTATTTGACAGAGAGAAATCACAAGTAGACTGAGAGGCAGGCAGAGAGAGAGAGGGAAGCAGGCTCCCTGCTGAGCAGAGAGCCCGATGCGGGACTCGATCCCAGGACCCCGAGATCATGATCTGAGCCAAAGGCAGCGGCCTAACCCACTGAGACACCCAGGTGCCCCAAAAGTAACTTACATTGAACTGGCCACCTTAGGTAAGACACATGCACACTCCTATACTGAGCCTAACTAGATAAAGGGGCACAGGTGCAAGATAAAAGTAGTTGAGAGTAGGTGAGAGAAAATGAAGCTACATCTTCTTTGTACCTTTCAGAAATGACACACTAAATCACTAACTCTTCCACATAATTTTTTTAAATTCTGAGATCATATTTTTCACATAATGTGTAGCCTTAAGAACATGTGGGGAAAAAAACTTTCCTTAACATTCCTCCAATATATATTTTAAAATCAATAAAAGTTCATAGAATGAGCATTATTTATTTTACTACTCTTCTATAATTGGAAATTAAAATTCTGTGCAAATTTTCACTGTCATAATTTATGACGCGATGATTATTTTTGCTATACTTCTATCTCCTTCTAATACATTTTCATTGCAAAACTCCTAAATTAAGGCAATAAACAGTTATAGCTTTTCAGTTTTTTTTAAAGATTTTATTTATTGTTTTAGAGAAAGAACACAGAAGCAGGAGGGATAGGGAGAGAGAGTCTCAAGCAGATTCCATGCTGAATGCAGAACCAATGTGGAGCTTGATCTCATGACCCTGAGATCACAACCTGATTGAAACCAAGAGTCAGATGCCCAACTGACTGTGCTACCCAGGCATCCCACAGTTTGTAGCTTTTAACACTTATTATCAAGTTGCCCTCTAGATAAAGTTTAAACTCCTTAATAAGAAAAATCTATTATAATTTGTTTTCTGTTTCCCTGTACAGCTTAAATTCTCTCTATCCCCATCTACCCCAAACCATATATATACAACAGCTAGTCTCTATACCTTATTACCATTAGGACCTTGTACTTGGTCTGTCTTCTTGCTGGAACACTTCCCCTCATTCCTTCAACTTGTCTTTTACCTGGTTGAATTCCTTTCTTTGCTTTGGTGTTAGCTTAAACCTCATCTCCTCCTTCTTTCTCAGCCCCTGCTTGTACCTCACACACAACTGTACTGAATCCTTCCCAAATGATAATTTGATCTCCTTAGGAAATTAATAAATCTTCCCAACTGAATCAGTAGTCTTGTTCTCAGAGTAGTAATATATCAATAAAGACAGAATTAGATTAGTAGTTACTAAGTCCTAGGTATTATGCTAGCCAGTAGGAATATAAGCATAAGAAAGATATGGTCCAATGAATACAAATGCCCAGTAAACAGCTGATTAAAATTCAGCCTAATCAGAGGTCAAGTAAATAGAAATTATAACACAATACCATTTTTCTCCTATAAATCCTGCCAATTTTTTTTAAATTGATGATATCTTGTGATGATAAAAATGTAGGAGAATAGGTACCCTCACACCTAGCTGGAGAGAATGGAAATTGTTACAGCTTTACAGCAGGTAATTACAAAAAAAAATCTACTGAAATAACTCTAGTGTATAAATTGAACCAGAAAACAGACCTAAATATATGAAGATTTTCATTAAAGTTTAATAAAATTGACCATATATGTAGATTAAAAAAAGACTGAAACCCAAAATGTTAACATGGGGTGAGGTTGGGGTGAAGGAAATGATTTTTTAACTTGAATATTGTCATATGTTCTAAGTTTCCTATAATAAACATCTATAGAATTTTATCAAGAGGAAAAAAGTCTTTATAAAAACTATACTCTCGGGGCACCTGGGTGGCTTAGTTGGTTAAGAGTCCTAGGATCGAGTCCTGCATCCAATCCTGCATTGGGCAACCTGCTGAGCAGGGATCCTACTTGTCCTCTCTCTGTCCTTCCCTCTGCCTGCTTGGGCTCTCTCTCTTGGTCTCACTCTCTCTCTCAAATAAATAAATAAAATATTTTTTTAAAAAAACTACTCTCTTGCCTTTAGTCAGCCTTTGTCAAGTTAAGGAAGCCATTTTTTGGAAGACTCTCAATAAAAAGGTAATCAGAGTTCTAAGCCTACAAGCTAAGGGATTAGATGTTGATATTTAGAATTCAGCCAAGATGAAATCACACCTTAAATTCAAGCCTGTGACCTATCATATTATTAATTTATTCATTACCTGACATTTAACTACTTATAACTGACCATCCAGATTATTTATAAAAATGTTACTTTAGACATGTGTCAAAAATTATTTCTAAGATAGCACACACTATTAATATTTCTTGCTTCAGAAAAATGCTATATATCTGTGCCTTTTATTTCTTGACAGAAAAAAAAGAGTTTATGGGGCGAAGAACACTTTGGTCATAGATTATTTAATTTTCTTTCATACTAAAGCTTGCCAGTACTTTTCAAATATTAGATAAATTACATTACCCATTTTATCTTTGTTCTCATATTTATTTGGCCTCTAATAGAAATTACTCAACAGATAATTTTTAAATTTTTTTTAATTTTTTAATTAACATATAATGTATTATTAGCCCCAGGGGTACAGGTCTGTGAATCACCAGGTTTACACACTTCACAGCACTCACCATAGCACATACCTTCCCCAATGTCCATAACCCCACCACCCTCTCCCTACCCCCTCCACCACCCCCGGCAACCCTCAGTTTGTTTTGTGCGATTAAGAGTCTCTTATGGTTTGTCTCCCTCCCGATCCCATCTTGTTTCATTTATTCTTTTCCTACCTGCCAAATCCCCCATCTTGCCTCTCAACTCCCTCATATCAGGGAGATCATATGATAATTGTCTTTCTCTGACTGACTTATTTCACTCAGCATAATACCCTCTAGTTCCATTCACATCTTCACAAATGGCAAGATTTCATTTCTTCTAATGGCTACATAGTATTCCATTGTATATATATACCACAACTTTTTTATCCATTCATCTGTTCTAGGTTCTTTCCATAGTTTGGCTATTGTGGACACTGCTGCTATAAACATTTGGGTGTATGTGTCCCTTCGGATCACTACATTTGTATCTTTAGGGTAAATACCCAGTAATGCAATTGCTGGGTCGTAGGGTAGCTCTATTTTTCTGCAGATAATTTTACTTGTAAAGAGATTTTTTTCATATACCTTTATTTTGATCAAATCTCTTGGGAGATGTTGTGTGAAGAGGTCCTCTTAAATGTTTTCAAATTCATTATGTGAATGAAACCATCTGTAGCCATTTCAAAGCAAAAACTCAAAGCGCACAGTCATCTGATAATGAAAGCAAGAAAATTAAATATGGAAACATGATGGTCAACACTATCTAAGAGAACCCTAACTTAGGAAGTTTCATACACAGAGTTTCTCCCCACTTCCATTAAGTGGAATATGTCAAGCAAATGCAATCAGATTTGAATGGCACAAAGAGCAAACTGCTAGAAATTGCACCAGATTCTCAAAAGCCTTCATGATTGTTCACCAAACATCCGGAGACTAAAAATATGAGATATGATCACTCTGGGATAAGAAAGACTCAGAAAATTATTATAGTCAGCAACTGGAGCCATCTGGGAAGGCTCTCCCTCCTTTTAGGTCACAGTTTGGTAATTTCATTAACATTAAGCTTTAGGTTATTATTTTAAATAATGGGGGAATAAAGGACAACTGGAGACACAGACTGCACTCTCCTTACATGCTGTTGCATGTTGACATTAAGACATGATGGGGCATTTACAAACTTGAATTAAAGGTGACTTGCTACATAAACTTTGTAACCAATCCCATTTTTAGACCTGCCAGCTAAAGATAAGAGTTCTACAGCCACCAAAATATACAACGTTCTGAAGATTTATGAAAAGTAGCATACAACAGCAATGACAGTAATTTTTTTTTTTTCTTACAGAGCTTTCTGGTTTTCAGAGGTCTTTGTCCACAGAACATCTACAGTTTGAAGTAGTAATACAAAGTTTTCTCCTTGAATCTCTCCAGAGTTTACTACTAAAGTTTAGCCTCTGAACCAGCAGTAATGAGATCACCTGAAAGCTTATTAGAAATGCAGATTCTCAGGTTTACCCCAGACCTACTAAATAAGAATATAGATGATAAGAAGATCGCCAAATGTTTCATATGCACGTTAAATTTTTGCATGTATCAGCATCATCTAGAGTATTTATTAAAACACAATGCGTGGATCTCACCTTGAGCTTTTGATTCACTGGGTATGGAGTGAAAAAAAAATTCACCTTTCTAACAACTTCTCAGTGATATTCATGTTGATGATCTGGAAACCACACTTTGAGAACCACTGCTGTGATTAAAGTATGCTTTGTCTTGCCCCTAGTTTGGTAACAGATTATCTTTACAATCAAGCAATATAATGAGTGGCAAGGATCTAAGTTTAAGCATGTTCCACTGAATAGCTACTAAAATAACTGATCAAAATTATATTTGAACTTATGTGCACACAAAACCTACACATGGATGGGATGTTTATGGCAGATTTATACATAACTGTCAAAATTTAGAATTAACCAAGATGATATTCAGCAGGTGAATGGATAAGTATACTGTGATACATCCAGACAATGGAATACTAGGCATTGCTAAAAGAGATGTCTTAGCAAGCTATGAGAAGATACAGAAGAGCATTTAAGTGCACAATACTAAGTGAAAAGAAGCCAATCTGAAAAGACCACATAATGTAAGATTTCAACTATATGACATTCTGGAAATGATAAAACTATGGAGACAACAAAAAGTTCAGTGGTTGCCCCAGATAGTAGGGAGAAGAGAGTTACAGACACAGCACAGAAGATTTTTAAGGCAGTGAAAATACTCTATATGCTATTAAAATGATGGATATATACCATTATACATTGGCCCAAACCTATAGAATATACACCACCAAGAGTGAACCCTAAGGTAAACTATGGACTCTGGTGACTATGATGTGTAAGTGTAGGTTCATCTTTGGTGAAAAAAAAAATTCTGCTGAGTGACATTGATATTGTAAGGACCTATTTTACTGTCCCTGCTCCCCCTCCCCCAGGGGACTTAAAAACAAGTCCCGGAAACCAGCTCCAGGTGAGGAGGCCAAGAAAAACAAGGCTGTACCCACCTCGAGTCTAGCCCTGATATAAGTACAGCCATCTTGGCAAAGCAAAAGCTGGCACCTTGCACTGTAAGAGTGGGTTAGCTTAAGAATGGCCATCCTGAAGGCCGGGAAGCCATTTTACTGAGTGTCCCTAACCAGCCCACACGAGCACGTAACTTGAGATAAGAGAAAGTAGCTAAAACCTAAGAAACAACTTAATCATATCGAGTCCCGCATCAGGCTCTCTGCTCAGCAGGGAGCCTGCTTCCCTTCCTCTCTCTCTGCCTTCCTCTCTCTCTGCCTGCCTCTCCATCTGATTGTGATTTCTCTCTGTCAAATAAATAAATAAAATCTTTAAAAAAAAAAAAAAAATCATATACCACCAGGGCCTTTAGGCGACGGCGCCACAGAGACCAAATGTTAAAGAAAAACAAATAGTTAACTTGCAGAGATCACAACCCTGTAAGACAGGAGTCTCCCTTGGTTTGCAAATCTCCTGGTGATTTACAACAAAAAGGGCTATCTCTTCAATGGCCCAATTTCCAGAGACAAATGGCTCAGTTCCTCAAGGCCTCAGGTCGCCCTCCCTACCATAAAACTGCGGGAGGCTGAGGCAGAAGGAAATGTAAATAAAGTTAAATTTCTTCTAAACCTAAATCTCACTTAACCGCCAGGATGGCGGCAGGGTGATGCTGGGGTGGCAAAAGGTTAAACAAAGTTAAACTGTCAAAGTGGGGCGCAAGATATGTATGTAGCCATGAAGAAGTGCCTTGAAAATGCTATATAAACTCTGGGCTTTGAGTGCTCGGGGTCCTTATTGAAACCCGCTGCACCGGGCGGATACTTGGACCCCAGCTAGCTGGAAATAAACCTCGCTGTGTGACTTGCATTATTGAGAGTTTCTCTGTCTAACTGAGGGGTGGTCGACTCCATACCCTAACAATATTAAGGGAAGCTATGCACATGTAGGACAGGGTACGGTATATGGGAAACCTCTGTACCTTCCTCCTAAACCTAAAACTGCTCTTTAAAAAGTCTAAAATGAGGGGCGGCGCCTGGGTGGCTCAGTGGGTTTAGGCCACTGCCTTCAGCTCAGGTCATGATCCCAGGGTCCTGGGATCGGCCCGCATCGGGCTCTCTGCTCAGCAGGGAGCCTGCTTCCTCCTCTCTCTCTCTGCCTGCCTCTCTGCCTACTTGTGATCTCTCTCTGTCAAATAAATAAAATCTTTAAAAAAATGATTTAACAAAAAAAAAGTCTAAGATGATAGATGGATAGATAGGTAGGTAGGTAGGTAGGTAGACTGATAGATTGACAGATCAATAAATAGAAGTATTTTCTAACTACAAAATACATATTTGACCAATATAAGTAAAAACATAGAGCAGGGAGTGGGACGCTGCCCAGCTCACTAGAACTCTCCAATCTAACAGCTTTGCCCTCTTTCCTATCTCCTGGCAGTATGGATGGCTGGAAGCAAGCTAGAGGGAACATACTACCTAAATTCTCTCACCCAGGAGTTTGAAAATGTCCATAAAGACAAGGCTTCTACTTCCTGTTCTTCCCCATCTTTGCTGTTTATTTCTTCTACCAACCCTATAAGCTGCCTATATTTTTCCAATACTCTGTCTTCTCCGAGTTTGAGGAATTATCAGAAATGTATTCAGCCAAAAGTTTTTTCAAGAACCATTTCCTCCTGTAATCCTTTTTTGGTTTTGTTCTACTCATGTCTGAATAAGGGATCCATGAGTTAGTGCCAGAGTATAAATAATGAAAACAGGCACCTCTTTTACAACCCCAGTAGCCATCATCCTCATTCTCTATTGTTTATTGTCTGCTGAATGAAGATTGCACACTCTCTGGGAAGAGACCAGATAGGGATTCTGTTGGTGTTGGTACAATGCCTAGAACTTACAGTCACTGTGGAGTGCGGCTTTCACACACCTTCCCTTTTATGGGTAGGGAACAGTCATAAACATGCTGAAAAGGGACTCCAGGTGTGTGGGGGAAGCTGTATGGAAATCATCAGAAAAGGGAAGCATGGGGCATGCCAAAAGTAGAAAAACCCAGCAGTTTGAATGAGGCACTACCACTCTGTGGTATATGCCAGGACTCCATCTTTGACATAGTTTTTGGTGCATGAAAAACACATTTTACCCTGAGCAAGAATACAGTGTATGAAACTACATCAATAATTGAACTTAAAAAAGTAACACTATATGAGAAGATGGATATGTTAATTTGCTTCAGTTTGGTAATCATTTTACAATATATATATATATTAAAACATCAAGATGTGCACCTTAATAAAGTAAAATAATAGTTATTATTACCAAACTATGCTACGGTAGATCTACAGACTATATTTGGGACTCCTCAAAGCAACAGTGGTCTGATTCACCACGGTTTCTACTACCACCACCATAAAAGATTTCAATGCTTAGTCTCCTTAACTTTTCAGGTTTGATTGTTGATGTGGGAAACAAAGGCAGAAGGAAACGGAGATAAAAATTAAATGTCCTTAAAATCTGCAGCCCTCTGACAAATACTTGAGGCAGGCAGAGTGTAACTTCCTCCAGGAAACTCACAGTGGTCTTAATGCTAATGCCTTGCTAGAGGGAAAAACAATCTTAGCTTGACAATAGCCAAGCCTCCAGGATCCTATGAATCTTCTTTAGCATATGAAAGTCCTTTTGGACCTTCCCCTGTCTTTACTTCCCCCCAACCCCAAAGCATACAATCATTTGCTCTTCACAGTCCCTGGGCTGCCCCTCTTTCTGCCCGTGGGCCCTGTCCCAGTGCTTTAATAAAACACCAAATCAGTCTCAAGAATTTCCTCTTGACTGTAGGCTCAGGACCTCAACACTACTCCAAAAACACATCATTCTCATCTAGGGGAACAAGAGATGTTGAGAAACAAGACTCTCCACTGGTCTACCATTAGCTCTAAATGAAATCCTTCGAATATTTCTTCTAGGCGTAAAAACACTCTGAACTCATATGTGTAATTTAAGAAACAAAACTGATGAACACAGGGAAAGGGAAGGGAAAATAAGACAAAAACAGAGAGGGAGGCAAGAACAAACAGGGGTACTGGAGGGGGGGTAAGGGGATGGGGTAACAGGTGATGGGCATGAAGGAGGGCACGTGGTATAGTGAGCACTGGGTGTTGTGTGCAACTGATGAACCACTCAGTTCTATCCCCCGAAACTACCAATACACTATATATTAACTAACTTGAATTAAATAAAATCTAAAAAAAAAAAAAAAAAAAAGCATTCTGAACTAGTCAGTACTGAAACTGATCAGTAAATTCATAGACCAGTGTGTGAGCCTGGAAACCACATGGGAAACAGGTAAGAGGGAGCAGGAAGCACTCCAGTTTGCCTCAAGTCTCAAGACAGTTGTTTCTTCCTTCCCTTCTTCACGCATATGCTCACAGAGTTTTATGGATGAAGGTGAAGATGAACAGAAGCAGGAGGGTCTAAACCCCTCATCACTGAATTTCCTCAGAACAGGGATCAGGATGCAAAGTTGCAGGCAAGAGGTTTGGCGGCCCCAGAACACGTCCTTTCTCCCACAGCTGGGATGAAACTGTGAAAACTCTGTCCTTATAGTGCCTCCTTCAAAGGAATTCCCTCAAATGCTGGGCTGATGG
The DNA here is from genome assembly GCF_964662115.1 of Mustela nivalis. Classification (NCBI taxonomy): domain Eukaryota; kingdom Metazoa; phylum Chordata; class Mammalia; order Carnivora; family Mustelidae; genus Mustela; species Mustela nivalis. Next base: position 143,683,819 of record NC_139023.1, on the reverse strand, counting down.
GGCAGCAATTCCCTTCCTCGAGATATGAGAGTACCCAACCTTCATCAGAGTAAAGATAACCTAACGCACTAGCTGTTTGTTACCTCCATGAAACACTCAAGAAATTCACGACAGAGAGGCACACTGAAGCCTCTCCAAGTTGTGATTTGAAGAAGTGCACTGCAGTCTGTTCATCTGACTACTTCAAGATAAACACAAAGTAGGTGAGAGCTGTAAAAAACAAACAAACAAACAAACAAAAAAACAGTAACCCAATTGGCTGAGGCCTCTCTGGTCCCAGAAGGCTTGCTTCAAACGCCCATTTTCATGTCCTGGGCAAGCCCAAATCCTTCTGAGATAACTCTCAAATCCACTAAGGGTCAGGGAGGGTGTAGGGGACTACTCCTGCATACGGATCACCTCCGGCTACCACCAATAGCTTCTTTAGTTTGCCTATCACTTCACCACCTCAAATGTGCTCTCTTCTAAACGACATCAAGCCTTAGCAGAAATCAGCAGCTGTCTAATGCCCTCACACAGGCACATGCATATTCCCTCTTTGTCTGCCTCGCTCTTGCACTCTATTTCTCTCTCTCTTTCTCTCTCTCTCTCTCTCTCTCTCTCTCTCTCTATCTTGCACACACACACCTTGATAGGAAATGAGTCAGTCTGGCATATTTTCAGATCTGCCCAGATATGGAGGTGGAATTTTTAAAGACCTCCAAAACCTTCACCACCAGGTTCATTTCCGTAGGTGCCTTGATCTTTATCTGACCCTTCAGCCTCAGGCTACCTTAATCTTGCCACTTCTCTCCCTCCTTTTCTACTCCTCATTTCCTCTTTCATCACAGCAAAAGCATATTTTGGTGATACACTGGCGATCTCCTTTGCTACTCTGGCTCCTAGCTCCATTGGGTACTCAGGATCTCAAGCATTGAACTTTAAGGGTTCTGAAGTGTGGTCTCCAGAAGAACAGCATCAGCACCACTGGGGAACCCAGCAGGAATGAGAAGGCTCTGACCCCACTCCAAACTTCCAGCAGCAGAAACTCAGGAAGCCGATGCAGAAACCTGTTTTAACGCATCTGACAGTTGACTCTGATCCATACTAAAGTTTGAGTACCCCCGCTTAGGGAGTAACAGTTAAGGGACTGGTGGAGGAAGAACTGCCGAGGAAAGGAGATGGAGAAAGAAAGATTTTCACAGCAGAATATTACTTTCAATGGCAATGCTAACAAGTGGCTTGAAGGGAAGCTAGCTCAGCAGCCGCCGCCACCACCATCCCAGTAATCCCTTGTTGCTTTACTAATGCAATTTCAAGACAAATACCCCATCACGTGTCTCCCAAGCCCTACTAAATTGCCACATTCCAAAAAGCAGCTTTCAAAAAAAATCTGAAGCCGCAAGGGTTGCTCTAGTGTTGCTGTACCTATTACCGGGGCTGATGATATAAGATTCAAAGGCAGTATATTTTTAATCAGAAAATAATTGGAAATATTTGTTGATAATATAAGTTGACAATAAACAATTATTTCTAGCTTTGTTTTATACTGTAAATCATAGATTCTCTTCTCTATTTTTTCTGTAACTAAATTAGACCATGGAGCAAGTAATATATTCAAAAGACATGCTGGTTTTGGCTTCAAATAAATTAATCATTATAGATATGGGCCACTGGATTATTATTTTGTGATGTATCCTAGCACAAAGGTTTTGGGATGCCTCCAAGCAAGATCAAAGTTAGTCACTGCAAACAAACCTAAGGAAAGTTGCCATATAGCCTGCAGCCTCGGGTGAGGGTTAGGGGGAGGCAAGAGAGTGTGTGGGAGGGGAAGATGGAGAAACTTAGAAGGTCCCACACTCCAGATTCTCCTCTACCCCAATTAGAAAAAGCAAAACCAACCCACCTTCATAGTTTGGGCAATTCAGTGATCTGTCTCTTGGCCTACATCCTTATGCCCATAATGCTGTTGGAACTATAAAAGCAAAAGTAGTTTGTAGGATTTTGCAATGATATTAAAAATAGTCTCCTACTTTCTAATGTATTTTGTATGCCTTCCTACATACCGATATTTGGATTAGCTATACATTGTTGCCTAAAAAATTACTGCAAAATTTAGTGGCATAAGAAAATAAGAATTTATCATCTCACCTTGTTTCTGGGTTCATTGTTTCTGAACCTAGACAATTAGGGCTCAGGTTCACTCATGAAGTCAAGACGGCAGCCAAAGCCATACTGGAAAGTTTTAATGAGGCTGGAAGTCTCACTTTCAGGAAGACATATTCACATGGATTTTTGTAGTATCTCAGTTCCTCACCACCGGGGCATCTCCACATGGTTGCTACAGGATGTCAGCTAACTTCTACCAGAGTCAGTATTCTGAAAGAGGGCTGTGTGAGTGGGTGGGTGGTTAGGACCTAGTTTCTGAACTCCCTTCTGAACATTACTCCCACTTTATTCTTTTTGATAGAAGTGGTCACTAAGTTGAGCCCACACTCAGGAGGATGGAAATTAGGTTCTACCTCTTGAAGGGAGGAAGACTGAGTCATCTATGAACATATTTAAAATGACCACAGTATTTTAAAATATTTATTAGTTTTTTTCTCCATAGATATTTTATACTCCTTCAAAATTTTTCAACTATAGTCACTAGCAGTGGTTACACAAATCTACACATGTATGAAAAATGGCATAGAACCATTCAAATGTGCTGTAAAACATCAACTCTAGGGTTGGATATCATGCTTATGTTTAAGTAGAATGTTCACAGGACCACTCTGCACTATCTTTGCAACTTCTCAAATCTGTAATTATTATATATAACATTCTTGAAATGACAAAACTTTAGATAAAGAACCAAAAAATGGCTGCCAGAGATTAGAGGTGGGAGGGAAGGTGGGAAGGAGGAGAGTGTGGTTAGAAAAATACAACATGAGAGATCCAGCTTAACGTTTGTGCAGTAGTGTGGATATACAAAACTACATATGTGAAAATATTGCACAGAACTCAACACACACATATATACAAGTGAGCATAAGTAAAACTAAGGAAATATGAATAAAATTGATATATATGACCAGTATCTATATCTTACTTGTGATACTGTACTATGACAAGATACGACCATTGTGGGTCTAGGTAAAGTATATTAGATAATAGGATCTCTCAGGGCGCCTGGGTGACTCTGGTGTCGGCCTCTGCCTTCGGCTCAGGTCATGATCTCAGGGCCCTGGGATCGAGCCCCACGTTGGGCTCTCTGCTCAGTGGGGAGTCTGCTTCCCCCTCTCTCTCTGCCTGCCTTTCCGACTATTTGTGATCTCTGTCTAATGAATAAATAAAATCTTTAAAAAAAAAAAAAGATAATAGGTTCTCTCTATAGTATTTCTACAACTGCATGTGAGTCTGCAATTACCTTAAAATAGAAAAGCTTCATTAAGTAATTATGTCTTTATAAACCTGTCTTTATAACCAAATGCAAAGTCGTAAAGACATTCCTACTGAACACCCAACTAATATAATATTACCACCCTTACAGCATGTTCTGCATTCACAATCATGTTCATTGGAAGGTTTTCACAAAGATGCAAATGTGGAGTATTAGACTCCTCTTTAGTAAAAAATGTGGTTATAATCCTGAAGGAAACATGATTCCCAATTAAATGGAAAGTATTGTTCTAGCCTTAATTCCTGCTAGGATGTGGAAGATAAGCAGAAGGGTGCCTACTGGTAGGAAGTTAAATATATTATCTTTTAAGGAACTAACAACAATGATAAAGGAGTTACTAGACCCAAGTTGGTTTTTTTATATTAAATTATTAGTCTGTAATTATTTGCCCTCACAACTTAATACTTATAAGTAAGGATAAAACAAATTAAGTTCATTTTTGTTAAAGTTTAGATAATTCCAATTTAACAAGTTAGCATGTTAAGTTGTTGGTATTTCTTATTCAGAGGACTAATCACTCTTAGAGGAAATTCTTACTTTTGCAAGATGTTTTGCATGTAAAAAACTTTAAAAAGAAAAAAATTAAACATGGAAAGGGACTATTTCAGGTAATGTGATTCACAATAATCTTAATTTTTTGTTATCAAAAATGTCTTATTTTCCAAATTTGCTACGCCAAGTATGTATTACTTTTAAATTAGAAAATAAATTATTGGGGCTCCTGCGTGGCTCAGTGGGTTAAAGACTCTACCTTCAGCTCAGGTCATGATCCCAGGGTCCTGGGACCAAGGCCCACATGGGGCTCTCTGCTCAGCAGGGAGCCTGCTTCTCCCTCTCTCTCTGCTTACTTGTGATCTCTGTCTGTCTAATAAATAAATAAAATCTTTAAATAAATAAATTAGAAAATAAATTCTTAAAAACATTGATATGTTTTGTTTTACAACAGCCATGTAAAAATAAAATGCTCAGCAACAGAATGAAAGGAAATACATCCATATGCTAAGAATAATTTTTTTCTGTTGAGCTACTGGTGATACAGTTTTCTATTTTTCCAATTTTTCACATTTTGCCTCATGAGCATTTACTAACTTTGTAACAGAGAGAGAATGTATACTACCCTTTCTCCCCAATGTGTTATTCTTCTCAAATACCAGATTAGCAGTAGTTTATGAAATCTTGGCTCTAGCTGTCAACAGAAGAGTTTGCCAGTAGACAGAGGTTTACACTGACATTAGTCACCCAGCAAAGAAAAAGAAGCAAATCACCAAACCCATAAAGAACTTCAGCAATGACAAAAGAAATCAAGTCAAGCATATACTAGTTTACAAGTGACAGTACATGATTTTCTACAGTTAATCATAACATAAATATTTCCTCTTACCTTCTTACAATACCAGTATAAGCAGCTCTAAGCAAAGGCAGAGACTGACCTGAAGTTGGTTAGAGAGAACGGTGGCTCATTTAAAAATACAGGTTATCACAGACACACAATCAGACAGAGTAGTCACTTTTCAGACAGTGCAATTCATGCACCAGACTACAAGGGGTCTAATCCATAAAATAGTTCTGCAAACCTCACACGGTCTCTCTGATGCCAGAAACCCAAACACAAAATGCAAAACACCATACTTAAAAAGGAAATGTGGGGTGCCTGGGTGGCTCAGTGGGTTAAGTACTCTGCCTTTGGCTCGGGTCATGATCCCGGGGTCCTGGGATAGAGCCCCACGTTGGGATCTCTGCTCAGCAGGGAACCTGCTTCCCCCTTCTCTCTCTACCTGTCTCTCTGCCTATGTGTGATCTCTGTCTGTTAAATAAATAAATAAAATCTTTAAATTAAAAAAAAAAAAAGGAATTGTAATCATCAGAGGAAAACAATTGTTGAATTTGTAGTAAGTGGAGACAGAAAAACTTGCAAGGGTGCTTCAGTTTCAAAAGAGTAACACTGGCTATTGGTTCACAAAACTGGGCTCCACAGCTAAGAAATCTAACAGGCAGACCACTCCAGACTGGTAGGTGGCAGGTTTAATAATCAAGGGAACTGACATACAGGGCTTGTCTAGGATGACTGAAAAATGAGTAGCTCTCTAAACCTGCCCACCAGAACCTTAAAGGCTTATAGAGGGGGCCTTAACTGGGCTCAGTCAGGTATTCAGTCCAAACAGGCTCAACAACAGCATGCTATCTCAAGGCCATGTTCTTCAAGCAGCTCCTAGTATGGGAATGGCAGGCAGAACATACATTTCAGGGATGGGAAGGTGGTGAGGAGACTTCAGCTGCCCAAGGCTAACTGTAGGGTCAACCAGGGGTCACACTTGATCACCTCCTCCAATACTGGCTGAACTAAAACTTAGCGATACTTTGTATATCCTTATCTTGATTTTTCTCAGTCATAATAGACCTTGATGAACATAAAATAATTTTTTTAAATTTTTATCTATTTATTTGAGATGGGGAGCACAAAGGGAGAGTGAGAGGGAGAAGCAGGCTCCCTACTAAGCAGGGAGCCTGATGCGGGACTCTATCCCAGACCCTGATCATGACCTGAGCTGAAGGCAGATGGTTAACTGAAGGAGCCACTCAGGTGCCCCAGTTTTAAATAAGATTAATTGAAAAAATAAGTACTAATTAATCATTTATTGATTGCTTTCTGCCCTAGTCTGGGTTTCCCGGAAAGCAAAACCTAAGGCAAAAGCTGATATGCTACTCCTATATTTGGGAGTACAATCTCCAAGAAGCAGGAATGAAGGAAAGGGGAAAGGAGTCAAAGGGGAGAAAACAAATATAAATAGTTTATACAACCTCTTGGATTGTTCTGTCTTCTATAACCATCTTCCAGTAGGCTGTATAAACCACTAGCTCAGAACAGTCCATCCAAGGGAAGAAAGAAAGAAAAATTTATCCACTAGTTAACATCTCTCTTTGACACTGATCATTGACACCCTGGGTTGCTCATGCATGGGGACAAAGTGGCTCCTGCAGGGTCTCACACTTCAGTAGCAACAAGGACGTCACAGAGTAAGAGGTGAAAAGTACACAGGATGGGCACAAAACAAAGCACTGTCATATTTCTCTCTTGTGAAATCAATGGCTGCAACAGTTCAGCGGAACAAGTGTCCCAATACTCTAGAAAGAGGCAAATCCAAAAAGTTGTGAGTCGTCACCTCTGATACAGCCCACCCCTTGCATTGCTCAATCCACTAACACAACATATATCTCCTATATAATAATTCATGCTTCTCTTGTTGTTAAAACAAAATGCCTTCATCTGTTCCCTAGTGAAAGCTTTAAGCCTAATTAGTCAGGGGTTCTTTTTAAAGTAGTGACCACTTTGGAAATAAATTAAAATGAAAACACAACATATCAAAATTCATGGGATCCAGCTAAGATAGCACTGAGAGGGAAATTTACCACGCTAAACACTCATATTAGAAAAGAAGATCTCAAATCAGTACACTCAGTTTCTACCTTAAAACACTAGAGGAAAAGAACAAATTCAATCTAAAGTAAATATCAAAAAGAAAAAAAAAAAGAGGGGCACTTGGCTGGCTCAGTTAGTAGTACATGCAACTCCTGATCTTGGGGTTTGAGTTCAAGCCCTGCAGTAGACAGAGAGCTTACTCTAAAAATAATCATTATTATTTTTTTAAAGAAAAAATTAGAGAAACATAAATCAACAAAACAGAAAAATAGTAGAGAAAAATTTAAAAACCAAAACCTGGATTTGTGAGATCAATAAAACTGATCAACTACTGGCCATACGGAAAAGGCAATAAATGAAAAAAACGCAAATTATTAGTATCAGAAATGAGGGTGGTGACACAACTACAGAAGTCATATATGTTAAAATGATAAAAGAATATTTTAAACAAATTTTGCCATTAAACTTAAAACCCAGATGAAATGGATAATGTTCAATCAAGAAATAATAATCTGAATATTTATTAAATATGTAGTAACAAACATTGACAAATTTGCATAGTGAAAACTTGTGGCAGAGATGACCTCACTGCTGAATTGTATGAACATTTAATTCTACACAAACTTTTCCAGGAAAGAGTGAATAAGGAAGATGTCCAAACTCAGTTTGTAAAATCAGCCTAAACCAGATACCAAAATCAAAGTTATTACAAGAAAAGAAATTACAAACCAATATTTTCTTAGAAATGGATGCAAAAATTCTTTAAAATTTTTCCAAATGAATTCCAACAATACATGAAAATGTTAGTACATTGTGATTAAGTGGAGTTTACTTCAGAAAGACAAGGTTGATTTAGCAGTCAAAAATCAGTCAGTGTAATGGAAGGAAAACTTCTAACTCTTTCTGTGAGGCCAGCATTATCTTGATCCCAAAGCCAGCCAAAGACCCCACCAAAAGGGAGAATTACGAGAATTACAGACCAGTGTATCCCTGATGAACATGGATGAAAAAATTCTCACCAAAATACTAGCCAATAGGATACAACAGTACATCTAAAGAATTATTCACCATAACCAAGTGGGATTTATTCCTGGGCTGTGAAGGCAGCTCAACATCTGCAAATCAACCAACATGATACCTTTCACTAATAAAAGAAAGGATAAGAAACATAAGACCCACTCAAAAGATGCAGAAAAAGCATTAAACAAAGTACAGCATCCTTTCTTGATTAAAACTCTTCCCAGTGTAGGGATAGAGGGAACATACCTCAATGTCATAAAAGCCATCTATGAAAAGTCCACTGTGAATATCATTCTCAATGGGGAAAATACTGAGAGCTTACCCTTGAGGTCAGGAACACAACAGGGATGTCCACTCCCATCACTATTATTCAACATAGTACTAGCAGTCCTAGCCTCAGCAGACAACCAAAGGAAGTAAAACACATCCAAATTAGTAAAAAGTCAAACTCTCATTCTTCACAGATGACATGATACTTTATGTGAAAAACCAAAGACTCCATCCCAAAATTGCTAGAACTCATACAGGAATTCAGTAAAGTGGCAGAATATTAAATCAATGCACAGAAATCAGTTGCATTTCTCTACACTAACAATGAGACAGAAGAAAGAGAAATTAAAGAGTCAATCCCACTTGCAATTGCACCAAAAACCATAATATACTTAGGAATAGACCTAAACAAAGAAGCAAAGGATTCGTATTCTAAAAACTACAGAACACTTGTAAAATAAATTGAGGAAGACACAAAGAAATGGAAAAACATTCCATGGTCATGGGTTGGAAGCACAAATATTATTAAATTTTCTATGCTACCTAGAGCAATCTATACATTCAATGCAATCCCTATCAAAATACCATAAACTTTTTTTTCACAGAGCTGGAAAAATTAATCTTAAAATCTGTATGGAACCAGAAAAGATCATGCACAGACAGAAGAATGTTGAAATAGAAAACCAAAGCTGGTGGCATCACGATGCCAGACTTCAAGCTCTATTACAAAGCTGTAATCATTAAGACAGTATTTTACTGGCACAAAAACAGACACACAGATCAATGGAACAGAATAGAGAACCTAGACAGAGAACCTTAGCTCTATGGTCAACTAATCTTTGACAAAGCAGAAAAGAATATCCAATGGAAAAAAGATAGTCTCTTCAACAAATAGCACTGGGAAAATTGGACAGCCACATGTAGAAGAATGAAACTGAACCTTTTCCTTATACTATACACAAAAATAGACACAAAATGGATGAAATACCTAAATGTGAGACAGGAATCTATCAGAATTCTAGAGAAGAACACAGACAGCAACCTCTGTGACACAGCAACTTCTTCCGAGAAATACCGCCAAAGACAAGGGAAGCAAGGGCAAAAGTGAACTACTGGGACTTCATCAAGATGAAAAGCTTTTACACAGCAAAGAAAACAGTCAACAAATCCAAAAGACAACTGACAGAATGGGAGAAGATTTTTGCAAATGTCTTATCAGATAAAGGGCTAGTATCCAACATGTATAAAAAGAATTCATCACACTCAACACCCAAAACCCAAAAAATCCAGTCAAGAAATGAGCAGAAGACATAAATAGGTATTTCTCCAAAGGAGACATACAAATGGCCAACAGACACATGAAAAAAAATGCTCAAAATTACTTGACATCATGGAAATACAAATCAAAACCACAATGAGATACCACCTCACACAGGTCAGAATGGCTAAAATTAAGAAGTCAGGAAACAACAAATGTTGGCAAGGATGCAGAGAAAGGGGAACCCTCTTACACAATGGTGGGAATGCAAGCTGGTACAGCCACTCTGGAAAGCAGTATGGAGGTTCCTCAAGAAGTTAAAAAATAGAGCTACCCTACAAGCTAGCAATTACACTACTAGGTATTTGCCCCAAAGATACAAATGCAGTCATCCAAAGGGGCACAAGCACCCCAATGTTTACAGCAATGTCCACAATAGCCAAACTATGGAAAGAGCCCAGATGTCCATTGACAAATGAATGGATAAAGCAGATATGGTGTGTGTATACACACACACAAACATGCACACACAGACAATGGAACACTACTCAGCTATCAAAAAATGAAATTTTGCCAGTTGCAATGATGTGGATGGAACTAGAGGGTATTATGCTAAGCAAAATATGTTAATCAGACAAAGACAATTATTATAAGATCTCACTCATATGTGGAATTTAAGAAATAAAACAGGATCATAATGGAGAGAAAAATAAGTCTAAATCAGAGAGGGAGACAAACATAAAAGTCTTAACTATGGGAAACAAATTGAGGGTTGGTGGAGAGGAGGAGGATGAGGTAACTGGGTGATGGACATTAAGGCAGGCACTTGATGTAATGAGCACTAGGTGTTGTAGTAAGACTGATGGGTCACTGACCTCTACAACTGAAACTGATAATACATATGTTAATTAATTGAATGTAAATTTTTAAAAGTTTTTAAAAGAACAAAAAATATAAGTCAATATAATTCACCACAATAACAGACTAAAAAGAAAAATCATGTAATCATCTCAGCAGATATAGAAAAAGCACTTGACAAACATCTAATCTCCATTACTACTTTTTTTTTAATCCCTCAGGAAACTAAGATTAGAAATAATTCAACCTGCTGAAGGGCCTCCACAAAAAACTTGCAGCTAATATCATCCTGAATGTTGTTCACCTAAAGTAAGGCAAGAATGTCCACCCCCACTTCTTTTAATCAGCATATTGGAGCTTCCAGTCAGTGCAACAAGTCAAGAAAAAGAAATTTAAATTTAAATAATATGAAAGGAAAACTAAAATGTTATTCAAACACAATATAACCATTTCTGTAGAAAATCCTACAAAGGCTACCCAAAAAAGTATAGAACTAGTAATTAAATTTAGCAAGGTTATAGGGTATGGAGTCAATATACAAAAATCAGCTATATTTCTAAGTAATAACAACAAACAATTATAACTGATACTAGACTACCAATCAGTTACAAACCATGAAAGACTGTGGACTCTGAGAAATAAACTGAGGGTTTTGGAGGACAGGGAGTGGGGGGTTGGGTGAGCCTGGTGGTGGGTACTATGGAGGGCATGTACTGCATGGAGCACTGGTTGTGAGGCATAAACAATGAATTCTGGAACACTGAAAAGAATTTTTTTTTAATGGGGAAAGAAACCCAATAACATCAAACCATAAAATATGTAGGGATAAATTAGAAAATGGGTATATAACTTATACACTAAAAACTATAATAAAGTACAGGGAGAAATTAAAAATACTTAAGAAAATGGAGAAAAACCATATTTATGGACTGGAAGACCAGTATTCTAAGACATTAATTCTCACCAAATTGATCTATATCTTCAATGCAATCCTAATCAAAATCCAAGTGACTTTTTATGTAGAAATTGACAAGTTTATCTTTCTATTAATATGGGAAATCATACTTAAAATACCCCAAAAATACTGTTAAAAAGAATACAAATCTGGAATATTTCCATATCACTACCTGATTTCAAGACTTACAGTAGTAGTCAAGACAGTATGGTATTATAAAGAAAAATAAATAAATAAATGGAATGGAATAAAATTCCGAAATATCCCCACACACACATGGTCAATTCGTTTTCAACAAAGATATGAAAAAAATACAGTGAGGAAAGGAAAATTATTCCAATAACTAGTGCTAGAATTACTGGACAGCCAATTAACCTTGACTCACTTCACACCATTTACAAAAATTAACTCAAAACAGATCAAAGATTAAATGCAAGAGCTAAAACTACGGAACTTCTCAAAGAAAATATAGGGAAAGGTCTCCATGGCTCTGAGTTTGTCAAAGATTTCTAAAGATGACACAAAAGGCAAAAACAAACAAAAACTCACTATGAGTCCATCAAAATTTGAATCTTTGTTCTTTTAAAGATCAGTTATGAAAATTAAAAGGCTAGTCATAGTCTAGAGAAATATTTGCTAAATGTGTATTTGAGAATGGCCTTATATTTAGAATATATAAAGTACTCTTAAAACTCAGTAATAAAAATGGGATGGATACCTGGGTGTCTCAGTCAGTTGAGCATCCAACTCTTGATTTTGGCTCAGGCCAAAGCCCGAGGGTGCTGGAATGGAGCCTCGAATCAGGCTCTGCACTCAGCAGGGAGTCTCCTTCTCTCTCCCTCTCCCTCACCCTCTGCCCCTCTCCCGCAAGCTCTCTCTCTCTTTCTCTCTCGCAAATAAGTAAATAAATCTTTTTTAAAGAAAACCCTCAATAATAAAAAGACAAATAATTCAATTTTTAAGAATATTCATATAATTTAAACAAACACTTCACTAAAGTGTTCACCAAAGAACCTGAAAAAATGCTAAAGATCATTTGCTGTTAAAAATATATAAATTAAGGGGCATCTGGATGGTTCAGTGGGTTAAAGCCTCTGCCTTCGGCTCAGGTCATGATCCCAGGGTCCTGGGATTGAGCCCCACATTGGGCTCTCTGCTCAGCGGGGAGCATGCTTCCCTTCCTCTCTCTCTCTCTCTCTCTCTCTCTCTGCCTGCCTCTCTGCCTACTTGTGATCTCTATCTGTCAAATAAATAAATTATATATATATATATATATATAAATTAAAACCATATGAGAAATCACTATAAACCCATTAGAATGACTAAAACTAAAAAAAGATTAAAAAAAGATTAACCATATCAAGTCCTGGCAAGGATGCTACTCATACATAGCTGATTTGTATGTAAAATGGTATAACTATTTAAAAAAAAAAATTAGTTTTCCAAAAGTTAAAGCTACATCTACCACATTACCCAATCCTCCTAGTTCTTATCTACCCAAATGAAACAAAAGCATTGTCTGTGCAAAGACATATATACAAATGTTTATAGCAGCTTGAGTTGTAATAACCAGAATTGGAAAAGAACCCAAAAGTCCATCAACAGATAAGTGAATAAACAAATTTTGCTAGAGCCATACAATAGGAATAATGCTTAGCAATAAAAATAGACTACTGATACTCACAAAGCATGGATGAACCTGAAAATACTTATGCCGAGTGAAAGAAGCAAGAAAACACCAAGAAAACATGCCATATTCTTGAAAATGCAAACTATTTTATAATAACAGAAAGATCCATAGTTACCTGTGGATGGAGGCGGGAGGTGAAAGAAAAATCACAAAGGGCACAAGGATATTGATATGAAACTTAACATCATGTGAATTCTGTTATGGAAAATATTTCTGGATCTGGTCCAGTCTTTGAGGTCCATAAAGAGAGCCCACGGTAAATATAAGTATTTACCAATTGACCATCATTTTACTTTTGTGGCTTAAAATATTTAACAAAAATACCAGTCCTCTCAGGAAAGCAGTGTGGTTTAAGAAATCTTTATCCCAGTTAAATGGTCTATTTACTGGAAAAGTCTGGGAACCACTGAAAATGTAAGTTTGTTCTTCTGGAATGAGGGGAGAGATGGAGGAAAGTCCATGCTCTGAAGACTTTGATGCTCTTTGAGCAGCTTAGACCAACTTCAGAAGAGCCCTCTCTGTAGTAATAGCAGCATTAATTATGAGTGAATAGCAACATAAACTATGCCATACTTAGAGAACATATGCCATACTTAAAGAACACAGCTTTACCATCTATGTTCTTATAAGCTACAACTGGAAGACCACTGGACTAAGAGCTAGAAAACTTTTGTTGTCATTGAGGTTCCATCACTGTGCAGCCTTAGCAAAACATTTGTTCACTGAAATAGAGATTGTGTACCTATTTATTATGTATCAATCACTTTTCTAGGCTCTACGACAACAAAAGGAAGGTACTATCCCCTACCCTCAAAAAGTTTAGTCTAGTGAAGAATTATAAGTTTAATGGAAAAAATAATATTCTAATGTAAAAGTCTACCTGAATCTCCAGATCTGTTTCCTCAGTGGAAAATGCTATCTGGAGTTTTTATAAGATCCCTCCAGCTCTATGAAAACTTGGCACCTAGAAAACAAACAAGACAACGGAAGTAAAGAAGGCAGAAACCCCATCTCTCTTGCCTTTCTGGGCCTAACTATATCAGAGTAGGGTGACGCTGGAACACTGAGGCTAATCCAGCCTCAATGCATAGATCTCAGGAGGCAGAGTTGTCAAACTACTACATAGATTTTATGCCAGATAGAGTTCAGGTCATTATACCTAAGGTTGGCTTGCTGACCTTAATATGGCTTTCTCTCTGTGTGCATTGCTATCCAGCATTCCTTGAAGCAAGGGTTAGAAAGGATGGCCTTCAAGATGCCTTCTAGTTCTAAAGGTCCTACAAAACCTTGGTTTTGTGCATATTTATTTAGTCTTTCACAGGAAGGAAAAGCATGGTCTCTGCTCAAAGGCCTGTGAGGGGCGGGGGGCTGGCGTGTAAGAAGCCACATTTTAATATTAGTGAAAGTGCTGTGATCACTGCTTGCTCAGAGTGCTTTGAGTGTATGCAGAAAGGGGTACAAAGGCCAGGATATGAGGGAAAGACAAGGTGAGTTTACAGGAACAGGCAACACAAGAAGGAAGAAGCATAATAAATAACCAAGAGTCTCAAATTGTTCAAGTTGCAAATTCTTTCTATGCCAGTTTAGCCACTTCCATGAATTCCAAAACTTTGGTTCATAATAAGATTCTTGGGTGTAACTAAGTATTATATTAATTAGGCACTACACCTGGAGAGAATTTGTACCTCCTGTGGGAGAGGTGATTCAGGAGTTCCAACCTTGCATGCTCCTCTTGGCCGTAGAGAATGATAATCCCTAGAACGGTGCATCTCAAACTTAAGCCTGAATAAGAATCCCCTAGAAGTCATATCAAAACCCAGATTCCTGGGACCTAGATTCTTGGGACCCTGCCCTAAGAAGATTTTGATCCTAGGATGGGGCTAAAGAATTTGCATTTCTAGTAAAACCTCAGATTATGTTAATGGTGCTGGTCAACTGGTAAGTTTGGACCACACTTGGAGTAGTATTGATTCAGAACAATAGTTCTCAAATATTAGCCTTTTTCAAAATCACCTGAGCCTTACTCCTAGAGTTTCAGATTTAGTAGGTCTTGGGTGGGAGCTGAGAATATCCATATCTAACAAGTTTCCTGGTGATGCTCAAGCTGCCTATTTTAGGACCGCTCTCTAAATAACACTGCCTAGAGAAACTTCCTGCATGACAGTGTTTTTGTCAACAACTGGTCTGCCTCCTAGAAATCTTTGCAAAAGATGTACAAAGGCAGTAGACAGCAGATTGGGCTAGAGTTCAAAGGGAAAGTAGAGAGAATATCAACAAGAAAGAAGAGATGATGGGTAGAAACCAAGTAGAAGGAGAAAGAAAATCTTTTAAGCACACATCAATAAAGTGGTGAAGTAGAAAGGTTTTTTTTAATTGCAGACATAGGTTCAAATCCCATACATGGAGCTCTCTAGTGCAAGAAGCATACTCTAAACCCTTTTCTCATCTGCATATGGGGATAATGATTTTTTAATAGGATTCTTGTGCGTATTCCATGTAGGGAATATATTTAAATACCTAATATGTAAGAAGAAACAATGAAATAATAGGGCTTTGTACATAAGTTCATGAATTTAAGACTACAGAAGGAAAAACTTGGATTGTTCTTCTAAATTTGCTGTATATTGTGAAGGCCGAGAAAATTAAGGCCATCCCACCTCAAGTTTAGCTGATGTGGGAAACAGAGGCAGAAGAAAATCATTAAAATTCCTTACCTACTGACAAGCCCTTGAAACAGACAGAGTGGCTCTCCCCTGAGGACTCAACTGCCCTCACCTTGAGGTTTTGCTAAGGACAATCCTAGCCTGACCGACCCCCTACCCCAACAGGTCGACCAGGATCCTGTAAGTCTACTTTAACAATTCCTTTATCTCTAAACCTCCAAGATAGTGTCGAGAATCATTCGCAAGTATATGGCCCACTGATATACATCTCAAGGGTCTCAGAAGATTTTTATTATTGGTAATAAATAACCTTTCTCCCAGCAATAGCTAGCCCCTCAAGGTCCTGGAGACCTTGCTTCCAAAAATCCTTGGAGACATACATCATCCATAATCCCCTTTGTCCTCACCCACTGCTGAGTCCACCCCTACTCTGCCTTTAAAAACTCTGACTGTAATTTGGTTCGAGGTCCAAGTCCCTACTCCACTGCGTCAGGTATACTTGGGCCCAAGCTTAAGCATGTCACCTCGGGGTCCAAGTCCCTACTCCACTGTGTGGGTATACTTGGCCCAAGCTTAAGCTTGTCAAATAAACCCCCGTGTGATTGCATCAGTGCTTGGCTCCTTGGTGGTCTCTCAGACGCGAAAAATTGGACATAACAATATTTTTTCCCTATAAATTTTACAGGATTTCAGTCAAGTGTTCACACATTCCAAAAAGGTTTGCTTTCTTCCCAGTAGAGATCAGAGTTAGATGGATTTAGGTTCTCCTTCTCCATTAAACTAGTTGAAAATTTAAAAAAAAAAAAAAAAAAAAGGATCTCCACTAAAAGCTTGAATAAATGAAAGTTTACCTGAAGTATAGTATCATTCCTGAAGCAGAAGAAAATAGTGCCTGGCAGATTTGGTCCAATTGAACAGAATTTGAGACTGGCATGAAATCTATTGCTGATTTCAAGCAACAGGTTAGACTGAACATCCAGTCACCACCAGGCCTTCTGCATTCACCTCACCTCTCACCCAAGGAAGATTAGCTTGGTGTATTGGGATTTGGGATAAAGGCATTTCCAGTGTTTTACGTGTTAATAGTAGCACTCTTCAGTGTTCAGTATGGGAGAAAGGAGGAAATACAAGTCTCATCCTCACTCCAGCCCTCTGGCCTCTCCAGCATACAGCATGCTAAAACCCAGGTTAAAAGGACTTAGGTTTTTGCCTGTTCACTCCAAGCAAGGTTCACATCACATATCAATAATTTTTCCCTACTGCCAACACAGCATTCATTTTCTTGGGCCAGGATTTATTTTGATCCTCACCAAATTCACAATTCCGTGTGTTTTCCAACTATTGTCTACCTTGCTGAAATAGTGCTAATTTGACCAAGGAGTCCATTCCTGGGAGCGTCAGATGAGAAGATTTTATGGTGTACTGGTACTGCTGTCACACTAGCATAGCAAGGAGGTAAAGTAAGTTCCCTGCTGGTGTTGCCCTTCCCATCCTCCACCATCTCAACCAATATCACACATGTTTCTAAGCTTTTATTATCTCTGCAAGGCAAAGACAAGATCACAAACCAATATCCTTTTTTTTTTCTATTTTTAAACCTTTATTTTCTATAACAAAATTGTACCTACATATTTTTAAAATATCAAGCTAAACCAAAATGTTTATAATTAAAGGGATCATATAATTTATTATGTAAGTGGGGACACTTTTGTCTGGCACAAATAGTAAATTAAATGGGGTATGGAACATGAGGCCTAAACCAGAACTGTCATGGGTAAGGCAATATATATTATTGTTCTACTTCCAGTGAAAAACAGTTCTTTTTTAAAATTTTTATGTATTTATTTATTTTTAACATATAATGTATTAGTTGCCCCAAGGGTACAGGTCTGTGAATCATCTCACACAATTCTCAGCTCTCACCGTAGCACATACCCTCCCCGATGTCATCACCCAGCCACCCTCAGTTTGTTCCCTGATATTAAGAGTCTCTTACGGTTTGTGTCCCTCCCAGGTCCAATCTTGTTTCATTTTTTCCCTCCCTATCCACCACGGCCCCACGCCCTGCCTCTCAAATTCCTTGTATCAGAGAGATCATATGATCATTGTCTTTCTCTGATTGACTTATTTCACTTAGCATGATACCGTCTAGTTCCATCCATGTCATTGCAAATGGCAGGATTTCGTTTTTTTTGAAAAACAGCAGTTCTTGACCTACTCCAAAACCTGCCTGATCTCATTCTCTCCCATCACTGTCAACTCTTTTAGCTATTTCTCCTGGAAAATATCTCCATTTTTCTAAGTAATATAATTCTATGACTAGTTCTTGATTAACCAATTTTACACTATACTATTCCTTTCTTATTATGATACAATGGTACTGAGTGCTCTTATGCCATTGGTCCCCCTTCTCCCTCCTCCTAATATTTTACTATTTTTAGTTAAATGAATAATTGTTTCCAAAATTATGTAAATATTATTTCCTGTCAAGTAATATAAAAGCATTTTATAGTGTTGTATTCACTGTTTCTTGAAAACTAGGTCTTCCTGTTCTTGATTTACTTCTTCATTATGATGAAATACATTCACTGGACACTTTCAAAGAATGTATGAGTGCATGAATCCTTACCTACGTAAAAATGTCTTTACTTTAGCTAACGTTCTACTGATCATATAACCAGATATGGAATTATAAGAAGGAAATAACTTTTTGTCAAAAAGCATACTCTGATGTTTCTGCCATTAGAGGTGAGGTGATTTTATTTTTCCTCTCTGGCCTTTCATTAAGTGGTCTGGAGTGAATCTTTTTCAGTCATGCTACTGGGAACTCACTGGAGTCATATCAGTTTGTTTTTAGAAGTATTATTCTATTATTTTGTGATGACTTTCTACTTTTGTTTTATCTGTCCTTTATTTCTGGAACACTTTCATTCTAATTTCGGACATTAGAGAGTATATCTATACCATTATTTTTCTAAATAATCCCTTTTCCTCCTTTTTTCACTTTCTGGGAGGGTTCTTTTAATGTATCTTCCAACCATTTACTTAATTCTTTATTTCAGCAATTACATATCAAACTTGCAAAACTTTTATCTCTTTTTCTAATTTCTCCTTCTTCATAGCTTCCTCCTATTGTTATCTGAGTACAATAATCCTTGCCTATTTCTGAACATGCAGAGAGTGGAAAGCTCCTCTTTCCTGATTTTTCTTTGTTTCTTTGGGTTCATTTCATCTGTTGATTCTTGTTTATTTCTGAAAGGAAGCTTTCTTCAAGTGGACGGTGGTTCAGGATTGTCCATTCATGTTTAACAATAAGACACTAAGGCACCAAAGATATGATTGGAAATTTCCTGATAAAAATGAGGATCATTAACTAGAACTTCAGGGTGTTCTGCGGTAGAACTCTCCTTTAGGCCATTCTAAAAGCCCCCACTGTCAGTGTATAGGTATTCTAGTTATCTAAAGCTGCATAATAAGCCATTCCAAAACGTAGTGGCTTATAACAACAACAACAACAACAACAACAACATTTATTGTAACTTATGAATCTGGACTTGAAGCAGTGCTCATCAGGGACATCTGGTCTCTGCTCTCCTTGGCATCATCTAGAGCAGTTCAAGGGTTGAGAACTGCAACATCTGGGGCTCCTCAGACACCTGTATATCTCTGTGCAATCTCTCCATGTAATCTCTCAAATTTGGAAGCTTCAGGAAAGCCAGGCATCCTATGTGTTGGCTCAGGGCTCCCAAAGCATGTGAACTGAGAGAGAGAGATAGGTCTCCAGATAAAAGCTGTAAAGCTCTATCCCTTTTGCTGTCTAGCTCCAGTGGCTGTAGAGCATTGCTTTAGCCATACTGGTTGCAGCAACCACACTGGTTCCCAGATTCAAGGGGAAGGTGCAGAAACTGCACATCTCAACATCTCCATGGCAGGATGGTCAGGATATATGTATTTCCCACCTCACAGGTGTGTATGTGTGTCCATACACACAAATATATAATTATAAGTTACATTTGGAAAGTAACTATCTCAATGTACCATTTATTTTTGAGGCCTTTTAATATTTCCCCAAAAAAGTGATTTCTGATCCCCTTTTGGGGGTCTGGGGAGGGCAGACTATTCCTGCAGGTGTTCTACAAGCAGGGAAGAACAGGGAGAAGCTAGTGTTTGCATCTTCAGCCTCTGAAGTTCAACGCTCTGCACAAAAGAACAATTTGGATGTTGGATGCCTGCCTGCCTGCCTGTATTTTGGACAATGAATACTAACTTTCAATCAATCTTTGTATTTTCAGTACTGCCCTCTTTCAGAACCTTAACCTGTAATGGCTCTGCCAGGAACATCAACACTTTTCACATTAACACTCCCCTTTGTGGACTACAGCTTTCCATCTGTTTGGGTCTGTATCATTTTTACTTCTTTACTACCATTCAACTGGTCTCAGGAGGAAGAAGTGATAAACATTTATAGTCTGTCACCTTTAACCACATCCCAAGGCCCCAGTGAGGTCTGTAATGCAGATATAAAGGTCTCTGGCCTTGTTTTGAAGACCAAAGCTTCAGACTTTAAAGGGAAGAGAGTAGTAGTAGGGGAAAATGTTAGCTTTCTTGATCCGATTTGCCCTCCAGGTCTCTACACTGTCACCTATAAGCAGCATGGCACAGCGATTAGCAGGCTGCCTCTGGGAAGCTGGATGACCTGTCCCCCAGTCCCACTCTATTCTACTGGTTTTGCCAACAAATGATTTATAATTTCAGCACTATATAAGGCAGCTGATACCACCTACCTCACTGAGCCATTTTACAATGCATCTAATGTATTTAGAATAATTCCTTGCAAATAGTGATCACTCTGAATTTCAGCTGTAACAACCCTGACTCCCTCACACTTCTTTTCATTCTTCCTTCAAACTGCACTCTTGGAAAATTTCCATTTATGTTTTCACCAAAAATTATTGTCCTTTTTTTTCTCTTCGGTCTATAAGCTCATGAATCCTTAACCATCTTCAGCCTACTGCAGCATTTACAATAAATTTGGCACCATTTCTTTACGTAGCTTAAACACCATTTAGAGCAAAAGACAGAATAAGCTCAATAGCAGTTTCATAACTGATCTGATTTACTCATTTAAAATAAATTCTTATTTTTTGATTCCTGAAACATCTACCGTAAAATGTATTTCAGTGTAATGGAAGGAAGGAAGGAAGAAAAGGAAGGAAGCCAAGCAAGCAAGAAAGAAACCTAGTAATCGCTCCCCAGCTTTCACTCATTTCCATTCTCTGTGTACATGGGAATACTTATGAACACTTTTTTGAATTTTCCTAGCCATACATATTGAGTATTAACCCAGGGCAATGTCTTGGATTTTTCTTTGTGGTCAGTTAATATTTGTTATATATGAAAGAGAACCTATTGTGGAGAGTTTTAGGATACATCAATTGCAAAGATTAGATCTCGGGGACTACAAAATCAAAAAGAAAGAGGCCACCAAGGCTAACGCAGGAAACCTGACTTACAATCTTCACTCCACCACTGGAAATGTTTACAGCTGCAGAAAAATCTATGTACATTGCTTAGATATTTGTGGTTTGACCCTAATTCGCCCCTTGATCCAGCCGTCTGATTTTTAGACTCGTATTAGCAGAATATGCTTTTTTTAATCTGCTCAATGGATTTTTCTTTTATCACTCAAGAAAGGTGAGAACCAACTTTTGTAAATATTTCCATTCTTTAGTAGATTACATTAAAGGTGCATTAAAATGTGAGGATATGCACTTAGTGTGCCATGTATTATAGTAAATTACACACAGTCTTACTGCTGCAATTACATTTTTATAGGATAGACAGGAAAAACACACAAAAAGAACTAGAAAAACGATATTCCTCATAAAGCAGTTCTCTATCGTGTTTAGTACTACACCCAGAATGTTTATAAAATATGTGAAATGCACAGAATTAATCATTAAAAACAAAAAAATTGACATTTCTTACATCATTTTTATGTACAGCAATGCTCCAAGCCAACAAACTTAACACTAAAACCAAAATATATGTAGAAAAAATGCTTCACAATCCTATCTCTGTTTTTCAAAGTCATTTATAATTGCTTGCCCACTTGTTTTTCGGATGAGTCATAAATGTGGATTGCCAAATAGGCCAAAAGTGCAGAAGGCTCCAAAGTAATTAAACCCATGATGCAGATGGAAATAACATTGTTTTTATCTTTTATTTCTTCCAGAAAGAAAAGTCAAATGTTCATATTCTCTAAGAGCATACATACTTTCAAGTCTTTTCAAGTTGTGGATCTGAAGTTGTAATAAATAACTCTGAACTGAGAGAGACAGTTTTCTCAGTACGTCTCTATATCGTCCGCAGGTGCTGAGACAAAAGCAAAGGCAGATGTTATGATTTATCTTCCAACCATCCACGAATGAGAATCAACCAGACAGCCAACCTTCTCAGTTAACCAGTATCTTTCAAAGGCAAAATGGGACCATCTACAGCCAACCTTCTCTAAACATCATGAAAATACAAAATGGCTGCTATTAAGAGCCCCCTCCCTCCTTACAATACCAGACAGTGATGGGCTCATAGTGAGAGGATTTACAGAGGACAGCTTTCTATGACCATCAAGCTATAAAAACATGTCTAAAGATACTCAGTACAGGCTAGAGTATAAATTTTTATCATCAGCATGAAGGTTTATATTGCACATGAACAAATCTCTAAGTGCTCATCATGACAACCTACCCTGAAAGAAGTTCTGATGAGCATCCTGTGGTGTTCTAAATGAATCACGGATGAAAAACACATGTCTTTTTTTTTTTTTTTAAACAAAACAAATTACTGAAAAACCTCTAATTCATGAACATTAGCTAGGAAATTTAGGGAAACGGAGTTGGATATGATGCAGATCCTTAAAAATTATGATTTTCATTGTATCGGGTCCCCTCAGTGCTTTCTATAAAACTGAGATCTTTAGTTATTAATACTTGTCACCAGCTTTTATTGACAAGTTTAGTTCCTAAATATGAAGGCCTCTCATATTTCTAGACAGTGACCACAATAATTGATCCAAGAATCCACACTCTGCATGACCCTAGAGGAAGTTCTATTGAATAATTGCCCTTACCCTTAGATGCCTTTAGAGAAGGGATCCTGAGGCAGTAGATGGCAGACATGCTACACTAGGTTGGAAGGTAAGAGCATATTAGTGGGAAAGAAGAGATGGTAGACATAGGCTGAGTAGAAAGAGAAGAGAAAACATTTTCGGCATGTACAACAAAGTGGTAAAGTAAAAACGCCTCTTAATTTTTTGGTCACATGGACACAGGTTCATGTTCAAATCTCAGCCCTGGTGCCATGCATCGTGCTTTCTGGTGCAAGACAGATGTTCTCAGTCCCTTTTCTCCACTGCAAGCAAGGATAATGATGGGATTGTTTTGTGTGTTCAGCGTGGAAAATATACTGAAGGAACTAGCACACAGTAAGAAATGATAAAATAATACAAAATTTCTTGTACACAAGTGCATGAATTTTAGAGTACAGAGGAAAAGCTTGGAACATTTTCCCAAATTTCCTTTATTTTTTTCCCTGCCAAGTAGCATGACCTTCTTGGCCAAGGCGAATGATGTCAGCACGTCCTGACTGGATTTCCAGTGACACAGAATTGTCAAGTACAGTAGGGTGTATTTCTTTTTTCTGGATTTCATTTCCATCTCCACATGTACATGATTATAGGATCATTTCATCTAGTATAAGAGGCAGCAGCTTTTCATTTCATGAGTGATGATGAACTACACTTTCAACTGATTTCAGTAATTTTTTTTGATAGTTGGTCAGACTTTTTTTTTTAATTTAAATTAATGAAGATATAGTGTATTATTAGTTTCAGAGGTAGAATCTGGTGATTCATCAGTTGCATATAACACCCCATGCTCATTACAGGGCACCTGCATCCCAATGTTTATAGCAGCAATGCCCACATAGCCAAAATATGGAAAGAGCCCAGATGGCCATCAACCAATGAATGGACAATTTCAGTATTTTTTAAGACACCAGAGGAAAAATGAAAGAGTTACATTTTTATTTTGAGACTAGAATCAAAGGAAGTCACAAGTTGATTCTGATGCAAGAATCATTTTCTCATCTAAGCAAAACATCACCAGTGTCCTTTGGTTTTCTAAACGTTTTCCTCTCCTAGGTCTAAAACTACTGCGATGAATTATCATTTTTCAATTTTGCTATCTCTAGCTATAATAATTTCATCCTCATGAAATACTACTTGATGCTGAAATACATTTAAGATTATCCCACATTTAGAATAAAGCCAAAAATACTTTAAGTATATGTGTACGCTATGTTACTGAAGTTGCCATAAGAGACAGTGATCACTGACTGAACATCTCCTATGTGTCAGACATGACACATGGGCTTTATATTCATTCTCTCCCATTTCCTTGTAAGAGAGCTGGGGACATCTTTTCAGTCATCAAGGTTCAAAGAGGTCAAACAAAGTCTCCTCTTGACATGTACTAATTCTTTCCCATGACAGATCACGTTCACAGGCCATTAATCACTTGGGTTAAACCTATGGGTTGTTATCAGCTCCTGAGTCCACACCCAGAAGGTAATTATTGATAAACAAGGACTACCAGGATCCCAGCGGTCCCTGTCACTCACTCCATCCCCTTCTATTCATGACTGCCTCACCAGCCAGGAGGCACAGAGGCAGCTCTATAAGGAAGTGATGACAACAGTGTCCCTGCAGGAATGTGCGAAAGTGAAAGGGCATGACCTCTCACCTTTTTAATCTCCACTGGCTTCTTGCCTTCATCCTACAAATAGGCTCCTCCTCTCCCTTTCTCCTAAAGAAGACCCTGTACTTCACTTCCTTCTCTCTTTCCTTCCTCTACTGGACTTCTTTCACTATTTATGCCTAAACAGTTGTAAAAGTACTCTTAAAATTCACTAGCTTCCAATTATGAATGAGTTATTTGTCATATATTTTTTAAACACTTATTTATTTGGGACGCCTGGGTGGCTCAGTTGGTTAAGCAGCTGCCTTCGGCTCAGGTCATGATCCCGGCGTCTTGGGATCGAGTCCCACATCGGGCTCCTTGCTCCGCAGGGAGCCTGCTTCTCCCTCTGCCTCTGCCTGCCATTCTGTCTGCCTGTGCTCGCTCTCTCTCTCTGATAAATAAATAAATTAAAAAAAAAAAAAAAAAAAACATTTATTTGAGTGAGTACGTGCATGGGCTTGCAAGTGGGGGGAGGGACAGAAGGAGAGAATTTAAGCAGACTCCCACTAAGCACTGAGCCCAACACAGGATTTAACCTCACAACCCCAAGATCATTACCTGAGTGGAAACCAATAGTCAGATGCTTAACCAACTGAGCCACCCAAATGCCCCTATTTGCCATATAGTTAACCCTCACAAGAACTCATAATGACAATGAAAAAAAACTGTGGTTCAGAAAACTTCATTATTAGAGTTCAAATTTTACATCTGTCTGAGGCCAAGACCAAAGTATTGCTTCCCACGCCACCACAGAACCTTCTAGAGATGTCCAACCGGGCTTAATCCCTTCTTCATCAGACCAAAATATAGGCCAATCTTCTACTGCAAATTGACTTTTTAATTTTCACTATGAAGCTGGTTTATCAAATGCAATTATCTCCTGTGCTTTTCATGTGGCTAGAAGTGTCTTCATATAAGGTCATAAGATGTCAGGATCATCTTTTGGAACGTTCCCTTGGGGGACAAGGAAATGGTCATTTAATTCTGCATCTTTAATCTCTTTGCTGGGAGGTCTTTAAGAAGAAGACTTTCAACAGAGGATAATAAGTCTGAAAGACAGGGAGAAAGAGGGGTGGAGGAGAAGCAGCGGAATATGAGGAACCTCCATATCAAAGCCTAACGAATAAGCATTTTTAACTAGTAGCTAATTAGGTCTACTTGGTTAGCTCTAACCAGTGTTAATATTTCTCCTAACCCTCACAACACAGATCCCTGGCCTCTGACTAGTTAAGTACTCTCAACCTCAGGACCCTTGCACACACTCTCTTCTCTACATGGACTACTTTTTCCAAATACCCAAATGACTCTGTCTCCTCTCGCAGACCATTATTCAGATATCACTTTCTCAATAAGGTCTTTCTTGATTTCTAGTTTTTAAATTGCAACACCTACCCCCTCCAACCATTTTTCCTCTCCTCCTTGGCTGCTTTATCTTTCTCCATGAACTGGCCACCGTTTTACAAACTATATAGTTTGCTTTTTAATTTTACTTTTTGTCATCTCCTTCCACTAGAATGTAATCTCCATGAGGACAGAGATTTTTGTTCACCACTATATCGCCAGTGCTCAAACAACCCATGCCATCCAGTGAGTGATCTAAAATGTTTGTTAAATGAATGGATGCACTGGAAATAATTCTCTATCTACCCAACTCCTCTCATTATACAATTAAATATTCACTAATGTGACACAGGCATACCTTGTTTTATTGCCCTTCACTTTATTATGCTTTCATAAATATTGCATTTTTTAAAAACTGAAGGTCTCTGACAACCTTGCGTGGGGCAAGCCCATTAGTGTTGTTTTTCCAATAACATTTGCTCACTTCATATCTCTGTATCACATTTTGGTACTTTAAACTTTTCATTATTATATTTGTCGCAAAGATCTGTGATCAGTGGTCTTAGTTACTATTCTAACTGGGGAGCCACAAACCACTCCCACAGAAGACAGAAAACTTAATCAAGAAATGTTATGTTTGTTCTGACTATTCCACAAACAAGCTGTTCTCCCATTTCTTTCTCTCTCCACAGGCCTCCCTATTCCCTGAGACACAACAATCTTAACATTAAGTCAATGAATAACACTTACAAAGGCCTCTAGGTGTTTGAATGAAAGGAAGTATCCCACATTCCTCAAAGAGATATTCTTTTAAATCAGAAACAATAAATAATTAAGCTTACTGAGGAAACTGTGTCAAAAGCCAAGACCAGCAAAACACTAGGCCTCTTGCCCCAAAGAGTTAGCCAAGTTGTGAGGGCAAAGGGATAGCTCTTGAAGGAAATTATAAGGGCTAGTTGCGGAAACACATGAGCAGGAGAAAAACTGAAAACAGAGGTCAGTTCCTTTAGTTTAAGGAGAAAAGCCATCTCTGTAACATCAAAATGCAAGAGAAAACAGCAAATGCTGATGGAGAAGCTACAGCCAATTACCTGAAGGATCTGGCTAAGATAATTCATGAAGGCAGCTACACTGAATAACTAATTTTCAATGTAGATGAAATAGTTTTTCTGTTGGAAGAAGATGCCATCTAGGACTTTCATAGCTAGAGAGGCAAAGTCAATGTCTGGCTTCAAGCTTCAAAGCACAGGCTTACTCTCTTGTTAGGGACAAATACAGCTAGTGACTTTAAATTGAAGCTAAAAATTCTAGGGCTCTTAAAATATGTTAAATCCACTCTGCCAGTGCTCTATAAATGAAACAACAAAGCCTAGATACCAGCACATCTGTTTACAACAGGGTTTACTGAATAGTTTAAGCCCACAGTTGAGTCCTACTGCTCAGAAAAAAGTATCTCTTTCAAAATTAGGACCACTGCTCATTGACAATTATCTGTCACCCAAGAGCCCTGATCGAGATGGACAACAATGAATGTTGTCATGCCTGCTGACACAGTATCCATTCTACAATCCTGGGTCCAAGAAGTTCAACTTTCAAATCTTATTATTTAAGAAATCCATTTTGTAAGACTGTAACTGCCATCGATAGTGATCCCTTTGATGGATCTGTGCTAAGTCAATTGAAAACCTTCTGGAAAGGATTCGCCATTCCTGATGTCACTAAGAACATTGGCGATTCATGGGAAGAGGTGAAAACATCAACATGAACAGGACTTTGCAAGAAGTTGATTCCAATTCTTTTGGATGACTCTGAGGGGTTGGTTCAAGACTTCCATGGAAAAAGTAACTGCAGATGTGTGGGAATAGCCAGAGAACTAGAATTAGACATGGAGCTGAAGAGGTGGCTGAATTGCAGCAAGCTCATGATAAAACCTTAACAGATAAGGCGTTGCTTCTCATAGATGAGCAAAGAAAGTGGTTTCTTGAGATAGAATCTATTCCTGATAAAGATACTGTGAAGATTGTTGAAATGACAACAAAAGATTAGAATATTCCATAAACTTAGTTGATAAAGCAGCAGCACAGTTTGAGAGGACTGACTCCTATTTTGTGGGTAAAATGCTTTTTGCTACAGAGAAATCATTCTGAAAGGAATAATCAATAAGTGCAGCAAACATCACTGTTGTCCTATTATAAGACATTGTCACAGCTATCCCAGCCTTCAGCAACCACCACCCTGATCAGTCAGCAGCTATCAGCATTGAGGCCAGATCCTGCAAGATTAGGACACACTGAAAGCTCAACTGATGGTTAGTATTTTTTACAATAATTTTTTTTTTTTTTTTTCAGAGAGAAAGAGCATGAGTTGGGAAGAGGGGAGCAGAGGAAGAGGGAAAGAGAGAATCTTAAGCAGGTATCACATCCAGCAAGAAGCCTGATGTGGGGCTTCATCTCACAACCCTGAGATCATGACCTGAGCCAAAATCAAGAGTTGGACACTTAACCTACTGAGCTACCCAAACACCCCAACAATAAAATATTTTTAAATTAAGGTATATACACTATTGTTTTAGACATAATTCTACTGTACACTTAGTAGGCTAAAGTTTAGTACAAACATAACTTTCAGATGCACTGGGAAATCAAAAAATTCATTTGCCTTGTCCTACTGCGTTATCCACTTTACTGCAGTGTCTGGAAACAAACCTGCAAAATTTCCAAGGTATGCTTGTATATTCTGGGCACAGCTGGGTTTTCTTTGAAACAGCAGAGCCCCAACCTCAGTTCAGTGGGGCATTTTTTTCCTTCCTGGGCCCATGGAGCACCAGGAAGATTTTTGTTCCAGAGTTATACATCAACGCTGGTCTACAAGCTGGTTCTTACCAAGACACTTCTGTCCTAGACAATGATAGAGATGTTCAGGGCAAGAATAATGCTCACAACATTCATACTGTGAATGGTAAAGATGAAAGCAGCTGTTTCAGTAACCAGTGCTTTAAGTCAACTATCAAGGATAAAGAGCTGAAATGGCTATTCTCAATTGACCTTATCATTTTACAATTACAAAATGTTAGTCCCACAGGCCATAAATTATAAGACTGGCTGCTTCAGAAGGGCCCACTGTATCATCACATTGCCATGTTAATTAGTAAATACCCTAATTCTTTTAAAAGCCAATTTACATTATTGTACATTTGGTGCTATTTAGTGAACATATTTATTTTGCCCTAAAAACACAAGAGTGCTAACAATATTGTTTTGGTTTTGTTTTGTTTTATTTTCCTTCTTTTGGGGGGGATATGGAGGGGAAGGTACTTAGTATACTTGGCTTGAACCTCAATGAAAATGAAAGATTTATAAAAGTTTTTCCTCATTGGCCTTTCCCAAGAACAATTTATACTGGGGTCTATGGCAGGGGTTAAACCCAAAGTATGCTCACAGCTCAGATTTCACAAGAAGGGGAACACATGGTGTGTCTCCAAGGAATGTCAGATCCAAAAAGCTGAAAAGGAACTTGAGAAAAATTAAACATGTGTGAATTTTAACTGTATTTTATTACAAAAGAAACAGGAAGTCTGACATTAAAGGTAACAGCCTTATTATGAGGCTCATTTGAAAGGCTTTCATTGAGTGAAACCATGATAAAGTTATAGCAATCTCAGTAGATGGCTAAAAATCTAAAAGAAAAAGATAATTCTACTAAAAGCTTGTTTTTAAAGTTTAATAAATTTAGCTACAACAATGGGCTGAAATCCTGGGGAGGGGGGGAATCCAGCAATGAGAGCAAACACAATCTCTGGAAACCTTGGATTCATCTCCACAAGTCAAAAGCAATTCCTGGCCTCTTGTCTGGTGAATTAAGGGAGCTTCTCTGTGATAAACAAAAAGCCAACCCCAACACTGTGAGGAGCTAATTTTAAATTTTACTACACTTCTGAGAGCAAACTGAAGTTCTGTATATGGCAACTTGGATGAGACTGAATAGTGTGTATTGCTGATGAGGTTTTACTTTGGTTGGGATCCTTAAACAGATTACTGGTCAACACCAGGGTTTCCCAATATGTGGTCCTAAGACTACTCAGCCAGAATCAGCAAGAGGAGGAGGACATGTGGGTGTTCTAGTTAAAAATGAAAATCCTCTAGACCTTAGACTAGACCTACTAAATACAGAATCTCTAAGGGTAGGGCCCTAGATTTCCCATAATCCTGATGCTTGCTTAAGTGTAAGGCCAATAAGAGAGTGGGTCCCAACTTTAACTGCCTATGGGAATACATGAGGAAATTTAGAAGTAAAGCCTGGTCCCACACCCAGAAATCCTGTTGAATTCTTTGGGATACAGCCTGGACATTGGGATTTTTAAGAATCATCCTTGGATGCAAAATTAAGAATTACTTCGGGAGAGCCTCTTCCCAGTAACAGTCTCGCAAAATGAAACATGAATCAGAAAATAGCTACTATCAAACAGGCAAATTTCTGTGACTTATTTCTAAGACACTGCTAAGAAGTTGAAATTATTCTCTCATTTTATGGGCAACCCAAGGATCTGAGACATAAAGTAGCTCAAATAAATTGTCTGAGGTGTGACTTAATTATTGTAGACAAAAAAGAGAGAACTGAACAGTCAACCTGTAGACTTTACAATCCCTGAGCATAAACCAGAGAAATAAGGATTTCACAGATCTGGTAGAACCCTTCTTATTCCTTCGAAGTTGAAAAAGGAGTTGAGTCAGGCTTTGTAATTTGTGGCCACAGTCAAGCATTATTCAATAGTCTGAAACCTTAATTCCTTTATTTATAAATCAAGAGTACCAATGGTTAATAATAACATCCAATTTTGACTACTTCTTACTATGTGTCAGACAGTGTGTAAAGCACTTCAAATACATTATCTTATCTATTGCTATGTGGTAAGTACAATTATTAGTGCATTTTATAGAATAGAAAACTGAGACTTGGTAAAGTTAAATAAACATCCATGATTACACAAGGTTTTAAGCACTTCAAAGTGTATGTTCTTAATCCATTTGATAATACCATAGATATAAATAAAGATCCGGTAGTCACCCTGCAGTCACACTGAGAGAAAAAAGAAATATATTTATTTCCATCCAAAAATGATTCTTTAATCATACTGGGTCACCCAATTTCTGATGAATGAGTCTCTATTATTGCAGTTGCAATGCTTCTGTAAATACAAGAAACCTAAACATTTTTCAGTGAATCCCACTCACCCTGGGAGCCTATAATAGACTTATTTGTCATGGGAGTTACAGTCTTCTCTTTTAAACTACCATCAGCTCTCAGACAAATCCAATAATTTGAAGGAATAAGGACCTTGTTGGGAAACCAGAAAAAAAATCTCAAAGATCCATAGGGACAACAATCGACAAAATGACATGTGTCAGAGGCCATCGGCCTACTCAGTGGGACTCCCAGGTGTCGAGTGCTCACAGGTTTATGTGTTCACTAATCTTCGCATCTCAGTTGCTCCCATTGCTGAACTGACCCTTGTCTTATTCAATACCTAGAGAAGAGATTCCTTTTTAATTCTATCTTTTAATTCTAGATTTCCCTATAACATGTACTGTCATATCATTTTTTTTAAATGGTTAAATGTCATGGGAGGACTAAACTTACAATACTTAAAACAAACAAACAAACACAAAAAACAATGTGGGTGCCCCATGAACTAATGACCCTCTTCAATCAACTTGGGGAAGGAAGGAACTCCCCGTAGCACTTCCATCAAATGAAAGTACTGTGGGCAAAAAGATGAGTGGGAGAAATAAAAGCATTTGCTGATTTCTAGAGTCAGTGCCTAACATCTTTTCATCAGCTAAGATATTTTTAGCCTAAGAAGAAAAGCAAGGAATCCTGATTTCTTATCCCTTCTCTACTTCTGATTCACCATGGCCTGAGCAAGTTGCCACTTCCCTGGGCTAGTTCCTTCCTCTCAAAAATGGAGATAATGACAGTGTTTTAGCCACTTAATCCCAGTAATGGTGCTAGGATTAATAAGAGTCTTTTAGAAGGAAAAGAAAAAAAAGTCTTTGATCAAAGATGTGTGGTAAGTACAATATTTTATTATAAACAATAATAATGGGCCTTATGCTACTGATGCCTGGGGCGCACACTATTCCCCTGTTGGCCTACATTAATACTTGGACCCAAGGGTGTTAATTAGTGCAAAAATGTATGTACTGAAGAGCACCCTAAGGGCCTAAAGGAGTTAATCCATCTCCAAAAGATGACTAATTTACCCCCACCCCCGATTCTTCCTACACAAGGCTCCTGTCTCCTATTAGTAGTGTACAATAACTGTACCCTTCTTATGGGTCTACTGGGCCCCATCTACTTCCTCCAATTTACTTAATAGAATATAAGGGATTTGAAAGTGCTGTTGGAATAATACCTTCTATTTGAATATCTGCCTCTTGCTTGACTCATTGGTGGGAGCAGCCACAAACTAATAATGGTTACAGTGTGACAGTTCTTACTGCGTATAATTTCCTATCTCTGTCAAGATAATTTTTTCCCAGTGCACAGAATAAATCTGTTCTCTTCAAGTACCATGCTTTTAAAAATCTCCCTCTTCCTCCTTAGCTTCTCTCCAATACCTTTTGCACTTCAGTCAAGACAGCAAGATTTTTGCTCCCTTCACTGAAACAAACATTCCCACAGGTTAGCATAGAAGCTACCAAGATGCTGGCTAAGTCACCAAGATTCTACCTCTACTTACCAATCTTTTTTTAATCATAATGATGATCATAAAAATCATTACAATTTTAGCCTAACACGGTCAATTAACTTGGAGCAATCATACCCTGATAGCCATCCTCTCCCTCCCTTTCATCAAAAATACCAGTATCAGGGCGCCTGGGTGGCTCAGTGGGTTAAGCTGCTGCCTTCGGCTCAGGTCATGATCTCAGGATCCTGGGATCGAGTCCCGCATCGGGCTCTCTGCTCAGCAGGGAGCCTGCTTCCTCCTCTCTCTCTCTCTCTCTCTGCCTGCCTCTCTGCCTACTTGTGATCTCTCTCTGTCAAATAAATTAAAAAAAAAAAAATACCAGTATCAGTGTTACCTAGAAGGGAGAAAATCCCAAGAAACTCTTGCAGTTAGTAAATTACCTGATTTTTACCAAACAAATGTCTCGGCAGTCATCCTTATATATTTTGAGGTGTTGGGACTGTTACGTGAGCTTAAGGGCATGGCCAGCGCACACATCATGTGGAAAAACCTAATCATGAATGTAAATGCTACTTACAGTGCACCTTATGGCAGTTCATGAAGCCCAGGCCACTGGAATTACCTTAGCAATCATCTAAGGCAAAATTTTACTACAGGAGAGAGCAACCAAAGCCCAGCAAGGTGAAGTGGCTTTCTCAAAGATCATGTCTACCCATTTATGGTTCCCTCCACTAATAAAGGCAAAATGTAGAAAAGGAAAAAACTCGATTTAAAGATAACTCCAATCAATTATGAAGATTTCTAGAGATTTGATTGAAGAATCACCTTAGGGTAACATTCACATTATCCAAGTCAAACTGAAATACTACTTCAACTTACCATATTGGTCTAAGCCTAACGCAGAGTTGCATTTTTTTTTCTTTAACACAAACTAATCTCATAGGAAAATAATAAACCATTTATGTAAATAAGATAGAAAAGAAAAAGGCTAGAGAGCATGTGTGTTTATGTTAACTTGACTTACTTTACAGCAACCCAGCATTCCTGACACCAGTAGATAAAGAACAGCTCTCACAGATCAATTTGATAACAAGGAATTCCCAAACTCTCCCTAAAGTATTAATATTGAGCTCCTGAAAGGCAGAACTTGTCACAGAGGCTTGCAGGGGATCTTAATGACCTGGCAAGAAAGGAGCTGTTACAGGATGATAACTAGACAGAGGAATGCCTCCAGGTCATTGCGAGCGGGAAGTGCAGTGGAGACCCATCTCCTCCACCTTATATATAACAAAGTTAAGCTGAGAGTCATCCAACACTTGATCTCTATTTTCTCCTCATCCACCACTCCCTACCTTAAGTTAATGCAAAAAAAAAAAAAAAAAAAAAAAGGAAATGTGAACAGTTCTTAAAAAAAAAAAACATTCCTCAGGAAAGTTTCCAAGAATAATTTTACCTTTGCTGAAGAAAGGAATTAGATGTTCTTTTGACTGAAGCTTAAGGCTTGAGAAAATACTTATGAGAGCTGAGAGCTGATAAAGAATTCTTTTAATATACATGACTGAACAATTAAATAAACTTTGAAACTGTATTTATTTTTCCTCTATTTCTTCTATCTTTAAGTTCCAAAGACTATCTTACTGTGTTTATGGCCTAACAGAGATTTTGTTTTGGTTTTTTTGGTTTTTTGTTTTTTGTTTTTTGAGAAAATGACCTTTCTGGGACTCTGGAATGAACATTAAGGTACTGCCATCAACTATGACTGACTGCAACTTTAATGAAGAATTTAAACCAAGAAGTGAACACTACTAAATTATATTTAAGAGAATTATTTTAAAATATGGTTTTTAAAAGTTCTTTTTCTTCAATTATATCTACAAAATTTCTGTGCTGCTTCTTTACCATTTGATGGAAAGTCTACTTTACTTTTCTATGAAATCAGATGTATTGCCACCAGTTTTATCTCTCAGTGTATTACAGGTAAATTAAGATAAGTAAAGAATATCTTCAGTTAAAAAAAAAAAAAAAGGTATATGAATCCAAATGAAGCACCAAACTGGCCTACATACTTAGAGCAATAGCTTAAAATATGTCTGTGGCCCAGATTCTAACACAGTGTTTAAAAAATTTTAGCCTGTAAAATAATATGATGTTGGTCAATGGTTGACTATGTGATGCATGCTTCACAAATAATATTAATTAATTTATAAAACATGTGCATGTGAAGCTCCAAGAGATTTCACTGAGCTTTTTTTTTTATATATTCTCTCTAGAAGGAATAATTACTGTGGTCAAATCTGTACTTTTTTGAAATGAGACTATATTATATGATCAAATTCAAAATGTGTTGCATTTCTATACACTAAAAATGAACTACCTGAAAAATAATTAAGGAACACAATCCTACTTACAATGGCATCAAAAGCAATAAAATTCTCAGGAATAAATTTTACCAAGGAAGTGAAATATCTATACACTGAATGCTATAAGACACTGATGAAGGAAACTGAAGAAGACACATAACTTGAAAGATGTGTGCTTATGGATCAAAGGACTTGATATTGTTAAAATGTCCATACTACCCAAAGCCACTCAGAGATTCAGATCCCTATCAAAATTCCAATGACATTTTTCAAAGAAATAGGAAAAAACAATTCTAAAATTTGTATGGAACCACAGAAGACCACAAACCACAGAAGACCACAAAGGCAAAGTCATCTTGAGAAAGAACAAAGCTGGAGGCACATTGCCTTGTGATTTCAAACTATATTACAAAGCTACAGTAATCAAAAGAGTATAGTACTGGAATAAAATAAGACACACAGACCAATGGAACAGAATTAAGAGCCCAGAAATGAGCTCACTGATAATATGTTCAACTAATGTTGACAAGGAAGCTAACAATACGCAATAGGGAAATAAGAGTCTCTTCAGTAAATGCTGCTGAGAAAACCAGATCTCCACAGCCAAAAGAAATGAAACTGGACCTTATCTTAACCCAATCCCAAAAGGTCAACTCAAAATGGGTCAAGGACTTAAATGTAAGATCTAAAATCATAATACTCCTAGAAGAAAACAGAGGGAAATCTCCTTGACATTGATCTTGGCAATGATTTTTTCTGATATGACACCAGAAACACAAGCAACAAAAGCAAAACTCAACAAGTGGGGCTACATCAAACTAAAAAGCTTCTGTACAGCAAAAGAAACCATTAACAAAGTGCAAAGACAACCTACAGAATGGAAGAAAATATTTACAAAATACACATCTGATAAGGGACTAACATTTAAAATATATAAGGAACTCACACAACTCAATAACAAATATATAAATATATATATGTGAGATATAAAAATAAGCATAAAATGCAAACAGATATTTTTCCAAAGAAGACATACAAATGGCCAAAAAGTCCATAAAAAGATGCTCAATTAACATGAAGGAAATGCAAATCAAAGCCACAATGAATTATAACCTCACATCTGTTAAAATTATATTTTAAAAAAAAAGTGGGAGAAAAATAAATGCTACCAAGGATGTGGAGAAAAAGGAACCCTGGGGCACTGTTGGTAGGAAGGTAAACTAGTTCAGCCACTCAAAAAATGGTATGGAGGTTCCTTAAAACATTAAAAATAGAAATACCATATGATCCAGCAAACCTATTTCTGGGTATTTGCCCAAAGAAAATGAAATCAGCATCTCAAAGAGCTATCTACATTCCCATGTTCATTGTTGCATTGTTCACAATAGCCGAGATATGGAAATAACTTAAATGTTCATCAACAACAGATAAATGTATAAAGATGTGAAATAATGGAGTATTATTCAGTCATAAGAAGGAGGGAAATCCTTCCACTTGTGACAACATGGATGGATTTTGAGGGCATTATGCTAATGAAGTAAGTCAGACAGAAAAAGACAAATACTGCATGATCTCACTTATATGTAGAATGATGGTTGCCAGGAGCTGAGGAGTGGGACAAATGAGACAAGTTGATCAAAGGGTGCAAAGTTTCTGATATAAGATGAATGAGATAATTAAGTTCCCAGGATATAATATACAGCATGGTAATTAACAATACTCTATTGTGTACTTTAAAGTTACTATGAGAGTAAAAGTTTAACGTTCTCACCTTTACAACAACATGGCAGTTATGTGAAGGATGTGTTAACTTTCCTTATTGAGCTAAACATTTTGCAATATTTATGTGATGCAAATCATCACACTGTATACCTTAAACTTTTATGTCAATTTTATTTCAACAAAGCTGGAAAAATAAATGAGTTTTTAAAATTCACAAGCTGATCTTGATCAAAAGCACAAGATAATTACAGGACCAAAATCATATGGAACTTTTAAAAAAAACGGCAATAGTCACATGGCTCTTATCCAGCTCTCATATAACCATGAAATAGTCACACGGTCAAAAACCTAAAATAAAATGAAAAACACCTGCAAAAGCCAAACTGTATAAAAGCAACTCCTTGCACTGATCTGTGTGCACTTCAGTTTGTAAAAATGAACTTAAGTGACTTCAGCCACTTTCCCTTATTTTGGGCACAATTTTATTTGGCTCAGTAATCTGTTTCTCTAAGACATAACATAATAAAAACAAAAAAACTAGAAAGGGGGAGTAGAGCTGGGGAGAATTATGGGAAGGAAATAAAAATATTAGCTGACATAGCTAAACAGGGAGGAATAGATTTGTTTTTTAATAGAACTATAAAAAATAAATCTTAGTACCCAAAATGCATAGGATAATTTAGTGAAAGGGCAGAGTTCCTCAGTGGTCCCAGAGAACATTCTTATATTAGGCCCTAACAGCTATTTTATGTACTAATGACCCTGAGTCATCAAGAAATAGTTCATTTATTACAATTAATTCTATTCCTTAAGATGCTGATGTTCATCTATCCAAATCATATGTGCATAATATATATTATTTTTAAACTATACTACCAAAAGGGATAAAAATTTAAAATTTTAGAACTTTTTATGACTCTTCAAAAATACTAAACACTGTTATAGATACTGTAACAACAAAACAAAAACTAAATAATCATGGCACTTAGTTTGTACTACATGACCTATTGTCTAAAATCTAGCAATCTGAGAATTCCAAATACATGCAGGCTGAAACGCATGAAGATCTGGGAAGAAGGATTCCAGTCAGGAGGGAGCAAATGCAATGACCCCAGGGTAGGAACATGCCAAAGCCAGCTGTCAGGGCTGCCATGATATGACCAAAGGGAGACCGGTATAAGAAAAGTTGGAGAGGGGCACCTGGGTGGCCCAGTGGGTTAAAGCCTCTGCATTCAGCTCAGGTCATGATCCCAGGGTCCTGGGATCAAGCCTCACATTAGGCTCTCTGCTCAGCAGGGAGCCTGCTTCCTCTTCTCTCTCTGCCTGCCTCTCTGCCTGCTTATGATCTCTCTCTCTCTCAAATAAGTAAAATCTTAAAAAAAAAAAAAAAGAAAGAAAGAAAGAAAGAAAGAAAGAAAGAAAAAGAAAAGAAAAGCTGGAGAAGTAATTAGGGATTACATGACATAAGAAGTATGGATTTTGTTCTAACAGCAAAGATAAAGGATTATAAAGGTGTTTTTTTTTCTTTTTAAAGATTTTATTTATTTATTTGACAAAGAGAGACACACAGTGAGAGAGGGAACAGAAGCAAGGGGAGTGGGAGAAGCAGGCTTCCCACCCACCGAGCAGAAAGCCTGAAGTAGGGCTCAATCCCAGGAGGCTGGAATCATCACCTGAGCCGAAGGCAGACGCTTACTGACTGAGCCACCCAGGCACCCCAAAATATTATAAAGTTTTAAAACAAGCAAGAATGGGATGTGATGTATTTGGGGGGGCTGTTTGTTTTTTAAAGTTCTATGGCTGCTGTATGGAGAATGGATTGTAGGGAGTGAGAGTGGAAAATGGGAAATGAGTTAAGAGGCTTTTGGACTGTTCTAAGCAGAAGATAATGGTGCCCAATTAAAACAGCAAGCTATCGTTTAAATAAACCGAGCCTTAGTTTGAGTATCAACAGTAACACAATTGCACACTCTTCACATAGTATCACTAGTGATCAAAGGTATGTATTTAATTCCCCTTAAAACTTGTTTATTCTGTTTAGCAATTCCAAAGACTGAAGCTGCCATTTATAAAGACAAGGTGCAGAGGTGTTTGACATACTGCTCTAGGCAAGAAGTGACCAAACAGGAGCCTGAGGGTAATTTCCAAAGGAAATTGGTGTACCTAATGTCCATATTTCACCCCATTCACTCTTTCCAGAGTTTGATTTTAGAAATGTGACTGATCTAAAACTTAATACTGACACCAATAGCTTTATTATTAAACAATTCTTAGGCCACCATCCTTTTCATCTATGAACTGCCTTCTAGCAGAAACCTGAGACCAGATTATTTAATCATGAAATATGAGCTTTGAAACCCCTTCAAGTCCTTTACCTTTAAGGTATAAGACCAACAAGAAATTTCTAGCTAAATATTACCTGAATCCAAGCATGGTCTCTTTCACTACAGTGAGTTTCAATCATCACTTGAATCTCATTCCTTAGGCAATACCACCTTTATAAAGGAGTTAGGGTCTTGAAAAAAAAAAGAAAATACTTGATTTTTTTTTTCCATGAAAGATAAAAAATCTTTCTATTCTTTACTCTCTTTGTAGATTCTCTTAGGAATATAGCTAGTGAAAGCCAAACTGGAAAGAATGTGATCCGTTTGCCAAGAGAAGAGGACTAGCTTGCCAGCTTGATGGAGAAAGGGAGATACTACGTTCCAGCTGTCCTAAGTAAGATTTCAGTTTCTAGAGACCTTCTGTGTACCCACCAGCTCTTCAGGAAGGTTGTATGGGAGCTTTTACAAGTATCAAAGTGTTCACCAACAAACAGGCACTAAGGTTGACCAAACAATACATAAGAGTCTTTATCATTATTTGTCCAAGCATAATACCATGGAGCAGAAGAGCACTGGGGTGCTTTGCCGCCATCCTGCTTCCAACCCACAAGCAAGATCTGGGAGAGTCAATAAACACATGACTGCATTTAGTGAGCACAGAAATAGTTACAGCTACTGATTTAAATTTAGAACTATGTTCACATGTCTGTGAAAATAGAAGTTAACAAAAAGTGGAGGGGAAAAAAATCACTGCAAATTCCTATCTAAGAAGTTACACCCTGTACAGGCCACTGAATTGTAAGAATGAAATACTGTATTCCTTTATTCAAAAATTTCTAAAGCATCTACAAAGAGAGAAAAAAATCTCTAATCACTAGCCCCAGTGTTCATTCTGCTCATAGACTCTTGAAACAACTTCCATGCCTCTCATAAATAGCAAAGCAGGGTAGCTCTGGTTGATGCTGCCTGGGATCAAATCCTTGCCCTATCACAACCTGATGGACATCCTTGAACAAATGCTTCACTGATCCACCTGTAAAAGGGAGTAATAATAGTATTTCCTTCAAAGGGTTATTGGGAGGATTTCTATGAGTTTATATACATAATGCATATGAAGAGCCTCTGAGATACAGTAAGTTTAATAAATGTTAATTAATACGATCCCTAATTTCACCAATCAGCAACAAAAGTGTATTCCCTCTCCTCTCCCCCAAATACAGGTACCCCCCACTTTTTGAAAATACACATTACACCACTTTGCTTTTATGAAAGACCTACATAAGTACCTATTTTCACTAACAAAAGAAATGTGAAGAGTAATTTTGCTTTTACAATAAAAAGGTGAAAAGCAAAAACAGCATTCAGCATGTGTTTTTGGACCAAGCCTTTATGAAGGCGGCACAAACCTGAGCAGCCAGAGCAGCCAGTCAAGCTCCTTCCCCAGAAATTACATACAGCAACATCTCAGCGTCAAGCCGCCACAGCCTTGAACAGTGTCTGTGAGGATCTGTGCTTTATCTCCATTTATTTTCTGCATTTGTTAGCAGGATGTGTTGCAAGGTACCAGAAAAGCATAAGAGAAGTTATTTGGGGGGGCTGGGAATGTTCATGTTTTCCCATATAAATTAACATTAGTTAATTGCTTCTTTTTTTTTTTTTTAATATTTTATTCATTTATTTGACAGAGAGAGAGAGATCACAAGTAGGCAGAGAGGCAGACAGAGAGAGGGGGAAGCAGGCTCCGCTCTGAGCAGGGAGCCCGATGTGGGGCTCGATCCCAGCACCCTGAGATCATGACCTGAGCCGAAGGCAGAGGCTTAACCCACTGAGCCACCCAGGCGCCCAGTTAATTGCTTCTTGGCTTTAAGCATTTTGGTCTACAACAGGTTTCACTGGGATGCTCTACTTGTGGACAGCACAGGAAACCTGGAAACAGATGTGTTCTCTAATCCCTTGAGAAAGTACTTGTCTGGAACCAACAGCATCCATGTCACCTAGGAGCTTGTTAGAAATGCAGAATCTCAAGAAAGAAGGAAGGGAGGAAGGGAGGAGGGAGACATCGAGGGGAAGCAGAATCTCAGTCCTCACCTCCCCCATCTACTGAATAACAATCTGCATTTGAACAAGGCCATTTGAATACACATTATAATTTGGGAGCCAGGGCTGTTACACACCATCTGCCCATAATAACTATATACTTCATCCCCAGAGCTGCCCTCCCCTACGTTTACCCACTATGCCATCTAGAATTCTTGCTCCAAAATCAACAAACTCTGTACAACCTATCCTAAATGTTTCTGCATCTTCTTACTGTACCTGAACCCCAAACTTCTCCTAAGATACAACTTTCTCTGCAAACTTCTGCAGTGATGACTCCTTACTCTCACACACCCCAAGGACACAGAGTTGAAAGTGAACTTCCTACCTTCCTTCTTCCCCAGTTGCTGTCCTTCTCCTTTCTAGTAAAACATCCTACTCTGTGGGGACCCATGCCTTTTGACCCACAACTTTCTCCTACTCTCTGCCCCTCCTGGCTTCAGGTCTTTCATCATCAGGCTTAGCCACCTGTGCTTTCCATCCATTTTCATCCCCGTGGAGGACTACAACAACCATAAAGACAATCACAACCTGGCGTCTTGGCATCTTAGCCAGCTTGTTTCCAATACCCTTCTCTCCAGTGCTCTACATTAGCACATACTTCCAGGTTACACCTGGAACCTTGTCATCATGTGGAGTTGCTCCAGTCCCAAAAGCACGAGCTTAACAGCCCAC
Source organism: Mustela nivalis (assembly GCF_964662115.1). Lineage (NCBI taxonomy): Eukaryota > Metazoa > Chordata > Mammalia > Carnivora > Mustelidae > Mustela > Mustela nivalis. The sequence continues at coordinate 143,642,258 of NC_139023.1, read as the reverse complement.
TCTGACTGTAACCTCTTTTTCATCTAGTTTGCTTGCTGTGACCTTTCTTCCACAACTTCAGTGATCTTTCTAAACTTTCTCCTTTTCAGGTTTAGATTCTGTGGTCTACACATCTAATAACATCTTGCCAATTCGCTAGCTATGCATTACCAATATACAGATCTCCCTACCAGTATTCTCACCCTTCCTTCCTGTGATAGTGAAGAAGCTGACTTCGGCATTGTATAAGGCCACTGCTTTCATTCTGCTTTGAATGCTCTCCTCATTCACCTAATGAACCATGGATTACCCTTTCCTCTCCTTAATATTCAACTTCTCTCAACAAATGGATCTTTGCCATTGGCTTTTAAATATTTCAAGTCTTTTCCATTGAAAAGGAAACAAAAATTGTCAACTATACTTTAATTAAAAGATAAATAAAAATTAGGAGCGCCTGGGTGGCTCAGTTGGTTAAGTGGCTGACTTGGGCTCAGGTCATGATCTCAGGGTCCTGGGTCAGAGCCCTGTGTCAGGCTCCACACTCAGCAGGGTGTCTGCTTCTGCCTCTCGTTCTGCCCCTCCCCTGCTCATGTGCACACACACTCTCTTTCTCTCTCAAATAAATAAAAATAAAATCTTAAAAAAGAAAAATTTGAATAAATAAATAAATAAAACTATCATTAATCTACATGTCCTCTAGACTCCTTTCAAGATATCTTTTATTCTTCACAAAAACATTCTCAAAATATTTTTTCATTGATTCTATTTATTCACCACTTACACTTTCCTCAGTGTTTCATTGTGACTTTGTCCCTTAATACTCCAATGCAACTATACTCATTAAGTACGCTGATATCTCACAGTTCTAACAACGTTTGACTTTGTCTTCTTTGCTACATTATATTCATGACTGTTAGTAAGTTCTTCTTAAAATACCCTTTCCCCGTAGCTCTATTGATGCTCACTCTTCCGGTTTTCCTTCTCTCCCTCTGGCTATTCTTTCTCCATCTTCTTTGCACAAATATCAGTTATTGTTATTGGCATTTTTAGAGCTAAAGGAGATTGTAAACATACAGTATCTTCTATATTTATATCTGTTTTAAACATAAATTAATTTCATATATAGTGTCTTATAATCATATTCAATTCTTACTTCAGTATGACTTATGAAATCTATAATTTCTCCCTTGACAAATCTAACATTAGTTCCCCTCAACAAATCAACAAATCCAAATTTAGCATGCCCCTTTTATCATTCTGCAGCAAGTTTTGTGTTTTGAACACCAACATACTGATTAGTCAATGATTTAACAACTAAAACAAACTTCCTACGTGTATACAGAAACACAAAGATGCTATAGAGAGATCACTTGCATATACTATTTACATACCCTCCCCCTTAAATTAAAATGACACACTGTGATAACTGCAGATGATAGGGAACTGGATATTAGACATTCTGGATAAGATTAAATGAAAAATAAGGAGACACTTTTGAACTTTCCTTTCAATGGGAAACAATAATTCCCCAGAAAATTAGCTCTAAACACTCTCCCCCCAAAGTGTGGGTTCTCTAAGTCATAGTGACCTTTTCCCACAAAATTTCTTTTTCTTTTTTTTTTTTTTTGTTAAAATATTTTATTTATTTATTTGACAGAGAGAGATCAAAAGGAGGCAGAGAGGCAGGCAGAAAGAGAGATCGAGGAGGAAGCAGGCTCCCTGCTGAGCAGAGAGCCCGATGCGGGACTCGATCCCAGGACCCTGAGATCATGACCTGAGCGGAAGGCAGCGGCTTAACCCACTGAGCCACCCAGGCGCCCTCCCACAAAATTTCTATAACAAATATTCTCCTGGGGACAATCTGAAATTCAGGTAGTTTATGTCCCTTCAAATAACCAATAGGAAAGAACGTAAATAGAGCAAGCTGAGACTCCTATTTCAGATCATTTTCCTTCCAAAATTACACATTCAGAAAGCTAAGTTCCCACAAGTATCCAAACTAGAATTTTATCTTCATCTTAGTAACACGACGAAACCCATTACTTTAAAAAAAAAATGAACACCACTGTCAAGGCCGCTATGAAGTACCCACCAACTATGAGGATTTATCCACATAGCAAGAAAGCCTTCTCCACAGCTGCATTTTTTCTCAGTGACGAGATCCAGGTCTGCCCTATGGAGCTTCTCTATTCCTCTTCTCTGTGATATAGAGGAAAGAGGACCTAGATTTGAATCATTTCTCTACCATCTACGAGTGGGCTGTTGGCACTGGGCGTGACGCCATTTATTAAAGCTTCTGTTCCAGAATTTGTAAAATGGAGACAACAGTGTTTTTCTTACATTGTGGCCATAAATATGAGATTAAATATTGTAGCAGAGATGAGGCATAGACCTAAATAGCAAAAATATAGGGGAAAATTTTAAAAGATCATTAAGAGACAAAATATAGGTCACAGGGAGCTTCAGATCAAGGAGGACTATAGTCAAGAGTCTAGAAAACTTGCCTTGGGGGTACAATCTAGCATGAGTTCTGTGAAAGAGAAAATATGTATATTAGTAACCCTGGTTCCTAGCATCGGGCTCCTAAAACCCATGTAATTTCCCAAGTGTTAAGAACACTAGAAATACCTTTTGTTCTTATATTTGGTCTTTGACCGCAGTCCCAGACACAGAGCTCCTAAATTCCTTGGAATTTCCTGGGTGATAGTGGTATCTTTTGTTCTAGTGAAGTGACTTTTGGTGGTATCCAACATGGGGGCTGGTCACAAGAAAAACCAACCCACAATGAGAAGCTCAGAACTTCTGGCCATACCAACTATTCTCCAAAGAGGGAACAAGGCCTGGAAACGGAGTTAAGGCTCGATCAAGAGTATGTGATTAAACCTTCATAAAAATCCCAAAAGTACAGGGTTTAGAGAGCTTCTAGGTACTGGGAAACTGGCATACCCAGAGAAGCTAGTCACAGAGAAGGGTAAGTCACAGAAGCTCCATGCCCTTCCCACATATCTTGCCCTATATATCTCTTCATCTCATCTCTATCCTTTGTCATATCTATTATTATATAATAAACTGGTAAGTGTAAGTTAAGTGTTCTCTGAGTTCTGATTGCTGTTCTAGCAAACAATCAAATCCAAGGGGGAGGCGGTCATGGGAACCTCGGATACGGAGCCAAGCTGGACGAAAGCTGTGGGTAACCTAGGAACCTACTACTTGTGATCAGAGTCCGAAGTGGAGGCATTCTTGCAGGACTGAGCCCTTAATCTGTGGCAACTGATGCCACCTCCAGGTAAACAGTGTCAGAACTGAGTTAAATTTTAGGGTATCTAACTGATGTCAGAGGGACTTGCTTGGTTTGAGAAAACCCCCACACATCTGCTGTCAGAGTGTTGTTAAGTATGGTACTGAGAGAATAAAAGAGACACAAGAAGGAGAATGATTTTCTCCTAACTCAGCTCTAAAAGGTCACATACTCAAATAGGTAGAATGAGTAGTAGAGAGAATGAGAAGGGGTGGGCAAATGAAAAAATATATAATGTAAGTCACAGGCAAAAGTCCATGAGACTGGTATTAGAAATACACTGTTAGGGGGATGTCCGGGGGGCTCAGTCAGTTAAGCATCTGCCTTCGGCTCAGGTCAGGATCCCAGGGTCCTGGAATGGAGTCCCGCATCGGGCTTCTTGCTCAGTGGGGAGACTGCTGCTCCTTCTGCCTTAAGCTCCCCCTGCTTGTGCTTGCTCTCTATTTCTCTCTCTCTCTGGCAAATAAGTAAATAAAATCCTTTTTTTTTTTTTTTTTTGTTTTGGTTTTTGTTTTGTTTTGTTTTGTTTTTGTTAATGCACTATTAGGGCCTATGGTCTCTTCTGGAAGGGACTCAAGTATGGGAAACTGGGTTCTGGAACACTGATGCAAGATTCAAGGGGAAATGGGACATTCATTTGAGACAAGAGAAAAGCAGATATTCTCCATAAAAAGACAAAGCTCAGCAAAGAACAAAGATTTAGAATCTGACAGTCTCGGTGAGAAGGAAGAATGGCTTACATAAAACACATAACTAAAATCAAGTACTGGGGCACCTGGGTGGCTCTGTGGGTTAAGCCTCTACCTTCGGCTCAGGTCATGATTCAGGGTCCTGGGATCGAGCCCCGCATCGGGCTCTCTGCTCAGCGGGGAGCCTGCTTCCTCCTCTCTCTCTGCCTGCCTCTCTGCCTACTTGTGCTCTCCCTCTGTCAAATAAACAAATAAAATCTTTAAAAAAATTAAAAAAATAAAATCAAGTATTAAGATTCATAGTAATGACTATGAGAAAAAAAATATTCGGCAAAATTCTGATGGGTGGTAGAATAGCTTTAAAAAGGCTTCGTGAAGGTTCTGGAATACCAGATATTCTGGTATTCATCATTAACAAGGAATATGGAATCCAAGAAGGAAATAACAGAGGAAACTGTTAAAGAAAATAGGAAATGTAACAATTCAGCATTCCATTTCCACATATATGTTCATTACCATCTCCCTCAGAACAAGAAAGAAATCAAACTGTGGGGCGGGGGAGGGAAGGGGAAATAGTTATTCAAAACAGGTATCTTTGGTCACAGTTTTTTAAAAATGAAAATATCATTTGGGAATCCTCCACTAAAATAAGGCTTTTTCTCTCTACCATATAGTGTGATTATCAGTTTTCTGGTTACAGCTTTGCATTTTACGTCAAGAAATTGTCTCTGGGTTGTTATGTAAGTCAGTGACAAGGTAAGAGTCAACTCACTGTTTGTGTTTTTGACAAGTTATGTGTAAACTGATACGGAAGTAACTTTTCAGATGGTGCCTATCCTGATCTTGACTAATGAAACACAGAAATATAAAAAGCTTCCATATTTTTCTCAGCTCACCAAGAAATTATCTTGTGAATAAAGTCAGAAGCCTTTATTATCCATTTACAGGACACTCCTCTGATCCTCCCACACTGACCCCCTCCTCAACCCTCCCGAGCACCCCCACCCCATCCCTGATCCTGGATCCCTAAGCCCTCTTCTCTTCACATGAGCTTGCGGGGTGAGTTATGTCTCAGCCTCTGAAACCCATCAGTCCTTTAACTTTAACTCACTTTAACTCCACACTTTAACTCACTCTGACAGCCATTTGCTAAAACTAAGTCCTCATTCTGCATGTGCCTAAGTGCCTGCCTTGCTGTTTTCTACCTGTGGCTTAATAAAACACCCAGAATACACACCTTCCAGAACTAGGAACCAATCTCACATTTGCCAGTGCTGCCCCCAGGGTGTGTGCCCAGTTCCATTCTTCCCTGTCCCTCTGCAGCTAACCATCCTAGAACAGGTCATGTCACAGGAAGCCCCACCCGCAGGCTGCTTACCTACATTCATTAGGCAAGAATTAAACCACTGCCAGAGGACGTGCTGATCTTTTAGACAAAATGCGACTTCCTCCCACTCTGTCAATGGCCCCAAAATTGGACCTACCCTCTACATATTTTTTTGTTGATTACTCTGTTCTATGTTATAGGTTAGTGGTTACGATAATGATGTAGATTATTTTGACTTTTTGCTGATCTTTGTTAAGAGGAATAAAGTCCAAAAGAGAATTTACTCAACCTATGCAGCTGGATATGTAAACCTGTGAGCAATGGGGAACCCACAAACTGCCTGCCACCTTCACCGCGGTGCCGAGAAAGTCAATCTACCACTGTAAACAAGAAAGTCCCAGACCGCCAACCAAACCTGGTTCCCTTGCCTTCTCATGGCTGCAGTCCTCCCCCTTCTGGTTAATGAGTCCTCAATTTCAGTAAAAGCTTTCCTCGAGCCTACTTCTGTTCTAATGCGCCATAACCAATACACGTTCCTGGTGGTACAGTCAAGGAGCGACTGCAGTGGCTTACTGGTCATGTGGGTCTGAAGCTCTGGAGGAAGATACTCAGGAGCACGGGGCCTCTTGTCATTTAAAAGAAATAAATGATCACTGAATGTGATTTCCTCTTCATGGGATGCTCTCTTCTAAATTCCTCCACCACCCCTAACTCACTGACTCAAAAGCTACTCCTTGTGTCAGAAGTCCCCAAGTAGAGATTGCACTCCCCCCCCTCTAAACTGCACTGTAGTCGCTAGAAGAAGGTAAATTATGGGGCTCCTGGGTGGCTCAATCTGTTAAGCATCTGCCTTTGGCTCATGTCCTGATCCCAGGGTCCTGGGATGGAGCCCTGCATTGGGCTCCCTGCTGAGCAGAGAGCCTGCTTCTCCCTCTTCCACTGCCCCTCTCCATGCTTGTGCTTTCTCTAATTAAAAAATAATAATAATAATAAGGAAGAAAGAAGGAAAAAAAGAAAGAAAGAAAGAAAGAAAGAAAGAAAGAAAGAAAGAAAGAAAGAAAGAAAGAAAGAAATTCATTTAAAAGAAAATTTATGAAAAGGGACACCTGGGTGGCTCAGTCAGTTTAGCACCTGCCTTCAGCTCAGGGTCCTGGGATCAAGCCCTGCATTAGGCTCTCTGCCACTTCCACCCCGACTCATGCTCTCTCTCTCTCTCTTTTAAAATCAATAAATAAAATCTTAAAAAAAATTAAAAAGAAGGTACATCATACCCTTTACACTGTTTTTTTTCTAACAGTGGTAGGGATGTCTAACTTATGTGCATGACTCTGACAGTTTTCCTCACTCGTGTAAGATTGCTGAGCAAGCCTACTTAGTTCCCTGTAGGCCTGCTATCCAGATAATGGCTACTCTGATAAATTCCCCCACTGGAAATCCCAGAACTTTTCTCTCTCCCTTGTAGGTCATGGATAGAGTCACACCTGAAGTCTGCAAGCCTGTCAAAGAGTCCTGCGTTAAGAAGTATGTGGCTTCAGGAGAGCAGATGGTTTCACTATGTAAAAGACTTGCACGTAAAAAAAAGCACCATTATAAAAAATCCCAAAACTAAGGCATGCACATTTCCCATAACATTAAAAAGGATTATTCTATGTGTGCATCACATTGTTTCCATCTGCTTTTCATAAATGGCAGTGACAGAAATGGGAGGAAGGGAAGAGCAGTGAGATGGGAAATTCAGTGGACACTATATCCCACTGAGCCCCCCCCAGGGGAATGTGCCCGTATCCCACTCTCTTCCCCAGAACTGAGAAAATACCTCTCAATCACCACCACATGGAGAAGCAAATTACACAAGTCCCACAATGGAATTATAAAGTTGTGCTATCTTTGTATTAACCTAAAGATAATGAATGCCATATGAAAATAATAATTTTTAACACTTCATATCTGAGTTTGCACAAACGCAGCACAGAATTGTCATCTGATATGACCTAAATGAAAGACCCCAATTTTTTTATTCTATAAACTTCTGTTTAGTTTATTTGCCTAGTATATGCTTGTTTTAATTTCTATTTATTTTTTTTAGGCTGCAAAAACAATAAAAATCTGTCTATTTTGGTAAGAAAAGGCCTGCAAGTATCCTTCCTAAAGCCAGTGATGAGATATAAAAGATCAAATTATTGAATATTAAATTTATTCCTCATCATTTAATGTGAATGGTTACATATCAAGAAATTACAAAGGGCTTGTACATGTTGGTATGTCTGAGGTGATATATAGAATCGTTGCAATTGAATGTTCTTTTTCTTAACTGAGCAAAGTGAAAAGAGAAATGCAGCACCAGACCTCTCCAGTGTAAATAATACAGTGCACTAAGAAGATATAAACAAAAGTTTAGATAAGGAAGAATTTTGAGGCTTTAATGTTTAAATATCTTTTGAAAACACTTCAGAGTAAACTTAATGATTCTTAAGAATGGCCAAATGGATGGCTGCTATTATAAGCATCAGGCCTTAGAGTCCACCCCATCGGCAAGAGAAATATCATAACCTTAAGCAAACCTCATTTTCAAATCGGAGGGACATTAGGCTAACATGCTGCCAAGAAAAACATTTTTCAGTCACTGCCCCAAATAAGAGTCCTTCCTATGTACATGGGAGGAAGTCATTTGCCAGATGTTGCTGTTTATTTTACAAGTCTCCCTTTGACTTACGCTTATTTCCTCTTGACCTCACCAACTTCTCCCATACACATCACATGGAGAAAAATCAAGACATTGTAAACCTTGCTAAAAAGTACCTAGCTGTTCTAGTCAATACCACAGTCCCCACATGTGTTCTTATTTATGAATCCAGCCTAATTGCTGACAGAGATTGAATGGTTAGGCCTCCCCCACTCAAAGCTATCTGGACATCCATCAATAGAACACACTATTATACAACTTAGCATCATGAATGCCATCTATGATGGAAACTTTCTCTTTTATGATAACAACAAACCTATCAGTGATAAATCAAGATAAATAAAATAAAAGGAAGTCAAAATGAAAGGGAAAGATTATGTTATTTTCTAAAGGCATATTATGTCTTTAGAACTCCCAAAAGATCACTCAGCGGGACGTGAGAGGTTATGCTTTGCCAAATGGGATTCTAGCAGGAATTGTACTGTAATTTTGCTTTCTCTGCCTGGTGGAGAATCAAACTGGCTGATTCAGCAGTAAGGTCTTGTTTGATTTCTGTGTTACACATATGTTGCTAACTTTATGTTAAAATGACACTGGTATGCATGTAGGCTGCTGTCTCCCCGATGACTCACACATCCCACACCTACTTGCCAAAGCCAATGACTTTAGCAGTGGAGGCTGCTTCTGCAACCATGGCCCAGCTTTAGCTTTTGCATTCTTCTGTGATTTCCATTGTCCTGCCCCATTTGCTATCTTCTGGGTCCATTCCTAAAGCAGAAGCTAAAAAAACTGGGGTAATAGATACGGGCCAAGAGAATAGGAAAAGCATGGCTGAAGTCCAACCAGCTAAGAACATTCTGTAAATGTGCTTAGAAGGCCTGAGTTCTTCAAGGGTCACTCAAGGAACTCAAAGATCCTGAATTTAAATCAAATTTAAATCATCTCTAAAAATGTTTGTATGTATACAGACAACCCCCCCCTTATTATTCCATCAGCACATTCTGCTATGCAGAGAGTGGTGATGAGCACTCATAAGGAACCCTACAGTCATCGAATGAACGAATGAATGAATAAATATTTATACAACAATTCCTTAGGTGAGAAACGAAGCAAAGATATCCTCAGGATATCTTTGTGAAGATACTCAACTGTTAGGCTAGTTAGTAAGGCTTGGCCTCTTCCAAGTTTTTGCCAAAATTTCTCATGGGAATTAGGCAAAAATTGCCTCTGTGTAGTTGCAAACCCCCAGAACCCTTTGGATCTTATTCACCTCATTGACCAAGTTTTGAAAATATCTAATGCTATAATTTACATATTTTAATCTGGTATGTTATACTCAATGTGTTTTTAAAACACATTATTTTCAGTTCAATAACAAACTTGACTTGACTGTGGTTTAATATAGTGTTCTCAGACTATCTGTAGTAGAGGACCAGTTTGCCTTTTTAAAATTTTCAATCCAAAATAAGCAGATATTTTTGTGAAATAAAAGAGTGATGAACTACCAGAAAAAGTAAATAAAAACATCCATGTTCACTGCAGCACTATCCATAACAGCCAAGATATGGAAACAGTCAAGTATTCATTAGCAGAGGAATGGATAAAGAAAATGTGACATATATATATATATATATATATATATATATATATATGTATGTATATGAATGTGATGATATCTATACACATACATGTGAATATATATAACAGAATATTATTCAGCCATGAGAAAGAAATCCTGCCATTTATAACACGGATGAACTTAGAAGACATTATGCTAAGTGAAATAAGCAAGAGAAAAGCCAAATACTGTATGATCTCACTTATAAATGAAAGCTTTAAAAAAAAAAAAACCTCACAGAAACAGAAAAGAATTGTGGTTATCAGTAGGGGCTGAGGGGCAGGGGCGATGGAGAGATGCTGGCCAAAGGGTACTAGCCTTCAGTTATAAAATAAATAAATCCTGGGGAATCTAATGTAGTGTAGCAGCTACCGTTAATAATACTATATCATGAGGTGTCTGTGTAGCTCAGCCAGTTAAACACCATACTCGATTTCAGTCATGAAATCTCTCAGATTTGTGAGATCAAGCCCAGCATGGGGCTAGGCATGGAGCCTGCTTGGGATTCTCTCTTTCCCTCTTCCACACCCCCTCTCCACCACACTCTCTTTCTCTCTTTCTAAAAATAATAATACTGATATAATAAAAATAAATAAAAAAATATGATATTGTATACTTTGCTAAGAGAGTAAGTCTTAAGTTTCTCCCTAAAAGAACAATGGTATACGTGTGAGGTGACAGACATGTCAATTAACTTGATTAAGGTAATCATTTCACAACGTACACATATGTCACATCATCAGTACACTTTAAATATACACAATTTCATTCATCAATTATACCTTAATGAAATTAGAAAAAACAAGAAAATAAAAACAAAGGGCACAAAAGATACAAATGCCATTGTTTCTATCATTAAATTCAACAAGCATAAAATCACACTTTCAAATTTCTTCCAATTACTCAGATGTTTCTAAGCACTCTCAATGTTTATGTCTGTCTGGTCACAAGCTGTTTATAATCATTCTGGTCAGCAACACCCAATCTGTGGATCCCATTAAGGGGTACAGTGAATTAGGTCCAGTCTTCCTCCTTTTGCCCTGATGTAGAGCACTAAGTCAGAGTACGTTCACATTTTATATTACATTCTCACCATAACACCTAGCCCTACTTAGCCCTAAGATCTTTGCAGAGAGGAAAGATCACTCTGTGTTCCCAATATTTTTCCAGGATAAAATCATGAAGTAATTTCAATCACTGTAAGTTTCAAGTTTTTGAAATACTAAGGATTAAAATATTTGTTGAAAGTTAGAAAATAACGGTCACTAAGAAAACGTCTCTTTTTCACTAAGAGTGATTAATCTCACTTACATGCATCCATGTTCTCCCACAGAAATGCTACCAAGCCCTATTTTCTTGACATTATATATGTCTAGGCAACACTGAGCTCACACAGAAGACTGCATGACTTCCAATTTTTTGCCCTTTAAAAGACTGGGAGAGGGAAGACTGTCTTACATGTTCTTTTCATCTCTCTCTCTCTCTCTCTCTCTCGCTTCCCCCATCTCCTCCCTCACACACACACACACACACACACACACACACACACAGAACATGTCATAATGTCACATATACTTTTAGCAGTTAAGACTGTGGCTTTTAATCAGACCGACTTTATTCAAGTCCTGACCACACCACTTATCAACCATGAGATCTCTCTCTGTGTCCAGGTTTCACAGCTGATTCTCCATAAAGATTTTTTGAATGAGCAAAGGGATACAAAAAGAAAAATGGTATCAAAGAGCAGTATGGCAGGTGAACAAATAGCATCAGAATTTTTCATTTATGACGGGCTCACAGGGTTGGAGAGAAAAAATATATAGACATAAATATATAATAAATGTTTATACATACACACACATATATCCAACAATTACTGACTGATAGTCTAAAGCACATTATCAAGAACAGAAAGCACAGACTGTCCTATGAAAACTAATGACAGCACCCTTCTTCCTGATGGCTAAAGAATTACCTAAGCAAACAAACAGAAAACTTAAGTTAAAAATACCAGTATTCTGGCTTAAGTCTGTGCTCACCATGCATTTTTTAAAAAACAGAACTGAATCAGAACAAACAGATACTTCTAACAAAAGCCATTATTTTAATTCAACCACCATTTTGTAAGTATTTTCAGGGTTTAAACACAGCAAAATGAATCAAATCTTACCAAAAAACACCATCACAGAGAAACTTCGAAAAGATTACACAGACTCACACAAGCAATCAAGTACAATTTCAAAAGAGTTTTGTTACACAAAGTGAAGAAGTTTTAGTGACTTTTTAATCCTGTGAATGCAATGGGCCATAAATCACAGGAGATAGGGAAAAGGACAAGGAATTTGAGATCAGAGGCCATGGGAAGACCACACTGTACTGCCAATTTTTAGCTACAATTTAGTTTTCCTTCATCCTTAAAATGCAAATAGTGATACATACTCCCAAAGGAGTGTTAGAAGAAATACATGATATAACGTATCTGAAAAGCATTTTTGTTAAGTTTTCAAATGTTTTTAAAGGTGATGGGGGAAAAAAAACACTCCACTTTAATTTACGAAGCTTCCATAAGGGCAGAAACGCAGAGAGCCTTGTTTAAGATGATACACAGACATACACACCTTTGAAACCACTGATACAATCTTGGCATTAAGTGCCCAGATCCCAAGGCTGAAGAGTTTACCAAGAAATTGGCAAACACTGAGCCACGTGAGACATGTCACATTCCCCTCAAGAGAAGTTCTTCTTAATCCCCAACTTCTAAAGGATAGAAAATGCAAACTTCTTCCGAAGTCAAAATAATTGTTTTCCCACAAGGAATTGTGTTTTTCTGAAGCAGTAATAGAAAGGAAAGCAACCAGAGCGGTGTTAAAACACAAACAAAAATGGAAGCCAGAATACATGCCGATTGATCCCCCTCTTCTTTAGCTCTACGTTGGAAAAGAAGCACAAAGGCTACAGAGGGAATCCTTCTCACAAGGTCTCTTTATTAACTGTCTGTAGACGTTTGCATTTTTGGAAATACTCTTTCCCAAGTTCACTTCCCATTCCCCAGGGCAAAGAACACGTGGTCATGGTCTGCAAGCATGTTGTGCTGGTGATTCACGTGAGGAGGGTCTTGCCCCAGTACTGAGCACTGAAGTCTTCTAAATTGTCCTGGTGCTTCGATGGTCAGTGCAGGTCAGTTTTGGTGGAGCAAACATATAGAAAACTATTCTTCTCCTATTCATTGGCTCTGATATTTTGCATGTCAGATGAAACAGCAATGCAAAACTAAAACTGCTCCACACCAAAGAAGAGTCTGAATTTTGTTTGGCTTCTGGGAGACACAGAGTCATGGGGGAAAGGCACTCCAGTGGCAGTCTGGAGATGTGCATTCTGGACTCAGGACTGCCACTCATTGTAGCAAACCACTCTGCTCTCTGTGTTTCAATTTCTGAACTGGAGAATTTATCCTAAATTAAAATTTGATGATCACAAGTAAAATCGAGCATATCAGAATAAAGTCTTCAACAATTATTCTACATTTACATTTAAAAAGTTAAAAATAGAGCTACACTCCGACCCAGCAATTGCACTACTAGGTATTTATCCAAAGGATGCAAACATCGTGATTCAAAAGGGGGACGTACACCCGAATGTTTATAGCAGCAATGTCCACAATAGCCAAATTATGGAAAGAGCCCAGATGTCCATCAACAGATAAAGGATAAAGATGTGTTATACAAACACACACACACACACACACACATACACACTGGAACTTACTCAGCCATCAGAAAGGATGAATACTTAACATTTGCAACAATGTAGACAGAGCTAAAGGGTATTATATACTAAGCGAAATAAGCCATATGAATTCACTCATATGTGGAATTAAAGAAACAAAACAGATGAGCATAGGGGGATAGAGGAAAAAATAAAATAAGATGAAAATTGAGAGGGAGGCAAACTGTAAGTGATTCTCTGAACTCTAGGAAAAAAACTGAGGGCTGCTGAGGGGAGGGGGTTTGGATGAGATAATTGGGTGATGGGCATTAAGGGGGGCACTTGATGTAATAAGCACTCAGTTTTGTATGCAACTGATGAACACTAAATTACCTCTGAAACTAATTTTTAAAAAGTGCTTTATTTAAAACTAGACACTCTCTTGTCAGAGCCAAGACTGGAAAGTAAAATTATTTAAGTAAGAAGTTAGAAGTAGCTTTCTACTGAATCATTTCAATCACTGAGACATTCATTAAATATGTATTAGCCTATACACTTCTTATGAAATTAGGTGAAGTAAAACATTACTTATATACCTTTTTCCTCTCTATTTCTCACATCTATCAACATCACCTGCAGAATGAGAAGTTTCCCTTCAAGTTATGGAAAAGCAAATGGGAATCTGATAATGATTAGTAAACTCAGTTTAAAAGGGAAAGTATTAAAATTTTTATTTACACTTTTAAAGTGATATACCTATTACAAAAAAATGTGAAAAATATTAATGAAAAGAAGGGAACTGCTTTTACCAAATTCTCTTTCAGACTTCTTCTAGGCATAAACTTTTTATAAAGCAGCAGATCCTTTCATAACATGGTTGTGGTCAAAATGTACATACAATTTTGTATCCTGTTTTCCTCACATTGGTTCACATAAACATTTTTCTGAGTTGCTAGAAACTCTGTACTTTTTGGGGTTGCACACAATTCAGCAAATGTCCACACCAAAATTTATACAGCCATTCCTCAAAGATGAGTTTTTTTTTTAAGTAGTTTTGTGTTTAAGCATGAAAAACTTTCATCAAGGGAATAAACTGCAATCCGTCGGAATGGGATAGGAACAAAGAGGAGTAGCATTCAGGAGCCTTCTGACCACTAGGTAACTAGCTCTTCAGACTAACTCTTCAAAACAGATCAAATAAAGAGTCCAATGAAAGGCCTCCTGCACTGCTTCGGTAGAGACATGGAAGTCAAGGAAACTGGGCCTCCTGGTAACTAAGTTAGAATAAATATGCATTTCTGGGAGAAGTCCCACCTATTCCACAGCCAGCAAAAAAAAAAAAAAAAAAAAATGCTCATCAAAGAAAATCTGATTTTCTGCAGCAGGAGAAAATGGCCTCCAAAGTAGCTTGAGGTAAAGGGCCAAGTGCAAGTGACAAATTCTGTTGTCTAAGACGCTTGGAAGACAGGGGAGAGCCATCCCCTGGAGCGTGGAAGTTTGTTAAGGAAAAGGAAATGCAGTTGGTTTTCAAGCTCAGTGGATCAGTAAGGAAACCATTGTAATTGCTCATCAGGGTCTGCAATGTATTTGTGTACATTATTTACAGGAATTACATAAACAAATTTCTTTCTTTTTTTTTAAAAAAAAGATGTAGCACTGGAGTTAGAGAGATATACAGAAGATTCATCCTTCCTTGACAGGCCCATCTTAAGTGAGTCCTATATCTAAACTTTCTAAACTGCCCTGAAAGTTATATGGAAGATCTAACATAACTTTACTAGAAAATCTTTCCCAATTGTAGTTTAAAACGTACCAGTGACCAGAGATACACCTCTGTTGAAAGCTTAGAGAAATCATGTTAACTTACATAACCTGAAATTTTAAGGTAAAAGGTAGTGACTTTGAAAAGTGTTTTAGAATTTAAAACGACTTGGACCAATCTCTTTTAAAAATTAGTCAGAAAAGTAAACTATATAAATCCAAGATGTAAAATACTATGAAACACAAATTGCATTCTGAGAAGTTAAAAAAATATTCCAAAAAAAGCAATTTTGATGAAGCTTATTAGACAGTAGATTGATTGGTAGAGTTTCTTAATTCCCTTTCCTTTGAAGTGTGTAAGAATATGGCAGAGAATTTTCTCTAAAAAGAATTCAGGAGGAGCTTTGTAAAAGAAAAAGATGGCCTAAAGTCTAGACTGCCTCTTAAGAGCCCTTCCTGTCTACTAACACCAAATTTCATTCATTACTCATCTCCTTAGAGGTAATTCAAACAGATTAAAAAATGAAATGCTTTTTTTCTTCTGTCTTCTTTTTCGCTTTGCAAACTGTTTCTAAATTAATACTTCCTGCTCCCTCCCAAGAACCCTGGAACCTTTGCAAACTGTTGTTAAATAGCTATAATTCCTTCTCGTATTCATTCAGCATTCACCACCACTCCCAAGATAAGCAACACCCACTTGAAGGTATCATAGTGTCAAATGCTACAATAAAGGAAAAAGTGATTTACAGCTGGTAAACATAGGCTTCTAATTCCAGAAAACACTGCAGAAGACAGATCTTTGTTTTAGATAGGGATTGTTTTAGATGGGGATTGTGAGGGATTGTGACATAATAAATTTAGTACACATTGTGAACT
The DNA here is from genome assembly GCF_964662115.1 of Mustela nivalis. Classification (NCBI taxonomy): domain Eukaryota; kingdom Metazoa; phylum Chordata; class Mammalia; order Carnivora; family Mustelidae; genus Mustela; species Mustela nivalis. The sequence continues at coordinate 143,626,322 of NC_139023.1, read as the reverse complement.
GTTAGTACTTCAAAGCCTCATTCTATTACACTATATACAACTGAACTGATAACTTATTTTCCACTTCTCCATGGGACTAAACAATACTTAAAATAATTACTAAACCTGCCAAATTTTTAAAAATTTATATATTCATTTTCTTGTGCAATTTCAGTTTGTTGGAGTCAATTATAGCAATGATTTATGATTTACTCTGGTAAATTTCCATGGTTTTTTGCAAAGAAAAACTCAAAGAATTTTGGCAAAAGCATGGTGTACTGCAAAAGATACAATACGTATATCAAGTTCAGAATGCTGGGAGGTAGACTCAAAGGAAAAATTGTTCCCTCCATCTTTCCAGAAGAAATCTCTGCACAAGCGGTAACTAAGGATCTATATAATCTAGTACTCTTAAAGGTATTTGTTTCTTAGTTAAGAAATACATTAAATTGAGTAACAAAGGAGAGAAAACAAAACCCACAAGATTCTCCTTGATTTAAGTCATCCAAATCATTGGCTTTACCAAATAGCCATAACAACCCCATTAACACAGCTCCATCTTCCCACTGCTAAGAGATATTCTTGATTCCGTATACAGTTGTTACATATTTTAAATAAAAGATCTTTTAAGGTTTAAAATCTCTAGTTACATAGTCAGTGGGGCAATGATCCAAACTCGGACACTAACAGTGGTGTCTGACTAATGCAAATGAAAATATTTATAGTTTCCCAATTAATCAAAGGAATACTTGATCTAAGACTGAACCACAGTACCCATAATCATACACAATCTCCTTAGTTAACAAAATCTTACTAACCAGCAAGAATCTACATCGCAATTTTCATGATTTTAAAGTTTATTTGTTTTGCAGGGTTTTTTGGTTTTGTTTTGTTTTGTGTTTTAAGGAATCAAAGGGGGATCCAGCTCAGGCAGCACAGAGAGTTAGTTCCTGCCCAATGACTGGTGATTTGGGGGAAAGTACAGTGGAGAGCTCATCACCAAATGGATTTTAACATCCCAGTGGGTGGTTCTCAAATTTCAGTACGTATCAGCATTGCTGTGGTTAGGCTGAAGTGTCTCTTATTTTAGCAGAGGTGATTCAGATGCCCAGCCAAGCTTTCGAACCACTGATCCAGACTGGACATTCAAGATCCTTTTCATTTCATCCTAGGAATTACCTTCTAATGTCCCTTACCTAATCAAATCTAAATTACAACATGAGTTGTCCTCAATTTCTATGACTCCCTATAGCCTTCATTTTCTCTGTCCATGATCAATTGCTCTCAGGTTTTCAGCAACAATTCACTATCCGGCTCAGTCTCCCCTGATCCTCGGGAGAGGAAAGAGGGGTCAGCTCCACCAGGAAGAAACCCAGTGGCTCAGAAAGACCTGAATTCAATTAACTTAGTTCAATGATATCTCAATTTCCTTAGAGAAAAAGAACGTTTCGACTCTTCAAATAAACTGCTGTAACAGCTGGACCTAGATGAAATGCATGACACTGCTTCCGCTCTGGAAGATCCTCATTCTTCAAAAAATACCGTGGGAAATCTGCTGACAATTTCCTGTAGCCTGACCAACACTAATTCCCAATGATGTCAACCATTTCCTCTCCATGTGGTTTTGCAAAGCCCTTTGTCATGGCAAAATCTGTTCTTGAAGGGAAACTGCTAAGATATATTTTGCTCTTAAGGTATCTCATATGCCCAGAGAAGTGCCTGGAACACAGTAGGCACACAATAAATATCTGTTAAATGAATGAATGGTTTCCTGCCACATAAAGTATGTGATCTGTATCACTGCCATGGACATAATAAATTTAGTACAGAGCCCTCTGCAAAATATCAAAGGAGCTATCTTTGTGCATTATTGATCTACCACAGAGTTGAGTTCCATTTTATAAACATATACATCAATGAAACTTGTCTTAAGCACAGCATTATTCAGGTTTCTTAACCTGTACCATAATTCAATTCTAATAGGATTTTTAATATTTGTTTATAAATTTAGACCATCTGATGCCAGCTAATATGAGATGGCCCTAGACTTTACCCTAATATATTTTCAAGCACGATCACATTCATAAGACTCTCTATCCTTAGGTATACAAGCACAATCCTAATGCAACCCTCTGCTACCCGAATGGTATCGCTGTTTCTGAAAAGGTTTCCCTGGGTGGGCATCTCCAGTTTCATGCTGACCCATCAACTGAACACTCTTTCTACATACATCAGAAGCAAAAAGCCAGCTCTATTTAAATAGAGCTTAGATTACATGAATTAAAACTACAGGTTTTACTTATGCAGAGGTAGACTCTATCCAATAAAGATGATCACTAAAAGCTGTCTGTCAATCAAATTTTATAAACTGAATTATAATCTAAAGTACTGGGGGAGGTACATCTGAGTGGCTCAGCCAGTTAAGTGTCTGACTCTTGATTTCAGCTCAAGTATGATCTCAGAGTTGTGAGTTCAAGCCCCACATTAGGCTCCATGCTGCATGTGGAGGCTGCTTAAATTCTCTCTCTCCCTCTCCCTCCCCCCCCCCACCTTAAAAAAAGCACTAGGGGAGCTTCTCTGTCAGTTGATGCCAGCCTATGATACTGTCTTTTGTAATGACAAAAAAGAAAGAGAGGTAAATTTGTAAAAGTAAATCGTTTTATTACCAACGAATTTGTCACTTTTGCTTTTAAAGTAGTATTTTGTTGCACCATCTTGAGGAGGCCCTTTTGGATAGGATTCATGTTTTATTTATTTATTTTTAAAAGATTTTATTTATTTATTTATTTGTCAGAGAGAGAGAGAGAGCACATACAAGCAGGCAGAGTGGCAGGCAGAGGCAAAGAGAGAAGCAGGCTCCCCACTAAGCAAGGAGCGCAATGCAGGACTTGATCCTAGGACCCTGGGATCATGACCTGAGCCGAAGGCAGTGGCTTAACCGACTGAGCCACCCAGGTGTTCCTGGATTCATTTTAAAGGGAGAGACTAAGGCATTAAAAAAACCCACGCACAATATTTATCAGCCAAGTGAATTTTGCCTAAATTCTTTCTTCCACTGAATAGACATTTATTGAAATGTTCTTTAAGCCAAACATTGAGCAATAGAGAACTGGACAGGCCTAGCCCTGGCCTCAGAAAGTTGATGTTCAAGAAGGAAATGTGAACAGTAAGAAAATATTTATAAGTACAATAGGTGTTAAGAAAGAAATCCAGATTGATATGGCAATATTTAAAATGATATCTTCAAATGCTTGCTTTGGCAGAACATATACTAAAATTGGAATAATACAGAGAAGATTAGCATGGTCTCTATGCAAGGATAATGTGCAAGTTCATAAAGAATTCCATGTTTTAAAAATAAAATAAAATAATATGGCATCTTCAAGGTCTTCCTGGGGATACCACATTAAGGCTGAGACCTGAACAATGAGTGACAGTTGGCCAAGCAGTAAGAAGAAACAGCATGCTCTTGGTTCAGAGGCAAGAGAAAGATTGTCACATAAAAGGAACTGAACAAAGCCCAGTAAGGCCCACATAGAGAAGTGATGAGAGCGGACAGAGAAGGTGGGAGTGGAGACTGAAGGTATGGTTAGGATTCAGTTTGCCGAGGTCCCTGCCATTGGGTGAGATCTTTGAGACTTATTCCTGAGAACAGTAGAAAACCACTGAAAAGGGCAAAGCAGGTATCAAGGTGATAGTTTCATGAACACATATAAAGCAAATAACACTCAGCCAACTCTTATAAGAGCCATCTGTTACAGCCTAAGGAGACCTCCAAGGAGCAGAACCAGAGATATACAGCCTGGTAGGCAGAGAGTTGATTTTAAGCAGTGAGACCAAGTAACAGAGGAGGGAACTCGGAGGAGTGACATGAAGGAGTGAAAGCCAATCCAACGGTTCTCTACTGAGCTGACCTCCCTTGTGGGAAGCAGATCTCCGTTCCACAAGGACAACTTCAAGAAGTCATAATGAGGGTGCCTTGGCTTCATTTAGCCAAAGGGTGGAAAAAGGGAGTGTTGACCTCCCATTTCCAATAGGTCCAGATACTCACATGCATCTAAACAGTTAAAATCATACATACTCATGTGTAATAAGGTGGCCCCAGGATTGAGCAAGAGGCACTTGTGCAACTGAAGCAGGGGCTAATAGTTCCCCATAGCTGACTGTAACACAAGACGGAAATTAAAAAGTGAGATAAGAACATGTGAGGCAGGACAGAAGAAAGATCAGATATGTCACCCAATTTACCATTCACTCAAGAACTGGCTATAAATCTGGAATGATTTATCATCTATGGGAAGAGCCCACATAAAGCATTTGGAATACAGGTGCTAGAGAGAACTGGTCCTCTAGTGTCAAGTTCTGTCCATAATGAACACTATTATCTTTCTGAACGACACTATGTGCCTGACTCTGTGCAAAGCCCTTACAATGTCACATGTAATCCTCTCAACAATCCTACAAGGGGGTACTGACATTATAATCGTACCATACATTATTGCTATGGAGCAAATTATTCCGAATTCAGTAGCTCAAAACAATCAACATTTATTATCTCTCTCAGTCCCTGTACATCAGAAATAGGGGAATGACTTGACTGGATGTATGTAGCTGACACTCTGGCCAGGACACTGGCCAAGTTTGCAGATATCTGAAGGCTTCACCAGGACTAGAGTATGTGCTTCCAAGATGGCTCACTTCACAGTACTCACTGTTGGCAGGAAACCTCGGTTCTTGCCATATGGGCTGTGCCTAGGACTGCCTGAATATCCTTACAACATGGCTGCTAGCTTTCCCCAGACTAACCAATTCAAGAGAAAGCACAAGGCAGAAGCCACAATGTCTGATTACCTAGCCTCAGAAGTCACACACCATCATTTCCACAATATCTCGTTTGTTGAACAAGTCAACCTTATTCAACATGGGAAGGGACTGCATGCAGCACCAACACTAGGAGGCAGGGATCATTGGAGCCATCTTGGAGGCTGGCTGCCATAATCAACATTTTACACATGAGGCTACTGGAGACCAGAAAGGTAAACTGACTTTCCTGAAGTCACATGGCAAGTTGAACTGGGTTCTCTCCAACTACAAGTCCTATGTCTTTAATCTCTATACTATAATGTCTCTTTAAGTAAACTGATACTTAAAGCCACATAGGGAAACATTTAATCTAAAATAATATCAAGAAAAAAAAAAAACCTGGAGCCTACCAATAGACTTAATTTGGCACGAACTTCTGACTCTAGCTTCCTTCATCTACAGATTCAACTGTCAGATTCATAAACACAGGTGTACTTGTGCCAGAATTAATCAAATGCGGCATGGCATCATGTAAAGAAAAAAGGAACAATCTGAAAAAGTTTAATTTAGTAAAATAAACTGACTTCAAAGCACCCCAGAAGGTTTCAATACAACCCACAAAAAAAAAAAAAAAAAAAAAGGGAAGAAGAAGGAAAAGATTAAGGATGTGATAATAAGACATGAATAACCATCCTGTCTTCTCTATGGGATGGGGGCAGGGATTGCTTTCTTCTTTGTATTTACAAGACATGGAAACCAAAGGCCTCATGACTAAATGTTGCTATAAATCATCCAAGATGCCCAACTCAAGTACTTTGTGGGAGGCTGGGGTTATAGTCCTCAGCAGCATAACGCTGTGTAGTTAAATCAAAATGAAAACTGAGGAGCATAGAATAGGTAGACTGAAGGATATTCTCCACCTATACCTATGTGGTGTCAACACAGGACCCCATCACATCCATCTTAATGAACCACTGGTATTAGACTAGAAAGATAAAAGGAACAACACTTACCATTCTTTAGTCCAGGCAATATCAAAGACATTGCTACTTAAGTCATATTCAGAAAATGCAGAGACAGTATTCTCGGTGTAGAGAGTGAAACTGTATTCTCGTGACCTCTTTATCCATCACGCAAGTCCTAGCTTAGGTTGCCCCACGCATCTCCAGGCCTCCCTGCCAATGGGGAAAGCCAGGATGTAATCTGTCCCAGTTCCCATTGAGGAGACTGTCAACCTCACTCTGCACCCCTCCCACAGACCTGTCCCCATCATCTGTCCCACTACCAGAACAATACCCCATTGTTTAATGTAAGTAACAGTCTCAGAGCTTCATGTGCTGCTTCTTTTCAACTACAGCCCTTCTGAAAGCTTTTGTTCTCTGTACTTCTTTCTCTATTATGAAAGTTAACAAAAAGCAGCATATCATGGGCTGAGATCCATGCAGTAAATTAAAGCCAGTCCACACTCAATGGTTTCCAGCAGTTTTTTGTATCTGCAGACCAGGCCTACAAACTCAATCATTTTCATTCATTTCAACTTTTGTTACAAAGCGTTAGGAATGGAATAAATTAGCCAGCTCATCTTTCCCTCTCTTTTATAAAAGCACAGAGTACTATTTCTTTAGAACATTTCATGGAATAGACACCCTTTCTTATAGAAAAGCAGCCTGACAAACAGGGTAAGGGATTCTAAGAGTGTTCAGTAAGATTTCAAAGGAGATAGGAATGTTAGACAAACAGAGGCAGGGGCTCTGACCCAATAAAGCACCTTGAACTTCCCAAGGTCTTTGATCTTAAAAAGTGAAACTTTGGAACATCACTATAACAGCCTCCTGGAATATTTCCAGTATTTTTTTTTTTTTTTTGCTCAGAAAATGGAATCTTCAAAACTCTGACTAATACACATAAATCATATCAACTGTTTTCCATCCCATTTCCCTATCTCATACCATTTCAGATACACTCATGCTAACCCTCAGAAATACATTGCTACAAAGGACAGATACTAGAAGGAGGAAAACAGTCCAATAGAAACACTGTATGTCAAGTGTAAGACAATTACAAAAATAAGTTTTTAACTTGAGCTGTTTGAGTCAGGGGGCATTGGGCAGAGGGAAACCATGAAGCAGGGAAAAAAGAAGTAAAAAGGACAGGGTTTCCAAGGAATAACGGAGACATGCTCCAAGCAATTAAACTTGAAAAGCAAATTTGGTTCCCACCTAAAGCTAGGAGTATCTATAAAATTCTTTCCACAATATCGGCAGTGAGTGGCTATAATGAGACACAGTGAAGTTTAAGCTCTGGGGTCCCTCATTTGCATGAAGCCCTTCCAAGAACGTCTCTGTTCCTAATTTTATATTTGTAATTTTGAGTTCTTTTCCCTAAACAGGGCCTCCCAAATTGTTTAAGATTTAGGGCCCTTGAAATTTGGATTCCTTTCTAAGCCACACATTTTCAGAAGTATCTCTTCCTCATTTCTACCAATAGAAGCAAAAGCAAAGAGAAACAAAAATAGCTAAAGCATTTAAAGATACTTAGAGCTGGTTACCCAATGGCTATGCTTGAAATCCTTCAAAGGTTTCCCATGACACTTTGAATAAAATCCAGACTCCAGTGGTTTGCAAAGGCCGCCATGATCTGGCTCCTTATTCTTCAATTCCATGTTATTCCAGGCTCCCTCTGACCCCTGTACGACTTCCAGTCACACCGCCCTCCTTGGAGCTCCTCCACATCCTCCTATCTCAAATCCTCTCCCTACTATTTCTGCTATTGAACCTCTCTTGTTCTGCCTTGTCTCACCGCTGGCTCCATACCTTTTTAGGGGTTCTCTGGTCCTCCCTGATGATTAAGGTATCATATTCTCTACCTCTTTACCCCCACTCTTGGGTTCTCTATCACACTCCACACTCTTTTCTCTTGTAGCCTTTTACACAAGTTGAGTTACGCTATTTCCTCTTTTTGCCTCTTTGATAGCTTCCTGTCTCCCGTAAAATCCGGCAACCTCCATCAGGATAGCAACGGTTCTTAATTTGTTCACCACTATGGATCCAGCCCCTGTTCAGTACCTAGCTTAGAGTAGATGCCCCATAAAAATGTGAGCGAAGAATGGTGAACATGTCAGGCAACACAGTTAATCTGTCCATTCATTCATTCATTGAACTTAAGCCTTTAAGGCACAGAAAGCAATAATAACAACAGTAATAATGACTTGGGTGAGAATCTTTCCATGTCTTTGTAAGTGGACTGCTTGAATGTAATATAACACTTTTCTGGCAACTCAGGGCTATAATAATGAATGGTATATATTACATCTTATAGGCAAGGAATGCTATTCTTGGAGATTATTGATACATATCAGTTATTTCTAATTATGCTCACATGCCTGAGATTACTATAATTATTGAGTTTTTGTGCCTGCTTTCTTTGGTTTTTATGCTTCTGTCATTGTCAGGCTGTCAAACCATCTTCTTGAACTTCTCAAAGAAAATTCCTTAAGCAAGTCACTATCTCACTCTACTTTGCTACACCTCTTCATGAGCTAGAAAGTAGGTGACAATCACGGAGAGATGTACGTGAAGTAATGGTAGACAAGATCTTCAAATTTCCCTTAGCTAATCCACTGAGTAGGACGGGAAACTATTTTAGCATTCAAGACAATCTTCACTTACTTACATGGTGGTAACTGTGATCTGGATGGAAGGCAAGCCAGGTGAGCCACCCCTGAGTAAGTGAAGTGGGCTCGATTATTAAATGCCTAAAATGCTGAGCCTCTGAAAATACGCCCAATACTCCTGGCCACCAAATGTGTGAGGATTACTCCCCACCAACCAATTCTCTAATTCTCGAATTCTCTGTAGGTGTCCTACAATTCCATTCAATTCTGACACCATCTCTCTGGAAATAGCATCGGATCCCACAGGTTGGGGGCTCTGTCCCACAAGACTTCCTCCCATTTGACATGCCAATCACAAGTCCAGGTTGTCACCTGAGCTTCTGACCTGTCACCTGAGCTACAAACTGGAAGTTCCCATGACCCCTTCCTCAGGTTCCTCAGGTTCCTCAGGTTCAGCATTTCACTAGAAAGGCTACAGAACTCAGGAAAACCATAAACCTACTAAATTAACAGTTTATTATGAAAGGACATAACTCAGAATAGCCATAAAGAAGAGATGCATAGGGCAGATTTCTGGAAAGGGGCACAGAGCTTCCAACTCCTCTCCAACCAAGTCACTCTCCCTGCATCTCCACTGTTCACCATCCTGGAAGCTCCCAGAACCCCATATTTTTAGGGATTTTTTACAGACACTTCCTATTTAGGCATGATTGATTACATCATTGGCCAGTGATGACTAATTCAAACTCCAGTCCGTCTCACCTCCTCAGGGGTCAAGTTCCAACCCTCTAATCACCTTGTTGGTTCCCGGACAACCAGTCCCCATTCCACAGTTATTAAAGGCCTTTCCATAAATCACCTCACTAACAAAACTCAGGCTGAGGGGAGCCTGTGGTGAGAAACTAGAGACTCATTTCACCTTTATCTCTCGGGCGCTATCTCCGCACTGGCAGACGGAGACCAAATATCCACGCAAAAAAGAGCACCCGTGCTCTTAGCACTTAGGAAATTACAATGGTTTTAGGAGCTGTAGGCCAGTAAGACCAAACATATATTTCTTACTATAAATCACCCCCATACCCATGTGAATTGTCTGCACTTCCATTCTAAAAGAGGCGAGACACATGCAAGTTTAAATACAAATGCAAATGTTACATAGAGAATTACATTCGGATACATTTGGAAAGAGAAGGAAACCACAGAAAAACGTTATGCACCAGGAGTATGAGCTGGGAGTTAATAATTCACAAAAAAACATACCTGAAACCGTGAAAAGACCCGGATCTAAATTGAAACAGGAAGCTGTGAAACAGAGAATCCCACGCATGCGCGCCGGGAAGAACGGAACTTAACCGAGGGACGGAGACTCCTCTCCTGACCAATGAACATCGCCAAGAATCCCTCTCCTGCGCAAGCCAATGAACTTAACGCTTGGGCTCTGGCGGGACCGCCCCCTCTTCGCACTCCTTGTGCAGAAATAAATCCCACCCCAACTCGCAAAGCCTTTTTCTATGCTTGCCACAGTGTGCGTTCCCCAAGTGCAAGTCTTTTGCTATTCCCGAATAAACTTGGTTTCAGCTCATTTGAGTTTGCATTAGTTTACTTCTTTCTAAATAATGATATCTTGTCAAAAGGCTACTTTGACAAAAGTAATGGCAAGGATCAAATGTGAAGTCAAGTATACCTCAATTTAAAAAAAAAAAAAAAGAATAATAAAGGAGGGAAAGGGAAAAAAAGATTTTTGTGTGCTCCACCACTTAAAAAGGAAAAAAATGTCATAATCTGGGAAACATAACAGAGGTAATTGGGATATATGAATGACAACATAAACCTACAAAATGCCATCCTAATGTTTGATACGTTTATCAAATGCTGTCTACCTCCTAACTTGGAATCTTTGCTGGGCTTCTCTACCCTGTCCTCGCTCCATTTGATTAGTGCCTACTTATCCTCCAGCTGGCATTTTAAAAGCCACTTCAAAGAATTTATTTTTTACTTCCCACAGGCATCCTTAATTTTTCACTCAGACACGGCATCATAAATAACTATATAATCATTGAATGTCTTATACCCCACTGGATTATAATCTTCATGAGGGCAGCACACATTTTTTTTATTCTTTGTTCTCCTCCCAGGGCCTGATCTAATGCCTGCTACAGACTTTTATTTTTATTTTGACTGTGCATAATAAATATATGTTGAATGAATACTGAATGAATGAATGCAGTCCCCAATATACTTGGAGAAGGGTGTTACACTTCATCAGGAGGCTGTCAATCAGGGGAGTAAAGAGCCACCCCTACTATACTGTGCAGCTTTACTCCCCATTCCGTGGAGGCTAGTATTTGACACCATAAAATGGAGACCAAAAAAAATCTGACTATGAAATTTCTTGTTTTCAGCTTTATGAGGTAGGAAGTAAATACAGAGCTGAAGAGATTTAGACGTGCACCTGACCATTTTATCTCTTTAATTTTCTCTTGATCTAAAAAAGAGAGGTCGACTCTTAATTGAGTCAAAAATGAAAGAGAAAACTAATTCTAAGAAGTGGGAAACAATTATACTAATATCAAAAATAAGCAGTGACATTAGGTTCAACTCTGAGCTTTCTAGAAGCCTAACTAAACAGAAACCAATGATGAATTACATATCTTATCTGAACAAAAAATACATATTATTTATTTAGGAGTTGCACATCTTCTAAGCAAGATTGTTTGTATAGATCTTTCTACAAATGACTTTAGAAAACATAATAGAAAACCCACAAGTAACTCCTATCCAAATGTTGTTTCTATATTCACTAATACAAGTTGTCTCCACTTATCTACAGAGGATAGGCCCTATCTAAGACCCCCTGTGGATGTCTGAAACTGCAGATAGTGAACCCTATATATACCATGTTTTTTTCTGTACATACGTACCTACCATAAAATTTAATTTTTATTTAATTTAATAACCAAAGTAATTTAATTATTATTTTATTATATATAATATAATTAATACTATTAATAATACAAATAAATAAGTAAAATTTAAAATAATTAAAAAGAATAAAAGTCAATTAAAATAAATTTTACATTAGGCAAAGAGGAGAAAGAGATTAACAATAATAACTAATAATAAAATAGAACAATTATAACAAAACACTCTAATAGTATCTTTCAAAATATCTTATTGTACTGTAATCATCCTTCTTCTCATGACAATGTAAGATGATAAAATGCCTATATGATGAGATAAAGTGAGGTAGATAATACAGGCATTATGATGTATCATTAGGCTACTAAGGACTTTATGACTATATGTCAGAGGGAGGATCATGTGCTTCTGCACTATGGTTGACCAGGGGTGATGGAAACTGCACAAAGCAAAACCTCAGACTACTGCTGTATGCATCAACATATTAGTAAATTATTTCTGTATGCATTATAAATATGCATATATACATACATGTACATTTCTGAGCTATTGCATATATAAATGTATGTGTGCATGTATATATATTCACATACATTGCAATAAACTAAATGTTTGTGTCCCCTCAAAACTCATATGTTGAAATCCTACCTTCCAGAGTGATGGTATTAGGAGTGGGCCTTTGGGATGTGATTAGGTCACTGGGTGGGGCCCTCAGAAATTAGATCAGTGCCCTTATAAAAGAGACCCCTGAGAGCTCTCTTGCCCTCTTCCCACCTTAGGAGGATACAAAGAGAAGTTAGCAATCTGCAAACCAGAAAAGAGCTCTCACCAGAACCCAACCGTACTGGAACCCTGATCTCAGACTTCCATTCCAGATCTCTGAGAAATAAATTTCTGTTGTTTATAAAACACCCAGTTCATGGCATATTTCTTATGGCAGCCTGAAGTAAGACACACACACACATATATAGATAAACACAAAGTAACTCAGAGAAAGTGCTTCTCTGAAAGGATAGTGTAATGGGCTTGAGTAGAGTGTTGCCAGTGATGGCCTCAGCAGTTCCTCCCATCCCTGCATGTTAATACTTTGCAATGTGATTTTGTTGTTTTCTCATTAAGAGGTGAATCTGGGCTGGCCCTGTGAGTAACTTGGACCAACAGAAGTGATGGTGTGTGATTTATTAGCCTGGGCTTTAAGAGGCCTTGCAGCTTCCAACTTTCATGCCCTAGCAACAAGACTGCACCACACACAGAAGTGCAGGCCGACCATGCACCTAATAGACAAAAGTGGTGGGATATTTTGTAGCTTAGCTAGTCTAATACCATTTGGATGAGAGCCAACCAACCCAGTCACAAATTTGTTAGCAACAGACTCACACTACAAAAAAATACTAAAATTAAATGTAAAAGTTTCTGATCTGGTGGTGATGTTATCACCAACATATGACCTCCAAGATTCCTGAAGAAGAAAGAGAGAGTGAGCAGTTGGTATCCCAGATGTTTTACCATCTCTGCCTGGAAGAGACATATCCACCTGGGTTCATACTTCATTGGTCAGAAGTAGTCAAGTGATCCCACCTGAAAACAAGGGGGCTGGGAAATATGATCCTGAGCTGGGCAGCTGCTTCCAGAAACAATGCTAAACTATGGAAGAGAAGTGTGAATCTTCCATGGTTCTCTAGCTGTCTCTATCACATCTATGAACAAAGCCATTCTTGACATGCTTTCACATTCATAGGAATATCTTATCCAACACCACATAAAAGTAAATTTGGAAAGCAAAACACACAAAATTTCAGATGGATTTAAAGTAATCAGTATGACAAACTAATGAGTGATAGGGACTGCTCTTTAAATAGAATAATCAGTGAGTGTGTTGGCAGAGATGAAATTTAAATAAAGGCATGAAGTGAGAAGAAAGAGATACTTGAGTTATCTGGAGAAGTTGTGTTTGAGGCAGAAAAAAACAACTGCAAGGACCTAAGGCAGACATGTGTTTGATGTGTTTAAGGCAGGAGTTGGTAAACTTTTGTGTAAAGGGTTATATGGTCAATATTTAGGTTTCAAGGATCATTAGACGTCTGTTAAAACTACTCAACTCTACCATTATCATATAAAACCACCCATATACAACATATAAATGAACATGTGTGGCTATCAACCAATAAAACTTTATTTACAAAAACAGACCACGGGCCACATTTGGCCATGGGCCATAATTTGTCATCCTCCAGTCTAAGGGAAGGCAAGGAGAGCAAATTATTTCTTTTCAGAAATTTGGATAGTAGGCAAGGAGGCTAGCAGAGGATAGTAAATTTTGGCAGGAAACCAACTGTTAGATCAGATAGAGTTTTACAGGCTATACTTATTGAAAGGTTTGGATTCATTCCAATGGCTTGAGAAAACTGTGGGAAGATTTTTAAATAGAGATGTAAAATGATCTGATTTACATTGCAAAGGATGATTCTGGCTGCTTTAAGTGAGTAAGTAAGGACAAGGATGTCTGTCTTATAAGGAAGTAAGAGTAAAAGTTGGGGATCAAGTTAGCTTAAATAAAACTAAGGGTGACTTCAATGCATGTGTTAGCAGTGAAGACTGAACAGTTGTCAGGTTGGGGTCTTGACTTGAAGAACAGGCTTTGCTCAGACAGATATCCTGTAGAGAAGGCTTTTAAGCAAATGAGCCAGGAATATCTTTTGAATCTATGTAAATTTGAGATTTCCGAGGTGATAAAACTTTCTAGAGTTAACAAGGCCCAATGCATATCTATCTATATAAGAAGGTAGAAGCAGAAGGAAAAAAAAAAGAAAAAAAATCAGAAAGGATGCTGAGGAACGATGCTCAATGAGAAATGAAAAATAATATGTATTAATAATCCTGTGACCTTTGAGTCAGCAATGACCAAGATGACACAAAGAGCCAGGTATATCCTGTGCTGTGTGTTTAATATGAACTTCTAATCAAAGGGCAAGCTCTCCATTGATCTGTCCAGTAACCAGAACCAAGAAAAATAAAACAAACAAAACCAGGTAAATTAAAAGAACCACCATTAAATAATATTAAATCATATGAAACAGGCAAATGTTGGTGCCTAGTTCCTCACAGGTCCCAGAGAGAAGTACCTAGAAGCCATTCTTGACATGCTATGAATATCCATCCAATACCACGTAAAAGTAAAATTGGAAAGCAAATGAAAGCTTTATGGGGGACATTCACAAAATGCCACTAGGATACATCTTTAATCTACTTTGTAACCCCTTCTCGCTCTCAATAGTCCACAACACCAGGGACAGTAACTGTCCCACAGGCTTCCTTCTGTCTCCAAAACTTTCTAGAACTTTGTCTGAAACCTGGCCTATGCTAAGGTTTTCCTATCTTGTCCTTCATTCTCTTAATCTTTTCCATTTTGAGTTATTCTTCTCAAATAAATAAAATCTTCTTTAAAATACTATTTTAGGTGTGTCTGTGAGGATGTTGACATTTGAATTGGTAGACTGAGTAAAGATCGCCCTACAATTGTGATGTTCTCTTCGTTCTTGGGCCTTCAGACTCAGACTGGGATTTACCTTGTCAGGGCCCTATACCCTCTCCAATCTCCCAATTCGTGGGCTTTAAGACTCCAGGTGAATTACACTACCAGTCTTCTTGGTTCTCCAGCTTGCTGACAGCAGATGGTGGAACTTCTCAGCCTCCAGAATTGACTAGTCAATTCTTACAATTCCCTCATAGATGTATCATACATGTATCCTATTGGTCTGTTTCTTGGAAAAACCATGGCAAGTACAGACAGATGATAGATTAGACCCAGAGATCCAGAGATAGGGAGCAAGAACACTCACTGGAGAAAAAAAGAGGAGGAGAGAAGGAAAGAGGAGCAGGGAAAAAGTAAAGAAAGGAAAGGAGGGGGAAAGAGGGATAAAAGGAGGAAGGGAAAGAAAGAACTCAGAATCCTCCCTGTCCCTTGCCTGGTTGTGAGTGGCAAGTACTGTTCACCCCATTGCCACCTTCAAGGATGTCTGTCTTCAGGGTCCAGCTTCTAGCAGGGCATTTCGTATTGTTCCCTCCTGGTCCAATGACCTCTCCTAGATTCCCACATATGACCACAAACACCAGCTGTTAGTTGACAGTAGGGCTTGCAATACTGTAAGCAGCCAGAAAATATCGATGGACTAAAGTGGCTCTGGAGGACACCTCCTGGCTCCCAGAGGAGCTCTCTCAGGGGTCTCTGCCCTTCAGTCCGCCTCACACGTGCTGCAGGACTGCAAGGTTCACAATGACAAGTCATCAGTCTCCTGCCCCACCTCTTCCACGCCTGTGAAGCAGCCACATTTTACTACATTAGCTATTTCTTAGGGTTATTTGTCTGTATGTATCTAAATAACATGATAATATTGTATTTCCTCTTTTTTTCTATTTTTAGATTTTTTTTTCCTAGTTTAGGTAATGTGAATTTAACTCCTTAGACCATCCCTCACACAGATATTTTCCTTCCTATTTCCAGAATACTGTTTATTACTTTTGGACAAATCAACACTTCATGTTTTTATTATGACTCTACAACAATTATTCATCACTGAGTCAAGCAGTATATCATAACTCTATCTCCCTCTCTTGAATAATTGTATGTTATTCTTGGAGTAAGTTGCTTCTCTTTCACTTACATTTCTCTTTTGAGCCTCTGTCTAAATCTTCTCATATTCTTTAATAACTCTGCATTCAATTTTCTATGCGGTCAAAACGGTCCTATATGTCTATCAGTTCTCATTTTGGGGGGAAATATTTCTCCCCAAGCCCTCAAGAATACTCTACAAGATGTTCCAGACCTGTTGGATTTCCCTTTTCCTCTTCCCCATGCTGGACCCTTATGTCCTGAACACTGGCTCTTCCTTTTTCTTGATTTACTCCTTGTTTTATACAAAAATATCCTTCTATAGCTTGCTGAGAAAATATGTGGCAGATTTAAAAATCATTTTAAAACCTCACCTATTTGAAAATGCCTTTAGGTTAACTTCACACTGGATTGGTCATTTCATGAGGTATAGATTTCTAGGCTGGAAGTCATTCTTCTCAGACATTTGAAGCATTGCACTAGTATCTTCTAGCTTCCCATATTGCCATTAAAAGGTTAGCGTGCCACTTTAGTTCTGATCCTCATATGTGACTTGTCTCTGTTGTTTTTTCTCTCTGGGAGCTCTTAGAATGTGCTCTTTATATATCCATATTTCTGAAATCTCATGATCATATGCCCCTGAATAGTTCTTTTTTCTGATCATCATATTAGATACTCAGTGGTCTTTTGTATAAATTCATGTCTTTCAATTTCAAAATTTTTTGTATAAATCTTTGATAGTATTTCCCCTCCATTTTCTTATTCTTTCTTTCTGGAAAGCCTATTACTTAGATGTTAGATTTCCATGACCTCCTAATTTCTTTATCTTTCTTTCCCATTTTTCACTCCCCACCTTTGTTCCACCTTCTGAAGTCCTGAAACTTATCCTCTAAAACTCCTTTTGAATTGTTTTTATCAGCGGTGTTATTTTCCATGAACCTTGATTCCTTAGTAATTGTTTTTGGTTCCATAATAAGTGTTTTTTTAAAGACTCTGATTTTTGTTCGATGTATATAAATTGTCCTCCCTTTCTGAGGATATTAATTCTCTTTTTTATTTGTTTGTGGTCCCTGCATTGAATTTCTTCCTCTGATTTTTTTCTTCCTGTTTGTTTGTTTTGGTTCCTGTTTTCAAATTACAATCTCTCCTTTTTGTTAACCTTTTGTATTTAAAAGCCAGTCACCAAATCCTTACTGGAAACTCCAGCCACCTGGACCACTCCTTGCCAACAGCTCTTCCCCCTACTTTCCTGCCAGTGTCCTGGGAGCAGGGAATAAAGTCAGAGAAATCTCACAGTCCAAAATTGGGTTTTCATTTAATCCGCTTTCTGTATGGCCTCACTCCCATCTTCAGCTGCCAACAAGCACATTTTCATCTGTCACAGTCTGAATACTGATTTGTCCTTAGAAAAACTTGGTCACCATCAGTGTGGATTCTGAATGTTAGGGCAGACCTGGGAGTCTAGTCCTAGGAGTGAGGGGGAAACATGCCCAAGGGCATCCTGTCTATTATAATCCTATTTGAGGGAAATAGAAGAGATGCCAGAATACAAGGTCAACAGGAGATGAGGGTGGCACGTGGGTGAAAAGATACGATGTAGCAGCTTTTAGGCTGTTCTTATCCACTCACTTCCAAAACCCCAGACAACCGACCGCTGCTATCTCTCTGCCCACTGCTATCTTGCTCTGTGTCTTGGGCCAGTCAGGTGACAGGAAAGGTAAGCCTGACCTGGGGAGTTTACACCATGGACTATGCCCTTATGGCAGCAAACCATGAGCAGAATTCTTTGCTGGGTGCACCATCACTTGCACACCCAGAAATTCTGCTTGTGACATTCATGCTTCATGCCCCCAGACAAGGACATCAAACAATATCATAATAAGTATCACTATTGTGTAAATGGACTGCAATTTATCAGGCACAATAAACTTTGTGTCTTCCAACCATAAAAAGGAATTTTCCCACCCCTCCTCCTATTTCTCTTGGAACATCAGCAAACTGAATTACAAGGGAAATATAATGAAAAGATTTTAAGTTATCCTGCAGACATGAAGACATGGGAAGTTGGCTATGAAATTACATTTGGGTATTTTTGCTTATTCCCTGTTCAAACTCTGTCCAAAATTTCTCTATGAAATAGGAAACTTTTCCCCTTTCTTGCCTCTGCACTCTGCAAGTCTAGAGATAGCTGGCCTTTTATTAACCCCCCCTTTCACCTCCACTCCACCCCTAAAATGCTTAGCAGTATTAGAGACTCATTCTTCATTGCCTGAACTGTTAAGAAAAAAAAAAAGTCCATAACAAAGAGCTTCCTACCACTGCCAAGATATACTGTGATCAGTCACAAAAATCAGTACATATTCCAAGAAAATAAGTATCAACAGTTGTAGAGAAAACCAATATGTGTGACCAAATAAACATAGTGTATCCCTAGAAATATAGAATCAGATGTACAATACTAAAGACAGAGGGTGTCTTAAGAGTTATTGATTAAGGGCGCCTGGGTGGCTCAGTGGTTTAAGCCGCTGCCTTCGGCTCAGGTCACGATCTCAGGGCCCTGGGATCGAGTCCCATATCGGGCTCTCTGCTCAGCAGGGAGCCTGCTTCCCTCTCTCTCTCTCTGCCTGCCTCTCTCTCCATCTACTTGTGATCTCTCTCTGTTAAATAAATAAATAAAATCTTAAAAAAAAAAAAAAGAGTTATTGATTAAACTCCAAACTCGAGTACATATAGTATTTCAGTAGCAAACACCCCTGATTAAACTCCAAACTCGAGTACATATAGTATTTCAGTAGCAAACACCCCCAAACTATTTCTCCTTTCTCTTCCTTCTCTTTCACTTTTTTCTCCTGTCCTAATTCTCTAGATTGAAGGGTAAGGAGTGGTGAGAAAAGTAACAATGATGAGATTGTAATCAAAATTACATTCACTGTAAAAGAGGGGATATGGTCTTCACCTAAAACATCCTGATTCTTTTTCCCATTAGACTCTGAATGTGGAAAGGGTGTTATTTATGTCATGGTTTTGCTCTGCAACTTGAGGATAATTCATAGCCTTACAACCTGAAGAATATGTTACATGCTCAATCCCAAAGCACTCAGAGCAAATCTTATTTAAAAGATACGTGATGGGGTCAAGCTCAAATTATCCAAAGGGACTCACGTGCATAAGCTAAGTTCATAAATGTTTAAGGGAGTCTTGCCTTGAGCTTTCCCATAGGACAAAGGGAAGAGAAAGAGAAATAAACTCCAGCTAGATAAGCAGTCAGGGTGAAGGACATGCATGGTGGGAGAGGGAGGAGGTCGAAAAAAGGGCATCATAGAGCCAGGAAAGAGAAGGTTCGTGAAACTCAAGCTTGAAATTGCACAAACAGTTAATAAAGAAGAGATCAAAACAAGGGGGGTATGTTCCCAGGACCCTGGGCTAGTCAGCAGCTGGCAGCTGACTTGTGTATATGGGGATGGGAACAGAGCAGATCAGGAAAACTGTGGATTGACTGAGAATTGGAAAGGGTTCAGGGAAGGCACTTTCTGTTTCAGCGTCACTGAAACTGCCAGAGAGGCTACAAAGCTAAATCTCCACTTAAGAAATGCAAGATTCCATCCTGAACAATGGCAGCTGGATTATAAGCATTGTTCATAAAATACCTAAAAACTCTTTTAGGATATTGAGCTAATGAGATTTAAAAAAACACTTGTCTTCCAGATTGGGCTGCCATTCTTGACCCTTTCTGAACTTGTTCTTGTTTTTCCTCCGTGTCCATCAGCTCACCTTAGGCATTTATCAGTAAAATATAATCAAATGCAAATGGTGAGAATCTGCAGAAAAACCCCAAAATGCCACTTTATGTAATTCCCTTGGGAATTATTTGCAAAATACAAGAACAGGCAGCATTTTAACAAATGTACATAGGAGAGAAGATTTACCACATAAACCACTCTTCTCCCTTCTGGATCTAATAGTCCAGTCTCAACAATGTTTCCTGCAGGCTGACCCTGTAGTCACAGGAATCAAGCTGGTCTTGTTAACAACAAAGGCATGATTTATCTCTCAAGGATGTAAAGGAATGAAAGGCTTATGAAGAAAGTTATGGCTTACATGGATGAAATTGATCCCATGGGACAATGACTGTCTTGCTACTTACATCTTCTCTTTTATACATTCTGGGACCAAGCCACATCTCAGGATCATTTGGGTGTGAATATCTATCACTATCCTGATATTTATTTTTTTCATGCTAGTATTTCCTATAGCTAGAAACTCATTAAATTGCTTTAATTTACCAAGTAACCATTTTTGCTAGAACAAGATTCATTTTGTTTGACTATGTATTTGTTTTCTTGACCGTATATTAATTGGCATGAGTTAAACCATGTTTCTCAACATGCTGAATCATTTTTCTGAAGCCTAATTCCTACTCTGACTGTCCCTTTCCTGTACATTTCTAAAAGAAAAAAAAAAAAGATTCAACTTCAGATACTATTTCTGCTTGAAGAGACTGACGCAAGAAACAGGAAATAGTATTCATCCAACTCAAATATCCACACCCAAAGATCCAGCTGATAGAAAGGCCAATATTTTTATCTTTTTTTTACAAATCACTTTCAGATTCCTTTTCCCGAAATTACTATAATGCCTCTTTAAAAATTCAAATAACCAAAAATTCAGATAACTGGAATTTTTCTATTTCACCTTAGGGAAAAAAAGACAAAATAAAGATTTGAATGCATATCAGAGACTTGGGGTTTTATTATTGCTGTGTTTTATTTACTGTTGCTGTTTTTCTACCTTTTAGAGTAGACCTTGGGATAAGTATATTTTAGACTAATCACCTACCTCTGATATACCAATGATATTCAACAATGGCATGTATGTTCAATCGTAATGATATTGAGGCTCTTCATGACATGAATCATTAAGGGAAGAACCAATCCAGTTTAATGATATGTGTACTATAATTTTTTTTTGAAAACTTTTTTTTTAAAAGATTTTATCCATTTACTTGACAGAGAAATAGAGAGCACAAGTAGGCAGAGAGGCAGGGAGAGGGAGAAGCAGACTCCCAGCCTAGCAGGGAGCCCAGTGTGGGGCTCGATCCCAGGACTCTGGGATCATGACCTGAACTGAAGGCAGACGTTTCATCAACTGAGCCACCCAGGAGCCCCTTGAAAACTTTTTAAACTGGAGATCAATCTAATTCTCTGCCATAACATTTTCTTAACCAGTACATGTCAATATATATACATACTGTATAAGTGGGAAAAGTAGTCTTTATTCAGTAATAAAACACACACACATATATGCACAACAGTTTTAATAGCAAAGTAAATCCTGCAAAGAAAACAAAATTTCAATGACCCTATCAGTGAAAGAAGCCAGTCAGAGAGGACCATATATTTCCATTTATATTAAATAGGAGGATAGGCAAATCTATAGAGACAAACATCAGATTAGTGATTGCCTAAGGCCAGGGGGATGGAGGAAGGGGTTGGGGGCAACAAGTCACTGCTGATGAGTACAGGGTTTCTTTTCCAGGTGATGAAAATATTCTCAACTTAGATTGTGGTGATGGTTGCACAATTCTGTGAATATAACACAAATCACTGAATCATACATTTTAAATAGGTGAGATGTATGGCATATGAATAGTATCTCCATAAAGCTTTTTTCAGAAATATCCTCGCAGGGGTAGTTTTCCAGAGCTGCCAGAAACGTGGGCAGGTCAACATAATCCAGCTGAGAGAGCACAGACCTGTGGGTGACTCTCTGCCTTCCTCCTTCTTCTGTCAGTGCTACTTCACCAATTTCTGTGTCCTCCTCTGCTTTCATCCCATTAACAGGGAGTTGTGCTTCCCCATCGGCACACTAACTTGGCTTTGAATTTCTGGCCCTTCTTGAAAACAACAAGTGCTCCCTTTGGAATATCCACTGGCCAAAAGCCCTGCCTCCTGGATCTCATACAAATATAACACCTGAGCACATTCTGCCATTCTTGACCAGCACACTCCTGGACTCTGCCAAGTTTCCATTGTTTCTAACCCAAACCTCACTCTTCTCCCAGAGATGTTAGATTAGAACCAAGCAGACTCCTCAAGAAGCTCTTGTTTGATCTTGTGGCAGTCACCTGTGTCTAAATGACGTGTGAAGTATATGGAGGCTCATACAAGAGCACTTAACCCTTTTCTCAGCCGTTGAAGTGACCAAGATACTAGTGGGTTTTCTCTGCAGATTGTCCCCCCTTATCTCCCATCAGGATGCAGGTTACAGAACAGAATGCTGGGAAGTTCACAGCAACACTTTCTGGTCCCCAGCATCATGGGTGTCCCCATCTGCCTGTCATATTCAAGTAGGCCCTGGAAGCACCTCTCCAAATAGCAATCATGTACTTAACGTCCATGTTTGGAATGGCTTAGAAAAAGGACAAGTCCTAAGAGCTTATCTGATCTCATGGAAAGATAGAAATCAGACATGTGTTTTCTTTTTCCATTTCCCAGTCTTTTCTACCCCAAATTTGGAGCTACTTTTGCCTTCATCTGCAGATTCTCTTCAAGAATCTGAAGGCCCAGCTGAGCCACTGAGTTGTCCTGTGGTCTGACTCCCTGACACTTGAGCTTTTGCTTTGAAGAAATTACTTGGTACTTTTTTTCTCACCACTGGAAAATGGCAAAGTTTTCACATCCTAAAAGCAATGCTTTTTAAATGAGAAATATAAGAATCAATTTGTCCAACATCCCATTAATCTGGCTAAACAATTAATAATTAAAGGGCCAGAACACCTCAGAAAGCTCTTTTTTTTTTTTTTAAGTTGATTCTGAAGTTGCTAAGCTGTCAATAGTCTAAGAAAAATTCTTTTAGGCATTTACCTAAAAGTTGTTAATGACTTAAATGAATAGCTTACAATATGAAATATTATAATATGAAAGCTTATATATATAATACAAAAGCTTACAATATGAAATATGAAATAAAATGAATAGCTTATAATAGTTTAAATGAATAGCTTATTCAAAAGGAAATTTAAATTTCTCTGTAGCAATTTCAGTTTCTGGGAACTTTAAATCTTAGAAATAGCTTAGTACAACTCCCTCGCCTTAGAGATAACAATAGTAAGACCTAATGAAGAGAAGTGGCTCACCTCACTCGGTGAGGCGGCAAGAATTTATGATGATGTGAACGTGATGAAATTTACACTTGACTCAAGGGCTAGGAGGGGACGTAGCAGGGATGGAGAAGAACGAGAGGATCAGACAGCATCTTCTTCAGGCCCTCGCAATAACTGAAACAGAGAATACTCTGAAGAATCTTATCTATCTATCTCCCTGAATCCAAAAGACATCCTAGTGGCTGAAGAAGTTGGGAGAGAGAATGCCAACCCCACTGCCCCACACTCAACCCCTAGATGCTGGCAGCCCACAGCCTACCATGTCAGGACACAGCCAAGCCCAAGTTGCATCATAACTCATGCCAGACTTAAACAGGTGTAATGATCTCTTATACTTATTTGAATATTAATCTTCTTTTCCAAAATAATAATAGCAATTATATGCACACTTGTATTTAATAAATGAATACAAATTCATCCTCAAAGGATTATCTAATATAAAGGAGATAAAGCCAGAATTACTAGGAAAAAGTAAAATAGAGAGCACATTTCTGAGACCTATCTCCTGATTTTTCCTGGATTTAACTTAATTTCTCTTTCAGGCCTATCAGAAAATCTGCTATTGGTAGAAATTGTCCATCATTATTTTTTTTTGTAAGGAGCTATGTGTGGCATTGCTGATCGATAGTTCTACAGAACACCTGCAGAGGGACAAAGGACAACTGAGTGAACCACAGAGACTCTTAGGAGGGAGGCAGAGCTCTCCTCCTGAACAAGAAGTTAGTCGTTCAACAGTTTCAGGGCATATTAGTTACTGGCCTCCCGGGAGGTATTCCTCTGAGTTGAATGAGAACCTTCTAGGAAGGTTCATCCCCAAGAAGGTGATTTCGGAGCAGGAGGGTAGTACCTTGTGGTGATAAATACAGAGCCTTACCTTTAGCTTCCCTGATTACTAGCTTGATGACACTGGGTAAGGTATGGAACTTCTCTATGAAATGACACCAGCTGTCACTGCCATTAGGTTGTTGGAAGCATTCAGTGAAGTAAATACATTACTGTACCTAGCTCAGTGCCTACATAGATTCTATCCTCCGGAACAAGTACTTTTCTTCCCTTCCCTTCATTAAGAGTATCAAAGGTCTGGCTGTACTATTGGAGAGAAAGTTGTATCGCAAACAGGCTGCACTGGGGCCATAAGGATTTGGGGAAGATTGGGCCTAAACAGTAGCTTAGACAATTGGTAAAGAAGGCCAAGTCTATCCAACATTAGAATCAAGGTCCTTAACATTCTAGACCAGTGCAGTCCAAAGCATGGACTTTGGCTTGTCATCAGTACCATCCCAGACCCTCTAACTTTGGATGGGTGGGGGGTGGGGCCCAGGAGGCTGCAATTCCACCAGCCTTCAGGTGATTCTTTCCACACTCAAATCTGAGAAGCACTGACCTAGAGAAAGTGTTACCAACAAACCTAAAAGGACAAGAAGATAGAAACCGGGGAAACAATCTATTTTTCTTTTTTTTTTTTTTTTAATTTACTTATTTGACAGACAGAGATCACAAGTAGGCAGAGAGGCAGGCAGAGAGAGAGGAGGAAGCAGGCTCTCCGCTGAGCAGAGAACCCGATGTGGGGCTCGACCAGGACCCTGGGATCATGACCTGAGCCGAAGGCAGAGGCTTTAACCCACTGGGCCACCCAGGTGCCCCAAACAATCTATTTTTCAAGGGGTTCAAGTCAAAGAGATTTTAAGGAAAGATGAAAGAGACAACTGGAGGAAGCCTCTGGGGAAAATCTTCGGATATCATAACAATTATGAATTTCATAAATGCTTTCATTTACGTAGAAAACATGAATCCACATGGTGCTTATTAATCTTATAACTGTAAATGAGCCACTGAGTTTATTACCAACTGGCTTGGTAGGTCAATTCCTAAAACAAGAAGAGATCAGCAGAAAAACCCTTAAATAGAAAGACCCCGGGTGCTTATTTTTGGTGACAACGAGTAAAGAGGGAGATGGGAAGATACCATCTTACTCAGCAGTCAGTCCTAGTTGGAAAAGAACAATCCAAATCTCTAGAGCTTTAGAGAAAAAAACAGAACCAAAAAAACCCTCAAAAAACAAAAAAGAGCAGCCTTGGGACTGAAATCAGGGCTGAGACACAACCCATCAGTGGAAAGTGGCTGGAGGCCCAGCAGCAAGACTTCTTCCTAGGAACTAAACATCGGCCTGCTTTCACGTCTCCGAAACATGGGAAAGATCAAAGGCACATGACACTTAGAAGATTCAGTTGCACATGTAAATATTTACTAGCTACTTTCCTGGGGTCTACAGACCTGTTCCATTTTATTGGCAGCTGAATTCCATCATTTTAGTGAGCAGCTACATTTTACTAGAAATATGGGAGGTGCAGGAGACAAAATTTTAAGCAACTGGGGAAAACACATTACAGATATTTAACAGTAATTCCACATTTAGTGGAATTTCCATTTAGTGCCTCTAAAACTTGGGGGCAGGGGGAGTGGAGAGGAGCATGCGGAAGTGGCTATGTCCATTTCAGAGAAATTTAACATTTTAATGATCCTCCAGGCTTCGGGTGCCTGCAACTTTCTCTATGCAAAGTTAAGGTCACTCAACCCTATTTCCAGGTTGAACCCTCCCCCAGAATCTGGATCCAATTTAATAACCATTCAGAAGAAACTGAGGGAGGTTCAGCTGAGTATTTCAAGTAGATATGCCTTCAAGGTAAGCTTATTCTTAGACCCGTTCTGGCTTATAGTTCCTGTTACATTTACTCTGCCTTGGTTTTGCTCTTGTGGGCAGCTCTCTCCTTATATTTTATTGTACACCTACTACATGCCCACACTAAAGCTAAAATCTACACTTCCTCCAGGAAGCCAATTGTCTACTTTCTCTAGAAAAATATTCTAAACTTCCTTCCCTGGTAAGTAGAAGAACATATGTTCTGGCCAGAATAGAAATTAAAAACTCAGTAGAAAGGTTAGGCAATAAATTTAAAAAAATAAAAATTAAAAAATAAGTAGATCATTCAAGAAAGGTTGAGGAAATCTTTTAGAAAGCAGAGAAAAAGGAAGAAAAAAAGGAAGGATGAAAAATACAGGGAAAAGATAAGAGAATTGGAGTACCAGTTCTGAAAAATCTAAATACTAAGTTTCCTGAAGAAAAGGACAAAGAAAATGGGAGGAAAACAATTTAAAATGTCAAGAAAATGTCCTAGAACAGAACATGAGTCTAAGTGTTCAGCATGATGGATGAAAATAAAGCCACATCCAGGCATGTAACTGAGAAATTTCAGAACATTGGATATAAAGGGAAGAGAAGGCATCATTCCAGAGAGGGGGAAAAAGTCATATAGGAGGAATCAGAAAGTCAAATAGCTTCCAATGACACAAAAGTAACTGAAAACTAAAAACTAATGAAATAATGCTTTCAAAAGTCTGAAGCAAAATTACTTCCACAAACATGGTGAAGGCCATAAGCATCAAGAGTGATAAGTACAATAATAAATAAGCAAATTTAAAACAAGACAACTCTGGGGATATGGGAAGTTATGCAGTAAAGGAAAAAAAAATAGCATATGCACATAATTCATCTATCAATAAAATACAGAGGGGCGCCTGAGTGGCTCATTGGTGAAGCATCTGCCCTCAACTCAGGTCATGATCCCAGGGTCCTGGGATCAAGCCCCTGCTCAGTGGGGAGCCTGCTTCTCCCTCTCCTCCCTGGTGTTCTCTCTCACTCTTTCTCCTCCTCTCTCAAATAAATACATAAATAAATAATGTTTAAAAAATAAAAAAATAAAAGATAAAGTACAGAGATGATAACAAACATTTTTATTAATCTAATCACAAATGTAATAGAATTATTGGACAGTCCGAGTGATAGGAAGGAAGTATGCCAGCAGGGACTGTGTGTGTGTGTGTGTGTGTGTGTGTGTGTGTGTGTGTCTGTGTCTGTGTAGAAAGGGATGAAAAAAGGCTAAAATCCTCACCTTCAAATGTCGGAAGTAAACAGATCATGTACAAAACTGGAGAATATAAGTCAAGGAATGGAAATAGCATTTTATGTAGATATATGGGTTAAGGGTGTCTGGATGGCTCAGTCATTTAAGTGTCTGACTCTAAATTTTGGCTCAGGGCCCCTGGCTCAGCTCAGCACTCGGCTTGAAATTCTCCCCCCTCCCCCAACCCGTCCACCCCCCATGTATGCTCTCTCTCTCTCTCTCAAATAAATAAATCATTTTTAAAAGATAAATTTTATACATATTATATATATATTTTATATTTAAATATATATATTATACATATTATGTATTTATATATATATTTTATAAAATATATATATACCAAAACTCAGCTGAAGTGTTTTCTTCTAGGGAAGGGGAAGTGGAGGTTGAGGGAATAGAAATAACTTTTCATCACTAATTTTGTAGGGCTTTTTGACTCTTACAAGCAGGGACGATAATAACATTGACTAAAATAAATGTGGAAGGGGTTGAGACCCAGCCCAACTATGAAAAGTGATAGGACAGAATCTGAAGTTACAAGGCCTCGACTTGCATCCTAGCTTTGCCTCCTGACTAATTATGTGACCTTGGGCATTTTAACCCCATGAACCTCAGTCCTCTCCAATTAAAATAGGGATTATGGTGATTAACAGTGCCCTGTGCATTATAAGCACTCTTCTGTTCACTGAATACAACATTGAGGAGCCACGACATATCAGGCACAGGTTGTAGACATTTGGGATATACCAGTGAATAGAAAAGATTCCTGCCCTCATGGAGCTTACTAGAATTAGTGGGGAGATGCAAACAAGGAACAATAATATACTACTAAATAAATTATATACTGCATGAAAAAGTGACAGGTGACACATGCCACAGAATAAAATAATACAAGGGAGAAGGCATCCAGACTGCTGGGAAGGAGAAGAGGGTTAGTACCTGCAATTTATTTTATTTTATTTATTTATTTATTTATTTATTTATTTATTTAGTACCTGCAATTTTAAATGAGTTGGTCAGGAAAGGCCTCATGAGAAGGTGACTTCTGAACAAAGACTTGAAGGAACAGGGAGGAGAACAATTCATATATTGGGGGGAAAGCATTTGAAAGCAAAGGCACAGCCAGCCCCAAATGTCTAAGTAGGCATGCACATCACGTGTTAGGGAAAGAGCCAGAAAGCAGATGCGGATGGAGCAGTGAAGGAAGAGTAGCAGGAGATTAGGTCAAAGGGGAAGTGGGACCTGTGAAATCATGAAGAACCTTGAAAGCATGAGCAGGACTTTGCTTTACTCAGAATGAAATAAAGAGGCATTGCAGGGACCTGAACAGTGTGACATGACCTGATTCACTGAGGCAAAAACCACTGTAGCTGCTGTGTTAAGAATAGAGCGTAAGTGGGCGGTGGTGGAAACTAGGAAACCAGTAGGATGTGCCTGCAGCGTTCCATTAAGATGGTGGTGGCTCAGACAAGCACAGTTGGAGAAAAGTGACTGGATTTTCTATACTGAATAGACCGACCTCTTACTATCAACTCCCTAAGATGATGCAACAAATTAAGACGGAAATTAAGAAGCATGCTATACAACTTCTCAGTCTCTTTCTGAATAAAGAAAAACTATAAATGGAAAATCTAAATTGAAATGTAGTATTAGTTTTTCCTTAGGTATGTTAACAAAATCTGTAAGGGTTGCATTTCCCTTCAATCATAAAATCTCCGTTATTATGTAGCTCTCAACATTTGTATCCTATGGAAGGATCTGGGGTTTAAAGGAGCCTGAGCATTTATACGCATGATATCGTGTTCATTTCTCTTACTTTGCACACTACCTTATATGGTAAGCATAATTTAGGTGCTGCTTAGGTGAAGATTTATTCATTCATAGAGTATTGTTAAATAAAAGCTGAATCTTAACCTCAGATTGCTTAATAGTATAGTGAGGGAAAGTAGACAAACTAAGAATTCAAGACACGTACTAAAGAGGTTAATGCCATAAAGCTAGTTGTTTTAATCACTCAAGGGAGTTCTGAGGACAACAGCTATTCCTCTTAGCTGGGGGAAGATGAGGAGGTGGTATGTGAAAGACTCCATGGAGGAAGTGGCGTCTGTGGGACTGTTTATATTTGGATATTGCAAGATGAGGCAGAAGGGCTGGATATTTCTGGCAGTGAACATTTAAAAATATTTTTTTAATTTTTTAAATGTTTTAAAAAATTAAATTAAAATTTAAAAATTATTTTTTAATTTAAAGCACCCAGAGAGAACATTTCAGTGTATATAAGAGGAACAATCACTTCTGAAGAGTCACTGGCACATAGGGCATGTGAAGAGGAAAACTAAAAATTATGAGAAACAAGGTAAGGAAAACCATATTTAGGAGAGTCTCAACATTGCCAGATAAAGGACTCTAGATAAAGATGATCACAAGAAGAAATAAACCCAAATGAGAATCCACTTATCAGAGAATTGTCCTATGCACTCAGCCTAGGCATCAACTACTGGACTGGCTATGAATCTCTCAGCTGTCAAGTTCACTGTCCAAGAATAGAATGTGGGTAGAACGTTTGAGGTAAAATTTAAACTGCCAGCCAAAAAATTTAAAAAATTTAAAAATTTACTTCCTATTTTAATTTCATTTTTATTTAGTATTTCTTTGTCTTTGGATGCTTAATTCTCTATGTTGTTTTGCTTTCTATCCACAGTCAAGGAAGAAATGATAGCGGTTCTCTTTTCCTCATCTCCTATAACCCTCCTTCCCAGTTTTAAGAAAATAGCACTGTCAGCGGATCTAATAAGCAGCCCTGTGCTTTTAGTCAATTTTTTTTAATGATTTTATTCATTTATTTAGCAGAGACACAGTAAGAGGGAACACAAGGAGAGGGAGTAGGAGATGGAGAAGCAGGCTTACAGCTGAGTGGGGAGCCCGATGCGGGACTCGATCCCAGGATCCTGGGATCATGACCTGAGTTGAATGAAGGCAGACGCTTAATGACTGAGCCACCTAGGCACCCTTTTTAGGTAATTTTTATTTCAGGCCATGAGGGTAAGAACCAAAACCAAACCAGGACCCTCATAAACCACATCAAAGAAAAATTTTAGATGTTACATGAGGTGGACTAAGACTGTGTCACGCCTTTGCATATCAGTGAACGTGACTTCAGCAATTTAACTAAACAGTTTTGTTGTGTTCCATAAATCCCTTGCATGCCCTAATAAGTAGAAATGTAGTATCTACTCAGCAGGCTGCAAGATTTTCGGTAACCCAGATTATCTGGAGCGCTCTCAGTTTTATGATGGAATTTTCCAGTCTTTAGCAGAGTCCCACAATCCCCACTTCTGCCAATAATAACAATAGCTAACATTTGTTAGAACATAACTGTTTTCTAACTGCCATTTGAAATCTCATTTAATTCTCACAACTCTGTGAGACAGGTGCAATCATTTTGTCCATTTACAAATATGGAAACCAATGCACAGTCTAGAAGTTAGGTAATTAGCCATGAATCACAGAGGTAGAAAATAAGTGAATGAATGGACATTTCTCCCTTCTCCACTAAAAGTCTCCAGTCTCTGCCAGCAGCTCTGACGTGATTCTTTCCTCTCCAGCATGGTACTGTCCTGGATCTGGGAATGAAGTTCTCACACTGTACCTTGGTTTCTTTTTATGAAGGAAGCTAGATTTGTCTCCTAACCTGGCCACTTGCCAAATCATCTTGTCCTCTGCAGCCTTTAGGATTTTTTTCAGTTTTAAAAAAAAAGGCCCCCTTAACCTTACCCCCTACCACCATTATTCTGTTATCTTATCAGAACTTTCACTATTTTATCTTGAGAGGTTTTTTTCCCCACTGTGTTTCATCATTTTCAAATGTCAGATTAATCTGTCACCATGTAGACCCTTCTGGAGCCCTTAACATCATGGTTCATCAAAACTGTGCTGGAATCCATAACCCAATCCAGACAACAACTGAGAATTATGATGAACATTTTTTCATGTGTCTCTTAGCTGTTTGTATGTCTTCTTTGCAGAAGTGTCTGTTTATTTCATGTGCCCATTTTTTGACGTGATTATCTATTTTGTGTGTATTGAGTTTGAGGAGTTCTTTACAGATCTTGGATATTAGCCTACTTTGTCTGTAGTGTCATTCGTAAATATCTTCTCCCATTCCATGGATTGCCTCTTTGTTTTGTTGACTATTTCCTTTGCTGTGCAGAAACTTTTAATCTTGATGAAGTCCCAAAAGTTCATTTTCACTTTTGTTTCCTTTGGCTTTGGAGACATGTCTTGAAAGAAGTTGCTGTGACCAATCTCGAAGAGGTTAGCGCCTATGTTCTCCTCTAGGATTTTGATAGATTCCTGCCTCATGTTGAGGTCTTTTGTCCATTTCGAGTTTATCTTTGTGCATGGTATAAGAGAATGGTTGAATGTCATTCTACTATACATAGCTGACCAATTTTCCCAACACCATTTATTGAAGACACTGTCTTTTTTTCCACTGGATATTTTTTCCTGCTTTGTGGAAGATTAGTCAACTATAGACTTTCAGGTCCATATCTGGGCTCTCTACTTTGTTCCACTGGTCTATGTATCTGTTTTTGTGCCAGTACCATGCTGTCTTGGTGATCACAGCTTTGTAGAATCAAAACCACATTGAGATACCACCTTACACCAGTTGGAATGGCCAAAATCAACAAGACAGTAAACAACAAGTGCTGAAGAGGATGTGGAGAAAGGGGAACCCTCTTACACTATTGGTGGGAATGCAAGTTGGTACAGCCACTTTGGAAAACAGTGTGGAGATTCCCTAAGAAACTAAAAATAGAGCTACCAAAGACTCTGCAATTGCACTACTGGGTATTTACCCCAAAGATACAGATGTGGTGAAAATAAGGTACCCCAATGTTCATAGCAGCAATGGCCAAAGTCACCAACTGTGGAAAGAGTCAAGATGTCAACAGATGAATGATAAAGAAAATATGGTCTATATATACAATGGAGTATTATGTCTCCATCATGCCCAAACTTTTTGGTTTGGGTGAATGAATACCCAACTTTTGTGTCAACATGGATGGGACTAGAGGAGATTATGCTGAGTGAAATAAGTCAAGCAGGGAGAGTCAATTATCATATGGTTTCACTTACTTGCAGAGCATAAGGAATAAAACAAAGGACATAGAGAGATGGAGAGGAGACGTGAGTTGGGGAAATCACAGGGGTTGACAAACCATGAAAGACTGTGAATACTGAGAAACAAACTGAGGGTTTGGGAGGGGAGGGGGTGCGGGGTTGGGTGAGCCTGGTGGTGGTTATTAAGGAGAGTATGTATTGCATGGAGCACTGGGTGTGGTACATAAACAATGAATCTTGGAACACTGAAAAAAAATACATATAATTTTTTTTTAAAAACCTGAGAATTAAAATGCCATTACCAAAATGAGGAGAGGGAGAGAGAGTAAAAAAAAAAAAAAAAAAAAAAGACTGCTCTCCAGCTGCATATACATCTGTGTATTTCTTTGGCTCTTGACTTTGAAATGCCTAAACATTGCCACATGGAAAAGATTCATCATTTTGTAGTTTATACATCTGAGTACACAAACATATGCTTGTGAATGTCAGGAGAACCTGGTTTATGATGCTATCTAATTCAGTTGACATAGTCAGAGGCCTTTAACTAATTTTATACAAATTTATGTAAACAGGTATAGTGCCCTTATTCACAAATAGATCGTTTTAATAGGATCAATCATCTAAAAAGTGGTCCAAATAACCCATACTCTCCTATATATGTAAAGAATATTTTTATAGAACATGTAAAGAAATTGATTGCCCTTGATAATTTTTATAAAAAAAAGGGGAAAAGAACATTGTTATATTTATATTGCTATAAATTATCTTCCATTCATTGTCACTGTACATACATAAGTACATTTTATGCCATTGTATCATGTATTCATTCTGGTTTTCTGTATTTTGCTTTTTCTTCACTTTATTTAATATTCTTTTGTACTGAAGTAAGTCTCATACTTGCCTTTTTTGTGTCATAGAATAGTTACACAGTGCTCCTTTGCAATACTATCGCTGGTGGTGATAGTATTTTTTTTATTTGGGGGGTTGCCATATTTTCTCCTATGTTAAACTGAGCTATTTTTAATACCTTCTTATAATTTACACTTTCCTTCTTAGAATACTTCCACAGAGCACTAGTTTCAACTAAATTTTAGCTTCTTGTAAACCTTTTGTTTACCCAAATTTTAATTGAAAGTCTAGCGCACACACACACACACACACAAGCGGTACAAAGGAAAAACTCTAAACCCTAAACTTACCCACATTCTTTTCTTCTAGGGCTCCTTAGAGCCTGTTCTGAACGTCAATGCCATGGATAGTCCCAGAAGTGGAATGACCACATCAAGATGAAGGAACAGTATAAAAGATTTTCTTCTGTTTCTTCCCCTTCAATTTTCTGAGACTACTCTCAAAAACACTAAATAACTTACAATGCCGGCAGCTCTTTATAATTGTTTCTTTCTCAAGCCCACCAACCAGCATTGGGTTTTGCTTTCAATTTATGGCATTTAAATAGGTATAAAATGATAACTAAGTACTGTTTTAGAATCCATACCCTTAACTTTGAGCAAATCCATACCCTCAATTTTGTCACTGGCTGATGTATTTTTTCTTTATTTTTATTTTCTTGTGAGTATATATACTACCTTCCCATCTCCATATTGAATTGGCTTTAAGTATTGGTATGACACACTTATATAAATTCATGTAGCATGCTTATAACTCTTATATTTTTTTTTAAAGATTTTATTTATCCACTTGACAGAGAGAGCTCACAAGTAGGCAGAGAGGCAGGCAGAGAGAGAAAGAGAGGAGGAAGCAGGCTCCCTGCTGAGCACAGAGCCCGATGAAGGACTCGATCCCAGGACCCTGAGATCATGACCCGAGCCGAAGGCAGCAGCTCAACCCACTGAGCCACCCAGGCACCCCACTCTTGTATTATTTTAACGTATGCTTTGTATACGTTAAAATAATACAAGAGTATATACAAGTATATACAAGTATAACAAGTATATACAAGTATAACATATACTTTGTAACAAATTTTATCTATTATTTTGTCATCCTGTTGTTGAGGGTTCAGAGGTTAATCAAATTGGGAGCAGTCTGGGCCAGCCTGAGATGAATTGTGCTGTCACTAGTTCTTACTTCTGTATGGGCTATTGTATGGTTTGTGAGGGGGGGGGGAAGCTTGGAATAGGTCAGAAAAAAGGAAGGAACACATCAGAACTTTCCATCTTATCTCTGATAATATCCTTGGGTTTCTTCAATGGTTAGGAATTTATTTTCTTTTTTTTTTTTTTTTTTTAAGATTTTATTTATTTATTTATTTATTTATTTATTTATTTTTTTTTAACTTTTTATTTTTTATAAACATATATTTTTATCCCCAGGGGTACAGGTCTGTGAATCACCAGGTTTACACACTTCACAGCACTCACCAAAGCACATACCCTCCCCAATGTCCATAATCCCACCCCCTTCTCCCAAACCCCCTCCCCCCAGCAACCCTCAGTTTGTTTTGTGAGATTAAGAGTCACTTATGGTTTGTCTCCCTCCCAATCCCATCTTGTTTCATTTATTCTTCTCCTACCCACTTAAGCCTCCATGTTGCATCACCACTTCCTCATATCAGGGAGATCATATGATAGTTGTCTTTCTCTGCTTGACTTATTTCGCTAAGCATGATACGCTCTAGTTCCATCCATGTTGTCGCAAATGGCAAGATTTCATTTCTTTTGATGGCTGCATAGTATTCCATTGTGTATATATACCACATCTTCTTGATCCATTCATCTGTGGATGGACATCTAGGTTCTTTCCATAGTTTGGCTATTGTGGACATTGCTGCTATAAACATTCGGGTGCATGTGCCCCTTTGGATCACTACATTTGTATCTTTAGGGTAAATACCCAATAGTGCAATTGCTGGGTCATAGGGCAGTTCTATTTTCAACATTTTGAGGAACCTCCATGCTGTTTTCCAGAGTGGCTGCACCAGCTTGCATTCCCACCAACAGTGTAGGAGGGTTCCCCTTTCTCCACATCCTCGCCAGCATCTGTCATTTCCTGACTTGTTGATTTTAGCCATTCTGACTGGTGTGAGGTGATATCTCATTGTGGTTTTGATTTGTATTTCCCTGATGCCGAGTGATATGGAGCACTTTTTCATGTGTCTGTTGGCCATCTGGATGTCTTCTTTGCAGAAATGTCTGTTCATGTCCTCTGCCCATTTCTTGATTGGATTATTTGTTCTTTGGGTGTTGAGTTTGCTAAGTTCTTTATAGATTCTGGACACTAGTCCTTTATCTGATATGTCGTTTGCAAATATCTTCTCCCATTCTGTCAGTTGTCTTTTGATTTTGTTAACTGTTTCCTTTGCTGTGCAAAAGCTTTTGATCTTGATGAAATCCCAATAGTTCATTTTTTCCCTTGCTTCCCTTGCCTTTGGCGTTGTTCCTAGGAAGATGTTGCTGCGGCAGAGGTCGAAGAGGTTGCTGCCTGTGTTCTCCTCAAGGATTTTGATGGATTCCTTTCGCACATTGAGGTCCTTCATCCATTTTGAGTCTATTTTTGTGTGTGGTGCAAGGAAATGGTCCAATTTCATTTTTCTACATGTGGCTGTCCAATTTTCCCAGCACCATTTATTGAAGAGGCTGTCTTTTTTCCATTGGACATTCTTTCCTGCTTTGTCGAAGATGAGTTGACCATAGATTTGAGGGTCTATTTCTGGGCTCTCTATTCTGTTCCATTGATCTATGTGTCTGTTTTTGTGCCAGTACCATGCTGTCTTGATGATGACAGCTTTGTAATAGAGCTTGAAGTCCGGAATTGTGATACCACCAACGTTGGCTTTCTTTTTCAATATCCCTTTGGCTATTCGAGGTCTTTTCTGGTTCCATATAAATTTTAGCATTATTTGTTCCATTTCTTTGAAAAAGATGGATGGTACTTTGATAGGAATTGCATTAAATGTGTAGATTGCTTTAGGTAGCATAGACATTTTCACAATATTTATTCTTCCAATCCAGGAGCATGGAACATTTTTCCATTTCTTTGTGTCTTCCTCAATTTCTTTCATGAGTACTTTATAGTTTTCTGAGTATAGATTCTGTGTCTCTTTGGTTAGGTTTATTCCTAGGTATCTTATGGTTTTGGATGCAATTGTAAATGGGATTGACTCCTTAATATCTCTTTCTTCTGTCTTGCTGTTGGTGTAGAGAAATGCAACTGATTTCTGTGCATTGATTTTATATCCTGACACTTTACTGAATTCCTGTATAAGTTCTAGCAGTTTTGGAGTGGAGTCTTTTGGGTTTTCCACATATAGTATCATATCATCTGCGAAGAGTGATAATTTGACTTCTTCTTTGCCGATTTGGATGCCTTTAATTTCCTTTTGTTGTCTGATTGCTGAGGCTAGGACCTCTAGTACTATGTTGAATAGCAGTGGTGATAATGGACATCCCTGCCGTGTTCCTGACCTTAGTGGAAAAGCTTTCAGTTTTTCTCCATTGAGAATGATATTTGCGGTGGGTTTTTCATAGATGGCTTTGATGATATTGAGGTATGTGCCCTCTATCCCTACACTTTGAAGAGTTTTGATCAGGAAGGGATGCTGTACTTTGTCAAATGCTTTTTCAGCATCTATTGAAAGTATCATATGGTTCTTGTTCTTTCTTTTATTGATGTGTTGTATCACATTGACTGATTTGCGGATGTTGAACCAACCTTGCAGCCCTGGAATAAATCCCACTTGGTCGTGGTGAATAATCTTTTTAATGTACTGTTGAATCCTATTGGCTAGTATTTTGTTGAGTATTTTCGCATCTGTGTTCATCAAGGATATCGGTCTATAGCTCTCTTTTTTGGTGGGATCCTTGTCTGGTTTTGGGATCAAGGTGATGCTGGCCTCATAAAATGAGTTTGGAAGTTTTCCTTCCATTTCTATTTTTTGGAACAGTTTCAGGAGAATAGGAATTAGTTCTTCTTTAAATGTTTGGTAGAATTCCCCCGGGAAGCCGTCTGGCCCTGGGCTTTTGTTCGTTTGGAGATTTTTAATGACTGTTTCAATCTCCTTACTGGTTATGGGTCTGTTCAGGCTTTCTATTTCTTCCTGGTTCAGTTGTGGTAGTTTATATGTTTCTAGGAATGCATCCATTTCTTCCAGATTGTCAAATTTATTGCCGTAGAGTTGCTCATAGTATGTTCTTATAATAGTTTGTATTTCTTTGGTGTTAGTTGTGATCTCTCCTCTTTCATTCATGATTTTATTTATTTGGGTCCTTTCTCTTTTCTTTTTGATAAGTCGGGCCAGGGGTTTATCAATTTTATTAATTCTTTCAAAGAACCAGCTCCTACTTTCGTTGATTTTTTCTATTGTTTTTTTGGTTTCTATTTCATTGATTTCTGCTCTGATCTTTATGATTTCTCTTCTCCTGCTGGGCTTAGGGTTTCTTTCTTGTTCTTTCTCCAGCTCCTTTAGGTGTAGGGTTAGGTTGTGTACCTGAGACTTTTCTTGTTTCTTGAGAAAGGCTTGTACCGCTATATATTTTCCTCTCAGGACTGCCTTTATTGTGTCCCACAGATTTTGAACTGTTGTATTTTCATTATCATTTGTTTCCATGATTTTTTTCAATTCTTCTTTAATTTCCCGGTTGACCCATTCATTCTTTAGAAGGATACTGTTTAGTCTCCATGTATTTGGGTTCTTTCCAAACTTCCTTTTGTGGTTGAGTTCTAGCTTTAGAGCATTGTGGTCTGAAAATATGCAGGGAATGATCCCAATCTTTTGATACCGGTTGAGTCCTGATTTAGGACCGAGGATGTGGTCTATTCTGGAGAATGTTCCATGTGCACTAGAGAAGAATGTGTATTCTGTTGCTTTGGGATGAAATGTTCTGAATATATCTGTGATGTCCATCTGGTCCAGTGTGTCGTTTAAGGCCTTTATTTCCTTGCTGATCTTTTGCTTGGATGACCTGTCCATTTCAGTGAGGGGAGTGTTAAAGTCCCCTACTATTATTGTATTGTTGTTGATGTGTTTCTTTGATTTTGTTATTAATTGGTTTATAAAGTTGGCTGCTCCCACGTTGGGGGCATAGATATTTAAAATTGTTAAATCTTCTTGTTGGATAGACCCTTTGAGTATGATATAGTGTCCTTCCTCATCTCTTATTATAGTCTTTGGCTTAAAATCTAATTGATCTGATATAAGGATTGCCACTCCTGCTTTCTTCTGATGTCCATTAGCATGGTAAATTCTTTTCCACCCCCTCACTTTAAATCTGGAGGTGTCTTCGGGCTTAAAATGAGTTTCTTGGAGGCAACATATAGATGGCTTTTGTTTTTTTATCCATTCTGATACCCTGTGTCTTTTGACAGGGGCATTTAGCCCATTCACATTCAGGGTAACTATTGAGAGATATGAATTTAGTGCCATTGTATTGCCTGTAAGGTGACTGTTATTGTATATGGTCTCTGTTCCTTTCTGATCTACCACTTGTAGGCTCTCTCTTTGCTTAGAGGACCCCTTTCAATATTTCCTGTAGAGCTGGTTTGGTATTTGCAAATTCTTTCAGTTGCTGTTTGTCCTGGAAGCTTTTAATCTCTCCTTCTATTTTCAATGATAGCCTAGCTGGATATAGTATTCTGGGCTGCATGTTTTTCTCGTTTAGTGCTCTAAAAATATCATGCCAGCTCTTTCTGGCCTGCCAGGTCTCTGTGGATAAGTCAGCTGCCAATCTAATATTTTTACCATTGTATGTTACAGACTTCTTTTCCCGGGCTGCTTTCAGGATTTTCTCTTTGTCACTGAGACTTGTAAATTTTACTATTAGGTGACGGGGTGTGGGCCTATTCTTATTGATGTTGAGGGGCGTTCTCTGAACCTCCTGAATTTTGATGCTCGTTCCCTTTGCCATATTGGGGAAATTCTCCCCAATAATTCTCTCCAGTATACCTTCTGCTCCCCTCTCTCTTTCTTCTTCTTCTGGAATCCCAATTATTCTAATGTTGTTTCGTCTTATGGTGTCACTTAATTCTCGAATTCTCCCCTCGTGGTCCAGTAGCTGTTTGTCCCTCTTTTGCTCAGCTTCTTTATTCTCTGTCATTTGGTCTTCTATATCACTAATTCTTTCTTCTGCCTCATTTATCCTAGCAGTTAGAGCCTCCATTTTTGATTGCACCTCATTAATAGCTTTTTTGATTTCAACTTGGTTAGATTTTAGTTCTTTTATTTCTCCAGAAAGGGCTTTTATATCTCTCGAGAGGGTTTCTCTAATATCTTCCATGCCTTTTTCGAGCCCGGCTAGAACCTTGAGAATTGTCATTCTGAACTCTAGATCTGACATATTACCGATGTCTGTATTGATTAGGTCCCTAGCCTTCGGTACTGCCTCTTGTTCTTTTTTTTGCGTTGAATTTTTACGTCTTGTCATTTTGGCCAGATAAGAGTAAATGAAGGGGCAAGTAAAATACTAAAAGGGTGGCAACAACCCCAGAAAAATATGCTTTAACTAAATTAGAAGAGATCCAAAATCGTGAGTGGGGAGAAAGGGGATAAAAAGAGGTTCAAAAAGAAAGAAAGAAGAAGAAAAAAAAAAAAAAAAAAAGAAAAGAAAAAAAAATTTTTTAAAAAAAGAAAACACCTGAGAAAAATGTAAAAAAGAAAAAATATATATATTAGATAAACTAGTAAAAAATCGTTAAAAAAGAAAAAGGTAACAGTTAAAAAAAAAAAAAAATTTTACCCGAAGGCGAGAAGAAAAAGAAAAAAAAAAAAAAATGAAAAAGAAAAAATTAAATTAACTGCAAGACTAAAAAAAAATCACAGGAAAAAAGCCATGAGTTCCGTGCTTGGCTTTCTCCTCCTCTGGAATTCTGCTGCTCTCCTTGGTATTGAAACCGCACTCCTTGGTAGGTGAACTTGGTCTCGGCTGGATTTCTTGTTGATCTTCTGGGGGAGGGGCCTGTTGTAGTGATTCTCAAGTGTCTTTGCCCCAGGCGGAATTACACCTCCCTTACCCGGGGCCGGGGTGAGTAATCCGCTCGGGTTTGCTTTTAGGAGCTTTTGTTCCCTGAGCGCTTTCCGTAGAGTTCCGGAGGACGGGAACACAAATGGCGGCCTCCTGGTCTCCGGCCCGGAGGAGCCGAGAGCCCAGGGCCCCACTCCTCAGTGCGCCCTCAGAGAACAGCGCCCAGTTATTCCCGTCTGCCTGACCTCCGGCCGCGCTCCGAACTCACCGAGCCTGCGATCGGTTCAAGGTAACACCGAGCTGTGAGCTTACTGTCGGCTCTGTTTCTGTAGCCGGCTTTCCCGTTCCAATACCCGCAAGCTCTGCGACACTCAGACACCCCCGATCCTTCTGTGACCCTGCGGGACCTGAGGCCACGCTGACCCCGCGTGGGCTTCGCCCCGGTTTAGCCTCTGGAGCGATGTCCCTCAGCGGAACAGACTTTTAAAAGTCCTGATTTTGTGCGCGGTTGCTCCGCCGCTTGCCGGGAGCCGGCCCCTCCCCCCGGGGTCTATCTTCCCGTCGCTTTGGATTCACTTCTCCGCCGGTCCTACCTTTCAGAAAGCGGTTGTTTTTCTGTTTCCAGAATTGCTGTTCTTCTTCTCTTCGGTCTGCCGATGGATTTTCAGGTGTTTGCAATCTTTAGATAAGCTATCTAGCTGATCTCCGGCTAGCTGAAGCAGTCTCAGCTTGCTACTTCTCCGCCATCTTGACTCCTCCCCTTTCAGGAATTTATTTTCTAATTATAAATTGCCTATCTTGTTCCAAAAGATAGTAGAAAAAGTTTACAGAGGAATAAACACAATATAATAATGTCGAAATAGAAGTAAAATTACGAAATTAGAACAAGGGAAAGTATAAATGGACTTAGAAAATCCAGGTCGGGTAAAAAAAAACACAGGATAAATGTGGAGTGTATGTTTAGTCTTTCAGTACTTTACTTTTTGATAAATCTGGAATTTTTTTATTGCAATATGTGGTACACTTATCAATCATTCAGTTCTTCTCCATAACAATTGCCAGCTGTGCCTGCTGTATTTAGTGATTAGCGTGATGTCATTCTCTCTGTTCTAGTGTTTCTGATCTGTCATTTTTCATTCTCTTAAAATAGTTTATAAATTCTTCTGAAATTTCCATATAATTATGTTTTCTCTTTTTAGTCAAAAGACATAGATTTTTTATAATATGCCTTATTTGTCAGAAATTTGCACAGAAAATTACAGAGATAGTACATATGTCATATGCCCCTATCCAGTTTCCCCTTTTACTAAAATATTACATTAGTAAGGTCCATTTGTTGTAATTAGTGAACCAGTATTGATCTATAATTATTAACTTAAATCTGCTTATTTTAGATTTCTCAGTTTTCCCTAATGTTCTTTGTTCTATTCCCGAATGCCATCCAGAGTACTGGATTACATTCAGTCATATCACATCTCCTTAGGCTCCTCTTTGACTATAATAGTTTCTCAGGCTTGTCTTTTTTTTTTTTTTTTTTTTTAACACCTCAGTATTTTTGATGAGTATTGGTCAGGTATGTTATAGAGTGTCCCTTACTAAGAAATGAATTATGCCTACTCCAAATGCATACGTTGAAGTCCTAACTGTCAATGAGACTATATTTGGAGATAGGGCCTGTGAGGAACTGATAAAGATTAAATAAGCTCATAAGGGTAGAGTTTTTTTTAAGGGTTTTATCTATTTATTCATTTGAGAGAGAGAGAGAATGGTGGGGCTGGGAGAGGCAGAGAGAGAAGCAGGCTCCCTGTTGAGCAAGGAGGCCAATGTTGGACATGATCGACCTGAGCTGAAGGCAGACACTTAACCCACGGAGCCACCCAGGTGTCTCCATAAGGGTGGAGTTCTAATCTGTTCGGGCTGGCATTCTTCTAGGAATAGGAAGAGACACCAAACCTCTCTCTCTGCTCTGTGAAGACACAAAAAGAAGGCACCGCCTGCAAACCAGGAAGAGAGCGCTCCCAGAACCTGACCATGCTGGTGCCCTGCTCTCAGACTCCTAGCCTCCAGAACTGTGAGAAAATAAATTTCTGTTGTTTTAGCTTCCCAGTCTATGGTATCTTGTTACGGCAGCAAAAGCTGACTAATATATCCCTCAATGGGGATTTGTTCTGATGTTTTTTTCTCATGATCAGACTGGTGTTTTGGGGCTTAAGGAAGAAAATCTCAGAGGTCAAGTGCCATTTTCCTTATGTTATATCAAGAGTGCATACTATCAATGTGGCTCATCACTACTGATGCTGACCTTAAGGGATCACCTGGATGGAGCAGTGTTTGCCAGATTTCTCCACAGTAATCTTTTCCCCCTTCCACACTGCGCTTTTGGAGAGGGAATCACTATGTACAACCCACACTTATAAACAGTGAGGAATTACACTCCTTCTCTCTTCTCTTCCATGTATGTATTGAATCAATTGTTTATTTATATCAGCATAAAGGAGGAGAGAAAGGAGGCTACACGGGTCGAGTAAGGGAAATGCCCTTGGGCCAGGTGAGATAAAGCACTGTGTAAACCTTTTCCTGGGGGTATAGACATTTCACAGTGTTTACCATTACCCTTCCCCACGAGAGCCACAGGGAAATTTTCTTGGTTGCTCAGTATAAAACCCTTGTGGCCCCAGGAGTTCCTCACTCTCAAGTTAGTGTACACTCAGCTTCCAGAAATACATTAGAATTACTATTTGAGGTCATGTCTCCAGTGGACTTCTGCTCTGGGTGGGCAGATCTTAGCTAGGACTTTGAATTCTTCTGTCTCTCCAGATTCGGACATGGTGGTTTGCTCTGTGACCTCAGTTCTACCATGGCTTCAAGAAGTCATTGATTTTCAATTTGCTCAGCTTTTTCTTACTGTATAATGACAACCTCCAAGCTCTTTACACATAGAAGCTAAGACTGACATGAAGCTCCAATAATTGTCACTTTGTAAATTAGGTTTAAAGCTCATATGTAGCAAATCAAGGATAGCTATCTCTTTGAAATACTTTTTGGGGGGTGCCTGGGTGGCTCAGTGGGTTAAGTCTGCCTTCAGCTCTGGTCATGATCCCAGGGTCCTGGAATCGAGCCCCACATGGGGCTCTCTGCTCAGCAGGGAGCCTGCTTCTCCCTGTCTCTTTCTGCCTGCCTCTCTGCCTACTTGTGATCTGTCTGTCGAATAAACAAATAAAATCTTTAAAAATAAATAAATCAAATTAAATACTTTTTTGTAAATTCACTCATAAATTATTCCACATAAATTTCAAAAAATGAACTGTTTCTGTATAAATTTTGGAATCTTCACCACTTTTTTTGTTTTTCCAATAAGGAAACCATAATTTTTTTTTTTTTTTTTAATGAAAGAAGTGACTATCTTTAAAGAGACTAGGGTCCAAAAATGCAGGAGAGCTGATTTAAAGCTAGACCCTTACTATTTTTCTTCAGAGAGAAGAATAAAGAAAGATAAAAATGGTGCTTGTAATTACCAAGAATTT
This sequence comes from Mustela nivalis, assembly GCF_964662115.1. NCBI lineage: Eukaryota > Metazoa > Chordata > Mammalia > Carnivora > Mustelidae > Mustela > Mustela nivalis. The sequence goes on along the minus strand of NC_139023.1, from coordinate 143,582,708 downwards.
CTAGTTAGATAACATCTAGAAACTTTAATTTATAATATGAAGCCCAGAATTTAAAACTGAAATTACTGGAGACTGAAAAAGAGAGAAGGTATATATAAATACAGAGAACAAACTAATGGTTGCCAGAAGGAAATGGGGTAGGAGGCTGAGCATAATGGGTAAAGGGGCCTTGGATATACAGGCTTCTAGTCATGGCATGAATAAACCACAGAAATAAAAGAAATAGCATAAGGAATATGGTCAACAATACTGTAATAGCTACATTTCTGGTGAACATACCACAACGTATAAACTTGTCAAATCACTAAACTGTACACCTGAAATTAATGTAAAATTGTGTATGAACTATAGTCAAATTAAAAAAGAGAACATAGCAATAAACAAGCATATATATATATATATATACGTATATATATGTATAAGCATAGAACTGTGTAAAATTGCACATTGTATGATGTTTATGAAACAAACAATGGCCAATCCCTCCAAACTTGTGCTATTATATGATTATATGACTAGGAAGAAATATATGGGAAATACAAAAAAATAAATAAAGGAGAGAATATCTGAAATCAGATGTGAGTGGATTTCAGGTGTGAGGATTGCAGGCCACCCAAGCAACCTAGCTTTTAGACCTTTAGTTCAGGGGTGCCTGGGTGATCCAGTGGGTTAGGCCTCTGCCTTCAGCTCTGGTCATGGTCTCAGGATCCTGGGATCAAGCCCCGCACTGGGCATTCTGCTCAGCAGGGACCCTACTTCCTCTTCCTGCCTCTTTGCCTATTTGTGATCTCTCTCTCTCTGTCAAATAAATAAATAAATAGTCTTTAAAAAAAAAAATACCAAAACCTTCAGTTCAGATTCTATTTTTCTCATTAGGGTTTATCATTTTATAAATCCCTTAAGCTCCAAGATTAATACCCACATACTTAATTTTTAAAATCTTTATATATATGAATAATAACTAAGTAGTAATTAATGTGCAATACTTCTGGAACTTCCTTATAATCTGAAAGTTGGCTAAACTCATTTGTTACTTTGATTAAGGTTGGTTAATTCCATAATTTCTATGACTTCTCTAATTTATATGTGTTTTTCTAAGAAAGTTATTCCTGAAATATGTTTCATCTTATTTTTACATGTGATTCTATTTTCTTTTCAAATAGCTATATTGGAAATAAATAAAATGAGAGTAATGTTAAACAGTAATGGTGACAGGACAAATCCTCAACTTATATCTGGTTCAAGGAAACAGCTTTGTATTTCCCTTCTTCTTTTCTTCTTTTTCTTTTCTTTTACTTCTTTCTTTTTTCTTTTCTTTTCTTTTTTTTTTTTTTTTTTTCTTTTACACAGGGAGAGAGAGAGAGAGAGAAAGAAAGAGAGCAAGCATAAGCAGGGGGAGCAGCAGGCAGAGGGAGAAGGACAAGCAGGCTCCCCACAGAGCAGGGAGCCCAATGTGGGGCTTGATCCCAGGACCCTGGGATCATGACCTGAGCCGAAGGTAGAGACTTAACCGACTGAGCCACCCAGGTGCCACAGCTTTAGTATTTCTGAAGTGAATGTCATGTTTCTCTACTCCAAATACATACTATTAAAAAACTTAATAAAGAAAAGATGGCAAATCTTATGCAATATCTTCCTGGAGTCAATCTAACTCAAATCATGGGCTTTTGTTTTCTCTCTTGTTAATCTAATGAGTGTTATCTTTGTGACACAGGAGCCTCGCTTTATTGCAATACCTCTGTTCGAATAGAGGTTATTAATCATCTGCTATATAACTATGCTTTGTTTGCTAAGTTTTCTATAGTTAGTTTTATTTTATCTTTAACACTTGCCTACAAGTATCTTTTTTCTTTTATAATTTGATAGTGTTCATAGTTTAAATTTAAAACTACATGTTTTTAGGGCACCCGGGTGGCTCAGTTAAATGTCTGCCTTCAGCTCAGATTATGATTTCGGGGTCCTAGGATCTTGCCCCATGGGCTCCCTGTTCTGTGGAGAGCCTTCTTGTCCCTCTCCTTCTGCCACTTCACCAATGCGCTCTCAAATAAATAAATAAAATATTTTTTAAAAATAAAAAAAATTTAAAACTATTTTCTTTCAAAAATATATATTAAGTAACATATTTTAGAAAAGTGTATTTTCCAAAGAACATATATTTGGAGATTTTGGAAATTTGGAATTTTCAGGAACAATTTTATAATATTCAGGAACAATTTCAATTTTCTTTCTTTCTTTCTTTCTTTTGATCACAAGTAGGCAGAGAGGCAGGCAGAGAGAGGGGAAGCAGGCTCCCTGCTGAGCAAACAGCCCAATGAAGGGCTCCATCCCAAGACCCTGAGCCCAAGGCAGAGGCTTTAACCCACTGAGCCACACAGCCACCCCAATTTTCTTTCTTTCTAGTTTATGTATATTATTTCTTGTGCTTATTTGGTTTGTCATAAATTTTATTATTAATCATTTAACTTGATACCAAATTTATTAATATAAGCTGGGAATAATAATACAAAAATGATTCAAACATGTCCTCAAATGATCTTCTGCATTCCTAATCTTAACTAACATTTTCTTTTCTCTTCTCATTTAAATCAAGTTTTTAAATAAATCCTAGCAGCAGTTTACTCAACTTATTCATTATTTTTATCTTAAATGCTTATTCACTTTCCATTTTATTCAGCTTTATTTCAGTATCTCCTTTTGCAATTACATGGAGTTTTTATAGAAGAACATATTTTAAGAATACTTTATGCCATTTTTATAGGAAGAAAACCAAATAACATCTACTTTGCTTAGTATAGATTGCTCTTTACTCCTATAGGGATCAGCAAGTCTATCATATTACAGAAAATGAACTTACCTGGGTGGAGCTAAGATACCTAGAAATCAATAAACAATTGGTCAGACTAGACAGTCTGTCACTGACTTATCTATCTTTCAGATTCTGAAAGAGAAAAAAAAAATCTTTCAGATATACAGAAAAAAATGCCAAGGTCATGTAAGATTGAAGAGAGATGGTTGCACTGGGTCTCCGCCTTTTATATAGTCATGCTTTCAAAAGGTTTATAATAAGAACCAATAACCAGATTGACATTCAGTACTGACTCCTATCAGTCTACACACCACCGCCAGGGCAAGAACTTCTCTCAGATCCTTGCTTCCAGATGTGACTCACCTTACTAAAGCTCAGCCAACTTTAAAGAACTTCTTTTCCTCACAGCGCTTTCAAATTCTAATGAGATCTCCAGAAGTCTATTGCAAAATACCTATGGCCCTTGCACACTTTCATCATTGGCTCGTAAACAACCCTTCTTTTATCTTCAAACAGTCTACATGCATTTCAAAGTTTATTTTTTTTTTAAGTTTTGTTTGACTATACAATTCTAGAGGTTTTTTTATTTTTGTCTAAAAGCGGACGAATTTGGGCTTTGAGGAATTTCTTTCTGTACCTAAAGACACCTTCGGTTTACATTTTTGCTGATCACAGAACTGACAGGTCCTGTGAAAAATAACAAGTCGTCAATCGGACTTATCTTTGTCCTTAAAACAGGAGGCTAATCTCAGTCTGTGAAGCTTCTTGACTTTACCCACATGCTGCTAAAGATAGGAGGTAGAGTAAACAATCCAAAACTCACCAGGTAGCAGTTACATATAACAGCATAGTGACTGACGGGCTTCCATTTTTCATCCTTTTACAATGCTCTCTATTTTAAAGTAAAATCCTGGGCATTAAGCCACTGCCACAAAACAACGGGGAGTAAAACAATTACTAGAGTCTTTGCTTTTAAATAAATATTAGAACTACAAAATGTCCAGCTCCAGACTAGTCAAGAAGCCAAGTCTTGTTCATCTTTGTAATCTCTCTCCCTTGGGACTGTCATGGACGTGGTTCCTCACTCCTATCAACAAGGACTGGTTGCCATCAGGCCCTAGAGGGCCTCCATACAAATGAAAAAAAGACATCTCTTCCTCATGTAAAAGTTTTTAAGTCAGTATAGTATGCATTTCTCAGTTATGACTACAAGAAATGTAGAGTCATTCTTTATAAAATCCACGAATCAAACTACTGAGTGTAAAACAATATAAAACTCAAAATTGTAAACACAAAAATTAATAATACCAACTAATTTCAATTTAGTATTTTGCTTAAAATAATTGCACAACATGCTTTCTTGGCAAATACATTTATTACAACAATTTTACTTTGTTTGTAATTATGTCTGATTCTATAAAAATGGCCATTTGGTGAGACTATATTTTTTGTGCTACTGTAGGCCTTAAATCATGTTTAATAGATTTTCCACTAGAGAATAAATCCTCCACTACCACTGACAGACTTAAATATAAACCAAGAACCAGGTAAGTATTTGGAGAGAATTAAGGCTGCACAATGACGTCCCATCTGTACTCCTTACCATGTTCATCAGTCAATTTCAATTGTAAATTTGTATACACTTGTAGTAATTCATTTCTACAATTTTTCAAAGTATATATGTCATCTCGAACAGAAGTCAGCAAACAATGGCTCACAGGCTGACTCTCATCCACCATCTGTTTCTGTGCAGCCCATGAGCTAAGAATGGCTCTTGCATTCTTCAATGATTAGAAAATGTTAAAAGAATAGTATAGCATGACACATGAAAATTCTATGAAATGAACATTTCAATATCCATAAATATAATTTTACTGGAATCCAGCCACGCTCATTTACTTATGTGGCATCTAGGTCTACTTTTATACTACAATGGTAGAGGTGGCTAATTGAACAGAGACTATATGGCCCACAAGCTTAAAATATTGTTATCTAACCTTTTTGCAAACCCCTGACCTAGAACTGTAAAAAGATTATGATAGTCTTTTTTTTTCTTTACCTTTTTAACTTAAAAATATTTTTAATTCTAATATAATTATCATACAGTGTTATATTAGTTTCAGGTGTATTATACAGTGATTCAATAATTTTATACACTATTATTCAGTCCTCATCTGTGATAATTTTTTTAAATATTGAAAAACACTTTTAAAATGATAATCTTATTGTAACACTATTATGTATTAGTAGTAATGGTTGTATTATGATGTTATTGCTATATATTACTATTTTTTATTATTATGACCTCTATTTCTGTATTAATATTGCATGTTATTGTTCTTTGTAAGTCTATGCCATTAATATATCTATCTACATATTTAGGTATTTCTAATTACATCAGCAACAATTTCTAAAAGGGCATCACACTCTGCTTCTAACACAGTTTTTAGTGACAATGTTATCAGTTGACTTCTCCAAACTTCTCCATCTCATATTTGTTAAAGGTTTTTTAAGGGTTTTTTATATTTAGTGCATTTGTTTTAAATGCAATTCAATGTTTGACTGAAGTCAAAAAATGGTTGGGTAGTTCTTGAAAGATAATTAAAATTTAGTGGTTTACCAGTATTATGAAGTATCTAGTTTAAAGAATGCACAGATAAACGAATTAAAGGTTCTGTTGTGCAATCTGTTGTTTTCTATATATACTTACATTACTTGTCCTTAAGACATGAGGCTAATCCCAGAGGCATCTATGGAGATTCTCAAATTATTTTTGTCTTTAAAATTGTCTTTTTAAGTTGTTTAGTCCACAAGAAATGTACATAAGTCTTTAGTTAATTAACTTACATGGCAAAATTCTAACTGAAGAATTCACATATGGAAATATATTCATTTCCATAATCCACAAATCTAGTAATAATTGCTCTTTACTCTATTTGGCACACATCAGGAATTGTATCTAAAATAATTAAGTCATGTTTTACATTTCTTGCTATCCAAACAGTTCTGCTCCAGTTTTATAATTTTGGCTTTGTATTCTATCCCCTTAGAAGTATGATATGTTGCCAATGTTTGTATTCTGTGCATATGTCTTCCATGGTATAAAATTCTGCTATAGTTTCCAAAAAATACAGCAAATCACTGTTGTCTCATCAAGTTTCTTGAATAATTCTCTGATGCTAGACGGCCTTGCCAAAAATTGAACCCTGCAGATTAAGAGGTCAATCATAGAATGTAGGTATTTTTCTCTTTCCAAGTAATCTCTGTTAGCACCAGGAGTTATAAAACTTTTCTATAAGATTTCAATTCTGAATACTTCCACTATGCCTGATGTGCATTGTACTTGTTTATGTTTACTAAGAATATATAATAAAAGCTGACAGTCGTTTCATACTTTCTTTCATTAGTGGATTTTTTTTCTATCCCCAAAACATTTACAATGGAGACAAAAAATATCTTTTGAGGTAGAAGGGCATAATCTAATCATTTTCAACATTTGGAAGAATCTGTGTATGATCACTTCTGAAATATTCTTAACTATAGTTTCTTTTGGACTGTTATACTTTCTTGCAAGAATTGGATTCTTTTCAACAAGAATGGCATGTCCTTTTATTTCACATTCAAATTAGATGACCATGAACCTGAATATACAAATAGAATATTCAGTTTAGTAAATTCTTTTTGTGGTTTTTCCACTTCAACTTTTTCCTGAAATTCTTCATTTAGAATTGACACTGAAGTGTAATTAACATTCTGCTCCATTATTGACGTGTATCTATGGTCCATTCTACTGAAAATTATGGTTCTGAAGTCCTTTTCTTTTTTATTCTGTCATTCTACCTGTTTCTCCAGAACATTTATTTAACCAACCAAAATTTCTCTTGATTTTCTTTTCCAAAAGTTTCCCAATTATTTGTTTTCTGATACTACTGATTTAAATTTTCCTTTCAACATCTGAGGGGAAATAACACATTTTTCAAAAATTTGTAACATTCAAAAATATATAACATGTCTCCAGATTTTAAGAGGTTAATTTCTAAAACAATACTTCCATAATAACAAAAAAAGCCAACTCTATAATGCAATTAACAAATTGTTATATGGTAATCTCTATTTGGTATCTATGCAAAACATACTTTGTAGATTATTAATGGAAATTGTATCATTACATAGTAATTTGTGTCATAATATAAGAACTTGTAGATTAATTGGTAATTCAGCAGTATAATTCTGGTCCAAGAAACAAATAGCAGATGGTATAAACCATAGCATATGATACCCAATTAAGCCAGTGTACTAAAACCAATAGGAGATTTTTTTTTTTTTTTAAAGATTTTCACCAAGATACTCAGTAAGAAGCTCCTTGTTTCAAGGTCCACGTTATTGGATCAAGAAGTTTTTTTGATTATTAAGCTCATTCCTCTTTTACGAGGTAAAACGTAATTATGCACATCTTCTCTGTTGTAATAGGACACTGTATGTTCATCTGTTGGAAATCTGTCACACTTATGCCAACTTTACTAGAACAAAACTCCTTGCTGTACCAAGCCAGAAAAATCTGTCATAAAATATGTGGATCATCCTTCTTTGAAGTGAAGTTAGGCTAGAGCAATTTTAAAAGTTCAATAGAAGAATGTCTCTATGTTAGGCTAGAGCAATTTTAAAAGTTCAATAGAAGAATGTCTCTATGTCATTGCTATGACCCTTTGTGTAGTACACAATCAGAACGATGTGCACAGCAGTGATCTATAAGAAGAAACTGGGAAACACTCTCCAGTTCCTAGTGCAGAAGTAGGCAAATAAGTATTTGTGGCATGATAGTACCTAGTGCCTAACTTGAGTATTCCTTTCTCTTTTCTTTCCCATCCCTATCCACTTTCCCATTTTTATTTCTTCTTTATGGTGAAGTCAATTTTTAATGTTATGACACAGACGTTGGAGCCCCAAACTTCTTCATTTAATTTACATCATTGCTGTAAATTGAGATTGCTGTGGGCAACATCAAGTACTTTATGCCTCTCAACAAAATGACCAGCCATGGACAAAGAAAGAATTAACTTAAAAATATAGAAGACTGACTAATCAATAGTGTTGTAGTAGTTTTGTATGATGACATATGGTAGTTATATCTGTGGTGGGCAGAGCCTAACACATGAAACTTGTTGAATCACTATGTTGTATACCTAAAACTGATGCAACATTGTGTGTCAACTATACATCAATTTAAAAAGAGCAATTAAAAATATGGAAGATTAAGTAAATATTAGCAACTCTCTATTTGGATGGGCTGTTCACATAAAAATGAGAATGCAACTACTAGGTCTCTAAGAAGTGTTTGATTTTTAATGTGAGACAAGAGTAGGTCAGCAGAAAAAAAGTAAACAGTTAACAATATGTCTCCAAGAGCATAAATTCAACTCATAAAAGGATGTATTAGAGACATGGGATAGTCAGCACTGAGCACCCATCTAGGAGGAGGGGTTAGCAATATGCATATTGAGTCTACAGTCCTTAGAATACAATATATACAGTAAAACAGAGAAGGTGCTACAAGAAAATAAAGGAGAAAGAAACAACTTTGACTGGGAAGGATGGTAAAAACTTCCTGAATTAATTGACCAAATAGTGATGGAAGACGTACAAAGTGCAAGAACTATTTTTAGTGCTAAAGCAAGCAAAACAGCCAGAACGATCACCCTCCTGAAGCTTACAGTCCACTGAAGAAAGCAGACCACAAGCAAATAAAAATTAAAATATCTGTCAAATGGTGCAAAGTGCCATGGAGAACAATAGCAGCAGAAGACAGGAATGGGTTGAAAAAGTGTGATTTTAGGTAGGATATTCTGGAAGGTCTCCTAAGGAAAGCAATGTTTTAGCAGATCCTTGGAGGAGGCAAGTCATGTGACTCTTGTGACTACCAAGCATGATGAGGAAAGTGCTTTTGTCCTAGAGAAGGAATGGTGCATTGGAGGAATGACGTATTCAAGGCACAGCGTGAAGGCCAACGTGGCTGGGACTGAAGGGAAGTTGAACTGTATGGAGAGAGAGAAAACAAGGGACAGATCATATAGGGTCTTATGAACCACTGTGAAGATTCGCCTCCCTGTGAGATAAGAAACAATTAAAAGTTTTAAGCAGAGAAATGCAAGAATTGACTTGGGAAAAGCAAATATGAAAACTGGATGACCAATTAGTCAACTATCTCTGGAGTGCTGGTGAGAGTGGCTCAGACCAGGGTGATAGCAGGGAAGAGGTCTGCAGTGGTCATAGGTGAATACTTAACTCTCTTAACCAACATCTTTTGAGCACCTACTAGATGGCAGGTACTGTATCTCGCCCAAGGGCCAGGCGTCACTTTGGACTCTTTTGCATGGACCATCTGGACTCCCTTCTTCAAAATCCCAAACTCTATTGAAACTGAAACCATCCCCCCACACACAACCACCAAAATATCCCTCATTGCTGTTTCAAACCATATCGACTTCCCGGGTTTGGATTCCAGCCTAGCCCAGACCGCTTTTTGCTACAAACCAAGAATGTGGTGACTTGAACTCCCACCTCTCCATCATCTCCATTGATAAAAGGCCGAGGTGGAAACTTTCATAACACATTTGGGGGAGAGCGCCCAACTGTCTTAGATACCTAAGATAAGAGTGCATACAAAAAGCAGTGCTGAAACATGAGACTGGAAAGGTAGGCTTGGTTTGTTTGACATTTGCACTTTAACCTTAGGGCAAAGATATTTTATTGCATGCTTTTTAAGCACTATAGTAAATTGCATTATGTTCAGCAGATATTCACTCATTTCTCCTAGGATCATTGATTTAGCTGGTGGTTCTTCAGTCAAGTTTAACATATAGAGCCGCTGTAATCTTTCAAAAATGAAGGAGGAATATCCTCACACATCTATCTGAGAACATTAGCCCCAGGCCCAGAGAGAAAAGTGTTTCCAAATCTTTCTGCATCATTTCTACCTGTGAGATAAACTTTTTAAAAATAAACTGTTTAATGGTTCTTCAGAAAACCATGTGTACTAATTATCATATCTACCTCTGAGATGCCAAATTTAGAAATAATAAAGCAATGTAACTAGTCAATTACATGATCAGTTTTTTAGAAATGTCTTGACAGATTTGCACTAGATAGGAAAACCCACCACAGTGAGAAGTTACATAAGCCTGAGGCTCCCTATTTAAAACATGAAACTATTTTTTAAAAGATACAGGAGCAGAGAGATGTTACTTTAAAAAGAGAAAAGGAGATCAGAAGCAAAAATCTATTTTTTTTCCTACCAAAGCCTTCAAGCTTTTAAGCAGTAATGTTGGCAACTCATTAAGTTCATATGAAATAGTAGTAACAGCTGCCCTTATTCAAGCAGTTTCTATTTACAGGCACTAGGCACACATAACCTCGTTTAAATTCACAAAACCTTTAGGATAGGTATTATCACCATTTTATTGATATCAAAACAGGGGCCCCTCAGCAAATGTGAGGAACTCGTCTGAGTTCACCCAGATAGCCAAGCCTGTATATTTGCCACCATTCCTCACCGTCTTCCCGTATGGAATCCACCAAAATGTTTCCTGTGAAACACGGTCGTGAGTGTGCTATGTTGGACTGTCATTCAGGACGCTCTCTGCCCCACACACTATACAGCACTGCTTCACGGAAAAGGACTGGAGGTGGATTTTGCTACAGAGCTTGTCACTTAAAATAAATATTTGTTGATCAAGTGATTGGAAAGTTAAATGGAACCAGTAAAAGCTTATTAGGAAAAGATTGCTTTCGCCTGTCTCAAAGTTTGAAATACATCCTTTTACTAAACCCTACAGACCCCCTATATTTTTCATGAATTATTAACAAGAAAGACAAAAGAGAAGTATAAGCTACTTTAAGGAAAATGAAGATGAGATTTCACATCACTGTCAAATAAAGTTACACGTTGCTCTCTAAATCTTTATAGTTAAAAAGATTCTATATAAAAAATAAGTTACTTTTTTTTTTTTTTTAAATAACCCAAAGCCTGTTGCCTGATCAGCTCTCAGCTTCTGGTGTTACCTGATTAGCACAGAGTAGGCTGACCTCAGCTCCTCCTCTGAACTTCCCTACGACGAGTGAGAACCTGCTTTCTTGGGGCAGGCCCATACTCGAGCTTTTGTAGGCACTTGTCTATGTTTCACTAGCCTCAAAGTTTAATGGCAACTCTGTCATGAGAATATGAATCACACGTGTTGAAGTTATAGATTCTCCAATATTCTTGAGCAAGATGTGCTAAGCTTTGTGTTTTATTTGGCCCAGTTAGACTCGGCTAAAGGGCACGCCTGAAGTTCCACAGAGCTGTGGGAAGGCCACCTTCTAGCCTTATAGTTTCCTGTGGTGAAGCTTATATTCTTCTCATTTTCTTCTTATGCTCTTCAGCATGAGACAAACCCGAAGCCTTTGTAGTTTTTTTTAAGTCAATTCAATAAGGGAAAAATTAATTGAATGGAGTATTTTTCATTGAATAGAAGAAACTACTAACACAGCAGATTTTCCATGCTACACCTGTTTATGTTGCTGCAATAATGACAAAAAATAAAGTAGACAGTGTCTATCCAAAATAAAATAAAGCTTAGCTTCCTAGCCATGTGATGAGACCATGCCTTCCTTTTGACCTTGCCTCCTAGCAAGATTTGTCTTCCTCAACCACACCAACCTTCTTTCTGTTCCTCAAAGAAACCGAGCTTGCTCCTGTTGGGGCTCTGCACCTTGCTGCTCCCTCTGCCTAGAACACTCTGCTTCTGGTTAGAGGCTTGGTTTGCTTCTACTTGTCACTCATGACTCATTTCATGCATCACCCCCAGACCTGCTTTCCCAGGTCACCAACACCCGCCCCCCAACTCACACATACAATGAGGCAATCCCTCTCTCTTTGCAGCTCTATTTACTTCACTGTGCGAAGTAGCTTGTTCATTTGTTTAGTTGACTTCTCTCTGTCCTCCCTTCTAATAGAAGCAACCTAAGAGCAAGGTCCTTGTCTGTCCTGTTTACCAGTATATCTCCAGAGAACAGGACTTTTGCCTAAAGAACTATTCAATGAATATTTGCTGTATGAATGAAGTAATAAATGAATAAATATATGAATGAATGAATGCATGAATGAATGAATGGTTTTTTATTAAAGTTGTAGCAAAGCCACTAACACTAAACATATCCAGGAGTTATGACAACACAGCAGTCTCCCACAGCGGAAATGAGTAACTTTGGGAACAAGATTCTATGTTTGATATTCATTCTTATGTTTAAATTCTAAACATGAAAAAGAGAAAATTCTTCTTTTTATTTCCATGTCTAGGCTTCTCTCCTTGTGCCAAAAGATGATATTCCTAAATAGAAGCCAACAACTAGAAAGTCAACCTATAGAAACTATGTACTTTGTGCCTTCATAAAGGGGTATCTCTGTAAGCAAACAATTCTGAGTTTTCTCAACTTAATGTATTCCAAACACTATTTTTGCAGTTTACCAGGTCTAAAACTTGAATGTACACAGTTCACATTCTTATAGTTCTACTTAATCTTGACTAATTTCTGGAAATTTCCATTTGGACATTCTCTCTTTCTCTCCTCTGTCTTCTACTTCTGCCCCAACCTTTTCTCTCTCTCTCTCTCTTTTTTTTCTCTCTCTGATAATATATGCCTAAGTTAAGATAAAAGGAAGGATTTGTGGACCACAGCATGGGCACATTTGAGTCATCTCTGCAGTCAGAGAGACAAAGAAAACAAGCATGTTTACATAACAAAATGTTTGAAAACTGAACTAGAATGATGTCTCTTTTGCCTAAAGAAAAGCCATGCATAGGGGCTGCCTGACACCTTTTTTTAATTTATATAGGCAAAAATATGTCTTTTTTATTGAATATTATATACATAAATTTAATAATTCAAAACATATGTCATCCTATTAAAAGCTGATTATCGCTCTTGTTTTCTACCCCCAAACTATTATATTCATTTTTTTAAAAGATTTTATTTATTTATTTGACAGAGAGAGACACAGCGAGAGAAGGGGAGTGGGAGAGGGAGAGGCAGGCTTCCTGCTGAGCAAGGAGCCCAATGTAGGCTTTATCCCAGGAACCTGAGATCATGACCTAAGCCAAAGGTAGATGCTTAATGACTGAACCACCCAGGGACCCCCAAACTGTTATATTCATATATATAATACATTTTACTATTTTATGAAGAGAAAATTTTGAATATTTACCATTTACGTCAAATGCCTATTTACCATATTAAAAATACATGAAAATAACCATCTAAAAATTAAAATTTCTTTTTATCTAGAATTTAAAACATTCGAGATTTAATGACCAACATTTAACAAGTAGTAGTAATGGTGATAAAATAAAAGAAATAATTTCTACTGATGTAAATTGTCTTCACATTTAGGTAATTTTGACAAATTGTCACATGAACAAAAGTTTAGCCAGTACATTGACTTCTATATATATTCTATTTCTATATATATAGAATATATGTATCTTATATATATAATACATGCACACACACACTATGGGCAAGGAGTCAACATTTTAGTTACCTAGCATTTCCTCTGCAGAATGAATTTCTCCAGCTTCAACATGCTTTGTGTCCCATTTATAAGCTAACACCATAACCTGCCCCTAAGCTAATACTCAGATAAAATGAGGCAATTTGGTGACTCAGATTGATCTTCCAATACCCTCAACCTTTGGCAGGCAAAAGCGTACATGTGCTGACTGTCCTTTTCAACCTAATCTCAATTGCATACAGCTGGGATTTTGTTGCTTTAAAAATTGTATTGTAAAAATGACATGAGGACCCTCCCCCTCCCCACAAGAACTTCTTCTGGACCTATTTTCTCTCAAAAGTGCAACCAACACAGATATTTTAAGAGTAGGTCAGCCATTGTCATATTAGTCTAACAACATATCAGAAGGGGCCAACTTGTGGCAATAGTGAGATTCCCATCTCATGTAAGCCCATAATGTGTCTTTTCTTTCATACAGCCATTCTCCCTCATCTGGGGGCGGGGGGAGGGATATGTTCCAAGATCCCTAGTGGATGCTTAAAACCAATAGTACCAAACCCTATATACACTATGTGTTCCCTTATATATACATAGCTATGACACTGTTAAATTTATAAACTAAGCATAGTAAGAGATTAGCAGCAATACTAATAAAATAGAATAATTATAACAATATCTTATAATAAAAGTAATGTGACTACGGCCCCTCTCTCAAAATATCTTACTGTACCATACTCATCCATCTTGTGATGATGGAGAAGAGAAAAGGTCTATGTGATGAGATGAAGTGAGGAGAATAGGATAGCCTTTGTGACACAGCATCAGGCTGCTATTCTCTTCACAAGGACCTGAGGACACTCGAGAAGGAAGAACATTTGCTCTGGAAGCAGTTGACCACAGGTGACTGAAACCAGGAAACGACAAATAAGGGGAAACTACTATATAGACTAACTATTGATATTGTCTAGGAATTTACATAAAGTAAGGCATGAAAAAGGAAAAACAGAATAAAAACCCTAGAAACTGCTTTTGTCTCTAGTCTAGGGAGAATTTCTAAGATACCACCTTCTCTTGTTGAGAGAACAACAAATTTTTCCAAGAGTAGAGTAAACTTTCTTGAATAGTTTCCACTTCATTGAGGCTAACAATAATGGGAAGCTTCCTGGCCATCACCTTAACAGGAATGCATTAACAGAACATATTTCAAGTGAATAACTTATTGCCAATCGAACATTCTTCTTATTAATCAGTTTACCTGTCTGAAGAGGGGGAGAATGTGTAATAAAAAGAGTTGTAGAACACTGTGCTACAAATAAATGCCCAAGTGAAAAAAATTTCTTTTATTTTTTTAAAGGGAAAGCTCAATACACGAACAATGAATCATGGAACACTTCATCAAAAACTAATGAAGTGCTGAATGGTGACTAACAGAACAGTAAAAAAAAAAAAAAAAAGGTTGGGGAGAGCTCAGGGTCTAAAGTTAAAATGCATATAGTTTCAGGGATGATATGCACAATATTTTCAATACTTTGCGAAAGTTTGTTTTTTGGAATTTAATCCAAGTTCATTCAATTTAGTGCTAAGAAAGAAAAGAGTAACTGACAGTTGTTCTTCCTCTCTAACAGGTTAACCTTGTGACCAGTCATCCCAAAAATGCCCATTAGTTTAGATCACCAGTCATTGTGTTATAGTTTTAGATGGCACATTGGCTTGGAAGGAGCGGATACGAATGTGTTTATGTGTGTGCTGTTGGGGATTTGCTCTCTTGAATTTAATCTGACTGAGCAGTAGGAGGAGAACCTCTGTGCCTCTGGCTGTATTTTCCTGTAGGAAGGACCTCCACTCAACCTAGAGGAATGTGTTAGGCAGTTTGTCACCTCTTTACATGTATGTGTGTCTGTGGGTTGTTTTTTTTGTTGTTGTTGTTGTTGTTGTTGTTGTTGTTGTTTTTTAGATTTTATCTACTCATTTTCAGGGAGAGAGAGAGAGAGAGCAAGAGAGAGTGGCAGACAGAGTGAGAAGCAGGCTCCCTGATGAACAAGAAGCCTCAGGGGGAACTCAATCCCACAGCCCTGGGATCATTACCCCAAGCCAAAGGCAGACGCCCAACTGACTGAGCCAGCCAGGCATCCCTATGTGTCTGTGTTTAATTACAAAATTGACCCTGCCTCTCAGGTAAGTCACTCCATTAAATCTTACAGATTTTACTAAAATATTAGGATAATTAGGACAATGGGAAGGTACACAACAATGTTACAATCCATATTCCCACGGAAGTTAAGAATTTGGTCATTCGACTCTGTTGAGTATTTGATATTTTCAGGTGCTCACTCAATGACGAGCAAGCTATTCGGGTCCTTACAGGCACAGGGCTTATTTTTTAAAAATGCTAAGAGAAAAGCCTTATACCTTTTCCTAAATACATTTTCATCATAAGGGTGTTTCTTCCTTTTATCTTCAAAACTGCTTTTGGTTGAAAATCTGAGGACAGACCCCAGCTATTTGTCAAAAAGAATATGGAAATACCAAAAGTTGTCCAAAGAAGAAATGAACTGCCTCAAAGGCAGTGCTTGTAAGGTATACTGCAATGTGACCTGGGTTGTCAACTTTTTGCCAGTCAATGCTTTTTGAAATGATCTCAGGGTCCTGGGATCAAGGCCCGCATCGGGTTCTCTGCTCAGCAGGGAGCCTGCTTCCTCCTCTCTCTCTGCCTGCCTCTCTGCCTACTTGTGACCTCTGTCAGATAAATAAAGAAAAAATCTTTTTTAAAAAAAATCTTTAAATATATATATAAAAAAAGAAAAGGTGCATTGTTTGGGTTTCAAAATATAACTCCTTAATATACACTGGGAACAAGCCCATATTTCTATCTATTGGCTGATAACTTTATGAAGTAAGGGATCTATTCAATAAGGGATGGAAAAGTTTCACCGTTATCCTTCAGAGAACAGCCTAGCCAAATGTGTTTTTTACTTTATTTTGTTAAATACACATACAGAAAAGTACATAAAACAAAAACATAACAAATGATTATACAGCAAACCTGCATATGCACCACACAGGTCAGAAAAATATCATTCCAAATCAATTCCACTGCTTACCTAAATGAAACATTTTCCTGATTTTTATGGTAATCATTTTCTTGCTTTTCTTTAAAGTCTTATCAACCCATATACATCTTTAAATACTATAATTTTTAAACTTCATAAAGATGGCATTATACATTTCCAGCTGTTTGCTCAGCAGGGAGCCTGCTTCCCCTTCTCTCTCTGCTTGCCTCTCTGCCTACTTGTGATCTCTCTCTCTGTCCAATAAATAAATAAGATCTTGAAAAAAAAAAAGATGGCATCAAACAGTATGTATTCTTTTGTGGGTATAGACTGTGTGGCTTTACTGTTGGTGTGATTTGTGCATGATGTCCCATTCAGCTATAGCCCTTGCACTTTCCTTAATGGATAATATTACATTGCACAAATATGCACTATTTCTGCGTCCTTTTTTCTTTTAACAGGAACTTGGGATGCTACCTCTTATTGGAGCTATAATGAATCCAGGTACTATGAGCATTCTTGGATAGGTATTCAGGGGCATATATGCCTGTATTTCAATAGAAGTGGAACCCCTAAGTCATGGAAATCACAACAGCTTCAATTTTAGAAAATATTGCCGACTTCACAAAATGGTTGTACTAATTATAGTGCCACCAGCTATGTATGAGAGGTTTTGTTAGTGCTCTCATTGCGACTTTAAATCAGACATTTCCCTGATTATTAATGAGATTGATCACTTTCTTAGGTGTTTATTGGATATTTAAATTTCTTTTTTTTAAATTCTCCTTTCAAACCTTTTTATACTAGGTTGTCTGTATTTTTATGGATCTGTAGGTTTTTTTTTTAAGATTTTATTTATTTATTGGACAGAGAGAGATTACAAGTAGACAGAGAGGCAGGCAGAGAGAGAGAGAGAGAGAGAGAGGGAAGCAGGCTCCCTGCTGAGCAGAGAGCCTGATGTGGGACTCGAATCCCAGGACCCTGAGATCATGACCGGAGCCGAAGGCAGCGGCTTAACCCACCGAGCCACCCAGGCGCCCTGTAGTTTTTTTAAGTACACTGGATACGAGCCTTTTATTGGTCGCAAATTTTGCAAATATCTTCACTCATTCTGTGGTTTGCCTTTGTCAGTCTCTTGTGGGGTATATACTATATATAAAACTAAATAAATCTATGCCAATATTAGAACAGATGACGGGAGGGAATTGTTTTCATTATAATAATTATTTAATTATGATATCAATTCAAGGAAGAATGTGATAAGATAAATGATGTTTTTTGATCATTTGAGTCACCTCTAGAAATTAAAAAAAGTATAGCTAAAAACAAAAATAAAGGATGTAATAGAAAAGTAAAATATTCTCAAATAATCTCAAAGAAGACAAAGAAAGAATAACAAAGGAACAAAGAACAAGGGAAATGGGGGAAGGAGAATTACAATTATACCTGGAGATTTATTGTCCATCCGTCTTAATTGATAAAAGTAGGGGAAAAACCCAGAATATAAAACAATTTGACCAATATGACCAAACTGGCATTTATATAGTACTATACCAACAACAGAACACATATCCCTTTAAAGTGCACAGTGCACCTGGGTGGTTCAGTGGATTAAAGTGCACAGGGCACATTGCCTAAGATAGCTCAAGAAATTTCAAAGCACTGTTCTCTAATTGCAGTGGAACTGAATTACAAAAATAAGATAATAGAAAACCCTCAAATATTTGAAAAGAAGACATAGAATAAGATATATTTATCATCTAAATTGATGTAATAGTCCCTGTGGAAAACAGTATGGAGTTTTTCAAAAAATTAAAAATAGAAATACCCCCATCCAGTAATTCCAGTACTGGGTATTTTACCCAAATCAAACAAAAACACTGATTTAAAAAGATATATGCACTCTTGTTATTACAGCATTATTTACAATAGTTAAGATACGGAAACAGTCTAGGTATCCATCTATAAATGAATGGACAAAGGAACAAACAAATAAGCAAACAAAATAGAAACAGACTCCCAAATACAGAGAACAAACCGGTGGTCACCAGAGGGGCGGAGAATGAAGGATGGGTGAAATAGGGGAAAGGGATTACGAGATACAATCTTCCAGTTATAAAATAAATTAGGCACAGACATGAAAAGTATAACACAGGGAATATAGTCAATAATATTATAATAATGTTAAATGGTGACTGATGGTAACAATACTTACCGTGGTATGTAATATATAGAATTGTCTAATCACTATATTGTACAAGAAACTAATATGACATTGTATGTCAATTCTACTTGAAGAATAAAAAATTAAGTTATATGAGTAGTTAATTAGTACCTGAAAAAATACTCAGTATCATTAGTCATAGAGGAAATGCAAATTAAAGCCACAATGAGATATTACTTCATTCTGACCAAAATAGCTAAAATTAAAAAGGCTAACAATACCAACTCTGAAAAAGTTAGGAGACAATCAGAAATACAGTATGTCTGGTAGTGCAACATGGTACATCTGGGAAAATAGATAATCTTTAAAATCTTTAAAAGTCAATATACACTTAACCTTTTAACCCAGCACTTTCACTCCTAAATTTTTAACCAAGAAAAAAGAAAGCATATTTCTACAAAATCCATTATATAAGAATATTTATAACAGGTTTTCATAATAGCCAAAAATTGGAAGTAATCCAAATGTCCATCAACAAGTGAATGGATAACTGACTAGTGGTATAATATTGTAATAGAATTCTTTTAACAGTAATATTGTAATAGAATATTGTAATATTCAATATTGTAATATTATAATAGAATATTTTTAACATAAAATGTTATGAAATATTAACACACAGAAATATATGAATGAATCTCAGAGAGACTAAAATGAGTGAAAAAAAGCCAGATATCAAAGAGTACATAATATTGATTCCATTTATGGATTCTATTTCTGGAATAGACAACTCTGTTCTTTGGTAATCAAAATTAGATTAATTATTTGAATAGGGTATAAGTAAACTCCCTAAGTTAATGGGAATATCATATTTCTTGGTTCAACTAAGAGTTACATGTAAACATACATTTGTTAAAACTCACTGAATTAAAATCAGTTCGTTCTATTATAAGTAAATTATAATGCAATAAAGTGGAATTTTAAAAGACGTATCATAGAAAGTAATTTTATTAATAACTTTAAAAGTAGTGAAAAGAAAATAATTATTTTCTTAATCAGGAACAGATTATCTTATTTCTCTTTTTTAATTGAGGCAAAATTTATATAACATAAAAGAAACCATTTTAAAGTGTCATTTAGAACATTTACAATGTTGTACCATCTACTTCCAAAACACTATCATCATCCCAAAATAAGACCCTGTATCCATTAAACAGTTACTCCTGATTCTCCCCTCCCCCCAGTCCTCAGCAATCGCTAATCTACTGTCTGTCTCTATGAATTTACATATTATAGGGGCACCTGGGTGGCTCAGTGGGTGAAAGCCTCCGCCTTCAGCTCAGGTCGTGGGATCGAGCCCCACATCGGGCTCTCTGCTCTGCAGGGAGCTTGCTTCCTCCTCTCTCTCTCTCTGTCTGCCTCTCTGCCTATTTGTGATTTCTGTCAAATAAATAAATAAAATTTTTCAAAAAAAAAAGAATTTATTTTTAAGTACACTCTACACCCAACGCAGGGGTTGAATTCATAGCCCCACGATCAAGAGTCATATATTCTCCCAAGTGAGTCAGCCAGGCGCCCCAGTACCTAATTCCTTTTTATGGCTGAATAATATTCCATTGTATGTATCTACCATTATTTGCTTACCTGTTCATCAATTGGTGGACATGTGGATGGTTTCCATCTTTTGGCTATTGTAAATACTGCTGCTGGGAACATGGTATACAAGTTTTTGTTTGAGTAACTGCTTCGATTCTTTTGAATCTAAAACTAGAAGTATAATTGCTGGGTGATATGGCAATTCTTTGTTCAAATTTTTGAGAAAACTCTGCCTACTTTTCACAGCAGCTGAACCATTTTACATTCCCACTACCAGTGTAAGAGGCTTCCAGTTTCTCCACAAACCAACTCTCGTTCCTTTACATTTTGTTTTTTGCTTTTTATTTATAGTTATCCTAGTGGATATGAAATGGTATCTCATTGAGACTTTCCATTACTGTTACACAAAGCTTAAACACAGAAATCCACCAACCAATTTCCTTAACAAATAATTTTTGTTGCTGTCTTGGCAAGGAGTGCCCTCTAAGGATAGACCATTTTGTAACATTTAACAACAACAATAATGAAAATGATCATATCGGGGCATCTGGCTGACTCAGTTGGTTAAGCCTCTGCTTCGGCTCAGGTCATGATCCCAGGGTCCTGGAATCGAACCCCATGTCAGTGCTTCTCCCTCTACCTCTGCCTCCTGCTCTCCCTGCTTGTGCTCTCTCTCTCTCTCTCTCTCTCTGTCAAATGAATAAATAAAATCTTTTTTAAAATTATAATATCTAACACATAGTGCTTATTGTCTAATAATAGTAATAATAACAATAATATTAATTTAACCCTCACTACAACTCTGTGAGTAACTGCTTCCACTTTGTGGATGAGGCTACTGGGGCACTAAGATCTCAAGTGACTTGTCCAAGGTCTACGACCCGTGAATACTGGAGCTTTGATTCACGCCCAGCTAGTATGACTCCGGAGTTCATTTTTTTCTGTTTCCAGATGGTACCCTAAATGGTCAGAGTCCTGCAGGCCTTATAGAGATAAAGTTAAGTAGTGTAACTTAATTACAACACATAAATTCAAAAATAGGCACCTATGTTGTATTTTAATATATAAATGCGTGATGAGGCTTTTAGCTCTTTGGGTTTTTGTTTTGTGTTGTTTTGTTTTTTAAAGATTTTATTTTTTTGACACAGAGATCACAAGCAGGCAGAGAGGCAGGCAAAGAGAAAAGGGGGAAGCAGGCTCCCTGCTGAGCAGAGAGCCCGACATGGGGATCGAACCGAGGACCCTGAGTCCATGACCCGAGCCAAAGGCAGAGACTTTAACCCACTGAGCCACCCAGGTGCCTCTAGCTCTTTGTTTTAAAAGGACTGATGTTGGGATGCCTGGGTGGCTCAATTGGCTAAGTGTTTGCCTTCCCCTCAGGTCATGATCGCAGCCCACTTATTCCTCTTCCGCTCCCCCTGCTTATGCTCTCTCTGCATGTGTCAAATAAATAAACAAAATCTTTAAAAATAAAATAAAATAAAATGAAAGGACTGTTGTTAGATGTGCCCCTGAATGCAGTTCCACTCTCAGGATAGGTAAAGGGAGGGTAAAGGCCAGGATCCGGGATGCACAAGGGGGTGTCCTACTACCTGTTATGCCACAACCTCAGAGACCTGTAGGAGGTGCGATTCTGTCCTGTCAGCCAGCAAGGATTTGGCTGTGACACACGGGAGTCTCCACCAACCACTTCCAGAAGCAAATGCAAGTCTGAGCAGAAAACTAGGAAACCATAACCTTGAGCCTTCCTCTTTGGACTCTCTCCGTTTTCCCTCAGGCCTCGGAGCACTGGAAGCAGCCGTGAAATTTCATGTCTCTGTAAAGAGAAAAGAGCTAGTTTCTCCTCTACGTCTCAAGTCAAACTTAGTTCCTAATCAGCAGCTCCTAATTCAGCTCCCAACTGATTAGAAAAGCCTCCACTAACCTCACAGCATTATCTTCGGATTTCCGATGCAAAAGAACACTCCTTTCAACCACCTCCTCATCCCCACAAAACTACAAGCAGTCTCAACTGATAAAGAAAAATCAGGTTTAAAAAAAAAAAAAATTAAGACTTCATTAATAGCAAAAATCATGAACCCTGGCTAAGAATAAGAATGTGAGCAAGAATCACCACTCAATGACAAATAATGACTCAGAAGGTTATATAACGTTCTTGAATCCCCCAGAGGGTCCAGAGAGCCCTGAGACCTTTGCCCTCCTCATGCTTGTCATTCCATCCTAGACTGACCGGTGTCCAGGCAGTGTCCTTGGTGTGTGGACATCCTAGCCAATGAGATAACAGGCCTGCTGTCCTGGCCTGCCACCACCCACAGAAAAGGAGGAAACGAACATCTGGTGAGTGCCTGCTGTGTCACCAGGCCATGTTGGCCCTATACATACACACACTACATACACACACTACAAGAAGTAGCAATGGGTGAAGTCCTGGGGTCAGGGAGACCAAAGTTTGGTGTTCAATGTCCCCTCTCACCAGCCAAGTGACTTCACTAAAGTCACTTACCTGCTCTGCGTCTCACTTTTCTCATCTGTAAAATCTAAGAGCTCACATGTCATAAGACTGAGGGGACGATTGCATTAGATAATCCTTGTCAAGTGCCCTGCACATAGCCTAGAACAGAGTAACTTCTTGGTGAGTAGTAGCTAGCAATAGCAGTACTATCATTAGTACTGTTATTATTGCTCTATCATCTCACATTCCCTTCTTAGGCAAAGTGAGAAAAAAACCTCAGAATGGGAAGAAATTCTCAGATCTAAGCCAGTTCTTCCCAAGTTAGTCCCAAGGGCCATATCACCATGGAAGCTGTTCCTTTCACCAAAAAGTGTCCCTGCCCCCAGGAGGTATCTGAGTGGACACCAGGCTTCAGGGCATCCCTCTTAGCCTTGGCAATGTCTGCTGTATAATTGCTCAAACACAAATCTCTGTAGTGTTTTCTAAATTGCCTTGTGAAAATAGCAGTCAACCCCAAATGTAAACTTGTGCACTTGTTGAATTAAAAAATGCCATTACCACCACAGATCAGGGGTAGACTCATTGCTAAAATAACTGACTGCCTCCTGCTAAGAGTTTACATTGCTACTGCACTGATTAAAATCCATCTTTAAGATGTTTCATCAATGATGGGTCAGTTGAAAACTTCTGCGCATTTTTAGAACAAATTTGGAATTGGCCTTTTATGGGGATTCAAAAGCAGATAGATAGTATCTGCAATTATTTGCTTCTTTGCATTTGTGGAATTGTTGCTCTCCCAAAGCAGGTGGCCTGAAGCACACTGTGCCAGCTGCTTCCAGAATAATCCATTGTATGTTCACTCCCCACACACATACTCCAAAAAGAATCCACAGGAACTAAACAGAAACAGGCACATGTGAAAAAACAGGTCTCTGACGCATGCACCTCAGCCCACAGTAAACCAGATTTCTGTCCTTCCTTTGGACTCACTTAAGTGGACAATTTTTAGCTTTTGTCTTACTTGACTTTTTGAAAACTTTCTGAAGCATTTACACTGTTGTGTAATGGAAACTTTACAGCTTTATGGAAACTGCCTCATTCCAGTTCTGGTGATATTCTGTTCCCCAGGTTCTTTGGGCCTCTCCCTGTCTCTGTCCCTTCATAAGTTCATTTTCCCCTGTGCTCCCGACTTACACTTTAGGTGTTGCCCTGGGATGCCACCCAATGCCCATCTCCTCTCACTATATGATACACCATATGGTACCGCGTGGCACATACTACTGGGAGGAAGGGAATCTGAACAATTTCAACATTCCAGTTAGAGAACATTCTAAAAACTTCAATCTTACTTTTAAAATAAAATATAAGTTCATAAAATTTCAAAGGTGTTTAGATGCCTAAAAGAAAACAATTTAAGATAAAGTCTCTAAATGGTACTCTGTTTATAAGAAGACAGGGAGATAGGCTAGTGGGAAAATTAAATTGCTCTAACCTCCCTGAAAGCAATTTAGCAATAATTATCAAGAAGTCTTTATAACTTTGATGCAAAAATTCTATTTCCATATAATAGAAATTTCTATATAATAATTAGGAATATGTGCTAATAATCATCTTAATGCTTAATTAAAAATGCATTTGAAGTAGCTAAAAGTTGGAAGCAATCTAAGTACTTCAATAAATAATGGCATAGCCATATAATAACATTTAAACATCTCTAAAAGGTATTACTTCATGAAAAAGTGAAAAATAGCAAATAGAGCAAGACCCTAGTTCTTAATATATGTATATATATATTTGAATAAATACATACTTGTAAAAAACATGAGGGAAAAAACAGAAAGAAGTCACAGCCAGTGTTAATAATGATTATTTCTTTGTGTAAGGAATATGGATGATTTGTATTTTATTCTTTGGGCTTTTCTATATTTTCAAAATTCACTAAAAAAGCAAGAATTACTTTAATAAAGGGGTTAAAACCTCCCAAAAAAGAGGTCATATATATAAAGATATAGTAATGATTCTCCTAGAATACTGACTTATAACTCCTATAGGATGTATACACTGAGACTATTTGAAATACTATATAGATTTCAGAAGGAGTGGTATTTGATTAAATAAACTTTAAATCCTGTTTGAGGTCAGTCTAGGGACAAACATCTAAGTGGAGATGTCTCATCTTGTCACAACTTAATATGGGTAACAGAACAGCATCTGACTGACTCCAGAATTTGCCAAGAGATAGCTTAGCTTTCTCAAATGCAGAGAGATACCTAGTACAAATATGGAAGCCTTGCCTTTGGAACTAGAAGAGCATCATTTACCTTCTGTATCCCCCACTAACTAGCCGTTTAGCCTTAGGGAAGTGACTCAGCATCTTTAAACCTTAAGGATTTTTAATTTGTGAAATAAGAACAACTCTTACTTCATACAGTGTGGATGTAGAAATCAGTTGATTATTATTCATAGATTTCATATTTATGAATTTCCCTATCTACTGAAATTTATTTGTAACCTCAAAATCAATACAGTGCTTTCATGATCACTTCCCAATATGCTCAGAGCTGAGAAAATTTTGAGACATAAACCACACATTTCCAGGTAAGGTTGAACAAGCAATACTCTGCTTTGTTTCAATTCTCATAAACAAGTGTTCTTTTCACGGTCTATTTAATGCCATGTTTTCCACATTTTTGTACCTTTGTTAGTGATTTTGCTGTTTAAAATGTCTACCTAGTGTGTTAGGAGTGCTGTCCAGTGTCCCAAAGTACAAGAAGCCTGTGGCGTGCCTTACGGCAAAAGTACATGTGTTAGGTAAGTTTCATTCAGATGTAAGTTCTAGTACTGTTGGCTGTGAGTTCAATATTAAATGACTCAACACTATATGTTAAACAAGGTGTCTTTAAACAGAAACACATGTAAAACAAAATGACCTATTAATTAGTTGACAAAAATTTTGTGACCAGAGGCTCACAGGAACCTAAACCAGTATTTTTCCTAGGAGCTATGGTTCGTTATTTGAGAATTCACTCTTCATGGCAACTTTATAAACCATCACTGGTCTACAAAGACCATCATTGTGCATAAGAATAGGGTGTATAAACAATTCACTCATGCTTTCCACAAATAGTACATTAAATGCATCATGAGCACGATTAACATCATGCCTAGAATGAAGAGAAATGGATAATCAACATGTATTGAATAAATGTAATGTTGCCTTAAATAAAAATAACAGATGTCATAATCTGCCTATTGTTAACCAACATTTAGTTACATTTTCTGAAAAGTCCTAAGCATGATGGCTTTACAAACCTCCTTTGCCTGGGCCACCATTGCTTGCAGTAGTAGTTAGCCTTAATTTCTCACAGGCCAACTTGCCATTTAATAACCAAACATTTGTACAAAGGGAACATCCAAGACACCTTCAAATGTATGTTTTGGCCTAAAGGTAACTACAGATTCTCTTTAAGGAGAGCTTCCCCTCCATAAAAATTAAAAAAAAAAAAAAAATCAGCTTCTTTTCAACCTAATTCATTCTCCTCCTATAAGAAGATACAACTATAGCTTATCTTTAACTTATTAGTTAATTCTTTAATATTCAACATCAGTATTTCTGAAAAAGAAGCCAGAAACAAAGTAGTTTTTTTAAAAAGAGGGAAATACCCATAATTTTAATCTAACCATGAGAAACATCAAAAAAATTCAAGTCAAAGAGCCTACAAGTTTGAGGGTCCTACAAAAATACGATTACTCTTGACAAGTTTCAAGGTCACAAAAGACAAAGACAGACAAAAGAACTGTCACAGATTTGAGAAGACTAAGGAGGAATGAAAACTAAATGTAAGAACAATCCTGGGTTGGATCCTGAAACAGGAAAAGGACACTGTTGGAAAACAAGAAATTATAATAAAGTCTTCAGTTCACTTAAGAATATCGTATCTGTGTAATTTCTTAGTTTTGCAATCTATATCTCATTATGTCTGGTGTTAACAATATGAAAAGCTGAGCGAAGACAAAGGGAACTCTGTACTCACTATGCAGTTGTTCTCTAATTGTAAAAAAAAAAAAAAAGTTTTGAAAATAGAGAGAGTAAGAGGGTGTAAGAAAGGGGAGAAATGGCTCTTCTCCTTTTAAGCTACAAATACTGAACTGAAGCCAGGTTGGGCGGGAGCGGTGAACAAACAGCTACTTTGGGTAGTTGGTCCAATTCCCTGCAGCACATAAGGGCCCATCATTTCCTGTAAGAATCGACAGGAAGTAGTTCTTTACTAGTACCACATGGGAGGACAACTCTCCACAGAACTCTTAAATTCCTGACTCCTGGAGGAATTCTGTAAGGTACCCTGAATTCTGAATACACCTTCCAGGATGAAATGGTCTAGAGAGAAGAGGGACCGAGAAATTCAGCATTCTATAAATACCGATTTTATTTCACCAGAAAACTCAGCATGGGGGGATATCTGTGACCTAACAGTGTTTTTTCTGGGCATGAACTCTATGAGCAACAAGCATCTTCAAATGTCCTTCTTTGAAAGCATAGGCTCTTAAGCCCCAGTATCCTGTCTTTACATGACCAATTACATTACATGACCAGTTCTAGCTCATAATTCTTACCTGCTACAATTTGTCCCCAAGTCCTTTGAAAGCCTATTGCTCTTTAAAATTTGTTTTTTCTTTTTGTTATTTCATTTTATTTATTTAATTTTTTAAAAGTTTTTATTTATTTATTTGAGAGAGAGAGAGAGAAATCACAAGTAGGCAGAGAGGCAGGCAGAGAGAGGGGGAAGCAGGCTCCCCACAGAGCAGAGAGCCCGATGCAGGGCTCAATCCTAGGACTCTGAGATCATGACCTGAGCTAAAGGCAGAGGCTTAACCCACTGAGCCACCCAGGCACCCCATAAAATTTTGTTTTTCTTTAATTACTAGAAATCATATTAGGCATGATCCAAACATAGGGCAGAAAACTATTATTCCCTTCTTGAAAATACATCAAAGCTGGGGTCTCTTTTTCTGAAATTTAGGGGAATTTGTTTTATTTTTCATAAGTCTCTTGAGCCAGCCCTTCCTGACCACGAGCTGGTGAGTGGAGGCCTTCAGCCCTGACTGCCAAGATTTGGCTGTCCACTGTCCATCTATATGATTTTTAGAACAGTTGTCATGACTATATTCTGTATCTACCCAAGAAATATGAGCGCTCAGAGCTATATACCAAGGTCTGTCTAACAGATGCAAGAAATCCAAAGCACTGGCCTCAGAGTGTCACCAAGTCACACTGCCTAAAACCAGAGAAACTCAAGGTCCTAAATCATAAGCTCTGCTTAGAAGAAATGCTATAATTCTGGAACAGGCAGAGGCCTACACGCCCCAAGTATGTTTGCAACAATAATGGTGTAGAGTAGTAACATAGTAGCAGTATTAATAGTAACAATAGTAAGAAATGCTACACTTATTATTTACTATGCCCCAGGCACTGTACTGGGCACTCAATGTGTATTGTACTTTCAATCCTCTCCACAACCTTCTGAGGTAAATATGATTATTGTCTACCATTGGAATGATAAAGGAACTAGGAGTTTGTGAGATTCAGTAGTTTGCCAGAGCTCACAGAACTAGCAAATGTAGGAAATGAACAAAATTGCCCTGACCCCAGAGCTTACCCACTGAACCACTATCCTGCTGAGCACTGTGTAACATGATACATTCCAGGAATCCTTGTTACCTGATTTCTGAACCAACGTGATTTCTAGGAGATGCTTTTAGGCAAAGTGAAGTGCTCAGAAACCACTTTAGTCCTTGGTCACTCTCTCTTCCTGCCTCCCTAAATACACAGTTTGCTCAGGTCTCTCGTCTTCACTCCTGATGGAGTCCTCATGGTTCCTGAGGCTTGGATTCATCAAGCAGTTTTGTATCCAATGTCTAAATGTGACTGCCCACTCCCTGGTCCTGAGGGTTAGCTTTCCTCTAGGGATAAAAGCAAAGGGCCAGGAATAAGACTTGTTTTTTAGTCCTCCCTCTGTCATAACTACTTCCCTGGACTTTAATAGGTCTCTTTATTTCTCTGTGCATGTGTGTGTATGTGTGTGTGTTTACTTCATGGAAGTATTTTAAGCAAAATAAAAATCTTACCTCAGTATAAAATACTTAAATATTTAAGTAATACTTAATACTGACTAAATAATGAAAAATCCCAGGACTTTAGACTCACTCTGGGAATCTAAAGATCATCTCATTCAACTCAACTCAGCTCTCTACCCTTGCCATCTTTTTTAAAAATACCATCCAGTCTCTTTTCTAATGGACACTTTCATAGCTGTGGGCAGACAGCCAGTGAGACCTGGTTTTCTTTTGGGAAATGCCTCCTACTTTCCATGAGATTCTATTGAGCCCATCCATCAAAAATCTCTTTATCCCCTGTAGACACATCTCTCAGGCTGACCAATGACAATAATTCGTCATCCCCTTATAAAAACCCAAGAAGTGTTCATCCACGTCCTTTCTGAGGGATTAACATGAATGTTTCTTTTGTGCTTTCACCCCAAACTGCAAGGATTCCTGGGCTTGTATCCACCAGAGATAAAACAAAATAGTGGTAAGCAATATTGAAAGGCAAAGAGAGACAAAGACAGCGAATAGAGAAACAATGAAGAGACAGAAAGCAGATAAGATTGTTTGAATGCCTTGATACAACTATGCTTAAAAGCAAACCTATCGCTTGAATGTCCCAGTTAAGTAAACCAAAATATCCCTTTGTATATTTGGTTGTATGGGATTTTTGGTTACTTGCAACATACGGTCCTATAATGTCCAATACCATGGACATTACAATGTTACTGATACTCAAGTTTCCTTCTTAGTCCTTTTTATCTGTTTTTAACTGTTGAGAAAGTGATGGAAACATGAAACATTACCATTTCTGTTCAGAAAAAAATAGATAAATTCCATGATTTTTCATGTGGTACATTTATCACAACCAAATAATGAAACTAAATAATGAAACCATGTAAAATGAAACTTGAGATACAGAAAAATTATAATAGTATGCTGGGTTAATTGAAATAATAAGGAGGAGCCTGAGTGGCTCATTTGGTTAAGTGTCAGACTCTTGATTTCAGTTCAGGTCATGATCTTAGGATTGTGGGATCAAGCCCTGCATTGGGCTCTACACCCAGCATAGGGTCTGCTCGTCCCTCTCCCTCCTCCTCTGCCCCTTTCCCCACTCCCTCTCTCAAACAAATAAAAAATAATAATAACAGTAAATAATTTAAAAGGCCCTGATATTGTTAGCTTCAGAAATATTGGCTAATATTACAAATAAATTAGATAGGCATATTTAAACTCCATGTAATCTCAAAAACTGTCAGCATGAATGTGTATGTATATGTGTGTGTATACACATCATTGAACTTCCAAATTTATTTTTCCCACTTTGACCTCCCCTGCTGAATGCCAGACTCACTTTTCCATCTGCCAATTGGACATCTCCCCTCTGATGTCAATATGCATCCAATGTCCAAAAGAGAACCTGGTTCTCTTTAGAGTTTTCCTTTCCAATAAAAAGAATCTTTAATTCACTCAATGGCTAAGTTACAAATCTTATTCCTTTCCTTCTTTCACCTCACATCTAGTCAATAAATTTTGTTGTTTCTGCTTCAGAATGTATCCTGAATCCTACCACTTCTCTCTGTCTCCACCATTATGACCCTGGTCTACCCCACAACACCTCCCATATGCATCATGACAGCAACCTTTTACCTGGGATGCCTACTTCCACTCTCAGCTCTGTCTGGCCAAATGTTCACACAATAGGCAAAGGTACATCTTTTAAAATACATATCTGATTAGGTCAGACCTCTGTTCAGAACACTTCCACAACTCCCCACCACCCTCAGAATAAAGCCAAAGTTCTTATCATGAACTATGAGGCCCCAACCTCATAG
The DNA here is from genome assembly GCF_964662115.1 of Mustela nivalis. Lineage (NCBI taxonomy): Eukaryota > Metazoa > Chordata > Mammalia > Carnivora > Mustelidae > Mustela > Mustela nivalis. The sequence goes on along the minus strand of NC_139023.1, from coordinate 143,552,157 downwards.
TTGATCCAACCCTTCACAACCTCTGATGTCATCTTTTACTACTGCCTCCCTCACTCCTCTCTGGCTGCACTGGCCTCTCTGCTGTTCCTAAGATATAGCCAGCATGCACTCACCTCAGGGCATTTGTATTCCCTATTTCTTCTACCTAGGATATCCTACCCCTCAGCTATCTCCAGAGCTTACCTTCTCTCTTCATTCAGATCTCTAATCAAATGTCACCTTATCCAAGAAGCCTTCCATAGCTAGCTTAAGATTGTCCTCCATCTTGCTCTCTATATCATATTATTATTTTCACTTCCTGGCTTGTTCACTGACTGATTGCCTTCGCTAGAGTATAAGCTCCATGAAAAGCAGGGCCTTTGTCTTATTTGTGGCTCTATCTCCAGCATCTTGACCTAAGGTATTTTGTTATGAGCAGTACTAGCAAACTAATACACTTCCCTTTTCAGTAGCACTTTACTCCCACCCTGAATTTTGAGTCTGGGCTGAACTTAGTTACTTAATTCTAAAGAACAGAGTATGGAAAGTGAATAATAATGGATCTATAGTGGAGAAACCTGGCAAATACTACCAGAACAAAATAAGTATGGTTAATACCATCAGTGCCAAGTCCTACTGACAGCATGTGCCCTTCCAATAGGATACAATAGGAAAGACATTCTAACCTGTGGTATTCTTCCCAAAAACCCAACATCCCAGTCAAATCAGGAAAACACATCAGGCAAATCCAAGTGAGAGATATTCCACAAATATCTGACCAGTAGTCCTCAAAACTGTCCAAGGTCATAAAAAACAAAGACTGAAAAACTGTCCCATACCAGGGGAAACTAAGGAAACATAAAGTTTAAATACAGTGCAGTACTCTGGGCTAGATTCCAGAACAGAAAAAGGGTAGTAGTGGAAACCTAGAGTCTGAAGTTTAGTTAACAGCAATGCACTAATGTTGGTTTCTTGGTTGTGATAAATGTACCAAAGTAATGCAAAATATTATGTAGGATATACAAGAACTTTCTGTAATGGTCTTTGTAAGTGGTTCCAAAATAAACATTTATTTTCTTTCAGATGGGCAGGGAGAATTAATAGGCAAATCACTAAAAAAAAAAAAAAAAAAAAAAAAAAAAAACTAGATGGTCAAAAATCCATGGAAATTATTAACAACCAAACACAAGTAATCAAAGAAATGTAAATGATAACAATGAGTTACTTTTCACCCATCAGAGTGATAATGATTTTCAAAAGTGATAATGCCCAATGTTTCTAAAAAGTTATGGGAAAATATATAATTTGCCGCTGACATCTAATGTCTTTATCAAGTACATACCTCAATCCATTTTCCAAAAAAATAAGCAAGCAAGTACTCAATATAATAACTAACATTTATTGAACACTTCAATGTGTGAATGATAGTACAAATGTATTAGATCATTTGACTCTGATGATAATTCTATAAGGTAGATACTATAATCAACATCCATCTTTTAAGGAAGATAAAATTTAATTAAAATTTTTGTAATTTTTGTAATAACTAGAATATTTATTATAGTAATGGTTTCCTCCAAGAAAGTCTTCCTCCCTGTATCTGTGCTCTAGCATAGTCCCCTCCCACAGTGACTCTGGGTTTGGCCATGTCACTTGTTTTGTCCAGTGAGATGTAAGCAAATGTCACAAATAGAGAATTTTCCTTTCTCTTTCTGCTTTTGAAATCTTGCCACAACGTTAAGACCTCTAGCCTGCTAAGACTCAAAGTTAGTCAATAGCCAGCATCAAACATCAGACAAGGGAAGGCTAATTTAGACAACCCAGCCATAGTTGAGCTCTCAGATGACATTAGCCACATACGTGACCCCAGGTGAGAGAAGCAAAGGACTCATCAAGCTGAGCCCAGCCCAATATGTTGGGCTCACAGACTCATGAACCATAAATGCACCATAAAATGGTTTGTTTAAACCATTAAGTTTTGGGCTAATTTGTTTTGTAGCAATAGATAATTAAAGACAATCCACAGGGCGCCTGGGTATATCAGTGGGTTAAGCCTCTGCCTTCGGTTCAGGTGATGATCCCAGGGTCCTGGGATTGAGCCCTGCATCAGGCTCTCTACTCTGCGGGGAGCTTGCTTCCTCCTCACTCTCTCTCTCTCTCTGCCTGCCTCTCTGCCTACTTGTGATCTCTCTCTCTCTGTCAAATAAACAAATAAAATCTTTAAAAAAAATAAATAAAGACAATCCTATGAGAGTCTTGTTACATCTAATTTATACATAAGGAATCCTAGACTTAGTTAAATAGTCTATCTGGTTAAGTACCAGAGCCAGGATTCACAGGGACATAGCTAATAATTTTAAGAGAATATTCTTAAACTCTGCTACGCCACTGACCATTCATCTTAGTAAAGTAACTAAAAAGTATTTGAAGGGATTTGTTTAAGTAAATTATGCTAAAAATAGCTACAATAGAGGATACAATAAACTACCACTAATAATAGAATAGAATGCCACTAGCCTCTCAACAATATAAATCCATTGTTGATATGAGAAGATAATAAAAGTCCACTTCTGTTGGGTGTCACTATGGCTCATGCATTCTTCTTAGTGTTTTATGTGCTTTATTTTATTTGCTAGTCACAACAGCTTTGTGAATGGATTGCAAATTGTTCTCATTTATTTTTTTTCTCAATTATTCCTATTTCCTATTTCCTTACAAATGAGGAAAATGAGTGCAGGGCACTTGAACCCCTTACTCAAGATTAATAAGTGGCAAAGTTGAGCTGCAAACCAGGGAAGCCTGACTTCCAAGGCCATGTTCCCAACCACAACATCATGCTGTCTGTTTTTCCCACAACATATTTTTAGTTGAGAAAGATCAGATTATGAAAACAATATGTGTTTCCATTTCAGTACCAGAAAGAAAGTGTGGGTGGTTGTGCGGCATGTGTTTATGTAGGCATAGAAGAGAATATGGAGAGACTTTTAAGTATACACTATCAACTGTAGTTACTCCTGAGTGATAGGATTATGAATGACTTTTTTTCTATATATTTTTATGCATTTCCTGATTTTTTGCAATGAGAGTTTACAACTCTGAATATGAGAAATGTGCAACTCTTTTTAAAAGAAACACCTTAACACTTCAATATTTAAACACTATAAAATAGATTTTAATATTTGCAAAATAAACATAAAGTCCTATATGACCATATAAAAGAGTACAGATTATTTTGTAACTAAATATGGTAACAGATGTTAATTGGACTTACTCTGGTGCTCGCTTCGGCAGCACATATACTAAAATTGGGACTTACTCTGGTGATCATTTTGCAATATATACAAATAGTTAATCCTTATGTTGTGTACCTGAAACTAATATAATGTTATGTGTCAATTATACCTCAGTTAAAACACACAAAAAATTATAAATTAAAAGCTAATTAAATAAATCACCACTTAAGACAATTTTTCTCATCAAATGGGCGTCTCTTAAATGTTAATTCTCAGTGCTTGCAAGAGTCTTGAGAGATACATATTTTTAGCCACTGCCACTGGGAACATAAAAACCCTACATAGATATTGTATTCAGAAAGATTTAATATCATAACATGTGTTGGTGAGGATGTGAAGAAAAAGAAACCTTTCCTTGTGTGCTGTTGGTGGGAATGAAAACTGAGGAAACCTCTCTAGAAGAGAGTATGGAAATTCCTCAAAAAATTAAAAATAAAACCAACTGACAATCCAGCAATCAGACTGCTGGGTATTTACTCCCCCAAAAAACAAGAACAGTAATTCAAAGAAATATATGAACCCCTATGTTTATAGCAGCATTATATACAATAGCCAAACTATGGAAGCAGCCCAAGTGTTGATAGATGAGTGGATAAAGAAGATGTGGTGTATAAGTACAGTGGAATATTATTCAAGAACAAAAAAAAAAAGAACGAAATCTTGCCATTTGTAACAACATGGATGGAGCTAGAGAGTATAATGCTAAACAAAATAAGTCAGTCATAGAAAGATAAATACCATATAATCTCACTCATATGTGAAATTTAAGAAACAAAACAAATGAGCAAAGGAAAAAATGGGAAGAGAGAGAGACAAATCAAGAATCAGACTCATAGCTATAGAGAATGAACTGATGGTTACCAGACATGATATGTGAAATACGTTATGGGAATTAAAGAGTACACTTATCATGATTTAAAAATAAAACAAAAGAATAAAATAGAAGAAATGAGCAAAAATGAAATAAATTTACACATAAAAAAGAATTAAATTATATGTAATAGTAGCAATGACATCTTATTTATAATGCAGCAAATGGGAAAAAAACCCTAAGTCCAACAATAAGAGTATGGTTCAGTGGGTAATGCAACATGTATATAATTGAAAAGAATATAGCCACTAAAAATACTGTTTTCATAAACTATTTAATAACATTCAGTATTTCCTAGTACTTTACTTCTCCTATTACTTAAAAAGCAGAATATTGGGATTCCTAGAGAGGCAAGATGGTGGAGGAGTAGCAGGCTGCAATGACATCAGGTCCCAGGAGTTCAGCTACATAGTTATCAAACCATTCTGAACACCTACAAACTCAACAGAAGATAGAAGAGGAGAAGAGGAGCAATTCTAGAAACAGAAAATCGACCACATTCTGTAAGGTAGGACATGCAGAGAAGTGAATCTGAAATTTCAGAAAAACAGACCATGGGGGGAGGGACCAGCTCCCAGCAAGTGATGGAGCAGCAGAGCACAAAATCAGAACTTGAGAAGTCTGTTCCACAGAGGGACATCACTCCAGAGGCTAAGTGGGAGTGGAGCCCTCGTGGGAACAGTGTGGTCTCAGGACCCACGGGGTCACAGAAATGCCAGGGGTGCCTGAGTGTGGCAGAGCTCCCAGGTGTCAGAGAAGGGAAGCTGACTACAGAGACAGAGCTGAGGAGTGAGCTCTGAGGTGGGGGTTACCTTAAACTGTGATCCAAGGCACAGTGGGGCCATGGCTCTTCAAGCAGGGACCCCACAAGTGAGAGATCCAAAAAGACACCTCCTTCTTCCTCCAGGAGGAGTGACACAGGAATGTGCTGCAGGAATCTGCTGGGTTTGGAGACTCCAAACAGGGTCATACGCCAGAGATAGAAATGCTCAGTCACAGGCTGGAAGTGCTCAGAACATGGCCAGAGACCAGGGAGACAGGCATGATTAGTGGCTTTTCTCTGAGGATGCACTGAGGAGTGGGGCACCAAGTGGTCAGCTTCTCCAGGCCAGGGATTGGGAGGCCACAATTTTTATTTCTGTGCTCCCGAGCTCTACAGAAAGCATTTAGGGAACAAAAACTCCCAAGAGCGAACCCAAGCAGATTACTTAGCCTGGCCCCTGGCAAGGGCAATGAAATTCCTCCTCAGGCAAAGACATTGAGAATCACTGCAACAGGCCCCTCCCCCAGAAGGTCAGAAAGAACACCTTGCCAAGACCAAGCTCACTGATCAAGGAAAACAGCAGAACTCCAGAGTTAGGGGAAAGCAATGCATATAATTCGTGTTTTTTTACCCCATGATCCTTTAGTCTTGCAAAGTTAAATTTTTTTTAATTTTATTTTTAATTTTATTTTTTTAACTTTTCCTCTTTCCTCTTTAACATTTTTTAACCAGTTTATCCTAACAATACTTTTCTTAAAAAAAAAAAAAAAACTTTTTAAACCTTCATTACTATAGTCAAATTTCATTCCTTCTTTGTATTTAACCTTATTTTTTGTATACATATCGTTTTTTCTTTTTCTTTAAAATCTTGGGATACTATAAAAAATAAAAAATTAAAAAAAAATCTTGGGATACAATTTCTTCATCAAAATATACCCTAAATCTAACACATGTCTTTGTTCTAGTCTTCAGCCTGATCACATTCTCTCTTTTTTTTCTTTTTCCAACCAACTTATCTTATCAATTCCCTTTTTTAGTTTTTTTTTTTAATTTTTATCTTTAAAGTCATATTACATCCCTTTATCATGTTTACCCTTATTTGTGTGTGTGTGTGTGTGTGTGTATACATATACATACATATATAAGTTTTTCTTTCTTTAAAATTTTGGGAGGTAGTTCCTTCTAAAAGACCAGAATACACCCAAAATCAAGTGGGTGGCTCTGTTTTTTTCACCAGTCTAACATATATATTTTTTCTTTCTTTTTTTCCCACCTTTTCTTTCCCCCCAGTTTTGGGTCTCTTCTGATTTAGTTAGTGTGCATTTTTCTGGGGTCTTTGCCACACTTTTATTTTATTCTCACATTTACATATTCTTATCTGGATAAAATGACAAGGTGGAAAAACTCACCACCAAAAAAAAAAAAAAAAAAAAGAGGTAGTGCAAATGGCTAGGGACCTAATCAATACAGACATTGGTAATGTCAGAACTAGAGTTCAGAATGACGATTCTGAAAGTGCTAGCTGGGCTCAAAAAAAGCATGGAAGATATTAGAGAAACACTTTCTGAAGAAATAAATCCCTTCCTGGAGAAATAAAAGAACTAAAATCTAACCAAGTTGAAATTTTAAAAAGCTATTAATGAGGTGCAATCAAAAAATGGAGGCTCTTACTACTAGAATAAATGAGGCAGAAGAGAGAATTAGTGATATAGAAGACCAAATGATGGAGAATAAAGCACTGAGCAAAAGAGAGACAAACAACTACTGGATCATGAGGGGAGAATTTAAGAGATAAGTGATACCATAAAATGAAACAATATTAGAATAATTGGGACCCCAGAAGAAGAAGAAAGAGAGAGGGGGGCAGAAGGTAAATTGAGGCAAATTATAGTAGAGAATTTCCCTAATATGGCAAAGAGAACAAGCATCAAAATCCAAGAGGCAGGGGTCCCTGGGTAGCTCAGGAATTTAAGCCTCTGCCTTCAGCTCAGGTCATGATCTCAGGGTTCTGGGATTGAGCCCCACCTTGGGCTCACTGCTCAGCAGGGAGCCTGCTTTCCCCCACCCCTACCTGCCTCTCTGCCTACTTGTGATCTCTGTCTGTCAAATAAATAAACCAAATCTTTAAAAAAAAAAAAATCCAGGAGGCACAGAGAACCTCCTCAAAATTAATTAAAATTCGTCCACACCCCATCATCTAATAGTAAAACATACAAGCCTTAGTAACAAAGAGAAAATTCTGAAAGCAACTGGGGACAAGAAGTCTGTAACGTGCAATGGTAGAAATATTAGATTGGCAGCAGACTTATCCACAGAGACTTGGCAGGCCAGAAAGAACTGGCATGATATATTCAGAGCACTAAAAGAGAAAATTACGCAGCCAATAATACTATATCCAGCTAGATAGCCACTGAAAATAGAAGGAGAGGTAAAAAAAGCTTCCAGGACAAACAAAAACTAGAAGAATTTGCAAACACCAAACCAGCCCTACAGTAAATATTAAAAGGGGTCCTCTAAGAAAAGAGAGAGCCTAAAAATAGTAGACCAGAAAGGAAGAGAGACAATTTACAGTAACAATCACCTCACAGGAAATACAATGGCACTAAATTCATATCTTTCAATAGTTACCCTGAATATAAATGGACTAAATGCCCCAATCAAAAGACTCAGGGTATCAGAATGGAATAAAAAACAAGACCCATCAATATGCTATCTACAAGAAACTCATTTTAGACCCAAACACAGCTCCAGATTTAAAGTAAGGGGATGGAAAACAATTTTCCATACTGATGGACACCAAAAGAAAGCTGGGGTGGCTATCCTTATATCAGATGAATTAGATTGTAAGCCAAAGACTATAGTAAGTGATGAGGAAGGACATCATATCATACTTAAAGATCTGTCCAACAAAAATATCTATCAATTTTAAATAACTATGCCTCTAACATGGGAGAAGCCAATTATATAAACCAATTAATTATAAAATCAAAGAAACACATCGACAATAATACAATAATAGTAGGGAACTTTAACACTCCCCTCACTGAAATGGGGAGATCATCCAAGCAAAAGATCAACAAGAAAACAAAGGCCTTACACACTGGACCAGGTTGACATCACAGATATATTCAGAACATTCCATCCCAAAGCAACAGAATACACATTCTCTCTAGTGCTCATGGAACATTCTCCAGAATAGATCACATCCTGGGTCACAAATCAGGTCTCAACTGGTACCAAAAGAGTGGGATCATTCCCTGCATATTTTCAGACCACAGTGCTCTGAAACTACAACTCAATCAGAAGAGGAAAGTTGAAAAGAACTCAAATACATGGAGGCTAAAGAGCATCCTACTAAAGAATGAATGGGTCAACCAGGAAATTAAAGAAGAATTGAAAAAATTCATGGAAACAAATAGAAATGAAAACACAACTGTTCAAAATCTGTGGGACACAGCAAAGGTGGTCCTAAGAGGAAAGTATAGTGATACAAGTCTTTTTAAAAAACAGGAAAGGTCTCAAGTATACAACCTAACCCTACACCTAAAGGAGCTGGAGAAAGAAGAGCAAGGAAAGCCTAAACCCAGCAAGAGAAGAAAAATCATAAAGAGCAGAGCAGAAATCAATGAAATAGTAGAACTAATCAATGAAACTAGGAGCTGGTTCTTTGAAAGAATTAATAAGATTGATAAACCCCTGGCCAGACTTATCAAAAAGAAAAGAGAAAAACCCAAATTAATAAAATCATGAATGAAAGAGGAGAGATCACAACCAACACCAAAGAATTACAAACAATTAAAAGAACATATTATGAGCAAATATACGCCAACAAATTTGACAATCTGGAAGAAATGGATGTATTCCTTGAGACCTATAAACTACCAAAACTGAACCAGGAACAAATAGAAAACCTTAACAGACCCATAACCAGTAAGGAGATTGAAGCAGTCATCAAAAATCTCTCAGCAAATAAGATCCCAGGGCCAGACGGCTTCCAAGGGGAATTCTACCAAATATTTAAAGAAGAATTAATACCTATTCCCCTGAAACTGTTCCAAAAAAATAGAAATGGAAAGAAAACTTCCAAACTCATTTTATGAGGACAGCATGACCTTGATCCCAAAACCAGACGGTGACCCCATCAAAAAAAAGAATTACAGACCAATATGCTTGAGGAACACAGATGTGAAAATTCTCGCCCAAATACTAGCCAATAGGATCCAACAGTACATTAAAAGGATTATTCACTATGACCAAGTGGGATTTATTCCTGGGCTGCAAGGTTGGTTCAACAGCCCCAAATCAATCAGTGTGATGCAATATATATCAATAAAAGGAAGAACAAGAACCATATGATATTCTCAATAGATGCTGAAAAACCATTTGGGCAAGTACAGCATCATTTCTTGATCAAAATTCTTCAAAGTGTAAGGATAGAGGATACATACCTCAATATCATCAAATCCATCTATGAAAAACCCACAGCGAATATCATTCTCAGTGGGGAAAAACTGAGAACTTTTCCGCTAAGGGCCACATGCCAGGGATGACCACTATCACCACTGCTATTTGACATAGTACGAGAAGTCCTAGCCTCAGCAATCAGACAACAAAAAGAAATTAAAGGCATCTGAATCAGCAAAAAAGAAGTCAAACTCTCACTTTTTGCAGATGATATGATACTTTATGTGGAAAGCCCAAAAGACTCCACTCTAAAACTGCAAGAACTCATACAGGTATTCAGTAAACTGTCAGGATATAAAATCAATGCACAGAAATCAGCTGCATTTGTATATACCAACAACAAGACAGAAGAAAGAGAAATTAAGGAGTTGATCCTATTTACAATTGCACCTGAAACCAAAAGATACTTAGGAATAAGTCTAATCTAACCAAAGAAGCAAAGAATCTGTGCTCAGAAAACTATAAAGTACTCATGAATGAAATTGAGGAAGACACAAAGAAATGGAAAAATGTTCCATGCTCATGGGTTGGAATGACAAGCACTGTAAAAATGTCTATGCTACCAAAAGCAATCTACACATTTAATGCAATCCCTATCAAAATACCATCATTCTTTTTTCAAAGAAATGGGTCAAATCATCCTAAAATTTATATGGAACCAGAAAAGACCCTGAATAGCCAGAGGAATGTTGAAAAAGAAAGCCAAAGTTGGTGGCATCACAATGTCAGACTTCAAGCTCTATTACAAAGCTGTCATCATCAAGACAGTATGGTACTGGCACAAAAACAGACACAGAGATCAATGGAACAGAATAGAGAGCTCAGAAATAGACCCTCAGGCCTATCGTCAACTAATCTTTGACAAAGCAGGAAAGAATGTCCAATGGAAAAAAAGACAGTCTCTTCAACAAATGGTGTTGGGAACATTGGACAGCCACATGCAGAAGAATGAAACTGGACCATTTCTATACACCACACACAAAAATAGACTCAAAATGGATGAAAGATCTCAATGTGAGACAGAAATCCATCAAAATCCTTGAGGAGAACACAGGCAACCAGCTCTTTGACCTCAGCCATAGCAACTTCTTCCTAGAAACATTGCCAAAGGCAAGGGAAGCAAGGGCAAAAATGAACTACTGGGACTTCATCAAGATCAAAAGCTTTTGCACAGCAAGGAAACGATCAACAAAACCAAAAGACAACTGACAGTATGGGAGAAGATATTCGCAAATGACATATCAGATAAAGGGCTAGTATCCAAAATCTATAAAGAACTTATCAAACTCTACACCCAAAGAACAAATAATCCAATCAAGAAATGGGTAGAGGACATGAACAGACATTTCTGCAAAGACGACATCCAGATGGCCAACAGACACATGAAAAAGTGCTCCACATCACTCGGCATCAGGGAAGTACAAATCAAAACCACAATGAGATACCACCTCACACCAGTCAGAATGGCTACTATTAATAAGTCAGGAAATGACAGGTGTTGGCAAGGATGTGGAGAAAGGGGAACCCTTCTACACTGTTGGTGGGAATGCAAGCTGGTGCATCCACTCTGGAAAACAGTATAAAGGTTCCTCAAAAAGTTTAAAATAAAGCTACCCTACAACCCAGCAATTGTACTACTGGGCATTTACCCTAAAGATACAACTGTAACGATCCAAAGGCGCATGTAAACCCAAATGTTTATAGCAGCAATGTCCACAAAAGCCAAACTATGAAAAGAATCTAGATGTCTATCAACAGATGAATGGATAAAGTAGAAGTGGTATATATATATATACAATGGAATACTAGGCAGCCATCAAAAGAAATGAAATATTGCCATTTGCAACAACATGGATGGAGCTAGAAGGCATTATGCTGAGCGAAATAAGTCAATCAGAGAAAAACAATTATCATATAATCTCTCTGATATGAGGAATTTGAGAGTCAGGTTTGGGGGTTGTGGGGTATAGGGAAGGATAAAAAGAAACAAGATGGGATTGGGAGTGAGAAAAACCATAAGAGACACTTAATTTCACAAAACAAATTGAGGGTTGTTTGGGGGGAGGAGGGCTAGGGAGAGAGGGGTTGGGTTATGGACGTTGGGGAGGGTATGTGCTACGGTGAGTGCTGTGAAGTGTGTAAGCCTGATGATTCACAGACCTGTACCCCTGGGGCTAATAATACATTATATGTTAGTAAAAATAATTAATAAAGAAAACAGAATATTGGTAAATACCAATACAATCCATATGGAAATGAATATATGTGAATGAATACATAGTGTGCCCTCTCAAAAAAACCCTGAAATTAAATACATGAAAATTTAAACCATTATCTCTGAGTCGTGGCATTTTAGGTAACTTTAATTTTCCACTAAACGGTTTTCAAGCACCTTATGCCAAGTTCAGGTTGAAATCAGTTGATCCTAAGGGGCAGACAAATCAGGATCTCTACCCCATGTCTTGGTCCAGAGAGCTACTGCACATGTGAATCATGGCACACTGAATGCCAGCACAGGGGCAAGAGCCAGAGTGTTGCTGAATAGGATTAGAACCGCAGTACAGATGGAGAACTTACACTCCTGCAAGTCTCAAGAAAAAGACTTTACGAAGATGCAGTTATTTCAGGGGAGACAGATATAGGTGGGATCTTCAGCCATAGCACATGAGAATCTTTCTAAGCGTCTTCAGCATGTAAGTCCATTTGAAATTGAACCTAGAAAAGAATACCAACCACAGCACCTGCCACTAACATGTGTTTATATGAAACATATGAAGTGTTTGGGACCAGCAACAGAAATATGAAACAGTGCTCAACATCACTTGGCATCAGGGAAATACAAATCCAAACCACAATGAGATACCACGTCACACCAGTCAGGATGGCTAAATTTAACAACTCAGGAAACAGATGTTGGGAGGATGTGGAGAATGGGGAACCCTCTTACACTGCTGGTGAGAATGCAAGCTGGTACAGCCATTCTGGAAAACAGTGTGTAGGTTCCTCAAAAAGTAGAAAATAGAGCTACCTTATGACCTAGGAATTACACTACTAGGTATTTACCCAAAGGAACAACTATAGTGATTCAAAGGGGCACATACAACCCAATGTTTATAGCAGCAATGCCCACAATAGCCAAACTATGGAAAGAGCCCAGATGTCCATCAACAGATGAATGGATAAAGATGTGGTATAGGGGTGCCTGGGTGGCTCAGTCAGTTAAGCCTCTGCCTTTGGCTCAAGTCATGTTCCCAGAGCCCTTGAATCAAGTCCCGTGTCAGGCTCCCTGCTCATCAGAGACCCTGCTTCTCCCTCTCCCTCTGCCTGCTGCTCCCCATTTGTGCTCTCTTGTTCTCTCACACACACTCTTTCTCTTATGTGTGCACTCTCTCTCTCTCTTTAAATAAAAAAAGAATATGATGTGGTATATACATACACACACACACTGAAATATTACTCAGCCTCCAACAAGAATGAAATCTTGCCATTTGCAATAATGAGGATGGAACTAGAGGGTATTATGCTAAACAAAATGTCAACCAGAAAAAGACAAATATCATATGATTTCACTTACATGTGGAATTTAAGAAACAAAACAGATGAACATAGGAGAAAGGAAGGAGAAATAAGAGAAAAAGAGAGATGGAGACAAACCATGAGAGGCCCAACTCTAGGAAACAAACTGAGGTTGCTGGAGGGGAGATGAGTTGGGGTTTGGGGGGTAACTGGGTGATGGGTATTAAGGAAAGCACTTGATGGAATGAGCACTCGTCATTATATGCAAGTGATGAGCCACTAAATTTTACCTCAGAAATTAATAACATGCTATATATTACTTAAATGGAAGTTAAATTTAAAAAAATTAAAAAGAAACATCTGGGGCCAGATCTCCCCAAAATCATAACATCACACCTTGAATGTGGCGTCAGTAATCAGAATCTTACATTCCAGGGGCTTCTTTTCTTTTTTTCCCTACCCCACACCAGGTACTTCCAACCTGCCAAGACCACCTTCTAGAAGGAGCACAGGAAGCCTCCTCTGCTTTCTGAGAGAGTCAGGGATACCTCCAAGTTAAGTTTTATTTTCTCATCTATACAAATACATAGCCAACCCAGGACCCAAACCTGTCAGTCTGCAAAGACTACTGTGAATCTTAACCTATGGCCTATGAATGTGAAAAATTCCATCTTCTTCCCATCTACTCCCAACTGGGGGCAGGTGAAAAGCAGTCTACCAATATTTGCATATAAGATTTATTTATTTATTTATTTATTTATTTACTTACTTACTTACTTACTTATTTGAGAGAGAGCATTCATAAGTGGGAGAGGTGGGTTTTGATATAGAAAGAAGCAGAGGGAAAGCAGACTCCCCACTGATCAGGGAGCCCTCCTTGGAGCTCAATCTCACAACTCTGAAATCATGACCTGAGCCCAAACCAGGAGTCAGAGGCTCCTAACTGAGCCACCCAGAAGCCCTCCCAACATATGTATATGATGTGTGCTTAAATAAGCAACCAAATGGGCGAATCCATGGATCTGATGGCAATTCCTAATCTTGATCGAAATTAACTAAATCTTGACTTTTAATCCAAACTATTATTTTTAAATTCTATTAATTCTATTATTTATATATTATATTATTATTTTTAATTATATTATATTTTAATTTACACCCCCACTTTGTTACCGAAAAGTAGCTTACCAAGATGCAAAAATTGTAAGAAAATAATATGAATGAGAAGTAGGTGAGAACGAAAAGTGAATACAGTGGTAGGGACACAAAAACTGTGGCGTCGAGGCTAACACTAAATTACAGATCATGATGTGATTGGTATTTGTCCTTGGTATTACTGGTATTTGCACTTGGTATTTGTCCTCTTATAAATGTAAACAGCATTTTTGAGTTGCGTCAGTACAAATCCAAGTCAGTGTGGTTTACTCCTTATTAGGCAGTTACACCCTAAAAAGACAGGACAGCTCTGCTGCAGGTGGTTTAAAGGACGCCTGTCACGGGGCACCTGGGTGGTTCAGCTGTTAAGTGTCTGCCTTCGGCTCAGGTCATGATCCTAAGGTCCTGGGATGGAGCCCTACTTCAGGCTCCCCGCTTGGTGGGAAGCCTGCTTCTCCCTCTCCTGCTTCCCGTACTTGTGTTCCCTCTCTCACTGCGTCGCTCTCTGTCAACTAAATAAAATTAAAAATAAATTTAAAAAACAAACAAACAAAAAAAAAGGACACCCATCATGGTAGCAGGAAAGCCTAGTAGTTTAGAATTGGCTTTAGAACCTAATGAATACATGATCACAGATAGCAAACTAACAAACCTTGAGACACATAACAGCAGTTATCTGGTTTTCCATCAGACTGGTTGGGGTGACCAATGCCTAGAAGGACTAAAAGATGTAATTTAGGAAAAAAGGAAAAAAAAAGTGTAATTTAGAATCGAGTAAATGTTTTAATTTATCACCTCTTGTTTCTATCACATGCTGCAATTTTCAGTCCCCCCCCCCCCAATTAATGGTAGAACAGTGCTGGGTATATCGTAATCACAAATATTGTAGCATTCAACATTTATTGTATTTAATGCTACTACTATGATATAATTGCTTTGATTGATAATAAACAGGAAACCAAGGTAGATGTTGATTTGTACTTCGGAGAGATGTTATCAACGAACTATATCACATAAGGTAACACGAAGTTCAACTATATACCTATTCAGGAACAATGGATTTTCTTTTTTATTAAATATTATTATTATTTATTTGACACAGAGAGATCACAAGTAGGCAGAGAGGCAGGCCGAGAAAGAGAAAGGGAAGCAGGCTCTCTGCTGAGCAGAGAGCCTGATGCGGGGCTCGATCCCAGGACCCCGGGATCATGACCTGAGCTGAAGGCAGAGGCTTAACTCACTGAGCCACCCAGGCGCCCCCCAGGAACAATGGCTTTTCACTTTGAGAAAATCCTAATAGCCACAACTGCTATTCTCTACTCCAACAGAGCAAAAGAAATTAGAAGTTTATGAGCAAGTACAGCATCTTAAAAAAATCAAAAACAGGCACTGAGAGAGTCTAATACTTTCCTTAAAAAGGTGATGCCAGAACCAGGGCTGCAGGCATGAGGGGAGGGTACTCAGAAGAAGTCACATGAGCAATTTGAACAAAATCCTCCCTGCTTTCCCCTACTTCCACCTATGTGTGAAGACTGATTGGTTGGTTTATATCAGCAATTTTCAAATTTTAATGTGCACATAAACTCTCTCTTTAAGATACAGACTCTAATTCAGCAGGTCTGGGGTGGGGCCTCAGATTTTATTCATGTAAGAAGCTCCTAGACGGGGCCAGTGCTGCTGGGCTGAGGACCTCAGTAACCGGTAGTAAGGGTTTTTATTGTATTTTTTTTTAATCAGTAAGTTGATCTATGAAGAGATTTGCCTTCACTCAGTACAATGGTTAATTGTATATGCTGGCTTGACTAGACTGAAGGATGTCCTGAGAGCTAGTGAAACATTACTTCTGGGTGTGTCTGTGGGGATTTTTCCAGAAGGAATTATCATTTTAGTCAGGAGGCTGAGTGAAGGGCATCCTCACCACTGCAGGGGGCAACATCTATCCTTGAGGGCCTGAACAGAACAAGGAGTGAAGAAGAACAAATTCACTCTCTCTACTTAAGCTCAGACACCCACCGTCTCTTTGCCTTAGACATCAGCTCTCCTGGGTCTCGGGCTTTTAGACTTAGGTGGGGACTATACCTTTGGGCCCCACTGAGTCTCAGGCCTTTGGACTTGGACTGAATTACACCACTAGCTTTCCTGGTTCTCCAGCTTGCAGACAGCAGATCATGAGACACCTCAACATCTATAACAATCACTTCAGCCAATTCCGGTAAAAATTCCCTCCCCTATATATGTGTATAGATCCTATTGGTTCTATTTCTCTGGAGAACCTTAACTAATCCACTTGAGTAAAACAAACCATAAATGGAGGTTTGGAGACTCAATTCAATAAGCAAAGTGCAGTGTGATCACTTCTAGCCTTGCGTACCTATTTAAATTTAAATGACTTTATGTAAAATAAAATGTAAAATTTAGTTTCTCAGTTACATTGGCCACCTTTTAAGTGCTCAGTAGCCATATGTGGCTAGTGACCAATGGACAGCATGGAAGAACATTTCCATTATCCTAGAAGGTTCTAGTGAACAGTGCTGAACTAGAGATGGTTTGGTCACCAAACAAAAATGTAAAGAATAGAAGGTTGACTCCACTTTCAAACAAATCAAAAAGTGAACTCTTGAACTGCCATTGGTAAAACTCCAGCCATGTCTGCTCAAAAAAATAAAAAAAAAAAAAAAAACAAGGATAGGTCAGGACAACATGATACCCAGTAATAAAAAGCTTACATTCTTTCTCCCCAGCAAAGCGCAGTACAGCTTAACCTCAAATGGAACGTGACATTAAGGAACGAAAAGGGAAAGACGGGTAACAGAGCCGCTGAAGCTAAACAGAGCAGGCCCCACGTTCTGCATCCTTCATTCCACAGCCATAGTCATTACACTGAACTTTTATCAGTCAGTCTCTTGACCTGATGGGGAAGCTAATGCCAGTGAGACAGAAGTGCAGGTGGGGTGGGGCAGTGTCACAGTCAGCTCTATGTAGATCACTCAGCTCTGACAATGCAAGGGAGTCAACTAGCACCACAGACAAAACAAAGGAACAAGAGGATGTATTAGTCAGGGATTAGATAGACAGACAGATAGGCAGACAAATTGAGATTTACTTAAGGAATTGGCTCATGTGACTGCGATGGCTGGCATGTCTGAGTGTGTAATGCAGGCCAGAAGACTGGAAATTCAAGGAAGAGCTTACGTGGTTTTGAGAATGAAGGCAGTCTAGAGGCAAGATGCCTTCATCCTTTGAAAGTTTCTGACTTTTAACATCTTCAACTGATTTGATGGGATTCATCTATGTTATGAAGCTTTACTCAAAGTCTACTGGTTTAAATGTTAATTATATCTAAATCATATCTAAAAAAAAAAAAAAACCTTCTCCTGGCAATATCTAGACTGGTGTTTGACCAAACAACTGGGTACCCATAGCTGAATCAATGTGACACAGTTCATCATGCCAAGGGGTTGGAGATTGAAACCTTTAGCTCTAGGTCCCTAGCATTTGGGACCTCCCTTACCACCTCCCTTTCTGGCTAACTTCCTCAAGCTCAACAGCATCACCAGTGAAGATTAATGTTAGTGAGGCTATAAGAAAGGCAGACCTGGCCATGGTGGCCACTGGTCACCTGTCCCACATGAGGCTGTTGACAATAGAAGGTCTCCATGAGCTTTTAGAACAGCATGCCTGATGTCAACACTGAGGGTTGCTCTAGGACATGGGGTAGCAGAAACACTAGTCTTTCTCTTTTCCCCAAACTGACTCCTGTCAAAGCCTACAAAGACACTAAAACTTGGAATTACATTTTGCAGATTATATGACCACTTGGGAAATCCAGAAAATAAATGAGATATTTGTCAACTACTTTGAGCATTTCAAAAAACAAACTCTGATGGAGGGAAAAATGGTTTTTATTAAAAACACTTTTCCAGGGGCGCCTGGGTGGCTCAGTGGGTTAAAGCCTCTGCTTTCGGCTCAGGTCATGATCCCGGGGTCCTGGGATCGAGCCCCGCATCGGGCTCTCTGCTCCACTGGGAGCCTGCTTCCTCCCCTCTCTCTCTCTCTCTGCCTGCCTCTCTGTCTACTTGTGATTTCTCTCTCTCTGTCAAATAAAAAACAAAATCTTTAAAAAAAAAAAAAAAAAAAAAACACTTTTCCAGAGGCACCTGGGTGGCCCATTCAGCTAAGCACCTGATTTGGGCTCAGGTCATGATATCAGAGTTCTGGAATCGAGCCCCACATTAAGCTCCACATAGAGGTCTGCACTCAGCAGGGAATCTGTTTGTCCCTCTCCCTCTCTACCTGTTCATGCTCTCTCTCTCTCTCTCTTAAATTAAAAAAAAAATCATTTAAAAAAGGAAATAATAATAATAATAATAAAAGAATGCTTCCAGGCTTCTAAACCTAGCTTGAATTTTTCTGTGAGTCTTATGCAGAAGAGGAGGAAATTTCCTTGACTTCTAGAAAAAAAAAAAAAAGAAAAAAGAAAGAAAGAGAAATTCTTCCAGACCATGGGCTTCATAGGCTATGAGCAATATAAGTTTATACTTCCCTGAGAAAGTTCCTTCTGCCCTTAACTTTTTCTGATTTTACATTCATAACTGATGAATATATCCTGCAATGGTATTATCTGGGCAAGAAGAAATTAACTTATAAATCCATAGATATCTTCCCCCCCTCAATGATACTAGATATTCAGGTAGCAGGTTTTTGGACTGATTTCCTTTCTCACTTATTTCAACATCTAACTTTGTGAGTCACAGGCACTGATATCCAACTGTAGCTTTTTGCCTTCACCTTGGCGTAGTCCTTGGGGCATTTTTCTAAGCACTCATCAGAAACCAATTCCTGCTTATAATACTCCAAGCCACACTCTCTGCACCTGTTTATTCCACAAGACACAACTAAACTCCATGATTACCATTTCCTCTCAGCTGTTAAAGAGCAAAGATTATTAAAAATGTAGTTATTTAAATCTACAAAAGTATTGGTTTATTTCCAATCTTGATCCAGACTTCAAACATGGACCAAATCTCATCATAATTGAATTTCATAGGAAGTATGAGAACTGTATGTAATTAAAGTGACTTAGTTTCCAAGAGTCAATGTAAATTCAGGAAATGACACTAGTAAATTCATTCATACAAGAATATGCCCCTTTTACAATCCCCCCCATCGACTTTTTCACATTCTAGACATATTCTGCTACCCTCACCTCCCCTGTTTCTGCATCCCACCTTCTCAAAGTCATCCCTTCTTTTGAATTCATCCAACTCATTCCCATTTATAGATCCACCAAAAGTCTGTCTGCCAGGTACTTTACCATCTAGTCCCCTGTCTTTGATAAGCCCTCTCAAAGCTAATCACTTAGAATTAATCTCTCCTCCTCTATACTTTCAGAATACATTGTCTTTACCAGAATCAGAAACTTCATCACATGTCAGGTTAGTGTTACTTGTGTACCTTTCTCATTACTTGTGAGCTCTGACTCAGAAATTTACTGTGTGTCATTTTTCTCTCCCAGCACCTAACACACCAAATATATGTTTAAAATGAAGTGGGATGATGGAAGGGGATGGAAGTAGTTCCCAAGCGGAACAGTTTCACAGGCTCAGGTTCAGCTGTTAATACAGCTTTTCTGAAAGCTCAGTGATCCTATAATGTGGTACCATGACTTTAGCCCACAGGACACCAAAGGCAGGAGAGAAATGTCCTTAGAAAAATGATATAAAGAAGTAGAAAAGAATAGGACATTCAGTTAGCAAGTACTCATTCTCCCAGAGTTGCTTCAAACTTCCCATTCTTGCAAGAAGAATCTATTTCTGTCTCTGCACTTTCCAACTGCAAAGTGGCAAACTGATTATCCCTCCAATGCATACTATAAGAGAAAGGGTTGTGTTTAAATCTCTTCCATATACATTAGCACATTCCATTTTTATGTATCCTGAGAGGCAAGCAGGGTAGTTTTATCTCATTTTGTAGATGAGGGAAAGGAATGTCAGAATTTAGATCATTTTCCTAAGGTCAGTTTGTGGCAGAGCTGGAATTGTAACTCAGGTCTTTTTGTTTCCTGATTGAGAAATGGTGGTGCTGGCGAGTAGATTTCCAAGCCTTGACTGCCATTCACTATTCCACTCCAGACATTCTGGGGTGGGGTTTGGGAGGGCAACAGGTAGCTCCAGATGTGGAAGCAGAGAAAGCTCAAGCAAGGCATCAGGGAAGTGGAGAGGGAGCAAGCCCTGAGTGTTAGATTGTAGTATCAAAGGGAAGTTCAGATTTCCATAGACTCTTTTCTGCAAGGAGCAGAAACTTTGCCTATTTTAGACAAACCCTTCAGAGATCATCAGTATTTATAATTGTCCAAGTTAGGTAAAAGTAAGGACTCCACACTGGAATGCAGGAATGATGGAATTTCTGGAACCCACTCAGGAATCATTGGTCCATCGAAAGGAAGAAAGGGACTGTCCGTTTCTCCAGAAGAAAGAAAAAGGCAGAGTCTTTTGAGCTCTCAAAATACATAGTCTTGAGACATTTGATCTTGAGAGAAAGTGCAAGTACATCCTTGACCAAAGTCTAGGATGTTCTGCCACAAGCAGCGGCCACTTTTCATAGACTTGCTGACAAGTATGCCTAATTCAATGTTGTGACATTTTATGGGAATTACCCAAATACTGTGGTTATATGCAAATGACAGAACAGCATTTCGGAGCTGTTCTGAAGTTCAAGGTAAGGTTGTTCATAAAACCTTTTTGGCTCTTTGGCTCTTTGGCTCTTTTACATATATCAGATGTAAATGATACATCTGATAACAAAAGACAAAATACATGTAAATTCTATGTAAGATTTCTACAATGGTGAAGATGAACTGGATAAAGAACCCAAGGAATCCCTAAGGTTGAAAGTAAAAGAGGAAACCAAACCAAAGGATGGAAAAGGATCAGTGAAAACAGAGAGAGGGAAGAGAAAAAAGCAAGTCTTTGCAAACACAAATATCTGCTCATCATAAAAAGATTTTTTTTAAAGATTTTTATTTTTTAACCTAGGGTGTAAGCATACCATTTTCATAAATTTATTTTAAATATTGTTCCATTTTGCTTCAGTAGGTTTACAATTTAAAGAAAGAGTCTGACTTTTTAAATAGGAAATACTAAAATGTATAATTTATTGAGACAATGGGACTACGAACACTTTTTAAGGTTAGATAATTCTAATATTGTTTGGAATATGTGTGTGTGTGTGTAACATATATAATATATGATATGTAAAAATACATGCATATGATATCTATATAATTTATATGTTATATAATAAAAATACAAAAGTGTACATACACACACACACATACACACTTTAAGAATATTGGCAAAGAGAGGTCTTGAGCAGGTTGTGAATGAACTTTGGGTTCGCTGGGAAAAACAGAATAATAATTTAGCTAAAGAAACAAATTGATGAGAATAAATGACCAGGTTGCTATGTAAATTTTCTCCTGGCTGGTCCAAGAAGACAGAGGTAAAGAACTACTGGAAAGGAATCTTGTCTGCTTCATTCCCACACCCACTACCCCCAGATGTCAGCCACTAGGAAGTAAAGCAGAAAAGAGCCTAGCTCTTTGATTTGGAAGAGGAGCCCGTAGAAAGCTGTAGCCCATAGCTAATTAAAAAAGCCAAAAAGAAAAACCACCACATCCTTTCTGATAAAGAGGAAGAAATTAAAGACTTAGTTACAGGGTTGCTTAATAGACTGTGTGTGCAGGTGTGTATTTTTTAAATTTATTTTTATTTATTTTCAGCATAACAGTATTCATTATTTTTTCACCACACCCAGTGCTCCATGCAATCCGTGCCCTCTATAATACCCACCACCTGGTACTTCAACTTCCCACCCCCACCCCCGCCACTTCAAACCCCTCAGATTGTTTTTCAGAGTCCATAGTCTCTCATGGTTCACCTCCCCTTCCAATTTCCCCCAACTCCCTTCTCCTCTCTAAGGGAGTTGGGGGAAATTGGAAGGGGAGGTGAACCATGAGAGACTATGGACTCTGAAATGCAAAGTCAAATCAAGTTCTAACTTACTATCATACAAGTAGAACCTAAAAGCAAATTTTTGACTTTGAAAAAAATGAAAATGAATTGTATTTTATCCAAAGCAACAAATCCATTATGGTTTATTTATTATTACTTCTTGCCTATTTGAAAGAGAGACAAAGAGGGAATTTGATGTGGCTTTTTGTTAAAGTTGGGCATAAATACTGTTGGAATAGAAATTAAAACCAGAAGAGAAGAAAGAAACAAATGCTTAACCACAAAGGATAATACAGTTACTGTGACAGAGCTCCATGCTTGGCCCCAAGCTTCTTGGCAGTCAAGACCAAAAAGAAAACACAGTAAGTTATATAATGCCAATGAAAGAAAGCATACAAATCCTTCAAGGGAGAAAACCTTTGTTTCTGGTAATAAATTTTCCAAAAAGCATTCATCACTAGATTAAACAATAATTGATAACAGTTGAGCTCTCGTGGAAGGAGCTTGCCTTTGTATTTCTCAAAGGTTGCTATTTTTTATCTTGGCATAAACGTATCATTTAATTCTTACCTATGAGAGGTTAATATGCATACTGGTGATGCTTCATTTGTACTCTTGTAGAAAAATATATAAGAACGTGGGCAGTATGTTAAAGTCCTAACTCTCTGTCAGTTATTCATAAGCAAACTTTACCATTTTAATCAAAGCCAGATGCCAGTCCATGGTGGCATCCAGTAGAATTGCTTTTCATCTTCAAATTTACTAAGGGATAGAGAGAACGATATCTTCATAAATAAGTGAGCATTCTCCAAAGAACAGGGGAATGGCATAAGAATAGTGTCCATGGGGAGCACCTGGGTGGCTCAGTTGGTTGAGCACCCAACTCTTGGTTTTGGCTCAGGTTGTGATCTCATGTGTTAGGAGCCTGAGCCCCCTGTGGGCCTCTGTGCTCAGTGGGGAGTCTGCTTCAAGATTCCCTCCTTCTGAACCGCTCCCCATTCTCTCTCAAAAAATCTTTGAAAAAAAGAATAGTGCCAAAGGGATTTTAAGATAGCTTGAATATTTTACTGTAGTCAAAGCTTTTTTGGAGTACAGTGGGTCTATTTCTATTTTAATGTCAGAAGAAGGGGCATGGATTATTCCTCTTCCTTGGAATGGTAGAGAGAAGAGTCTCCATAAAACCATGACAAAGGCATGTGGAAAAAAAGCTATAGAAAAGACTAAGAAGTGAAAGATACAGGATTATACCAAGATATGAAACAAAGGAAAGCAGATATAATGGGAAAGGATGCCAAAAGGCATTTATGAAGGTCCAGAGAAAGAGATCCAGGTGGATTTTCTAGGAAAAGGTGAATTTTATAAAGAAATTATTGAAAATTGCTAAATATCCTGCTTTAAAACAGAACTCAAGAACAAATAGGAAAAACAACTCTTCGAGACAACAGAAATTCAAGAGATTCTAGGAGTTACTTAAGAGTTTAATGTGTAGGATTCTGGAATATAAAACATATCAAGTTTATGTTATAAAAGAATAGGAATTACATTCACATAAGGATTTCAAGTCTTGTGACTACCGATGCCATAACCAAAAAGAGTGGAAAGGAAAGAAATAGATACTATAGGGGATATTATAGGTAGAAAGGAAGAAGGGAGGGAGAGAGGGAAAGGAAAAAACAAGATGAGAAGCAGTGGGACCGACACACACAGAGCCTGCATTTGGAGATGGGCTCATGCGGATGTGATTCCCTTTTCACCACTCACTGATTCTGTGATAGGACAAGTTACAAAACTCCTCCAAGCCTCAGTTTACTTTCGTAAAATAAGAGTAACAACAGAATTATGAAGAAGGGTAAATGGAATAGTATGAAAAACACTTAGCACAGTGCCTTCCATAAAGATTACTGATGTATTAATAGGGATTGGGTGGGAGGCTGGGGGCAGAGAGGGAGTGAGTGAGAGAAGGAAGAAAGAAAGGAAAATGAAATCCCTACTTAGACTTCAAAGAAATATAAACAGCCAAATAAATTAGGGGAGGAAGCCCATGCTGTTATACACTATTGGATGTATTAAAGTAGAAATTCCCCTTAGAGATTATGGAATTCAACTCCAATTTATAGGTAGCTAAACGGAGGCCCAAAGTCATATTAACTCAAGATCACACTGCAAGTGTGCAACAGCTACCTTCTCTGGAAAAAATGTAAAAAGAAGATTTCTTCTCTGGAAAAAAAAATGTAAAAAATAATGGTTACTTTAGAAAAGAAAATTAATGTCAGACAAGGTTGCCTGATTTATTTATGGCCATAAGTAAAGGGATAAGCCTTAGCCTTGGCTGGCTTAAATTTCCAAAATGTATAACCTGAATATTTTACTTGCCTTTGGCCTAGTCACTTGAGCACTTTTTCTTTTAAATTTAATGAATATTGTTCCATATTCTACTTAAATATAAACCTAAAGAATACACTGAACATTTTATTCATTATAAAACTTCCAAGACTGAGCATGTAGTTCTTTGGGGTAAATAATTATTATCTCTTTGTTACTTTAACCACTGTCTCTGAACACAATTTAGCCCAGACATGGCAATTAATTCCAGAATCATTAGTTCTTGGCTGTCAGTGTTCCTGATACTATTTCTCTTATTCTAGCCAAATTCTAGAAGCTATAATTACAAAGATCCTTTTCGGTGCCCTATAACATTGTTATTATTTTAAAACTGTAGCCAGAAAGAGTAATTCTCAAAGGGGGAAAAAAAAAGTTTGTTTCTGAGGAAAAATTATGTGTTCCAGCCAATAAAGCCTATTGTTGAATATTTATAGAGAGTATAAGAATATATTTTAGTTCTTTTCACTGTTTCAAAGTCCAAATAACTAACAGATACTTAGAATGGGATTTTGGCTTATGTTTATTTTTTACATCAGTATATAGCACAACATCTTGGGAAAATGGTGGAGGTACATTGTTCTATTGTTTAACTAGATTTCTCAACTTTTCACTTGGTTACTACCACCAATCTGATTCCAATCTACAAGCTATAAGATGTTTTTAGGCTCTTTTAAATCCATACAGAGAGAAATGCCAGACAGATTTACCTATTCTGAAGAGTTTAGCACCTAAAAGAGGCGATAATACTTAAATGGTTTAAGAAGATAATTACCAACGCAAGAAAAGGCATCATTTCCACAGTTACAAAATGAGTAACTTGGTAAATACATGCTGAGTTGAGAGAAGGGATGTAAGATGGTTAGGAAAGACCCTCATCTCCATCATCGTCATCATCATTATCATTATCACCACCACTACCACCATTATATCTAACCCAGATGAAGGGCTCATCACGAGCCACAGGATAGTTTAAGTACTATATATCCATTAACTCATTTCATTTTTATAACAACCTGTGAATAGGTCATCGTATCCTCATTTACAGATGAGGAAATTGAAGCTCAAAAAGGTCAAGTGATTTATCCAAGATCGCACAGCAGAGCTGAGATTCGAATCCACACATTCCAGCTTCAGAGAACCTGAAAGGAGGAACAAAGAAGTGAGATTTAATCTGGGTCTTGAAGGATAAGACTTCACTAAATGCAGAGGAGATTAGTAGGGAAAAGTAAGAGCAAAAGCAAAAAGGTGAGAAAAGTCACATTGCCTGGAGTAGAAGATAGGAAAGATTGGCTATTGGTAACAATGACAACAAAACCATTGAGATTTTTAAGCAAGAAATAGACATATCAAAATGACATTTCAGGGAAATAAATATGACAATAACATGCATGATGGATTCAAATATTAGAAGACTAGTCTATAACTAGTCATGACAAGTGAGATTTGCAAATACAAAGACTCAAACAAGTAGTAAGAGGGAAGGAAGAGATGACTGAGAAATATTACAAAAAGTAGTGTCATCTCAGTCACTGAATTTGCCCGAGGGTTCAGAAAAAATGAAGAATCAAAAGATGGCTCTAAATCTGGACAAACAGCAATATAATATCACTGCTAATAGAAATTAGAGAGTTGATTTTATAGACAACAGTAAACTAAACTAAACATTTTTCCTAAGTCATTGGTTTTCCTATTCAAATGATTCTTCACTGTATTACTTCTTTCTCTGACAATCCATTTTTTTATTTCCCAAGGCTTAGTCATTGATGCTCTTTTCTTTTTCCCCATCCTTTCCCCTTCAAACAGTGCATCCATTCGTATAATTTTAATATTAATTTGTATGTTCACAATCCTTAATTCCATATTGATATCCAGCCTATCTCCTGAGTTCAATATCTACTCCAATGTTCTAAGTCTTCCCCTTGGAGACACATCCAGCATCTCATATTAATATGTTCTCAAATAAGTGAAGTAATAGCAGAGCAGACAACAAAGCCAAAAAGGCAACATTTACTACCAACACATTCGGTCAATAGATCTTGATCCTTGCTATACAGTAGAATCAATTACAGAGCATTTAAAATCCACATGTGGCCATTTCATACCTCAGAATCTCTGGTGGAGGGTCATGAACATGTATGTCTGAAAACCTCCATAGGTCTTCCCATTGTGAAATAAGGTTTGAAAATTACTAACTGATACTGTGATTGATCAATAGAGGTACATCTCAATGTCTGGGGAAAAAAAGAAATGAAACAATTAGAAGTTAGAATCAGGTTACAGAAGAGAGCTCGGTTTCTTGCATGAAACAACCCCAGCAAAATTGTAGAGGTGTTAGGATAGCAAAGATCAGAAATGGGTCTTGAGTAAAAACCAGATTCCCCAGACCAACCACTTCAGCATCACCTGGAAACTTAAAAACGCAAAATCCCTCAAGCACACTTGACCTACTGAATCTAGAACTCCAGTAGCAGGGCCCAGCATTGTGTGTCTAACGGTTCTCTAGGTGATGGTGATGCACCATAAAGTTTGAGAACCACTGGTCAAGAATCTTAGAGAATGGACAGAAGGAGAAGACCTCACTAGAGAAGAGGATGTCTGGAGGCCTTAAAATATTTCCAGTCATCCTGTGGAAATCTTGTTAAGTAACCATGCCCTATGCTACAAGGGAAGTTTCATCTACTACCAAAGGATTAATGTTATACAGATAGTATTCTCTGACAACAATGCAGCAAAAATAGAAATAAATAACAAAAGTCTGTAAAAAAAATACAGTTAGAAACTAAAACCATACTTCTAAATAATTCATTGAAGAAATAAATATTAGACTGGAAATTATAAAATCCTCAGACATGAATGTCAACAAAAATACTATGTTTAAAACTTGCACGATGCCAATAAAGTGAGACTGAAGGGGACACTTATAATCTTAAACATGTACATTTAAAAAGACAAGGATTAAAAACTAATGAATTAAGTTTCTAAACATAGGTGAAATATGCCATTTTCTAAGTTTATCAAAATGAACTCAAAAAGAAATACTGAACATGAATAGACTTGCAATCATAATATTAAAGGTTCTCAAACTGATAACCCCAGACCAGAAATAACATCACATGGGGACTTGTTAGAAATGCAAATTCCCAAGCCCCCCTCATAGCAACCAAATCAGAAATTCCGGGGGGTGGGGCCTAGCAATGTATATTTTCACAAACCCTCTCTGTGATTCTGGTACCACTAAAATAATACAGCCTGCTCTACAAAAGAAGTTACTAAAATCATCTCAGCAACTATTTTTCTCGCCAGAAAACTTACGTATCATCATTGCGAAGATTTGAATGGGTTTTCATAGGTGAGATCAGTGAGAGTCACCAGAAGGTGGATTGCCTAAAACATCTTGCTCCTGTTTTGCTTGAAGATGGTATAAAAGTCTGCTATGCCCTGTAGCCGGTACACTTTCAGATGGCATCCTAGCCAAGTTAGTCCCATGTCCAGCTTTAAATTCAAGCCATTCCAGTTGTGTGTATGGTGCCTCTAGGATATTGTAATGTTTGATACAACATTACCAAATAAGCTGTGATCAGAGCACCTAAAAGGACAAAGATTTGAGATTTTTACATACTTTTTGCGCCTGCTTGCTAACAAATGTTATACATGGATGACAATTTGCTCTAGGACTAGCTTTCATTATAACCTGGTAGGGGAATAGTGGAAGAATAGCAAACCCCTACTTATCTGTCCTGGTGCCTACCAGTATCTACAGAAAAGCCAAATGTGGTCAATTAGTGTGGGCTAGTTCATGTTACGTGGATTTAAATGAGACTGGGAAAAGAGAAGTTGAAGACAAAGAGTATAGACAATTCCTTCAAGTAATTTTATAAATGGGAACAGATATGTCAAGAAATGACTGGTGTGGGGGGAGTGAAGTCAAAAGGATTATTGTATTTGCTTGGAAGAATCGGTAAAGTAGTTTTCCTACCTTTTGTCCTTTTAAAAAAAATACTCCCCCAGTACATTGAAAGTATCACAAAGAAGAAAACAGAGCTGGTGATGCTCAAAAAAACCTTAAAGTGTTTTAAGTTAGTTCACATTTTTAATCTGTTACAGTCTACATTTGAATGTGCACATATGTAATCTATTTAGCATCCGAAAGAGCCTGGCAAATTAGGAAATACATTTAGAACAACAGAATCGGTTTTTAAATTTTTAATGTTTTAGCCACCAAAACACAGAACAGTCGTGAACCTGCCACTCAGCACCTCTTACCCTGTTCCACTTCTGTGGAATGCCATTCCCCTGCGACCCTCACAAACAAACTTTCAACAATATTTGTTCTTTGGAGTGTTCTGTTTCCATAACTTTAGTTCACAGAAGGTTGGATGAGAGAGAAGGACTTTTTGTTAATGAATCCTTCTCTTTTTCCAAAGGCCTAATCCTGCTCATTAGAATGTTTGATTTTTTTTCTGCAGTAAATACACCCCGGGTTATTTTCCCTGGTGAATTATCCGGACACAAATGAATTCTGAGTTTTCATGGCCTGACTTCAGAATTTTTTCCTTTACAGTTCCCTGCCTGGCAGAATTCTTAAACTGAAGACTGACTCACAAAGACTGCCGGATTGGGCATTCTGAATAAAGAATGAGTTTCTTCAGCTGACAGTAGTTACTGCAGGAACTAACCTAGGAAAGGTGAGTCCTAAGTATCTATTCTTGAGAAAAGACTTAGCCAGCCAAAGTCAATTAAATACTCAGTCCAGGACATTCTAAACATTTCTAACCCACTATCCAGATGTTTCTATGAAAACATCTCTAAATTGGTTCCTTTTGGGAAGCATAATTTTGAAACACTGATGAAAAGAAACCTCTATCTTTTCATCAGATCTAATGAATTGTTCTACTTTATTAAAAAAAAGAATTTATTATTCTGCATTTATCTTTTTCTCATATAAAAAGTCCTCATTTTAATAGTAAAAAATAATCAACATTTAAGTTCAAGTTGTCATCTCTTTAAACAAGTCAAGAATTCTATTCATTCTTTAAATCTAATCTTTGGGGATGACTGGGTGTCTCAGCCGGCTGAGTGTCTGCCTTCCGCTCAGGTCATGACCTTGGGGTCTCAGAATCCAAACTGGCATCAGGCTCCCCACTCAGCAGAAAGCTTGATTCTCCCTCTGCTCTTCCCCCTGCTCGTCCTCTCTCTCTCTCTCAAATAAGTAAAATCTTAAAAAAAAAAAAATTTAGAAATTTTCAAAAATATCTCTCACCAATACTGTGTTAATACCATATGTTATTTAAAAAAAAAAAAAAAAAAAAACTTGGGGCGCCTGGGTGGCTCAGTGGGTTAAAGCCTCTGCCTTCAGGTCTGGTCATGATCTCAGGGTCCTGGGATGGAGCTCTGCATCGGGCTCTCTGCTCGGCAGGGGGCCTGCTTCCTCCTCTTTATCTCCGCCTACTAATGATCTCTGTCAAATAAATAAATAAAAATCTTTAAAAAACAAAAAACCTTATCTATTATTAACTCATCAACAGAGAAGGGAAAAGTGTGTTTGTTAGAAGAGTGACCAAGCAAGACTGACAAAGTGATAACTATTGCTATACAGAACCCATAAAGTCTTCAGCTCAAGGTCAGACTAAACAAATATGTTTACTTTTCATTCCTTCCCAAACCCCATTTTAAATAAATATATTTGTATTTATATACATAAATAAATACATTTAAGGTATAAACCTCTAACAGCACTGGAAACAAGAAATAAGAAACAAGAAAAAGTATCAGTAGACCAGAAATGTTGAGGAAATAAAAAGCAGATGAAATCAGATGGATGGAAAATGCAAACCAGAGAAAACTGGAACACACAATAGGTGTGGGAAAGACAGCTGTGAGAGACACCCATCTCTAAGAACTCCGTCAGAGAGAAACTAAGCTCTGAATCTACAAATGCAGAAGGCAGAGTGGAAGATAATAAATTAAGGAAATATCTGTAAAACAGCTGAGCCAGTAGTGTCCCTTCTTTCTGTCTATGGAAATCTTCTGGCTGAGGTATTTTTCTTCCAGAGGATCTAACTAGGCAGAGTAAAAGGAAGCACAGCAGAGTCTGAGGTAACTCCAGACATGCACAATGGACACACACACACACACACACACACACACACACACACGGAATCAACTTTCACACCCAAACATTCCTTGTACTGGCAATCCTGGGGGGGTCTCTCAGCCTGCACAACTGCTCCTAGCTAACATACTCTAAAAGAAATCCTATCTTCTTACACAGAAAATTTTAAATTCTAGATGAAATGTTATGTCCCTAAAAAACGTAAATATTCACAGTTCTAGAAAAAGCTCTAAGCCAAAACTGGATAATAACCATAGGATAAATGAAAAGCATAGGGGGAGAGGGAGTAAATGTATGCCTCAAAGGTAAAGGATCCAGACTTTTCATGGTTTTATTTGTCTCAATAAAACCAATCATCTCTATTTATTGAAACTATCTCTACATATTTAAAAAAAAAAAAATGGGGTGCCTGGGTGGCTCAGTTGGTTGAGCAACTGCCTTCAGCTCAGGTCATGATCACAGACTTCAGGATTGAGTCCTGCATCAGGCTCCCAGCTCCTTGGGGAGTCGGCTTCTCCCTCTGACCTTCTTCTCTCTCATGCTCTCTCTCTCACTCATTCTCTCTCAAATAAATAAATAAAATCTTTAAAAAAATTTAAAAAGCCTTCTATAAGGCTATAAGGCTAGCACAAACACATACACACATACCAAATGCTACTAGCTGGGTTCTGCAGGCCACATCTACCTTGCCAATGTTTATGTATACATAGCAATTTTTAATATTGAATATAAGTATGATGAAAGCCAAAATCCATTCTCTGCTATTATAGTCTCTGTTTCTTTCTTTATGAGCCTCATCTACTCTAGTTGACTTTTTTAAAAATTTCACTCTTTTAGGCATGTGAGTTCACTATTCTTACCACAGACCAGTTTCATTTGCAAATGTGAATTTTAAAATTCTTTCCAAATTATTAGCAAATCAAATCTAGCACAGAGAACAAAACAGTATAACTAAATAGAGTTTATGCAGGGACTGGTTTATCATCAGACAAGTAACTTGCACAATTCACTATATTAGCATATTAAAGAACCATTTGGTAGATGGATACATACACACACTTGAAAATTTTATATCCATTCCTGCTTCTTTTGTAACTCTTAGTAAGCTAAGAATAGAAGAATACTTCCTTATTTTGACAAAGAAAATGAATCTAAAACATAGAGAAAATGACATTTTTTTTAAGATTTTATTTATTTGTTTGACAGAGAGACAGAGCACGCACACACAAGAACACAAGCAGTGGGACAGGCAGGCAGAGGGAGAGAGAAAGGGAGACGGAGAAGCAGGCTTCCTGTGGAACAGGGAGCCCAACATAGGGCTGATCCCAGGACCCTAGGATCACGACATGAGACAAAGGCAGATGCTCAACTCACTGAGCCACCCAGGTGTCCCAGCAAATGACATTAAGGGTAAAAGATAAGAAAGAGGTCTTTTATCCATTTTGAGTTTATCTTTGTAACGGTGTAAGAGAATGGTTGAGTTTCATTCTTCTACATATAGCTGTCCAGTTTTCCCAGCACCATGTATTGAAGAGACTGTCTTTTTTCCGCTGTATATTTTTTCCTGTTTTGTCGAAGATTATTTGACCATAGAGTTGAGGGTCCATATATGGACTCTCTACTCCGTTCCCCTGGCCTATGTGTCTGTTTTTATCCATCAGAATCCTAGAGGAGAACATAGGCAGTAATCTCTCCGATATCAGCCACAGCAACTTCTTTCAAGATATGTCTCCAAAGGCAAAAGAAACAAAAGTGAAAATGAACTTTTGGGACTTCATCAAGATCAAAAGCTTCTGCACAGCAAAGGAAACAGTCGACAAAACAAAGAGGCAACCCACAGAATGGGAGAAGATATTTGCAAATGACAGTACAGACAAAAGGTTGATATCCAGAATCTATAAAGAACTCCTCAAACTCAACACACACAAAACAGACAATTATGTCAAAAAATGGGCAGAAGATATGAACAGACACTTCTCCAATCAAGACATACAAATGGCTATCAGACACATGAAAAAATGTTCGTCATCACTAGCCATCAGGGAGATTCAAATTAAAACCACATTGAGATACCACCTTACACCAGTTAGAATGGCCAAAATTGGCAAGACAGGAAACGAAATGTGTTGGAGAGGATGTGGAGAAAGGGGAACCCTCTTACACTGTTGGTGGGAATGCAAGTTGGTGCAGCCTCTTTGGAAAACAGTGTGGAGATTCCTCAAGAAATTAAAAATAGAGCTTCCCTATGACCCTGCAATTACACTACTGGGTATTTACCCCAAAGATACAGATGTAGTGAAAAGAAGGGCCATCTGTACCCCAATGTTTATAGCAGCAATGGCCATGGTTGTCAAACTGTGGAAAGAACCGAGATGCCCTTCAACAGACGAATGGATAAGGAAGATGTGGTCCATATACACTATGGAGTATTATGCCTCCATCAGAAAGGATGAATACCCAACTTTTGTAGCAACATGGACGGGACTAGAAGAGATTATGCTGAGTGAAATAAGTCAAGCAGAGAGAGTCAATTATCATATGGTTTCACTTATTTGTGGAGCATAACAAATAGCATGGAAGATGCTATTTGGGGAGCATGGAGATGGAGGAGAAGGGGTGATGGAGAGGAGAAGGCAGCTGAGGGAAATTGGAAGGGGAGGTGAACCATGAGAGACTATGGACTCTGAAAAACAATCTGAGGGTTTTGAAGGGATGGGAGGTGGGAAGTTGGGGGAACCAGGTGGTGGGTATTAAAGAGGGCACGAATTGCATGGAGCACTGGGTGTGGTGCAAAAACAATGAATACTGTTATGCTGAAAAGAAACAAAAAATTAAAAAAAAAAAAACAAAAAAAAGATAAGAAAGAATTAAAGAAAAGACAAATAGCTATTACTAAAAATTATTCTTAGTTCCTAAATAATGTAATAAGACAAGAAACCAAAGGAAGCATAAATACTACAATGACAATAGCCAATGTTTTGAATAGTTACAGCTCAGGATAATCAATGGAAAATTTTTAGAACTAATGAGTTTTCTGGAAGATCAAGATACAAGCTAAGTATACTGAAATAATGTCATTACTAAAAAAAAAAAAACCATTAAATACAATAAAAAGTTATATTCATAACAATTAAAATTTTATATATACCTATGTTTTAAAATAATCAAACCAAAGAAGTATAAGAAAATTATTAAATATTTTAGAAAAGCCTTTATAAAAACCTGAATAAATATCAAAATACATTATTCTTTTTTATATAGGAAGATTCCATTGGTAAAGGTATCAGTTTTTGTCAAACTGATAGCTACATATTGAATGTGTTTCTGACAAAAATCCAAACTATTTTCAATGGAATTTGAAAAGTCAATTCTAGGGGCACCTGGGTGGCTCAGTGGGTTAAAGCCTCTGCCTTAGGCTCAGGTCATGATCCCAGAACTCTGGGATCTAGCCCCGCATAGGGCTCTCTGCT
The DNA here is from genome assembly GCF_964662115.1 of Mustela nivalis. Taxonomy (NCBI): domain Eukaryota; kingdom Metazoa; phylum Chordata; class Mammalia; order Carnivora; family Mustelidae; genus Mustela; species Mustela nivalis. The sequence goes on along the minus strand of NC_139023.1, from coordinate 143,518,140 downwards.
CAGCAGGGTGCCTACTTCCTCCTCTCTCTGCCTGCCTTTCTGCCTACTTGTGATCTCTGTCTGTCAAATAAATAAAATCTTAAAAAAAAAAAAAAAAGAAAAGTCAATTCTAAAGTTCAGTCGTAAAAATAAATGTGCCCAGAAAAGGGGCTTAAAAATTGAAAAATAATAAGGATTTTCACCCCCTGGCAAATATCAAATATCAAACTATAAATCCATGTTAATTAAAACAGAGAATTTATGTTAAAAATATAGATTCATAGACATACACATAAATATAGATACATATAGACACACACACACACACACACACACCACACACACACACACACACACACACCCCTCTTCAGGGTACAACCAGAATGAAGAGTGAAGGAAATATATGAAAGAAGGAAATAAATGAGCCTTCCTAAGTTTCACATCCTTAGTGCATCACCATCAGAGTAACCATTAGGAGCTAAAGTCTATGAAATTATGCAGTTCACAAACACTTTTAAGTGCACTGTAAAATATTTATAAATACCAAATGCCTGTAACCTGTAAGTAATTTTACATATAAAGTTAATAATAATAATCTGGCTAAGGGTGAGCATTTTATTTTTAATCCTGGGTCACAGTTGGCTTTATTCTATAGAAACATAAGAGTCACGATCCAATATCAAGGGTCAAAGAAAATGCTTGCACTATGATCCTGGGGGCCAAAATTTCTGTGGAGCATTTCCCCCATGCATTGTAAGATGTTTGCAGCACCCCTGGCTTCTCTAGGCCAGAGTGATATTTTTATAAAGAAATCAGATCATCTCTCTCCCTTATTCAAAATTCTCCAATAACTTCCCATCGACTTACAATGAAATCCAAATTCTCTACAATTCTGCGGCTCCCAGAAGTGTGCACCACACAGACCTCCAGCCTTAGATGCCAGTAGAACTCTCCCCGCCACACACACCTTCTCAGCTGTGATGGCCAAAAATGTTTCCAGACACTGCTGATGTCCCCTTGAGGACACAATTTCCTGGGGCTGAGAACCACTACCATGAACCATTCAAATCAAACCTTTGCCTCCTCTGGGCTGATGAGCACTCAATAGTGTGCAACCCCATTTTGATATTGCTGACCCAAAGCGCTGGCGGGCCTTCTGTGTTACCTGGCATTCCTGCATTGTACCCTATGCCATCACTCCCCCAGAGTCTAGGAGAAGAAACCATAATTTCATCCCCTCCATTTTCATTTTTCTCAAACCTCCCCCAATTCATCCTCAATCCTCGCTTTTGTCAACCAGTAAAAGATAAAACTGTAAGCTCCAGAATAAAATATGTGCATTTATTTAGGGACTTAGAGATTGCAACTGGGAGACACAGACCCCATCAGAATCAAAAGCATGCTCCAGAGAGACAAAGGGTAAGGTTAGAGCTTTCAAGGAGGGAATTTACATAAGTTGTTTCAAACAAAATGTGATTGGTGCTGGTATAGTTACACTAATCTATACATGGTTGGTTGCTAGGGCTACTGTCAGGCAGAAAGTTCATTTGTGTCCATCTTAACATATAACAGATGCCTTGGCTTTCAGCTGAGTTCAGCAAAAATTCTGAGAATTTGAGATGAAGACGTGCATAAGCCCTACATCCCCAATGTCCGCCCAGCTCCATTTTATTTTATTTTATTTTATTTTATTTTATTTTATTTTATTTTATTTTTTAATTTTAGAATTTTTTAATTTAATTTTTTATTTTTTATAAACATATATTTTTATCCCCAGGGGTACAGGTCTGTGAATCACCAGGTTTACACACTTCACAGCACTCACCAAAGCACATACCCTCCCCAATGTCCATAATCCCACCCCCGTCTATCAAACCCCTCCCCCCAGCTCCATTTTAAATAACCCTGTTAGCAAAGCTTACTCCCATTTTGTTCTGTTGTCACTTTTAACTAATGGTTTTACTTCCTATTTCACTGAGAAAAGAGAAGCAATCTGATAATAGCTTTCTCACCTTCTTACCACAAATTCTACCAGCATTTATGTGGCTGCACATTAGTTCCCCTCTTATCTGCAGGGATGCGTTCCAAGACCCCCGGTGGCTACCTGAAACCGTGGATAGTAGCAAACCCTCTACATACTGTTTTTTCCTCTGCGTGCAAACCTATGGTAATGTTTCACTTATAAATTAGACACTGTAAGAGATTAACAATAAGTAATAATAAAATAGAACAATTATAATCATGTCTTGTAATAAAAGGATGTAGGTGTGGTCTCTCTCTCTTTTTCAAAAATATCTTATTGTACTGTACTCACTCTTCTTCCTGTGATGATGTAAGATGACAAAATGCCTGAGTGATGAGAGCAGTGAGGTAAAAGGCGCAGGCGTGACGTAGCGTTAGGCTACCATTGACCTGCTAATGATTTGTCAGAAGGAAGATCACCTGCTTCCGGTTGACACAGTAACTGGAAATGCCAGGAAAGCAAAACCACAGGTAAGGTGGGGAATTGCTGTACCTCTATTTGCAACCTTTTTTCCTGTTACAATGAGCAATCCCTCCTTGCTCCTAGCTAAATTCATGGAATGATAATTAATATACACATTAACTTTATAGCCTTTAGTAATTCACAGTTGCCACTATCCAAAGTATATGTACTTAAATTAAGATCCTATCTTATTCCAGTTGTAGAACCGCTGTGATAATATTCCATTTTTAAAATGCTGATCTTATACCCTGATAATAATATTTATAGATATCAATGACTGTATGAGGAATCCTGATATCTAATATCTGTCAATAGAGTGTTTGGAAGTCCAACGTCATTGAAGGATGGAAGCGTCCAAATATCTGGTATCAAGCAACCACATTCATTAATTTTGGGCAAACTGAGGATGTGGAAGAGAGTAAAGATGAAATTTCATTTTTAATTTTTTAAGAACGTTGTCAGTGAGAACAAAAAATGTGAAAGCATTTTGTCAGGTCTTTTATCGAAAAGCTACTACACTTTTTAGAATAGCTCTAAGATAAGTGGGAGTCTTTTATAGGTATGTAACCTCCAAATTTAAATTTTTCCTTTGGGGAAAGTAAGAAGTCCTTATAGCGATTTACCTTATGATGCAATTTCCAGAGAAATTGGTAAGAAAATGAAGTTTGCCTGTACCTGCACTACTTTTCTCATGGGAATACTCTGAACCTCATACAAATGTTGGCTATCAATGTAGTTTGAAAAAGTTGAGTGAATTAAATGCAAAGTATTATTAAAAAAAAATCCAGTTCTTATCACGGAAATATTCTATCCTAGTGTGGGCAGCATGATTACCATGCATAGTCATCCTTTTAGCTTTTAAAATTTGTGGGAGCAGGGACTCTATTATATTCTTTTCCACTGTAAAGTCTAAATAAGGACAATCTTAAAAATGAGTAAAATGAAATGAGCATTTAAGTAATTTAAAGGACAGAGGAAATGGATACATTCTAACCCCTGGGGAGATAAGCATAAGTGGACTCAGATGGCCGAGTCTGGAAAGCGCTCAGCTAGATGCATCAAATGCTGTGATAGAAGGGTTAGAGGGTGTTCCTGAAAAGGAACTGGGATGGTACTCTGGTCAGAGCGAGTGGCACCTACAGAAGGCACAATGGATAGCACTTGCTTGAGAGTGGTCAAATGTATTTGTCTGACTAACCCCCAAGAGCACCTAGGCTCAAAACACGGCCTTGCCTGCAACATGTGATAAATATGGACTAGTAGGATCCCATTCCCAATACCGATAGACAGACAAGACACTCAGGAGTTTCAGTCTCCTACAGCTCAGGATGCAAGACAGGGAAGATCCTTACAGGGTCCTGGGATGGGAGGGTAGATGTTGGCAAATGACACAGTAGTTCTCGGCATTCTAGAATTGGCTCTGAAGAAAGATAGAAGTTGGGGATGAGGAAGTCTTTTAGATGAACTCAAACTAGTTCCTAGCAGCCATAAAGGACGAAGAAAAGAAATGTTTGGAGAAATATTATCACAGACCAGAAATGAAAAAAGAACATTAAAGAACATTTCCAAGGAATAAAGTATGTAAGGGTTCCAAGTAAAAGAGCTTAAAATGTTATTAAAAACAATTTCTAAAACTTAATATACTCAAGGCATGATTTTTTTCTAAGTCTTACATAGGTAGACATTACAAAACTATAGCATGAATAAACTTTACCTGTACTGACTAATATCAACATAGTATTGCTAAAAGGTGGAATAATGACAAATAACCACATCCCTGAGAAACCTGCATCAGCATTTCCTAATGTTACATAACCACAGGATGCTTTATGAATTATAAAATGTTGATGGAACACCAAAGATTTTCTCATTTTTATTTACTTTCTTAAGATTTTATTTATTTATTTATTTGTCAGAGAGAGAGAGAGAGCATAAGCAGGGGGAATGACAGGCAAAGGAAGAAGCAAGCTCATCTGCAGAGCAAGGAGCCTGAGGTAGGACTCGATCTCCGGACCCTGAGATCATTACCTGAGCTGAAGGCAGATGCTTAACTGACTGAAGCACCCAGGCACCCCACCAACATCTTTTTAAAGGATTTTATTTATTTATTTATTTGAGAGAGAGAGAGAGCCAGAAACAAAGCACAAGAGGAGGGGAGGAGCAGGGACAGAAGCAGGCTCCCCACTGGCAAGGAGCCTGAATGGGACTCCATCCCAGGGCCCTGGGATCATAACCTGAGTCAAAGGTGGATGCTTAACCAACTGAGCCACCCAGGTGCCCCAGAACACCAACATTTTGACAGAAGATATTATGCACACTTGATTAATAGAGGACAGCCAAAATAAGTGTTTTGGGAAAACATCAAAATTGAATTCACATGTGTAAGAAGAAATAAACACTTAATGAAATCGCAAACAAATTCAATAATAAATAAATACATATCAAAATCATAAATAAATTCAATAGGAAAATGTTCTTCTGTTATAGAGATAATCAAATATTTAGATGTGAATGCTATGATGTTCATAACCTACTTTAAAATACTGACACAGTGCTACCTAAAGCAATCTACACATTTAATGCAATTCCTATCAAAGTACCATCCATCTTTTTCAAAGAAATGGAACAAATAATTCTAAAATTTATATGGAACCAGAAAAGACCTCAAATAGCCAAAGGGATATTGAAAAAGAAAGCCAACGTTGGTGGCATCACAATTCCGGACTTCAAGCTCTATTACAAAGCTGTCATCATCAAGACAGCATGGTACTGGCACAAAAACAGACACATAGATCAATGGAACAGAATAGAGAGCCCAGAAATAGACGCTCAACTCTACAGTCAACTAATCGTCGACAAAGCAGGAAAGAATGTCCAATGGAAAAAGGACAGCCTCTTCAATAAATGGTGTTGGGAAAATTGGACAGCCACATGCAGAAAAATGAAATTGGACCATTTTCTTACACCACACACAAAAATAGACTCAAAATGGATGAAGGACCTCAATGTGAGAAAGGAATCCATCAAAATCCTTGAGGAGAACACAGGCAGCAACCTCTTCGACCTCAGCCGCAGCAGCATCTTCCTAGGAACAACGCCAAAGGCAAGGGAAGCAAGGGCAAACATGAACTATTGGGATTTCATCAAGATCAAAAGCTTTTGCACAGCAAAGGAAACAGTTAACAAAATCAAAAGACAACTGACAGTATGGGAGAAGATATTTGCAAACGACATATCAGATAAAGGACTAGTGTCCAGAATCTATAAAGAACTTAGCAAACTCAACACCCAAAGAACAAATAATCCAATCAAGAAATGGGCAGAGGACATGAACAGACATTTCTGCAAAGAAGACATCCAGATGGCCAACAGACACATGAAAAAGTGCTCCATATCACTCGGCATCAGGGAAATACAAATCAAAATCACAATGAGATATCACCTCACACCAGTCAGAATGGCTAAAATCAACAGGTCAGGAAATGACAGATGCTGGCAAGGATGCGGAGAAAGGGGAACCCTCCTACACTGTTGGTGGGAATGCAAGCTGGTGCAACCACTCTGGAAAACAGCATGGAGGTTCCTCAAAATGTTGAAAATAGAACTGCCCTATGACCCAGCAATTGCACTATTGGGTATTTACCCTAAAGATACAAACGTAGTGATCCAAAGGGGCACATGCACCCGAATGTTTATAGCAGCAATGTCCACAATAGCCAAACTATGGAAAGAACCTAGATGTCCATCAACAGATGAATGGATCAAGAAGATGTGGTATATATACACAATGGAATACTATGCAGCCATCAAAAGAAATGAAATCTTGCCATTTGCGACAACATGGATGGAACTAGAGCGTATCATGCTTAGTGAAATAAGTCAAGCAGAGAAAGACAACTATCCTATGATCTCCCTGATATGAGGAAGTGGTGATGCAACATGGAGGCTTAAGTGGGTAGGAGAAGAATAAATGAAACAAGATGGGATTGGGAGGGAGACAAACCATAAGTGACTCTTAATCTCACAAAACAAACTGAGGGTTGCTGGGGGGAGGGGGGTTGGGAGAAGGGGGTGGTATTATGGACATTGGGGAGGGTATGTGCTTTGGTGAGTGCTGTGAAGTGTGTAAACCTGGTGATTCACAGACCTGTACCCCTGGGGATAAAAATATATGTTTATAAAAAATAAAAAATTTAAAAAAAAATACTGACACAGGAATATGTACACTTATAAAACACATAAAGCAAACTGGACACTTTCTTTAAGTCATGCAAACCCAAGAGTCGCTCCACGATGTGGCAAGTTGAAGCCGAGCTACAGAGTCTGGAGTGTAGTGGTGTATGCTGAATATGTCCACAAAATCAAGGTATTTCAAGCCACGGGTTGCAAATGTTGAATGTTATGAGCTGAATTATGTTCTCTCTAAAATTCATATGCTGAAGTTCTGTCAGTACCTCAAAACCTAATTATATTTGGAAATAGCATCTTTAAAAAAAATAATCAAATCAAAATGAGATCATATGGTGGGTCCTAATCCATTATGACCTTATAAGAAGAAAAGATTAGGACACACATGAACCCAACCTGCTCATGCAGAGAAGAGACCATGTGAAGACATGGGCAAGAAGATTGCCATTTGCAAGGCCAGGAGAGAAGCCTGGGAAGAAACCAACACTGCTGACACCTTGATCTCTGACTTCCGGCTTCCAGAACAGTAGAAATTAAGTTGCTGTTGGTTGAGCCACTCAGTCGGTGGTATTTTGTTAGGATAGTCTTAGCAAACAAATACGGATTTCCTCCCAGATATATTCGAATCAGAAAGCAGTAAACACAGGTCCTTGAGATGCTGCCTAATCTGTCCATCATCCTTTGGGCAAAGCCACTTTTATGTCTCCCAGGTGAGGGATAAGAGTACTTGGATATCCACAGGAGAGGACTGTTGTCGGGGGTACATGCTGAAAATTGTGAAATCTCAGTTCTAAATTCTTCACAGCACAAACCCATCGATGAGTTTTGGATATTGATTCCAGAACAGCAGCCTTAAAGCTCTGGTTGACAAATTAAGATGAAAAAATTTGGAATGCTTTGCTACAGAACACACTGCATTAGAAACTACCTAAATGTAATCAATAAAAATACATGAGAAGCTGGGAGTCTCAGTCTTTTTTTTTTTTTTTTTTTTTCCTTAACTCAGAATTCAGATGAGGTCATGAAAAACATCTTAGGGAGCATTTTAAAAATATAAGTTAAAGAAATTCGGAAGAAACTTTGTTTCAGACTTTACCTTATATGCACATTTCCTTGTCTCTTGTTCGCCTCTAAAAAAATATAAGTAGAATTGTTTCCCCAGTAAAGTTCCTTTTCCAAACCTACCAAGAAGTCTTGAAAAAAATCCCAATGTAGTACATGCTAATTGTAGATGGTGTTGACTTTTCTTCCACATATTAAAAAAATAACTTTAGCAGAAAGATTTTTACTTACTAGTTAGCAATGTCCCTGCATGTCTTTTTGCACTGTTTCTAATTACTAAGTTATTTTGAATGTGTGTAAAGCAGAGGAGTTTGCCTAAAGGGCCAGCTTGACATCCTTAGAACAATATCCCCCTTATTGCCCATCTCCCCACCCCATTCTCACTCTTCATTCCCTTTGACCTCTCCTGACCACCCACTCATTCCTGTAACTCTCTTCTTTCTTCCCAGCACGGACAGGGCCCTTCCCGGGCTCTTTGTCTGATGCTTCTCTCTCTGTTCGAAAGGTTCTGGTTGTTGCTTACCCTAACTGAATGATTTGTACAAGGCTCATCCTGGCTTCTTGGACCTTTTATTTTTCACATTCAGTCTCCAAATGAAATTCTTCCAACTCACAGCTTCAGTTACTGATTTTCACCCCCATGTAAGCCTGAAGGCCGCACCTAGACCCAGACTTAGAGTTCCATATGCCCTTAAATATCAATCACATCCACTTGAAGATTTTCAAACTGTTTAAAAACTGAATTCATCTGCTTCCCACTTACATAAACCTCTTGCCCCTCAAACCTGGCTTCCCTTTCTTGGTGCCCTAATGGATTCACTGTCAATCTTCCTCATCTGGCCATTTTGCTCACATTCTATATATGGTTCTTTTTTGCAATAAAAGCAAAGTCCAGTAACTTGGAGGCTGTAGTGTCTGCAAAGCCAAAGTATTTACTAGATAGCCCTTTACAGAACATGTTCTCTGAATCCCTATCTAGCACATAGCTCTAGCCTAACCTCTAGTGGGCTGTTTTTAAGCTGTTTATATATATTTTCCCCCATTAGACTCTAGACTTCTTTAGAATAGGGTTAGGTCTAATTCATTACTGTTTTTTAAAATCTCTACTCCTAGCACAGAACCTGATACACAGTATTTACTCAATAAATACTGATATAGAGTCATTTTTTTTTTCTTCTTCCTGCTTCATCCTCTAGATCTACTCTGCACTCTTTCCCCCAAAACAATTCTTGGTTTCATGAGATAGGTTGCAAAAATGGCTGTCATAGTTCTCGCACTATTTCCATGCCCTTGGTTAGTCTCCACTGATACAGGCTCTGGCCTTGACCACATTACTTGCTTTGGCCAATGGGATGAAAGCAAATATGGCGCAAGAAGACACTAGAAGACTACTTGTTTACTGGGTCTTGCCCTTGCTTGCTGCAGTTGGAACTCTACCACCAGATGAATGAACCAGACCAGCCTGTTTGATGGTGGAAGACACATGGCCCTGTGAATCCCTTGCTCCAGCCAGATAGGTGAGGGAGGCCATCAAATGCTAGCTGACTGCACATCCATGAGGAAACTCTACTACATGAATGAGCCCAGCCAAGACCAGCAAAAGAACCACCCAGATGAATCTAACTAAACCTGCTGACCTATAATATCATGAGCTAGTAAACTATTATTGTTTTAATCCAATATGTTCCCTTGTGGGAGAAAGTTGTTATATAACATAAGCTGGTTGCTATTTAGGTCTTCTTCATTTTAAATATCTCTACAATTACTGCCATAAACTTGACCACCAAACCACCAAAGCTGTGTCCACCACCACTTTATTCTCTACCCTTACCCTTTATACTAAGATAACATAGTGTAGGAGGGGAAGGAAAAACTTTCCATCTACCTTTCTTCTAAGTTCTCTGGCTGGCTTAATAATCAAATTAATAAATAGATTAACTAAAGAATAGCAATTTCAATTACATACATATGGGGACCCCAAAAAAAATGAGAACCCAGGACAATCCAGACAATTGAGGGTTATATGCCATCTTGAGCTAAGGAATGGGATAAGTTCTGGGGTTTCAAAGAAAAGGGTGAGTCACAAGAGGCTAAGAAAAGCAGATGTTTAGCAATTGTATTTGTCTTGTCATTCAGATAGGTCATTGTGATTTTTTAAAAAAAAAGTTATCTCCAGTAGTAGCCCCCTTTCTGGGCCAGGCCCCCAATCTAAAATATTTAGGGTAGTTTACGGGGGAAGTAAAAGTTTCTTTTCAATCTGCTGGGTCTTAATTGCCTTCAGCTCAAAATAGTCCACCTGCCAAAGTGGCACATTTTGGGGAGATTTGTTCCTAACCCCTTCAACACTAACTGTCTTCTTGCTCCTAATTTCTATTTAGATATGTAAATTGTAGGGGCTCCTGGGTGGCTCAGTCAGTTAAGCAACTGCCTTTGGCTCAGGTCATGATCCCAAGGTCCTGGGATGGAGCCCCACATAGTTGAGCTCCTTGCTCAGTGGGGAGCGTGTTTGTGCTCCCTCTCATGCTCTCGCATTCTGTCAGATAAACCAATAAAATCTTTTAAAAAACATTATGCAAATTGTAGCCTCCATGAGAAAAGCTCCTAAAGCATAAAAAGCCTACAGATGAAGTGATCTTACAACTTCCTCTGATATATGGGCCAACTGTCTACTCTCTGCATGTCCCACCATTATATTTTGGAAGCGGTTTTTACAGGTTCACAGCTGGAGAAGAAATTTCCCTTAGCGAAGAAGCATACCTCTAGTCTCACCCATATCTGATTTAGATATTTAGATGAGACTTTGGACCTAAGACTTTAGAGTTAATGTTGGAATGAATTAAGACTTTGGGGGCTCTTGGGTTAGAATGAATGTATTTTCCATGCAAGAAGGACATGATTTTAAGAAGTCTAGAGGCAAAGTGTAATAAACTGAATGTTTGTTTCCCCTTGCATTCATATATCAAAACCTTGTGATATCATGATTTATAAGGAATATATATTTGGTCATTCAGATGACCAAAGTATATGTCTCACATGTATTTCATCTTCATCAACAATTCCTGGCTCACAGCTCCCACCACCCTTAGAATTTCCTGAGCCATAAGAGTATCTTTTGTTATAATATTTGGTCTCTTGACATCATTGCCAAAAAGCACTTTAGATCCATAAAGGTGAAATGAATGTCTTGTTATTCATGACAAGCCCCTTACCAACAAACTGGGCTATGTAAATGAGGTGACTTTTAGAAAGAAGGTAAGGATGTGGGCTGTCAGGGGAACCAACCATGAGTAGAAGATTGGAACTTTTAGTCCATGCCCTGATTTCTTGAGACTGAATCAATGATCAATGGCCAATGATTTAATCAATGCTGCCTACATAAAAGAGAGGGTTTGGAGAGCCTCCAGGTTGTGGAATCAGATGGCTCCCACATACCCCTATGCTGGGCCCCAGAACTCCATAAAAACAAAAGCTTATTTGTCCAGGACCTCACCCTATGTATCTTTTTTTATAGGGCTATCGATTAGTATCCTTTGATAACCTTGGTCATAAATCAGTAATCTGGAGAATAAACAAGTTTCCTGTGTTCTGTGAGCCACTCTGGCAAATTAATTGAACCCGAGGAGGAGGGTGTGTGAACCTCGAATTTACAGCGAGTCAGTCAGAAGCACAGACAATAAATAACCTGGGTCTGTGACTGATAGCTTAAGTGGAGTGCCATCTCTTGGGGCTGAACCCTTCACGTGGAAACTCTGATGCTATTTCTGGGAAGATAGTGTCAGCACTGAGTTGAAGTGTAGAACATCTAGCTGGTGTTGGAGAATTGCTTGGTGGTGTGGAAAACTGCCCTCTCAAATATACCCCTCTACACATTAAAAGTGTTGATCAGCACCCATGAAGCCTTAACCTCCAATGCAAAGGTATTTAGAGACAGGACCTTGGGAGGTAATTAGGATTAGATGAGGTCATGAGGGTGGAGCTTTCGTGATGGAAATAGTACCCTTATAAAAAGAGATACCAGGGTACACACCTTTTCTCTCTCTCACTTTCTTTCCCTTTGCCACGTGAGGACCCAGTAAGAGGCCAGGAAGAGAGCTTTCACCAGAACCTGAGCCTGCTGACACCCAGACCTTGGACTTCCAACCTCCAAAACTGTGAGAAAATAAATTTTTGTTGTTTAAACAGTCCAGTCTGTGGCAGTTTACTAGGGCAGCCTGAGCTGACTAAGACAAGTGGTCAACAACCACAAGGCAAGAATCGCTTGCATCTCTACCAATCAAAACTAATTGTTATTTCTATATTCAAGAATCTCTTATATTATTATCAGTTTTCCATAACTTACAGAGTTGTAAAAGAGCTCAAAGGTGATGGGAGGGACAGAGAACACAGAAAAATACACTAGACAGGACACCTAGTGATCTTTTCTGCCAATTTCCAAATCTATCATAAGTTGCCCTGACATAACTAAAAAGCTAATTATCTCTACCTCTCCTGCTCTGAGGCTATTCCACAGGACATCTGCTGTCACCTCCTTGGATTAAGTCTCTTTATTCAAACTTACACATATCTTGTTTGCTGTCTTTTATTACAAGTGCAACCCACAGTTCCCAAGCCCATACCAACCCAAAGGAGTTGACAAGAGTCAGAGTCACAATGATATCCTCACAGTATCCATCTTGACCTCTAGTCCTCACCAGCAAAATCTTGAACCTTAGATGCCATTGGTCTCCTTGGCCTTAGTCACTACTGCTAGGTCACTTTTCCAAAGTCACGCATGTTGCCATGGGAAGCTGCTCATTCTGTGCTACCATTCTCCTCATGGACAAACAAAGAAGGGGCAATGAAAGTCAAAAGAGCTATCATTTACTGAGCTCCTATTATGTGCCAAGCCTAGATACTTTACATTCTTTTTTTTTTTTTTTTTTCAAAACCATGTCATTTTTGTTCCTGCCTTGGTAGTTAAAACGAAATTATATATCCCTGAAAAGCATTTCTAAAATATAAGACCATTCTTCTATATGCCAAAAATAATCACATTTAATAAAGTTCATTTCATATTTGATAAAATTAGTAAGTTCTTCACTGCCTCTAATATTCAGTCCAAATCTTAATTTTCCCAGCTGTCCAAAGAATGTCCCTTACAGGGGGTTTCTCCAAACCAGAATCCAATCCAGGACAGTGCAGCTGGTTGCCAGGCTCCTTTAAGTCTCTTTTAATTTAGAAAAGTACCCCTTTTTCATTGGCTGACTGTTGAGGAGATTGGGCTAGCTGTCCTGTAAAATGTCACACTTTCTAGATTTGTCTATTTATTCCCTCACGGCATTTGTCTAATTTGTCTAATTTCTCCTATGTCTCCTAGAAACTAGAATAGCTAAAATCTCCAGTTAAGCATTTGTGGCCAGACAGAAAATGACATCAGAGGACAACTAATATCCGCTGGCTGATCATTAGTGATGCTAAGATAGAATGATTTTTCACCTCTCCAGTAAGGCCACCAGTGGTTTACAAAACACTGGGCTGCCTTGGGCCTTAAGTATGTTTGAATGAGGTCACCTGCAGTCTTGGCCACCATGTACAAAATTATTGCAGTGAGAAAACACTTTAGAGTCCTCCACAACCCATCACAAGCTAACATGTAGGACTATTTCCTTTAGGAAAAAACAACTCTATAGTAAATTTCAATTAAAAATGGAACCTTAAACTCACTGGGCTTGCTTTATCTTCTCTAGGTACGTTGTCAACAGGGAACCTTGACCCTGGCACTGCCCAGTGTGAAGACTATGGTGATGGGTCTGGGTCACCGACGTGCATGTCCCCAGCTTCTCCCCGTCTCCTCTCACAGCCAGCTTTCCAGCCTTTCTTTATCTTTGTGGTTTTTGTCTGACCTCTTCATGTTTGCTTTCCCCCAGGGGCCCCCGAAGTGAACACAACATTTTTTGCATATACTGTGAGAGGCAAATCTGTTATTGCACTTGAAGTTTGAGAAGCTTAAGAATTAGCAATTGTGAAATGGATCTGCAAGTTTGAATCAAGAAACTGAAATTCATAAGAACTTTTATCCTAAGGGCAGATGAGAGCTTGGCTTTTAAGTGCTATCTGAGTACATCTTCATCTTCAGCAATTATTATTCAGGAAATCAATAATGATAATATGATGCTGAGAAAAGGCAATGTAACTAACATTACACTAATGCCCCACTTCTGAGCCGCTTGAACCAGAAGTCAAATGTGATTAAGAAAGTCTCCTAGAAATTCCAAAGACCTGCAAACCTGCATTCAACCTACTTTCCAGGGGAAGGAAATAATCCTTGGAAGGCAAGTTGAGAAACTTAGTCAAATATATTAACTCTGTGTTCATTTCAAGTGCAAAGCAGGGGCGCCTGGGTGGCTCAGTGGGTTAAAGCCTCTGCCTTTGGCTCAGGTCATGATCCCAGGGTCCTTGGATGGAGCCCCGCATGAGGCTCTCTGCTCGGCGGGGAGCCTGCTTCCTCCTCTCTTTCTGCCTGCCTCTCTGCCTACTTGTGATCTATCTCTGTCAAATAAATAAATAAAATCTTTTTTAAAAAAATAAACAAATAAAGTACAAAGCAGGAGTGCCCCTGGGTGGCTCGGCCAGTTGAGTGTCTGACTCTTGGTTTGGGATGTGTCCTGAGACTGCCCACCTTCAGGCTTTGTGTTCAGCAGGGAGTCTGCCTGAGATTCTCTCTCCCTTTCCTTCTGCCCCTGCCCCCTGTGAAAGCTCTCGCTCTCACTCTCTCTCTCAAATAAATAAATAAATCTTTAAAAAAAAAAAAAAAGCACAAAGCAGGGAATATAGAAGTGGAGATATATAAAGTCCTATATATGGGAAAAGGGGTTAGTGGGAGTAGTTAATTTAAATAAAAACAGATTTAAATCTACAGAAGCCATTTTCCCCAAAGTAAAGCAGAAAAGACAAGAATATGAACCTCCAACAACTAAGGGAAATTTGTGTTGTCCTCACCTAGAATGGGACAGTCCCAATCCCTTACAAAGGCAGATCTATGCTGGTGACCCACATAAAACATATTTATTTATATTTGAAGATCTTTCTTAGAAAAAGCAGTAAATTTTTGTTAGGAACACGTACAGCAGATCAACAGGTAAGACACATAGGCAGATTTCATCTTAATGTCAGGAAGAATTTTTGGTGTGGCAAAATATACAGAATATAAATTTATCATCTTAGACTTTTTAAGCATACCATTGCCACATGAAGTACACGCACATTGTTGTGCAACGGTTGCCACTATCCATCTCCAGACCACACTCTGAAGCACATTAAACGGCACATCCTCATTCCTCCCCCAATCTCGGCCCCTGGCAACCACCATACCACTTTCTGTCTCTGATTTTGACTACTTGTCTAAGCATTCACATAAAGGGAATCCTACAACCGCTGTCCTTTTGCATCCGCCATATTTCACTCAGCATAATGTCCTCAAGTCTCATCTGCCTTGTAGCATGTATCAGATTTTTACTCCTTTTGAAGGCTAAGTAATGTTTATGTGTGTGTGTGTGTGTGTGTGTGTGCACCATTTATCCATAGATAGACAATTGGGCTGTTTCTATCTTCTGGCTACTGTGAAGAATGCTGTTATGGACATGGGTGTACATATACCTGTTTGAGTCCCTGGTTTCAGTTATGTTGGGTATATACCCAGAAATAGAATTGTTGGATCATACAATAATTTTATGTTTAACTGTTTGAGGAACCGCCATCCTGTTTTCCACAGCTACTGCACTCTTTTACATTCCTGCCTGTAATGTACAAGGGTTCCAGTATCTAGACATCCATGTCAACACTTGTTGTTCTCTGCTTTTTGAAATCAACATCTTAAGGCATGCAGAGGAGGAATTTTTTTTAAAGATGTTATGCATTTGAGAGAGAGTATGTGTGCACATGTGCGAAGGGTGGGTAGTGGGGGGCACGTGTAGACAGGGGGAGAAGAAGAAACAGACTCCCTCCTGAGCAGGGAACTCAACCCAGGGCTCTATCCCAGAACGCTGAGATCATGACCTAAGCCACCCACCCAGGCACATCTGGAAGAGGAATTTTTAATAACTAGACCTGTGCCACATTGGGATGAGCTGTTCCCAGGATATAGGGGCCAATGGACATGTTCTACCAAAGACTAGATAAACTAATATGCTCAGTTATGCAAGTTGTGCACTGTCCAAGTGTGTCTGGTCACAGAGTGTGTAAGGACTAAGATCCAGCACTTCGTTCACATTCCAAGGTGTGAACCCTGGTGTAAAACTGCCTCTTCTGGAGAAAGCAATAACTTTTTCCTCCTTGGAAATATTGCTAGCTTGCCAAGCCATGTGCTTTATTTTTCAGCGCAAACTAAGGCATTTATTTACTAAAGCTATTGGTTATCCAGGCTTACTAACTCTCTGTCATGGGAAAGCTGTAGATAGAGTAGATTAATACACAGGGTAATACCTAGTCCAGCCGAACTAGATGTCCACTAAAGCTCCACTCAATGGTGATATTCTGTGCACCTCTTTGATTCTTTTATAAGACACCCCCTAAAAATTCTTTGCACTCCTTGCATTGACAGGTGGAGGCAATAGCCCCTCACCTTTAACCTGGGATCAGTGACTGCTTCGTAATAGAATCCTGCAGAAGTGACACGTACCAGTTTCCAGGCCCAGACCTTCTAAAACTGGCAGCTTCCACTTCCTGACTCTTTGGACACTCCTTCTTGGAATAGAGCCACCATGCTCTGAGGAAGCCTACAAATCATTCTCTATAAGTCTCTTGCTAGGGAGACACACATGGAGAAAAACCAACAGTCATCATCAAGTGAGCAAACTGTCTTGGAAGTGGAGCCTCCAGCCCCAGCAAAGATGAGCTGTCCCAGCCAAGCCCTGCTCAGATTGCAGGATGAGTAAAGTAAATGACTGCTGTTCTTTTTAGCCACTACCATTTTAGGGTGATTTTCTTTAGCTGCAATAGATAATCAGAAGTCTGTAATATAATGTTACCAGGGCTCCAAACTCACCTTTCCACAATATGTTTCACACCAGTAGTGCCTTAAAGGATTTTAAGGGAGAACTTTCTCTAAGGAGCCCTGAATTTATTCTCGTATGTCACAAGCGATGGCATTTGTCCCTCACCTCCTCTCCCACTCCCCAATTTAGGGTAAAACTCTCTATCATAGAAGGATGCTGAGACCCACCTTCTGCACTGTCTGCCCATCCTATCATAGAAGGATGCTGAGACCCACCTTCTGCACTGTCTGCACACTGTTTGGATTTCTTGAGGAATCACAGGTTTCTCTAAGCCATGCACTGGCCCTTTTCACAGACTCTCCTGCCTTCCCCCCAGTGGTATGGAGCAGTGGGGAGCAGGCTTCTAGAGGTGAGACAGAAGCAAAACTTGACCCAGTCAACGTTGTCCAAGGTGGCTCTTTAACTTGGGTTAAGCTTAAGGAGGGGGTGGGGGCATAGAAGCCAAGCCAAGAGGCAAGGAATGCGGAGGAGGCTCCCCACCCCCGCTTGGATCCTGGCTCTAGCCCTAGTCCTTTCCTCACGGATCAAATCTGTCTACACTTACTGTGAAGGGAATGGGTTTTTCAGCGAGGCCTTCCTCAGTTCTGAGTCTTGTCTGTAAAACGCTCCTCCTTCCATTGCCAAACCCCCTCCGTTTCGGGAAGGGAAGAGTTAAAAGACTTGCCCTTCAGGGCCTGGGAGGGGGCGGCAGCTTTGCGCTTTATAGTGGCAGCCACGGGAGGGCTGGAAGGGTAGGACGTTCTTGGCGTCCCAAAGTGGAGGAGAAGGTCTGGGAGTGTTTCGAGGAGAAGGGGAGGACAGATCCGGAGGCGTGTTCCCCTGGAGTTCTCTTTTTCTTGCGAGCCTTCGCGCGCGCGCGCGCCTGCAGTCATCCCTTTGGTTTGGCGGTTGCGGACAGGAGGTGGAGAGACTCCGTCCCACACGGTGGCCAGAAGACCTCCCGGGAGAAGCCGTGCCCGGGAAGCGTCCGGAAGCCGAGGCCGCTGAGCTCTCGGGCCGCCGCGGCGCGGGAGCCGGGGGACAGCCACCACCTATCCTCGCCGGCTCGGCTCCCTCCCGCCCGGGTGCGGCGCGCGGACCGGGCAGCTGTCTGAGCCCGCCAAGCTCCACGGTCGGTGCAACTCTTTCCTCTCAGGGAGCCGGGGAGGTGGAGGTGGGGGGCGCCGCCTGGGTCCCTGGGCTGGGAGGAGAGGCGACCCAGGCGCCTTTACGGCCGGCGCCCTGCGGCTTGGCGACCCTCCGCGCAGGGGCTGGCACCCACCTGCCCGAGGGCGCGCGGCGGGGCGGGCGCCTTCCCGGGAAGGGAGCGCTCCGAAAACGTTTGGGGGCTGGGGCACTGAGCGAAAGCCCCCAGCCTCCCCAGGCGGGATTCAGATTTTTAGAGGGAGATCAACGGTTCTCCCCAGGCATGCGAGAAGTTTGTGGAACATCACGCCCTTGTCTGTTGGTGGCTCAAAAGCCTACTAGTGAAGTTTGCCTTTCTGACTTGCTTGCTTCTCCCCCCCCCCTCCGCCCCCCGCATACCCGGAGTATGCCAAGGGTAGCCAAGGGCAGTCGGTGTGAGGGACTCATGTGTTTTGGAAAACCCCCAGTGCAGCTAGTTTGGAAACCTGCCTGCAGAGGTCTGGGCGTTTTGTTCTGTGCTCTCCTTTAAAGGGCACTTGTTGCGTTTCACGTGCAGAAAACAAGGGCTGTATCTAGATAATCAGCCTCTGTTTACACCATCCTAATGGAGTTCCCGGATAGAGTTGGCGGCGGAGGGGGTGGGGTGGGAGGCATATTAAAGTCAGGCGTCGTCAATAAGACCAGCTGCTAATTTATTACCGAGAGAGCAGAACCCACGGAAAACTAGTAAAAAGTTCCTGGTTTATTTGTTGGGGTTTGGGGTTTTTTTTTTTTTTTTTTTTTTCTTATCCTCCTGTAGATATTCAGGGCTTTCCCCCCACCACCTAGTACCCCCTCTGTGTTAAGTGTTAATTAATTGAGAAACACCTTGACAGTCATTTCAGTAAATTACCTGCTTTAAATTTATGCCATTTCAGTAAGATTGGAATTTCCAAATTACTAGTTGTATAGGTGAACTTTAATCCTGAGAATTCAAGGTGTTAAATGCTTACAGTGTCTGCTGAAGGATTCAGTCCTCTTCCTTGGAAATAGCTTTTTGGACTCCCACCAAATTCTTAGCCACCAAATAGGGGGCATGCCTATAAACCTTGGGCTGAACCTGGGATGCCTCACTCTAGTGAGGTCAGTCTGATTATGACTGAGGGTTGCAAGCACAGCATAACTTGGATCCATAGAAAAAGGCTACAGATTCATTCTTGGAGGAACGTGCATTTGAGAGGGTTTTTTTTGTTTGGTTGGTTGGTTTTATGTTTTTCACCCAATAATAATATGATACCCACATATCTTTGCCAAGTATCCCTGAATTCTGCAGCTTAATACATGTAGAGAGCTGAGGGAGATGTCATCAGAAATGATGTGGTGGTGTCGTTGTTAGAGGTGGAAGGAAAGTGATTTCGGTGGTAGCTAGCTCACACCTTGGTAAGAACCCACAGCCGTGGCCTCCTTAGCTCCTGCATAATCAGCTGACCAAGCAAACCAGCATCAGCTCAGACACTAGTGGTACCTTTCCTGAGTGTCATAATCACCCATGATAGCCAGGTCAGTTCACTAAATACTCTCCTAGTGGGTTCTACTGAGCAAAGAGCCACTCCATTTCCAGGAAAGGCCATCTCTCTCCCATATTTAAGGAAATTTTACTGAAGGGTGCATTCCAACTGGAAAAGTGGATTAGCCATCAAATAGCACAAGGTATTGAAGGATTTCTTTTCTCCCATATTTATGATCTAAAGAGAAGAATGACCATATGCTTTGTTCTTGGAGTCCTGGTCTCCACTGTGGAATGCAACTAGTGACATTTTATAGATCTATCAACAGTCAATCAAATATTCACTCTAAACTGTAAAAAGCAGGAAACAACTGCAAACTACTTATAATTAAAGCAAAGTGAGGCATTATCCCTGACCTGCCACTTCTTGGCCATGAAGCCTTAGCTTCTTCAAGATTCACTTTCCTCACAATTAAAATGGGAATATTGCCCCTTCTTACTTAGAGTTGCAAAGCTCAAGTCAGACACATATATAATAAATTATTAATATACATACAAGGTCATTATTGTTTCAGGTTACTGGGAAAATCTCAGGGAAAGGCAAAAGTATATGGTATTTGCACCTTGTACTTACCTCAGACCTTCTTTACAACCTGAATAAATCATTTCATTTTTATATTGTCTAAACCTAAGCTTTATTGATTTCCCAAGATAACAGTGAAAATTCCTAAAAGTCATTAGCACCAACCATAAATAGACCAAGAAAAAGGACACAGTTTTTAAAAAAATTAAATCATGACTGGGCCTAAAAATCATAGACACATGCCACTGCATTAATGAGCTTATGGGTCTTCATTTAAAGAATCATTAAAAGCTCACAGAGAAGAAAAATTACAAAATATTTAAATAGGAAGAACCATTTTTATTTACCTTTGATTACTGTGTTACCACCAACCCCCTCATTTTCCCCAGCATCCTTCCTAAAGGATTAAAGTAGAAACCTTGACTTTCTGAGCAAGAAGGACCACGTGCTCTCTGCAAGTCACTTACGCAGAAACCACAAATGATCTTCTGGAAACATGTAATCGCCCTCCGGAGTCTATTGCTTCATCAAAACTCTGGAGCCTCTGTTGAAACATTATAGAGCTAAGAAGGCAAGAGAATGAGAGAGAGTGTGGGCTAGCGGTTAGGAGCTTGGGGTCAGCGTCACACTTACCTGCCTTATGATCAGCATTTCCACTGCCACCTGTGAACTTGACAAGATACTTTGCCCTTATGTGCCCCAGGTTCCCTGTGTTTGTAATGGAACTATGTATTGGCTTCACAGAAATATGGTTTGTGTTGTATGGCACCGTGCATGCCAAGTGCTCAATAGGTCTTATAAATGTAGCTATATAGGATGTTTAAAAGAGAGCCTGGGACAGATGTCCCTTGGAAAGCCAGATACTGTGCCTGACCTGAGAAAGCCATTACTCCCAGTTTCAGCCATTGGCAAATATTGTGATAATAATTTCTGCAGAATGGAAAAGAAAACATGGGGCCTGTCAGGTGGATTGTACCCATTGACCATCAAGATTTTCAATAAAGTAAATATTTTTTCTTTACCAGTTATATAATTTTTAATTCAAACACAGATTGTTAAATCTATCAATGGTGTTCACCACCAGAGTTCTGATTTTATTTTTTTTTAAAGATTTTATTTATTTATTTATTTGACAGAGAGAAATCACAAGTTGATGGAGAGGCAGGCAGAGAGAGAGAGAGGGAAGCAGGCTCCCTGCCAAGCAGAGAGCCCGATGTGGGACTCGATCCCAGGACCCTGAGATCATGACCTGAGCTGAAGGCAGCGGCTTAACCCACTGAGCCACCCAGGCGCCTGCAGAGTTCTGATTTTAAAAGAGCATTTTATAACACTTAAATGGCTACCTATACTACATTTTATTCCCATGTCCATTATTTACCATGTGCAAAACAGAACACATTTTGGAATATTGAATTACAGACTTGGGCGATTTTTAGAGTTAATACTATGCAACTTCTACTTGGCAAATAATGCCTTTTCTCTTCATTAATAAGTAAAATGTTGTATCTCAACTCTTGAAGATTTTTGTAATTCAGGTTCTTATCAGCCTAGGTGTAATGGAGAAAAAAAAGTAACTTTTTATCTACTAAAGGAAAAACCAGCATATCTTCATCCATATTATAATCTAGATATAAGGATAGCTGTGGATGGAAATGAGAGAGGGAAAGAGAGAAGGAAGCAGAGAGGCATAGAGAGAGAGCCATAATGGAGCTTTGCTCTTTTTTTTTTTCCCCTGCCATGGGATAACCTGACACAGATTATTTTATCTAATTACCAAAATATAAATATTTTTTTACTTGAAGTAGTAAATAATCAGTGACTGTAATTTTATTGGCAGCTGTATTTGGTAACCAAAATTATTTGTCCTCCTTTCTTTTCCAGGTGAAAAAAAGTGAGGGTATAAAGGCAACACAGTAAGAGACTTTTCCTCAAATTTGCATCGTGATGGAAGCCTTTTGCCTCAAGGTGGCCTTTTGGGTAGCGCTGGTTGGATGTGTAATCAGTGACCATCCTGAGAGCTACAGCACAAACCTAAGCACGCCGGTGGATGACGTCACCATTTTTCATGGGACAGAACTCAACCTTCTGGTTACCACTCATCGACCCACTAATTTGGCCCTACCCAGCAATGGTTCAAAGCACAAGTATTGCCCACAGCAGACTAAGATTACTTCGGCTTTCAAATACATTAACACTGTGATATCTTGTACTATTTTCATCGTGGGAATGGTGGGGAATGCAACCCTGCTCAGGATCATTTACCAGAACAAGTGTATGAGGAATGGCCCCAACGCGCTGATAGCCAGCCTTGCCCTTGGAGACCTTATCTATGTGGTCATTGATCTCCCTATCAATGTGTATAAGGTAGGAAGTAACCACAAATATATTTGCAGGTTTGAACATATGCTCTGATTCCACAGTAAGAGAGTCGCTGCTGACCTTTGGAATTTTAGTCTATGTTTTTGCTAAGTGATTCTCTGCAGCCTTCAAACTCGGTGGCATTTAAAAATTTTATGATTTGTGAAATGTCACACTTATTTGCTAACTTAATTGTAAACAAAATCGTATTTCTGGGGGGACTTTTCAAAGTCATGGGCTTTCATGAAGCAGGTTCTCATGGCTGCCCTGCACTTGCTGAGGGGTGGGTGATCTTGGGGAGCAGTGGGATTTTTCTAAGATTCAGTTTGCAGGGGAGATCTGTGGAGCCCAAACAGTACTTAAAATAAGTGTCTCTTCATTTTCCATTACCTTTTTAAGGTGCTGCCATTCAGCAGCCAGAAATCTACCGTATGTCTTGAAATGAAAAGTATATATTTTATTTTGATTGTCTGGATTGATATGGAAGGGCAGGCTGGTTTCCCTCGTTGATCTGGGTGACCTAGAGACAGCGGGGTCCACGGGATCACAGGCCAGTGCTAACCCTGTTTAACAGTCTCATTAAGCTGTTTCAAATAGGCATCAACTTCCTGTCACCTCCTTTGTTCTTTTGGTTTATGGAGTTTCCATTTAGGGAAGACCCACTGTGTGCCCACCCTTGAGCGAGGTAGTCAGGGTCCCAAAACCAATAAGACGAAGCTGGTGCTTCAGTAGGAGAAGAAGATATCTAGCCCATTGTCACTATGATCACCTCTCTTTAGGGACCAGTTAGTACCAAAACAAGCTAAAGCCAAAAAGAATTAGATAATTCGTCCTTTCTTTAGTGGTTGTGAAGGGAAATTGCTGCGAGAATCTAAACAACCTAAAATTCATGTTAAATCACGTGGTCTGTATCAGCCGTTATGGATGTCTTTATTCTAAGCCCAGGAGAAGTGCTTTCCTCAGCCTTTTTCTCTTCTGTGTAATTATCCATAAAAACAAAGTTATTCTGAGCCATAGTATTCAGCATGATGACTTTAAATGGCAAGTTTTGTTCGAAGACATGATAAATTTTAGGTAAGTCTCTCAGTTTCCAATAGATACACTTAAACGGTGGCAAAATTGTACTCGCCTCCCAGGAAAAACCATGAAGTGCTAGCAATAAGCTGAAAATAATAATTACAACCTCGAATGTTACAAATAAGAAACATTTCAGAAGTTCTCCAATATACTGTTTGCAACATTGGGGAAATTAGACAACAAATTATTTTTTAAAAATATACCATCCCTTTTCACAGAATAGCATGAAAACATATGTTTTCTATTTGAACTTAAAATGGGATTTTAGAACTGAACTATGATGCAAAACTTAAAATGTGCAATTAACTTCAAATGTTTAGCACATGCTACAGAACTTTAATTTTTTTAAGTTATTAATTTTATCTTTATAAAATATTATGTATAAACACTTGACTTTCTCATAACATCTTTCTTCAATAATAGATTTTAAATGTTTATATCACTCTTAGTCAAAATTTTACTCTAGCAGTCACATTGTAGAGTATTAAATATTGAGTATTCATACTTACACACGAGTTAACCAACCCATCAAGTCCCAGGAGAGTAATTAACTATCTTCAAATGAACTATTCCCATTTGACCATTGGCAAAGAAGCTCTTTGGAAAATCAATGTCTGCAACTGGTGGGAAGGAGACTTGCTTATCTCTTTGAGGTGTTACCTGCCAATCACCAGACAAAACGGCATTTCTGTTCCATAGCAACATTGGAAGTCAGATCATCTGTTTATCTCCAATTGGTGAAAATTCAAATAAAACTTTGTTTTACATTCATATAACAATGGATAATAATTTACACGTTCACATTTGACCATAAGTCTTGGGAATCCAAGACTTTATATACCTTATGTGTTTTTATATCACAGGAGTACATTTGTGTAGTTCCTGTTTTTCTAAAACTCATGTAATGAGTCATTTAACCAACATTCATTTTAGAAAATAAAACTTTGGGGTTAAAAAAAAAAAAAATATATATATATATATATATATATATATATATATATATATACACACAGTTTAGTTATTTTAATCTTCTTCCAAAGGAAAAGAAGAAAACATTTGAGTAAGCTAAAAAGCCTCACAATATTGAGGGGTTATTTGTCCTTTATTCTGTCAGCCCTCTTCTCTAGGTTAGGAGACCATAAGATGTTGCAGTTTCCCTAAATTCTGCCCAGGAGAGTTAAGAGAAATCCTTCCAATCGATTTGGAAGGATCATGCCTTTTGTCCGCACCTGCCTCCTGCTGTAAGAGTCTGATGCTTGGGGGTCTCACATATCAGACCTGACCATGGCAGGCTGCCCTGTGTTGCAGGACAAAGTAGCAGCTGTCCATCTCACTTTACCATTTTGTTTAGTACTGAGTGGCTCCTGATGGTCTGTGAGAGTGGCAGAGGGGGTCATTCTACACCTGATTTCCAGAAGTTTTCCTAATTGATCTATCTTCAGAGTTTCTTTCCTCCAGCCTATACTGGTCTTCACTTCTACTTATTGAGCATCGCTTTAATAAAAAACACCCAGGAGCTGGCGTGTTTAGTAGTCAAGATCCTCCCTCCTCTGACCACATTTCACGTGTTTCTTACCGGCTCCCGGCAGGCATACACAGCTCTGGTCAAAATGCCATCGTAAATGTCATTCCTAGAGAGGCTAGATCTAGTCTCTGAATGGTTGCTGCTGAAGCATTTATAGATCCTAAATTGAAAAAATGAGTCTGGAGTTAAATATGTTGCAGAGAGAAGAAATAAGCCAAAAAGTAGGGAGCGACTCCTCTGGCTGTGGCTTATACTTGTGCACACAGACATGCTACCTGGTGATAAAATCAGACAGTCCAAGACAATAAATGTAAAGCAGAAGGCACCAAAGAAGCCAAATAAATGCCAGTTTCCTTCTTGATTTTTGAGCACACAAGGGCCTTGCAAATGGCAATGTTAAAGAAAAGTTATTACTCAGTTTATCCAAGTATTACTCTAACTTTTTTTTAAAGATTTTATTTATTTGTTTGATAGACAGAGATCCCAAGTAGGGAGAGAGGCAGGCAGAGAGAGAGAGGAGGATGCCGACTTCCCTGCTGAGCAGAGAGCCTGATGCGGGACTCCATCCCAGGACCCTGAGATCATGACCTGAGCCGAAGACAGAGGCTTAACCCACTGAGCCACCCAGGCGCCCCTAACTTTTAATTATACAAAAAAGAGAATATCAATAATTACAAGAGAAGACTGACAAAAACAGGAGAGAGGAAGGGAAGGAAGTTACAAGCCCTTTCAGATATCTACCCTGCTAACCTAAACTGATGATGGATTTGAGGGCGCCTGGGTGGCTCAGTGGGTTAAAGCCTCTGCCTTCAGCTCAGGTCATGATCCCAGGGTCGTGGGATCGAGCCCCACGTCGGGCTCTCTGCTCAGCGGGGAGCCTGCTTCCCCTCTCTCTCTGCCTGCCTCTCTGTCTACTTGTGATTTCTGTCTGTCAAGTAAATAAATAAAATCTTAAAAAAAAAAAAAAGAATTTACATTATCTGATAAGTGCATTTTGAAGAAATGCACAAACTTAGCCAGTAAATTAATCTGTTATGTAAATTGTTTACATTCTTTACAATGGCAAAACAAGTAAAACATTGTATCTGTGTTTAGGGTCAGAAATAACCTCCCAACTACAAAATGCCGATATAGGTCGGAAGTACAGAATCTGATCATTGTACTCTTTAATGATTCCATGAGATGATGTTTACGCCTGAGGTGTTGTCTACAGGGAGGAGGTTTATAATTTTGAATAGATTGGAAACTTTGCAAATGATTTGTGTGCACGGGTAAGCCAAGGTTGGGCATCACGTGCTTTCAGGATAACAGCTCACCCATACGTGCACACAGATAAGCCTGTAAACTGCTGTATCTCAGCCCATTCAGTAGAAACAGGAATGTGGGGAAATACATGCATGACAGAAGTAGATCAGAGGGGATTAGAATGGTGGCCAAGGGAAGAGGTAAGAAGTTGAGTCCTATGTAGAGTAGAATTGCTAACATGTGTCGCTGGGAGTTGAAATCAGTGCTGTCCTAGATAATCTTTGTAGGTGAATAATGTCTCCATTCAGAATGGGAGGTAAAAGCAGATTTGTGAGGACAAGCTAACCAGCCTGTGACAGAATCCCATAACTGATTGTCGGTTACTAATTTGGTCCACTCTAAGCATCCACCTCTTATTGAGAACAACAATGAAAATAAACAAAGTCAATTTCTGTTTGAAATTATCAAGAATATTTTGCAATGGAAAATCGAGACTCCATCCCTTACTCTGGCAGCGGATCTGAGCAATGTGGAAACCAGAGACGTTCGCTTGGAGTCAGTTATCTCCGTGTTCACACAGCCTTTGACATCTTGTGCAACTGGAATCTGGCCTGTTGTTGGGACAGCCATACCAAAGCTGTTTCCTGACACATCAGATCACCAAGGCAACTCCTGCCTCAAAGTTAAATGGCCACAACTTACAAATTGTGTGTCTCCAGTGTAATAGTTGTTCAGTAAGTGCTTATTGGTATGATTTGAATTGATGAGGATTTTTATTGTTAAAACTCACTTCTAATTCGATTTCTTTGAGATTTTTACGTTAAATTATTCATGCTGCTGCTCCTGCTGGTGATAATTTTTTGGAGGGAACCTCTGTTCTTGTACAAGACCTGTACATCCTATTCCAAATTGATTGAATTACCCATCAAATTATTGCAGATGTGATAATGGTGATGTTTCCCTTTTACTCAGCATCAAATAAAAACAGATCTTTCTCATGTACTCCAGTAATAGCACTATAATCATATAATCATAAGATTAGGGCACCTGGGTGACTTAGTGGGTTAAAGCCTCTGCCTTCGGCTCAGGTCATGATCCCAGAGTCCTGGGATCGAGCCCTACATTGGGATCTCCGCTTAGCAGGGAGCCTGCTTCCCCCGCTCTCTCTCTGCCTATCTCTCTGTCAAATAAATAAATAAAAATCTTAAAAAAAAATCATAAGATTAGGAATAAAAATTGTATTCCTTAAATTTTGCGAAAGAAAAGTGTGTCCCTTAACCAAGATCTCTGCCCCTTGTTGGTGCATTGCGTCCCAGCTAATGTTTCCTCTGGGGTAGTTCTGACCCTGACTTCCCTCTCGGGGACTCCTCTGCACACTTTCCTCTCCCTCCATTTACCTCAGCTAGCCTGGCCTGTCTGAGGGTACCAAGACGGTCTTTCTATCTGGCATATTTTTCCTTCATGCCTCCTCTGACTTACTCTACTTGATTCTTCAGATCTCATCTTAAAAATTTCTCTCTTGGGCAAGTATCTCTGACCCAAACTGGGTTATTGCCTTTCTTAGGGCCACACAAGACACCCTCTATTAACTCTGAAATAGCATTTAATGTATATATCCGATTATTGTATTTGCCGGTGCACTTGCCTGTCTGGCCCACTAGCCTGCAAGTTCCTTGAAGCAAGCTGCCATCCTTCTCATTTATCAGTGTAGCCTGCAAGTTCCTTGAAGCAAGCTGCCATCCTTCTCATTTATCAGTGTAGCCTGCAAGTTCCTTGAAGCAAGCTGCCATCCTTCTCATTTATCAGTGTATCTCCTGCATCCAGCATGGACCCCAACTTAAAAAAAAATTAGATAAATGAGTAAAATAAGAAAATGTACTCCATTTGCTTCTATAAGAATGTTTCTTCTCCCACACAATTCCAGATCTAAAAGCTGACATGCCTTTAGAATTTACTGAATTTCTACTTTTTTCCTTCAAACCAAGAAAGTCTCAGGATCCATGAATCTGTGAGATGTGTGTGCAAAGCAGAGCAGGACATAACAACAGGATCGTTTTCCCCCTCTGTCTGGGCATTGTGTCCCCTTCCTCTCTCTGGTACATACAGTCAATTGAAGAGTCTTTTTTTCAAGGTTTCTGTGCAATACACATTCTTTGAGCACACTTGGGATTGAAATATTAAACCTACAAGCGAGTTGGAATATCAAAAGCCATGTTCATGTTCTTAAAGATTGTATTTGCTCTTTAGAGGACAGGAAATAGGTTGAGTTTCTGGCATTGCCAAGTCACATGCACATTGTAGAAGTTCATTATGCTAACTAGCTGATTTCAGAATATCTGTACATAAAAGATGACAGAGTGGTAAATTTATTACCCAATTTGCTGTTTGTTACAAGGAAGTTGCTGTCTGGAAAGGCTTTAGAACCCTCTCCAACTCTACCTCCCATTCTGACTTTTCGTTTCCTGTGTCTGGGAACCTCACTGCTTTCTCTCATGGTCATGTTAAATAATTATTCTCATGTGAGGTTACTCCGCTAACCCTCAGCATCTGGCTCACAGCGCAGTGTTTCGTACTTCAGGGGAATGGGGGATGGAAACTGTCCATAACTACACGATTGTTCCTCTGGCTGAAGAGGGAGAGATGGTTTCGGTCCTGTTCTCATTAGGAAGGTGTTGAGATGGAAGAGGCGTCATGACGATATTCCTCCATCAAACACTTCAGCTCCTAGAAGAGGTTGTTGTGTTCTAAATCTAACATAAAATAGGGATGCATAAAAGCTTTATTTTTGAGAAAACAATTTTCACAAGCTACGTTCTGTGTGTGTGTGTGTGTGTGTGTGTGTGTGTGTATAAATGTTGTGCTCCTTTGAGCATTCAGGTCAATAAAAGTAGACGTTCAGGCTATTTCATTCCAAAATACTTCTATGTGTCTTCATCTCATGAATTGCTAGGATATGAGTGTTAATTCTTTATTATCATACAAGTGTATGCAGTCAGTAGAAAGAAAAGAGTATGCACACTAAAATGAAAGAGAGAGGGCAATCAACTTGTCTCTGAAGTTGATTCTAAGACTAGAGTGATTAAATAAGGACTGTTCTAAAAAATTGTCCAAATAAATTTGATATACTGCCAGAAATTCTACAACTGCTTTCTGGAGCTACCATACTCTCCTGGGAGTTAGAATAACTGCTTTCAATAGCTACAATTTTATTTTTAACCATGTCTAGTTTTTCTTGGAAAAACTTTGCTGCATTATAAAGTTCATGGTTGAAATGGAATTCAGTAAGAGGACTAAATGTAAGTATCATTCAGTATTAACTTTTGGTAGCCTTATTTTTAAACTTGAACATCAAAAATATTACAAAACCACGTGAGATGTTTACTTAAATTTGTAAGATTTGAAGTCCCCAGTGTTCCTGGACTCAGGATGCAAAGATCAAGGATGCCCTCCGGAAGATGTACTACTATTTTTAGATGTTCAAATGGAGGTTACTTTTAGAGTTTAAGTATCTCTATGAGTTTCGTTGACCATTTGCCGTCTCAACTTTTTTTTTTAAACAACTTACATAGAAAAGATCATCAGTAATAGAAACCAGTTAAATCATGCTTCTCGTAACACTAATCCTAAACATAGGATCCCTATTATTTTAGATCAAATTTTGTACTAGAAGATAATGGGGAGGGCAGTGGATTGGCCATTTTGTTACTCAGGGATATCAGATCTTTCTTCTCTAAATGTTCTTATTTTATTCATTCAAAAGATATTTATTGAGCTCCTGCTGTATACCAGTCATTGGGGAAAATAGCAATGAAGAAAACCATTCATCCTTCCCCTCATGGAGCTTACATTCTGATAGAAGAACAAGACGATAAGCATGTGAAATAACTAAATATATTGCATATGCGATAACTGCTGAGGAGAAAAGTAAAATGGGAAGAAAAAATAGAAGGAAGGGGGAGAAGATACTAATTTTAGAGTCAGTGGCTAAAGAATGCCTCAATACAAGGTGACAGTTGAATAAAAACTGAAACATTAAAGGAGTAAACCATGCCCTTCGCTAAGTTAAGAGCATTCCAGCCAGAAGAAAGGGTGAGTGCAAAGGCCCAGAGGCAGGAATGTGCCTGGAGAGTTAAAGGACCAGCGAGGAGGCCATCATGGTGAGTGGCAGGAAGAGAGTGGTAACGTGAGGTCCAGGGGATAGGTGGATAAGGTATGAGGAGAAGCAGATAACACAGAGTCTGCCTAATAATAGGGTAACCGTATATTTTAGCATTCAAACCAGGGTAGTTTGAGTGTGAAAGGAGACATTGCCAATAATTGCATGTGGACAGTAGGCATAGACCCAGATTGTCCTAAACACCAGGAAACATGGTCCCCCTACCTGTACATCTTTATAAAGTCCTTAGTCTTTTCCTCTGAGTGATATGGAAAACTTTTATTTATTTATTTATTTAAGATTTTATTTATTCGTTTGAGAGAGAGAGACAGCACAAGCAGCGAGAGCTGCAGGCAGAGGGAGAATCAGGCTCTCTGCTCGGCAGAGAGCCCGAGGCAGGGCTAGATCCCAGGACCCTGGGATCACGACCTGAGCTGAAGGCAGATGCTTAATTGACTGAGCCACCCAGGTGCCCCGAGATGAAAAGATTTTAGAAGCCTGAGAGTGGATGAGTAGCATGATTTGGTTTTTATCTTAACAAAAGCATTCTTCCTACTGGTTTGAGAAGCACTTCCTGAATCAGGGAAGGAAAAACATACAATTTTAAAATGTATATAACATGTATAACATGGGAATGGTATTACCCGTGGCTTAACTAGTGCTGGCTTTGTGCCAGGCTACTCATTTGATCCTCACAACAAACCTATGATGCACTGCCGTGGCCTGAAAATGAAGAAACTGAGTTTAAGGAATTTTCTCAGGGTTACACAGTGAGCAAGGGGCAGAGCCAGGGTTTGGGGCCTGTCTCATCTCAGAATCCAGGCTGTCTCTGAGCAGCCATACTGCTTCTCTCCTCAGAAGGCAAACTTTACAGTCATCCAAATGCCATCCCTTGTACAGAAATATAATGTCAAAGGCTGTCTTCAAATATAAAGTCAGACCCTTTTCTCCCCTCCATTGAACCCAACAGCTTCTTTAGTTGCTTATTTAAGACAGAAGTCACACATCATAAAGGAAAATGTGTGTGATACAGAGACTGCTCTCCAGATAAGCATCTAT
The DNA here is from genome assembly GCF_964662115.1 of Mustela nivalis. NCBI lineage: Eukaryota > Metazoa > Chordata > Mammalia > Carnivora > Mustelidae > Mustela > Mustela nivalis. The sequence goes on along the minus strand of NC_139023.1, from coordinate 143,486,780 downwards.
GTCGTAAATCTCGCAGATTGCATTGGCACATCTGGGAAACAGATTTTTGTATTCCATACTCACTGTCATGTTGGTGAGGCCAACAGACAGAAAGGAGCCAGAAAGTAAAATAATAAGCTGAAAAGAAAGGTTGAGTTCTTGATGAACTGCTTGTCTAAAAGCATGCATCTGCTTATCTGTTCAGAGGGGCACATTTTTCCAAATAGGTGTCTCACCCAGTTCTTGTTGGGAAGGCTGGGCAGATTTGTATGAACCTGAGACAGAAAATGAGGATGTATGGCTAACCCATAGTTTTATTTGGGGTGGAAACATCAGATTTTATTGATGAAACTAAATGCATTCCTAGATTTTCCTTCTTGGTTTCACAGATGCACAAGAATTAAAAGGGGAGTGTGATACACCATGGATGACATTTGGGAACAGGTCTCAACTGATATTTAAAAAGAAGTCAGAATTCTTCAATAAAATAAATTTACATAAGAACTATAAGTTTTGTGAAGTGATTCCATTGACTCTCAAACTATTTAGGGATGCCTGGGTGGCTCAGTCAGTTAAGCGTCTAACTCCTGATTTCAGCTCAGGTCATGATCTCAGGGTCATGAGATAGAGCCCCACATTGGGCTCCATTCTTTCTCTTCCTTTACTTCTGTTCCTCCCCACTGTTCTCTCACTCTCTCTCTCTCTTTCTAAGGAAGGAAAGAGAGAAGGGAGGGAGGAAAGGAGAGGAAGAAAAACTTTTTAAGTAAGGAACTTGAGTAGTCCTAATTGCAAAAGCAACAAGTGAAGCAAATAATTATTGAACACGTTAAAAGTGTCCACAGTCATTGCCTGTTGAAGTGCGAAATGTAATGGGCGCACATCTCTGCTAAACACTGAACACTATACTACACCCCATCCCACATGAGCTTTCTATCTGATGAAGGAATTCTGCAGAATGTCTGGACCAAGAGAGAAAGAAAAAAATCTGACTGCCGTGAACTTTTAACTTAGTTCCATAAAATAAAAATGTCTCGGACACTCCAAAATTTCTCCCTTCAAATAATGTCATTCATGTCATAAACACGACTTCTCGGCATATTTTCACCATTTCCCCAAATCTGATTTTCTTATAGAAGCCAAAACCTATGAAAATTAGGGAAATGTTACCTAATCTCACAGGAAGAGCCGTAATTCTGTGAACTTTTTAAAATTTTTATTGAAATATACATCCAGGAAAATGTACATGTCAGCTCCACGAGTTTTCATGCAATGAAGACATCCATGTAACTAGGATCAAGAAACAGAACATTACCTACACCTAGAAGTCCCTCAGTCCCTAACTCCCAAGGCAACCACTTTCCAAACTTCTAATGGCATGAATTTGCCTGTCTTTGTATTTTATATAAATGGAATCATTCAATATATATTCTTCTCTGTGTGGCTTCTTCTGCTCAACCTTATGTTAGTGACCGTAACCCACGTTGTGTTGTCGCTTACTCATTCTTATTACTGCAAAGTACTTGCTTGTCTGAATAGGCCACAATTTATTTATCCACTCCACTATATGTAGGCATTTAAATAGTTTCTAATTTTGAGCTAATAAGAATAGTGCATTTGGGGGCTCCTGGGTGGCTCAGTGGTTTAAGCCTCTGCCTTCGGCTCAGGTCATAATCTCAGGGTCCTGGGATCGAGCCCTACATCAGGCTCTCTCCTCGGCATGGAGCCTGCTTCCTTCTCTCTCTCTGCCTGCCTCTCTGCCTACTTCTGATCGCTGTCTGTCAAATAAATAAATAAAATATTTTTTAAAAAATAGTGCATTTGTGTATATTCTCAAATGCATCTTTGTATGCACACATATGCTGAAATAAATATTTTACACACGTATATGACCTACATATGGATACATTAAAATACATATATAATCGTTACATATCAATATATACCTATATATTAAATATATATTATAAACCTTGATTATAAATCTTTAATATAAATTTTGATCAGTAATTTGGAGAACTTATCAGGGCATGGTACAGTATTAGGAATTGGGCAGGATTTCCTAAACAGGAATTATTTTCTAAAATGCTCCAAAGACCCGTGAGGTATATATGTGAATTTTGTTCATTATAATTCTTCTTCTTCTTTTTTTTAAGATTTTATTTATTTATTTGACAGAGAGATTGCACAAGTAGGCAGAGAGGCAGGCAGGGAGAGAGGAGAAAGCAGGCTCTCTGCCGAGCAGAGACCCTGATGCGGGGCTTGATCCCAGGACCCTGAGATCATGACGTGAGCCAAAGGCAGAGGCTTAACCCACTGACCCACCCAGGGGCCCCTACTGTAATTCTTCTTTGCCTTTCAAGCAAATCTATTAACTGCCTCCATAATGGATAATCCCCAGATCAACTCACACATTTGCTAAGTGTCTATAGAAAACACAGATGTAGAATAGTCATGACTTTGAGTGGCACGCATTCTGTTTGAGAATACAAAGGCATACCATCAAGTTAGCCCAAATGCCACTGTAATTTTATACTTTAGTGTTTTGCTGGAAGTTTTTGAGACCATCAAACACAGACACATGAAAAACATTTTGAATGCTAAACACCTATTAGCCTTTTCTTTAAAAACAGAAACACTGTCATTTCTCCTTCTCCCAAAGTAATATATGCATCTAAAACAAAACTAGTCAAATTAATTTCAAGAGCTACAGAAATAAAATTAGGTTTCAGCATTTCCCATTGAGGCTATAATAAATGGTTATTTATTTTAAAATGTTGAAACACAGCATGAAATGCATATTTAAAAACCATGATTGCAGACAGTAAATGTTATGACAGTTTAAGTTGAAATGATGAAATTTTCCACACAATCTCTCTGAGGTTAATTTTCTTAAATACATATCTTGGCTGTGTCAGTTGCTAGGTAAAACTTGGAGATTTAGTTATAATCTTGTTACCACACTGGTAAGGGAGGGTTGCTATAGAAATTTACCAAGCTGTAGCTTATGAAGACAGTAAAATTCCTCTTAATGTCATCCACAAAATTTCCACTGCAGCATCCTGAAAAAGAAATTGTATTCAGCAAAACCACTGACTGTGGGGCGCTTGGATGGCTCAGTGGGTTAAGCCTCTGCATTTGGCTCAAGTCATGATTTCAGGGTCCTGGGATAGAGCTCTGTATCAGGCTCTCTGCTCAGCGGGGAGCCTACTTCCTCCTCTCTCTCTGCCTCCTCTCTGCCTACTTGTGATCTCTGTCTGTCAAATAAATAAATAAAATCTTCAAAAAGAACAAAACAATGACTTGATTTCAAATGGAACTTAAATGGTCTTACAATGCAGATATTACATACTCCCAGAAAGTATTCAGAAGTGTGTAAAATGTGTGAGCCTTGGGTTTTGTAATCTTATGAAAAGGCATTTGAACTCAGGTAATGTGTTGAAACTTTTCCTGATTTTTGTTCCAAGGAAATCGTTAGCTTCACAGTAATATTTTCATTAGCGTTATGGACTGACCCTAAATTTGCCTCCAGTTCCCCGGGCCACCGTAAAGGACGGGAAGTGAATTTGGAAGGTAGTAGACATTAAAAGGAAGAGTCCAGTATTTCATCTGCAAGCCGTCAGTACTCACCACTTCTGCTTTTTCCTGACTCTCTGACCCAGGGGTGGGCAAGATATGACCAGTGGGCCAAACCCTACCCAATGCCTATTTTTATAAATGAATTTTTTGGAACATAACCATACCCAATTACGTACATAAATAGTTTTGACAGATACCTTATGGTCTGCAAAGGCTAAAATATTTGCTATCTGGCCATTTACAAAAAAAAAAAAATTATCAACCTCTGTGACATCTCACCAACTACCCTGCTCCTGTTTCATCCCTGCCTTTCATTCTCCTTCATTTTGTTCCCTAGCAGATCAAAACTCAAAACCCGAACTTCAAAAATATTACTACATTTTCCTACCTTTGATTTTTTTTAAGTAGCTTTGGCCTTCAATCTTCCACAAAAGTAAATGGGCATTATCCCAAGAAATTGAAATATGGTTCTTTTTTTACAAATGGTTTGTGACTGATCTAGAATAAATCACTAGATCTCTCAAGTCATTATTTTTAGATGAAAAAAATAATGAAGGGCCCCCAATTAATGGAGTCTTATTAGGCATAATGACACATAAGGTGACTACTAATATCAGTTAGAAGAACAGCTAGGGGCTGTTATCATCTCTTTGTCTTCCCCCATTTAGTTATCATGCATCAGAACTTCGGCCTCATTGAGGGTCTTAGTGACCAAGTATCCATGAAGCCTCTTGGACAAATCATGTATTGTGGTCAAAACTGAAGAAGTTCTAAATTCTTTGTCATGAATTTAGAGATGTTCACTGTATTGTCTTTCAAACAATGAAGAGCAGCACTAAACTAGGTGACCAGATCTTTGGGCAGCCATTCATGTTTCAGTTTAAGAAAAAAAAAGCCATTCATGTTTCAGTAAAGGAGACTATTCCATCTATTTGGGGGAAATTTCATGCCAAAAAAACAAACAAACAAACAAAAAACAAAAAAGAGTACTCTCTAAAATCTTGAAGACAAAACCTTTACATATTTGGAATTATTTTGTCAGAAAATCACTGCACTTTATATTTCTTTGATAAGCCAATTAAATTACATGATTATAAGTTAAAATAAATGACTTCTTTTTTTTAATCTCTGTGTGCTATAAAATTCAAGGAATTTGAGGACCATGGGCCAAAGGGCCATATTGCAAAAGGGAAAGTCGGGAAAGGATCAGAAATACTCTGCATTCCTTTTTTATACACTGTGTGTGTGTGTGTGTGTGTGTGTGTGTGTGTACACATGTAATTTTGTGGCATCAGATATTCTCTGTATATATTAACCCTTTCTTAGTTGCTGGGGGAAAGAAGGAGGTGCTATGGGGGTTGGAGGAAAGAAGACAGTGTTGGGTGATGGATCCATCCCTGGGGCTCAACTCTTAGACACTATGTAATTCATCAGGTACACAGAAGACAGTTCATATATATTTAGGAAAAGAAGAAGAGATGGAAGGAGGTAGGGAAAGAGGCAGGGACCACAGATTCTCAGCATGTGAGGCATCAACGTCTTTGGTTCCAATTGTGTGAACCAGAACACTGAGCTGTTTATAATCTTACTGAGATACTAATTCAAATCGGTCCTGCTTTCAGGTTGATAGAATAAAAGCAGTCCCTCAGCTGACAGACCAGAGCCCACCTCTACCATGGTTCTGAAATTCTTAACTTGTTTGCAGTAACTCTTAACTCTCATGAAATAGTAGAAGTTTCATAGTTGGTGGAAATGGTCCAGAAGACAAAGCTGGTACAGAATTGTTTATATCTAATAAAATATTACTGCTTAGCCAGAAATGGCTAAATGAATGAATGGATAAATGAGTATTTATTAACCTGAATATGCATTTGAATAAATGAATGAATGGAGAAGAGTAAGTGCCTTAGGGCTTAATAATTGTTATCAGTCCCTTTTTAGGTTCCTTGATCCTCAAGTGCATCCCCTCATTCTGTTCAAACTATCTCTTCTCTGCGAAAGATATCCATGACCAATGACTAAAAGCTATTTGGGTAATTTTCATGTTATGTATATTTTGCCACAATTAAGAATAATTTTTTAAACTAGGGACATAAATGAAAATGTAGAAATATAAAACTTTAGGGACAAAAAGGAAGAAAATCTTTGGGATCTAGGACTAGGTAAAGAGTTCTTAGACTTGATACCTGAAAGACAATCTATAAAAGAAAAAAAATGATAAATAGAACTTCATCAAAACTTAAAACTTTTGCTCTGCAAAGAACCCTCTTAGGAGGATGAAAGAAGGCTACAGACTAGGAGAAAATATTTGTAATCAACAAATCCTACAAAGCCTAATATCTAGAATATATAGGAAACTCTCAAAACTCAACAACAAAAAACAATCGAAATAGAAAATGGGGAAAAATATAAACAGAAATTTTGTAGAAGAGAATATACAGATGACCCAATAAACATACAAAAAGATGTTCAATGTCACCAGCCATTAGGGAAATACAAAATGGAAACCACAGTAAGATATCACTACACGCCTATCAGAAAGGCTAAAATAAACATACATTTGTAGAACCACTCTAGCAAGAAGTTTGGATGTTTAATATAAAACTAAGCATGCAGTTATGGTCAGATCCAGCAATTGCACTCTTGGGCGTTTATTCCAAAGTAATGAAAATTATGTTCATGCAAAAACCAGTTCATGCATGTTCATAGTAGCTAATTTGTAATAACCAGAACCCAGAAACAACTCAGATGTTCTCAGTGGATGAGTGGTTAAACAACTATGGTACATCCATTTCATGCAATACTACTCAAAATTAAAAAGGAACAAGCTATTGAGATATATAATTTGGATGAACCACAAGGGAACCATGCTGAGTGGAAAAAAAAAAAGCCAATCTCAAAAGATTTTATATTATATAATTCCATTTATATAACATCCTTGAAATGACAGTTATAGAGACTGAGGACAGATCAGTGGTTACTAGGAGTTAGGAATGGGGAAGGGGACGCAAAGGGAGTGTGGTTATCAAAGAACATCAAAAGGGCTCCTTGTGTGAAGGGCCTGTTCCGTATCTTTTTTTTTTTTTTAAAGATTTTATTTATTTATCAGAGAGAGGGAGAGAGCAAGCACAGGCAGACAGAATGGCAGGCAGAGGCAGAGGGAGAAGCAGGCTCCCTGCTGAGCAAGGAGCCCAATGTGGGACTCGATCCCAGGATGCTGGGATCATGACCTGAGCCGAAGGCAGCTGCTTAACCGACTGAGCCACCCAGGCGTCCCAGCCTGTTCCATATCTTGACTGGTGGTGGATACACACACATACATGACCTAAAATTACATAGAAATAAATACAAACCAATGAGTAACATTGGAGGAATATAAATAATATTGCTGGATCATATTAATATAAAAAAGATAGTACCAGTTTAGAGTCCCACCAACATTATATGACAGTTCCAATGCCTCCACATGCTCACCAACACTTATTATTATCAACTTTTTCATTATAGCCATTATAATGATGTGTAATAGTATCACATTGTGGTTTTAAGTTCTATCTCCCTAATAGACTCATGATTTTGAATATCTTACATTGTCATCTTCTTAGCTATATATATCTACTTTGGTGAAATGTCTATTTAAATCTCTCATAGTTTTTAATTGTTACTTATCTTTATATTTTTTAACTGTAGGAGTTTTTTATTTATTCTAGACAGAAGTCCTTCATCAGATATGTGATTTTCAAATATTTTTCCCACCCTGGTTTTTCTTTTCATCTTAACAGTGTCTTTTGAGAAACAAAAATTTTTAATTTTGACTAAATACAATTTATCACATTGTTCTTACATGGATCATATTTCTGGTGTCATATCTATGAAATCTTTGCCTAAATGAAGATCACAAAAAAATTCTCCAGTGTTTTCTCTAACACTTTCATAGTTTTAGCTCTCACATTTAGATGTATGATCACAGTTAATTTTTATGTAGGTTATGAGCTAAGCACCTAAGTTCATGTTTTCTTTGCATAAGCATATCCAGCTGCTCCAACACCATTTTTGAAAAGACTACCCTTTTATCATTGAATTGCCTTGGCACCTTTATCAAAACTCATTTGATAATAAATGTAAGAGTTTATTTCTGGACTTTTCTGTTCCAATGACCTATGTGTCTATTGTCATGCCACTACCATTCTGTACTGAAGTTTATAGTGAGTTTTTAAACAGATATTATAAGTCCTACTTTGTTCTTTTTTATTTTTTTTTCAAAATTATTTTGCTTATTCTAGGTTCTTTACAGTTATATATAAATTTTAAGATAGGGGCATCTGGGTGGCTCAGTCATTTAAGCATCTGCCTTTGGCTCAGGTGAGTCCTGGGACTGAGCCTCATATTGCCTGCTTCTCCCTCTGCCTCTGTCCCTTCTCCCCCCCCCCCCAACCCCCAACTTGTGCTCTCTTTCTCTCTCTCTCGCCCTCACTCTTAAATAAATAAATAATTTAGAAATTTAAGATAAATTTATTCATTTCCTTGAAGTTAGATAGGAATTGTATTGACCCTTTAGATGATTGCCATCTTAACAATATTGATTCTTCCAATCCATAAACATGTATTTAAATCTTTGATTTCTCCAGTATTGTGTAGCTTTCAGTACATGCCATACATTTCTTTTGTCAAATTTATTCCTATTGACACTATTTTGAGTGATATTGTCTCTTGATTTCATTTTTGGATTTTTCGATTTTCCATTTCTGGTATATTGAAATGCAACTGGTATTTGTATATTGCTCTTGTATGCTGTGACCTGCTAAATCCCTCACCATTACTCTTGCAGCAACAATTTTTTGTTGCTTTTGTTGTTGTTACTAGTGTGTCATGGTTAAGAATGCAATGACTATTAAAACAGTTTTGTGCCCCGTCTTGATTCCTGCTAAGGCATCCTGGTTTTACCCACCATTGTTTTTGTACCAGTAGGGCAAAAGGCAGTAATCTGCTAGTGTTATCTTGATCTTGCAGACCCTAGGAAAGGTTCTCAGGGATCCTTAGGAGTCACAGACAACACTTAAAAGAACCACTGATCTAGATGATCTGTAAGCACAGATCAAGCCTGTCCAAGCCTGAAACAGTTTTGAAATTCTAAGATAAGTGTTGTTTACCAAACTTGTCTTAATAACATTTGATTAAATGGCTGATTTTCATGGCAGTTAATATTCCTTAAACCAGTACAAGTATTTCTAAGTAATTGAGTGTCTAGAAAAGGAAACTTGGCGTCACTGTAGACTAATTACATTAGACTGCAAACTTGTATGTTTTCTGTTCTGTTTCCTTACTCCTTTTGGACAGAAAGAAGGTCAAAGAGGACCAGAAGAGTCACAGATGGGAAAGATAAAAGAGAAATTGGGGGAAAAAATCCTATAAAATCAAGGGAAGGACTGAGGTCAGATTAGGGGTAAATGGAGTTGATGGTAGTTTCAGAGAAACCAGTTACAGAGTACTGATGTGAAAAAGAAATCACACAATTTATGAGCTGGCAAAGAATTTAAAGATAAGAAATGTTGGGCCAGAACTAGATTATTTGGCAGAGGAGGGAAGCAAGGCCCCAAAATTTCTGACAGGACAGGACTAGAGCTGGAAGTCAGGATTGCCAGTTTCCCCCTCAGGATGTTCCACTCTTCTCTCTTCCCATTATATATAACTTTTATGGTTTTAATATTCTCTATACCACACATAGCACTTCCCCCAGAAGATAGCCAGGCTTCCAAAACTTTAATAGTGAATTGTTAAAATGCACGGCATTCTTCGGCGAAGAATCACATGACTGGTAATTCGGACATCTTAGGTATGTTTTTTCTATTTCACTTTATGTCTCAGCTATTGGAAAGCTTGAAGTTTTGTTGTCGAATGAGTTTCTGTCATTAAATACTCAAAATCACCTCAAACGTAGGTACTATGTCATGTCAGCTTCAGCATCAATTGTATTCTCCCCACCCACCCCCCAAGTCACATGGGATACCATATCTTCACGCTTCATACCATTTCTTGGTTGGGTCATTGTTTCTAACTACACATAGCATAATTAATGTCCTGTGACCACGTGACATACTTTACAATGAAGATCTAACTCCAGTTTTTAAGATTTTGTACATTAAATTATTAAATAAGCTGCATACCTTCAACTATGCCATTGGTTTTCCCTTTTTCCTACTTATCACTAATTCTTGTTAAGTCTTTTGTAGGTACTCCTTAGATCTTTATGTGGGGATCTCTACCAGTTTGTTTTGTTTTGCTTTGTTCTGCTTTGGTTTTGCCTGCAGGTTTCTTTTAAATAAATACCAGCATGTACTACCATAGACAGTGCTGATTAAAAGAAACAATAAAATTTTTCATTAGGCTTTGGTCCTTACTGTGTATCCAGGTCAGAGCACTTATTGTCTATAATTAACTATGTTTGCACTGTGTTACAAGAAAACGTAAGCCTCCAGTCATGACACATATATAAAAGCTTTCTCCATTCAGGAAAAACCAGGTTTATTTTTTTCCAACATGAATCTTCTCTCGATTATGAATGAAATCTTTAAGTATTGACACATATCTTTGGCACTGACCTGTATAATTTTGATATTGAGTACTTCTAATGTTCCTGCTTTAAAGAAGTTTCATTCTTCTCCACCCAAGGATCCTTTGGTTTTCTGCATGCAAAGCAAGCAGAAGTCTCAGGTCCCTTGCTTCTAGATTGGCATCCTTACGCAAACAGAGTTATTTGAAAGAGACATTTCATTCCTAGCCTTCAGGTAACCGAGACTGTTGAGGATAATAAGCCCATATCTTTCTTCTAAAGAAGAACCTTCATGGCTTTGGAACGCTGGTTTTAGAAACTACTTTTCTTCTTTTTCTTTCCTCTCCTCCTTTTGTTTTGTTTTGTTTTAAGATTTTATTAAAGAGTGGCTGGCAGAGGGAGAAACAGGCTCCCTGCTGAGCCAGGAGCCCAATGCCAGGATTCCATCTCAGGATCCTGAGATCATGACCTGAACCAAAGGGCCGTTTAACCGACTGAGCCACCCAGATGTCCCCACTTGGTCATTCTAAATAGCTATGTTATTTAGATTCTAAAAAGTTAAGACCTCAGCAAAAATGGAAACCCTCACATTTCAATAGTGTAAGATGGCGGGCAGCGAGGAGTAGCAACAATCCCATGTTTCCCAGGGGTGAGCAGAGTAGTGGGAGCAGAGCCTCAAGGGAACTAACACTTTAGGATCTATCAACATAGATCAGAGGCCAGGCCCTTCTGAGTGCTTTTTGCCTGGATTAATTCATTTCATACCCACATGCACTGGAGGGCATAGATTCTCTTATTATCTCTTGTCTTCTCTGAGGCCACAGTCACTTGTCTAAGTGATGCCAGGGGCCATCTCAGACTCCAGATCCTGTTCTCTCCGCCATTGTGCCAGACCACCTTCTCCTTCTGTTGAGCTGCCACGGCATGTTGCTTACGGCTTTTAAGGACTGTTAGGTCTGTTCATCACGTGGCTAGTCATTTCCTTCAGAATGAGGTCACTTGTGCTTGGGTCTTCTACCACCCTACGCCCGCCGTGACCGGAGGATCCTCCTTCCCGTTCTCAGGGAAAAACGGGACGAACAGCAGGGACTGGTAACAAACAGCTCACTCCTCCAGAGCCTTAGTTCTGCTAATCCCGCTGTTTGGATTGTCTCACCTGCTGTCTACAGGAATCCTCTGAGGTAGCTGTCACCTGGTCTTCATTTTCTAGAGGAGGGAACTCAAAAGCAATGAAGTTAATCAGCAAGTCCGGGTCACACAGGAACATAGCAGAGCCTTAAGTCCTAGGGCCCGCTCTTAACTGCTGTGCAAAGCCACTTGCTTTAATGTAAAAGAAGTGCTTCTGGGTCCCCCTAGGTCACTGAGGGCCTCCGGCACCAGAATTGCGAAACTTTATGGAGTTGCTGCTCTGCTCTGCATTCACCATGCGCTCCAAATTTGGGGCTGGTCAGGAGGCAAAAAGGGCCTGTCGAAGGAAAACCTATGTGGAAAAGTACAAGCCACGGTTTTTACTTCATTTATTTCTATGAAAACTCTGTGTGGGGCACCCAGGTGGCTCTGTCAGTTTAGTGTCGCCCTCAGCTCAGGTCCTGATCCCAGCGTCCTGAGATGGAGCCCCACATTAGGCCTCTGCCTGCTTCTCCCTCCACCACTCCCCCACTCATGCATTTTTCTCTCTTTCTCTCTCTCTCAAATAAATGAATAAAATCTTAAAAAAAAAAAAAAATCTCCGCCTCAATCCTGAAACAATTAAAACATAAAGGAAAAGCCAAATCCATTCTCAGTCACGCACAGTGATTTATTTTATTGTATCCAATTTGAGATTTGCAACAGCCAGAGAACATGTTCACATTAAAGGCTTGTCCTGGGCATCACAGGCATTATAATGAACTCAGTCTGTGCTATTGGAAGACGCTCTTGTTTACTACTGATTTGACTACTCAAGTGCTACATCCTGTGCTCTCTGCCATTCTCTCTGCCTCTCCCCCAGCAAGGAAGAAAACCTAAGGATCCCAAACGCGGACCTGGTCCATCATCTTCAAGTCCAAGTGACACTACCAGAATTCATGTTGAGGAGAAGAGAACAATTAATTTGAGATTTCCAGCTACTATCGACTGTGCTCCTAAATCCCTTGTTCCTGTCTAGGATGGGTGGAGCGGCCCGAAGGGAGGAAGAGAATCCCTCAGCCGCACCGGATGGGCTGGAAGGAAAATTAGCACACCAAAAAATGTGCCACTGGTTTTATTTATCCCATTATTAAGATGGCATGACAATAACAAAAGTAATGCTCAAGCAATAGCATTCAATGGCAAGAGATGACATCTGGAATAGATAAAGAGGGGTAAATTCATTTCTATTATCCTTGCTTTCATTACGTTGTGCATAAATGGTACATTTCCATTTATGATTACAAATTATAGCAATTCAAAATAACTAATGTTTGTGTGGCACAGATTCAGTTCGGAAAATTCTTTCATATGCACTGTTCTTATTGAGTCCTCAGATGGTCATCATACCGTTGGAGGTATGAGAACCACCCCACTTAACAAATACAGAAATGAAATGTACATGAGTTTACCCAAGGTCAGGTAGATCTTGATTTGGGTTTTTTTTTTTAATTATAATTATGTTCCGTTAGCCACCATTTAGTACATCATTCCTTTTTGATGCAGTGTTCACTGATTCATTAGTTGTGTGTAACAGGTAGATCTTGGACTTGAACCCAAGTCTTATGCATGCACAACCTAAGACGAATTGAGGGGGAAACAGCCGTATTCTTTAGTGCCAAGCTGGTGAGTCCTGAAACGTCAGGCTATAACATTCAGTGAAGTCACCTGATATTGAACCGTACCTTTATGTACTGATGCCTACAGGGACTACTGGGGGGAAGAAGTAGTGGAATGCAGGCCCTAAACTCGTATGAGTTTTGATTTCATATGTCTATGTCCTATTATATTTCTGCTCCTCCTGCACTACTGGGTCGTCAGCTATCATTTTTTGTGCTCAAAGTGCTTCTAGAGCAGTGGTTCTCCGAGTATGGTTGATGGGCCAGCCCTATCAGTATCCCCTGGAAACTTGTAAAGTAAGAGTGTAAAGGTGTAAAGTAAGTAAGGCTATAAAGTAAGAGTAAGTCCTTCTGTGGTGAAGATTCAGGCAGTTTGCCTATAAGGAAAGTGCGTGAGCTTGAGGACATAAATTTCACATCAGCCAATTGGCTCGTTACATTTTTGCTCACTTTCTGCTTGTTGTGTTCCAGAAAACTGACATCAACAGGTACAATGCACATTTCTGAAAGGTTCCTGCCATGTAGATGTTGCTTTGTATTAAGCACAGTGGTGGACAGAGATCCTGCTTTTGGATCTAGTCATTCTAAAAACAGGTTGCTTATGGGGGTAGCATGTGGTAGAAGTCCTTTGGTAAATCTGTTCTGACAGGTTAAAAAATGCAGCCTGTCAATTTTGTATTAGTTTGGACAGAATCCAAATCAGCCACACACATACATAATTTCTACATTAATTTGTGCCTTTCAGAGGCACAAATTTTAGTTTTCAGGTGATCGTGAACTTTATAGATGTAGATGATCGTGATCTTTGTATTTCAACTGTAGAAAAAATCTCGTAGGCTAGAACCAAGGAAAGTATCCTTCACTAGCATCCATACTCAGCAGGTTGCCCTCTCCTGTCTAAGTGATTGGTCTGTGGTGTCCTCTGTATCCACTTGAGAATGCAGTTAGATATGCTTCATGTTCCAGTGTCTGCTCTGTGGTTCTTATCAGGCTGGACAGTCTCATCAGAGCCCAGACTGCAAGGTCTCCAAAATTTGTGGCAGTTCCTCTTTAACCTGGAGTCTTAACTAGAACAGTGTTCTCCCACTTCCTCAAAGGACTCGCTGACAGGTGCATGGTTTCTTTCAATGTAAAAAATGGAAATATTACTCTGGGATACAGATAACTTCTAAATAAAAAGTAAATTACAAGAGGAATTTGTTTTTAAGGCAAAATTGGTACTGCCTAATTTCAAAATATGAAAATATTTTCTTGAATTAATGATTGAGGATTATTAATTCATTCAACACCTACTATGTGCTAGGGATTATGTGATGTCCTTGGAAGTTATAAATATGAGGGTTCATAAGAGCATAAGCCCTTGTATGACAAAAATAAGCTATGACTACCTGGTGCCTGATTAACCCTTTGAACCAATCCAACTTGTCAGTTTGTCACAGTGGTTTGGTTTTTCTTTCTTTGAATTGATAGTGGCTTATTAACATTAATAAAAATCAACTAGTTCCTTTGCTGTGGTCTAGACTTATCCTATATAGTTACTTATTTTTTCCTATCTTAGTCTGAATTCTTTCTTTGATGTGCTTTTCAAAATCAAAACCTTTTAATTAGACAATAGGACTGCTTACCAGGAAAGTTCACTAGGCAAAAAAGATCATAAGAAACTGTTAAAATATATTATTTCCATATGTTCCCACTCTTTTTAAAGGGCATTTGCTTTTATGTACAAAGGAACTTTTCTGGAAGAGAACATTTAACAATTAACAGTGGTTGCCCTTGGGCAGAGAGTTTAGGGGGCTTGATCACAAGGGAGATTTGCTTTTCATTTTATGTTTGTATACAACTTAGTTTTTGTCATTTAAAATATTGTTTTCAATTTTGAATGCTAGTAAATAAGAGCAAGGATGCATTCCCAGCAAGTAGTCTTTCAGAAGTTCTAAAATAACTCTTCTAAATAAGAGAAACATAGGTGAGCTACACTCTATGCCTCTTTGATTCCTTTATTGCTAAAACAGAGTGAACTGAGACTTGGAATGTAAAATTACTTCCACACTGGTTCCATGAGGAAAGATTAACAAGCAGAACCTACCTGATAATGGGGCCTCTTTGAGGAAGCCACCTTTAAACAGAAAAGGAAGAAGTTACCCCTACAGTGCCCTAATTTCCCCTGGTTGCATTAGGACAGTTACTATCCATACATCCTTTCAGAATGAAGTGGATATAGGTTAGAGAAATCTGCACTGTGATTGTTTGGAAATGTCCTCCAATGATTTTTTTTTTTTTTTTAAGATTTATTTACTTAGAGTTGTGGACAGGGGAGGGAAGAGAGAGAGAGAGAGAGAATCCTGAGTAGACTCCCCGCTGAGCATGGAGTCTAACTTGGAGCTCCATCCCATGACCCTGAGATCATGACCTGAGCCAAAACCAAGAGTTGGACACTTAACCAACTGAGTAACCCAAGCATCCCATCCAGTGATTTATTTCCTTTCCCTTTGTCTTTAATTTCCAAGACGAATCGATGCTCACTCCTGGGGAAAGGAAAAATAACAGCGAAAATAACAAAACTGTTTCAAAGAAAGACAATTCTATGATTTTTTAAAAAATATTTTATTTATTTATTTGACAGACAGAGATCACAAGTAGGCAGAGAGGCAGGCAGAGAGAGAGAGAGAAAGAGAGGAGGAAGCAGGCTCCCCACCAAACAGCCCGATGCGGGGCTCAATCCCAGAACCCTGGGACCATGACCCGAGCCGAAGGCAGAGGCTTTAACCCACTGAGCCACCCAGGCGCCCCAATTCTATGACTTTTTTAAGGTGTCCACCAATTCTGTGATATCTTTCCCTTCAGTCCTTCTTCTAGTTGAAACCCTAGTTGAAAACTTTGCCAAGCATGAAAAAGGAAAAAAGTCAATTAATCTTGGAAGGGCCTGAAAGAGTTCATGCTCAGTTGTGTTTTTCTCTGGATCATTTTTCTTACCACTTGTCATTTAGAACCTCAGAGGACTTCTTCAAAGTCCCCCTTGCTAAGCAAGAAACATCCATTCTCTCATTATTGGATCTGTGAATTGGGAAATCAATCCACATGGATATCAGGATCCTCTGTTTCTGAAATGAACCAACCATAACAACTCAGTCACTGTAAAGCATACCCTGTAACAATTCCTACACATTTTAATTACATCTCTGTAGTCTTCAGGGAGAATTGCACTTGCATGACAAAATATTAAACTCTCATTCTATAAAAAGTGGTTTTCAGGTTTTTGTCTCTTTATGGGGGGAAATTCATCTCAGAAATAGTGTTTTATATCTTTACTTGCATCAAGCATTACCAACCAGCAATCAGCAATGGTATAATTATTTGTTAGTTTCAGGAAAACCATCAAGAGTTTAGGGCAGTGTTCCTGTGAAAAGCCCACCAATTGTCCTTGGACAAAAGTTTATGCAAAAGTTCTGAGAAGATAGTGACAAAGACTCATCAGAGTGCAGGGGAAAAAGAAAGAGAGGAGAGGCAGAATTGGATTCCTCAATTCAAAATACGTTCAGGAAAGTATTCAAAAGAAAGGGAAATATACAGGCAACAAACTGAAAGTTGCTGAAGGGGAGGTAGGCGGGTAATTGCCTGATGGGCATTAAAGATGGCACTTGATGGGGCGGCTGGGGGGCTCAGTCTGTTAAGCGGCTTCCTTCCGCTCAGCCTTCCACTCAGGTCATGATCCCAGGGTCCTGGGATCAAGCCCAGCATCGGGTTCCCTGCTTTGCAGGAGCCTGCTTCTCCCTGCCCTCCCTGCTTCTGCTCTCTCTCGCTATCTCTAGCACTATCTGTCTCGCTCATATAAATAAATAAATAAAATCTTTGAAAAGAAAGATAGCACTTGATGGAACAAACACTGGGTGTTGTCAGTAGCTGATGAATCACTAAATTCTATCCCTGAAAATAATAACAGTGTAAGTTAATTAAATTGAATTGAAATTTAAAAACTTTTAAAAATGAAAGGGAAATATGTTTGAAGACTAAAAAGAGAGGATTTCTGAGATAAGTCATACCAAGGTCTTAGCCATAAAAATAGAATTTTAGAGAACCCTACATTACTAAATTCTCAAAATGAGGATTATGTTAATGACCACATTGACCATGAAATTAAACCTCACATAATCTTTTAGATATGTCAGAAGAGAAATTCAAAGCTCTCCTCAGAGCTACTAAAGCAATAAATACATTGCAAAAAAAGAGAGAAAAGGTGTGTCAAGTTAGTAGGACGATTTTTCCTATTGAGTGGAATCCATTTCTATTCTGAGTCAGCAAATTTAGAAAGGAAATCAATACCATATTTACTCTAAAAAGGCATCATGTGTTCAGCAGAGTCTCCCCCTTTCAAGTAGCTGAGCTAGTATTTAAGCCCATGATCCTGGTATAATACTTAATTAGATAAATACCAGCAACTCACAGGGGGTTTTATGATCTTGCTACTTGCCATGGCCACTAGAGGGTATCCATTTTTCCTTCCAACAGAGGTTTTTAATTGTCAACATTTAAGAAAAGACTTTGGGGCAAATGCTACAAACTGATCACAGTAACCACATTTGTCTGTAGGATAAAGGGAGGTTTAAGCCTAAATAAAGAAAGGCCACTTAGGATACACCTGGTGAAGCAGAATGAGCCCCATCGGCACAGAGGAAAGGTTAGGTTCAAAATGACTCCAAGGTGTTAAGCTGCTGACAAGTCAGTACATCCTAAACTACTTCCTTTTTCCAGGACTCCCCATCAACTCACATTCGGAGCCCATGCTGCTTATCAAGAGATAATATAATCCTCCGATACTGCTACTTGAAAACTAACTTTACTTGTGGGTTAGTAAAAATAGATAAGAGATAACTGCCTCCCTTCTCAGTCAAACCGTCACCCGAACCCTAACTTTTTGCTGCTCTTTGAAAAGTAGGTGGTCATTTGCATCGACTTGGATGGGACTGGAAGGGATTATGCTAAGTAAAATAAGTCAAGCAGAGAAAACTACTATCCTATGGTTTCACTCGTATATGGAACATAAGGAATAGCATGGAGGACATTAGGAGGAGAAAGAGAAAAATGAAGGGGGAGAAGTGAGGGGGGAGATGAACTATGAGACCATGGACCCTAATGGAGGAAACAAACAAACTGAGGTTTCCGAGGGGAAAGCGTGAAGGGAGGAGGTCGCTGGTGATGGGTATTGAGGAGGGCACGTGTTGTGATAAGCACTGGGTGTTATACACAACTGAGGAATGTAAGTGTCCACGTTTTGCGTGCCGCCTCTGTTGTTTGTTTCTGACCCTGGTGTCTCCTTCTTTCAGCTGCTGGCGAGCCACTGGCCTTTCGATCACAATGACTTCGGCTTGTTTCTTTGCAAGCTGTTCCCCTTTTTGCAGAAGTCCTCGGTGGGGATCACCGTCCTCAATCTCTGCGCTCTCAGCGTTGACAGGTAATGGGGTTCTCTCCCTCCACTCATGTTGGGTTTCGAAAAGCATTTTTCTCAAAAAGAAGAGAAGTCAAGAAGCCTTGAGAGTTGGTGCACGGGACAGTTGTTAATTAGTTTCAAGTGATTAAAATATTAACAGTCGAGCCCTACTGTTTAGAATCACTTTACACATTGGCTGATCATTAGCCATCTTTCGCTCAGCAATGTGTATCTAGAGCATTTTGCCAGTTATAGCTGTTTGGCACCCTATCGCAGCAAAGGAGAAGTGAACATATCGGATGGAAAGAACCTTGGAAAAGGACACTTTAGGACATGCAAATGCTATATTTTCCATGGTACATTTCTCATTAGAAAAAAAGTATATCATTCAGTTATAATACTTGATTACTTGAGCCGAGTGGTGAATACATAATATTGTTATATTCTTCTCAAAGTGTCTCTGAATGCCTGAAATGTTTCACAGTCTTTAAAAAGAGGGCAACAACAGAAGCACTCCATGATCGGATTTTGAAAAACCCATCAAGTTTCTCTTAGTCTTTCTGGAATTCTCCTCAAACAGGGATGCCAAGACTTCTCTAAAGGAGTCCTTCTAGATGATATTTTCTGCACCTCCTAACTTTCATAGCAGTAACTATAAAGAATGAAGTTAGGAACCATATAACACATTCTATGGCATCCCTTTATATTGAATATTTTCCAATGCAAATGCTCTTTAATGTCCCACTTAATTGATATACCAAAATTTAGAAGAGGTTTCCACTTTTGCTCTCTCACACTCTGTCAATCACTCTGTCAGAGCACCTGAGTCCCACCATCATAGAAATAAAAGACTCCTTTTCTTAACATTTAAGCCTTTACAGACATTCTGTTATCTATCACCTGCAATCACTTTGGGGGACTAAATCATTATTATAAAACATAAAAATATTCATCCCCTTAGTAGATGAAAATTATCCTGGCATCCTTTTTTTTTTTAATTTATTTTTTTATTTATTTTCAGCATAACAGTATTCATAATTTTTGCACCACACCCAGTGCTCCATGCAATCTGTGCCCTCTCTAATACCCACCACCTGGTTCCCCCAACCTCCCACCCCCCACCCCTTCAAAACCCTCAGATTGTTTTTCAGAGTCCATAGTCTCTCATGGTTCACCTCCCCTTCCAATTTCCCCCAACTCCCTTCTCCTCTCTAACTCCCCATGTCCTCCATACTATTTGTTATGCTCCACAAATAAGTGAAACCATAATAATTGACTCTCTCTGCTTGACTTATTTCACTCAGCATAATCTCTTCCAGTCCCATCCATGTTGCTACAAAAGTTGGGTATTCATCCTTTCTGATGGAGGCATAATACTCCATAGTGTATATGGACCACATCTTCCTTATCCATTCATCCGTTGAAGGGCATCTTGGTTCTTTCCACAGTTTGGCAACCATGGCCATTGATGCTGTAAATATTGGGGTACAGCTGGCCCTTCTTTTCACTACATCTGTATCTTTGGGGCACATGCCCAGTAGTGCAATTGCTGGGTCATAGGGAAGTTCTGTTTTTAATTTCTTGAGGAATCTCCACACTGTTCTCCAAAGAGGCTGCACCAACTTACATTCCCACCAACAGTGTAAGAGGGTTCCCCTTTCTCCACATCCCCTCCAACATATGTTCTTTCCTGTCTTGCTAACTTTGGCCATTCTAACTGGTGTAAGGTGATATCTCAATGTGGTTTTAATCTGAATCTCCCTGATGGCTAGTGATGATGAACATTTTTTTCATGTGTCTGATAGCCATTTGTATGTCTTCATTGGAGAAGTGTCTGTTCATATCTTCTGCCCATATTTTGATATGATTGTCTGTTTTGTGTGTGTTGAGTTTGAGGAGTTCTTTATAGATCCTGGATATCAACCTTTTGTCTGTACTGTCATTTGCAAATATCTTCTCCCATTCCGTGGGTTGCCTCATTGTTTTCTTGACTGTTTCCTTGGCTGTGCAGAAGCTTTTGATTTTGATGAAGTCCCAAAAGTTTATTTTCACTTTTGTTTCCTTTGCCTTTGGAGAAATATCTTGAAAGAAGTCGCTGTGACTGATATCGAAGAGATGACTGCCTATGTTCTCCTCTAGGATTCTGATGGATTTCATGGCATCCTTATTATAAATTACGCCACATATGCCTGTAATACCTGTGAAACACAAAGCAAAATGTTTATCAGTGTTCTTAAAAATAAATGTATTGCAAAAAAATGTATTGCTGAAATTACAGCACACAAAAATTCCTATAGTAGTTTAA
The DNA here is from genome assembly GCF_964662115.1 of Mustela nivalis. NCBI lineage: Eukaryota > Metazoa > Chordata > Mammalia > Carnivora > Mustelidae > Mustela > Mustela nivalis. The sequence continues at coordinate 143,466,159 of NC_139023.1, read as the reverse complement.
AATGTAATGATGCTACTGACAGAATTGCTGCTGATGCAGTGGTAAACACGAAATCAGAGAGCATTTCTGCTTTACTAGTTGCATTCTCAGTTGTTCCCAGGAAAACCTGAGCTCTGTGTGCTTTTCTTCTGTTATCATAGCAAGCATTAAGGGCCACTGTATTAACACATGTATGGCGTGTAGGTGGCCACTGTGTCACTTCCACTGGACTAAATAATTGACTGTGTTACCTGTGGCCATGTCCTAAGAAACTGAGTAAGCATTTGTAATCTGTATTTTATTCACTAATGAGTTCTCACTCTGCTGTTCCTATTCCTAGCATCCAGTAGCATTATTTCATCTTGTATCCGAAGTGGTGTAGTATCTAAAAATTAAAGCACTTAAATTTATATCTGTGACATTACTAATAAGTGTAAAGTGCTTCCTGTATTTATCAAGTTGTATATTTAGAGATGTGGCTGTGTATGCTTATTACAAAATCCAATTAAATTTTTAATTACAATATAACTCTAGAATCCCTGTGGGGAAAAGAAAGAGAAAATAATCATTATAGTTTAAAAAAGAATTATGTTTCCTATATGCATACTCTTCCCATATGATAGTGCTAAATGTTATAAAGCTACAGTATTGAAAAGAGTATGGCGCAGGGGTACCTGTGTGGCTCAGTCAGTTAAGCATCTGATTCTTGATTTTGGCTCAGGTCATGATCTTAGGGTCTTGGAATCGAGCCTGCATTGTGCTCCATGCTGGGTGTGGTACCTGCTTGGAATTCTCTCTCTCTCTTACCCTCTGTTCCCTCCTCCCCAATCTAAAAACAAACAAGCAAACAAAAAGACAGTGTGGCACATATATATGAATATACTGAGAAATAAATGGGAAAGCCGGAAGCAGGTGTTACAGTGTATTAGAGTGTAATATAGACTGAAATCACTTTGAGTATAATGGGGAAAGGAAAAATAGTGCTATTTAGCCGTCTGGGGAAAAAGCACGTTAAAGTCTTATATTTTACTATATGTCAATAATAATATTTATAATAGTTACCACTTACTCCGTGTAAGTACATGCTAAGCCGTGTTAAAAATACTTTACAGCAGTTCTTGTCCTTAGTCCTTAGGACACCAGCTTGTGATGGTCCTGTAATCACCCTCACTTTACAGATGAGGGAGCTGAAGTCGGAAGAGATTAACCAAGGCCATTTGGTGACCAAGGCAGTAATCAACTATAAGTCGTCCACCTTGTCAACCACTACACTCCAGCATGTAAAAACTTATGCCATATAGAAGAAAATAGACTAATATCTTTTTGATCACTAGTAAAGGAGGACTTTTTGAACTTAAAAAGGTGGTAGAAATGCTAAATATAATTATAAAAGGATTTCAGGACATAAAACTTTAAACAAGCATTCATAAATTTAAAAAACAAATAAATCAAGAAGCTGGGGGAAATATTTGCAGCAAATACCTGTTAAAAAACCTACAACATTGAAGGGGTGGGGGGGTGGGAGGTGGGGTACCAGGTGGTGGGTATTAAGAGAGGGCACGGATTACATGGAGCACTGGGTGTGGTGCAAAAACAATGAATACTGTTATGCTGAAAATAAATAAAAAATAATAATAATAAAATAAAATTTTAAAAAAAGAAAAGAAAGACAAGATAAGACAAGAAAATAAAAGTCTGCTTTGGAGTTTCTGCCAACAACAAAAAAAAAACCTACAACATGCTAATACTCTTGGTAATCAAGGAGGCCACACAGATAAGTAATTAAAATCATAAGACTTCCATATAAAAAGAGTAGGACTATAAAACTACCAAAGAAACTTAAATGATTAATTAACATATGAATAATGTTCATGTAATCAGAGATTTCAGCTAAGAAAACATGTTTCTCAGTATCTGGTGGGAATAGAGATTTAAACAGCCCTTCAGGAAGGTAAAATCCTACAAATGCTTTTGTCTTATGACCCAGTAATTACAATTTTCAGGATTGATTCTAAGAAAACAATCTAAAAAATTTGGACAGAGAATTCATGCACAAAAATGTGCTTTATAAAATTATTTACGGGAAAATATAGCAATCTTATTACCCCATGTTAGGCCACTGGAGAAGGTGGCTAAATGTAACTGACGTGTGTAGGTATATGAATATAAAATTCCTTGAAGATAACGTGACAAATATTAGCAGTAGTTATATCTCGGGATGGGATGATGGGTATTTGCAATGTTGTTCTGGGAGTAGAAAAAAAATTCTGAAAGTATATTTACTTTTATTGCCTGTTACCCATTTTCCTTATTTACTCTATGCTATTTTATACATTTTATTTATCTCAGTTATGCAGTTCATTCCTATGACCTGTGTTCTATATCAAGGTTAATTTTCTATGGGCAGGCAGCTCTAAAGCGTAAGCAATACAGACACATAGACATGACCACGGAAGCTTCTATATGTGGAGAAACACATGCAGATGCCCAGCCCAGAGCTGCCTCTATCCCTATTAGTGCCTTTACAAAAACCATCATATTTTGGAAAATATCATTTTATTAAAAAACTAAACTTTGTCCCAAAGGCTTTAAAAACCAAGACAATAGGTTACACCTGGTTGGCTCAGTCAGTTAAGCCGCTGCCTTCAGCTCAGGTCATGATCTCTCATCAGGCTCCTTGCTCAGCAGGGAGCCTGCTTCTCTCTCTGCCTCTGCCTGCCACTCTGCCTGTTTGTGCTCTTTCTCTCTCTCTCTCTCTGACAAATAAATAAATAAAGTCTTTAAAAAAAAAAAAAAAGAATATTGTCCTTTTCAGGACAATAAGGAGCACTTGGAAAGAGGAATCCAGCTTTCTAAAAGAAAACTGCACCTCTGAGGAAACATCCAACCAAAAGCCAAAGTTGGACAAGATCAGCATATGACAAAAAAGAATGAGAAACAGAATGAAGACAAGGACGATTCTTGTTCCCTATAAATAATAACATCTTTTTTAAGACATGTAAGTCTAATCTCCTAAGGGGCATGGATAAAAAGAGAAGCCAAAAGAGAGGAAGAACTCATCATCAGGGAAATGCAAATCAAAACCACGGTGTAATATCATCTCACGCCTGTCAGAATAGCTAGTATCAAAAAGACAAGAGACAACAGGTATTGGCGTGGATGCAGAGAAAAAACGAACGCTGTGCATTATTGGTGGGAATGTAAATTGGTGTGGCTACTGTGGAAAACAGTTTGGAAGTTCCTCAAAAAATTTAAAATAGAACTATCATATGACCTAGCAATTCCAGTTCTGGGTATTTATCCAAAGAAAATGGAAACACTAATTTGAAAAGATATGAGCAGCCTTATCTTTATTGCCACATTATTCATGATAGCCAAGATGTGGAAACAACTCGTGTCTACCCATGGATGAATGGATAAAGAAGATGGGGCACGTATAAACCATGGAATATTATTCCGCCGTAAAAAAGAATGGATCTTGCCATCTGTGACAACATGGATGGTCTTTGAGGACATTACGTTAAGTGAAATGAGTGAGACAGAGAAAGACAAATACTTATGATCTCATTTATATAGAAAATCCAAAAAACGAAACAAGCAAAACAAATCAAAAACAAGCTCATAGATAGCACGGATTGGTGGCTGCCAAAGGGCAGGGTGGTGGGGGTGACATGCTGCAGGGGGTCAAAATGTACAAACTTCCAGTTATAAATAAGCCATGGCATGTAATGTACAGCATGTTGACTATAGTTAACACTGTACTACATATTTCAAAGTTTCTAAGGGACTAAATCTCCAAAGTCCTCATCACACACACACAAAATTCTATAACTGTGGTGAGGGATGTTCATTAGACTTATTGTCGTGCTCATTTCACAATGTATACAGATACTGAATCATTACGTTATACACCTGGAACTAATGGAATGTTTTGTGTCAATTATACCTCAATACAAATAAATTCATACATACTTACATGTTTTAAAAGAGAGACTATAGAGTTTGCTTGCTTTAGTAAGCAATGTAGGCAAATTGTCACCCTTGAGATATATTTTCTTGTGAGAAAATTTAGAGTATATTTTGTACATCATGTTATGTGGCATAGTTATAGTGTTCATTTTATATTTTATATAAGTCTAGGTAGTCAATTTTTTGTTGAAAAAATATTTTAGGGACGCCTGGGTGGCTCAGTTGGTTAAGCAGCTGCCTTCGGCTCAGGTCATGATCCCAGCGTCCTGGGATCGAGTCCCACATCGGGCTCCTTGCTTGGCGGGGAGCCTGCTTCTCCCTCTGCCTCTGCCTGCCACTCAGTCTGCCTGTGCTTGCTCTCGCTTCTCTCTCTATGACAAATAAATAAATAAAATCTTAAAAAATATATATTTTAAGGTACTTATTCCTTAGTGACATACTATATAATAAATTATCCCTAGATTGAGAAGCATAATTCATAATTTAGTCCCACAGGGGCTCAGGCAGGAAGGGGATGGTGCACAGATGTGAAGAATAAGGTCCAGCTGCTGCCCCTTAGAAGTCTTCACGCTTGTGAAGATGGCAACCTGAGGACAAGGGAGCCTAAATATCTGTAGCCTAAATATCTTCATGCATTTCCTTCATGAAGATATTTAGGCTACAGAATTCCTAAATCCCCTAAACCATCAAAACCCCGCATTGCTCTTCCCGCTCTTTCTTCCTTGGAGGAATCTCAAGCAACCATTTTGCACACTTTCATTCTCCCCACTAGAAACTCTACCTGTCAGGGGTTGAGGTGGGTTGGGGCATGGAGTAGATGGAGGGAATCAGTCATAGGTTCCCATGTCAGGTGTAGGCTCACCTCATCTTACCACATCTTTCCCACTCCCATCTCATACATGGAGAAAGTGAACTAAATGTCCCATCACAAATTATCAGCTGTGTATCCAATGACATGTTCTTGGTTAAACGGAGGAAAGAAAAAATGGCATCAAAAGTCTATTTCATTAAGACGTGGGCTTAGTTTTAGATCAAGACAATAAACCATTTTAAAATTCCATTCCCACAAAAATCTGCCATAATTCGGGTTTTCCGTGGTAATAAACTCAACATTCTTTGTTCCGTGGGTTCTTTCTTTATTATTTTACATTTCACTTGGTACTAACTCTAAGCTTTGAGACCTGAGTGTAGGGAATCTATTTTGACATTTCCAGTTCAAAAGCTTTCAGAGAATGAATGAGAATGAATCATTCACACTTAATTCCAGAAGATACGATTTGCTTTGGGTCTTGATTTGGTTGCATTATATTCTACTAAAAATAAGAAAATCCCTCTTTCCTTTTTTTTAAAAAATCCTTCCGTAAAATAATAAAACTAAAACAAGAAATAAAAAGAGGGAAATTGCAACCTATTACAAAACAATTTTCAGTTTAGGCATCCCTGCCTTCCTCTTGTGAGCTAAGTGAATCAAACTACAGTTCAGGAAGAGTTCCCATGATTTTTTAAATATATTTCAGTGTAATTATCTCTCATTTCAGAGTTGTTATTTTGAGAGAAAATAATAAGAGGAACTATAAATCCAAGTTCTATTCAATTTCTTTATTACCTAACTGATTATTCAATGAATATGGAATACAGAAGGTTGGAAGAAAAAAATCTAGCTGTTTCACTATCAGCTTTTAATCTAAATGAGGTAAATAAGAGAGTAAGAGGAAACCATGACTTGCCCCAGAAAAGATGAGCTTTCATTGTAAATATTGACTATGGACTGCCTCCTCTACATATTCACTAGTTCCTCCTCAAATCTAACTTTCATTGACTTTTACTTTGCATCCTTAGTCACTTAAAAAAAAATAAACAGGAATTTCAGAAAAGACTGAGGAAATTTAGAAACAATTTTGACCTCTCCTCAGCTTTATCACGGTTTTTTAACACTATAGTAATATACTTCTAACATGAATGAATTTTTCCCAGCAAAATAGGACTAACCAGCCATTACCAACAATTAAAATAGGTATTTTTGCATGCCATAAATGACATATTTCAGATGTTACTTAAGAGTTTATTTGGGGGTAAAAAGGACGGAGCAGAATGGAAGGGGAATTCAATGCTGTTCTTTGTAAAGTTAACGGTCATGTTTAAAGTGGAAAATGACGGGGTCAGACCAGTAAAAAGGTCTGGGTACAGATCTCACTTGTAGTTAAAAATTGCCTGGGGAAGGTGGCTATGAAAAGATAAAACTCTCTTGACAAATGTTCCAGGAATGATGTATAATTAGATACCTGGAAAAGTTGCAGAGACAATTAATAAGGCAATTTTGTTTGATAAGCCTCAAATTCAAAAGCCGATGTCACTTCTTCATCCCAGCATTTCACGTAATTGCTCAGGGGTCTCTATGATGTTCTCAAAGGTTTTTCCTAAGTCAAGAAACATGAAAGTGGTTTTCTGGAAAGCTTCATTTTTATTTAGAGTCAGACTTGGTTTCTCCTTATTCTCCCGGTGGTATGATGTCCTTTTTTTTTTTTTTTTTAAGATTTTATTTATTTATTTGACAGACAGAGATTACAAGTAGGCAGAGAGGCAGGCAGGGAGAGAGGAGGAAGCAGACTCCCCGCCGAGCAGAGAGCCCGATGTGGGGCTTGATCCCAGGATCCTGGGATCATGACCTGAGCCGAAGGCAGAGGCTTTAACCCACTGAGCCACCCAGGCGCCCCGGTATAATGTTCTTTTGCTGCATGAAAATAGGGGAGACATGAAAGGAGAGTCAGAGCCAGAAGAGAGAACGCAGGGCCGGGACAGAGACAAAGCCAACGCTGACTGTAGGGCAACCTGGGATCTCATTTTGAGGTCTGTGCCCATGGCACACAATTATGTATTCTTTTATCTTAATTCTATTGCCAAGATCAAGCGACTGGTTAATTTTGCTATCTTATTTTTCTTTGCTAACAGTCTACCCCAAAACTTAGCAGCTTTAGACAACCACCATTTTATTATCTCACCATGTGGTGGGGTAGGAATTTGGGCAATTCCTCTGCAACTTGTCACTTCGCTTGGGTATTTTGGTGGATTACAGCTGATGGCTAAGCCTGTCTCTTGGGTCCAAGACAAATGACTAGCCCATTGGCAAGAAGAGTTGGAAGTCTGGGCTCAGCGGAGCCTCACCCCCTCTCCTGCAGTCTAGCAGCTCTCAACACGTTCTGTGAGACAGGCACGAGGGTGGAGCTGTGGCTCTGCTCAGAGACCAGGCCTGAAACCCACAAAACATCCTTCCAGCTCCACTCAGCCAGTCCAAGCAGTCACTGGCCAGCCCAACTGAAAGACTCAGCTGAAGAAGTGTGAAAGTGCTCACCGCTATCTTTTAATCCACCAGGACTGGTTTCTCTTTCAAATTCTTCCCGCTGGTTGTTTTGCCTCCAGACTTCTGTATGGCAGTTGGTTTGTCTATCCCGTAAGAGACAGAAATCACAATCAAACATTACAAGTGACTGCATTTGCTGTTAGTTTAAAGTGTGCCTAGGTGAGGATAGAAGTGATAACTTAAGGGAAGTGGCAGAATTGAAGGAAAAAGAATAATTTCTAACGTAGGCAAGTATGGGCAGGCACCTGATAGAAACTTTTTAAAAGTATGTTAGCTACCTTTTCCTTCCCTTGATTCAGTAATCTCACTCAAGATAATTAATCCAGGAAAATCATTCAAAAAGAGAAAAAACTATATGTACAAACATTTGTAGAAGTGATATTCACAACCTTGAAACACTAGAATTGATGTGACCTTAGGAGAAATATTTAAGTAAACTCTATTAATATCCAGTTATACTGTGTAGCTATTAAATTAATAAATGCCATGCCTCTACAGAAGCATAAGGACTTTTTGTTTAAGATTTTATTTATTCGACAGACAGAGATCACAAGTAGGCAGAGAGGCAGGCAGAGAGAGAGAGGGAAGCAGGCTCCCTGCTGAGCAGAGAGCCCGCTCGTTCCTAGGACCCTGAGATCATGACCCGAGCTCAAGTCAAGAGTTGGATGCTCAACTGACTGAGCCATCCAGATGCCCCTAGGGGTATTTTTTATAATGAAAAGTGGATAAGACTAAAAATAAAATTGTAATTGATATGACTATAATATATATTTAGTTTATGCATATGTGAATAGAAATGGACAAAGAATAAAAAGATAAAAATAGATTTTGTTGAAGTATTATCTTTTGAATCTGTTTTATTTTATATTGTTTTAAAGCACATTCAATAATAAATATTTTAAAATTTAGTGACCATCCCAGACCATACCTCAAAAATTCAAAAACATGCATTAAATGCCTTTGGCCTTGAAGACATCTAAAAATCTATTTATAGACATATACAGTAACAAGCATCTTTACATAAATAAAACTTGTAATTTATAGTTTTATTTTGGTACATCACATGACAGGGTAACAAGGTAATGTTGTGGGAAAAGACTCCCCCTGGGAGTTGGCACACAAGAGCCCTGGTCCAGGCTCCCCACATTCACAGGAGACGAGGCAGAGGATATAGTAACACTCCAGCCCTCAGTTCCCAACTAGTAGAACATGAAGGGGAAAAAGAGCAACCCAAGTGTCCCTCTTGGGTTTTTTGAAAAATTATTTGATTCTAAGATTCTCAAAGTATTAGCTTTTTTTTTTAAGATTTATTTATTTATTTTTAAAGATTTTATTTATTTATTTCACAGAGAGAGATCACAGTAGACAGATAGGCAGGCAGAGAGAGAGAGAGAGGGAAGCAGGCTCCTGCTGAGCAGAGAGCCCGATGTGGGACTCGATCCCAGGACCCTGAGATCATGACCTGAGCCGAAGGCAGAGGCTTAACCCACTGAGCCACCCAGGTGCCCTCAAAGTATTAGCTTTTTATCTGTTGCCTACTCAGGGATGACTTGAAAAATAAGAAAATGCTCAGAATGTAGTGTGTATTGGCTAAAGCCAATAAACATAAATGCATGTCCAGGAAACAAAGACTCTTAATTCAACAGATATGGATTTGGCATCTATTGTTCTAGGCATTATGACCAACATATAAAATGTCTGCCCGCATGGAGCTTATATTTTAAGAAAAGGGTGGACATAAGCAATAATCAAAATAAATACAATCTTTGATTGGTTACATGGTAATAAGTGCTGTGGAGAAAAATAAATCGGGGTGAGCAGGTCAGTATAAGTCTGGAGGGGATTCTGGCAATTTCAAATAGCATGTTCAGGAGAGGACCTTGTAAGAAGATATAATTGAGCAGAGAAGGAGATGATGAAGCAGCTCTGAGGACACCAGTAGGCATTCTCCTGGGATGGGAAACCACTGGGGGATTTGAACAGAGGGATGACATGATGGACTTCTGAGCTAATAGGCTCACTCCGGGTAGAGTACAGTAGGGCAAAGTTGATGCAGGGAGCCCGGTACGGAAGCTACAGGAGAGCTGGTGAGAGGTGGTTACATTTGAATGCATCATGAAGGAGCAGGTTGTAGGGTTTGCTAAAGAACTGGATGTGTGGTAACAAAGAGATAAAGAGGAGTGAACGCTAACTTCAGATTCTGGGCCTGAAGTCGTAAAGACTGGAGAGAGGTTAGAGTGGGGGTCATGGAAGAGGACCAGGAGTCTGGCTTGGGTGAGTGCCAATGCCTACTGGATATCAAGTGGCCATCTCAGTTAAGCAGTTGGATAGACAAGTCTGGAATAGAGGCCAGGTTCTAGGTTAGAGTTGTAAATTTGGGAATTAATGATCAGTATATAGAAAATTGATACTAAAGCCATGAGACTGTATAAATCACTAAAAGAGAGTGTATCAATAGAGGTGGAAAGAGATCCAAGGACTAAGGTGGAATCCAATGCTACTAAGAGTTTGAGAATTGAGTAGTTTCCAGCCAAGGAGATGAGATGGGGAGTGGCCAGTCTTATCAGCTGGAGAAAACCCAGAAGAATGTAGTAGAAGCCAAGTGAAGAAAGCATTTCAAAAAGGAGACATAATTACTGGAATATCAGTTGTTAGTGGTTGAATCTACACTTGCAGATTTTCTGTGTCAAGTGAGGATGTCATATGTACACATCAACTCCCCTGAAGGATGCTTTATAATCACACCTAATAAGGAGAACAGGCTTGCATATATGTAGGTTGTATCATTATATTCCAAATAGACATCATTTTGGAACATCCAGTATTTCTTACTTTCCACACCTATTCCTACGCCCGTCACCACAAACGATTATTTCTAATTGCACTTATGGTTGTTTTCTCATCTCATGGAAATGTTATCAAAATGAATGTGATTATAAAAGAAGAATAATCTAATTCTCAGCCATGTGGGTTTGCTACACTACACAATAAACATTACCTCTATTTATTTAAAAATGTTGAATTTACATTAGATTATAAATGTGTAATATTCTGGGAACGCAGCATATTATAAAATGAAGCTGCTGTGTGAATGTATTCATCATAAGAACATGTTGACCATATTTTTTTACTCAAAGCATATTCTATTTCCAATCCTGCCTAAGAAATCTGGCTTTCTCACTCCCTTAGGAGATAAAGCATTTTATTTAAATCACCTTTCCTGGTAGTTGATCTAAGGGAAGAGGGAAAAGAAATAGATACAACTCACAGCCTCAGGATATAGACATCCTGTCTCCATTCCTTTTAGCTTTTACTGGACATCAGGCTGCCAGTCTAATAAGGTAACAAAGAAAAGTAAACAGAAATGAAAAGCAAAATAAATAGCAGTCTTTATCCCACTGGAAATAACCATACATTTAAAAATGCAACCTTGGCTATATCGTGAAAGGATTTTCTTTAGCTGTATTTTATTCTCTTCTGAACTAATCTAGACTTTTTCTTAAGATTCGTATTGTACACCAGTCTTGTTTACCCTAAAAATCTTTTGCAAAACAATTTCTCAGTAAATTGTGCTATATCTATGCCATGTGGCATCATCCTGCAAACCCAAACTCTGGGTTCAAAGCTACAGTGAAAAACTAGGTAGCATAATTTCTATTACTTGTGTTTTCATGGATGTACTGAAATGGAACACTAAATATAAGGGATACGGGTAGCTTCCCTTGGCTTAACAAATCTTTGATGTTAAGTCATGTGTCCTACAAACCCATGTGCACCTGTCCTCAATGCCTTTGTCTGTTTTACAGTCTTCTTCTGGCATTATCTAATGAAAGCTATAAAAAAAGAATATTTCCTTCCCGTTACAACAGCAAAAAAAAAAAAAAAAAACCCACAATTTCAAGAATGAAGCCAAAAATGCCATACCACGTCACAGTCCCATCTTAATAGTAGGTCTAAAAGTCATTAGCACCAGACCATCACTTCAGGTCAAAGCAGAGTTTCAAAGCCAAACCCTCTCTAGACTTAACATTGAAATGTGATTATTATCACAAAAATATTTAAGTAAAAAATGAGGCAAACAATTTCTTAATGTCAGTTTGTTTTTTGATTGACATCATTGTTCTATTACATTCATGTTCTGCATTTTGGTATGAATCATTGTTTTTGTTTTTGTTTTTTAATTTTTTAATTTTATTAACATGTAATGTATTATTAGCTCCAGGGATACAGATCTGTGAATCGCCAGGTTTGCACTTCACAGCACTCATCATACCACATACCCTCCCCAATGTCCATAACCCAACCACCCTTTCCCTAGCCCCTCCCCCTGGCAACCCTCGGTTTGTTCTGTGAGATTAAGAGTCTCTAATGGTTTGTCTCCCTCCCTGTCCCATTTTGTTTCATTTATTCCTTTCCTACCCCTCAAACCCCCCACATTGCCTCTCAAATTCTTCATATCAGGGAGATCATATGATAATTCTCTTTCTCTGATTGACTTATTTCACTCAGCATAATACCCTCTAGTTCATCCACGTCGTCGCAAATGACAAGATTTCATTTCTTTTGGTGGCTGCATAGTATTCCATTGTATATATATATACCACATTTCTTTATCTATTCATCTGTTGATGGACATCTAGGTTCTTCCCATAGTTCTGCTATTGTGGACATTGCTGCTATAAACATTCAGTTACACTTGCCCCTTTGGATCACTACATTTGTATCTTTTGGGTAAATACCCAGTCGTGCGATTGCTGGGTCTCAGGGTAGCTCAATTTTCAACTTTTTGAGGAACCTCCATGCTGTTTTCCAGAGTGGTTGCACCAGCTTGCATTCCTACCAACAGTGTAGGAGGTGAACCATTGTTTTCTATTAGGAATCTTCCCTAAAGATTAGGAACCAAGGTGAATTTATCTCCATTTTATCTGTTCTACACAGGACCATAATGGGAGAGTTAGTCATTCTCTGATATTTACCAGAAATATTTACTTACTAAACCTGGTACAAGGCCACGGTACCAGTTGTACAGTGAGAATAGAAGAAAAGAGAAGATGATGGGCTATCTATGGCTACTATTCCCTTAAGGGTATCTAGATCTACCTCACAGATGTTTTGAGTTTCTTTTTTTTTTAATTTAAATTCTTATTAACATACAGTGCAAAGTTGGATTCTGGAGTAGAAATCAGTGGTCTGTCACTTACATATAACACTCAGTGCTCATCACAACAAGTGCCTCCCCCCCTTTTTTTTTAAAGATTTTGTTTATTTACTTGACAGACTGAGATCACACATAGACCAGAGAGGCAGGCGGGGGGCGGGGAAGCAGGCTCCCCGCTGAGCAGAGAACCCTATGCAGGGCTCCATCCCAGGAACCTGAGATCATGACCTGAGCTGAAGGCAGAGGCTTAACCCACTGAGCCAACCAGGGGCCCCAACAAGTACCCTTCTTAATACCTATCACCCAGCTAGACCATCCCCGCTGACCTCCCTCAAGTTTCTTTTTTAATGTATAAAGAGGAAGAAGATACAATGAGTACCAGCAGCTTTTCACTACTCCTTCATACAGTTTTTCCTCCAGTGTGAAAAAAACAGAGGCTAATCTGTCTGATGCTGCCACATTATAAACTGTCACAAGATTTTGCTGAACCCCAAATGAAGATTTCAGACTGATTCCCAAAGGGATGAAACTCTTAAGGATCCCACTTATTTTTCACATCAGAACTCACAGAAAGTGATAAAAAGCCAATGATTCATCATTGGCCAAGGGAAAGATCTTTCCAGCATTTCTAATTTCTTTAATTTAAATAAATTATAAATTTTGTAACGACTGCTTTCCACCACAACCCCCTTCCCCCTGCCCCTTTTTTTTTTCAGGTACAGAGCAGTTGCCTCCTGGAGTCGCGTTCAGGGAATTGGGATTCCCTTGATCACTGCCATTGAGATAGTCTCCATCTGGATCCTTTCTTTTATCCTGGCCATCCCTGAAGCTATGGGCTTTGTCATGGTGCCCTTTGAATACAAGGGGCAACAGTACAAAACCTGTATGCTCAATGCCACATCAAAATTCATGGAGGTATGGAGAGTATAAAGGAAATTAACTGGGGGAGGGGGAGGAGGTCTTCATGTATACTTTATCATCGCCAAGACTTGATATTTCTACAGTGCCCAGCATGGTTTACTCTTTTAGTTTGGTCACATATTCTTCAGCTGCATGAAAAGTACACGTTATGGGAGGGTTTAACTTCTTGAATAGAACTATTTTGTTTTCACTCTTACAGCACAATCGTAAACAGGACTGTTCTGCACCAAACAACTCAGAGTCTAAAACAAACGTACTCAGTGCTCACTTCGGTAGCACATGAACTGAAAGAAACTGAGAAAAAAAGATCAATGTGCTATTTGTTTTTATAATAAGCAACACAGCACAACATTTTCCATCTGACAGGCATGCTGATAGGCATTTTATGTTACTTGGGCAAATGTACAATGCTCACATTTTTTAAAAAGATAGATTAACTTAAAATAGGAAGCCATACTTACAGGTACTTATGGTCATACAATTCTGCATGTATTATACAAATGATATGAATTTGCAGAACTTTTTTTTTAAGTGTTTTAGTTAAGCGAATTCCATCTTTATTTAATACACCTGACCACATTAATGTTTTTCTGCAGACTTTAATTATGTATTTGAGTGTATTGGAAAACATGTTTAAAATGCATATTTCCTTTACCAAACTAGTCAAATGTGGACGGAGGAGAAAAACCAAAAGAATAACTTCTTCTCTTAAACCGGCATAATTTAGTGCTTTGATGTAGGTTTCATACAGCTCAGATTCCACATTTAATCATTTACAGACATCTCCAGGTATGTTTTCCTAACTTGGAAAATTCACAAAATTAGTGGTTTTACAGTTGACCAGTTTTCCTCTTTGGAAATTCTTATTTTAAATTTAAAAGTGCTCTTGAAAACTGCCAAACTGGCAATGGTAAAATGAAGGTATTCTGTTTATCTACTGACCTTTTTATTAAGTCAGTCTCCAAAGTGAAAGAACAAAGGAAACAGCAGGAGGTTATCAGAATTTGGGAAGTGGGAATAAACCACCTAGATATTCCAAGCTAAAGTGTTCAAGAAAAGAGTCTTGATATAAGAAGGGGCTTACTAATCATGTGAACCAGGCAAAATGAAAAGAGCTTTCGCAAAGACAAGTCTCTAATAAGAGTGGGCAAGCAAAGGTTGGCTATTGTAGGGTTTCAGTAAAAGGTAGGAGTTTAAACTGATCATTTTTTACATTCCGTTCCAAGTCTGAAGTTTCCAGATTCTTTTGCTCCTCTTGTTCCTTTTTTCTCATTTTATTCCCTAGTTTGTGTTCCATTTTTTCCTCCTCAACTTTGCTCTAACCTAGAGTGGAGGGAGGTCCCTTCATACCCTGGCTGATGACATTAGTTCAAAAGAAATGTGTGACCCCTTTCTCTACAGGCCTGTGCCTTGGAGGGGGCAGGGGCTCCAACCAGACCCCTCAGGGGTCAGCTTCCAAACCCTCTGCAGCTGCTTCTACAGCATTCATACCCAGTCAACAATGCATCTGGAAGGGGGGGGAGGGGTAAAGAGTTCTGATTTTTTTTTCTTTTTTTTTTTTTTTTGGTTTTTTGACTTCAGTACTGAAATCTTCTACAGTGTGATATGGAGAGGGAGATATTTGTATGAATACATCTGAATGAACCAACTCCTTTGGTAGTTTACAGTAACTTTAGGATAGAATTCAGGGAGGGGTCTGTGAATTTAAATGGAAAAGAAATTACATATTCATTTTCACTAACTTCTAATTGGAATTTATCATTTCCTTCTATTATGAATGTAGGCAATGAACCACAAGCATATTTAACAGAACCATATTTCTACTAATAGGAATAATAGACATTTTCTTGTCACAATAACAGTTGGATAATCTTGAAATATCATTTACGCTCATCGCTTTTCAACTTCTGATAGTTATTAGAACCACCATTAGATTTTTTTCCCTTAACTTGTTAATAAACACCTCTATTTCTAGATCAGAATTTTCTTTTTACTATTTCAATAGCTGTGTTTCAATGTAAGTGGTTACCCCTGTAATCTTACTTTTATGCATATAGAAGTGTTATTCTCAGAAAGGATTACAGTCTTCACCAGACCTTCAAAGGGGTCGATGGCATAAGAACAGTTAAGAACTTCTGCCCAGAACTTTTTTTCCTCAGAAGCCATTTATAGATTTTTAATAGACATGTTACAAGTGTAGCCTACTGGGCCTCTTTCTATATTCAGCAACTGTCCAGTTTTTCACAGAGCAGCATGATTATTTTTTACTGTGGGAACTGAGATGATACAGGAGGCCGCGTTATCCTTCGTAAATAAACAATCTGGAGAAAGAACACAGAGAAAAGCATTTCTAAGTTAGCGATTAATTTAGTGGAAGAAAGCATGTAGATATAATTTTCTAATTTCCATTTTTATAGGGTACTAAATTTTCTCCTTTAAAAACACATAAAACTGAATAATCCTCTATTTACAAAGCCTGCGCACAAGGAGATAATGCTAACTGTGGCTTCAGATAAGATACTGGGCCTCAATAGTTTCCAGGTGATAGGTATTAAAGAGTGAGAAAGGGCATGGTTTTTGAGGGCTCAAACTGGCAGGCTGCAAGGTCACATAGCAAGCATACCAGGCAAAGGGTTAACTCCCAGTAACCAGAGCTGCACAGATAAGCCATTCATAACCTTCTTGTTACCAAATAAGACTCCCATTAAGTGCACTTTAACCACGAGTCAAAAGGAAACCAGGCACTAACAAAATTTTGAGGCTCATCAATAAGTAAAGATAAATACATATTCTGTATATCCCAAAATCATGCTGTATGAGCTTTGGAAGGGAATTCTTTTTCTTGATTAGGGCTCACCCACTGTGTAATTAAAACCAACTTCAGTTCATAATAAGTATCTTTGTCAGGATCATTTTTTTCGAAGTGACATTCCTTCATGGGCTTTTATAAATCCAGGATGATTTTTGGAGTTTCCAATTGAATTGAGTTTTGAGCGTCATCCCCCAAGCCCTTTGCCACAACCAGAGGGTGTGTACATAGAAACATTACTTCAGGCGTGAAAATTTTGAAGCCATCAGAGGTATTGCCCAGTAAGTTTAGATTATAATACCCCTCCGTTTCTCTCCCTTTTATTCACCTTACAGTTTTACCAAGATGTAAAGGATTGGTGGCTCTTCGGGTTCTATTTCTGCATGCCCTTGGTGTGCACTGCTATCTTCTACACCCTTATGACCTGTGAGATGTTAAACAGAAGGAACGGCAGCTTGAGAATTGCCCTCAGTGAGCACCTTAAACAGGTAAACCTCATAGGCTCGTGAAAATTTGGCCAAGACTGATTTGTCCAGACAACAGAAAGCCAATAGATACTGTATTCAGCTGATGTAGCCTCATTTCCTAAAAATAAATAAATACTGTCTTATAACTGTTTTCTTTATAGTTATAATATTAGGAATTTCTTTTGTGAAGGTGGAGAGCCTACCGACAAAAGAGGTGGCCGTGTGAGCAGGGCCAGATAGATAGGAACTCGGATTTAGTTTGCCAAGAGTATATTCAACACATGTGTTTGTGTGTCTGTGAACTGAACTGGGCTTGTTGGAACTGTGCCAGGACACAAAGAAGCAGATGAAGTCTTGGTGCAGAAATAAAATACAAATATGAAACATTTGGAAAACAGAATCACAAGGTATGGTAGAAGTGGACTGTGTTGTGGGAAACCAAGGAGGACGTAAGACAGAGTCACAGAGATGCTTGTCATGGATGAGGGAGATTGAATTGTTCGTCAAGGATAAAGGCATTTGACGGGGAAGGAGATGACAGAGGGCATATTTCAAGTGCAAGGACAAGAGTCCAGTGAGACCATGGCATGGGCCCCACGCACTTGGGGAGTGGGGAAAAAGAGATGAACCTCATTAGAGAAACATCTCAATGTCCACAACAGCCAAACTATGGAAAGAACCTAGATGTCCATCAACATATGAATGGATAAAGATGTTTTATACACACACACACACACACACACACACACACAGAGTAATACTACGCAGCCATCAAAAGGAATGAAATCTTGCCATTTGCAACAACGTGGATGGAACTAGACGATATTGTGCTGAGTGAAATCAGTCAATCAGAGAAAGACAATTACCAGATGATCTCCCTGATATGAGGAATTTGAGAGGCAGGGTGAGAGATTTGGGGGGTACGGAAGGAAAAAATGAAACAAGATGGGATTGGGAGGGAGACAAACCATAAGAGACTCTCAGTCTCATGAAACAAACTAAGAGTTGCAGGGGGGAGGGGGGTTGAGAGAGGGTGGTTGGGTTATAGACATTGGGGAGGATATGTGCTATGGTGAGTGCTGTGAAGTGTGTAAAATCTGATGATTCACAGACCTGCACCCCTGGGGCAAATAAGACATTATATGTTAATTAAAAGAAAAAAATTTAAGGTCAGACTCATTGTAGGATTTGGGATTGGGTACAGAAAAAGAGGTCAAATTTTGAAGAACCCCAGGAAGCTGTTGTTGGTCCCCCATGCCCCTCCCCCAAGCAGCAAACAGAACAGATACAGAGGTGGCTTTAGAGGGCAAAGCTATATACTTAGACTTGCTGAGCTCTGTGGTTTGGGGCAAATTGCCTAATGTCTCTGAACCCCTAGTTTTTTATAAGATGCATATAATACCTCATCTTTCTGTACAAATATTAATTCAAGTCTTAAAAAATTATATAAAATGTATATAATAATAATACATCAAAGTGTATATACCATCTCATAGTAAGTACCCAGAAAATGTTTATTAGATATTAATTCAAAGAGTAAAACTAGGACCGCCCATAAGTTCTCAGTCTGAGCAGAGAAGTATATAAGAACACCCAGCTGCACCAGAAGATAATGAGTTGTTGATGGAGCCCATAAATCTGTCCTATACAATCGCCATATACAAGCACCATTCCTCATCAGTGACTCCTTTCCACTACTGTACTGATTTTTCTGAGCTTCAGCTTCTTTATCTGTAAACTGGGCATGATAGTATGTAAATTGATACCACTACAGAAATCAAAAGAATTAAGCGCATACAGGGGCTCCTGGATGGCTCAGTGGGTAAAGCCTCTGCCTTCGGCTCAGGTCATGATCCCAGGATCCTGGGATCGAGCCCCGCATCGGGCTCTCTGCTCGGCATGGAGCCTGCCTCCCCCTCTCTCTCTGCCTGCCTCTCTGCCTACTTGTGATTTCTGTCAAATAAATAAATAAAATCTTAAAAAAAAAAAAGAATTAAGTGCATACATATACTTTGTAAAATCTGACATGAATACAAAAGGTAGCTATTATCTTTCAGTAAAATTTAACAGAAAAAGTAGATTATGATTTTGTTCAGGCATGAATGTTTCAAGGGCTCCAAATGGGAACTATATCAAGCAATGCTGGCCTCTCCTTCCTGCAGTAGAGGTAATTAATTATAATAAATTTGTAAAAAACAAAAAGACAATGTTCTTCAGTGCTGAAATTTTCATTGATACCAAAATTGAGCCTGTTTAAGTTATGAATGGTAACTGCTCTGAGAATAACTGAACAGAATTGCCTGTGAGGATAATAGGATTCTGCTTTACATTTCCATTGCATTCTTTATGTTTCCAAAGAGCATGTTATTTGTTTGATTCCTCCAAGCACCCTGTGATATAGGCAGGACAGACTTCCTTGCACACTTGATTATGAGACTGGCTAACCCAAATGCAGATTAAAACTGAAGTCTTGGTCCTATGAGGCATTGCCTACTGTCACACCAAAAGTTGTAACAGGTTTTAACAGCGGGAGAGCAGGCTGGGCTGGAAGGCTGGAAGACCTTCCGTCGGGGCCGTGGAGAACTAAACTCACAATGAAAGGCCCTGCCACCCTTTGGCTAGTATCCTACATGGTTCCCAGTTTTGCTTCCTGCGTGGTTTTCTCGAATTTCTCTTCATTATTCTGACAACAAATTTTATCAGTTAGGGATCGTGTTTGGATGCTGGTAGCAGAGAACCCAAAATAACATTGAGTAAAACAAGTGAGGGTTTCTTCTTTCTCCCACAGCAAAAAAAAATCAGATGTCACAGGTTCAGTGCTCAAGGGACTCGGAAGCCAGGGCTCTGCTCTTCTGCTGACTTTTCCCTTAGAAGACAGGAACTACAGCTCTACCTTCTCTCAGATTTCCAGGCAGCAAAAAGGGCGAGAATATAGACCATATTAGTGTTTGTGCATCTGAGGACTAGCCTCCACTTTTTAGTAGCTTTTCCAGCAAACTCACACAGCGATTTCTACTTGATCTCAGCAGTCAGATTGTGTCAGGTGGCCTTGAAGTCGATTAGCCTGAACTCCCCTGCTGCAGCGACAAAATCAAGGATTTGTCTGATATAAGGAAAACAAGAAAAGAGGTACTGGTTAAGCAAATACAAATACCAGACTGCCATGGCAACAAATTAATAATGGGTTTTGAGGGATCGCCCTCTGAGGATTTGCTCAAGGGAGACAGCCTCTCCCCCAGTTACCCTCCTTTTCTCTTTTTCTGGTCACACTTTTCCATGAACATAAAAGGATCCTTTAAAATGAGCCTCTATTCCTACAGATAGGAACTCCTTATTTTCTCAATTGTTGCTCAGCTTGGATGTTCTCTGAAGCCATAGTCCACCCAATAATTCTTTTTTTTTTTTTTAAGATTTTATTTTTATTTATTTGACAGAGATCACAAGTAGGCAGAGAGAGAGAGAGAGGAGGAAGCAGGCTCCCTGCTGAGCAGAGAGCCCAATGTGGGGCTTGATCCCAAGACCCTGGGATCATGACATGAACCAAAGGCAGAGGCTTTAGCCCACTGAGCCCCACCCAATAACTCTTAAAAGATTAAAGAACCCCAGTCCTTCGGGTTAGAGCCACAATTTGTGATGACTGCCTTGAAATCTTTTTAAACGGCTCTATTAATCATGTGGGTTTATTGTAGGCTGCCCATACTTAATGCTATATGCTTTGGGTTGAAACAACATTACCCTTCCAAATCCTGCTTTCAATCAATTTTATTTTGACATTAACTGATCCCAGTTACAGACAAGTTGCATTTTATGTTCCTAGTTAGGCTTTCATATGCATGCATTGTAACACTCAAGCATGATGCACCCAAGTGTCTGGTTGCAGATAATTCCTAACCTATGATTTTTCTGGTCCTACACAAACTCTAAAGTATGTAAACCTTCAAACTGAGGTCAGTCCAGGGTTAACATGTCCCAGTCATTCTAATCAACATTGCTGATAATCCTTTTCCCTCATCCCTCTGTTTGCAAACAGAGGTCTTTGGAAGCTACATGTCATTAATAAGAGAATTTTAAAAGCAAAAAACTCCCAATGTTAACTTTCTTCAACATAAAGAAATGGAGAAAACACATCACTATTGGTTTTTTATCTTCTATTCCCTACTTCTGTTTTCCAAATATCTTCGTAGATTTGTTCATTCTTTATTATGTTGGGTTCAGTCACGTTGACTGCCATGCTGTCATTAAGACTAGTTACCCATCATTGAGGCTTTTAGTTAACCACTCCCCCCATATAGTCACACACATGGGTGCACACACACGCATTCAGCTCCAGTGTTGGCTCAGCTCCAGCCAATTTCCATTTCCCTGACATCGAACTTCTGTCCTGACCCTAATAACCAGCTTGAGGCCACCATCCTTCCTGGCAGCTGCCCAAAAGAATCATTAGCAACTCCTAGATTAGAAAGTTGGACTCCAAATCTTGAGGAGATGGAGGCACTGTGAGGCACACTCTTCTGGCTCTTTTTAAAGTAATTCTTTCTCTGCTGCCTACTACTTCCTTTGTGTAGCTCTTTCCTCTAGCAGAAAAACACTAAATTTATTGTACTTTTTTCCCCCTCGCTTTCCTTTAGCGTCGAGAAGTGGCAAAAACAGTTTTCTGCTTGGTTGTAATTTTTGCTCTCTGCTGGTTTCCTCTTCACTTGAGCCGTATTTTGAAGAAAACCGTGTACGATGAGATGGACAAGAGCCGATGTGAATTACTTAGGTATGGTCCTGTGTACTTGTTAGGAAATTGGAATTTCTCCAATTATCATGCTTATGGTATTTTTACAAAACCGTCTAGTCTACAGTCTCGTTAGCCCTAAAAATTAAAACTGCAAAGTTGATTATTTTTCTTTCGCTGACATAGCCCATGTCTGATCCCAGAGTTTGTGTGAGCCGTATCTGTAATTTTGCGGCTCCCCTCCTGGGGCTGTACGTCATGGTTTGAGCTAACCAAGTGGCAGGTATATCCGTAAATGTTCTGCAGAACTGAAACTGCCACTTAAACAAGGCCTTAAAAAAAATTCTGACTGCCACCTATAAGAAATGGCTCCTGGGCAAGAAAAATGCTTATTCTAGGGATAAATGCTAGTTAGCAGGTTGAAAACATTATCTTCTAATTATTCCACTATTTTCTTCTGTTCTAGTTTCTTGCTGCTCATGGATTACATCAGCATTAACTTGGCAACCATGAATTCATGTATAAACCCCATAGCTCTGTACTTTGTGAGCAAGAAATTTAAGAATTGTTTCCAGGTGAGACTGGTTTGCATATATCTTTTTAAGGACAACCAAGGGGGCACATGAAGTCACCAACGAGCTTGGCTAATTTCCAGTAGAGAAGTGAAAATCCTACTTTGTTACCCAGAAAGAGGATCAGATTGCCAGCGTAAAGCAATATTGTCAGAAAAATTATCTGAAAGGAAATACCAATTCAGACAACAAAATATGCAGGGGCTTGACTAAAAAGAACTAACTTAATAGCTTATTAATTTAGTATACTGCTTTATAAAGAAATGCTCGACTGTGAGCTCCAAGCTCCAGAGAATTCACACTAACCTCCGATTATCTTAGATGTTAACCACAGCCTCAACAAAACGTGAAGTCTGCTGTTTAAAAAAGTTTTTGCTAAATAATAGGATATTTAATAATAGCCTATGCAAGGAAAAGAAATGCTTATTGCCCTGGCCATCTGAGCTAATATAATTTCATTTGAAATCACTTTCCTTCTGCTCTTCAAACTTCCTTGCAGCTAAGCCAACCCAGGTCTTCCTGAAGCTCCATGTCCTTCTTCCTGAGGTATCATCTCCCCGGTTCCTGGGACGATTAGCATGGTGTAAATCCTTACTGCATCCTTTGGCCAGGATGTTTCACTGCAGTTTATGGCACATGTTAAGAAGAGTAGTGTAGAGGTCAATGGTGCAGGATCTGGAAGCAAACAATTTTGATTTACATCACAGCTCTGTACTTGGTAACTGTCTAACCCAGGTCCAGGTGATCCCCCTCCCTCAGTTCGATCATCTGTAAAATCAGATGATCACTGTGTCTGTCTCATAGGTAGGATTCAGTGGGTTAATATTTGTTAAGCACTTGGGACGATAATAAGCTCTGAGTAGGAGTTTTTTTATGATTAGGGATAGAGAAAAGAGGAAAAACACCATGACTGCCCTCATGGGATGGACAGGAGAATAGAAGGAGGTTGACATATATTTACCAAAGAATCTTACAAACCGATGAAACTAGGTATGGAAGTTCTACCTGCTACCTTTTTAAAGTCTACTTGACAATGTTTACAAGTCGTGAAGTGCTCTACGAAACATTCTGCCTGGGGAGCCTGGGTGGCTAGTCCGTTAAGCATCTGCCTTCGGCTTGGGTCATGGTCCCAGGGTTCTGGGATAGAGTCCCGCGTTAGGCTCCCTGCTCCATGAGGAGTCTGCTTCTTCCTCTGATCCTTCTCCCCACTTGTGCTCATACTCTGTCTCAAGTAAAGAAATAAAATCTTAAGAAAAGAAAGAGAGAGAGAAAGAAAGGCTCTGCCCAGGGAAGCATTGACTAAAATGCTGGTCATAATTAATCCATCATATAACCTGGAATTAATCTAATTTTAATTAATTTATATATTAATTAGAGGGAAAGGGGAGGGAAATCAAGGTACAAACTCTCAGAATTTAAACCAATCTTTGTATTAATCTTCATACAGAGGCAATATATGCAGGAGAAAGACCTTAATCCAGAGTGTCCTGGGTTCTAATTCCAGTTCTGCCTGTTTCCCCCTCTCAACCTCCTTATCCTCAGTAATAAAATGGGAAAAAGAGCACCTACCACCCAAGGCTACAAGGAGAGATGAGGTATCCAAAGCAGGCAGCCACACAGGTGAGGCACACAGCAGAAATGCCAAGCCCCTCCGGACCCTTCTCTACCCATGCCCACCCCAAGTCATAGGACATGCTCCCTCAGGCCAACACTGACTTCCCTTCCACTTGGATTTGGTGAATAAATTAAAACAAGAAATAAGGGATCTACTTCGCTGCACTAGAATGGACGGTTTAATTTCTACCTAGAGATTACT
The DNA here is from genome assembly GCF_964662115.1 of Mustela nivalis. Taxonomy (NCBI): domain Eukaryota; kingdom Metazoa; phylum Chordata; class Mammalia; order Carnivora; family Mustelidae; genus Mustela; species Mustela nivalis. The sequence goes on along the minus strand of NC_139023.1, from coordinate 143,442,390 downwards.
CGCTCCATATTCTAGATTACTGTTCAGGTTCACATTCTCTCCTCACGTGTGGTTGGTAGGAGCCCAAGGCGTCTGTGTTCTGCTGGAAACAGGTTGGTAGGCTCGTTTATTTAGACTTTGTTCCTTCCCCCAGTCCTGCCTCTGCTGCTGCTGTTACCAATCCAAAAGTCTGATGACCTCGGTCCCCATGAATGGTACAAGCATCCAGTGGAAGAACCATGAACAAAACAACCACAACACAGAGAGGAGCAGCCATAAGGACAGCATTAACTAAACATCTTGAGAGATACTCGTCAGAAATCCTTCAGATTCTATTGGAGAAAAAAATCACACAGCAACTGTGTTTCCGGAAATCTTTTCTCTCATCCTTCTCCTGTGACTCAGCCCCAAACCCAGAAAAATGCTTTCCAAAACATCAGAGGGTGGACTGGTTTATGGTCACAAATTCAATGAATCTTATTTCTTTAATTTATCTAATTTACATATCGTGCTTGTTATTTACAGATTCCGCACTAAAAAAAATGGTGGGAGTTGGCAGGAGGAAGGGAGACTGTTGGGTTAAATCAGATGGGTATTTACTACTTTTGCATGAAAACAGGCTTCCAGTACTTGACAGCTTCTGTGGAATGTCCAATGAGAACTAGCCACTATGAAAATTTAGTGATTATGACAAGATTTTAAATTTTTTTGAATTGGCCAGATGCAGTAAGGTAAGCAATCAGGTTAATGTATTTCATGTCACTTTTTAATGTTTAAAACATCAGTTCTCAAGCTGCAGCAAATATAGGCACTTAAAGCACAGGCTGATATCCATATTGGCAGTGTAATAGCTGGTATTCAAAGAATTTTTAAGAACCTTTCTTTTCTTTTGTAATGAGGTTTCATTATAGGAGCTCTGGAGCATATTTTTATGTGAAATTTTAAAATAATGCTTGAATCAAATAGTTCTATTTTTCACAAGCCCAATCTTTTTTTAATGTAGATATTTTATGTAAAATCAACATCATGTACTAAAATTTAAATGTGCATATCATTCAACCATACCCAAGACTTTCAGTGGAATGTATTTACATCTAAAGCACAACTAGTAGAAAAAGACAAGGTTTTTAGAAGACTTGGAAATTTTCATCGAGGTTTTTTTTTTTTAAATAATAGTAACATATATGTGCACATTTGGTAATAGTAACATGTATGTGGACATTTACATATATGTTATGCATATCACCTCATAGTCTCTTGATTTCTCTAAAAATGTTAACTGTCAGTCCAACTTTTTTGGTCATTCCCTTTTCCATATAAGAAACCATTTCAAAGTGACCAGCTGAGTTTATCACATCAGTGAGATATAATTACCCCCAAATGCCACCATGAATTTACAGTTCTTCACTTCCCTGGGTTTCCAGCATGAATCTAAACACCTCCCCCACCCCCACTCCTCACATGGTCACCATTTCAAAGGGCCCACAGTGACTTTTGCTGGGCATGTTCCAAGATGTTTACAGACTGTGAGTACAGCAGAAAATCTTTTACTGTGGTGTATATAAATATATATAAACAACTGTACATTTTTTTAGCCAATTTTTCTGTGATTGTCTTTATGGAATGTACTTGTGTGTGTGATATATGCATGTGTGTTATGGTATGTATGGATTTAATGTAATCTAATAACATTGACCTGTAATCATACCACAGGACATACTCTAAGTGGAATCTAAGTGGTTGCTTATCGTGATCACTGGTCTTAGTCAGTTTTAATCTATCTGTGTCATAATTCCTGTGAACATGTCACCATTACAAATGGGATATGGGAGGCAGCATGAATGGGGACGAACCATGGGTTAACAATAGTGTTTGTTGAGCTGGTTGATGGGTTCGTTTGATAAAACAGCCTTTGGGATTGTACTTTTCCTGTGCTAGAGCAAAAGTCATTAAGTATTGAAGTATTATATTGTCTTGGTTCCTCAACTCAGTATGCTGATGAGACTGACAAGAGGTCCGATGTTTCCTATCAGACTTCACCAGACAGATTGCTGATGATAAATTAGCTAAGCTGACTTGTTGGGGCTACATTTTAGCATAGTTGTGTATAAAATGATATCAGGTTCCAGATGATCCAATTGCAGGGCTCCTTTATGTGTTAGCAGTTGAATTCCATAACTTACTGGTGCATCATGTGCAGTGATATATACCTATAACATAAGCCAAAGTTCACAGCATTTTGTTTAGACAACTGTCTTCTTTTTTAAGATGTGGTTGTCTCTTGCATATAAAGACACATTGCATCAGTTCAGAAAATCATAAATTCTGAATAACACACAAGCTTCAATGTGCATTTTGCTTATGGACCAGTAAGTAGCCATGGTTTACCAGAAGGAATATTTCCAGTTTTTACCTTTATCACACCCTCCCAAGCAAATCTGTAGAAATGAGCCAGAAGCCAAGGCCCCTGCATTGGCAGTGGCCCATATGTATAAAATAAAAGTTTACAGAAGCCTTGCAAGTGTCTCTTCATTTCTACATAGTTCTACACAGAAAATGTTCATTACATGAAGCCTATTGCTAATATTGTCTTAGTAATAGCTCAGCAAGCTATTTAACTTTCAGACACTTCCTAACTGTATCCTATTCGTAACCTACTTTGTCATACAGAACACTTAACTCTTTCATCCATTCCTTCATTCACATTTCCAGTATATTTTACTAAGCATCTACTTTGCCCCAGTCATTCTTCTAGGTACTAGGGACGTAGCAGTGAACAAAACAGGCAGAGTCCCTGCCCTCATGGAGCTAGCATTCTAGAGGAAGGAGCTGGACAATAAACAGTGCATCAGGTGGATAGCTGGACGAGGAGACTCACGTATATCCAAGCGCTTATTTGACATCTCCAATTGAATGGCTAACAGGCACACTGTATCTAAAACTAAGCTACTCATATCTCTCTATTTGGGCTACCCTAATATTCCTCCGCTCAAGTATTAGTCAAGGTTTTTCTCTGGAGAACGCCAAAGCAATAGGACATATTAGATAGAAAGATGATAGCTAGCTAGCTAGAGGGAAGACAGATAGAGAGAAGAGGAAATTTTCTATGGGAATTGGCTCACGTGATTATGGAGTCTGAAATATGCATGATCTGCCATCTACAAGCTAGAGAACCAGGAAAGCCTGTAATGTAATTCAATCCAAGTCCAAAGTCCTGGAAAAAAAAATGGGAGTGGATGGTATAACTCCCAGTCTGAGACCCAAAGCCTAGGAACCATGGGGCAGCCTACTGGTCGAAGTCCCAGAGTCCAAAGGCCCAGGAGTCAGGAGCACAAAGTCCTAGGGCAGGAGAAGATGGATATCCCGTGTCAAGAAAGGACAGAGAACTCACCCTTCCTCTGACCTTTTGCTCTTTTGGGGCCCTCATCAGATTTGCTTTACTCAACCTCCTGATTTCAATGTTAATCTCTTCTGGAAATACCCTCACCAGCATACCCAGAAGTGATATCTTACTAGCTTTCTGGGTGTCTCTTGGCCCAGTCCAGTTGACATATAATGTTAACCATCACAGCTCTGTTAAAGACAGCCCCATCCTTTGAGCTGTCATGATGTGTGTGTGTGTGTGTGTGTGTGTGTGTGTGTGTAGGCTTCTATGACGCCTACTTGTTTCCAGCCTTGTACACATTATACCATAATTGGATCTGGTCTCTCGACCCCCATAAATGGTCTAAAGATGATCACATTTCCAAGCTAATTTGACCAGCATCCCCTGGGGAGTTTTCTCAGGAACAACTAAAGTAGGAAAGAGCCCTTTCCCACTGTGGCACACCTCGTAAGTCATGAGCCTGGGAGGTGCTGGCTACCATGCTTTGGGAATTATGAGGGACGTCAACCTAGAGTGTTACAAAGATGGAAGAGGACACAGAAGTTCTTGGTGCCAGTTTTCCCTGATGCATTCCCATGACTTCAGTAAGCAAGCCAACATATTTACTTTTGTGCCTATGCTAATTGCATTTGGTTTTTGTTGCTTACAATACATACATTCTAAGAACATCTCATCTAAATTATCTTGGTTTGTTTCTTTTTACTGCCTAAATTCAGAGACCTCAGTTTTTTAGAGTTTTAGAGTGGATTGGAAATTCACAGACAATTCCCACATGCCCTCTTTCCCCCTTTCCCTACAAAGAGTTCACCCACAGCACCTGAGTAGCTCAGTCAGTTAAGTGGTTAAGCATCTGCCATTGGCTCAGGTTGCTCAGCGGAGGAGCCTGCTTCTCCCTCTGCCTACTGCTCCCCCTGCTTGTGCTCTCTTGTGTGTGATATATCTCTCTCTCAAATAAATAAATAAAATCTTATAAACAAAGAATTCTCCCTATTATTTCCTTTTGTGTTAGCATGGTGTACTTGCTGAGGCAATATTCATACAGTCTTATCAACTAAAGTGCATAGTGCACATTGGAGTTCACTATATTGTGCATTGTATGGATTTTGATAAGTGAATAGTGACAGTTTTTCACCATGACAGGATCATTCAGAATCGTTTCACTGCCCTAAAAGCCCCTACACTCCACCTTTCCTTCCCTCCTTCCTTCTCCTTGATTTATCTTTTCACCCAGTAGAAATATAGTGAATACCCTCCATTATTACACTTTGCGAGTTGTGCTCGGAATATGAAACCAGATGTATAAATAAATAAATGCACTGAAGTGCTTAGTGATGACTCAGTACATGTCAGCACAGGGGCCTGTAAAGGCACAAAGACAAAGTAGTCAAAATTCTTTAAACTCCAGCTGGTCACAATAGTGAAAAAAATACCGTGTAAGTGTTCTTGCTTCTGTGATTCTTATCTTAATGCAAAAATATGTCACTGCCAGGAGAATGGCATAATAAAAAGCAACAGACTATTGTCTGTGCATTATGAATTCTAAGCCTGTAAATACATATTATTCTCTATTCAAAAATAAACTTAATATTAATGCATTTAAAATTATTAAGGTAATAAAACAAATGGGAGATTAAATCCAGGACAGAACCAAGACAAATATGAATCTTTTGCTTGTCTATTATCTCTATCATTATTTTCAATATTACTAGTCCATAAATCGTACTAAACAATATATTGGTGTGGAGTGAAGAAAATGCACTACCAGTATTCCCAAGCCTCTCCAGGCCCAAAATTCTGAGACTACGATTCCTTCATTTGTAACATAATCTGGTACAGCACTCTATTGATTGATTTTTTTCCATACCTCAAACAAGCGAAGTTATGGTGGCACAAGTCCACCATATGCAGTTGTCTCTGAAATTCCAGTAAGGTCTTCATATTAAAACCTCCTCCATTTTTTTAAAAATAATCTTATATTTGGAGAAGCCTCTGTCACACTTTTGCCTAAGTACTTACAAAGACAAACTAGTGTCTATATTTGGTCAGGACCAATACTCTGACTTTTGTGTTTCCAAAACTGAAAGGAGAGGCTACAGTTCCTAGAATGAGGGAATAATCAAGAACTCAAAAATAACAGGGCGCCTGGGTGGCTCAGTTGGTTAAGTAGCTGCCTTTAGCGCAGGTCATGATCCTGGAGTCCCTGGATCGAGTCCCGAATTGGGCTCCCAGCTCCACAGGGAGTCTGCTTCTCCCTCTGACCTTCTCCCATCTTGTGCTCTCTCTCACTGTCTCACTCTCAAATAAATAAATAAAATCTTTAAAAAATAACAATAATATCATTGTAACTGCAAAGTGGGGCTTTGCTCCTGAAGCAAACTAGCATGGATCACTTTTGCTTTGATGAAGGCAGAAGTCCTAATACCTCACGGTTTCCCAAGCTTTAACAATAGTATTATTCAGTAGATGTCCTTGTTTCTTCCTGGCAGGTAACAAATTAGGAACAGCATTGCTAAACCTAGATATAATAAGAAGAGTACTGGAATCTCCTGAGGAAATATAGAGTATTCCACAAATTTTTGCTTCCTGGCCTTAAACCACGGTCCTCTTTTCTAATTTATCTACGTGGAGCTGACCATCTTTTGTTTGAATTGGATTCTATGATGATAGTTACAACTGCCTTTTAGAGTTGTGTGATAGATTTGTCCCAGATGGGAGACAGTAATGCGTGCCGCCCAGACTGCCAAGTATCATATGATCAGTCAAATCACCGGCCCCAGCACCTACAGGACACAGCCCTGACTCACTCCACTTATGCACGTTTTCTCAGAATAAAGCCATTTCTCTATGAACATGAGCTCTTCATTTTTCTCGAATTGTGACTATTGGGAATAACTGTAGTTAAATGCTTAGGGTTTTTAAATATCTTGAAATAAGAAAATCTAGTAAATGTGATCAGGTGAAGGGAACATATGGGCCCTTTGAGGCTTTTCAGGTGTACATTTGTGCCTAACGCAAACCTGATCTCTTTGATCCGGTCTTTTGTCTACGTTATGAAGCCTAATGGGGTCAGGCCCGGATCGCTTCTCTTCACTCCCAGGCAGGACCTTGTTGGGAGGGATGGATTTCTGCTGATCAGTTAAGGCCAAACAGGGCCAACAGGGAGGTAGGATGGGGGGAAGGGTGACTTCCCAAAGGAAACCCCACATGGCCTTAGAAAGGGGAAGGGAGAACAGCTGCACCACTTCCTCTCTTTTTTGAGGATACTGTCCATGTATCCTGCCACTCCTGATTTCTTCTGCTTTTTCACATTTTTAGCTTAGTTAATTCTTCAATTTTTAGTACATTCAGTCAAAAGAATTTTTGCTTTTCAAATTGTAAAATCATACACAAAATAGATCTATAATATATTTAAAGCTCTTTCAGAACAAAGCAATAATTGATGAATGATCCATGTATTTATGGGGAAATCTTTATACATGAGACTTTAAATATAACATAAGACAAATATGCAAATATATTTACATAGATTGTTTACATTATATTTGCATATATTATAATCACATGCTTGTATTTACATATATATCTTACATTTATTTATCTAGTCCTTTGGTACCACAAACAAGGTTTTCTGTTGGGTGCTCACACAGACCACTGTGGGAGCTCCACTGCAGACTCTAAGGTTTTCTGTGTGTCCGACATCACTTCTAATGGAATGCGACTGTCCTTACTCTCAGAAGAACACACTTCTCCCAAGTGTCTGCCAGATGAAAACATCAGTCATTTATGAAGCTGGAAATCAGTGAGAGAGGTAACGAGATTAGTCAGCTCTAGGTTGGGAAGTGCAGGTAGCAAGCACAGACCGCTCTTTCAGAGGGCTGGACGATGAGAGTCCCAGAGAACTAGGATGGTGACCTGACAAAACAGCAGGGTCAAAGGAAAGGCTTTTGTTTCTTTAAGAGAAAGACCACCTCAGCACTTTTAAGATGGAAGAATTGAGGCCAGTGAAAAGGAGAGGTCATGGAGGGGTGAAGAAAAGGAAGGTAATTGATGGATCAAATGCCCAGAGAAGATGAGAAGAGTCAAATATGGCAGCCTTTAGTAGAAGGAAAGATTTAAAACTAAAAAACTCTGTGTGTCAACTATAAGAACATGGAAGAAAAAAAAGGAAGGGAGGGAGGAGAGAAGGGATGGAAGGGAGGGAAGAAGGAAGATTCTTCCTTACTGATTAATCAATAGCAACTCTCTCTTCAGGCATGTGATCTCCTATTATCTTACAGTTAATGTATTCAGTCCTTTACTACCACAAACAAGGCTACGCTGTACATCTGCCAACCTATGAATGTCCTTTGTCTATGTTTTAGGCTTACGGACAAGAACAGAGCCTGTTTGTACTGCAGGTAGAAGAATGTCATTTTTAAATCAACCCTTACAAGAACAACCTGGAAAGATACCAAGTGTACCTGTAGGAATGATCTCTCCACTTTGGTCACTCCTAGCTAGAGGGACACAGAGAAGACTGTTCATTCAAATGCTAATCTCCTCCAGATACATTCTCATAGACACACCCAGAAATAATGTTGGGGTTTGTTGTTGTTTTGTTTTTTTTTCAGAAATAATGTTTTATCAGTGGAGCATCTCTTGGCCCAGGAAAGTGAAAATAAAATTGACACATAAAATTAATCATCACAGTTATACAATAAATACACAAGAAAAACCAAAAACATTTCATTACATGTTCATGTTTTCTTATAGAACCTATCTGGGCAAATAAATTTCCAATAAACTGGAGATGCATACCAACTACTAACTATGCCTAAAAGCCTTTATTTTATAAACATCTTCCGATTTCATAGCTGTTCCACATTAAAGAGTCTTTCTCATTGTTATCAGTCAGGGTTGCTGGCGAAGAGTAAGCCTTGAAGCTGTTGTCCAGCATGCTTTCCTTCCCTCCCCTGCCTCTGTGTGTGTCCATAAAGAATCTATAAAATGGTAGACTGTTTTCCAACTCCTCCCCTTCTACTGAGTGCTCCACTTCCAAATATACCTGGACTTAAAACCCATCTGGCAGAGTTCCTTACTTCCTCCATGCTGATACCATTTCTCAGATGCTACATCATCTGCAGATACTCGGCAATTGCGTTACAAATTGCACAACTCCTTGCGCTTGGTTAGTGAGTACAGTCTTCCACTTTTGTCATCAGCCCAGCATCCAGAATCTCCTCCAATCAAAAAGTAGAAGGGTCATGGGAACTTAATATGCTACTGAACCATGACTCGGTTCAGGAAAAATAACGGTATAATTTCTGACCACGCTTGGGATCACACAGCATTCCACCAGGTTGCCCCAGTACTCCAGGGAACGTTGTGTGGTTACGCGTGAGTACTCTCATCTAGGAATTATGCTGTGTGACGTACAATCTTACAAGCTCTTGCCTCTGTTGATTACACGGTATGCAACAAATAAAAGGTTGTTATTCTGATTTCAGCTTAAATGTCACCTCCTCAGAGAGACATTTCCTGGCCACACAATGTAAATTTGTCACCCAGTCACTCTACCATATCATTCTGTTTTAATTATCTGCATAGCACATATCACTAAGTGATACTTTTTTTATTCACTTAAGTTTCTCTATTGTCTGCCTCCTCTGGTCTATCTTATTTTTTGTAATATCTCCAGTGCATGGGATAATTCTGGATGACACATAGTTAGCCCTCAATATGTATATGTTAAATTAATTACATCAAGGTGATATTTTTTTTTAAAAGTGGCTAGGAGGATACCTTGAGGCTACTTTTAATAAAGGATGGTCAAAGAAAGTCTTTCTGTGAGATGATTTTTGAGCCAAAACCTATATGACAATTAGATAAACGGATGAGGCTTTGATTATTACATTGGCCTGCACATTTTTACTGTTGATATAAGACTGTTCTTGTGAAGAAAGGGCTTTATAACTATTGAAGAGTGGCCCAAAAAAGTATGGGATTGGCCCAAAATTTCAAAAGAACAGGCATAGGACTGGACCTATAGAGTGGGTTTGAAAGAAGTAATGACAAAAATCATTTTCAAAGAGGTAATGAGAGAAATCACTGCTTCCCTGAACATTTTCCTTTTCAGTAATCCAGAATTATTTTTCCTAAAATCTCCTTCCACCATTAAGGCTTAATCACCCAAGGGAAGGGAATGGCAGATACCACCCGAAACAAAAGTCCCTAGGGGAAGATGATAAGATTGCACCAGATTAGGAAAAATACATGCTTTTCTACTGAGCAGTGGGAAAGCTTAATTAAGAAGGAACAATATGTACATCCCACCTAGGTTCCCTTGGGTTTCAGAACTCACACCCCATACCCCTAAGATTTAGCCAGTTGAAGAGTTGATTGTGGAAACAGAAATCAGGTAGAGAATAGAGACAAGTTTCAGACTGGTAAATTGTGCCCTGTGTAGAAAGAGGCTTGTATTGCACACTGCAGTTTCTATTTGGAACACATGAGCAGACCATCTCATAGAGCGTTTGCTGACCTAAACCAGCATGGGTGTCTGCAGCTGCTGAGAAATAAGCACGAGTTGTTGGGGATAATTGTATTAGCTATCCTCAAGCCTCCCATACTTTCCCATGCAATGTGGAAAAGATATAGGTATTCCTGGACTTGCCCCTGGAACCAAGAGTCAAGAGCCGGAGAGTTTGCCATTGAGTTACTATAGAGAAAGGTGAGATGACACCAAAGTCCACAGGCTAGACAGGGTAAGGCAGACAGCCAGTTCAGAGCAAGACTGGACATTACAGCAGTGGATGCAATAAGGATAAAAGTCACTCACTGAGTATGTATCTCAGCTGATGATCAACAGAAGAACAGAAAATGGTATCACTCGGTCAAGGAACACTTTCCAAAACTATGAGGATAAACAAGCTCCTCCTGGCACCCAGCTGCCATCTTTGGCATAAGGAAAAGGAAAGAAGACTCTTCAGAAGAGAAACAACTCTGGTGGGGCTTATCTTACGAATTTCAAATCACTGAAACATATACAACCATAAAAATGAAACTATAAACTAGAAAAGATGAAACTATCTTCTAATAATAAGCTTTAAATAATTATTTTCTGCAATCAACAGGAATTTAAGTAGCTCCAAAGGAACATGAAGCAGTTAAAGAAATACACATTTTAGATTGCTTCAATTTTGACCCTACTGTTGTGTATGGTTTAAATATCCACTTCTATTGTTCTTGTTTGAGATGCTCAAGTATGCTCAGTTCAACTCACAAACCTCCGCACTAGGTATCCAAGGATTCCTTTGGTCTTATAGTTGTCCTGAAGGCAAAGGTAGGGTGCAAGTAAGAGAGTAGCTTCCTCTATTTGCTATAGAGCCAAGGAAAGGAAACTTAGGTGGTTACTCCTTCCACACCCACAGTACTGTATGATCTATTGGCAGGATACTTGAAGGCAGTAATACAAAATTCCCAGCAAATACCTGGCTCATCAACGGTGTGACTTTGAACTTCTCTGGAAGTGACCCTTCTCTCCTAGCCCGTGTGTTCATCTCTACATTCCCATATACGGTATTGCTTCCATCCTCAACCTCTCCGAGTTAAATCTATGTCCCCCTTCTCCTGTTGCCACTACCAAAAAAGTTAACTTTTCTCTTTTTTTAACACAGTAGCTGAGTTAATTTAACACAGTATTATACTGAGTTAATAGGTAGAGCCAAGATCATCCATTAAACCAGGATCCCATAGCATTGGTTCCTTTTCCTCAAAAGCTAGAAGACCTTTCTCCAGAAATAGATTTCCACATCTCCCACCCATGGAAGGGAAGAGAAAGCTTTGTTTTCCAAGCTGGAGAAGGTTGCCCAAATATTCACTACTACTTTCCTCCTATTCCCAAATAAGACAAATGACTTCTATAAATGCCAAAAAGAAAAGACAAACCCAAGATGAGTTTTGGGGACAAAAGAAATTAACTCAAGTAAAATGAGTTGGTTAACCAAAAAAGAAAAAATGTAGGATGCAGTAAAACAGAGGCTCTAACAGAGGAGAGAGACAAAGAAATTCCTCAGAATAACAAAGAACAGCAGCAGGGGCCTAGAACAACAAGTGCAAATAGAAACAGGAGGACAGAAAGCTCGAGAAAGAAGAGCTTGTCTGCAGGGGAATAATGAGATAGAATTAGCAAATATATAAAACTGTCCAAATTGTGACATTGCTCTAATGGGGTAATCAGAGAATGGAAAGTGTGTGTGTGTATGTGTGTGTGTGTGTGTGAGAGAGAGAGAGAGAGAGAAGAGAAAGAGAGCGATTGAGGTAAGACTTCTTTCACCCTGAAAAGAAGCCAAAATATGTAAAAATGTTAAATCCAGGGAAATGATAGTGTTAAGTACATTATTCAAAGAGATGGAGTTAAATATCAGTAAAAACAAGTTAAAAGTTGAGAGTGATAGCCTCTGGGTTAACAAATATCAGGAGAGGTAAAGGTAAGGGGCTTCCTCTTTTCATTATTAGCTGTGGTAGATTAAAGATGACCACAAATTTCTTGAAACTCTTCCCACAGAAGGGTCTATTTCCCCTCTCCATGAGTGAGTTAGGGTTGACCTATAAAAGCTTACCAATAATATCCCAGTGGACATGACACTCTGCCATTTCCAGTTGTCAGTTTTTAGAGGAGTAGAAGCTTCCACTGTGGTCGCATGAATCCCTGAACCAACATGTAAGAACACCAACCCCCTCCCTTGAGAGACCACATGGAGAGATCTTTAGACTGCCTTAAGAGAGAAATAACCAGCTGAGCCCAACCTTCTAGCCACCTCTTCAAGACACCAGATGAAGCTGTCTTTGAATTACCAGACTAGACCAGACACCAGCTGAATACACTCAGTTAATGCTATACAGAACAGAAAAATCACCCAGCCAAGCCCTGCTTAAACTCCTGATCTACAAAATCTTGAGACTTAATGAGATTATAGTTGGTTTAACCCATTACATATTGGAGTAGTTTGTTATACAGCAGTAGATAATTGGAGACTAAGTGTTTTAGAGCTCAAAAGTTAAGGCTTAAGTAGTAAATTTTTAACATGTTTATATATAATTTTCATAAAACTAAAATAGTCTGATCTGGGGTGCCTGGGTGTCTCAGTTAGTTAAGTATCTGCCTTTGGCTCAGGTCATGATCCCAGGGTCCTAGGATCGAGCCCCGCATCAGGGTCCCTGCTCAGTGGGGAGCCTGCTTCTTCCTTTCCCTCTATCTGCCCCTCTGCCTGGAAGTGTTCACTCTCTCTTTCTCTGTCAAATAAATAAATAAAATCTTTAAAAAAAATAGTTTGATATGAGTAAGGTCAATGAACTATATTGAGGTCAAGTTCAGGGTTGTAATATTGTACTATAGTTATACAAAATGTTACCTTTGGGAAAAACAGGGTGAAGGGCATATGGGAGTCTCTTTCTTTCATATTTCTTACAACTACATGAGACCCCAAAGCTAATTAAAAATGAAAAGTTTAAAAAAATAATTCAGGGGTGCCTAAGTGGCTCAGTTAGTTAAACGTCTGCCATCAGCTCAGGTCATGATCCTGGGATCCTGCGTTGGAGCCCCACACGGGGCTCCCTGCTTAATGGACAGCCTGCTTCTCCCTCTCCCTACCCTTACCCAAACCCCACCACCATCACCCCTGCTCATGCTCTCTCTCTTGCTCTGCATTCTCTCTCTCAAATAAATAAACAAAACTCTTTAAAAAAAAAAAAAAAGTAATTCAAACAGTTGAATGTTTCTAACTTGTCATTGTTATTTATTTTAAACAAAACATAGTGGCATGCCTCGCATATTATACTACATTTTTCCACTTAACATATTTTGTACTTATTTCCAAGTCAGCATGTATAGATCTAGTTTATTAATTTTGATGGCTAAATTATAGTCTTCTGTATGGATTTGCTGTAACTTACTAGCTAGCACCTTAATGATGGATATTTAGGTTGTTTCCCTTTCTAGAGACTATGTACTCCATGAAATTAGAAGAATTCTAAATTCCCTTTGAGTAATAAAATTTAAAACTGGGCTATCTGGCAATATTCCTCTACTATAAACTGATAGAACTTATTTCTATCTTTCTTAGGATAATTCCTTTCCTATCTCACATCTTCAATAAGCAATTCTAGAATCAGTAAGCCTACTTCTAAATCTAGGAAGTGTCCACATATCTATACATAGCTAACTCAACTTATATGTAGCAGATTGTAACTCCAACTGCTAGATGTCGGGAAAAAAAATAACTAAAACTCAAAACTCCAGCAGAGTTACCCTGCCTGAAGGGGTTTCAGGAAAAAATGAAACCAGTAAAAAACACAGATATATGAGAGAATTGATCTTCAAAACTAAGTCTCAAATCACAATGCTTCCAAAACCCATCATCTCAAAATAATTATTTAATCTGACTAGCATGTTTTACATTAATTATGTCATTAAGACCAAAAGGAAAAGTAAAAAGGATGCTCCAGGCAGAGATACTGAATTTGTGGCCAAGAATAAGTCATTCTACCATCTAAAGACTCTGTGCTTTTAAGAAGGTGGATCTGGGGCACCTGGGCGGCTCAGTGGGTTAAAGCCTCTGCCTTCGGCTCAGATCATGATCTCAGGGTCCTGGGATGGAGCCCCGCATCAGGCTCTCTGCTCAGCAGGGAGCCTGCTTCCTCCTCTCTCTCTGCCTGCCTCTCTAACTACTTGTGATCTCTCTGTCTCTGTCAAGTAAATAAATAAAATCTTTAAAAAAAAAAAAAATAAGGTGGATCTGAAGTGTATTATTTGCTCATTCATTCCCCAAATATCTAAGAATTTGATAGTGTATCAGAAGCAGACAAAGGCAGCTCTTTCTCTCTGGAAGAACTCACACTCTAATGGAAGGACCAAGAACTAAACAGATAAATATAAACAATGTGGCAAAGGATAATAAAAATAAGCACATGATAGCACAGGGCTGCACAGGAGGGCATGCAAGGCTTTGTGACAGGGACTTCTAAAATCTTAAAATAGGGGTAAGCATCATCTGTGGGAGAGAGAGCTTATTCCGGCCAGAGGGCAGCATGGACAGAAGTGAGGATAGGGTTGAGTGTAGCTTGCAGCGGTGGGTGGCTCTATATGCAGTTACATACTACCTGAGTATAAAATGGAGCATGGGGTTCTATTAGAGGCAGCCTGGGTCCAGATTATATAGGGCTGGGTGCCTTTCTGAAGAATTTGACATGCATCCCTCAAGCAAGGGGGATGAACATATTTCCCAATTTGACCAAGACTGTTCCAGTTTATGCTTGTGGTCCCACTGTAATTATTAATAGTCCTCACTTTCACATTCAAATGTATTCTGATTAAGATGACAAGCCTAATTATCACTGTGGTTATGATAGATCAACCTCCAATGGTACTCAGATCATTGAAAACCTGCTTATGTGAGAAATAATTGACAGTACAAAGAAAGGAAGAAGAAAACAATCTATTTCCCACCCTGTAGAAACTGTTATCAATGTTAAATTAAACAGCAGTGAAAGAATAAATGCAAAATTTTCATGAGATACATGCAGCAGCAATTTTTATAGTCTTTTGTAATATGAAACCCAAAAATATGTACTCTACAACTTTTACTGTTCTTTCTTATACTTCATTTTTAGGATTTTCTTTCCTCTGGATATACTTGTTGATTTATAAAAGAAATACATGAACATGAGAATAATTATAAAAGTGTAAGAAAAGTGTAAAAGGAAAAATTAAGGTCTATCTTCCCTCCCCAACTCTGGCCCATTACCCAAATGACACTATATGAATTCAATTTACTAAATAGTATAAATCTAATTGGGCAAAATAAAAGGATAGTTTATTATTATTATTATTATTATTATTATTCTATTGCCTTCTAATATGTTTGAACTGCCCCTCTCAGGGTTGGCTAATTCCTAAAATAGCCAACAAGTAGCCTCCAAGCACACCTTTCATAAGTAAAGCAACCAATCCACAGCACATACCCCAACAACATCCTTTATCCAAACATCACACTTAAAGCCACTATCCCCTGTCCTAATCACCCAAGGCAAACAACTAGACAAAGCTCCCATGCCCCAGAGTGCCAAACAATTAGGCACAGCTCTCATGCCCCAGAACTCCCCCAAATTATTCAAACTAGGAGTGATACCAGCAAGATGACCAAATAAGACATCCCCACTAGAACCTCCCCACCTCAACAATTTAGTGTCTTTGGCTCCCAAAACTGCCTTTGTGGGAGCTGTGGGACTCAGCACCATAAGCCAAGGGATCCAGAAAGACTCTTGCCACATCCCACACCCACCCCTATGCTATGTGTAACAGGTTTACAGTCTTTGGTTCCAGCTGTGGACCCTGAAGTGGACCATGGACCTGCTCCAGTCTCTGCCTCTCCTGGCTGCAGTCTGAGAGCAGCTGGAGAACACACTCTTAAACGATCACCCATAAATGAGAGATCTCTGTGGAAGTCCAAGTTTCTAGCAGAGATGTTCCATACTGGAGCACTGGAAAGAAAAAAAATCTAAGTATGGATACATTGGAGAACAGAAAAGGAATAGTTTGACTTTATCAGTACTATCCCTCCCCCAAGGCAAAACAGCCTAGGGCCAAGAGAGTGATTTTTCTGCAAGGGGTTGGGTAGTGAGGTGAGTATATGTGAGTAAACACCTGGCTTCCTCAGATTTACAGGATGCTTCCAATGAGGTCCATTTCTCTCCCACACCAACTGAGTTGAATTATGAACTGCACGACTGAGGGTAGAGAGTGATTGGGAAAGAGATAGATGGGATTCTTGAAGGCATTAAAGAGAAGATCCTAATAACCATGTCACGGCCTCTATCAAAAAGCCCACCTACAAGCCCCTGGAAACCCCTTGCCCTCAGATCTTCCCAACCAGCACCCCCAGAACTCCATGTACTTCACACACACATGTGCACACACATACACACACACACACACACACACACACACAGCTCCCTGTGTATGCTCATAACAGTAATAACAGTAAGCTTTGGTAGACTCAGATAAAATTAGAAATGAAAGAGGAAACATTCCAACTGATACCACAGAAATATGGGGGATCATCACAGACTACTATAAACAATTATATACCAACAAACAATTATACAACAAACAACAAACAATTATATACCAACATATTGGATAATCTACAAAAAAAATTGTATAACTTCCTAGAAACATACAACCTACCAAGACTAAATCATGAAGAGATGGAAAATCTGAACAGACCAATACCAATACCAACAGACTAATTATTGTAATTAATTAATCAATAATCAAAAACCTCCCAACAAAGAAAAACTCAAGACCAGATGGTTTCACTGGTGAAATTCTACCAAACATTTAAAGAATTTATACCAGTCCTTCTCAAACCCCTCCACAACAACAGAAGATCAGGGAATATTCCCAAACTCATTTATGAGACCAGGAATACCCTAATACCAAAGCCAGATAAGGACAGTACAAGAAAAGAAAACTACAGGCCAATAATCCCTGCGGAATATAGGTGCAAAAATTCTCAACAAAAACTAGCAAATCAAATTCAGCAGCATATCCAAGAGATCATATGGCATGATCAAATGGGATTTATTCCTGAGATGTGAGGATAGTTAAAAATATGCAAATCAATAAATGTGATGTTAAAAGAATGAGAAAAAAAAAAAAAACCTCATGATCATCTCAATATATGCAGAAAAAGCATTTGCCAAAATTCAACAACCTTTAATAGTAAAAATTCTCAACAAATTGAGTATTGGGCAAAAGTATCTAAACATAATAAAGGCCATATATGGCAAGCCCTCAACTACTCTTCTGCTCAATAGTGAAAGGTTGAAAGCTTCTCCTTTAAGATCAGGAACAAGACAAGTGTGTCCACTCTCACCACTCCTAATCAACATAGTACTGAAAGTCCTAGCCAAAGCAATTAGACAAAAAAATGAAACAGACATCCAACCCTGAAAGGAAGAAGCAAAACTGTCTCTGCTTTTATATGATATGATCTCACATATAGAAAATCCTAAAGACTCCAAACACAAAAAAAGAAAATGTTATAGCTAATAAACAAATTCAGTAAAGTTGCAGGATACAAAATCAACATATAGAAATCAGTTGTGTTTCTGACAACTATCATATGATCTCCCTGATATGAGGAAGTGGTGATGCAACATGGAGGCTTAAGTGGGTAGGAGAAGAATAAATGAAACAAGATGGGATTGGGAGGGAGACAAACCATAAGTGACTCTTAATCTCACAAAACAAACTGAGGGTTGCTGGGGGGAGGGGGTTAGGGAGAAGGGGGTGGGATTATGGACATTGGGGAGGGTATGTGCTTTGGTGAGTGCTGTGAAGTGTGTAAACCTGGTGATTCACAGACCTGTACCCCTGGGGATAAAAATATATGTTTATAAAAAAAAAAAAAAAAAAAAAAAAGAAAGGACAAATACCCAACTTTTGTAGCAACATGGACGGGACTGGAAGAGATTATTATGCTGAGTGAAATAAGTCAAGCAAAGAGAGTCAATTATCATATGGTTTCACTTATTTGTGGAGCATAACAAATAGCATGGAGGACATGGGGAGTTAGAGAGGAGAAGGGAGTTGGGGGAAATTGGAAGGGGAGGTGAACCATGAGAGACTATGGACTCTGAAAAACAATCTGAGGGTTTTGAAGGGGTGGGGGGCGGGAGGTTGGGGTACTAGGTGGTGGGTATTATAAAGGGCACGAATTGCATGGAGCACTGGGTGTGGTGAAAAATAATGAATACTGTTATGCTGAAAATAAAAAATAAATTTAAAAAAAAAAAAAAAGAAATCAGTTGTGTTTCTGAAAAAGAAATAAAGAAAACAGTCCCATCCACAATAGCACCAAAAAAAAAAAAAAAAAAAAAAAAAAAAACCTTAGGAATAAATTTAACCAAGAGAGTAAAAGATCTGCACACTGAAAACTGTGAGAATTGGATGAGAGAAATTAATGAAGACACAAATAAATGGGAAAATATCTTATGTCTGTGATTAGAAGAATTAGTGTTGTTAAAATGCCCATGCTCCCCAAAGCCATCTTTAGATTCAATATGTTCCCTATGAAAATTTCAATAGTATTTGTCACAGAAATAGAACCAAAAAAATTTTTTTTAATATTTTATCTATTTTTCAGAGAGAATGAGAGAGAGAGAGAGAACAAACAAGAGTAGCTGCAGACAGAGGGAGAAGCACACTCTGCCCTGAGCAAGGTGCCTGATTCGGGTATTAATCCTAGGACCTAGGAGAGAAAGACCGGCACTTAACTGACTGAGTCACCCAGGCATCCCCCAAATATTAAAATTTATATGGAACAACAAATGACCACAAAGAGCCAAAACAATCCTTAAAAGAAGAACAAAGCTGGGGGCATCACCCTCTCTGACTTCAAAGATATCACAAGGCTATAGTAATTAAAACAGGATGGTACTGGTATAAAAATGAACATATAGACCAACTGAACAGAATAGAGAATCCAGAAATAAAATCTCATGTGTACGGTCAACCATTATTTGACAAGGGAGTCAAGTATACACAATGGCAAAAGGATACACCCTTGAATAAATGGTGTTGGGAAAACTGGTTAATCACATGCAAAAGAATGAAACTGAACCCCAAATCTTACATCACTCACAAAAATTTACTTCAAATGGATTAAAGACTTAAACCTAACACCTGAAACTATAAAACTCCTAGAAAAGAAAATTGGGGAAAATGTCCTTGACACTGGTCTTAGCAATTGCATTTTGGGTATGCCTCCAATAGCACAAGCAACAAAAGCAAAAACAAACAAGTGAGACTAGACCAAACTACAAAGCTTCTTTTAGCAAAAGAAATCATCAACAAAATGAAAAGGCAACTTACAGAATTGGAAAACATATTTCCAAACCATATATCTGTTAAGGGGTTAATACCCAAAATATATAAAGAACTCCTAAAACTCAATAGTCAAAAGCTAAATAATGCTATTAAAAATGGGGAGGACCCGAATAGGCATTTTTCCAAAGAA
Organism: Mustela nivalis; assembly: GCF_964662115.1. Lineage (NCBI taxonomy): Eukaryota > Metazoa > Chordata > Mammalia > Carnivora > Mustelidae > Mustela > Mustela nivalis. Next base: position 143,422,965 of record NC_139023.1, on the reverse strand, counting down.
AGCATACAAATGGCCAACAGGTACATGAAAAGATGCTTCACATCACTAATCATCAGAGAAACAAAATATCCACGAGATACTACTCACAGCTATTAGAATGGCTATTATTTTAAAAAGGCAAGAAATTAAGGAGGTAGAAGTGGAACGCTTGTGTATTACAGGTGGGAGTGGAAATTGGTACAGTCATTATGAAAACTAGTATGGAGTTTCCTCAAAATAGTAAAAATAGAAATACCACATGATCCAGTAATCTCACTTCTGGGAATATACCCAAAAGTAAAGAAATCAGGCTTTTGCATAGTTATCTGCACTCCCATATTCACAATAGCAAAAAAAAAAAAAAAAAAAAAAAAAAAAGGGAAAAAAACTAAACGTCTATCAATAGATGAGTGGAATAAGAATATGCAGTGTATATACACTATGGCTTATTATCCAGCCCTGAGGAAGAAGAAAATCCTGCCATTTGTGACAATGATGAACCATGAAGGCATTGTATGAAGTGAAATATCTCAGAGGAAGATGAGTACTATATGATCTCATTCACATGTATAACCTAAAAACATCAAACTTACAGAAACAGAGAACAGAATGGTGGTTACCAAGGGCTGAAGGTTGGGGGAAATGGGGTGATGTCAGTCAAAGGGTACAAACTTGCAGTTATAAGATGAATAAGTTCTGGGGATCTAGTGTACAGCATGGTGACTATATATAACAACACTGTATTATTTACTTGAAATTTGCTGAGAGAGTAGATCTTAAAGGCTCTTACCACAAAAAAAGAAATGTAATCACATGAGGTTTGGGAAGTATTATTTAACCCTATTGTGGTAATCATTTCAAAATATGTAAGTGTATTAAATCATCACATTTTACACCTTAAACTTACATGATGTTATATGTCAATTATATCTCAATAAAACTGAAAAAAATAAAAGAAAATATTAAAACTAGCCAATTCTAAACCTACTGATCATTCCTCCCCCTTTTCTTCCAACAGACACCACAATAAAGTTTCTGCCTACATTTCCCCCACCCCTCTGCATCCTGATGGAGACTGTGCTTCTCTCTGTGCCCCCCATGGCACTGCAGGGCCCCTTTTCTTGGGGTCTGTAACTATAAAAAACTATCTTTGGACTCTGAAAAACAATCTGAGGGTTTTGAAGGGGCCAGGGGGTGGGAGGTCGGGGTACCAGGTGGTGGGTATTATAGAGGCCACAGATTGCATGGAGCACTGGGTGTGGTGCAAAAATAATGAATACTGTTGTGCTGAAAATAAAAAATAAATTTTTTTAAAAAAGGTACATACTGAAAAGAAAAAAAAAACTATCTTTTCAATGGCAATCATCTCCTTAGCTGTTTGCCTTGCCATATTTGAGTAATAATAAAACCTACATTCTAAACGAATGTTATAACAGATTTGCCTTCTTTATAGTTTAACCATTATCCCAAGTAGATCTTATGGCTTTCTAGCCACTTTTATTATAGAAGCTTTGTTTTCAGATATTGAAGTGTTACTCCAGTTGAAACCAAAATTTTCACCTCTCGTCTGTCTTAAAGCTTTCCCCCTTGCTCCCAGGCCTGGCCCAGCTCAGAGCAGCAGTGTAGAAAGGGAGAATGATCTTGCTCTTTCACGTCTCCTCTCTTTCTGTTGCCAGATTATCCAGGGGCAAGGGAAGGGAAAGGAAGTATTAGAGGAGTAAGGAGCAAAGGAATTCTTGCCTAGACCGTATTGGTGGTGGTTCTTTGGGCAACACTAGTCCCTTGTTGTGACAGGTATTCAAAGGGAGAATTAATAAGTAAAAACGATATACAAAACTACAAAGATCCCCAAACTGTACCATTTGTTGATTTAATTCATCTTTCAGCTGACATCATGTCACCACTCCTCCCAGCTCTCTCCTTTGGCATTATACTCTGGAGCCTTTTCTTCTGATGCCTCCCCACTCCAGCAGGCAGCTCCTTCAACATGACTAGAATCTCGGTACCTCCACAGCATCCACATGGCCCACAATAACTCAGATACTTGCGTCCTCTGAATGATGAAAGTATAGCTTGCAACCACTGCTGCTCTCTGTTCTAGGAAATGTCAACCAGCATCTTTAGGTACTCAAAATTCTCATTGTAAGAAATGAGCTCCTGAATCTAGAATCATCGACAACCTCAAACTCCAGAAAGCACAGGCCAGCTCTCCCAAGATCTCTCTCATCAAACTGCTCTAATCCCATGGAGCTGATCTCACAGTTGAGAGCATCAGTCAAAGATGGTTCTAGTCTTGATTATGGAAAGGACATTCCCATGGGTCAGCACAGACATCTGCACTCTCCCACAGGGAGCCTTCTCTATGTAGGCTGCTGGAGTAATGATTATGGTACTCATGTTGCTACTCTAAGCAAATCCTTAGCAAATGACAGTATCTCTAATACCTCTCTTTAGAATGTGGAGATTCTTAACCATTTTTCCCTGCTTTTAGAGTTTAACCAAAATTCTGAGCCAATAAGAAAATTCTCATTCTACCTCCTGTTTTAACAGAAATGAGTTACCCACTTTGGAAGCCATTATAAAAATTATAATCCTCAAGGAGTAAAAACTGACACCTCTGTCCAGTCTTAAAAGTCCAGAAGTGTGTTTGCAGTCAGTGTGTCTAGTCCCAGAAACTTGATGAGAATGGGATGGGGAGGAGCATGAAAAAAGAGAAAGGGGCCAATCAGAAAGGTGAGGAAGATTAGGACAATACTCAAAAGAGGGTGGTGGAAGGCCCTTTCACCATAATAAAAGAACGGAGCCCAATGTGATTCAACCCAAGCTGTCACTCCCATTTTCATCCTAGAAGCATTCACCACTAATCGATCAAGAGTATCCAGTTTGCAGTAATGCTCCTCGGTCTCTGGAGACTTTACTACTTTGTGGGATGACAGTAACACAATGGAAAAACCTCATTTCCAACCAAGATGGGACCAGGAAGAACTATCTAGACGTGCCCTATAACGAGAAGAAGAGAGGAACTTGCTTCAGTCTCTATCTGGACCATGTATGGCATACAACTTACCTTCTAATTGTCTTCTTTTTACTATTTTGATAACTGAAGAGAAATATGCTTTCATAATATTAAGATGCCCTGTGTTTTTAATTACACAAGTTATGGATAGAAATAATTTTAAAGATATTCTTTGGGCTCCTGGGTGGCTCAGTGGGTTAAGTCTCTGCTTTCAGCTCAGGTCATGATCTCAGGGTCCTGGGATGGAGCCCCCCCATCAGGCCCTCTGCTTGGCGGGGAGCCTGCTTCTCCCTCTCTCTCTGCCTGCCTGCCTACTTGTGATCTCTCTCTCTGTCAAATAAATAAATAAAATCTTAAAAAAAAAAAAGATATTCCTTACAGAGCCTCTGTCTTCCTCCCCATTGGGAACTATTCCTTCTAAGCCTACATGCAACTATATATGCAACCTATAATTGCTTTACATTGAACTCCAGACTTCTACTGTGTCTGGATGTTCCTCTTTTTATTTCCCCTCCTAGTGAATATCCTTGGGTAATTTTTTTCAGATGGTAGATGTCTTTCTTTTGCAAGTACTGGAAATATCTATTTTTCCTTCATACCGGAACGATAATTCTGCTTATAATGAATTCTAGGTACAAATTCTTTTCCCTCAAAATGTGGATGGTATTGCTTGTGTCACCAGTACCCATAGTTGTTGAAGAGACATCTAGTAACAATCGAATGTATATTTATTTGTATATGTGCTGTCAAAGTGAGCACTAGAATGTATATTTATTTGAAGTAAACTGTTCTTTTATTCTCTCTAGTCATATTTGAGATTTTTCTCCTTTTCCCTCAAATTGAGATATTTTCATCTGTTTATTCATTTAACAAATTTTTCCTGAACAAGTAATATAAGAGTGCAAGTGATACAGCTGTGAACAAAACAGATTAGAATGTTGTTTTCTTATTTATTTTTATTTGTTTTCTTGTTTGGAATTCTGTGAGTCTTAAAGTTCACATAAATGGATTAATTATTATTTTTTAAATTTTATTTAAGGAAGCAAGATGCCATCTCTAATTCTCTTTTTCTTTTCACCTCTCAATTCTGATGAATGCATTTTATCTTTCAGATTATGAACTCAATCTTTTCCCCATCAATTTTGTAATTCCATACTTCCAAAAAGTCCATACACTTCTTAAAATTTTGCCATTCTGTTTTTAATTCTGTGTATTCTTTCTTCAACTCTGCTTTCTCCTTTTATGGCAGCCTGGTTTTGTTTGGTGGACACAATATTTTCTTAAATATCTCTGGGGCTAGTACTTAGAATTTTAAAAATTCTCTTCTGTTCCTTGAATTACGTTTTCTCCAGAGTCAATAATCATTTCAACTTCGATCTTCCATTTCACATGCTTTGTTTCCTGCTGTGACTGATGAGCTGTTTTCTATTCCTATCCATCAAAAATGGATGATATAAGTTAACACAAGGAGATGAGACATGTTTTCTCTCTAATTGTGTAGGGCCTCATTTCCCCAATGGTCTCTCCCTTGAAAACTGGACAGTAGAAAAGTGGACAAAGTTGTGTTTCCAGGCAGCCAATATGAATGATTAGCCAAGAACTCTTCCAAATGTCAAATTATGAAGGACTTCCTTAGTGTATTTTACCCCTAAAAACCCTTCTCCTCCATCCCTTCTCCCTTTCCCGTCCTCTTCTTCTTCATTTGGTTTTGTTTTAGAAGTCTAGAGTTACTTTAAATTCTGTGCTACTTTTCTTCTCCGGCATGAGTAATCTCTCTAGGAGCCTCATGCAAGCCTATTGTTGTCTAAAAGCAGTTATTAACTTGGGCCTAAGGGTAAAGCAACTGCTCCCACAGTCCCAATTTAGGGCGTGGAAAAATAGAGTAGTAATTAGGACCCAGCATGTAATTTGAGGCCTTGGTGCAAAATGAAATGAAAATGCAGGATCCCTTGTTTAAAAATTATTAAAAAATTCAAGACAGTGATAGAGCTTTAAATCAAGTAGAGGCCACTTCCAAGCATGGGCACTATGCCACTGTATGGTCCCATGCCTATGAAGACAGCTCTGACTTGCCATTGGGAATTTCTCCCAAGTTCTACCATAAATACCCTTAAACTCCTTGTTATTACCCTTCTTCTATGTCTCTACTGTTCTGCTTTTTACATCAGTTCAACACCTTTTGCTTTCAACCAATCAGGAACTCCCCAGATCTTCTTGCCTGAGGATGGTACTTTACCCCACTTCCCAGTGACTTTTTTGATAATATTCTCTTATAAAATACATTTTTCTATTATCTTGGGACTTTGAAAAGAAAAGGAAGCAGATATCCATTTGAAACAAAACCTGGTATCTTATAGTGATTTTAAAAGCATCCAGTCCCCTATAATTTATTAACCTTAGTAGCACCAGAGTTTACATATTAACCAGTAGAACCAGAGCTATATTTAGAAACAGTAAAATACTACATTTCTGGACACACTTGTGCACTTCTCTTTTAAAAATTTCACATTACTTCCTATATGAATTCATTTTTAAAAATAACCACTCATATCAATTAAGTTGACAGGCTTCAAAGTTGGTGGGAGTTTCCCATTATACAAAGGAACATCACTTCACCAGAAAAGTGAACTATTTTTAACATCTAGTTTTCTTCAGCCAAAGGATGTAATTTATATACAGAGAGATAAATGAACACTATAAATATGAGGGAGGAGGTAGGAATTTTCTGATTTTAGCTTCTTACTTTTGCTCTCTATGTGTATATCTTCACAAGCTCCACTCTATCATAAAAGAGATTTAACTGATAGATCATTACCTGGTAAAGGCCCTTCAGCAAGAAGAGACTTTCATTTGCCTCTCTAGAACCTATTGCAATTTTATTGAAAAGAGTTATCAGAAAGAGTTCAGAGGCCTAAGACTTCCTTGTACATTGACATAGTTTTTTTCTGTAAATGTTCTTTCGTGTGTCTAGTATTTGGCTGTTTCTAGCTATACTGTGTCAATTAGGGGGAAGTAGGCTCTACTAATGAAACATCATGTTAGAACCATTGTTTCAAGTCACTCAAGACTACTACTTCATGAATTTGAGACAAGTTTTCTTGTTTTCACAAAATTATCTTGCAACTCCAGAAATGAAAATAATTAGACCAGGAAAATGAGACATAACAATGTCATATTTTTCCTAGAAATAATACAAGTAGATACACTGTTTTCAATCGACAGACGAGCCTTAAACACAACCCACACCTTTTGACCTAACACATCCAATTCTGGAAATCAACCCAGAAAATCATCTGAAAAGCAAGTTGTATGCTACAGATTTCCAGGTTTTGGTTTTTTTTTTTTTTCCTGACAGCAAAAAATAGTATATCCTAAGAAGGGTCTGAGTATGGCTTCCCTCTAAAACAGAACCTGGGATTCGGACTCAGGTAGGTAGCTTATTTGAAAGATGACTCTAAGAAAAAGTAAAAGAGATGGAAGATTAAGGGAGAGAGAAGAAAGAAAAAGCAACAGGTGGTCTATTTTGAGCTGGTTCCATCTGTAGGTGGCATTGGTCTGGTACTGCTGGGGACTCTCTGAAGAACCTGGCTTTGGGCATCTCAGAGTTGGGAGACAGAGTCCACAGGATGTTGTCTCCAGCTTTCAGTGTATCTGAACCTTTAATAGGCCATTTCAATATCTTACCAATCTGATATAGTGGATCTTGTGGTCATGAGCCCATGTTCATACATCCTTTGCCAAAATGAGTCACTGGGTCCAAGGTAATGTTCCACAGAGGATCCATGTCAGGAAGTTGAGGATAGTAGATGATAAGACACTTGTAATAGTAGAGGCACTGTGGCCAGGGAATATAAACCCATATTCTGCTGTATAAAAGCTTGGGCAAGACAAATGAATGATAAGCCTGAGTCTGAACTAAAATAGAGGCCACACAGAGAAGCACTGAGACAATGAGGTGCCAAACATTTGAGTAGAGCCTTCTTGGACCTATAAAACCAAACCAGCCCCTAGCTGAGTTCAGCTAAAGGAGTGGCTAACCCCACGTAGAAGAGAAGATCCCATCCTAGCCTAGCCCAAATTTCTGACCCAGAGAATCATAAGAAAAATAAATCATTTTTGTTTTGAGCCACTAAGTTTTGGAATGACTTAATAGCAAGAAGCCAGTAGCTTCTATTTTCATACTCTTGGAATGCTACCTCTTAGAAACCAGCTACCATGTAAAATGTAGGACTACTCTGAGACGATCATGCTATGAGGAAACCCAAGCTAATAAGTAGAGGGGCATTATGGAGGAGCTCCAAGTCTCTCTAGCCAATAGCCCTACTCAATAGAATCAAGTAATGAAAAAAAAAATCAAGTAATGCAGAAGAACTACCTATGCAATCCACAGAATCATGAGAAATTTGAAAATAAAACAAAAGAATCATTGTTGTTTTAAGCCCCAAGTTTTGGTATGGTTTATTACATTGCAATAGATCACTGAAACATATGGTCATTCCATTCTTGAGCCCATTGCATAAGCATTGACAGAGGCTGGCTAACATTCACCAGATACATTTGTCCATTCTGTTGCCAAGTAACTCTACTGCTGTGGATGCTTCCTAGCAGATACTGTTATGATCATAAAGCCTTTGTGCCCACACTCATAGTTCCATCTGCCGCACTCTTTCCCTAGATCTTTACTGTCTGATTGCCTACCAATTAAAAATTTAGATTTCAGTGGGATTATGGACATTGGGGAGGGTATGTGCTTTGGTGAGTGCTGTGAAGTGTATAAACCTGGTGATTCACAGACCTGTACCCCTGGGGATAAAAATATATGTTTATAAAAAATAAAAAATTAAAAAAAAATTTAGATTTCAATCTTCCAGTCTTGCTCTGTTCAGGCCTCTGACCAACAAGCCAAGACATTTGCCAATGCTCGGACCATTTTTGTCTTACAAAAATAACAGAACTGCTGAGGCTCTCCCCACTGAAAGGATTTCATCTCATCACTGCCTTAGTGGGTGTACTCCAAGGAAGGACCATTGTGTAGCAGCAGTCCATTTTCAGATATCTCCAGCATACTGAGCTAACTCATGCATGACCTGGCTGGATGGTTTTCTCCTGTTTTGGTTGGTCACAGGGAACTCCTCAAGAAGCTGCGAGTGAGCTGAAGGAAAGGTAAGGGTACAAGAGAAGTAGGTAAATGGAGGGCAAGGCTACTTATCCCTGTTAATTTATGCCCTCTGATTAGCTCCCAGATGTACTATATTATCATACAGTATTGCAACTTTCTTTCCAACATTGTGATTTGGGGGCTCCAACTCATGACAAAGTTCATGATAGGTAGTTTTAATAACATAGTTAGTTGATACCCCCATTGTCAGACATTCAATTTCTACCACAGTAACATTTGAAAAGCCTGCCCTTTCCTGTCCATCATGGGACTCCTTTACTCGGCAATCTTTGCACTGGGCTTCCCATTGGCCTAGGAAAGACTTTCTCAGAGACTCTAAATTATTGTAATGTACTATCACCAGTGATAAGGTTTCATTGTTATCTGGTTGTTAAATGATTTAGTACAAATTAATAATTACAGCTTGACTGTCTAAGTTCTAGAAACACCTTCATACTCCCTGTCTTAGATACAGACTTGAATGCAAGTTTCTTTGGGAAATGATCTCAGAAAAGAGTAAAGGAATGGGAGACAGAAAGGAAAGAGGGGAAAGTCAAATAAGGGTAAAATTTTACCCTTATTTGGGCAATTAGGCTCAATCCCATTATGGATTCTGAGAGGAATCATGTTAATATACTCAAAATTATCTTTCCAAAGAAAGAAAGCTGGAATATTTGCCAGCTCCCACTCCTTTATTACTTTTTTTTTTTAAGATTTTATTTATTTATTTGACAGAGAGAAATCACAAGTGGGCAGAGAGGCAGAGAGAGAGAGAGGAGGAAGCAGGCTCCCCGCTGAGCAGAGAGAGCCCGATGCGGGACTCCATCCCAGGACCCCGAGATCATGACCAGAGCCGAAGGCAGCGGCTTAACCCACTGAGCCACCCGGGCGCCCCCACTCCTTTATTACTTGAGGGTTGTTCCCAAGGGTGTTAGTTCTTCTTGCTCTTAATACATACTTCTATGGAACATAAGAAATGTTTTGAAAGCACGAGATTTTTCAAACTCAATCCCTTGGCTCCTTATTCAGGGCTTTTCACTACCGGAACCAGCCTAATAAAGGGGTAGAGGTAGGTGTCCTCTTTAAGCAGGCAGTTTCAGAAAGGCACCAGAAAACCTTCCTGACTAAACAATGGACCTGTCCAACAGCTTGGGGATGCTGAAAATGACCTTCACTCAATGGAAATGAAACTTCAAAAGCAAGACCCCTTGGAGAGGAAACTGGCAGAGTTAGCCCAAAGTTTGAACAACCTAGAAGAGACCCCTAAGAAGGGCAAGGGAGGGACTGTATGGAGGGACTGGAAGGGTGTCATGGAGAGGACCAAGGGATGAGGAAGGAATTGTTAAAGGCTCTTTATTTGTTTCCTATGGCTGCTATAACAAAATACCACAAATTGGATGGCTGAAAACTACAAATGACTATCTAGATGCTACAAGTCTAAAAGCAAGATGTTGGTAAGATTGTTTCCCTCCAAGCCTCTGAAGGAAGAACTGTCCCATGTCTCCTAGCTTCTAATGGTTGTAGACATTACTTGGCATTCATTGGTTTGTAGGTTCATCACTCCATTCTCTGCCTCTGTCTCCACATGGTGTCTTCCCTTAGAATGTCTATGTATCTGTGTCCAAATTTCCCTCTGCTTATAAGAACAACAGCTATTGGATTACAGCCCAATATAATCCAGTATGGTTTCCTCTTAACTTGATTACATCTGCAAAAATGTCATTTCCAAATAAGGTAACACTCTGAGATTCATAGTGGACATAGATTTTGGGGGGAAACTATTCAACCCAGTGTAGTCTCCAAAGACAAATAACTAACCACCTAGGTTCTGTCCTTTTGGCCCTTAGATTTGTGGCTTCAGGGCCCCACAGAGTAGCTATTATTACACACTTCTCATGGTTTACATCATGGGATAACCAGACAAAGTCTTCCCCTTGCATGTGCCAGAGCCAAAGTACAGTGGTAAACCATGCCAAGAACATTCTCTAGCTCAGTGCCTTCTAAACTCCTTTACCCATAGAACTCTTTGTTCAAATGAAGTTTTACTAGGAGTGTTCAGAAAAATATAATGGATAACAGCTGCTCTGATGGAAGTAGAGCTGGCAGGAGCCAGGGTCTCCCCCTCCTGGATCAGATTATGAGGAAAGGAACTTCACAGGACATGACTGGAAATCCACTTATCCACTTCTGTGTTTAGTTCAGGAAGCAATTGATAAGTGCCAGTAATAGCAAAGTAAGTACATAAGGGCTAAGAGAAGAAGTATAGAGAAGTACAAGGTAAATTTAGAAAGGGCCACAGAAGGGACAGTTATGGCCACCTTATGTATTTTGTTGGAAAAAGGGAGAGGAAAGGTCAGAAAATACCAGTCTGTGGCTTCCTGGTAATACCAGGGAGAGGGTAAAGGATGAAGGGAGCAGCGGTTGAGCATCCTGGGATCAAGCCCTGATCAGGATCTCTGCTCAATGGGAAGCCTGCTTCTTACTTTCCCGCTGCTGCTCCCCTTGATTGTGCTCTCTGTTCTTTCTCAAATAAATAAATAAATAAAATCTTTAATTTAAAAAAAAAAAACAGAAAAGGATGAAGGGAAACGGAAGAAAGGACCTCCTTATACAAGGATTTGGGATGGCAGCTAGTATTTTATGGCCCATGATGGATTCATGGAGGAAGCTCTAGAGTTTCCTGGGTCAAGTTTGAGGCAATTAGCTATAAAGTACAACCAAGTTTATACTGAATGACTTTGAGATCTTCTGTTTCCCAAATAAGTGGATAAACAGAAGACTTAAGACTCCAGACTCATTAATCTAATACCTCTGTGAGCACTCAGCATTCATACGAGGCCAAATAAAAGCATTCAATATAAATAAATCAATAATAATTTATATCTCTTGATCTCTCCAAAGAGAACTGTTTATATGTGGAGAAAAAATAAAAAGAAAGCGCCATTTCTACCCACAAACACACAGAACATTAAAAAAAAGGGAGACCGGGCAGATGGGGTACTGGGTGATGGGCATTAAGGAGGCACATGATGTGATGAGAACTGGGTGTTATATGCAACTGATAAATTATTGAACACGACATCTGAAACTAATGATGTACTATCTTTCAGCTAATTTAATTTAAATTAAAAAAAAAAAGTGAGACACTAAGCCATTTGTTGTGTCTTTAAAGTCTTTACCAAAGGAGGGAATTATCTGTCAACAAGCCAAGGCGTGTGAGTCAATGGGTCAGTTTTAAGTTTTTCGAGAGTCATGCTCCCAAGAAAGCACTTTAATTTTTATCTTAAATAGTTTAGTGATTTAACCTATTAACTCATTTTTTTATTTAAAGATTTTGTTTATTTATTTGTCAGAGAGAGAGAGCACAAGCAGGAGGAGTGGCAGGCAGAAGGAAAAGCAGACTTCTGAGCAGAGATCCAGACACAGGACTTGTTCCCAGGACCCTGAGATCATGACCTGAGCTGTAGGTAGACACTTAAGCAACTGAGCCACCCTGACATCCCTAAACTATTAATTCTAATGCCTTAGAACTAGCTGAGTCCAATATAAGGTAAAGTGGTAGGTGGAAACCATTCTGATAGAAAAATATTCCTAAGTGGTATTACAATTTCTTGAAAGACCTGAATAAAGAGTGTTTTGCTCGGTTGAATATCTGTCACCAATTCTACCTCCTTAACTAGTTCTCAGTACAAGGCTCTTCTCATAGAGGGGCTTAGTCAGCTTAGGCTGCTGTAACAAAATACCACAGCCTGGGTAGCTAAAACAACAGGCATCTATTTCTCACAGCTCTGGAGGCTGGGAAGTCCAAGATCAAGGTGCTCACAGACTCAGTGTCTGGTGCGAGCTGCTACCTGGCTTGCTGATGGTCATCTTTTTGCTATATCCCCACCTGGCAGAGAGAGAGAAAGAGAAGGCTGTCTTTCTCTCCTTGAGAAGATACCAATTTATTATGGTGGTTCCACCCTCAAGGCCTCATCTAAACCTAATTACCTTCCAAAGGCCCCACCTCCAAATACCATCACATTGGGGATGAGGGCTTCCCCCTATGAATTTGGGGGTCACACAAACATTCAAGCCAGAGCAGGGGCTCTTCATCTTTTTGAACCATAGACTCCTGTGGAAGTCTAGTAAATAATATTCTTAAGTGGATTTCTATTTTTTTTTTTTTTTTACAAAGCAAACACTTTTATTTTCTATGCAAAGGTGATTCCAAGAATTTGTAGAAAGGTGGGAAAAGGGCAGCGAAGCAGAGAGCTTCCGGGGGGGCTGGTGCCCCTGGGCTCCCCGCCAAGTGGATTTCTAAAAGCATAGAATAGGGTACCTGGGTGACTCAGTCGGTTAAGCATCTGCCTTCCACTCAGGTCATGATTCCAGGGTCCTGGGATCAAGCCCAACATGAGGATCCTTGCTCAGTAGGGAGTCTGCTTCTCCCTCTGCCCCTCACCCCACTCGTGCTCTCTCTCTCTCTCTCTCTCAAATAAACAAATGAAAACTATCTTTAAAAACAATTTTTTAAGTTAAAGCATAGAATATATTCCTAGGAGACATAGAAAGGCTATAATAGACACGCCTGTGTATATGTAGGCACCCACATATACCCATCATACATATGACAGTAAACATCACTCGGAGACAGAATTACAGTTTAGAGATCAACTCTGCCTTCCAAAGAAAAGAAAAAATAAATAATAAAATAAAATACCTAGAATTGTATGAATAACAATTACATTAAAATACAGTTATCACCCCACTCACCTCCAAAAATATAGTTATCAGAATATTTTTTAAAACCAAAATTTATAAGGCAATATATGTCTTTTGTATTAACACATTAAATAATAAGATCTAATGGCAGGTCAAACAACTATCATAATTTCAAAAGAATGATAAAGGTAGACGGTATTTTGAGAGACCTTTCAATAATTGCAATATGATGTGAAAATATCAGTGGTTTCTATTGGTATAATGTCAGAGGTACAGCTAACACTACTGTGACATGTCACCCATACTCATAACTGAAGAAAAGACTGTCATTTGGAAATGCATGAAAATAAAAATGCAATTTTTTCCCATCCCATACTCAGCTCCCCAGATTCAAAACTCCTCTCTCTGATTTCAAAAGTTGTCCTTTTCTCAGTGCTCACAAGGGCCTGGATGAAGAAACACACCTTCAGAAACCCCTTCTCTTATAGTTCCTGCTCATGGCTCTCTGAATAAAGTTTATTCCTTATCCTACCCCGACACCTTGGCTAAGGCTCTGTGCCTTAGAGGCTGCCATTCCTGGGGCATGGAGAGAAGGGTTGTAGTTATAATTTCCCAAACAATGTCCCGAACCCAGGATGCAGTTTGTAAAGGGACAGAGAGAAGAGAATGAGCATTTATTGAGAACCTACTATGTGCCTGGCACTCTACTGTAGGTACTTTACAGTCACTATCTCAAGACGCCCTAAGGAAAGAGAAAGAAAATGGATTGGAGTGGATAAATGGGCTGTTGCCAGTTAGCACATGACTGTCCTTGGTTTTGAATCCAAGTCTAACTAATTCTAAAGTGCACAATCTTTTTTTAGTACATTATGCATTGCTGACACTGAGCTGGCCTCTTGACCATTCACAATCAGTTTCCTTATCTGGATATAAGATACTGTGGATCATTTAAGAATCTGTATACAAGTGTTCTGTAAACTATAAAACACTTAACACACATTACTGTTGTTATAATCATGTCACTGTTGTTATTATTAATGTCAGAAATTTGGCATAACTTCCGTAATCATTGGAAATCCTGGACAGCTAGACAATTCTGTAAAAAATGAGCCAAAGTAATGAAGACTATGTCACAGTAATGCGGGGAATAATATTCTGATTTTTCCTGATAATTACCTTATTATTTAAGGAAGTTGGATCTTTTCTAGTGAGGAAAACAATTTGCAAATTAAGAATGATTAAATATAATATTCACTTTCTAAGAACTTATGTAAAGCAAAAAAAAAGTAATTAAATTAATAATTTAAATATGATAAGAAAATCTCTTATTCAACACTAAGGAAAGATAAGCTTTATTTGAGGGGTCAAAATTTCTCATAATTCTTAGGCAGCAGCTCTATGAAAATGGATGTGCAATAGCTTCTGAAATGCATACTTGTTCTTGATTTCCCCAAAAGTTTCATTGAGATATGCATCCACTTAAAGTAAAATGGGTTGTTTTGTCAATTTTTAATATTCTTTTTTCCTGTTTACAAAAACACCTTCTTATTTTAAAGGGGAAAAGAGACATGCAGATCAAAGGTAAAATACCAGAGATAACCAATGTCAATTTGCTGCACAAACTTTCAGCCAATTCTTAAACTTTTCAATAAATTCAATACTTTGTTTTCAAACTCTGACCCCTTTTAGCAAGCTGGATCCCTTTTAGTGGATTTAGCAACAGTGACTTTCTATATTGGGGGCAAAAAATCTCTTTCCAGATAATAGGAATACGTTCCAATGACCAGCTATGCATTAACAGTTTAAAACTATAGATGATCCACTTATTCTTAAAAAAAAAAAAAAAAAAATTAAGAAAAGTAGCCATCTGAAACTCAAACTAAAGGAATAGGATTGTGTCAAAACCTGAGGATCTTGGGGAGAGGCAGAGGAAGACAGAGTTGGTTAAAAGAGGCAGGGAGGGGCGTCTGGGTCAGTTTGTTAAGCGTCTGCCTTCACTTCAATTCATGGTCTCAGGGTCCTAGGATTGAGCACCATATCAGGCTCCCTGCTCAGTGGGGAGTCTGCTTCTCCCTCTCCCTTTGCCCCTCCCCCTGATTATTCTTTCACTGTCAAATAAATAAATAAATAAATATGGTAGAGAGAGGTTCTCAAGCCCCAAGCCTGTGTCCTATTTCCTGGGGCCTCCTGGTGGTCCCTGGTACTCTCACATTAGCAATCTGGCATGAGCTGGCTCCTCACCCCCATTGTCACTGTGGGGGTGGGAAAGTAGAGGGAAAGCAGTACCCTAGTCCTTCTGACCTTCCTTTTTCTCACTCTGCAAAGCAAAATTGGTCTTCAAGTCTTCATGATCCACTAAGTTAAGTAAAATGTAATTTCTGGGGACTGTAGAGCCCCACATTTTCTCACCAATATGCTAATGCCAGCATTTCTTTTAACCAGGGCTAAATCCTTCACTTTAGAAATAGAAATAACAAGATTCAGCTCCCAAAGTCTGGCTGAGGTAATAGTGCTGCATAAGAAAGTTTTAATCAAAGTGTAATCAGGTGAGATGGAAAGTCATTTTGGAATACATGTTGGGGCAGGGTACCCAGGACAAGAAAAGATGAATGAGGAAATTCATGAAGATCTGATGTTTCCCAGAATAAACTTTGTTTACTTTCAACTGATGGAGAACAAATAAAGGCCAGGTCAAATTATTTTTGTCATTCGGTTGCAAACATAGATGATACTGAGTACATAACTCCCAAGATGTGTCCCTGTGTATAAGACTGCCACCCACCACATAGGGCTTCCCTTTCAGTTTATTCAACAAGAATCCAAGATCCTGGAGCTGGATGTGATTTTTTAAAAAGTCACCTAGTCCAACCCCCTCATTTTCAGAAGAGGAAAGCAAATCCCAAAAAGTTAGAGAAATTGTGAAAGATCGGATCTCTAGTTAATAGCTAGAATGCAGGTCCTCCAAAACTTCTTGTAACCTTACTTTTATTTTGTTCATGATCCCTCTGTATAATTTTAACATTAAGAGCTTCAAAGATATACTAAATGGGGTTTACTTATATAAGGTTGCTGACCTACATCTCTGTTTACTCAAGATGTTGCCACTCACTTTTTTTTTTTTATAACAATTATACCATGACACTAAAGAATTAATCATGGACACAAAAGATAGAGTGGCTGTGGTTAATTTTATATGTCAGTTTGATTGGGCCACAGGGTGCCTAGTTGTTTGGTTAAACATTATTCTGGGTGTTTCAGTGAGGGTGTTTTAGTTGAGATTAACATTTAAATCATTACACTTAAATGAAACAGATTGCCCTCCCTCATGGTGGGTGGGCCTCATCTAACCAGTTGAAGGCCTGAATAAAACAAAAATACTGACCCTCACCCAAGTAAGAGAAGAATTCCTGCCTAACAGTCTTCAAACTCGTATCAATTTCATTTCCTACCATTGGACCCAAACTGACATACCAGCTTTTCTGTGTCTCCAACCTGCTAGCCTTCAGATTAAAAGCATACCAGTGAATCTCCTTGTTCTCTGGCCTACAGACTCAAACTTTCCTAGATTTCCAGCTTGTCAATTTATCCTACAAATCTTGGGATTTGTCAGTCTCTAATCGTGTGAGTTAATTCCCAATAATAAATACACCATTCAATGAATAAATGATTATCTTATTGGTTCTACTTTTCTGGAGTATCCCAATACAGTGACCTTTCCTAATGTTTTTATGTTGTGTCCCTCATGTACCTCAAAATACACTTTCAAGGAAACTTTATGAGCTTTTGCCCAGCTGTCAATATAAACCATTAGGTACCACAACCATAGTTTATACATTAAAGAACAAAGGAGTAGAATGAACATGAACTCCCAAAAGTTGTTGCTAAAATGAATACTGTAATATTCAGGTTGTCTTAGGTAGCGCATCTGAGAAATATGGTTAGATTAAGTTCTTGGACTGATAAAATTTTATTACCAGATCAGAAGTTCTCTGGGAAAGAAAGTCAGGCTGGTGGTGATTGGCAGAAAATGGGAAGAGAAAGAAGAGTCTGATAAAAATAGCAATAACCAGCATTTATTTGGTACCTACTGTATTCCACACACTTTGCAATCATTTATTAATCCAACAGATATTATCAAGCCCTTCTAATGTGCCAGACATTGTTCAGGGCACTAGGAGACTTGATTTTTCTGCTCTCGTGGATCCTGCAGTTTAGAGAAGGGAGATAGGCAAGTAACAAAACTGGTGGAGAGAAATAAAGCAGGGTGGAGGGAGAGGTAGTATGAGGTGGAAAGGGTTATCACTGTTAGGGTTGTCCGAGAAGACATTACCAAAGCCAAGGTAATACTTGAGACTAGAGCTAAATGAAGGAAGTCATATAGAGCACACTTTTCAGGCATGGGACTCAGTAACTGCAAATGGCCAAGGCAGATGGATGTTTGCATACTCAAAGAACAACAAGAAAACTACTGGGGCTGGGGCTGAGTTTTTAGCAAGAAAAGAGCAGTAGAAGATACAGTCATAAAAATAACAATGAGCCAGATCATGCAGAATCTTGAATGAGAAAGACAGTAATGGTGGTATAAATGAGATAACTGAGGCTCAGAGTGATTTGTAATTTTCCCACAACTTAGCTAGTAAATGATGGAGCCTAGGATAGACCTATGTATATCTGTCTGGGTCTAAATCCTTTACTCTTCCCATTTCATTACATTGTTTCTCCAGAGAAAGCTTCAAGCCTCTCCAGTAGTTTTGCTTGGCCTTGGATAGTATTTTCAGTAAATATTTGTCTTTTTTTAAAAAACCCAACATATCACACATCCTTCCTCCTTGGAGGGAAATCCCCATTGTGAGTCTTGGCTTGCCATAGTAAAACCAACCACCACAGAGTCCCTCTCCCTAGCCCATTCCGCTGGAGTGAGAGCATGGGACCTGGATCAGCTTGATGACACTACCCTAGACTTTGAGCCTTGAGGGTGTAGTCCAAAAGGACAGGGTCAGGTGGCCGTCAGGGGTGTCTAGCAATGCTGGTGGCAGGGATCCAGCAGAGGCAGGGGCCAGAGGAGCACTTTGAACAGAGGTGCCTCCAGCAGGACCCTGGTTGTATTCCGTGATTCCTCCCATTTTCTTAGCCTGATTTCAGCACTGCTAACAATGCTGCAAGCCAAAAAAAGTGAGGGAACATCTCCTTCAGTTCCAGTGAGGTACTCCTGTTGGGAAAAATTGTACAAGACTTTGGAAAGGAAAAAAAAAAGATTACCAAGTGTCCTCTTTAATGTATCCATCTCTGCTATCTCTGCCTTTTATCATTTTTGAGCTATTTTACAACTCTTTAATTTGTAGAAAGCTGAAAACAATGCAAATGATTCTTCTCCATGCAAATGCAAATTAGTTGTGTCAGATAGAATGCATTCCCACTTTCCTGTATCATTGTGTGGTAGTTTAAATTCACCTTTAACCCAGTTGTAAGTTCTCATCACACCCCCTCAGTAATTAACGGGTTAAAATCTGAGTTAAGTCAAATCTTTTCCACATTCTTTAGTTGCCTGTATATACAAATGTATGGTGCATTGGAGTTTTTCAACCAGTGACATCTTACTGGTTTCCTTAACAATTAGTAAGTTAAATAAAATCCATGATGCATTTTCATTTTATATTTGTATCAGAGGCATGATTTGCCACTTAAAAATATTATTCTTGAACAATAGTGAATAGGAAAATCATATCAGTGTCTTGTCTTTAGCTGGGAGCTCTCTTCTCCTGACCTCCACCTACCATACACAGCCATGTACTTCAAGAGACAGGAGCCCCAAATGCTGGCCTTAGCTCTCAACTTAGCCAACTATTAAATTCACATAGCCTCTCTGGACTTCAGTTCCTTCATCTTTGAAATAACGAGGATGAATTCAGTATTCTTCAAGATCCACCTCAGTTCTGGAATGCCTGGGTGGCTCAGTCAGTTAAGTGTCTGCCCTCAGCTCAGGTCTTGATCCTGAGGTCCTAGGGTTGAGTCCCACATTGGGCTCCTTCCTCCTCAGGGAGCCTGCTTCTCCTCTGCCTGCCACTCCCTCTGCTTATGCTCTCTCTCTCCCTCTCCTCATCTCTCTGATAAATAAATAAATAAAATCTTCTTAAAAAAAAAGATCCAACTCAGCTCTGCCTTCTCATGACTATGTTACATGCCCTTAGGTTTTCTCCCCACTATCTTTTGTGAGTTTCTCATCCCTTTTCCCAGGTACTGCTATATATATTTCACCTTATTTCACTTTCTGCCACAGCATGCCCTATTTTCCTCTTCTTGCTTTCTCATGGTTCAATTTCTTGATATTCAGCTTCCTGTCTCCCCACATCTCAATAAACACACACATGAATACAACCTCTTGTGGAAACCAAAAGACAATAACAAACTTGTAGTTATTATAGGATTACATGGAAGAAACAAGTAATTTCCACTCTGCTTTGCCCTTAATCCCTCTAAAGGAGCTACCTCAAAATAAACACTTCACTGAAAAACAAACTGGTTGAACAAACAAACCACTCTGATCTCACTATTCAGAGGTAGGTAATAATAGCACAAGAGGTGGGCTTTCTTTTTTCTTCTCCATTCCCCTTGCCAGAAGCGGTGGGGAGAATGCACATTCTGAAGATGACTCTTTGGCTTCCATAGACAACTGGTCAGGCCTCCATGCTAGAACTCAGGAGTTCCGGATTCTCTCCCAGCATCTTTGAGGTCAGGCATCCTCAGGGAATCTGCTCTTACAAATGCTTTCATGTGCGATTTTCTACCAAGATCCATTAAGAATTCAAATGGATCTAAAGAAAAGATCCAGGAAGAAAGCCAAATTAGATTCTCAAAGAGTTGTCTCTAGCAGTCATTGCTGGCCAGTGTGATGTTCTTTCTGAGCTTTCTTATAGCTCGTAGAATGTCACGGGGTGTTTGGAGGTAGAAGGGATTGTGCCAAACAGAAAGGCAAGAACTTCCAGGCCACGTATATCCATGTAGGACTCTTCAAAGGACCCCTGTAGTTCAATGTGGCTGCAGCAAGGGGCTTTGTAGGGACAGGGAGGTGAGGAGGGGAGAGGATGAAGAGGAGGCAAGCCTGGGAAGATAAGGTGAGAGCTAGACTACCAGGGCCACACTGCTGCCTATACCACCAGGAAGCTCCCAAAAGGAAACCTCTGTAAGATTTGCTACCTTGTTAGTTTATAATTCCACAAAACGTGGCAATGTGACTTCTGAAATGTCCCCATTTGAGGTACTCATTCAAACCAACAGCATTTCCTCAGAGACAAATACTGCATAGTCATTTGACCCTAAATGTTTGCTGAAAATAGATGAGTAGCTGGGAGTTTTTGTTTTTCTCCACGCAAACATATGTGAGTGATTATCTTTCTCTTCCCACACCTCACCTTCCAGCAGCAAGAATACATGGAGCAATCATCAGTAAAATAAACAAGCATAGTTGCAATAATTCCAAATACTTTATGCTGCATTAACAACCCAGGAATTTGGTTGGAAGAACATGATCATCTTCTGTCAAAGAATTTCAAACGCATATTCACTTGATTGATTTTGGTCTCCTAGGGATAATCTGGACAGGTGATTCTTCAGCCACCCTGTTTAATGACTAGCACTGAGGAGGCATGGCTTCCACGCCTGGTGAACTTTGTTGAGGAGAGGCCTAGAAAGAGGAACTGCCACTTTGGTAAATTCAAATCGTTGCTTGACTCTAAAATCTCCTGTTCCAAGGTACAACCAGCCCCGAACAGACTCAAGAGAGCAGGTTTGCCTTTAACGTGCTCCCACCTCACACGCACCTTCATTCTTGTTCTGTTCCTTTCCTACTGAGACACACCAGGCATCTTAGTCAGCCAAAGATGCCATAACAAAATGTCATAGACTGGGTGGTTTAGCAGGAATTTATTTGTCACAGTCTGGAGCCTTGGAAGGCAAAATCAAATTGCTAGCAGGGTCAGTGAGTGGTGAGAGCTCTCTCCCCTTGAGTAGCAGACAGCTACCATGGGGCTACATCTTCCTGTGGCCTTATCTCTGTGCTCAGAGGGAGCAAGAGATCTCCTTTTTCTAAGGGCACAAATCCCATCATAAAGTCCCCATCATCATGATTTCATCTAATCTACATACCTCCACTGACCACAACTCTAAATACCATCACATTGGAGGTAAAGGCTTCAACATATGAATTGATACATTGATATGAGGAGGAGGGGGACACAAATATTTAGTCCATAACATTCCACCCCAGCCCCTCAAAAGTTATGCCCTTTCTGCACACAAAACACATTCATTCCATCCCAATGACTCTATGACTCTTAACTCATTCCAGTGTCGACTTCTAAAGTTTAAAGTCCAAAATCTTATTTAAATATCATCTAAATCAGATATGGGTAAAACTTGAGAGATGATTCTTCCTCAGGCAAAATTCCTTTCCAGCTGTGAACCTATGAAATCAGACAAGTGATGTACTTCCAAAGTACAATGGTGGGACAGGCACATTTCCATTCCAAGAGGGAGAAATAGGAAAGAGGGGGAAAAGTGGTGGTCCTTAAGTAACTCTAAAACCTAGCAAGGCAAATTCCATCAGATCTTAAGACATGAAACATCCTCTTTGGTTTAACAGCCTGCCCTCAGAATTCACTGGGACAGCAGTTCCACCTCCAAGGCTTTGCCAGACAGAAGGTGCACCCCAACATTTAGAGTTGGGGGGAGCTCCTAATGTTCCATAGGTCAGCTTTACTCCTGAGGTATGAATGGGACCTTCCTGGTACAAAAGAAACAAGAGAGGTAGGCCTACCCTTTGAAAATGAGGAAGAGAGAGACTTGCCTCTGAACCTCTGATGGTTGTGGTAGTCCTCATGATCTCTGGATCTCCTTCTGGGTCATTCTTCCCTTTCCTTGAAGAATAGCACACATTCACAGCCAACTAGGTCTATTATCTTGTCTTATAGAATCCAAGAACTCTGGTAGCCTTTTTTTCATTTTGTCCCATCTCTAACCCTTCAGTTCAAACTGGCAGTGTTTCTTCTATAATCCTCTAACTTTTATCAAGTGATAGTACATTCATTCCCTTGGTGTTCTTTTCAGAACAGGCTTTGTGTCATTTTTTTGAAATAGGGACAGGTGAAAATTTTTTCAAATATTCAAGTTCTGGTTATTTTTTACATAATAATTCCTTCTGCAAGTCATCTGGCTCTTCTCTCATTATACCCTTCTCTCACATCTCTGTTCTCTCATTCTTCAGTCAGGGGGGTCAAGCCACTCCTTCTACACTTTGCTTAGAAATCTCCTCAGGAAAATATCTAATTTCATCACTCACAAGATTTATCTTCCATAAAACACTAGAACATAAATTCTTTGCCACTTCTTAACAAAGATCACTTTCCCTCCATTTTTGAATAAGATGTTCCTCATTTCCATCTGAGACTTCCCAGAATCATCCTTAATGTCCATATTTCTAGCATGTACCTCGAAACTCTTCCTGATTGATTGATTAATTGGTTGTAAGTAATTGGCTTGGGCAATAATGGAGACTGAGAAGTCTCAATATCTACAGTTGGCAAGTTGAGAGACAGACCGAAGAGAACCAAACATGCAAGTTTCATTCTGAGTTCAAATCCAAAGGCTGGAGAAGACTGATGTGCCAGCCAAAAGATAGAATTCTTTCTTTCTCAGACTTTTTATTCTATTCAGGCCTTTGACAGATGGGGTGAGGCCCACTCATACTGAGGGGGTGAGGGTGGCTGGCAGACAATCTGCTTTACTCAGTCTACTGATTCACATGTTAACCTCATTCAGAAACATCCTCACAGATATATCTGGATAGAATGTTTAACCAACTATCTGGGCACCTCAGGGCCAGGTCAAGCTGACATATAAAATTAAGCAACACACAAGTCAATTTACCTTGAGCTGATTTCTCATCTTTTCCTCACATGTTTTACCCTAGCTTCTCTTGTTTCTTACAATTTTCTGGCTTTGTCCAATAATCATAGTCTTTCAAAGAGACTGCTTGATTGCCCTAAAAATTACTACAAAGATATTGATGAGTGCAAATGACTTAACAATTGTTCTACCTATTGCATTTAACTTGTACTTAAGAAAAAAATTTTCTGTTGTATTGGGGTAAAATACACACAGCATAAAATTTACCATGTTAACCATCTTAAAATGTACAATTTAGTGAGATTAAGTACCTTAACAATATCACATGGGCATCACCACTATCTATTTCCAGAACTTTTGCAACACCTCAAGAGGAAACCCCATACTGATTCCCTGCTCCCCAGTCCCCAGCCCCTGGAAACCACTAATCTGCTTTCGGTCTCTATCTATTTGTCTATTCTGGGGATTTCATATAAATGGAATCATATACTATGTGACCTTCCGGATCTGGCTTCCTTCACTTAGCTAAAGAGAAATGTTAGAAGGTAAAAATGGAAAGTAGAATATATTTTGTGATATAAACATTTGAAGTATCTTTAAAATTACACCAACTTTCAGGGTGCCTGGGTGGTTCAGTTGGTTAAGCGTCTGCCTTCCACTCAGGTCATGCTCTCAGGGTCCTGGGATTGAACCCCACCCTGGGCTTCCTGCTCAGTGGGGAGCCTGCTTCTCCCTCTTCCTCTTTGATCTCTCTGGCTCTCACTCTCTCTCTCAAATAAATAAATAAAAATCTTTTTTTAAAAAATTACACCAACTTTCTATTTAACTATTTTATTTTACCAAGATTTAGGGAACTCATCTGTGATCCATCTCCCCCAGACATTCCACTTAATGTTATTCTTTCTTTCCATAGAGCTTTAAGGCAGCCAAACACAAGCTAGCATCAAGCCAGGAAGGAGACTGTGAGGACATTTCAGAGGGCCCATCTCCCCCAGCAGAGAGGCCTTCCTTCCCTGCAAGTGACCTGGCAAAACCATGGGAGTCATAAGGTCACACAGCCCTGAGGGACACAAAGATGTTTGTCCCCTGACACTTTAGGTCTTGACGAAAATAAAAGCAAGCACATCTCTGGCAGCAGAGTAAATTATTCATGGGCTTTATTTAAAAAGACAGTATTTATAGGAAAAAGAAATGGACACCATTTCAATTTCCAAGATCATTTCCAGAAAAAGAACATTCCTAATCAAATGTGAGTCAAAGATACTGCCTTCACGGTTCGCCCAGCATAGCGACTGAATTATCAAAGGATCCCAGGTTTGCTTGGATACTGGTTTCTACAATGTGGGTAATTTGAAAGGATACATAGCTTTACTGGGAATGTGCTGCACAGATGGCCAGCCCAGACTGCAAGTCTGCTAAGTTTTATGGGAAACGAGCAGTTTGGCAGCCCCCCAGTCTAAAGGGTTTGAGAATGGCACGCCAGCAGGGCTCAGGCCGCAGGACTCGTTCTGAAACACTGAAGCCTGGAGGCCCCACTTGAGGGTTTCAGCCTGCGCAGGAGATTTTATGTGCTACAAGCTCCCACAGCTTTATTGGGTCTAACGAACCGACATAAGCAGAAAGCTTTACTTTTTCAGATCTTCATTTTTACTCAGTTCCTATTTTTATTAATAACCAAACGCAAAGAGGTTGTAAATATTTTTAGTCTTTATTTCTATCCTGTTACTGTTTCTATTTTTGCCAAGATCAAAGTCTAGATTCATCCTCAAATGAGTTCATGTGCCTTTCCTGCTCCTGTTTCAAAATAAGGACTGCGTAGTCTTTATAATTTTATTCCATGATGACTAGCTTAGATTTAATCATATACACAAGCCTCGGTAACTCCATAAACAAATCCATGTGAGGATAAAAGAAAGACCATAGGCCCAGTCTGAGTACAAAAGCCTTTATATTTTTCTCCTTCTTTTTAGAAGTTTCTGAGGTTTGTAACTGAACACAGTGGACTCTGGTTAAAAATTCATGATTCTTTTTTAAATAACACCATTTCTCTTTTTATGGATCTGTCAGTCCATAAGGATCCCTATTTAACAGTATAAATATTTACATTCAAAAAACATGACTATGAGGTGAGGTCACTGGATTTTAACAAATACACCTGAATTTATCCATACAAATAAATGATGTCTCCCTTAAGTAGGTAGCAACATTCCAAGGATATTGCTATTGTTCAAAAGGATTTTGGAACTTCAGTGAGGAACTGCCTTTCTTCACACGCTGAGGGAGTTGCTTCAAATATCCTTAATGGTTAAAAATATATATGTGTTTCTCATCGGTATAAGCTTCATTTTCATAAACAACCAAATCACTCAGTAAAGCAAATGGTAATTAACTAAATAGAACTGCTTTGGCCTAAATAAGAAGTGACTAAAATATAAGAAGACTAGCTTTTTCTTTAATATGATTCCTTAATTATTTTCAGTAATTCCAAAAAAATTTCCTAAAATATTTAGAACAATAGCAGTATTGTTGAAAGAAGTGTCTAGACCTCCAAAGCAACTCCTGAAAAGGAGGACTTTCGTGTGACTATATGGAGGGTTGTTGTTGTTTTTTTAAGATTTTATTTATTTATTTGAGAGGGAGAGAGAGACAGAAAGAACATGCGAGGGGGAGGAGCAGAGGAAGAATGAAAGGGAGACGCAGACTCCCTGCTGAATATAGAGTCCCCTAAGCAGGGTTTGATCCCAGGACCCCCAAGATCATGACCTGAGCTAAAGCCAGCCACTTAACCAACTGAGCCATGGAGGGTTTGGTCTTGTTTTAAGAAAAACAGGCTATTCTACTTGATTTTCACAGAAACCCAATGTTAACAATGACTAGATAAGGGAGTTGGCTGTTTTTCAGCTTATGCCAGGACATAATCTAAGAATTTGATCTTTGGAGTGAACAGAAGGGCAAAATCCAAAATACCTTCATAGAACTCTGCTTTTGTGGTATCTTCCAAAACAAAATGTTCATATGGCTATACAATCTGAAAGTCAATGTATATGCTAAGCCTAAGAGATAAAAGTATATTCAATGTACATATGGATATTAACAAAATATTCAAAAATTAACTCTGCTCTTTAGAATTTATCCTTTTGGTTTCAAAGTCTTATTTTCCAAAGCTAATTTCTTTTTTTTTTTTTTTTTAAGATTTTATTTATTTATTTATTTATTTATTCATCAGAGAGAAAGAGAGAGAGCACAAGCAGGGGAAGTGGTAGACAGAGGGAGGAACAGGCTCCCCACTGAGCAAGGACTCCCCCCCCCATTGTGAGACTCATCCCAGGACCTTGGCATCATAATCTGAGCTAAGGCAGACACTTAACCAACTGAACCACCCAGACATCCCTCCAAAGCTAATTTCATTAAGCATGTTTATGATTGGCTTGCAAAAATAGAATGTGCGGGAATGTTGGGCACTGTACAAAATTGATTTAAATGAGTTTTGTATGTCACCCACATAGAGATAAATAATATAGGTAAGCCTGTATTTTATTTTTGTATTTCTGCTGATGAAAGGGAGAAGGAAACTCTTGCATGCTGGGCACTTATTGTACACAAAGACTGAACAGGTTACTAATTTAATCCTCTCCACATCTCTAAATACTTTTAGCCCCATTTATAGGTGAAGAAACTGAGGCTTGGGGAATTTAAACAGCAGAATGCTGGCATACCACTGGCAGGTAGAAGAAACGCACTCAGAATTAGCTGACTGGGGAAGAGAGAAAAGTCAAAGGTTACACTCCTGTGGTTTTTTTTTTTTTTTCTCCCCCCAAAAACTGATACTATCATTCCACCTAATTTTTTTCCATTAATCTCAAAATTCTTTTGCCATAATTTTCTGCAAAATGAAATAGTGCAATGACCTCCTGATCTGGGAAAATAAAATATTCAATGAATTTTTATTGAGTTATTTATATAAGGAGCCTTTGGAAACTAGTTAAGTGCTTGAACCGGTTAAGTGCTGGGTGGGAGATATAAAAATAAAGCAAGCTAAATGAACTGTTGAAGTGAATAAAGCAAACGGAAAAAAAAAAATCATCATCCTGAGTTTAAAAAAACACTCGCAGGCTTAATCATCTATGGAGGTTATAGGTTAAAGATTTAACTTAGGAAAAGGATAAAGAGGAGATCCTTCAAATAAAACATAAGAGGAAGTTGAGAATCAACACCAGGGCATTTCATTTGACCTTAGAGACATATTTAAATTGGTGACTTTTTTGTTTTTAAGGGTGTTTCTGATTTGTTGTTGCTGTTATTGTTGTTAATGTCCTCAATTTTCCAGTTATCTCCTACTTTTATTCTGCCTAGTGAAGCTTGTTCATTTTTACCTTTTATTTTCTTGTTCAGCCCCTACTGACTGACAATTTGAAAGGAAAGAAAGTAAAATAAAGCACCTGGCTTAAGTAATGATTTTTTTTTCATTATCCTGATGGATAACAATACATTTTCCAAATAAATACAGGCTCTATAATTTACTAATATTTTGTGAGGTTCTTACCTTATTTCTGCAGAATTTCATTCTCATTGTCTTCTGTCTCTCCATTCATCACCCAAACTAACACCCCTCCCCCAAATTCTAAAAGGGATTAAAGCTGAAGTGATTGATGTTTTGATAGGATGTGGCCAAAAAAATTATTGTATCCAGAAATTTTGACTTAATATGTTATCTGAGGAGCTCACAAAATCTCAAAATAAATTGCATAATTCTGGCTTTTTTGGTTTGTTTTCTGTAAGTCTGCGTCTGTTTCTAAGCTAAAAGGATATACAGAAACTTGTATGCATTGTTCATCTTAAATTGACATCTTATAAAGCTGCGCTGAGTACAGAATTTTCTTTCACTTCAAAGGGCAGACCACAGGGTACACAGTAAGAAGGAATTGGGTCCTTCCAGCCAAACACTGCCCTCTGGCACTCATACTCAACTCCCCTGGGATAGAAGAGGGCAAACTCTGGCCCCTTGTAGCCCTAGGTAACATTTCCCATAACCCCTGACTCATAAATATTGACATTTGTCTTCTGTCTCAAGAGCAGAACAAGAGCAGAAAAGAAAAAAAGAGCTTACCCCAGAAAAAAAGTTGTTTTCAAGTTGAAATGGTCATATATTTTCTGAAGCCTGATTTATATCGAAGATACTGATAGAATTTTAAATAAAATACACCTCATCTTAAAACTTAAAATATAGTCTTATCCATCAACAACTTGAGAATATAGAAAACAAAATTTTTGACAGAGTTTTAAAATGTATTTTTCCATCCAGAAAATGGTTTTAACTAACGGACTGGGTTGATGCAATTTTTTCTAAAAGTAATAACATAACAATGTTCTCAGAGAAAACCTTTTTTGCTGGATATCAATTTTTAAATCATTGTGAATTTAAAATTCTTTAGTCTCAGCAAAGTCTTTTTTTTTTTTTTCCTCTTAAATACTTGTCTCCCCCACAACCACCACCCAGGCTTCAAAAAACAGAAATAATATTGCTAGCTAAGACCTAAGAGAATTCTTCACAGACCCAGCCTGTGTTTTTCCATTGTGGAACTAGAGCACAACCTGGTGGTGATTACTGTCTTTACAATGGTTTATGCCTGTGAATGACCAAAATTACAAGCCAAAATAAAAGAATGCCTAGAAAATAGCATTTTAGAAAATAAAGAAAATAAAGTATCAGGAAAAAGAACTGTAGAGTGGCACTCTTAAATCATAATTATGATAGATCTCCAGATAGTTTCTAAAATAATATACATGAAGAATGGTTTAGTAAGGTTACTGATGAGTCTTTGACACACACTGATACAATTTTAACATTCATATATTTTCATAGTCCCCCTTTTTATGACTTTTCCAGTTGTGTCAATAATGTTTCAAAAGCAAAAGCATTTAAGGGCAAAGATATCTTTGATATGTGACAAAGTAAACTAAACATTTTATCAGCCGTGGCAGAATTCTTTTCTGCTTTGTGCCACAGGTAATAAGCACCATCAAAAGACCAAAAAGAAAAGATGTACTTGTAATGGAATTTTCCTTAACTGTCAAATTTTAGCCAACAAGAATATAGTCAATTAGGCTCATTTCTATTCTTTTTTTTTTTTAAGATTTTATTTATGTATTTGAGAGAGAGCACACACAAGCAGGCAGAGGAACAAAGGCAGAGAGAGGGAGAAGCAGGCTCCCTGCTGAGCAAGGAGCCTGATGCAGGACTCTATCCCAAGATCTAAGCAGAAGGCAGACATTTAACCAACTGAGCCCACCCAGGTGCCCCAGACTCATTTCCATTCTTTTTTTTTTTTTTTTGAAGATTTTATTTATTTATTTGTCAGAGAGAGAGAGAGGGAGCACAGGCAGACAGAGTGGCAGGCAGAGTCAGAGGGAGAAGCAGGCTCCCTGCAGAGCAAGGAGCCTGATGCCGGACTCGATCCCAGGACACTAGGATAATGACCTGAGCTGAAGGCAGCTGCTCAACCAACTGAGCCACGCAGGCGTCCCTCATTTCCATTCTTAAAAGGTTCTTAGAATTGTTTCCCCTAGAAGCAAAGACAATTTTATATGCTTTTCTATCACAGCTAACAATATCATAGATGCAAGACCTTATGGACAAAATGGTGATTCACAGTATCTATTATCATTATGTGTTTTTAGGACTTTACATTCATTCCCTTATTTAATCCTTTTAATAGCCCTATAAACTTAAAGATCAGTATCTCCCTCTTACAGAGTATGACACTAAGGCTTAGAGGTATAACTTCTCCAAGGCCACGCTCAGGCTCTGGCACATCATAGGTCCTCAAATATTGGTTGACTCAGTGAACAAAAACACCTGTTAGAGGATAGTAAAAGTAAGCCTGTATTAGACCCAGTCCTTTGACTCTCCATCTGGTCATTTATTCAACAAGGTTTAGACATACTTTGACTTTTCTCTTGCATCTGCATGCAGTTGTACTCTTCTGAGCCTGCAAAGTGCCTTCTATTTTCCAGAAAAGAATAAAGCAGCAGCAGTACCAGGCCAGAGACACCTGAGCCTCACACCTGAGCTGTTTTATCCATGAGATACTAACAGGATCTCTATATAGTTTTTATGCCACAGATTCCTTTGGAAATATAGTGAAGCTTCCGGAACCCTTCCCAAAATAATCTTATTAAATATATTACAAAGCAAACTAACTATTTAAAATATTTTCAAATACTTTTTTAAAGATTTATTTATTTATTTATTTGACAGAGAGAGAGAGAGATCACAAGTAGGCAGAGCAGTGGGCAGAGAGCGGAAGCAGGCTCCCCACTGAGCAGAGAGCCCAATGTGGGGCTCGATCCCAGGACCCTAAGATCATGACCTGAGATGAAGGCAGAGGTTTAACCCACTGAGCCACCCAGGCACCCCCATCAAATACTTTTTAAAAAGTAATTGGCAATATATGTGCTAATTTATTAATCCATGAAATAATGAGACTAGCATTAGTAGCAGATTTAATAACCACTTGACATAAATGGTATTTTGAGATATCTATAACTACTATAATAACTTAATATCTGTGACTTTTAGTGGCAAGAGAGATAATATTATATTAATATATGTGACATTGATTCGTAATTAAAGAAAAAGCCAAATTTCAGTTTGAAGTTAATGAAAAATTTTTTTCATTCAAGTTCATGCTCCCCTCACTCCTAAAATTAAGAAATCAGGCTAATCTCCATCTATGAAAAACCCAAAGCAAATATTATTCTCAATCGGGAAAAACCGAGAGCTTTTCCCCTAAGGTCAGGAACACGGCATGTCCACTATTACCGCTGCTATTCAACATAATACTAGAAGTCCTAGCCTCAGCAATCAGACAATAAAAAGAAATAAAAGGCATCCAAATTGGTAAAGAAGAAGTCAAACTCTCACTCTTTGCAGATGATATGATACTTTATGTGGGAAACCCAAAAGACTCCACCATAAAACTGCTAGAACTCATACAGGAATTCAGTGAAGTGTCAGGATACAAAATCAATGCACAGAAATCAGTTGCATTTCTATATACAAAGAGACAGAAGAGAGAGAAATTAAGGAGTTGATCCCATTTACAATTGCACCCAAAGCCATAAGATATTTAGGAATAAATCTACCCAACGAGGCAAAGAATCTGTACTCAGAAAACTCTAAAGTACTCATGAAAGAAATTGAGGAAGAAACAAAGAAATGGAAAAACATTCCATGCTCATGGGTTGGAAGGACAAGCACTGTGAAAATGTCTATGCTACCTACAACAATCCACACATTTAATGCAATCCTTATCAAAGTACCATCAACTTTTTTCAAAGAAATAGAACAAATTGGGGCACCTGGGTGGCTCAGTCATTAAGCAACTGCCTTCGGCTCAGGACATGATTCCAGGGTCCTGGGATAGAGCCCTGCATTGGGCTCCCTGCTCAGCAGACAGCCTGCTTCTCCCTCTCCCACTCCCTCTGCTTGTGTTCCCTCTCTCTGTGTGTCTCTCTGTGTCAAATAAATAAATAAAATCTTAAAAAAAAAAAAAAAGAAATGGAACAAATAATCCTAAAATTTATATGGAGACAGAAAAGACCCCAAATAGCCAGAGGAATGTTGAAAAAGAAAGCTAAAGTTGGTGGCATCACAATTCTAGACGTCAAGCTCTATTACAAAGCTGTCATCAAGACAGTATGGCACTGGCACAAAAACAGACACATAGATCAATGGAACAAAACAGAGAGCCCAGAAATGGACCCTCAGCTCTATGATCAACTGATGTTTGAGGAAAGAATGTCCAATAGAAAAAAGACAGTCTATTCAACAAATGGTTTTGGGAAAACTGGACAGCCACATGCAGAAGAATGAAACTGGACCATTTTCTTACATCACACACAAAAATAGACTCAAAATGGATGAAAGACCTCAATGTGAGACAGGAATCCATCAAAGTCCTTGAGGAGAACACAGGCAACAACGTCTTCAATCTCAGCCAAAGCAACTTCTTCCTAGAAACATCGCCAAAGGCAAGGGAAGCAAGGGCAAAAGTGAACTATTGGGACTTCATCAAGATAAAAAGTTTTTGCACAGCAAAGGAAAAGTCAACAAAACCAAAAGAAACTGACAGAATGGGAGAAGATATTTGCAAATGACATATCAGATTAAGGGCTAGTATCCAAAACCTATAAAGAACGTCTCAAACTCAACACCCAAAGAACAAATAATACAATCAAGAAGTGGGCAGAAGACATGAACAGATACTTCTGCAAAGAAGACATTCAGGTGGCCAACAGACACATGAAAGTGTTCCACATCTCTCCGCATCAGGGAAATACAAATCAAAACCTCAGTAAGATACCACCTCATACCAGTCAGAATGCTAAAATTAACAAGTCAGGAAATGACAGGTGTTAGGGAGGATGTGGAGAAAGGGGAACCTCCTACACTGTTGGTGGGCATGCAAGCTCATGTAGCCACTCTGGAAAATAGTATGGAGGTTCCGCAAAAAGTTGAAAATAGAGCTACCCTATGACCCAGTAATCGCACTGCTGGGTATTTACCCTAAAGATACAAATGTAGTGATCTGAAGGGGCACATGCACCCGAATATTTATAGCAGCAATGTCCACAAAACAAACTATGGAAAGAGCCTAGATGTCTATTAACAGATGAATGGATAAAGATTATACACACACACACACACACACACACACACACAATGGAATACTATGCAGCCATCAAATAAAATGAAATCTTGCCATTTGCAATGATGTGGATGGGGATATTAAGCTAAGTGAAATAAATCAATCAGAGAAAGACAATCATATGATATCCCTGATATGAGAAATTTGAGAAGCAGGGTGGGGGGTTGTGGGTGGAAAGGAGGGAAAAATGAAATAAGGGGGGACCGGAGAAGGGAAACAAACCATGAGACTTTTAGTCTCACAAAACAGACTGCAGGGGGTGGGGGCTAGGAGAGATGGGACGGCTGGGGGATGAACATTGGGGAGGGGATGTGCTATGGTGAGTGCTGTGAATTTTGTAAGACTGGTGATTCACAGACCCATACCTCTGAAACAAATAATATGTTATATGTTAATTTAAAAATTTTTAAGAAAAAAAAAATCAGGCTAATCCTAAAAGAGTTCCCTGTAGACAAACCTTTTTAAAAACTAAATTATCAAAAATTCTTAAATTCAAAAAGTGCTTTCAGCAAATATACTTATTTACATTTATATATATATTCCCATTGATTACTAGGTGAGATATTCACTTTAATATGAATAGTCTGATATGAGGCAAGTCTCCAAAAATAAGCATGGCTAGGTTTGGGGAAGGTATTAAAACAGTACCTGAGTTTTATGACATTAATCAGCAAAAAAAAAAAAATGTTTATTGATTGCCTATAATAATAACTTCATTTGATTTAGCAAATATTTGTTAGCAGCTACTGTGTACCAGACACTCTCCTGGAAGTATTAAGAACTAGGTAAAAAAAATGAATAACTTTGTATTATTTGTGTAGCACTTTATAATCTTCAAAGCAGTTCTATATACCTCCTTCATTCAAGCCTAATTGTAACAATGAGAAGTAAGCAAAGTCTGGAGGCTTACTCATTAATTCTGTATTTCCACAATAAATGCCACTTCAAACACATGGTAGATGTTCAATAAATGCAGATATTGTACTCTGTTCTTACCCCTTAAACAAGCCCCTGAATTAGGGTTACCAGATAAAATGTAAAACACTCAACTAAATTTGAATTTCAAACAAACAACAATTATTTAGTGTAAGTATGTCCCAAGCATCATTGTAATATACACTGTATTCATTTAGTGGGGCTGTCAATAACAAAGTACTACACACTGGGGTACTGAAACAACAGAAATTTATTTTCTCATAATTCTGAAGGCTAGAAGTCCAAGATCAGAGTGTCAGTAACATTGGTCTCTTCTGAATCCTCTCTTCTTGGCTTGTAGATGCCCATTTTCTCACTATGTCCTCACACAGTCTTCCCTCTATACCTGTGTCCTAATCTCTTCTTACAGGACACCAATTGTATTAGATTAGGGCTCACCCTAAGACCTCATTCTCTCTTGTCTGTTTAAAGGCTCTATCTCCAATCACTGTCACAACCCAAGGTACTGGGGGTGATGGCTTCAATGTACAAGTTTTATGGGGGACATTAAGTAAGCCCATAACACACACTAAAACATAGTTGTTTATCTAACATTCAAGTTTAACTGGGCATCCTTTATTTTTATTTGCTTAATCTGGCAGCCCTACCCTAGAGTTCTCTGGATTTCTCTGCCTCAGAGGTCTCTCCACTGCAGAAACTCAACTATGGGTAGAAACAGGCCAGAAATGTAGGGAAATTCAGTGGGGTGCTAGCCACCTGCAATCAACACTAGATGTCGTTTAAGGAATAAAGGCACCAGCTTCTCTCCATCTCTCTTTGGGAGATAATTATGAGTGTGTGCTACAAAGTCTCCCAAAGGTTCCCAGTGGGCTGGAGCCCCAGCTGCCCATTAACACCCCTTACCCTCACATTGGCTTCCTTCCCTTCCCTACCTCTCCTTGCCACACCCCTTCTGTGCTTCCTGGAGTCATCTCCCAAATAAACCTTCATATATACATCTTTGTCTCCGCATCTGCTTCTGAGGGAACTCAACCTAAAACAAAATGCTTATTGAACTACATCTTCGTTTTCAGATGAGAGCTTTGGGGAGCATAGCACATGTTGAAGAGCATGGGGGATGAGCGTGCTGGGCCTTCTTTCTTCTATTCTGCACTGCCTCAAATACCAATCATTACATTCCTACCCCATACCACGCCCTGGGAGAGTCCCTTTACAGTATCTTGGTTAATCCTTTCAACTACTCTGTGTGGTAGTTATCTATTGTCAAATTGCAAATAGAGAAATGGATGCTCAGAGAGATTTTCTTTAGTCACATAGCTATGGCAAATGTCTTTTCCTTTGCTTAAAAGGAATATATATACACAGATATATATATATCTGTGTATATATATATGAGAAGATATCTACAAACACAAGGCAGTAGGTGGAAGTGTATAACAGGTAGCTCAAATAGGAAGTCTTACGGGCGTCTAAAGAGAGATAAGGGTGAAAATAGGGAGATCTTTATACAGGAAGTTGGACCTGGGCTGAGTCTTAGCAAACATGTTAGGTTCAGCTGTGAGAGGATGGGCAGGGAGAGCATTCTGGGGGGGGGGGGGGGGGGGGCGGGGGTGAGCACAATACAGTCGCAGAGCTGGGCAGGTGAATACAAAAAGATGAGCAAAATAACTCCATCAGGATATTATCATTTCTCTAAAAATTACACTCTTAAGATTTTCTGAATGATCTGGAATTGTGACTGTGTCCCCAGTTAAAGTAACTCAAACCTATGGGTGAGGCATTTATTTCTTCTCTATCCTCCCTATCCCACACATGACCTTGCCTCGTGCTTAAGACCAGAATCAGTCAATTGCTAAACATAGAGGACATTGGTGGCTTCTGCTTGCCCAATATCGCCTGGCCCCCCACTTCACCTGGTAACGGCATTCATCTTTCCCATAGAGGTCTCATTTCATGCAGTCCAGGAGGGCCTGAGCTGCCCCCATTCCACTCCACCCCTCCCACCAACTTCCCCATCCCTAGGCCAGCTACAAAAATAAACATATAGCCCAGACCTGGCCAATTAAGCCACCTTGTACCCCCTTCAGAGCACGGATTCAGGAATAAGCATGTGGCCAGAGACAAGCCAATCATTAATTGTAATTGTTATTAAGAAATAACAAGAAGTACTTCTTTCAGCTACACTTAATGACCATAGTAGGAGTTAGGGGTTACAAACTAAGGGTTAAAGATCAAAGGATGAGAGGAGGGCTGGAAAAGAGCTAGTAAAGATAAGAGAATAAGCATCTCAGCAAAATCATTTGAATCCCTGGATCTAGCCATATCTGAAGTTAGCTGAACTGAACTCTCTGACTACATCAACAAATTCATTTTGTTTTGAGAAAAAGAAATTAGACTTCAATTACTTGCTATCAAAAAAGATTTTAGGGACGCCTGGGTGGCTCAGTTGGTTGGATGACTGCCTTCGGCTCAGGTCATGATCCCGGAGTCCAGGGATCGAGTCCCGCATAGGGCTCCCTGCTCCACGGGGAGTCTGCTTCTCTCTCTGACCTTCTCCTTGCTCATGTTCTCTCTCACTGTCTCTCTCAAATAAATAAATAAATAAAATCTTTTAAAAAAAAAGTTTTTATATAGTTAATTTTACTAGAGATCATTTTATTGACATTCCTTCATTGGCCACCCAGGTGTGTTATGCCTCCTCTCAACTCTCTGCCTCCCACACCTAATATTAGCATGTACTTTGAAGAACTTCTAAAAGTTCTACCAGCACACCACTAACAAAGGAGGATCTTTACAAAAGCTTCCAAAAAGAGGAGAGCAGCAAAAAGCCCAGTGTAGAAAACAACTGCATTGCTAGCTGACACCTTGATTTCAGCCAGTGAATAACTGAGCAGAAAATCCAGCCATCTGACCTATCAAAAGTGTGAGATAATCAGTTTAATTAGCGTAAGCCCCTTTCTGGTAATTCATTACCCCACAATAGAAATGGACACAGGCCACATACAACAACTTGTCTTTCATCTTGGATGGGATATCTTAACAGGCTATAGGGGACTAGGACCTTGGAAAAGGGAAATGGAGATATATTTCCAATGAAGCTGGGTAGCTGAAACACATGCATTCTGTGGACCCTTCCCAGCCAAGAGAAGCAACTCTTCCAACTGTTTTTAAAGAGGTTAGTCTCGCTCTGCTTGAAAAACTTTCCTGGTCAAAATTAGCAAGACAGGAAACAAAGTGTGTTGGAGAAGATGTGGAGAAGGGGGAACCCTCTTACACTGTTGGTGGGAATGCAAGTTGGTGTAGCCAATTTGGAGAACAGTGTGGAGATTCCTTAAGAAATTAAAAATAGAGCTTCCCTATGACCCTGCAATTGCATTACTGGGAATTTACCCCAAAGATACAGATGTAGTGAAAAGAAGGGCCAGCTTTACCTCAAAGTTCATAGCAGCAATGGCCACAGTCGCCAAACTGTGGAAAGAACCAAGATGCTCTTCAATGGACGAATGGATAAGGAAGATGTGGCCATATACACTATGGAGTATTATGCCTCCATCAGAAAGGATGAATACCCAACTTTTGTATCAACATGGTTGGGACTGGAGGAGATTATGCTGAGTGAAATAAGTCAAGCAGAGAAAGTCAATTATCATATGGTTTCACTTATTTGTGGAGCATAAGAAATAGTATGGAGGACATGGGGAGTTAGAGAGGAGAAGGGAGTTGAGGGAAATTGGAGGTGGAGATGAACCATGAGAGACTATGGACTCTGAAAAACAATGTGAGGTTTTGAAGGGGCAGGGGATGGGAGGTTGGGGGACCCTGGTGGTGGATTTTATGGAGGGCACTATTGCATGGAGCATTGGGTGAGGTGCATAAACAATGAATTCTGTTACAATGAAAAGAAATTAAAATTTTTTTTAAGATTTTATTTATTTATTTGACAGAGAGAGATCACAAGTAGAGAGAGAGGCAGGCAGAGAGAGAGAGAGGGAAGCAGGCTCCCTGCTGAGCAGAGAGCCCCATGCGGGACTCGATCCCAGAGATCATGACCTGAGCCGAAGGCAGCGGCTTAACCCACTGAGCCACCCAGGCGCCCAGAAATTAATTTTTTTAAATGGGGGGGGGGGAACTTTCCTGGTATACTGTAGAGGAAGTATCTATAAAGACTTAAGGAGATTGGAACTCTGAGTTCCTGCCTCAGGCACAAAGACAACAGTCCTACAAAAACTATTTAACCAGCTCCCACAATTGGTTAAGTTCAAATCTTTGTATCAAATGTGTGGTGTGTGTGTGTGTGTGTGTGTGTGTGTGTGTGTACGCGCTTATCCTAGTGTTTCTGCTTTTCTGGTTGAACCCATAGTGATGAAGGAGAAGCCATTGTCCCTAATTCCATGTTGAAGTTGTAACCTTTTTGCCCCAGGACCTGGTGTTAGGAGTTGGAAAGTAAGGGCCAGAATCCCCAACAAGAAGATACGGCATCAGGACAGCTAAGATAAAATGGCACTAATATCCTGTTTTGCAGCTTAGACAGGATCACACTAGCATTCTGTTTTGCAGCCTTTGAAGAAATGACTTCTGAAAAATATTGTAAAATAAGACAATTAACCACAAGGCATTTGTCTCTATCACAGCCAAGGAGCAGTTAAGACCTAAGCCTCCTTGGGGCGCCTGGGTGGCTCAGGGGGTTAAGGCCTCTGCCTTCGGCTCAGGTCATGATCCCAGGGTCCTGGGATGGAGCCCCCCATTGGGCTCTTTGCTCATGAGGGAGCCTGCCCCCCACTTGCCTCTCAGCCTACTTATGATCTCTGTCAAATAAATAAATAAAATCTTTAAAAAAAAAAAAAGACTTAAGCCTCAAGATGTCAGCAAAAAAGACCCTCCACACATCGACATTAAGCCAATAGGTAGACTGATATGTGACCAAAATCCTGATTGGCAGGACTGAGTACCCTGAATGCTTAAGATAGCTCTGCAAAAGAGCTCATAAAACCACCTAAACTTAGAAACTCTGGGGACAATCCTTTGGGACCACCTCCTTTTCTGGGAGCATGTACTATTGCACAATAAACTTTACTTTGCTGCCCCCATTATTTGTCTGGTCTACCCCTTTTTATTCTTTGAAGCAGAGTGACCAAGAACTGTGGCCACTAAAGACAGAAAACTCCTGCAACACTGGTGTCTTCCTAATGTACCTTCCTCAAAGTGTTATTACCTACAGCTCTGGAAGAGGCAAAAGTCACACTGATTTTCCTGTTTGACTCAAGAGGTTCAAGACATATTGGGCAATTTTAACAAAATCACCATGAGTTATTATCAACCCATTGTTTATGTATAAAAAAGAATAACGTGAGAAAACTTATGAATGCTTTGCTCCAAAATCTCTATGTTTTTCAAAAGCATTATCTTGATACTTCCCTTTACTCTGTGAGGGTTTTTTTGTTTAAAGAATGTGAAAAAAATCTAAAATATATATATCCTTTTGGTTTCTCTGCAAGTGAAAGAAAAACAAACTGGCTGTAGCAATCAGACTTCAACCAGAGAAGCAGAGTCACTAGAGTATTATGGGAATAAGAGATTTATTACAGAAAATAAGCCACACACAAATGTGGGAATAGCTGAGGAAGTGAAGGTCAAAGGATTTGAGAGAGAGTCTCTAACTAGTTCTCAAAAAGCATTGGCATGAGTGGGTTAGTTGGAGGTTGCAGAGAAATCTGAGAAGCAACTATATGCAGCTCCTTCGGTGGGACTGTGAAGGGAGCAAATATTCCTTCTGTGGAGCTATGACCTCTGTGGGCCTGCAGCCAAGTTTTTGCATAAGGGGATAGGAAAGAATTATGCCTGCTTTGGATGAGCAGGGTCAGCAGTTGAAAACTGGACAGTGTGGAGGAGAGCTGGAATAAGATGGGATCTGAGGCACCTCTGTGTCTGTCTGCCTTACCAGGATGCTCTTCTGAAAATAATGGTCTTTGGTTCTCTTCAACCTTCCAAATCTTGTGGAAGTTTCTCTTTAGCCAACTCTGAGAATTGTGCACAGAAGAGGATTCTGGGAAATGTAATTCCCAGTTTAATGAGAAGTCATACCATCATCCTGCACACTAGCTTGGTAATAGAGGGATTTATTGATCCTAGGACTCCTCCAAGAACTGAGGACAGGAATGAGATTAGGTCTCGGGAATACTAGAAAACAGGAACTCCAACACCATCACCTCTCTCAGTGCCTTGCCTCTGTTGGCCTCGACTTAACCTGCTTCTTTACCTTCCTCTCCACAGACGGACTTGTTCCCCTGCAGGAAACCTATGCACACTGCTGAAAACTCCTGAGTTGTTTGTTCGTTTTTTTAATATTTATTTGTTTATTTGAGAGAAAGCATAAGCAGGGCTGGAAGAGGCAGAGGGAGAGGGAGAGGGACAAACAGACTCCCCACTGAGCAGGGAGCCCAACATGGGGCTCAATCCCAGGACCCTGAGATGATGATCTGAGCCAAAAGCAGACACTTAACTGACTGAGCAACCCAGGCACCCCTCTTGAGTTTTGTTTCCTACAGCTTCCTCAAATGTGTTAACTGGAGAGATTCTCCAAGTTCTGTCTCTTGGTGCCTAGCCTAAGACATGCTGAGAAAGGACTCACTGGCCAGCAGACTGGGTCATCTTATAATATTGCTGCTCCTGCTGTACCATGTGCATTGGGAAGGAAGGAGCAGTAGTCAGAGGAAAGTAAAGTATTTTTGAACAAAGCAGCTCATATATGTCCACTGCATAGGGAGCTACTCTTAATATAACAGGCTCTATGTATTATCTCAAATAATGCTTATATCAACCCTTTGGGGTTGTTTTCCTTTTTGTTTCCATTTTACACTTAAGGAAATTGAGGCTCAGAGAGAAGATATCTTACTGAATGTCCCAGCATGCACAAGTAGTAAGATTGGTCTGGTTCTAAAGATTACTCTTTGTACTACACCAGTGGATTCCAGTGTTTCAAGAAGCCCCAATAGCTTTATCTGAATGTCAGTATGTGATGGGCTTTCCCCCAAGATTGCATTTCAACAAAACTTAACATTTTTTAAAGTTCTTAAAAACCACTATGCCATATTGTATTACCTCCTTTCCCATTTCACAAGTAGCAAAGACACAAAATGATCACCTACAATACACATCTGGAGAAAAGCTCTGACTCCTGGTACAGAGCTCTTTTTTCTATTCCATACAGCCCCTGTACTCTTGATCATCCACTATAGTAAATATGGTAAAAAATGACTTTTAATTTCTTACATGTAGCAAGAGAAAAGCTGTGTTCCCTCTTCAAGTTCATTTGGTTTAGCATAATTAAAATAAAACCCACACTTGATATAATCACATAAATTGCTACCAATACTACTTCAGACTCAAGAACTTTTTACCACAAAGAAAGGTAAAAGCAAAATGCAACAACAGCTTGGAAGTTCATTGTTTCTTTTCCTGCAAGAATTTCATTATCAATAGCAACCAATATATATTGATCATGCAATAATAAAGTAGAAAAAAGTAAGCATATAAAACACAATCTTAGCCTGTTCTTTTTAAAGTTTTTATTTAAATTCTATTCAGTTAACATACAGTATGGTATTAGTCTCAGGTGTACAATATAGTGATTAAACACTTCTATACATCACTCGATGTTCATCACAACAAATATACTTCTGAATCCCCATCACCTATTTCACCCATTCTTCCACCCACCTCCCCTCTGGTAATCATCAGTTTGTTCTCAACAGTTAACTCTATTTCTTGATTTGCCTCCCTCATTTTTTTCCCTATGATCATTTATTTATTAAATTCCACAGATGAGTAAAATCATACGGTATTCGTCTTTCTTTGATTGACTTATTTCACTTAGCATAATACTTTTTATCTCCCTCCATGTTATTGTAAATGGCAAGACTTCATTCTTTTTTATGGCTTAGTAATATTCTATTGTGTATATATACACCACACCTTATCCATTCATCAGTCAATGGACACTTGGGCTGATTCCATAACTTGGCTACTGTAGATAATGCTACTATAAACATCAGGGTGTATACATCCCTTTGAATTCATATTTTTGTATTCTTTGGGTAAATATCTAGTAGTATGATTTCAGATTGTAGGGTAGCTCTATTTTTAAGTTTCTGAGGAAGCTCCATACCATTTTCCAGAGTGGCTGCATTAGCTTGCATTCCCGCCAGTAGTGCAAGAGGGTTACTCTTTCTCTACAACCTTGCCAACACCTGTTGTTTCTTGTGTTGTTGATTTTAGCCATTCTGACAGGTATGATGTGATATCTCATTGTCGTTTTGATTTGTATTTCCCTGGTGGTGAATGATTTTGAACATCTTTTCATGTGTTTCTTGGTCATCTTTTTTTTTCCCTTTGGAAAAATATGTATTCATGTCTTCTGCCCATTTTTAATTGGATTATTCATTTTTGGGGTATCGCGTTTTATAAGTTCATTATATATTTTGGATACTAACCCTTTATCAGATACGTCATTTGCAAATATCTACTTCAGCCTTTGTTGATTGTTTCCTTTGCTATGCAGAAGCTTTTCATTTTGAAGTCCCAACAGTTTATTTTTGCTTTTGTTTCCCTTGCCTCAGGAGACATATCTAGAAAGAAGTCACCATAGCTGATGTCAAAGAGGTTACTGCCTGTGTTCTCTTCCAGGACTTTTATGGTTTCAATTCCTATTATAATACCAATAGCATTTTTCACAGAGCTAGAGCAGGCAATCCTAAAATTTGTATGGAACCACTACAGACCCAAAATAGCCAATGCAACCTTGAAAAAGAAAAGCAGAGCTGGAAGCATCACAATTCCAGGCTTCAAGTTACACTGCAAACCTGTAGTTATCAAAACAGTATGGTACTGACACAAAAACAGACACATAGCTCAATAGAAAGAAGAGAAAGCACCCCCCCCCAACAAAAAACCCACAAATATATGGTCAATTAATCTTCAACAAAGCAGGAGAGCATATTAAATGGGAAAAAGACAGTTTCTTCAATAAAAGGTGTTGGGAAAATTGGACACTAACATGGAAGAGAATGAAACTGAACCACTTTCTTATACCATACACAAAAACAAATTCAAAATGGATTAAAAACCTAAAAGTCTCAGCCTTTTAAATTTGGTTGAGTGGACAGACTATAAACATGGAATATAATCAACCATTTATGCTAGCCTATTTTAGCCACTAATGAATGACACAGAATAGGGAATAACGCTGAGGCCTGGACCAGTCAGAAAAGGTATCAGGGAAAGGGGCACATGTGGCTCAGTCAGTTTAGCAGCCTACTCATGATCTCATCTCAGGTCATGATCTTAGAGTTGTGAGTTCAAGCCCCACCTTTAGCTCTGCGCTGGGAATGGAGCCAAGGAAGGAAGGGAGGGAGGGAGGGAAGGAAAGTAAGAAAAGGAGGAAAAGTATCATGGGGTACATTGAAACCCTGGACTTTAACACTTATTCCTATAATTTATTTGTTCATTCATTCATTCACTCATTCAATACTTTTGAGTTGAGCATTATATTTAATGCATGTAAGAGTAAAGGAGCAATGGCATATAGGCTGGATAAGAGGTATGGGACACTCATAGGAGATATTATTCCACTCTCTCAGAATAGTACAAATGAATCTCAAGCAGGCTCCACGCTCAGCACAGAGATCAATCTCACAACCCTGAGATCATGACCTGAGCCAAAACCAAGAGTCAGACATTTAATCAACTGCATCACCCAGGCCCCCCTAGATCCCATTTTAATGAAGTAAAAGACAGCCTGGTCACTTTCTACAAAGACACAAAAAACATCTAAATAATAAGTCTCTGTAAGAATAAATGTCTAAATAGCACCCTGTTGAGGACAACCAGGATTGTATAACACAGAGTTGTCTCAAAGAAACAGCACAAGGAAAAGAAGATGTACCCAATACCCCCCAAGTTCTTACCATCCAACTGCTTATGAGGAACATAGTCAGCCATACCATGTTTGTGCTCCAGAGAAGAGGCATAGATCCTCTGCCACTCTGCAAATTTATGGGAGCAATGAAAAGGGGCAGGAATTACTCAACTGACTTGGGAAATTCAGCCTAGCTGGTATAAGAAACACTCTTTGCTGGCATGTTAATGTACATATCAGCAATAGTTTTAGGAAGAGGCCTTGAAATTTATATCACCCCCTACTCAGTCAACTTAGTGGTAGGTGCCTGAGGGAGG
This sequence comes from Mustela nivalis, assembly GCF_964662115.1. Classification (NCBI taxonomy): domain Eukaryota; kingdom Metazoa; phylum Chordata; class Mammalia; order Carnivora; family Mustelidae; genus Mustela; species Mustela nivalis. The sequence goes on along the minus strand of NC_139023.1, from coordinate 143,379,332 downwards.
CACCTATTTCCAATAGAGAAATAGTCTTGTCTTCTCAGAACTGTAGGAAATCAGAGTGAGGTGGGATGCGGAGATACATCCACAGACAGGACTTGACTAGGTGGGAAGAAAGGGGGGTTGGGAATTCTATATAAGGGGCCCGCACAGTTGAAGGTACAGAGGAAGAAATCAGGATGCCACATTCCCCATAGTAACTCAAGTGCTTAGTTCAGTGCCAAATAATAATGGGTAAATATTTGTTCACTGACTGAAAGATATTTAGGAAATCTGCATGCCCAGAATCTCAAACTTGGTCCATAAAATAACTGGCAATGTCTTGGGGCATATTCAAAGCCACAAGAAATAAATGACAAAAATTTTACCAGATCTACTGATATAGTAATTTAAACATATGCACATATATTTGTTTTAATTTCCACATTATATGTGTGTATATATAACTAGATTCTTCAAACAAAACATGAAATGAGATTTTAAAAAAATGAAATCTAGCCTTTGCAATAAGCTAGAGAGTATTATTCTAAGCAAAAAAGGTCAATCAGAGAAAGACAAATACCATATGATGTCACTCATATGTGGAATTTAAGAAACAAAATAAATAACCAATGGGAGAAAAAAAAAGAGAAAGGCAAACCAAAGAACGGACTCTTAAGTATAGAGAACAAACTGATGGTTACTGGATGGGAGGTGGAAGGGGGATGGGCGAACTAGGTGATGGGAATTAAGGAGGGCACTTGTAATGAGCACTGGGGGATATATGGAGGTGTGGAATCACTGTATTATACACCTGACACTAATATTGTACTGTCTGTTAACTAACTGGAATTTTAAAAAAAAGAAAAAACTTCTAAAAAACATAAAATGACAGAAATTTCTTCCTTGCAGTACCTTCAGGTGCTATCTCAGACCCCTGGGAAGGACATGTTCACTCTTTCCCACTATTAGGAATACTGTGACGGAAAAGCTTTAAAAGCATGAGTAATGGGTTCCTATTAAGCAAAAGTAAAAGAAAAAAGTGATGGAAATAGCAGCAAAGAGATGAGTTGTAAGGTTCCTAACCTTTTCTTGAAATGTTGTTAAGACTAAGGAAACTTTTTCTTTAAATCAGCAATAACCTGGATTTTGTGGCCTCCGCAATAAATATTATAATATGTATACATATATCATATATAATATGTATTATATATAAATTTACATATAATACAACTAATTTAACATAAATATATAAAATACCTGATTATATATTCATTTGGTATTATACATAGTATGTATGAAATTAAAAATAAATGTTAAAAATAGAAATATTAGTTCATATCAATAAGAAAGTGTCTATCTTTATAAACCACCTTTGGGGAAAAATAAAAAACTGGACCACCAAGATTCACTTTGGTATATTTTTGCATAAAATTTTACTAGTCGTCAGTGTCAAAATTTGCTCTCACGGCCTTGCTTCACCTCTTTCAGAAAATATACATTGTGCAGTTGGGGACTCCCTGAGATTAACTAGCATGGTCAGTTCGGTGTGGCTCTCAACTTCAGATCTGGATATTTTCCCCCATTTGCTTTTTCCAAAGATGCAGGGCACTTATTTCAGTATACCTGTCCTACTGTATTAGCTTAAAAAATGCTGGTGACAGTGTGGCTGAAAAGTCAAATGGAAAAGAATTTGAAAGGCTCAGCATCTTCCCTTCTACTGATTTTTTTAGACTGATTCTTGAGAAGAATGTTCCTGTGCAGAATGCCCAGGCTGTGGCTCCTCTAATCTCGTCAATGCGAGCCCCATCATAATCAGTGGAGATGGCCACACGGTTCATTCACCCCATAGTGATGAGAATCAAACGTGAAAATGGCTGAAATAATTGGGTCAAATCTGCAGCGGGCCACATAAAAATGAGGGCATATTCAAAAATCATAATGGATCATACTGTCTGTGGGTAAAATAGGAGTGATGATGGGAAAGTATCCCCCAGTTTCAGAAGGACACTAGCAAGTAAGATGACGTAAATCGTTCATATTTATATAGGTATGGAATAAAAATAAATAATACCCTTGATTATCTAAATTTAGGCAGATTTATGTCCCAAACATCTAATTTCCAGCTCATTCCCTCTCACAATAAAAAAGTCAGCCAGCAATGGAAGCATTGGGAAGTCAGAATACTTTAAGCTTAAGTTTTTTTTTTTTTTAAATACTGTTTCATTATGCTGGGTTGGATTTCTTCCATTTGTCATTCCAAATTCTCTTCCCTTTTCTGCTGTGTTCCATGCCCTGGGAGGACAGTTTGTTTGGACTGTATCAACAGGCTTCCTTGTTCTCGGACTTCCAGTTTGGCCCAAAGAAGGCATGAAAGAAGATCAGAGAAAGGGAGGAGAGTGAGGTTGAGCATTGATTCAGCTCCCCTTGATGAGGTCATTCCTCCAGAGAAGGTCATAGCTCTTTCTAGGATAATTTCTTCCATTTCTTTGAAAAGTTGATGGTATTTTGATAGGGATTGCATTAACTGTATAGATTGCTCTAGGTAGCATAGACATTCCTTGAGCATTGAACATTTTTCCATTTCTTTGTGTCTTCCTCAATTTCTTTCATAAGTATTTTATAGTTTTCTGAGCACAGATTCTTTGCTCCTTTGGTTAGATTTATTCCTAAGTATCTTATGGCTTCCGGTGCAACTGTAAATGGAATCAACTCCTTAATTTCTCTTTCTTCTGTCTTGCTGTGGTGCATAGAAATGCAACTGATTTCTGTGCATTTATTTTATATCCTGCCACTTTACTGAATTTCTGTATGCGTTCTAGCAGTTCTGGATTGGAGTCTTTTGGATTTTCCACATAAAGTATCATATCACCTGCAAAGAGTGAGAGTTTTACTCTTTCTTTGCCAATTCAAATGCTTTTATTTTGTTTTGTTTTCTGATTGCTGAGGCTAGGACTTCTAGTACTATGTTGGATAGCAGTGGTGATAGCGGACAACCCTGACATGTTCCTGACCTTAGGGGAAAAGCTTTAATTTTTTCCCATTGAGAATGATATTTGCTGTGGGTTTTCATAGATGGATTTGATGATATTGAAGTATGTACCTTCTATTGCTACACTGCGAAGAGTTTTGCTCAAGAAAAGATGCTGTATTTTGTCAAATACTTTTTCTGCATCTATTTAGAGTATCATATGGATCTTACATTGATTACATTGATTGATCTGTGGCTATTGAACTAACCTTGCAGTCCAGGAATAAATCCCATTTGGTTGTGGTGAATAATCCTTTTAATGTACTGCTGCATCCTATTGGCTAGTATTTTGGTGAGAATTTTTGCATCCTTATTCATCAGGGATATTGGTCTGTAATCCTTTTTGATGGGGTCTTTGGTTTTGGGATTAAGGTAATGCTGGCCTCATAGAATGAGTTTGGAAGTTTTCCTTCTCTTTCTTTCTTTCTTTTGAAGTTTCAGGAGACTAGGTATTAATTATTCTTTAAATGTTTGGTAGAATTTCCCTGGGATGCCGTCCGGCCCTGGGCTCTTGTTTGTTTGGGAGATTTATGATGACTGCTTCAATTTCCTTACTGGTTATGGGTCTGTCCACGTTTTCTATTTCTTCCTTGTTCAGTTTTGGTAGTTTATATGTCTCTAGGAATGCATCCATTTCTTCCAGATATGCTGGGATATAGTTGCTCATAATATGCTCTTATAATTGTATTTCTTTGGTGTTGGTTGTGATCTCTCCTCTTTCATTCATGATTTTATTAATTTGGGTCCTTTCTCTTTTCTTTTTGATAAATCTGGCCAGGGGTTTATCAGTCTTATTAATTCTTCCAAAGAACCAGCTCCTACCTTTGTTGATCTGTTCTACTGTTATTTTCGTTTCTATTTCATTGATTTCTGCTCTGATCTTTATTATTTCTCTTCTGATATGTTTATGTTTTATTTATTGTTCTTTCTCCAGCTCCTTTAAGTGTAGGGTTAGATTTTGTAGTTGAGACCTTTCTTGTTTCTTGAGAAAGGCTTGTATTGCTATATACTTTTCTCTTAGGAACACATTTGCTATATCCCAAATATTTTGAACAGTTGTGTTTTCATTTCCATGTTTCCATGAATTTTTTAAATTCTTAATTTCCTGGTTGACCCATTCATTCTTGAGTAGGATGCTCCTTAGCCTCCATGTATCTGAGTTCTTTCCAACTTTCTTCTTGTGTTTGAGTTCTAGTTTCAAAGCACTGTGGTCTGAAAATATGCAGGGAATGATCCCAATCTTTTGGTACTGTTGGTCCATACCTGATCTGATTTATGACCCTGGATGTGATCTATTCTGAAGAATGTTCCATGTGCACTAGAGAAGAATATGTGTTCTGTTACTTTGGAATGGAATGTCCTAAATATTTCTGTGAAGTCCATCTAGTCCAGTGTGTCATTTAAAGCCATTATTTCCTTGTTGATCTTTTGCTTAGATGATCTGTCCATTTCAGTAAGGGGGGTGTTAAAGTCCCCTACTATTATTGTATTATTGTCAATGTGCTTCTTTGATTTTGTTATTAATTGGTTTATATAATTGGCTGCTCCCATGTTAGGGGCATAGATATTTAAAATTGTTAGATCTTCTTGTTGGATAGACCCTTCAGTAGGATATAGTGTCTTTTCTCATTTCTTATTGATAGTCTTTGGCTTAAAATCTAATTTGTCTGATATAAGGATTGCCACCCCACCTTTCTTTTGATTTCAAGAAGTGCTTTTCAAAAGAAGAACAGTTATAGCATGAACTTCCTCTAGGCACACTTCTAACACCATTAGATATGCTCTGCCTTAAGGCCCAACAGGCACATCAGCCTGGACCTGTTGCAGAGCTCATTCTTGTTCCAGGACCCACTTAAAATTAGCAGCTGATGGCTTATCTCATGAATGGAGTGGTGCAGCATGCCCGAATGTGGTATAGATTGCCATCAAAATCCACTATACACATGCCTTTCTTTGCAGTAGTTGGTGCAAGGTATTGCCACTTATCTCTCTGTAGTAGGGATCTCCTAATATGCCTCAAACCACTGAACCCCTTGAAACTTCATCAAGGTGGCAGGGCCCTGAACTATCACAGTTTGTCTCCTACCCTTCGGTATACATAGTTTCTACTTCCTGCTCACTAGGTTCAATTAACATTGCAAAAAATCAATGTAAAAAGAAAAATGTGATGTTCGAAAAACACAATTAATTAAAAGTATAGCATAGTCTCTGCTACCTAAATGAAAACTTCTCCTGATTGGGTGGGAAAAGAATGCATTTGCCAGATCATTGGTCACATGTCAGGTGCTAGGGTGATGACTTGTTCCAGTCAATATACATCTATAACTATAGCTGCAATGAACAATACAATCTGATTAGGTCAACAATAATCTATCATTTTCCAAGACCCTTCAGGCTGTTTCTCTGGTCACAAGAAACATTTTATGCAGATATAATAGGAATCACTATCCCTGCCTCTCTCACGGTTTTTATGGCAGTGGTAATTTCTACAATCCCTTCCAAAGTATTGCTTCCCAATTACCATTGGTGTATTGTACAGCAAGAGTTCCAGAGACTCTAGATGTTTTTTCCTTTCATAATAGCTTCACTCTGGAGGACAGGGAACCAGAATGGTTGCTTTGTTAATTATCAAGTATATGTGTGTTCACTCTCACCATATATCCTGTAATTGTAATAATAAACATAGTGTGAATCTGCAGTTTCCACTAGACCCACTGTTAGCTGAATTTGGGTCAGGACCTTATGTAAAGCCTGACGTCCATAAGCACCTACTTTGGTGGACTTTTGTAGTGTTTGTGGTTTTGGGGGATCAGTGTAAAATCAGAGTCAGTATGTCATAACTCTCAGAAGTGCTGGGTATTTCCCTTTCCTCAGTGCGCAGTCCCGTGGGTAAATAGCTACAGGTCACTCTGCAGAAAGCTCTTCTCCACCTCGTGGAGGTTCACTTTATAGCTTCCTTCACTATAGTTTCCTGCAGGGTTCTTTTGCAGAGGCAAGTAGCCCCCTCCTCTGCTGCGGGGCTTCAGGTCTGTACACTGGCTTAGTTTTGTGAGCCTGGTTAGAGGTGATAAATCCCAACAGTGATGTCTAGTTAGTTTCTTCCCAGCTAGTTAGTTTCTTCCTTCTCAAAGTATTCCTTCTATGTAAACCAGAACTTGAGGAGGTGCCCATTCATTCCAGAACACCCCTATTACTAGTCTCTGTGGATTCATTGTACTAACTGCATCAAACATGTCTTTGCTAGGATCTACCAACTAGCTCCTTCCCCTCTCAAATTCCATTTTCCCACTGTAATCAGGAAATGCAATTTCTGTGGCATTTCCCACCGTCTTCTCTGGATGTCAGGAGAGCCTGAGAGAGATGCCCTCTTGATCCCTTACCCAGTGCTTGGTTAAAGAAGTAGCCTCTAGGGTTTCCTAGAGGGCATAATTAGGTGGGAGCAGAGCCAGCAACCAATGAAAGGTTTTAGAGTATCAAATCAAGAGGCTGCCACTGCCTCCAGTTTCACTGTGAACTCTAGAATGCTGCTGGAAGACCAAGCTGTGCTGGACACCTCATTCTGCCTTCTATACACCAGAGGATGCATCACTGGAGAAACCTTATCACTATTCAGAACTTTAGCTCCAAAGGGTTTGAGAAATGTACTTTCTAGCTATGTGGCCTTGTGCCTAACCACAAATCTTTTACTGTGGCAGAAGAGACAAACAGGTAAGATGTGGGGGAATTACTTCCAGGCACCATCCTTCCCTCTCCTTCTCTACTGATTCCCTCCCATCAGCATTTAAACATGCAGTTGTTTTTTGTCATTTTTGTAAGAGAAAACTTCCATCTCTTTATCTCCTTTATTTCTATCCCTTTATTCTATATGCTTGTATATTATGAATTATCCCCCTAATACTTATTATTTATACTTATATATAAGAAAGTCTGAATTCAGCATAGCAAAGGAAGCTATAGATATCCATATGCAATGTATGAAACTGACATTTCGGTGGACTGACCAAAAGTTGAAGCCTTTTCCAGTGTCAGGTCATTTATTAACATCACCAGATGTGATATGCAGAATAATAGGCCCCAAAGATGTTCATGTCCTACTTCCAAAACCTGTGAATATGTTACCTTGCATGGCAAAAAGGATTTTCAAGATTAAGGACCTTGAGATTATTTTAAATTATCTGGGTGGTACCAATCTAATCACATGGGTCTTTTAAAAGCACTAGGGTGGCTCAGTTGGTTTGGCATTTGTCATCAGCTCAAGATATCATCCCAGGCTCCCTGCTCAGTGGGGAGTCTGCTTGTCCCTGTCTCTCTGCCCCTAACCCTAGCTTGTGTGTTCTCACTCTCTCTTAATAAATAAAATCTTTTTAAAAATAAATAAAAGTATAAGATGAAGAAAAAAGAAGGGACTCTCAAAAAGAACTCAGCTTTTGTTGCTGCTTTGAAGGCAGAGGAAGAAGACCATAAACTAAGGATGTAGACATCCTCTAGAAGCTGTGGATAGCCCTCAGATGACAACCAGCAGAGACAGGAACTTTAGTCCTGTAACTTCACGGAACTGAATTCTGCCAATGACTTGAATGAGCAAGGAAAGACATTCTCCCTAGATCCTCCAGAAAAAAACTGTTACCTGGGCAACTCCTGGGCTTTAGCTCTTTGAGGTACTTGCCTCCAGAACTCTAAGATAATAGATATTAAGCCACTATAGTTTGTTTGGCAGCAATAGAAAATATATGAAACAAGGTACTTTTGCCACATAAATCTTCTTTCCTGGGAACACTGATTATAAAACGGGGCCCCCTGAGATTAGGGGGAGTTGAAAAAGATTAGTTGTGGAACAACTGCCCGACTCTTATATCCTGACTTAGAAAGAGTTCTAGGGAGAATTATCAAGCAGGAAGGGAAAAAACAACGACACTGCTCTTCTGTTTTTTTCTCCCTTCCCAAATGAGAAAATTGGAAAGCATAAATCATAGGATTTACAAAAGAGCAGCAAAAAATTCTAGTCCTACCTCTACGTAATAACGATGATATGTAAATAAAAGCACTGATTACACTGGCCCAAGCCCAGTGGGATTCCATTCAGAGCTATGCATGTACAGAACACTGGTTCTACAATGGTATTCTTACTCCAACATCATATCCTTCCTGTGTAAAAGCACACAGGACATGCACTTTATATGAGTTTACACAAGTGCAGTTCACAGCGTGAAATTACCCCATAGGGAGCTCTCCTCATAATTGAAGAAAACCATTCCTCCACAGTAGACTAAAATCCTCCCATGAATTCACCTTACACCTCATATAAATCAAAGCCTTCTTTCTACGGGGATCACCATAGTCTAGCATCTAATGTACAAATGAATGACATATTGATCTTTGTTTCAATTCTAAAATAATTTGTCTCAGTATAAAAATATTTTTCCTTTCTCAAATTTTTATAATGCATAGAATCTTCTTCCTAACCCGAAATACCTTCTCTCCCAAATCTTCTGAATTATCTAGTTTTGAATCTAATACTTAATAAAGTTATTAAGGTTTTTCAAATTTCTTTTAACCTATAACTTGGCATTTCAGAAGTATCACATAAATCAGCCTGAAAATAAAACATCTATGGAGATAGCATGGGAAAAAAGAGGGGGAAGAAAGGGGGAAAGAAAAAAAAAAAAAAAAACTTCCCTACCAGACAGATCTATTGGAAAGTTATCTAGTGAGTAATAATTTATAGTAAAGGCAATTTATTATTTACCATGCAAGTTGTTTACCCGTTGTTGTTTACATCTTCTTCACTTTCATGACAAAGGCCAATATAGACTACTAAGGATTACCAGGTGGCTTAAGATACTTTATCACTTTTCTTGTGAGGAAACTAAAGAACCCTACAGTCATTAATCCAGTAATTCTAGTAACACACTTTAGAAGATGAGGGTGAATGTTCCTCTCATTTAAATACTTATTTCAATAATTTAAACACAAAAACTTCATTAAAAAAAAAAAACAACATAAAAGCTAATGAAGAAAGAAACAAGAAACCTGATCAAGAATGTAAAAATTAAATCTGTAATCAGAGAGTCATCAAAAAATATTGTACCAGGGGAGGGGGGTTGGGAGAAGGGGGGTGGGGTTATGCACATTGGGGAGGGTATGTGCTTTGGTGAGTGCTGTGAAGTGTGTAAACCTGGAGATTCACAGACCTGTACCCCTGGGGATAAAAATATATTATATGTTTATAAAAAATAAAAAATTTAAAATTAAAAAAAAAAGAAAATATTGTACCAGGCAAACCCTGGAAATGTGGGAAATAGTAATTGGGGTAAAACAAGAAGCAAGGGCAAGGACAAATAAATCCAAGTCAGAAACACAGGTAGATGACCCTAGGACTGCACTTGCCAAATTGTGTGCTCAGGGGCATAGGACACTGGAGTGAACTCAAAAAGCACCATGGGATATTTTAACTTTTTGAGAGAAGCACAGAAACATCTGCAAGACATTTTAAGAATGTCTATGATTAGGTTGTCTGGACCTAATGACTTAATAAATGAAACTATGCAGTATTTCTTAGGCTCAAGAACACCGTGAAAAAATTAAGAGATTCCAAAGGTGCTATCAAACAAGAAAGTTTGGGAATCTCTGTCTTAAGGACATACTAGGGTTCAAAAGACATACCTCACCCAGAACTGAATCAGAAAAGTAGAGCAAAAGTAAAAAGGACCATGCCTCCAGCCTCTATATGCCTAGTTATACCTAGTGGAGCCTTTCTTTCACTCTATCCTGGCTCTAAAGAAGGGAACCTTTGTGCCCTATTACTCTGAATTTACCACTGGATTCCTTCAAAATTAATGAATATTGATTATAAATCAGTGAATCTTACTCTTACTGAATAACAAAGACAAAACCATGATTTTTTCAATATTGGTTTGGGCATCAAATAACTAGAGTTCCCCAAATATTTAGTATAAGTCTACTAAAGTTTAAATACTTCTCCAGTGAAGAGATGAAGGAACTTTATGTTGAAATTCAGTCAGCAGTAACAATTCATTAAAGAAGTTTTAAAATTTACTCTAAAGGTTGGCAAACTTTTACTCTTCCATTTTTAACAACTCTAAAAATTTAAGAGCCACTTGAAAGCAGTGAGTATATTCGCGTTATTGTCAACCAATCTCCAAATTTCATTATATCTTAAAAAGCTGAAACCCTATACTCACTGAACTAACAGTTCTCCATATCCCCTTATACACCAGTGTACACAGCAGCTCTAGACACCATTAGGAGACTGAAAGGGGGGCTCCGTGGTCAGGTTTAAAAGGTCAAAGTACATACACCAATATCACACCAGCAATATTCACAACAGGCAAAAGATGGAAACCTGGGCACCTGGGTGGCTCAGTGGGTTAAGCCTCTACCTTCGGCTCAGGTCATGATCTCAGGGTCCTGGGATCGAGTCCCACATTGGGCTCTCTGGTCCGTGGGGAGCCTGCTTCCTCCTCTCTCTCTCTCTTTGCCTGCCTCTCTGCCTACTTGTGATCTCTCTTGTCAAATAAATAAATAAAAATCTGTTTAAAAAAAAAAGATGGAAACCCAAAGGCTCTTTGACAGGTGAATGGATAAAGACCATATGGTATATACATAAAATAGCATACTAGTCAGCTTTAAAAAATAAAGAAGTTCTTAGAGGGTATCATGCTTAGCGAAATAAGTCAATCGGAGAAAGACAACTATCATATGATCTCCCTGATATGAGGAAGTGGAGATGCAACATGGGGGGGGTTAAGGGGGTAGGAGAAGAATAAATGAAACAAGATGGGATTGGGAGGGAGACAAACCATAAGTAACTCTTAATCTCACAAAACAAACAGAGGGTTGCTGGGGGGGGGGGCTGGGTGAAGGGGGGTAGGGTTATGGACATTGGGGAGGGTATGTGCTATGGTGAGTGCTGTGAAGTGTGTAAACCTGGCAATTCACAGACCTGTACCCCTGGGGATAAAAATATGTTTATAAAAAATTAAAAATTAAAAAAAAAAAAGAAGTTTTGATACCTGCTACAACATGAATGGACCTTAAAAACATTATGCTAGGGGCACCTGGGTGGCTCAGTGGTTAAGTCTCTGCCTTTGGCTCAGGTCATGGTCTCAGGGTCCTGGGATCAAGCCCCACATTGGGCTCTCTGCTCAGCAGGGAGCCTGCTTCCCCCTCTCTCTGCCTGCCTCTCTGCCTACTTGTGATCTCTGTCAAATAAATAAATAAAATATTTAAAAAATTATGCTAAGTGAAATATGCCAGATATAAAAAGGACAAGTACTTTATGACTCTACTTACATGAAGTATGGAGATTAATTCAAAGAAACAGAAAGTAGGATAGTGATTACCAGGAACTAGGGGAAAGGGGAAATGGGGAGTTAGTGTCAAATAGATACAAAGTTTCAGTTTGGGACAATGAAAAAATCACATATAGATTTGGTGGTGGCAGTTTCACAATATGTATGTATTTAATGCCAGTGAGCTGTTAACTACCACTTAAAAATAGTTAAATGGTAAATTTTATATAATTATATTGTTATTTTACTACAAGAAAAAAAGATGTAAAAACAGCTCTTAGCTCCTGAGCCATACAGAAATAGACTGCAGACCACAACTGTGTGGCAGCCCAGTTTGCTCTGAATTCTAAGAACCACTAAACAAAACAAATAAAATGACGTGAAATAGTTGAAAATTTTTTCCAAGCTAATATAATTCATTTTTCTTTTAACATCAACATGTTAAACAGATTTTCACATTTCATATATTTGTTACATCCCCAAAACTTGCAAGTGCAGCCAAAAAGATACTTGAGAGACATCTAAGATGAGGTCAAAATCTATATAAAGACATACAGATACATATGAGAAATCTAGTAATAGACATATGTACAGCTTTACCTCTTACAGATGTAATAAATATGAATAAACCACAATGAAGCTTAAATGTAACCTGAACAATGTGGTAGGTAAAGCTGACACTTAAAATACTGTTTTATGGTTTGTCTCCCTCCCAATCCCATCTTGTTTCATTTATTCTTCTCGTACCCAAGTGCTGTGAAGTGTGTAAACCTGGTGATTCACAGACCTGTACCCCTGGGGATAAAAATATATGTTTATAAAAAATAAAAAATTATATAAAAGTTAAAAAAAATACTGTTTTAAAATACTGGGCAAAAATACTGTTTTAAAGTTCAGATTTTAAAGTTTGATATTACAGCTTGTTCCACTTTTATTTTCTTCCCCTTTCATTTGGTACATGGTAAGCTATTTTCCGTCTGATTTGGGGGAAGAGGAAAAAAATGACATATACAGAATTAAGCATAATGTAAAGACCTACTCACATCCTTTTCCTGAATTTGCAACCTTTAAATCTAACACTCACTTAACTCTTTCATTGGTTAGCACAATATCAGACTCTGAAGGCAACATATTCCTAAAAAAGAAAACCCTAGATGCCTTTTCTAGGCTTAAAGTCAGTTCCAGGCAAAAAGTCATTCTAAGCAAGAAGCCTTTTACTAATAGGTTGAGTGTACACAAATATAAAGGACATGGTTCCAGTTATCTATTCCCTGGCACAGACACAAAAAAAACACCCCTAAACAAAGAAGTAAAACAAACATTTTCATAATGCTTAAGGATTCTTTTTAAGATTTTATTGTTTTCTCAGAGCAGTTTCAGATTTACAACAAAATTGAGCAAAAGGCACAGAAAATTCGTATATAACCACTGTCCCCCCACATGCACAGCCTCTCCCATTATCAGTATTGTTTACCAGCAGGGCACTTTTTTTTTACCAAGGATGAATCTTTATCGACACATCAAAATCACCCAAAGTCCACTGTTTACCTTGGGGTTCATTATTGGTGTTGTACACTCTATGAATTTGGACAAAAGCACAGTGACCTATATTCATCATTATAATATACAGAATATTTTCATTGCTCTAAAAATCCTCTGTATTCTGCCTAGTCATCTCTTCCTTGTCCCCATCTGGCAGTCACTGACATTTTTTACTGTCTCTATAGTTTTATCTTTTCCAGAATGGCACATAGTTAGAATCATAATGTGTAGCCTTTTCAGTTTGGCTTCTTTCACCCAGTAGTATGCATTTAAGTTTCCTCTAAGTCTTTTTATAGCTTGATGGCTCAATTCTTTTTAGTGCTAAATAATATTCCATTGTCTGAATGTACCACTGTTTACTAATCCATTTATCTACCGAAGGACATGTTGGTCGCTCCTTAAGTTTAGCAATTATGAGTAAACATGCTATAACGTTCAATGCGCAGGTTTCTGTGTGGACATAAGGTTTTGGCTCCCTTAGGTAAATAATAACAAGTGCAATGTCTGGATCACATGGAAAGAATATGTTTCATTTTATAAGAAACTTACAAACTATCTTCCAAAGTGGCTGTATCATTCTGCATTCCCATTAACAACGTATAAGAATCCTTTCACTCCACATCTTTACCAGCTTTTGGTTTTGTCAGTGTTCTGGATTCTGGCCATTCTAAATACGTGTGTAGTGGTAAGTCATTTTGTTTTACTTTGCATTTTCATGATGATATAATGTAGAACTTCTTTGCATATACTTATTTGACATCTGTATTATCTTCTTTGGTGAGGTCTGTTAAGGTGTCTGGCCCATTTTTTAAATGAGTTTTTATTTTCTTGTTGAGTTTTAGAAGCTCTTTATACATTTTGGGTAATAATCCTTTATCAGATGTATTTTTTGCAAATATTTCTCCCAGTCGGTGTCTTGTTTTCCAATTCTTTTAAAGCCATGGATTCTCCAAGTCAGGAATTAGGACAAGATAGAATAGGAATGGCACACTTCTGGTCCACAAGTCTACGGCCTCAGCTGGCAAGACCGGGCTGAAGGAGGCTCAAACGGCTGAGAGCTGAAATCTGCTACCCCACTCATGTAACTGGTACCTGGGCTAACTGGATGGGGTGGGATCAGCTGTGATTGTTAATGAGAGTACTTCAAAAGGTCTCCCTAATGTTCTGGACTTTTCACACCACGCCAGACTCAGGTAGTCAGACTTCTTACATGATGGCTGTGAGTTCCAAAAGTAAGCATTTCAACAGACAAGATGGAGTTGCATGGCCTTTTGTGACCTAGCCTCTGACATCACATATAGGGATTATGATGACTTTCACTATAGTCTATTGTATAAATCAATCATTTAAGTCCATCACAAGGTATATCTTTTTATGGGAAAGACATCAAAGAAGTTGTAGCATATTTTAAGACCACCATGACATATTTACAGAGAGAGATGGAAATACATGCCAAAGGGTTAACAGTGCCCACCTCTCAGGATCCCTCAAAGTGAATTCTCTTATTATTTTGTCACACTGACAACAACTAGTCTGTTGTCAGTCTAACACAAACAGCCTACATGGATGGCAAAATTCCATCTACATATATTCATATAATACAGTGACAGAAATTTCATTTTATCTACATAAACTTCATAAAGAATGACTAATATCTTACTTTTGGCCCTAGTACTATCTGCCAGTTACAACCAGTTCCTATTTTCTAAACACCACCAAGCTCAGATCCATCCTCAGACTTAGACTAAGTCATATCCAGAAAGAATACAGAAAATACCTATAGCAAGTAAAGAAAGCAGATTAGGGTCACACCAGCATTATGACTGCTGAAACTGGTGGCCATTCTCTATCTCAGTGATTACTAGATTTTAGGACTTCATGAACCAAGAAAAATTTCAAAAATAAAATAAACTAAATGGTAGGAAATAAAGTTAGCAATATTTTATTTTCCAAGGAAGAATATTTAGAAAACAACTACGGCTCTATAACTGTCATCACATGCAAGAAATAAAAGAGACAATTTCAAAATAAAGCACAATCCTTATGAATAAATTTGACTAAATGAAAACTCATTATATATATCCTTTTCTCATTCCTCCGCTGATCTGCAGAAACTTCACCATAGATGAACCCCAGTTCACAAACTGGTCTGTGAAACCACTTGTGCATCTGACATTCTGGTCTCTTCTATCTCTTGCTTTATTCTAATAGTTCTAGAACTTTAGCTTGCTCCTAGGAACTTGGTCCAAAAGACATACGAATAGGTAATTATCATACAACATGAATGCTGTAAGAATACAGAGGGAAAAAATCGCAAAAGGTTTCATACATTGGATGAAATAGGTTTGCCCACAGCAGGAAGGATTAAAGGTGCCAGTGGCTGTGGCTGAAAGCGCAGAGACAATCTGTGTGCGCGGTATGTCCAAGGGAAGAAATATTGTGTACCAAAAAGTAAGTAGTGGTTATACTTGGTTGCACGGTAAGGGTGACTTTTCTTTGTTCTTCTATTTTCTGAAATTTAACAATGGAATATGCATTAGTTTAGTAACTAGGGAATAAACAACTATTTTAATTTTGTAGATTACCTTAGGAAGAACACACAAAAGGCCCATTTTGCTTTAAGAAAGCAGTTTGTATTAAAAGAGGCCAGGTTGGAAAAGGGAGATGTTAAGGATTTGGTAGATGGGGGCAGAAATCCAGCTCCAGACTTCAGCTAGGACGGATGACATTGGGGAAGATAACACTCCTTCAGTGCCTCTGTGAGAATTCCAGGCTAAGTGCACTCAACACCGAGGTCTTCTTGTCCACAGAGTCATTAGTCAGAAATTCTCAGGTGGCAGGTACAGTCTGACAGGTCAAATACTTAGCAGTGCCTTTGGAGTCAAGAGACCAAGGTTAGAATTCCCACTTACCACTTACTAGCTCAAGAAGCAAAAGCAAATTACTTAACCACTTGAACCTGTTTTCTCACTTAACATGGAAAACTGCCTGCCTTTCTGGATTTTTGTACAGATTAACTGATATAATGCAGGTAAAGAATTCAGTACAATGCCTGCCCCTCAGAAAACGAGAATTACAATATAGGACACTTCCCGTATATGTAACGGAGAAGTTAGATATCTGTTTGGTTTATTGGTTCTGAAAGGCTTTAAGATCCTATTTACCAAACTGGCTCTATAGGTTTAGCTAAAAGCTGGAAGCACATAAACTGTCAGTTGGAATGTCAAAGCCTTTTGAAATGTAAGGGTATGACAGTTTCTAACACACGTTCTTAAATGCGGAAAGGATATTCATAGCTGACAGCTGCTTCTAAAATGAAGCTACCTTCAGAAGGTTCTGCAGGATCCAGAAATAACTAAGTAGCCCTCCCCTGGAGTCTAAAAACTGATTAAAAACCAGGAGGACGTTTCCCGTTCTTCACGGACTTATTCCGGCTCCCCTATCCACTCCCAGAGAGAACCGGGGATCTTGGTTCTAACCTCTTACCCAGGCTTTCTTAATGCTGGAATACAGCGAGGAGAATGCAGCAGGTATTCCTCAAGTCTTTTCAAACACTTCGTCACCGCTTCCAGAATCCCGTTCACCGACCACCGGGAACCCCTACCAGTTCCAACAGCTCCCAACTACCTCCTCCTCTTCCTAACCTTCTCACCTCTCTACGCCTCTCTACAGCCCCGCCCCCTGCAAATGACCAATCAGAGAGTGTAAAGCGAGCCGGATGGGGTGGGCCCAGCTTGGCAGTGTAGACGAATCAGCACCTTCAAACAGCGGGGGCGGAAGCGGAAGCCCTGGGTTGGCCTTGGGTTCCGCTGTGGGGGATGTCCCGTGGGAGTGAGTGAGGAAATCCTGGCCCCCGCGGGATTGAGTCCTCGCCTCTGGTCTGCCGGCAGAATCGGGCCAAGAGACCCCTGCAGGCGCGGGAGGGAGGAAGCTCAACTACCCAAGAAAAGAGCAAGTGGACAGGCAGCTGCGGGACAGAACCAAACTGTGTGCAGGGCGTTTAGAAGTCGGTCCTGGTCGGCGCCGCTGTCCTCGAGGCCATGGTGCAGGCGGAGCTCTGGGCGATACCCAGGTGAGGGCAGCGGCTCCGCCCGGGGATTCCACCGCGGAAGAACTGGGTGGATGCGGGGCAGGGAAGAAAGGATGCTGCCCGCACTGCTCCCTGCTAACACCCTGAGCGGCCGCAGTTGCGGTAGCAGCAGCAGAAAGCACAGCGCGGGCCGAGGAGGCGGCTCGAGCTGCTGGTAGAGTCCCCCAACAGCTGTTCTCTGTAGTATGCGAGTTGACACGACAGCCAAAGAACAGGGCTCCCCATTACAATCTCCTTCGAGCTCTTTTTCCTTGCTACTTGGAGCTGATTTATGCGGAAACATGCCTTGCACTTGTACCTGGAGGAATTGGAGACAGTGGATTCGACCTTTAGCGGTGGTCATCTACCTGGTGTCCATAGTGGTTGCGGTTCCTCTGTGCGTGTGGGAATTACAGAAGCTGGAGGTAAGAAGGTCCTTCACCATGAGTGTCCACCCTTTCTTCTCTCTAAGGTGGCCCATTTTTTACCCCAGATGCCCCAGACTTGATATCCTGAAAATTACGTCATGTACATGAGCCCAGTCTTAGTTGATAAACCTGTCTGGTTTCTTGTTCATGGTATTTCAAAGCATGCTGCGGGTGGAAGGAGGACCAGGTTGAGAAAATAGACTATATTAAGATTGCTGCTTAGAAGAGCACTCTTTTGCAAGTATTCATCAATTCCCAGAAAGTAAGGTAATTTTATTCCTGAAATCTGATCTGTTCAGATACTGGACTTGACTACATCAAAGAAACAACCTTGAAAACCATGTATTTGAATTCTGTTAGCACTTAACTAGCTTCCTGAATTAAAGGATTCTAGTGGGTTTAAATTTGTAGTTTGTTTTTAATTAGAAATTAGCTCTAGCTCTTAACCCACAAAGATTTTGCAAAAAGTCCCTTGTATATTTTTTGATGTCATATTCTTATTGTGACATCAGTAAAGTGTACTACAAGCTGGAAGACCCCAAGGTAAATACTCAACTCAGATGGGTACTTTATAAAAATTGTACAGTGAGTTTTCAATTCTAAGTTAATAAATACCAGAAAGTACTTTTATTTAGCAACACCTATTTTACAAGAGCAGTGGCAAGCCCATGGCTATTTTAGGCTTTGGAAATGATTCTTAAATAATTAAACAAAATGCAGCTTAATATACAATTTGTTTTCTCTATGTTCACTAAATTATATTTTGTTGACTTTCCCATATTGGCATAGCCTATGTAGTTATTTGTCATGTTAATATAATATTCCACTATGTTAAATACTCCCCATTTGTTAGAAGTGTAGATTATTCTCATGATTTGTCTACCAGAAATCAAGTATAGACATCTTCATACAACTAGGATTCTCTTACTTGGGAGTATTTTTTTGGAGTGTGTCATAGGAACTCCTTTTAAGGCTAATACATTTAATATCAATATCAATCCAATGTAAGATTTCACTTAGCTGTTAGTTACCTGTGGTTTTTAAGTGCCAGCTTGTAAGGAAAATTTTAATCTGCAGTCTCTACTGCAAACACCCTGAATCAAATTCTCTTCATGTCTTATCTGGACTATTCTCAATTCACCAGCCAAATTATCTGATTAAAACCTAAGTCACAGTATGTGCCTCTTCTGTAAATTTTCCAATCACTCAGAGTTCCAGATTAAAAGCCGGCATCTTTAACTATGGCCAGTATAGCCCTGCATAATCTGCCACCACCCCCACCTCATCCCCCTCTGACTTACCCCAATTCTGGGCTTCTACCAGTGATTTTGCTCAGACATTTGGGGTAGGCTGCGGCCCTTACATTAAATGTTCCCCATTCGTGGCATTCTCTTATCCCAGCTGGTATTCTTATTCCTTTATGTCCTTCAGGCCCACTCATGTCACCCAGCTACCCTGTTTAAAAATTGCAAACTTTCCTTCATCCCAGTGATAAATCAGGCATGTGTTCAGTATGGTGAGAGCTAAAAACCTGGTTCCCACTTGCATGGAACTTTGTGGTGAGACCACTACTACAACAACAACAAAAAAAAAAAAAAAGAAAGAAAGAAAAACAAACAAACAAAACCCCAAATCAGTAAAATAAAATTGCACAAAATGCTATGGAAGAAACTGAAAAAAGATCTAAGAAATGAACAGTTGGGCATCTTCAAAACACCACTACCAGCTATGGAAAATTAAGTGGAAATAAAGGGACATTAGAAAGCTCTTCACGATAGTTAAGAAGTCATCAGTGCCTGAGTTACAATGACTTATGACCCAAATCAGGATAGTAGAAATAGAGATGGAAAAGTGAATTTGAAGTATCCTTGGCAGTGAAGAAACAGGACTTTACCAAAGGTTGGGTTGGGGAGGAGAGGCAATGAAAGAAAGAAAGTAATCAAGAACGACT